>NC_073642.1:19985000-21235000 GCF_029407905.1 Bubalus kerabau
CTCTGCACATCATCGGGCATGTCACACGACACCCTACAAAACAGGAGGAGCAGTCAAGGGGCTAACACTCTTCACTCCCACTGCAGGGGACCCGGGTTCAATCTCTGGTCAAGGAACTAGATCCCACATGCCGCAGCTCAGATCCAGCAGAGCCTAATTAATTAATTAATTTTTTTTTAATAAAAAGACAGGAGGAGAGTGTTTGACTTCAGTGTAAGCAGGTGCCCTGAACTGACGCCTCTCATGGGCTTTCTTAGGAGGACTCCATAGAAAACTGCCCCAGGCCTGCAAAGAAACAGGCCTCTGCGACAAGACCATGGTCATTAGTGGAGGAGACTCAGGCTACAGAGTCCTGCCATAGCTGAACTGGAACTTGCCCTTACCACTTCCTAGGTGTGTGACCCTCTGAGACCTTCTGGATCTGTCTGAGCTTAGATTTTCTCCTTTCTAAAAGGGAAAATAATGTTCGCCAACAAGAGGTGTTCTGAGAACAAGAGATGATTCCTGCTGAGTAGCCATCATCCAGAAGGCATTTAGGAAGTGGAACCATGATGATGGGCCCTCCCAGGTGGGGCTAGTGGTAAAGAATCCACCTGCCAATGCAGGAGATGCAAGAGACTCAGGGTTTGACCTGGGTCAGGAAGATGCCCTGGAGAAGGAATTGGCTACCCACTCCAATATTCTTGCCTGGAGAATCCCATGGACAGAGGAGCCTGGTGGGCTACAATCCACGGAGTCACAAAGAGTCGGACATGACTGAAGCGACTTAGCACACACTATGATGATGAACATTCTGAGTTTTAACCACCTGTGTTGTCAGCAGAGCCCCCACGTGCCTGCTCTCCAGCTCACAGCCCACTTGCAGGGCTGGGGTTCCTGGGAGGTGTTACCCCCAGGCCATGCATGACTGTGCTGAGACCAGGACCCCACACCAGGACCAGGAGAGCGAAAACGTCACCATCAGCATCAGTCCCTGACCCCCTAACCCCCTCCCCGGGGCTCTGACTTTATGTTCACCCTTGGAAGAGGAGGAGCTTCAGGTTGCCTGGGATTCCCTTGGCTTAAGACGTCTTCCTTCTCATCAAACCCACCTATCTATAAACCCAACCTGCATTTCCCATTGAGACTTTTCTCCACCCTAGCAGCAAGGACAGCTTATACCACAGAGGGCATGAGCTCACCCACCTGGTCTCTCTCACAACACAGCCTGGATGACAAACTCCACGGCAACAGGCCTAGCAACCATGACAGGAGACAACCTCTTAGACACAGACTGATGGGAAATAAGTAAACAGCCACCAGCCATGTATGGAGGAAGGGCTTCTGAGGGCCAGAGGTGCACACATGTACGGGACACCACCCGCCTGGACACAGGGGGAGGGCCATTAGCCAAGTCCGCCTTCCCCTTTCAACATCAAAGAGAAAGAATCAATGGGCAAGGGACAGGGGAGGCTGGAAATCCTGCAGCAAATTAAGTTTAATCCTCTCCAGCCAGCTGTGTGGCTGTTGGTATATAATGGTGCTATCTGCTCCGAACTGACAGGTCCCTGATAACTGGGAAGGGAGGGGGAGCCCAGGCTGGCAGCTGGGGCAGTGCAGCGGCATGGGGACCCCAGAGCCGCTGGAGGCTGGTCCCTCGAGGCAGAAGGCTGGCCTGCTGGCTTCAGTGCTCTGCAGTTAGGGAGCCCAGAGGAAGCTTAGGAGTTAGAACCTATCCTGTCCCCTTGCCCTGGGAACTCTAGAAGTAGTCATCACTCTCCTTGGACAAGGTTGACCAAGGCCAGGCCTCCGCCAGCCCAACTATGAGGGCATTTCCATTTCCAGAGCAGTTTATCCTGGCAGGAACCAAAGCTCCTGGAGTGATGACTTGTTCAGCCTTCCAAAATCAAGACTTGTTGTCCAGTCATTCAGTCGTGTCTGACTCTTCGCCACTCCATAAACTGTAACCTGCTAGGCTCCTCTGTCCGTGCAATTCTCCAGGCAAGAATACTGCAGTGGGTTGCCATTCCCTTCTCCAAGGAATCTTCACAATCCAGGGGTCGAACCTGCATCTCCTGTACTGGCAGGCAGATTCTTTATCACTGAGCCACCAGGGAAGCCCAAAATCAAGACCAGAAGAGCAGTGATGGTGGTGGCTGACAAACACTGAGCACTTCCAGGCCCGTGCTCTGCAACTGAGTAAATACAGCCCTGCGCCGTACACCCCACTGAGACGGACTCATTACCCAACTGCACACACAGTGAAACCAGGGACCCCCGAGGTAGCACAGCCCTCAGTGGGGAACTTGCATTCAAACCCAGGACTGCCTCAACCTCCTCCCATGCTCCCACCAGTCCAACCTAAAATGTCACCTGTGTACAGCCTGGAGGGAAGCGCTTCAAAAGCCTGCAGAAAATCCCCAAGCAAATCTGGCTATAATTTAGCTGGCTTGGGTTTAAGAGCTGATGTCATCAGAAGACCAAAATACAATAAAAGAAAATAAAATAAGTGAAATAAGAAAGAAAAAGAATGCCAATGGCAAGGATGACAATGAGAATGACCATGGCGTGGGGCCACACACAGAGACACTGCAAAAGCGCCCCAAACAAGAAAACAGCTTAAGCATTTGGGAGCGGGGAGGGGGAGACTCCTTGAGCCAGGCGTCCTGCTGGAGGCAAGGAGAAGGGAGACAGCCCACCAGAAAAACCACACAAATAAAATCCCAGCTTCTGCTGCTCATAGGGACCGCTAGGACCTCAAAGACCCCCAAGCTGGAGACCTGAGAGCCAGCCCCCAGTGGAACCTGCTGGAAATTTTAAAAATGTGCAGGTATAGATGGGACTTTAAATCCAGGCTCTGCTACTGAGCAGCTGTGTGGCACAGGGCAAGTTGCTTAGCTTTCCTGTGCCTCCTATGTGGGAAATGGGGAGAGGAACCCCAAGAGTGTGAGTTATTGGGGATGAAATGTGATCAGATGGGAAATGACTCTACCTTTCTGAGGCTCTGAGAAGCAGCTGGCTGAGCGAAGGGCCCCCCTCTGGGAGAAGCCACGCGCCCACGCACCTTTGGGACCACCCATTTGTAGCCAAAGGCCACATACTCCAGAACCGGCTTCTTCCCAGCTTCGAAAAGCACCTTCTTGAAGCCAGGGAGGTGGCTGGCCACAGGGCTCCCTGTTCCCACCCATGGCCTAAAACAACGCATCCATGGGGAATGATCATGTTAGAAAGAGTCCAAGAGAGAAACACATCCAAGGTTCTAAACCCTCGATGCACAGCCGAAACGCCGGCATCACAGTCCCCGGCATGGGGCTCAGTCCTCTGAATTTTTAGTAAACAAGCTCTTCTGGGGATGCTAGTGCACAGAGAGCCGGGCTTGGGAATCTAGTCCAACGCTTTGATTTTATAAATGAAGAAAATCTATCACTGCTGAACCTAATGCTGACTAATTTCAATGATTCGTTTCCTGGTTGTAAAGTAATACAGACTCATTGCAGGAAGTTTGGAGAAAAAATGAAAAGATACTGAGAAAATTAAAGTCACTTATAATCACGTCTCCCAGAGACAGCCACCTTCGGCGTTGGGGGCATCCTCACTCATCTTCATTCTTGGGCAGATGAGAGAATTATGGATATACAACTTGAATCCTAGCTTTCCTTCCCTTAGATTTTATGTTAAGTGTTTTATAATGTCATTACACATTCACAGGAAAGATCAATAAAGATGAAAAAACGGAGTGATTTCAAATACGGTAAATAAACAAGGTGAGCAGCTGATAAATGCCAAGTGCAGGGCCGGGACCCAGGTCCAGTGATCCCACTGCTATGCTCACTCCTTGACCCAAGGAGTTCACCTGCCCCTGCCTGTCACACCTTATCAAGGAGTCCAGGCCAGGATGAAGGGGCACCAAGGTCAGCCCCCACCCCGGGGATGGGCAAATGGGGCAGGCGAGGCTGGGGTCTTCTTGTCCGCTGGCTCACAAAGGCCGGCCCAGGGAGTCAGATTACAAACAAGCGAGCTAATGACACAGGCCTAGAGACCAATTAGGCTGCACAATAGAAAGATTACAGGGCTGTTTGGTCCCAACTATATAAGATGAATTGATCAATACGGCTTATGAGACACTGGACAGATTGCAACCTGAGCGAGGGTTTCTTGCAGACCTTAAATGCAGCCGGAATCTCTTGGCCTCAGAGCAGGAGCCAGAAAGCAAACTTCTGAGCCCAGGGAGGGCCCTGCCATACGAAGGAGGAGCTGCGTGTCAGCTAGCGGGGACCCAGACCTCCTCTGCCACACAGGCATCCGTTCCGACCCCAGAGCCCAACTCTGATACATTCCGAATCTACACGTCCTCCCAACACACAGTCTGACTCTGAGCCTGGCACACAGCCGGTGCTCAAACCTCACTACAAACCTGTGACTCAGATACCACTGTTACCCCCACTTGACAGATCAGGAAACTGAGGCACGGAAAGGTCACACCACTGGCCAGAAGCAGTCCTAGGATTCAAACTCAGGCAGGTGCCAGCCTGTGCTCTTACCCTTGAAACGGCCTTTCAACAACAAAAGAATAGGGACTTCCCTGGTGGTCCAGTGGCTAAGACTCTGTGCTCCAAAGGCAGGGGGCCCAGGTTCGATCCTTGTTCAGGGAACTAAATTCCACATGCTGCAACTGAAGACCCAGCATGCCACAATGAAGGCCCAACATAGCCAAGTAAATAAATAAAAATAAAAATATCGAAAAAAAAAAAAAGCAGACAAGGAAACCCGAGGCCCAGGGAGAGGGTATGACCTGATGGACATTCACTGCCCAAGCAGCAGTTGAGTTTGACTAAAGGGTCACTGTGGGGCCACCAGGATCCTTTAAGGATGCTGAATGGCCTCACCCCATCACTCAGTGGCCCAGAGCTCAGAACTAGCTGTGGGGAGGGGAGGAAAGGCCAGGAGGCAGGCGGGTGGGCGGGGGCTGAGGCAACAAAGCCCTCGCTCCCCATCTGCCCCCGCGCTGCAGGCCAGGGAGGGGCCCGGGGCTCAGTCGACAGAAGGCAGATGCCCACAGGTCTAGCTGGAACATCCCCAGCATGCGGGGTCCACGGCATACAGTGACCTTCCCAGAGGACTGTCCTCGACCAACTGGCCCGGGCTCAGTGTCGCAGCAAGGCCACCCAGGAGGGTTCGCTGGCCTGTGTCGCTGGGCGTAAGGGCCTGGAGCGGGGCAGTCACATCTGTGGCCCACTGCCTGCTGCTCCCTGCCCCCCCGGAGCCCCTCCATCCGCAGGCTCGGAGGCAGAGGAGCAGCTGGCAGACAGAGGGCTATACCGGGAACAAGAGGGCAGTGGGGTGGCCAAGTGCCCAGCACTGGGCACTCCAATGCTCTGTGCGCTCAAAGTTAGCCAGAACCCCTGCATCTCCAGTTACTTCTCTCCATGGAAAATGGCCATCACAGGGTCATCTGCCTCCCTGGACCACGGGAAGGGTAGATGAGACGTTGCACGCCAAGGGCACGACACGGGAGCTTAATGAAAGGCAGTCGTTATTGTGATTAATGGGGTGGGAGGGGAAGACCTGGAAAGTTACAGCCTAGAGACCAGAGATAGAGGAGTCGAGGGACATGAAGTAGGGGAGACAGAGCTGGAGACAGGATGGAGCAGTCAGGGGCATTCATTCTGTGGACTCCGGAGAGCTGCAGAGTTAAGAAGACACACCCCCAAATCGCCATAACTAGGAGGACGCCATCATGCCTACCTAGCTCAGATCGCAGACTCTGCCTTTCCGCACAGGTGCAGAGACTGTAACACAGCAGCCGGGACCCCCGCCCTATAGATGGCGCAGTGTGAGCATCAGGGCCCTCTGTGAGCATCTGGCCTTGAGAGAAATGAGGCCCCAAGTTCAGATTAAGGTTCTACATGCAAAGTGGGGGGCGATCCTGTGCCAGGCACCACAGCTCAGGACTTAGAACTGGGGGAGAGCATCAGGGCAAGCTGAGGGGTCAGAGTCTAAGGCCCCCATAGCGAGCAGTTAGGAATCTTCAAACCCCTGCCTTCTGGAACCACAGACAAGTCCCCACGGGCTGCACTTTGGGGCCTGGACAAGCCGGGTCCAGGGACTCTCTCCCCCATCTCCCAGCTGACTGACTTCAGGCATGTTACCCATAAACCTCTCTGAGCCTCAGTTTCCTCATCTGTCAAATGGGGCTAATGACTATATGAATTCCCACTTCAGAGCAACATGGTAATAATTCCTGAGATCATCTCCATAAGGTAGCAGGGCCTGGATCATATTAAGACTTCAACAAACAGCAGCCGGTACTAGACTCTAGAGAGTCCCTTGGACATCAAGGAGATCAAACCAGTCAATCCTAAAGGATAGCAAACCTGAATATTCATTGGAAGGACTGATGCTGAAGCTCCAATACTTTGGTCACCTGATGCAAAGAGCCAACTCATTGGAGAAGACCCTGATGCTGGGAAAGATTGAGGGCAGAGGAGAAGGGGGCAACAGAGGATGAGCTTGGTTGGATGGCATCACCAACTCAATGGACGTGAAACTGAGCAAACCCCAGGAGATGGGGAAGGACAAGGAAGGCTGGCGTGCTGCAATCCATGGGGTCACCAAGAGTTGGACATGACTTAGCGACTAAACAACAACAACAAAATAGCAGCTCTCACGACAGTGAGATTCTCGTTAGCTATGTGGTCGCTGATGCCCCTTCTTTAACAGGAATGCAGGCCCCGGTCGCCCACCACAAAGAAGAGCTGTGATGCTGTAAAGGCAGGTGCTGCTCAGACCCGCCTGCCCCTGACCTTGAGGGGTCCCTGCCTCGACAGGGAGGCTGCTACACAAGGCACCCTGCACAGAGGCGGGCAGAGGTGTGTACGAGCCCCCACACTCCAGGAGGGAGCCTCTGGGGATGGGGGGCGGGCTCTACACAAAGACATCGACCCCTGGGGAGCAGGGCTTAGCAAGTGCACAAAGGCAGCCCTTTTCTTTGAAACGCTGACTATTTTGATAATGTTTGCTTTTTTCCCCCTATAATTATCCCACTTTCTTCTCCCTGAGTATTTAGTCATTTTTTTTTCCTTTTAAATGTCAGCCAGTACTGCCAAGAGGACTCAAGAAAAATGGGGTTTCTCACAGGGGCTGTGTAGGGGGCCATGCTCCTGGGCCAGCAAGTGATGCCCCAGAATTAAAGGGAAGGAACCTCAAGATGAAACAGAGGGGGACCCGCTGAGAAACCCCAATGGATCACTGCCCCTCCAATCACAGAGTCAGATGGTAAAGAATCAGCCTACAAAGCAGGAGATCCAAGGTTTGATCCCTGGGTTGGGGAGATTCCCCTGGAGAAGCAAATGTCTACCCACTCCAGTATTCTTACCTGGAGAATTCCATGGACAGAGGAGCCTGGAGGGCTATAGTCCATGGGGTTGCAAAGAGCTGGACATGACTGAGCAACTTTCACTTTTCGCTTGAGTAAGAGAAGACATTTCTGCACAGAAAACCTCACATACAGGGTTCACACCACTGTGGGTTCTCCACTGGGCTGGGGAAACCAGGGGCTGCACCCTCTGCCTGATCTGAAAGAGATGAACCAGTGGGAACTGCAGAGGCCACTCCCCCCCCCCGCCTCCTCTCTGCAAACCCCAAGAATGCTCCAGTCTCTGTAGGAAGAACCCCTGGATGCTATTCAGAGAAGGCCCCCCCAAAGCAAGCTGCAGATGAATGAAGTGTGAAGCGAATGGAGGTCGGGGAAAGAGGCAGGAAGAGCTGGGGCAGGGCTGCAGAGCGTGGGAAGGCCTCTCTTTCTTTCTCTCAACATCTCTGCTGTAAGTCACTCCACAATCTCAATTCATAAAGCAGGATCCCAGCATTCAGAACCAGCCGGGAGCAGTCCACTTCCATTCTCTTGACAATGCTGATGTTACCCAGCCCAGATCCCCACAGATCAGATCCTCAGTCCTCTCCAGAAATCCAGAAATGCAAGGACCCCTGATGGCCTGGCACACCCATGGAAGGCAAGGGAGGGATGGAGCCCTGGGAGATTGATGTAAGGGCTGGAGCAACAAGACCCAAATGTGTCCTGAGGGCCTTACAGACTGTGGTCAGCGGTCACTGGCTGCCCTGATATACACAGCCCACCACTGCTTCTGCCCCAGACTTGGGCTCCTCTACCCTAGACAGATGACCTGTGCAAAGGGCAGATGTGACAAGCCAAGGGCATTCCAGGAAGCAGCCCAGAAGTCCAGAGAGGACTGGACATGAAGTCAAAGCTGCGGGTGTGACCTCTCATTGTGTCTTGTCCACATTATGACTCCAGGTTAAGACCTCCCTTCTCTGGGCCTCAGTTTCCTCATCTGTGGACTGAGAGAAGAGAACTAGACTATCTCTAGATCCCCAGCTCTGAGGCAGAGAGGTCTAAGACTCAAGCAACACAGGCCAGCTGCCCCAGGGAAGCATAGTGCCCCTCCCATGTCCTTCCCTCCGTACCCCTGGGCTCCAGCCCCTGAGCACATCACCAAGGATCGCTGAGTGTAGATCATGGAAAGTGCCAGGTGTGAGTGGATGGGACAAGCCTCAAGAGGCCCAGGAAGGCTGGGGATCAGGGTACAGTATGTGGACCACACGTTTTACTATATTCTCAGCCCAGAGAGGGGCTTCCCTGGTGGCTCAGCAGTAAAGAATCTGTCTGCCAATGCAGGATACCTGGGTTGGGAAGATCTCCTGGAGAAGGAAATGGCAACCCACTCTAGTATTCGTGCTTGGGAAATCCCATGGGCAGAGGAGCCTGGCAGGCTACAGTCTATGAGGTCACAAAAAAGTCGGACACAACTTTGTGACTGAACAAAAACAACCTCCCAGAGAACTATCTGGCCCCTGCAGTTCCAGGCACAGATTGTTCTAGACGTGGCCCATAGTGGGTGGACAGTGGTTTCCAGAGGATGTCAGCAGCCCAGGGCTCTTCTGACCACGGGAGATCTTAGGACCTGGGATGCTCAGCTTCAGAAGCCCTTCCTCCCTGCTCTCAGGCCCACCCTTAGTACCCAGGGAAGCACTGAGCCACCTCTGGGCTGCGTACAACCTGTGGCTGATGCAAATCTCCACTGAATCCCCATCCCTGCCCTTGGGCTCACACTCACATCAATGAAGGATCTTATTTCCCATTCCACTACCAATAAAATTAATCACAGTAATAATACAGAACTTTTAAAGAGCACTCAGCATGTGTCAAGCATTCTACAGAAATTGTCTACCTTAATCCTCCCAATAACCCACTGAGAAAGTGCTAGGAATACTATCCCCATTTTACAGATAAGGAAACTGAGGCTTGGAGAGGTTATATAACTCACTGAGAAGATCTAGGACACCTGATGTGAGCTTTCTCATCTTTTCTCCGCTTCACTAGGGCATCTGGACAGTCACCTTTTCCACTTTCCCTACTTTCACAGAGAAAGAGGGTCCCTTTTCTTTTATTCATTCAGGATCCAGCGTTGTATGAGACCTGGCAGATTTAGCTGCACAAACCAGTGTCCAGCCTTCTAGGAACCACAGCTTCCATCTGTGTCCCAAACCAACTTCCAGCTCCATGAGCCCTTTCTCCTCCCTGTCAGTGTCTCTTGCTCCATTAGCCTTTTCTTTCCACTGGCCCTTCCATTCTGGCCACAAGCACATTCAGGCCTTTGAGGGAAAAAAAAGCGTTTCTTTCCAACCTACCCCATGGCCACATCTGGGCCTTGTTGTTCCAGCCCTTACATCAGCCTCCCAGGGCTCCATCCCTCCCTTGCCTTCCACAGGCATGCCAGGCCATCAGGGTAACCAAAGCCCTTGAAGGAAGGGTCTGCATCACTGCTCCACATGCCCTTCCCCTTCCCCTTCAATCCACCCTCGCTTGGCCATGGCCTTGGCTGAGCACTTTGCTCTTTGGTCCAAAAGGCCGCATCCCCCTGGTGACCACACCATGCACTCTCCCTGTGAGCCCGCGCCCTGCCTGGCCTCTCTCCTCATTCCCTCCTCCAAATGGAGACAGCTCAGTTTCTCTCCCTGGCCCTACTCCTTTCTCACTGCTCACTCACACCCTTGGCTTCAGCTCTCACCTTTAGGCACAGAATTTGCAAACCTCCAGCTAAGCCCAAGGCTGGCCCTGAAACTCCAACC
Source organism: Bubalus kerabau (assembly GCF_029407905.1). Classification (NCBI taxonomy): domain Eukaryota; kingdom Metazoa; phylum Chordata; class Mammalia; order Artiodactyla; family Bovidae; genus Bubalus; species Bubalus kerabau. The sequence continues at coordinate 19,995,129 of NC_073642.1, forward strand.
ACCAGCCAGATGTACGCCTGTGGATTTTCCAAGCCAAACCCAAATCCAGCGTGAGAAACCAGAGGCATCGCTCTCCTTCCCAATGGACCAACACCACCTCTGTATGATTAAACCACCCAAATTGGCTTTCAGTTGTTGTTCTTCAGTTACTAAGTCCTGTCTGATTCTTTGCGACCCCACGGACTGCAGCACATCAGGCTCCTCTGTCCTCCACCATGTCCCACAGCTGTTGGTATTAGATCCCCTTCATGGATCACAGCCTTGTCACGGTGGAGATGCTTGTGTAACTCAATGAAGCTATGAGCCGTGCCATGTCAGGCCACCCAAGACGGACAGGTCATAGTGAAGAGTTCTGACAAAACGTGGTTCACTGGAGGAGGGAATGGCAACCCATTCCAATATTCTTGCCGCGAGAACCTCATGAACAGTATGAAAAGGCAAAGAGATATGACACCGGAAGACGCATTCCCCAGGTCAGAAGGTGTCCAGTAGGCTACTGGGGAAGAGTAGAGGGCAACTACCAATAGCTCCAGTTTTCAGTTAGTTACAGCCAAATGCAAGATCACAAGAGTGATCTCACTGAATGCTAACAGTGACCCTGCAGCATGGCTGTTTCTTTTTCACACGAGGAACTGAAGCTCAGACACGTTATATGACTTGCCCAGCATCTCAGAGCCTATGAGTAGGTGAATCAGGATCAAATCTGCCCGACTCTTAAACCCAGGCTCTTTCTGACCTGCTTCCCACCATGCTGTATTCCAATGTTTGTTGAGTGACTCAATGAGCAAAAAGACCATGCACTTACCAAATCCTCTTCTTTGTACTCAGTCGCTTCAGTCGTGTCTGGCTCTTTGGGACCCTATGGACTGTAGCCCGCCAGGCTCCTCTGTCCATGGAAATCTCCAGACAAGAATACTGGAGTGTGTTGCCATGCCCTCTTCCAGCGAATCTTCCCAACCCCAGGACTGAACTCGTGACTGCCTGCATCTCTGTGTTGCAGGCAGATTCTTTACCCACTGAGCCACCTGGGAGGCCCTTTTCTTCTTTAGGACCCCTTAGAGATATGGGGAAGGACTGTATCTTCCTCAAGCTTTTGCCCTCATCCACTCCCCTCCATGCAAAAGCAGGTGCCCGGATCAGTGGCTAGTGTGGTGTCTAACCAGGGCTATCAACAGTCCCTTGTCAAGAGTCGATCTGGGCGCACCAGGCAATGCCCAGGGGCCCCAGCAGCCCGAGGCCCTGTCCCAGCTGCTCTCTGCACACAGGCGGGCACAGCCTCCACCCACCTGCTCACAGCCACTTGCTCCCTCCTGCCTCCCAACCACACAAAATGAAGCAATCAATGGGACAAATATTTTATCTCGTTCCCCACATGGTTTATTTTATTTGAGGTGAATGGATCAATGTAGCCCAGGGAGCATGGAGCAGAATTTCTCATTGAATTGCCACAAGGAACATCTGTTCCTGCTTGGAAAAGCTAACCGAGTTATAAGGCAACTGCTGGGATGGGATGGGTAGTCCCAGCACCCCTGGGTGTGGGCTGGACGGGAAGTCCAAAGACCTGAGGCTGTCATCTAGAACAGAGGGCGTGGGAGCATGGGCTCAGGAGTCAGGCTGCCTGAGCTCCAACCCACTTTGTTGCTTGCTAAACTGGGTGATCGTGGGAATATACCAACTAAGTTCTCACTGCCACCTCAGTTTGCTCATCTAGAAAATGGGACCAATAATGCCTACCTCATTCAGTCGTCTAAGAATCAAAGCCATGGAATGAAAAGCGTTCAGCGTAGAGCCTGGCACGTAGTAAGCACCGGAGTTTGGGTGACGCTCTTATTAACAAGTATCATCATTATCATCATCAACATCATTATTTATAAGAACTTTTCAGCTCAGAGGAGGATGAGAGGATGCCAGATTTCCCAAGTTCACATATGGGGTCCTGCTGTTCTCATACATGTGCCCACGTGTTCTCACTCTGGAGTCAGAGAATATGATCGTGGGAAAACTGGAAGTTGTGGAAAGGATTCTTTCCCCTCTTAACAGACAGAAGATCTGAAATAAATCATTTGCCTTCTCTGGAAAACGGGACAGTAAGGTCTGGCCAGCCTTCGTCATAGGGCAGTAAGAAGTGATTGTGAAAAGGCATTTGAGTGTAAGTCAGTGATTATCATTTGAACTTCTCCATGATTACTAACATCCATCTAGCAACCAGGTTCCTTGTTATTCCACCCAAATGCCAACATCATGACTCCCCCTATTACCTTGCTGTCCTTATTTGGGATAAGAGGCAGGATGCTACCTACAGACGTGGTGAGGTGAGGGATAGAAGGGAGAGAGGAGCAGAGAAGCCCAAAGGGCCTCGTAAATACAGAAAGGTGAGATGTTTCTGGAGCTACTGTTTCTAACAAAACTCTCCCAGGCAAAAGACCCTCTCCTAAAGAAATAGCAGTTAGTTGGACGGCCATCGAGAAGCCTGGTGGTGGACACAGCCCCTTTTTAACAAGTACCCCAGCTGTTTCGTCAGTTGGTGAGACTTCTCAGAGAAGGGCCCCGATCAGGGACACCCAGGCCTGCTCGGGTTCCTAACCTGTACCCTCAGCACCTCTCCCAAGTCCCAGGGACTCAGGTGTCCCCAGAAGACATCACCATCTCAGCTTCTCAGCTAAACCTGCTCCAGGCAGCAATGTCCTCCCCTCAGTCAAGTTCTAAAAACCTCAGTATCCCTTCATGTCTCTATCATTCACTCAGCAAGTGCGATAAGAGTTCTTTGAAAAGTTGAAATTCCATATGCATTTTTCTTTTTTGGCCGCACCACGCAGCACATGGGATCTTAGTTCCCCGTCCAAGGATCAAACTCAAGCCCCACTGCATCCCTGCATTGGAAGTGAGGAGTCTTAACCACTGGACCACGAGCGAAGTCCTTTGAAATGTTTGTTGGGTCTTTAAAATCCCTTCCCTCTCCACCCTCCTTGCATCCATCCCTGAGTTACTGCACTCACCCCTGCCTTCTTTCTCTACCATTTACCTCCCCTTTTCCTTAACCCATGGTATACCTGTCATTTCGATTCTTCTTAAAACACAAATCAAAATGACCTGCTCACGTACACGCAAATACACACACACGTGCGCACATACGCACACAATGGTGTGCTATACTGTGTTCAGTCGCTCAGTCGTGTCTGACTCTTTGCGACCCCAGGGACTGCAGCACACCAGGCTTCCCTGTCCTTCACCATCTCCCGGAGTTTGCTCAAACTCATGTCCATTGAGTCGCTGATACCATCCAACCATCTCATCCTCTGTCTTCCCTTCTTGTGCCTTCAATCTTTCCCAGCATCAGGGTCTTTTCCAATGAGCCAGCTCTTTGCATCAGGTGGCCAAAGTATTGGAGCGTCAGCATCAGTCCAAACACTGAATTTATGCCATTTAGCTTATGCATCCAGGAAGAGTGAGAAAGGAAAATAAAAACTATTTCAAGCCACTGGTGCTTCGGTCCCCATTTTGCTTGATGAGAACCTCTATCAGACTAAGCTGCAACTCCACTGCTGTGCCCCTGGCTGGCCTCAGCTCCCACGTGCCCTTCACAGTGAGCACAAAGTGTTTCAGGGGTTACTTTCTGCCTTAAGTAGGCTCTAGACTCAACCCTAATATAAGACTTGAAGGAAACCCTCCCAAAGCATGGTTTTCTTTCCAGGTTGCTGGGACTATGAGTGATTTCTTTGTCTACTATTGGCTATTTCTAATTTTCCATTAACAAACATACATTTTGTTTTGTGAAGTCATTTGAACTATATCTAAAGATTGTCCTCTGAAACCTTCAACAACTCCACTCACTCACCCAATCCAGTCCAGATGCCTCAGTTGAGCATTCAAAGCCCTGCATTCAAAGCGGTCTCAGGCGCGTCTGTCTGTATCTCTCACACCCCTCCATACTCCATAATGGGAACCCTGCATTTCCTCTAATGCACTGGGCACTTTCGCTGTACCTTCAGCCCAAAATGTGCCCCCTACTCCTCCTTCCCAATCCAGACCTGTGCATCAAGGGACACCCCCATTATCAGCTACTTAACCCACTCAAGCATGCTAAGTCACTTCAGTTGTGTCTAACTCTTTGCAACTCCCTGGACTGTAGCCTGGCAGGCTCCTCTGTCCACGGGGATTCTCCAGGCAAGAATACTGGAGTGGGTTGCCATGCCCTCCTCCAGGGAATCTTCCCAACTCAGGGAACGAACCCGCATCTCCTGCCTTGGCAGGCAGGTTCTCTACCTCTAGTGCCACCTGAGAAGTCTGCTTCATTCAAGTCCTCCTGAACCCCACTCTGCCCCCACCGCCTCCCGTTCTGTGGTGACCCTGCTCCTCGCAGGCACCTTCCTTGGAGGAACCAAGGATCTTTCTAGTCTGACCTCCCCCGAGAATAGTTGAGCTCTCTTTTGTAGTTTCTGCAATATCCAGCTCTGCACACCACAGATGCTCAAATAATGGAGCAAGTGAAGTGGATCCAATTGGATTGAAATGAATTGGACAGCCCTGGCTTGACTTGAGTCCATAACTCTATTCCTTAAATCCAAGTGTTGGTAAATTCGGCGAACTGGAGCACCCAGCCAGGCTTTCCATGAGTGGCCTACAGGCAAGTTGGCCATTTGCTCCCCGATCATTTGGGCAACTGGCTCTCTGTCACTTGGCTTTCGGGGGACTGCCTTCTGACAAGTTGCTCCCTGCATGCAGTGACCTGATTTTCTGTTGAATGGACCAGAGCAGGCGGTGAGCGGAGCAGGGATGGACCTTATGACAGCCCCGGAGACCCCTGAGTACCAGGGAAGCTCAACCCTGGCCCTTCAGTGACTCGGCAGAAGCACTCCAAGACACACCAGCCCAGTGAGAGCTGGGAAAAGCCTGGAGGGGGACACTCACCCCTAATTAGGCCGTGCCACTTCCCCCAACCCTCAGAAACCAGCCAGCCAGCCTCGAGCTTCTGTCTAAGAGTTAGGATTCACTCCACACTCGTGGACAGTACCCACAGCAGAGGGGCCCAGGGGACCCCAGCTGCCCCGACCCCTGCCCTTCTCCCTCCTCAGAGCAAAAGTTTGACTAAAGCTCAGTGTCTTTGCTTTTATAAATCTCTGCCTTTTAATGATGGCTTCAAGGCTGAGGGGAAAAAGGACCATTAAACTCACTGAATAAGTTAATGGGGCAGAGAGAATCTATTTCGGAGCCACCCCAGGCTATTTTCCTCTGGAGCTAAAGCCTGAATAAGCAAAAAGAAAAAATTAAAACCGTAGCGCACATTGCCAATAAATAACCCCCAGTGTAATCTCTCAGCACCCAGGACTTCATTTGCAGAGATGTTATAATGCAGATCACTTGTAAAACACCTCTGGTCTCAGAGATCCCCCTGCGTGGCAGCTGGGGCCTCTTCATCTACCCGGGTCCTTCCCTCCGGAGAAGGAACGAACTAAGGGCCGCTCTGATCTGGGCCGCAGGCCCTTTAGGCATCGTGGTGAGAAGCTGCCCCCCACAAACGTCAGCACAGGAAAACAGAGGAGGCCCCAAGACCCTCCAGTCCCCGATTCACTGTCCTGAAACTCAACTCCCTTCTTCCTCTGCACAGGCCAGCCACCCAGCATCTCGGTTCCTCTGGGCCTGGACAACTGCACCTCCCCAGAAAACTCCCCTCCTCCCATTCCCCCTCCCCAGCCCCTCTTCCTCCCTCTGACTTCCCACCCTCACCCCCAACCCCACTCCCCACCCACTCCTGGGAGAACACTGCCTCCCTTGAAGGAAGCCAGAAACAAGACCCTGAGGGCCGAGAAAGCACAAATAATTAAATAAGTCAGCACTCCTGTTGGTAAACGCTGAATCCCACTAGACACACGTTGTTTACTCTTTAATATTTAAACATGTTAATTAAATCTCTGAATAAACAAATAGATGTTCGCAAGTGGCATTCCTGACTCGGAGCTCCTTCCCGCATGGGCCTCAGGGCCTGCCAGGCGGGCCGGAGCCTACTGAGGGCAGATGAGGTTCAGGCCTACCGCCCCTTCCCGGGCAGTCAGGTCAGGCAGCCTGGACCCACCGTCACAGGGTGACGGTCTCCACTTCCCATCCAGCCACATCTACCCCTTTCATGACCCAAGGCTCCCACTCGTCTCCCCTGACCTTGAAAAAGTCCCACCTCCTCTAGGTCTCCTGCGTAAACTCCTCTAATTCATTGATTCATTCATTTATGTGTGGCCCCAGCACTGATTTAGCCAGGCAGCTGCTGAGCACTGGGAAGAAAGTAATAATCAAGCCTGGACCCCAGGACTTCCCTGGTGGTCTAGTGACTAAGACATCACCTTCCCATGCAGGGAGCGCAGGTTCACTCCCTGGTCCTAAACACCTCTTAGCCAAAAACAAAAAAAAACATAAAACAGAAGCAATGTTGACATAAATTCAATCAAGAGTTTTAAAATGGTACACATCAAAAAAAAAAAAAAAAAAAAAAAAAACTTAAAAAAATAGACCAGACCCCAGTCCTTACAAGCTCACAGCTGTCCCAAGAAAAAGCCCACCTCCTTCATCCCTGCCTGGCCCGGCCCCTCCCTATGTCTCCAGCCAGAATGAAGATCCTCAAGCTCTTTAAAGGTTCCCGTGCTTTCAGGGCCTCCCTCACACCGTTCTCTCACCCTGGAGCAGCATCCATCGCATGTGTCCCCCACCACGGGTCTAATTCACCCTTCAGGTTTCAGGTCAGTGGTCCCTTCCTCTGGGGACCTTCTCCACAAGCCCCAGCTATCTGAACTCACAAGCCGGTGAGCTTTCTCCAACACATTTATTGCACCCATTTAAGATGTAAATTGAATCAAATCCTGTTTAAATGGAAAAGGTTTCCAGAGCCTCTCACTGCACTCAGATTAAAGCTGAAACCCCTTCCCGTGGCCTGCAACCCCTCCAACCTCACCTGCCTACCCCTCCCCCTTGCTCACTCCATCCCACCTGCCCTACCCTCCTCCAGCCTCTCTCCCATCCCAACAACATCTAGTCCATTCCCAACTCAAAAGTGCCAAGCTTGCCAGAAAATTCCACCCTCAGGGATATTCCCTAAGCTCTGCCTCTTGCTCACTCTCCAGGTGAGAGCTAGACTGCTACTTCTTCCTGGGGCCGCCCCCACCCAAACCAGGAGCAGCGCCCACTTCCCATCTCCCAGTCAAGCTTCTCATCTCATCACTCTGTTCAGTTCCTTTCTAGAACTTACAGCTCTCTGACACTATCTGAGTGATTTATATCAACGCTGATGGCCCCTGCCCATTGAATTTCCAAGCCAGACACTCTATCTGTCTTGTGCATCATGGCATCACCAACATGAAGGAATGAAGCTTGTTCGTGTCCCTACCCATGGCCACACCACTAATCGTCAGGCTCTGAGAGGCAGGACCCATCTGGCTGATGCTGCAGCCCTGCGCTCAGCACCCACCTCAGATTGAGAGATGGGCTGGGGCCCCCACACCCCATGTCCGAGCGCTCAGCAAGCAGGAATCTCGGTTACATCATTTTGGAGTGACTTTGTTTTTGTTTTTTTGTCTTTGGCTGCGTGGCATGCAGGATCCTAGTTCCCTGACCAGGGATTGAACCCATCCATGTTCCCCATAGTGGAAGTGCAGTCTTACCCACTGGACCACCAAGGAAAGTCCCCTGGTTACATCACATCAAAGGGGAAATGCAGAACCAGGGCTGCAGTCTGGCCTTCATCTGTCCACGGCACACAGGACCCAGCCCAGGGAACTTAGTGGGGCAAACGACTAGGGTTATGGGGAACATGAAGGAAAGAGGCCAACCCCAGGCCAGAGAGCACCACACGCCTGCCCGGCCCTGGCTTCCACAGTGTCAGAGAGAAGACGGGCGCTGTGCAAGAACCAGGACCGTCCTTGGGCTGTGGACACCAGAAGGTGCTCCCGAGGAGAGCACCCTGCTTTTTCTGCCTGCTTCAGCCCTGCTCCCAGGAGCAGCAGCATGTCACAGCAGAAACCCCACGGGCTCTGAGTCAGACAGGCTCCCAGCCCTGCCCCCTACCAGTGGGGTGACCTTGCCACCCCATGCCCCTCAACTTCCTCATCTGCAAGACAAAGCTACAACAGCACCTGTTTCGATGAGTCATGTACGTGTGTCTATCCTAACTCAGATTCATCAAAAGCAGCCCCATTGTGTAGACGGGTGCAACGACTCTGGCAAAAGATCTGGCAGTGTCTTAGAAAGTTAAATATCATCCAATCCAGAAATTCTACTCCTGGGGACAGACCCAAGAGAGATGAAAGTGTTTGTTCACAAAAAGCCTTGTGCTCGAATGTTCAGAGCGGATTTACCCATAATAGTCCAAAATTGGGAACAGTCAGGGTTCCAACAACTAGGAGACTAAACAAACTCGGGTCTTCCATGGAATACTACTCAGCAATAGACAAGAACAGCCTGCTGTTGTCTACAACATGAATGAACCTCAGAAACATGTTGCAAAATACATACCGTGCATTTCCATTTATATGAAGCTGTAACTCAGATAGAAGCAATTTATGGTGGGAAAATATCAGAACTGTGGCCACCTCTAGGGAGATGGGGGCAGGGACTAGGGAGGAGTATGGGGAGAACTTTCTGGGTGAAGGATAATCAGCTAGATTTTGCCGGGTTTGGGTTCCACAAGTGTATACATTTGTCAAAACACAGAATAAACACTTGCAGTTCACACATTTCATTGACTAGAATACTACCTGCAGTGAAAACAAATACTGAACTCTAGTGTAATGATACACACACGAAAGTGTTCAGGGAGAGTATAGTATACTAACATCTACAATTTCTTCTGAAGTGCATCAGAAAAAAAGGGTGGAAATGAGTGGCTAGAAGGACTAAGAGAAGGAGAGACCTCGTAACAGAGCAAGTAAGTGAAATATGAATTGCAGACTCCAGAGGGTGGGGACATGGCTGTCCACTGTAAAAATTTTCAGCTTTTCTACAGGCTTAAAAATTTTCATGATGAAATGGCAGATATCGGAGAATCCTACTTACGTGCACGCCCCAAGGAAAGATAGGATCACAGACTCAATGGACATGAGTTTGAGCAAACTCCGGCAGACAGCCCATGCGGTAGTCCATGGGGTCACAAGGAGTCAGACACAACATCTGAACAGCAAAAACAGCAAACAAAGGAGAGCAATTTCCTAGCCCCACTTCCAGGAAGCTCTTCCTTTCTGCTAAACAGATACGCTGTGGTCCCAGCCCGCTGAGACTTTTGGTGGGGGGAGCGGGTGTCTAACTTGGTGGTGATACAAATCAGGTACTCACCGGTAATTGCTGAAATAATTAAATTAGCTGATTCATAAGAGGGACAGTGCATAGTGCATTTGATATGGCTGTTTTCCGATTTCCACCTGCAATCTGCTAAACATCAGACCACCAGAGACTTGTCCTCGGGGGCCCTTTTCAAACTCTGCACTGGCTCGGCTCCCTTTACTTTGTTTCTCCTATGAAGGCACAACTTCCCCCACAGGGCTCCTTGGCTCACAAGGGCCAAACAAGCAGGTATGTTTAAAGCATCAGCAGCCAGAGGCACCAAAAAATGAGGACAATTCAGCTTTTCTGCACTCAAGAAGTCTAAGACTCTATTTTCATTTCAGCAGACATGCAAATTGTCTGTCTTACGGCTGTTTGAGGGCTTCCCTGGTGGCTTAGATGGTAAAGAATTTGCCTACAATGCAGGAGACCCTGGTTTTATTCCCTGGGTTGCAAAATTCCCTGGAGAAGGAAATGGCAACACACTCTAGCATTCTTGCCTGGAGAATCCCAAAGACAGAGGAGCCTGGCAGGCTACTGTCCACAGAGGTCACAAAGAGTTGGACAGGACTCAGCAACTCACACACACACATGGTTGTTCTAAGCTGACATGTATCCCCCCAAAATTCATAAGCTGAACTCCTAAGCCCCAGTACTTCCAAATGTGACTCTCTATGGAGGTAAGGTCTTTAAAGAGATAATTAAGTTAAAACGGGGTCATCAGGCTCTAATGCATTATGACTGATGTTATAAAATGAAAGGATTTAGAGCACAAACACAGAAAAGACCATGTGAAGACACAAAAGGCTACGGCCACTGGCAAATCAAGAAGAGAGGCTTAACATTGGTTCCATTTCAAACTACAAATCTAGTGGATGTGGTCATCTTTTTATTGCTTGAAGCCTTTCAAGTGTCATCTTAATAGAGAAAAAACAAAGGATTATGCATTAAACACCTTATTTATTCATCACCTGGAATTAATACATATTACCATTTTGTCAGATGCGAAGGTCTCCAAAACAGAAGGAAAACATCACAGATAAAGTTAAAAGTCCTGTGTTTACCCTTCATTTCCCCTTCCTCTCTTCCTAAGCCTCTCATGAAATCGCTCTGTATTCAGCCCGTGGTCTTATCTGTTTACTATATATTTGTGTATAAACAATACATTATATTGGTCATCATGGTGTCATTAGATTGAAGTATAGTTGATTTACGTTGTGTTAATTACTGTTATACAGCAAAGAGATTCAGTTATACATATATACATTTTTTCTCTTGTCTTCCATTATGGTTTATCATGGAATATTGAATATTTTACATATATGGTATGTCATTCTGCAACTTTTTTTTTTTTTTTAAGTTTAGCCAGGTTATTACACCGAGAACAAGGTTTTCAATGCAAATGCTATGCAGGATTCCAGCCTAATGCACACATGGCTTCTCATCTTTTCCCCTCCTGAAGACATGATAAGCTGGTTCCCAATTGGTTTGCAATGAATATGGAACCATGGCCTCTGAAGTCAGCCTGGGTTTGAGTCCTAACTCTGCCATCAACAGCTATGGTCTTACTCAAGCTCTTGCATCTTTCAGCCTCAATCTCCTCATTTGTGATATGAGAGCAGTTCTCTGCTCACATGATGTGTGTGTTAGTCGTTCAGTCATGTCTGACTCTGTGACTCCCTTGGACTGTAGCCCACCAGGCTCCTCTGTCCATGGGATTCTCCAGGCAAGAATACTGGAGTGGGTTGCCATGCCCTCCTCCAGGGGATCTTCTGGACCCAGGGATGGAACCTGCGTCTCTTGTGTCTCCTGCAGTGGCAGACCGTTCATAGGATGGTGTGGATTAAATGAGACGCTGCATACATTGCCTGGCCCAGAGCAAGGGCTCAAAACCAGCCGCCTCGACCTACCGTGTGCCTCAGAGGCTGAAAAGATAGAGCATCAGTAAACACAAGTCTGGACAACAAAGACCATCTCAACGATGGGACCAGTGACAGGCAGAGCTCCGGTGGACAGAATGAAGGCCAGAGGGCTTCCAGGCAAGGGCAGGGACCTGAGCAGAAGACTAAGAGTGGGAAACGGTTGGGGACGTTTCAGGATTGCCCAGTTGATGAGTTTGGCTGGGGCAGACGGTTCTCATAGGGGAAGAATGTGAGTTAAGACAGAGAGATCCTAAAGCCACGAGATCCTGAACACCAACGCAAAAGGCTCAACTTCACCCCGGGAGCAGCTAGGGCCCAAATGACGTTCCTGAGCTGCAGTCACCGAATTACTTCCCTGCCACCCAAACAGTTTTTTAAAGTCAACTTTGAGCCTGGGAGGCATTCCAAAACACAGCGTTCTTTCATTTCTCAATTGCACATCAGATGACATAGGTCAGAGCGTGTTCGGTCAAGCCCAGCCCCACTGGGAAAAGGTGAGTGGGCGCCAAGGTCAGGATGGAGCCAAGCATCATTTGGGGGGAATGCAGAGAGAAGAGACGAAAGGGAAATGGAAAGAGAACCCAGCACCCAGGGAGCACCCTCAGAACGTGCTTAGGGGCAGGTAGTGTTCTTCGGCAATAAGATATTCACTTTGTAGCCTGGCAAACTTCATAAAGGGCTTCCCATGTGGCGCAGTGGTAAAGAACCCGCCTGCCGATGCAAGAGACGCAAGTTTGATCCCTGGGTTGGGAAAGTCCCCCGGAGAAGGCAATGGCCACCCGCTCTAGGATTCCTGTCTGGGAAATCCTATGGACAGAGGACTCCGGCAGGCTACAGTCCGTGGGGTCGCAAAGAGTCGAAGGCGACTGAGCGGGCTCACAAACGTCATAAATACCTTCCGCGGAATACCACAGCAGCTCTGACCTCACTTCGGAGAGCACAGTTTGAAAGCTGCCAGTGTGACAGCCGTTCTGGAAGTGTGGTCCCTGGACCAGCAGCGTCTGCCTCACCTGGGCACTGACGAGACATGGCCTCCTCCAGCCCCATCGCAAAAACTCACAGCGGAATCAGACACTCTGGGCTGGGATCCAGCAGCCGGGGCTTTAGCCAGAGGACGCACGCAGAAGCGTGAGGACCCCCAGGGTCTGACCCCACACCCCTCCTCCCCACAGGGTCCGGCCCCGAGACATCCTTCTGCAGCCTTGGCGCTCCCTAACCTTCCACCCAGTCCACAACCCCCGCGTTAGAAGTATAAGAGGTCAAAGCCAGAAGAGGAATCAGAAGTCACCCGGTCAAGACCCCAGGATGAAATGTAATAAAACGGAGGCTCAGGGGTGGCCAGTGCCTTGCCCAGACTCACCGTCCAAGTCCGTGGCCATTACGGGGCAGAGCACGCCGTCCTGCCTCAGTGCCCTCACTCAGAGGACGTTCTCAGGACGCGGCCAAGACACTTGCTCCCACGAAATTCAGGAACGCTGAGCTCCACTGGGTCCTGGGGCCCCTCCTGCCCCGCCCTCCTTCCCGGCACCAGTGTCAGAAACATAACGCCGCAGAACTCACTGTGCCTCACTGGCCAGGCTGATGGGAGCTGTGGGGACCGGGGGCTGGGTCTAGGACTAAAGCCACAGGACCGGAGAGGGTGGGTGGACAGGAACTCAGAGGCTCTGTGACACGGGGTGGGTGGGGGGCGGCGGGTGTGAGCAGGGGCTTTAGAGCAGACCTGCTGATTCAAACCTCAGTGCAGCCGCTTCCTGCTCTCGTTACCCAGGACAAGTGCCATAGCCTCTCTGTGCCTCAGTTTCCCCACCCATAAAATGAAGATGCTAATGCTAACCTACCTCATTGGAGTGTGCTAAGAGTGAAACAGGATTAAAATCAGACTGTCCCATATATAAAAAGAATGTATATCTGTGAGCAACTGAGCCACTCTGCTCTATAGCAGAAATCAAACAACACTGTAAATCAACTATACTTCAATTAAAAAATAAATTAAAAAAAAAAAAAACAGACCGTCCTGAGAACAGCACCTGGGACCTGGTCACCCCACAGTGCCTGCCCTCCCCGTCATCAGTCAAGTTTCCCTAGAAGATTCCTCCAGCAGCTGCTCTGCTGAAGGCAAAGCCGGGGACCACAGAGGTGCGGGAGCCATGAGAACAAGGTGCCCTGTGCTCCAGGCAGGTGTACGCGAGCCCACAAGCTGGGATCTGCAGTGGGTCTGTGAGAGATTCTGGCAGGAATGAGCCCGTCCCATTCAACAAGTCTCTCCTGAGTCCCTGTGAGGTGCCTGCTACGGCCCTTTGCACGCACAGGAAGGAAAGGTCCAGGAGCCTGATGCCAGCCAGGGCACGTGGGTGCCAGGGAGTCTCTACGGGACTAAGATGCTGGCTGAGCACCCTCTCTGCCCAGTGACCCACCTGGGCAGGTGAGGGCAGGCACCTGGGAAGATAACAGGGTGGAGTTCCAAGGTCAGAATACTCCTGATCAGAGTCCAGGAAACAGGTGAGTCACCTGCCAGTAGCCGGGCTAGGATAGGGAGCAGGAAAGAGTGGAGCAGCCGTTTCCATGGAGACAGGACGTGACCCTGGATCATGACGCCTGCAGGAGGGGATAAGTCATTCCTCCTCCACTGCAGCTTCCCCAGGCCCGGGGAATGGCTCTAAGCTGAGAAGAAGAAGGGCAGGCCCCCAATGGGCTGGGCAGAGGGTCAACTAGGTGCTGCCAGAGGGAAGCTGGGCTCAGTCCTGGACCAACACATGAAGCCAGTCTTCACTTGCTCTCCCAGGCGCTCATTCCCATCACCTGACCCCACCCCCACCCCCAGTCACCCTCTGACGGAACCTTCTCCCAGGAACTCAGCCTGGGGGCCCAAGGGAACCTGGCCACACACTCGGCACCTCAGCCCACCTTCCCCAGAGCCCGAAGGTCAACTCCAGGTGAAAGAAAAGGGGGCTTGACCTTACACATCCTGTAACTACGGGGAGAACACAGACCCAGCTGCCCGGCAGGCAAGCACTGCCTGCGGTTTTCCTAGCTCTCACAAAAGGGGCCAGCCCAGCGCGGCGCTCAAATAAACATGCTGAATAAATGCAGAAATCAGGAAATGAGCAAGTGCCTGGGGAGAGGCTCAGCGACACCTCCCGGAACCCAATGTTCTTGGCTTCCTCCCTCTCCAGCTCACTCCCTCCCCCAGGATGCCCCAGGGTCACCTTCCCCGTGAACCACCGGCCCCCAAACCACCGGCCCCCAAATCTCTGTCTCTTACAATCAGAAAGTGACAAGAGAAGAAACACAATTCTCCTCTCCTGACTTCTGTTTGCGACTTCCCCTACGATCCCACGGGGTGTCTGTGGACAGACAGCAGGACAATGAGTCAAGGTTACAGCCAAGGCTACTGTGTCCAATCAGATAAAGTCGAAAGCAGGTACATCTAGAATTTTTAAATCTCCATTTAGAAAAAGCCATCCCCTCTCCTCCTGGGGAAGCTCTATTTTCACATCTCTATGCTTTTCTTTCAAATTTTCCATTAAATACATTTTCTAAAATTCTTCCCTGCTTCTCTTGAGACAGCCCTCCGAGCTGCCACCCTGACTTGACTCTAAACTCCAAGAGAGAGGGGCCACGGCCTTCTGCGTTTGAGGGTTCCATCCCAAGGCTGAGCACCGTGCCTGGCTCATGGCTGGAGCCTGGGACTGGGACAAAAAGAGTTGGCCCCTTCTCTCCTGGGCCTGCCAGCCCAGCCAGTGCCTCCGCCCATGCTTCCCCAAGAGGGCGGGGCCTGGGTGGGTGAGGCGGGCAGCTAGATACCTGGGCCCCCATAGCCTGGGGCCAGACACAGCTCAGTCTCCACGGCGAGGGGAACACACACCAGCGCCAGGCCCCTGTGGATGGTCTGTTATGCACTTGGGAGTCAGTCCTTTGAGAAGGCAGAGCACAAGGCCTCCCCCTTCAACTCCCGCCCAGGGACAGGAGTGAGACTCCCCCAGAAGACACAGGAAGCTCCTAGGCAACAGGGAACACCTGGGCCACAGGCCACATGCTCCAGAAAGCCAGGCACCTCTTTCCACGCCCTGCTCTTCACTGCCAGGGGCTTCCAGGAGCCCTCGCGCATTCCCAGGGCCTCCAAGACAAGGTTTCTGCCGCCCCCTCCCCATCCCTCATGTTATTTCCCACTTGGTGTCTTGTCGCCACATTTGTTAAAATGACTGCCACTTAGGAGGTGGCAAGGAGTCAGAAACACAATCTGGAGCAAAGCTGATATTAAATAACTTCCTGAGCCTGGCATGTCTGCCAAGGCTCCTTCCTGGATCTCAGGTGGATAATAAAGAAGCTACTAAAGATGAGGAGCCAGCGGCACCCCGATTCCAGCCTCAGAGCCACGCCTTCCTGGGGGGAAGCCCCTTCCTTCTCTGGGCTGGAGTTTCTACACCAGGAAAGCCTAAAGTAAATCCTTCCCACGTCATCCCACACCCCTAGACACACACATGCCCGTGCGCGCGCACACACACACACACGAATGCACACACACTGAGTAAAGGATATGAAATAATGTCTGACACTCAAATCCAAGCTAGACGAGCCCTCCCCATCAACCAGACCAACCATCCGCCCCCACCCTGCTTTCCAGATAAACACACTGAGCCTCAGAGATCCTGCATCTCATCGCTGAGCCCAATCAGACAGACCCAGGATGAAAGCATCTCAAGAAGAGTCAACACTCAAGGAAAACACCAGGAAGGGTCTGGCTGTTGGACACTGGAACTGGCTGGCCACAATGAAGTCAGGCAGGTCCACAGGTGTGGTCCGCAGGTATAGCCTCATGCCATCGACCCAGCAGCAAACATGGCCCATGGCCATCATCACACTCGTGTCCTCAGAGGACCATCTCTAGCTGCTGGCATCGGAAGGGGAGAGAAATTCAACTGATGGGTCGTCTGATGCCTGATGCAGAGTCAGTCTCATCTGCCCAATGATGCCCACCGCCGCCATCCCGCCAGGTCAGAAGACTCTGCTGTTCTCCATTCTGGCCACTTGGTGTCACTGCTGCCCCTAATGAACTGGAACCATAGAGGGCTCCTTGGGGAGTAAAATGACCCACCCCCCCCCCATTGCTACCCCCCAGGCGAACAGGGGGCATAAACATCTCCTGCACTGTGCCCTAATTTCACCCTTCTTCCAGGAACAAAGAGATGGTCCATCATGGAGTATCCAACATGTTCCAGACAGTTGACACACATCATGTAATTTAATTCTCACAGGAACACCTTCCAGCAACACCTGACTTTGCAAGTGAAGAAAAGGAAACCCTTAGAAATTAACTTATTCAAGTTCAAAAAAAAAAAAAGCAAAAAGGAGAACAAGGATTGGAACCCAAGTTTGACACCAAATTTCATGCCCATTCACTACGCACTTTGGCCTCCCTTGAGACACCAGACTCAGGGTCGGGGGTTCGGGTTAAATCAAGTGGGCTTGCCATGCTCCACAGAGGTGCTGGGAGGGGACCAAGTGCAGCTTTGTTCAAAGGCACAATCATATTTTTTGTTGTTCCGTCACTCAGGCGGGTCTGCTTCTTTGCAGCTCCAGACTGTAGCCTGCCAGGCTCCTCTGTCCGTGGGATTTCCCAGGAAGAATACTGGAGTGGGGTGCCATTTCCTTCTCCAGGGAACCTTCTGACCCTGAGATTGAACCCATGTCTTCCAAGTCTCCTGCATTGTTGTTGCTGTTGTTCGGTCGCTCAGTCATGTCCACCTCTTTGCAACCCCATAGACTGCAGCACAACAGGCTTCCTTGTCTTTCACCACCTCCGGGAGTTTGCTCAAACTCATGCCCATTGAGTCGGTTTTGCCATCCAAGGCCATTCTTTACCCCTGAGCCACCTGGTGAGGGTACTAGGGCCGGATGACTAGCGCCTCCCTCCCTGCAGAAATCGTGGTCTAGTGCCCTCTTGTGGCTGATCATGGAACTGGAATGAATGTGCATGGAAGGCTCTTAATGGGAGGGAACTTACACTTATATTCCCTTTCCCATCGAACTTATACATTCTTTCTCCCAGGGCTGGTCCTGGAACCCCATCTGTAGCTGACAAGCCTCATCAATTACAATAACTGGAAGAGAATCATCCAGAGAGCCAGAAGCTACCCTGGACAAGAAGAGCAGCAAAACCGCACAGAACAACAGCTGCAAGGGACTGGGTGCTCCTGAGTTTCCCTGCATGGAGGTTCCTGGCACCTAAACTTCCAAGGCTGAGGAGTGGGGCAGGCAGGCCCTGACACTTGGTTTCCCAACTGATGTCATCAGTAGCAACCATAACGGCCTCCCTGCTCTTGAGCCGACGCGTGCCTCAGCCACCCCGACACTTTCCCAACTACACGCCACCTTGATCATTCTGCTGCCTCCCTATACTCTAGCCCAGGTCCCAGCTCCTATCTATTCCCACTTTTCACGGACCCAGAAATACCCCTGCCCTTCCCCTCTAAGAGACTTGACTTGTATATTTGCCAGTTTGGCCTCTGTGTACCCACCAGATCCCAAGTACCTATTGCAACATCATTTAATCAGCTGCTCTAGGAAGGTGGATCTAGGAAGCCTAAATTTTCAGATGAAAAGATGGAGGCTCAGAAAGGTTAGGTAACCTGCCTAAGCTCACACAGCAGCAGCAGCCGCAGCGCCAGGATTTAAACTGAAGGCGATCTGGCCAAAGAAGCCACTACTCTTCCTATGACACTGAGTTGCCTTTCAGACAAAAGAGCCATTGAAAATCTCAGGGCCCAAGAATTGTTCTAATGGAAGACCTAGGTTTAAAAGATTAATTCAGGGTAGGACAAACTGAGAAAGTAGCGTTGACATATATACACTATCATGCATAAGACAGATGACTAGTGGGAAGCTGCTGAACAGTACAGGGAGCCCAACCCGCTCTGTGACGACCTAGAGGGATGGAGTGGGGCAAGGGAAGCACAAGAGGGAGGGGGGATATATATATATTATATATATATATATAATGACTGATTCATGTTGATGGATGGCAGGGACCACCACAATATTGTACAGCAATTATCCTCCAATTTAGAAAATTTTAAGAAAAAAATAAAACATGAATCTGGTACAGGGTGTAGGATGGGTTGAGAGGAGGGGAGACTGGACTCAGGAAGAGCAGACGAGGATCATTAAAAGTATCCATGCCTGTGGGGCGACGTTCTGGAGAATGGTACTGAGAAGAAGAAAATGAGAAAGACCAGCATTAAGAGTTCTACACACACACACACACACACGCACATGCGTGTGTACATTCTCATCAAAATCTTATCAGTATTATTTCCAATGAGGAAACTGTGATCAAAAAAGTAGCCAGCCCAGGGTCACACAGTTGGGAAGAGGCAGGGTTGCGAACACAAGCTTCATTTAGCAGGTGCCGCTCATAAGCAAGGTTATACAGGCAAATACTCTCCCACCCAGTAGGACAGCCGTAAATGTTATCTTCATCCCTGCTCTTCAGAGGATCAGCCTCAATTAAAAAGTATCAGAAATAAGTAGATGGGGAAAGACTGACCACAACAGAGAGGGTCCTACCTGCAGCCTGGGGTCCAGCAGCCAGGAGATGGCCCTCAGGGCAGAGCCGCAGGCCCCACCCAGCCCATGGGCCCAGGCCCCACCAGGAAAGTGGGAGATCCCGTCTCCAAAGCTGGTAACTGTGGGACAAAGCTCCTTCACGAACCAACTAGTGCACAGAACAAGACGGCACCTGCTCAAATACCAGACTGCCTGGAACAGCAAGAAAAGAGCCCAAAGCATGCACAGGACAGAAATAGGCCCCCGTGGCTCAGGGGTAAAGAATCGCCTGCCAATGCAAGAGACATGGGTTCGATCCCTGATCTGGGAAGATCCTTGGAGAAGGAAATGGCAACCCACTCCAGTAGTCTTGCCTGGGAAATCCCATGGACTGAGGAGCCTGATGGGCTACAGTCCATGGAGTCGCAAAGAGTCGGACACGACTTAGCAACTGAACAACAACAAGCCAATCCAAGGAGGGCCCAGGACCCCAGTTTGCAAAGCACGTTGATACCCACCAATGTAGATGGGTGTCTCTGAGAACAGTGATGGTCTAGAGAGGTTGAGAGACAGCACCAAGCTCTCACGTCTGGTAAATATCAGGGCCTTGTCATTCCTGAGCAGTTACTCGGTGTGTAATTCATTCCAACGCTTAGGAGTGGGAGCGGGCGGGGGTGGGATGCAGGGAGAGAAAGGGGAGAGATGCCTTGGAGGTCATAAGGCTCCCTTCTCCCATGACACTAACCCCACATCATAGCCTTCTGTCAGCCTCTCTGTGTCCCCATCAAGACTGATCTTCCTGGGCAGGAACCATCCCCCGTTCATTCATCTCCATTACCCCTGAGCAGATGACTGACCCCTCCTGCTGCTGCTCAGACAGACTTGGAGGGAAGGAGGGCGCTCCAGCAGACATCCTTCACCCAAGGCACTCTCCCAGCCGCCTCCCGGGGGAAGCTCAGGTCCAGGAGACTCACGTGCCTGGGCTGCAGATATGATGCAGGCAGGACCAGCTCTGCTAAGGGAGGCCCCGCCTAGGGGAGAGACCTACCTCCCTGCTCAAGAAAGGCTCTGCAAGCCAGGCCAGCCAGTGAGCATCTCGCCGGACTAGAGAGCCGCAACCCCAGGCAAAGGCAGCCGTGGATCGTCTCGTGCGCAGCACTGCCCTCTGGTGGCCACCGGGAGCCTAGACGCAGACGATCTCGGCAGGCAGGAAGCCAAAGGCGTTAAGGCTTGTTTACGGGGACCTCAGTCGTGATGTGCAGAGAACACGGAAGAGATGCAGTTGTGCGTGCGCAAAGACGCCCCCGATGCGCGCAGACAGCCCGTTTTACCGTGGGAGGCAGCCCAGATTAGGACTGCGAGTCTAAGACTGCTCCCTTCATCCCCTCTCTCTTTGCAGGAGTCTAAGGGCTCCTTTCCCTGCCTCTGGAAGAGCCTAGATCCCTCAGCCCCAGAGCAGATGCTAGCAGAGAGCGGGAGGACGAGAGCCTCACCAGCTGGGGAGGCGGCCTTGCGCGTTCTGGTCTCGCAGTGCTAGGAACTCGCTGGGTGACTGAGTCCAGTCTATTCATTTCTCTGGAGCCTCAGGTTCCCGCTCTGTAAAACGGGGTTTGGCCCCAACTGTTGCTGAGCCCCTTTCCAGGTCATGATTTATGGTTCAAAGTCTTGATCTTTTGTCATAATTCAAAAACACTCCCGGACATCTATAAATGAAAACAACCAACATGGCGCCCTAGCACTATGGAGTGTGCGTGTGATCGCCCTGACCCTGACAGTGACCCCGAGAGGGAGACAGGCTCCAATTTCTAGAGGTGATCCCAGCTCCCAGAAGGGGAAACTGAGGGACTCCCAGATGGGGTGAACTCTTCAAGCCAAGCAGCAGCAAAATGGGGTGTTTCCACAGACTCCTGCCCTGCGGTCTCAGCAGTTTGCTGGGACCCCAGCTCTCTCTCTGGGGACAACTGGAGCCACTCCCCTCCCCATGTTCATCCCTATAGAGAGACAGAGCATCCCTGGGCAAGGGGGACTGAGACACAGGGCAAGAGTAAGGGTGTGTGTGTGTGTGAGTGTGTGTGTGTGTGTGTGTGAGTCGCTCAGCCCTGTCCGACTCTTCGCTACCCCAGGGAGTGTAACCCGCCAAGCCTCCCCGGTCCATGGGATTCTCCAGGCAAGAATACTGGAGTGGGTTGGCCATTTCCTTCTCCAGGAAGAGAAAGGGCAGAGGGAGGTAAAAGCTACTCATTTGAGGAGGAGGCAACAGAAACATCAGGAAGAACCAGAATTCACCCTCCAGGAAGATGCTCTAAACATCAGCTTCTAGCTCGAGATGGAGACACCAGACATCCCCTTGTGCTCCGCATCCAGTGGCAGCCTTAGAACTCCAAACTTGAACTGGGAGAAGCCGCCCCTCCCTCCGCTCTTCCATCCAGGCTGTCTCTGGCCATGGGCAATCGGGGACACAGTCCTG
Source organism: Bubalus kerabau (assembly GCF_029407905.1). Taxonomy (NCBI): domain Eukaryota; kingdom Metazoa; phylum Chordata; class Mammalia; order Artiodactyla; family Bovidae; genus Bubalus; species Bubalus kerabau. Next base: position 20,016,360 of record NC_073642.1, read on the forward strand.
CTGACCGTGTCTCAGCCCAGAGCGGAGCTGGCAGGGACCCAGCAGCCAGCTTCCTGAATCTCCGCCAGTCTCAGCTGGCACCTGGTCTCCTAGGGGAATTGACCTGACCTCAGAAACCGGGACACCAGGGGGTGGCCAAGGAGGTCTGGGGAGAGGGCTTGGCTGAGACACGGCCTCGGGGAGGCTGCTGTCGGGAACAGGGCAGGAGGACCCCAAGTCTCCCCCATCATTACATCCTGTCTGTGTCAGCACTGGCCACGGCAGACTGGCCAACACCAGACCCACCACTCTCATTCGCCTTCCTCTCCAAGCCCAGCCAGGGGAGTTAGGGAACTGGACAATTATAAAGGATCCTCCTAAACCTTCATAAAATCATTTTTCAAAAACCTTTTACTTTATGATTAATTTATCTGGATGGTCATAGATTCATGAATGCATGTGTATAGCTGTATATATTCACATGCATAAAGAGTACTGCAAAAGAGAATAGGCAACACTGAATGTCAGACTCCTTTGCCACTGATTGGCTGTGTGAAAGGAAGTGGGTCACATGCCAACTCTGGACTCATTTTTCCCATCTGTAAAATGGGATTCATAATAGTGTTTATCTCAGAGAGTTGGTGTGAGGCCATGATGGGGTATTTATTGCCTCTGAAGTGCCTGGAACAGTGTCTGGAACATAGTAGGTGCTGTCATGAGTTACCACTAGTATCGACAGCTTTCCCTTTACCCGGCATGACACAGGCCACTGACTCTCAGAGTGCTGCTATAACGGTAGTTGTAATTATTATTCTCATCTCAGAGAGAAGGCAACTGAGGCCCAGAGAAGGAAAGGGGTTTGTCCAGAGCTAGGAAAAGGCCAGGTCTCGGGGAGCTGATGGGGAAACCAGCTGCCAGCTTCTACTCCCTACTGGATGATTCTGTCTGGGGAGAGAATCCTGAATCTTCCGCCACCCAAATGGGGCACACTTTCGATGGGACAAGTCAGATGCGAGGACGGGGGCAAAGGGGAAGTCAGAAAGGACAGGCTCCAAGCCGACTGCCCCCACAGATCCTGGAGCCCTCTATGTAAATAGAGCTCAGCAGAGGCCTCAACGTGGTTCTAATTGGCGTGGGCTGCAGGCTGAGAAGAGCCTAGGGCTGCCAGCCTTGCATAGTTGCTGCCTCTGGGGACCCTGGATTTGGAATCATCGCCCCGGAGGGAGACACAGTTGTGGGCGAGGCTCTGGCTTTGACAGAGTGCCCAGAGAGGGTGCCAGAGCCGAGTGGGAGAAGATGGGCTGGCACCTGGGCGGGCACGTCCTCCAGCAGCCTGAGAGAGCCCACAACTCCCTGCCCCTCTCTGTGCCTCTCCTGGGACCCTCGCAGGGAACATAAAGAACAAGATAACTCAAGAGGTCCCTTCCAGCTCTGAATTCCAGGAAGCCCTGATCCTTGTGAGGGTTCCACTGGGCGTTGGGCTTCTGGAGTCTTCATCCCTGATGGTCTGATGAGCCAATCCATCAAAGAGGGGTTGCAGGCATGCCCGGCCCTGGAGCGTTTGTGTTTCTCAAAGTGGAGGCCAGCAAGGCTCAAGGGATGACAGACGACCTGAGCTGAGGGCTCAGTGGGTCATTGATAGAGCCGGGGGCCCAAGTGCAGCCTTCACTCAGGCCACATTTAGACCCAGCTGCCAGGACACTCAGCCGCCCTCCATAAGGCCCTCCCAGATGGGCTGCTGCCTTAATGCTGCCCCTAGGCAGAAAAGGAACTTTCTGGATAAAAACGATCTGCCTGACTCGGGACCCAGAAAGGCCATGAAGGGAGCATGGTTGGGGGCCGGAGGAGAGGTGGGTAGCAGGGGGCTCAAGGCTCTTCCAGATCTTTCCTTCTGTGAGACACTCAAGTTCTCCCCTTCATTTTGTTTGGTAAATCAAGACAATAGGGCTAATAATCCCTGCTTCTTCAAGGAGCTGTGGCAAAAATAAATGAACAACTGGAAACTGGAAACCAAGGCAGAAATGAATAGGGTGGATTCATGGCGGTGAAGGATTTGCTACAAGGGACAAAGGGCAGGACCTGGAGGGCTACTGGAGACTGTCTTTTGAGCGCTGGCCTGGCCTCGGGTCTAGGGGGCCCTAGGAATCCTGATCCCCCTGCCAGCCCGCCTGCCCCCTCCTCCCACACGTGGCTCCCCCTGCCAATTCATCAACCCTCCCTTGGGACAGAGCCAAGAAGGGGAGCCAGGGGCTTCAGGACCACCTCTCCTAGTGCTGGCCCAGGCCCTGCCAATCCCAACAGCGGGCCCTGAGCTTTTCTAATTATGCATGCTTAAGCAATAAAAATTTCATCATGTAACCTCCAAACATGCCTATTTACTAAATTATATGCTTATACATCTTCCATCCATACATTAAATATTAAATATTCCCTTTTCTCAACGAGAATAACTCGAAATAGAAGTTCTAACATTTCTTCTCACACCCAGCAGAGGCCCCTGCTTAGGCAAGGAGCTGAAGCTTGGCAGGGGCTATCTCCCCGCCTTGAGCTCATGGTACAGAAGCGGGCCTCATGAGAGGCCTCCAGTGAGAGTCCACAGGCTTCAGTGCATTCTTGCTAAGCGTGACACTTGGTCTTGGCAGTTGACTCCACACTGGGGAGCCCAGAGTCCTCCAGAGGTGGACGGGGAAGGAAGGGGAGACAATGGCCAGCAAGGGGACACCTGCTGCCCTCCTGAGGGCGGCATCATGGGGGCCAGCACCAAGCCCAGGGGTGGTGCCCTTAGAAGTGGTCCAGCAGAGCCTCTTTGGGCCCTGGGATGGCATATGTTCAAGCCGGAAAGGACACTGCCCCATGGTCTCAATTCATAGTTGAATTTCCAGGCTCAGAAAGGCTACAGTCTTCTATCGTGGTCCACAGAGGGTAAGGGACAATCTAGGGGAGTTGACTCACATGACCCATCCCTTTCTCTAACCCTACCCTTCCACTGGCCAACTGGACAGTTCCCCCAAAGGGAAGCTTGAAATGGTGTCTGTGGTCCCAGGATAAGCCACTGGATGCAGCCCTCGAGATGGGGGACCCAGGCAGCGGCAGAGATGCCATGAGCCTGGGGTCAAAATCCACCCCAAGGGAGGGTCACAGGTTACCCACACTCTCGGCAAAGGGCCAGCTGGGGCAGGGGCCGAGTCCGCCCCCAACAGTCAAAGAGGAAGGTACAGCAGGCAGAGACCAGTGGGGCAAGAATGGAGGCCCCTCCCCCTGCACAGTTTCAGCGTTCCACTTCCGCTACGCAGGAGGGTGGTCCGCCACTTGCAGGATGCTGAGCTGACAACCGAGTTCCAGGCTCAGCCCTCAGGGGGCTAGGACAAGCTCTCTCAAAGCCAGGCTGGGCTGGTTTTATCCAAAACGGTCACATGCTAGGTCCCCTGGAGCTGCAAGATGGATGTCCTGGGCCTCAGGGTGCTCCTCAGAAGACTGAGCTGGGCTCAGGGTTCTGGCTCCAGGGAGGGTCCTCCAGGGAATGCCTGGAACCCCCCTCCCACAGTCTGGCGTCCACACAAAAGCTCAGGGCCTCTGCAGTCTGCGGTCCCCAGCTTCTCTCCAGGGCTATACCCACTCCCCCTTCTAAATCTCACCCCCAAAACCCTTCAACATCTCTGTCTACCTCCCTCAGGCCTAGCCTCAGTTTGGGGGCTCCTGAGTGAGCCCCATGATGTTCTTGGGGCCTGGCTCCCACCGCTGCCTGCAATCCGGTTCTCACTGGTAACTGTCGAGGCTGGCTCTGCCCATGACCCTCAGAAAGACTGAGAATCAAGGAGTCAGTGCAGCAGCAAGCGAAGCCCCAGATGATCCTTCACCCAGACAGGGGAGGGCCTTCCGGGAAGACACGGGAAATAAAGGGACCAGAGCCCTGGAAACGCCAGGGGCCCCACTGGTGGCTCAGGGCCCCAGCCAAGAGCCCGTGCTCTTCTCAAGCCAAAGAACACCCAGCCCAGAGATGCTGTCTTCTCCCCCTGGTCTTTCTAACAGCCCGAGGATGCACGGTTCCAACCCAGCCCCAGGCAGGCTTGGTCTCCAGACGCCCAGACGGCCCCCCTCCCCGCCACCACCCTTCTGCCTTTGTGACGTCAGAGCCGGCTTGGGCGCGGCTGCGCATGGACCCTTCTAGGTAAGGTTACTGTATGTCAGGAGCTTCAACCACAGAGGGACTGGCCTTCTGAACAGAAAGAGGCCGAAAGGGAGGGCGCCTGGGGAGGGACGGAGGTGAGACTCACGCATCTGTCTTGAGGCCTTGCATCTGATCTCCTCCTGATGCTGGTGGGGCTGCCAACTCCCCATCAGAGGCACCCTCAGTCAGCCTCCCACGGGGGAGGCGGGAACCAACCCACATGCCAGCCCAAAGAGGAAGGACCACAGGAAACCTCTAGTTCCTCTGAAAACTCAGGTGTCATCAGTTCAGCACCTGAAGGAGAAACCTCAGGACCCCAGAGCCCCAGGAACAGGCGGGTGGCTGGGTGGCAGTCACCCCTGATTCCCTTAGCTAGGGCTGCTGGAACTCCAGAATGTGCCCCAGCCTCTTCCTCAGCCCCCAGAGCCTGTCCAAGCTGCACCCCCAGACATACAGCAGCATTAAGGGCTTCAGGCTGATGGAGGGCTGGGGTACCCCCTTGATGCCTTATCTCTGATACCATCAGACATCTGAGGAACACATTCCTTTCCAGCAAAGCCCAGGGTTGGAGTGAAGCCCCCCTCCCAGGTCCCACTAAATGAAGGCCCCCTCTTCTGCCTGGAGGGCTCCTGTCTGCCCTCAAGCCTCCATGAGCAGCCCTGCAGAGTGGGGGCCTGGGCTTTGGGGTGGGACCTCAGCCCTGCAGAGGTCTAAGCCTGGCTCACTGCCTGGGGCTGTGCACCCCCAGGAGCCATTTGGCAGCCAGAGCCTCCCTCATGGGGTAAGATACGGAGGGGTGACATCTGCTTCCCAGGGCGGGCAGACCTCCCCTCCTTCTCTCCACGGTCATCTGCCTCCAGGCCAGGAGGCTGGACCCTTCCCCAGTTCAGTCATACCAGCCACAGATATAACAGGGCACTGGGGAGAAGGGGTGAGAAAGGGTCATCCTACCCGTGACCTCTGACCTTCCCCCACCTGCCGCTCGGCACAGCTCCTGTGGGAATCCAGTTGCCTGGCTCTGAGGTGTTGGGGTGTTTTCAAGGAAAGGAGTCCCAACTCCCAGGTAAAGAGTTTGAGTCCTGACACAAGGATGGAGACACCCACAGAGGGACTCCCAATCTACTCCTGGCTCCCTGTCCCCACAGTTGCCCTTTTGGTCCTTCAATGGCACAGGGGATAAGAAGCCACTTCCTCCCTTCCCCAGGTCACTGACCTCTCCAGCAGTCCCATCTTAGACCCTCCGCCTGGAAAGATCAACCAGCTCTTCCCTGTCAAACTGCCTCCCCAAGCTTCATTTTTTCAGAGGGACCATTTTTCAGAGGACTGCTGCGTGGCCATGAAAAGCCTACGTGATTGTGACCCTCCCTGCCTCCCACTGGCTTCCTACAGACACACACATCCTTGAAGCAGAGAACAGGCTGAGTGAAGCTCACCAGCTTCCAGAGACCCACGGTGGGCACCCGGGCCACCATCTCTCCAGCTCTTGACCCACCCCATCCCCTGGAAATCCCCAGGTCCAGCTCCTGAGCTCCTGAACCCACTGCTGGGCTGCCCTGAAACCCCCCACCCCACCCCACACACACACACACACACCCCCACAGGGTACTTCCAAGGCAGAGTTTCCGGGGCAATCTCACTCCCACCCTCCTCACTGCATCCTCAGGGAGGCCAAGATGCTGTGGCCTGCAGGTGGGAGAGGCTGCGCTGGGTCCATGCTGTTTTCTCCTGCCCTCCCCTCCACCCCACCCTTGGCTGTTTATTTTGTCACCCCAGGGCCAACTGGGTTGAAGGTGGTGAGGTTGGGTTGGGGGGCGGGTGGTGGTGAACGGTCCAGCCAAGATATGGGCCAAGCTTGTCTCCTGAGCCAGGATTCAGGGGGCACCTCCTGAGCTGCACACTTCCCTCAAACTGTTAGCTGAAAGAACACGAGCGGAGTCTCCATTAAGCCAAGAGGGCTGGTGGGCTTGGGAGCGAGCAGGACCGCAATTCCTCCTGGCTTTATAGCCCCATCGGACTGGGGGCCAAGGCAAGGGGAGGTCTGATGCTTAGGAGAACAGTTCCCACAGCCGAATCCGCCCAAATGCCTTCCTCAGACGCCAGCCAGCACTTCAGTGTCAACCCTTCTCAGCATCCCACCCACTTTGGGGGTCTCCAAGGAGTGGGGGCCTTGTGGGGGGGAGACAGGCGAGAGCTATCTCCTGAACGCTCACTATGCCCTCCACAACCTTCTCTGGATGGTAGGATGGGGGCCGGGGGGGGGGGTCACCTGGCTGAGGTCAGTGGAAGAGAATCTGGACAGGCTCCCTCTCTCCGCCCTGGCGTCTGACCCCCACCCCTGCCAAAGAAAAATGCCACCCCCCCCCAAAAAAAACGAGCAGGCCACCATAGGTCTCACTCAGATGGGGCAGAACCAAGCAAATGCCAGTCGGAGTTCGATTTTTCGAATAAATGATCACAGAAGGAGCCCCATCTCCCAAACACGCAAGCCTTCCCTCCTCCCTTCAGCAGCCTGACTCGGAATTACTGGAACAGTTATCAAAGCTCAAAGAGGAACGGGATCTGTAGGCGCCGAGATGCAGATGAGGGTGGGAATCAGGGGGTGGGGGGGTGGCTGTCTCGGAAATGCCCAAAATGGGGTGGGAGAGGGCGGGCGAGAGGGAAGAGGAAGGGGTAGGCGTCCATGACTGCCTCGACAGGTCCAAAGTCTCCCAGAGAGCAGCCAGCTTCCAACTTGTTTACTTGACGGCGTGTTTTGAGGTTTCCAAACGGAAAGAGTTAAACCTCTCGGCTGGATCGAGAGCAGTCCCTATCTGTCACCTTTCCTCCCGGCTAAGCGCTGCCGCCGCCGCCACTGTCGCTGCCCGGCGCCGCTGCCAGGGAATCGAACCTCGTCTACTTTATTCCACTTTAGCGTGGCCAAACTGTTGCTATTTAGTGGGGGGCCAAGAACCCGATTCACACCCTCGAAACGAGCCGCAGCGGGTGGGGGGTGGGGGCGGGAGCCGGGTCCCGCGTGCCCTGGCCGCTGGGGTCCTCTCGGGGGAGAGGCACACACACGCGCGCGCGCACACACACACACACACGCATCGCCGGATCACGCCTCGCCAAGGCCAGAGTCACCTGGAATACGCAGCCCGGGAGCATCTCCCGAGCCAGAGCGAGCCTAATGCGCGCCCGGCGGCAGGCGGGCAGCGGCAAGCTGGGGCGGGCGGAGGGCCGGCTCCCGGCTGCGGGCCGGCGGGCGAGAGCGAGACGCGGAGCGAGGGGAGAGGCGGCGGGGCTGGGGAGCGGCCGCCTGACTTACATGGAAGTGATATTCCTTGAGATGTCCGTGATGTTGATGCTGGCGTTCCCATTGCTGTTCCCTGAATCCTGCCCTTCCAGGAGCGGGAAGAGGTTCCCATCGTCCGGCCGCCGGCAATTGATCTCAGTCTTGCTGCAGACACAATTTGCAGGGCAAGCCAACACGGAGCCCACATAGTCCAGCCAGACGCTTCCCAGCAAGAAAATCCGCCAGAAACTACACTTGGCTGGGCAAAGAGAGACATCCATCTCCGATCGCTGCTTCTAAAAAAGAGGAGGAGGAGAGGAGAGGGGGTGGGGTGGGGGGAGTGGGGAGAGCTGGGGGGGGAAGGAAACAAAGACGGCGAGGGAGGGGGGAAGGGGGAGGGGGCCTCTGCCTTTGAAACGCCGTGCGATCAGATGCAAAATCCTTCAGCGTCTGAAACCATCGCGGCCGCCGCCGCCGCCGCTGGGTGGGAGCCGCGGGGAGCGCCTAGTGCCGCGGTCTGCCTGGCATGGTGGCCGGCTCGGCGCTCGCCGGCTCGCCGGGTCCGGGGGCTCGGGAAGCGAGCCGACTGCTCTCCGACTCCGAGACTTTGCAGGGTGGCAACAGACGGTGGGGAGGCAAAAAAAAAAAAAAAAAAAAAAAAGGCAAAAGGAAAATATGGTGCGAAAGTCACCAAGTCCCACCTACTGGGCAGAATTAAAACGGACACACCTGCAAAATACACACACTCACACACACTCACACATCCATACACCCGGCGCCGGGAGGAGGGGAAGATGCAGTCGGAGCCGCAGCAGCCGCCGCGAATGGCTCGCCGCGCGCCTGCAGAAATGCACAAGTGCTCCGAGCCTTACGAAACGCACGGGTTATCGGAGCGTCTTCCTCGGCCCCCTCCCTCTCTCCCCCTCCCTCTTCCTCTCCCCTCCCTCCTCGCGACCTCCTCCCCCCCACCCCCCGCCCCGGCTGGGAGCGGCAAGAGAGCGGAATCTCCCCCCTCCCTCCCTCTCCCACTCCCCTCCCCACACCCCTCTCCCTCTCTCCCCGCCCGTCCTCTCCCCTCCTCCCCACCCACCCACCCACCCACTCGCCGGCTCCCGGCGCTCGCCCGCACCGCCACCCGCAGCCGCGCGACCGCCCGCTCCACGCCTAGCGGCCCGGCGCCCGCTCGCCGCAGCCCAGGGAAAAGCCAGACGGAAGGGAAAAAGTTGCAGTTGGGATTGCGAGGGTCTGGACTGGGGAGGGGGACTTGGCGAGCTGGCGGCGCGACGCGGAAAGGCGCTCTCCTTTCCACTTTTTGGCCCTCGCGCTGCCCGGTTTTGCTGCAGCCGGACCGCGAAAGGAAGTGAAATGAACGCGGCCGAGGTGACCGGGGAGCGCTCCCAAGCCCGGCTGGGGTTGGGGAGGGGCACAGGCTCGGAGACGGCGATTAGGAGTGCTAGGGCGCACAGGAACCCCAGAGAGGCGCCCAGGGCCGGGGACCCGCGCCACGAACGCGCGGTCCTCGGTCTACGCGACACTCGTTTCCGTAATCTAGACTCCGGGAGCTAGGATCGGCTGGGAGGGGACTGCAGGACACGGCTGGGTAGGTGCCCCCGCACCCCCTGCGCCTTCTTGGCGGCGGATTTTGCGTCCTTGGGCAGACTGGGAGCCGGGAAGGAAGGAACTAGCGCCGAAAGGGCTGCGCTGGAGATCCGAGGTGGCTCGAGGCGAACCGTGCGTGCGAGAAAAACCGCCGGGGAAATTGAGATGCAAGGGGCATTTTTTGGCAAGCACCAGGCCAGTACCGTCAGAGGCCGGCTTCTCGGGCTCGGCGATCGGGTGCGCTGCGCTGGCTGCCGGGCGAGGGGGTGGGCGAGCTGCTTTCTCCGGATTCGGGGGCACAGGACCTCCCCCCCTTTCCCTCCCACACAAGCACCCCTTCCTGGTAGGGGCGCAAAGCAGGTGCAGCCTGACACGCGAGCTCGGTTCCCCGCGGGAGAGGAGGCGAGCCCCCGTTCTTCGCCTTGGTAGCGATTTTTCTTTTTAATCAAACGTCAGAATGCCAAGTGTGAGATGTTTGCTGAGACAACCGGAGCATTCGCGGTGGGAAAGGAGAAGAAAGGGTTAGGAAAGTCCGAGCAGGCAGACACACTACAGCATTCACACGCAGAAGAAAGCGGCGCTCTCCTCGCCGACTTGGAGGAGGGCAGGCGAGGAAGCGAACACGCTGAATTCAGCTGCATCCAGCATCTGAAAGGATTCTCCCCCGCCCCCCTGTGGATTCCGATGCAGGTCATGCAACTTGCGGACAAGACGGGGGGATGGGGGAGATGCGGGTGCCACCGGCCCGACCCGGGCGCAGTCTCAGGCTGGCTGGGCGCCTGCGAGTGGCTCTGTCGCCGTGAGTAAACTTGGAAGCCAAAAAAAAAAAAAGAAAGAAAGAAAAGAACGTGTCTATAAAAGGCAATTTTTCCCGACTCCCTCTTACATTCCACCTTCCCTTGGCCTCGGTGAGACTTTTACCCCCTGTTGCCAGTGTGGCCTCCTTACCAGACTGGCATTTTGCCCTCCCACCAGCAGGAGGGGACAGAGAGTGGAGACCTCCATAGACTCTCAAACCAGTTCCTACTGGCCCAAGGCCATCTCTGATAGCCCCCAGTGCCAGTCTGTGAGGAGCTCTGGAATTTCTTGATTGAAAATCAGGGAAACTGAGGCGTACTCGAAGCTGTCCCTTGGCCTTTTTTTCAGGCGGTATTAGAAAAACAGGGAGAAGCTTTCTCAGACCAGGTCTGGGGAAAGTCCCGTAAGCAGGGTATGCCATGTGGATTTGGCCCAGCATCAGTTCTCCTGCCTGGAACTAAGATGGTTGTGTCTTAAAGGTGCCGCGCACACTTTTGTTGAGAAAGAAATGATTTTTAACACTTCCAGCAGAGAAGGGGCGGCATCCATAAGTCAGAACAAATTTAAAACACTTGTAAAACCTCTTTGGAGATGGTACAAGGGCAGCTGTGGAACAAGGGGCCCTGATGAGACAAGAAGCCTTTCATTGCTCCAGTGTGATGGGATTAAGATGAGGCGTTATGTTTATGCTGGAGCTCCAGGCCTGAGCAGGAAGTGGCAACTTACAAGGAGGAAGGCCCTTTTAAAAGCTGACAGGATGGTCCAGGAGTGGAGAGAGCAGTGTTCTATTCGGAAACTTAGGGAAATCACTTATATATGGCTTTCATATCTGTAAAAATGACCAGATTGGTCCATGCTGCCCAAAGTGTGATCCTTTGACCAGCAGCATCCACATCACCTGGAAGCTTGGTAGTAACGCAATATCTGAGATCCCACCCCAGACTGAGTAAACCAGAAAATCCATTTTAACATGCTCCCCGGGTGAGTCATGAACACATTACAGGGTGAGAGGTACTGAGGTGACTCCCCAAGTCCCTTCCCGCTTGGATAGTCTCTGACTCTACATGGACCTGGGTGGAAGGGACTTTTGAGGAAAAAAAAAAAAAAAGAGGTTACAGTGGTGTGGATTCTCAGAATATTATTCAGTTAGGGTGACAAAAACTGGGTATTTCAGATGCAAGGGCCTTGTCAAAAAACAGACCTGTGAAGTATCACTACAAGTGCGAGGGAGAATATTCTCATCCTTCATTCATTCCTAATCTCTGAGAACAGCCAGATCTCAAAGAGGGGGCAGGAGAAATTGTGCAGTGCAGATACCCTGCTCTTGGCCAGCAGGGGTACAGAGCATCTGGGGTGTCTTGTCTGCTTGGTGAGAATGTCCTGGTTGACAAGGAAGAGTGGCTGTCACATCACCGTGATTCCTCCAGCCACTGGGTCCTAGAGATATCGTGACCTGCCAATCAGGGGATAATCCCTCCCATCTCTTGCAGCTAGCATCTTAGAAAGGAGGAGACTTACCAGTGGATGCCATGCTGATCAACAAGAGGCAGGAGCGGGCAAAGTTTTTTGAACAGTAAATAAACCTTCAGTTCAGTTCATTCGCTCAGTCGTGTCCGACCCTTTGCGCAGAAACCTTTTAATGCTGAGCAGGCACCCTCTGGTACCAGGGGTGTGGAAAAGACAGGAATATTCCTAAGCTCTGGATGTGGTCGCCCATGGGTCAGGCCAGAGTAGGGGGCTGCCTTCCAGAGCACAGTGATCCAATCTAGAGAAACCGAACATGTCTCATCCCAAAGGGCATATACCAGCTGTGTGAGCACCTGAGATTTCTCCTTGATTATGTGTTTGTAAGGTGTCCCCAAAGCCAACTTTTCTGCCACAGGGAAAAGGAGGGAGGAGAGTCAACAATCAAGAGACACAAAGACAAAATGCTGAGGGGGGATCATCACCCCCTGCCCCAGTGCCACCCCTGCTGGGCAGCTGCCCACATGTCTGCCCCCTTCCCAACCCAGCCATCTCCCCTTTCCCAGTGAACACCCACCTCCAAGCCAGCCACCACATTACTGGGATGCAAGCCAGACCCCAGACGTTTCAGATTTACCCACCATGCCCCTCTCCTAAGATGTCAGCCTCAATTCAAGAACTGTGCTGCAGAACTTTCTAGTTCGAACAGAAATGGGACCCACCACTGTTACTCTGAGCCAGGAAGGGAACTGTGGTTCTGGGTGGTGACTGGGTGGGGAAGGGGGGCGCCCAGGGGAAACAAAACGAAAACTAGATCCCCAGAGAATTTGCTGTTCCAAAGAGTTACTGGAGCTGGCAGGCTTGGACTTGGGTCAAAGAAAGTCCTGTTTCCTGGGTGGCCTACACTCAAGATGCGAGATGAAAAGGCATGGTTGGAGGCTGAGAAGATTTAATGGTATCCAGAAGGCTCAGCGCCAAGGAGGGAATTTCAACCATACATGGAGAGCAAAAGCCCACCCACGGGGCCTCCCTGGGGGTCCAGTGGCTGAGACTCCACGCTCCCGATGCAGCGAGCCCCGGTTCGATCCCTGGTGAGGGAACTAGATTCCACATGCCACAACTAAAGATCCCATGTGTTGTAACTAAGACTTGGCACAGCCAAGTAAATAAACAATTTTTTTAAAGCCCACCCATGAGGAGGGATGGTCAAGCGCCAAGGTAGTGTAAAGAAGCAGGAAAATCCAACCACAGGAGGTCCCAGCTCAGGACCCTGACTGAAGTCCCAAGATCTTGGGCACAGGCCCACCAAGCCCTATAGCTACCTGCCAGGGTCAGAGCCTGTCACTCCTGTCCATTAAAGAAGATTCCCTGGGAACTTCCTTGGTGGTCCAGTAGCTGACACTCCGTGCTCTGAATGCAGGGGGCCCAGGTTCAATCCCGGGTTGGGGAACTAGATCCTATATGCCACAACAAAGACCAGGTGCAGTCAAATAAATAAATGAAATATTGTTTTTACAGAAAGAAGATTCCCTGAAGGATACCTAGTTTCTCCTCTCCAGCCCTGGTTGGAGTGTCTGGAAGGGCTTTAGGGATCAGTGATGCTACCCAGGTGATTGTCCACTTATTCTACTTACCCCAAATGATAGATTCATAGAGTCTCTGGACTTCCCTGGTGGCTCAGTGGTAAAGAATCCACCTGCGATGCAGTAGACGTGGGTTCGATCCCTGGGTGGGGAAAATCCCCTGGAAAAGGGGATGGCAACACACTCAGTATTCTTGTCTGAAGAATTCCACGGACAGAGGAGCCAGCCTGGCAGGCCACAGACCATGGGGTTGCAAAAGAGTCAGCTATGACTTAGCCACTAAACACCAACAACACTAAACAGCAACTCACAAGGTTATCGTGAGGTCATGCAGTGAAGCCCTTTGAGCAGCACTTGACACACAATAAGTACTTGGTGAGTGTTAACTTCATTTTTGCACTTTTGAGCTTCCCAAGGGGCTTTGCTGCCCTGCCCAGGAAGCCCACACCAGCTGTCCACTCTCAGCCACAAACACTGCCCCCATAAAGCTCACCCTGCATGTGTGCAGAGCAGTGACCCCAGCAAGTTCCTGAATTGTGTTGGGCAGAGGGGCTCAGCCATTGCTCATGGATGCTTCCAGCCAGATGCCTAGACCCCAGAGTCATGAATGGTGAGGGTCTGACTCCCAGGTCCCTGCAGAAAAAGGTGTGGGCCAAGCTGATGTATGTCTCCTTTGAGAAAGAACCCTCTGATCCTCCCTGGTTCCCTTGCCAGCTTGCTGCTCCTGCAGGAGTGGGTCAAGGTGGGAGGGAGGTTGCTGGCTTTGGTCTGCCCTTAGCGGGGTAAGCCCTGCTCACCACTGGCTGTGAGCACCTGGACGGGGCTGGGAACTCAGTGTGGCCTAGGTCCAGGCACATGGGAGTTCCCAGAGCAGGGTCACTGTGCATCCTTCAGAGGGCAGAGTCCAGAGCAGACAGAATGATTCGAGAATAAAATCAAGGTGTCAGGAATCAGCAAGCATCTAGGGAGCCAGACAGGTGAGCTCCTGAAAAGTGATAGCAAGAGGCTTCAGGCAGCATCACTGGCAGGGAGGACCACCCACCCGCACACCCAGGACACACCCACACACCCGCCCTTCACCACAGACACCGCCCTCATGTGCCTTCCAGATAAGCTCTCCACGGTAACTTACATCACACCCCATTCTGCACAATACCCAGCCATTTACCTCTTTACGGACCAGAGGGCAGCCAGGGGCCATGACCTTCACTTGGCAGAGGAGTGAGCTGAAATTGACATGGTGGGGCAGAGATCTATCTGGCGCCTTTCTGATTCTCAAGGGAGTTTTCTTCCTGTTATTAGCTTTTAAAATGTAAGTTCCTTGAAGACAAGAACCTTGCCTGCTTTATTTTCTGACTTGCCTGCCCCTGAAACGATACTGAAAATGTAATAGATGCTCTGTGCATATTTATTAAGGCGCTAGTGGTAAAGAACCCACCTGTCCATGAAGGAGACATGAGACTTGGGTTCGATCCCTGGATTGGAAAGATCCCCTGGAGGAGAGCACAGCAACCCACTCCAGTATCCTGGATACCATATCCAGTATCCAGTATCTCCCACTCCAGTCTGGAGAATCCCATGGACAGAGGAGCCTGGTCGGCAACAGTCCATGGGGTCGCAAAGAGTCAGGCATGACTGAAGCAACTTAGCATGCATACATGCACTGCACTTTCAAACCAGTCACCACATTGTAAATGAGGGTTCCGTGTCTGTTTTCCCGGGACCATCAGCACTGAGAAAACCAGAATCTACCTCCAGGCCAGCTCAGGACTGGACACCACACATGCAGAGGTGATGTAATGAATCATTTTGCTGCCCCAAACCCCATGTGTGTCCTTAAGAGAAGCTTGGGGTGACCACCTCCTCCACACCCAGAGTTACACTTGTGCCTACAGACTTGCCTCTAGTGGGACAAATAGCAGAAAGACGAGCAGCTCCTGTTCTCAGCTCTAAAGTTAGGAGAACATAGGCAAGAGCAGCTTCCAGGGCAATGCCAGACATCCTGGGCCCTAGGCAGGCCCCCCTCACCCAGGCCCAGCAGCCCCATTGCTGTGGCTTCCATGCTGCAGAAAACCAAACCCTCCTCCCCAGCTCCAGGGCCCCAGTCCATCCCATTGTCCTCCTGAGCCAAGCCAGCCCACTCCTGTTCAGTGCCTGGGCCGCTGCTATGCCTTCAACACCTCCCACAGTGCCCTTTCCTCCACCTGCTTCTCACCAAAGCAGCCTATGTCACACCTTCCCCTGCCCTGGCTCAGGCTCATAGAACGTCGGCTCTCAGACCCAGCTCTGCACTAATTCGTTCATTTAGTATCAAAAGCCTATTGGGCTGTGTCCCCTTGGGCATGTTACTTAACCTCTCTGATCCTCCACATCCTCCTCTGCAACATGGGGGCCCAACGATCCCAAGGATCAAATCAAATGTTATACATGAAAATGTCTCGTGAACACTGTTGTCCTTGTTCAGTCGCTCAGTCATGTCTGACTCTGCAACCCCATGGACTGCAGCACACCAGGCTTCCCTGTCCTTCACCATCTCCTGGAGCTTGCTCAGACTCATGTCCATTGAGTCAGTGATGCCATCCAACCACCTCATTCTCTGTTGTCCCCTTCTTCTCCTGCCTTCAATCTTTCCCAGCATCAGGGTCTTTTCCAATGAGTCGGCTCTTCGTATCAGGTGGCCAAAGTATTGGAGCTTCAGCTTCAGCATCAGTCCTTCCAGTCAATATTGAGAGTTGATTTCCTTTAGGATTGACTGGTTTGATCTCCCTGAACACCACACAAATGACAGACATGGGTTCCTACTAAGTAGGCAGTAGACCCCAGGACCTTTGCATACTCTATCAGTATTTCATACCCAACCTGCCTGCAATTACCAACCAGCTGATCTCATAGAGGGAAATGCAAGGCAACAGCCTCCATCCACACCATATATTACATCCCCTCTTCAAAGGAAGCAGCTAAAGCTTGAGCATCAGCCCCAGGCAAATGTGGTTCAGACCTCGGCTCCAGCCCCTGCTAGCTGGAGACCGGGCATATTATGTCACCTTGCTGAGCCTCATGCTCTTCACCTAAAAAAACGTGCTCTTGGACATTGTTCATGGATATTGCCCCCCAAGACCTATTTTCTGGAATGCAGTCATAAAATGTGCTGAAGGCACCCAGTTGAGGGGCTTGGCATACAGTAGCTGTCCTTTCCCTTCTTTTTCTTTCTATTCTTCCTCAGGTCGAGGAGGGCGGGGCGCCTGGTCCAACATTCACCAGATGGTTCAGACCTCATATTAGGGTGCTCACAAATTCTGCCCTGCCTGTTAGCTGGGAACCATCTGGGCTTCTATTTCTTTAAGCCGCACAGATGTCCAGCACCTCAGAGGGCTGAAGAAGTGACTCTCCGAAGTCCTCAGGCCCAGAGAAGAAGAAGGATCCCAGCACACCTAGGATTCCAAGCAAGAAACCACCGACCGGGCTCCGATGTCCTCTGGTGCTGGCAGTGGCCGGGGACAGTGGGTATCAAGAGCAAGTAGAAAACCAAAAAAAAAAAAAAAAGAGTCTTATTTGCTGAGACACCAGTGTGGGACTTTGGGGGGAGCGTTATGTTGTGGTGGGGGGGTTGCTGGGGAGCCATGCCTCCCGTTGGAACTAAGAGACAGCTCCCTCCCACGGGCTTTCTGCCTCGTCCTCCACCCCCTCCCCAGCCCACAGCACCAGCTGCACTGCCTGGGAACCGGGGAAAGAAAAGCCCAGCCCGGGATGTTCTGGGATGGGGGTGGGACACGCAGAGACGGTGCAGCAGTGGGGAGGTGCAAGCAGCCCTGATGCACCCTGGCCAGTGCCAGGGTATAACCTCCAGAGCTATGGGGCGAGGGTGCAGTGTTTGGGAGGGGGTCCCAGAGACCTGCCGGAGCCAGAGCTATGGGGTGAGGGTGTGGTGTAGGGGAGAGAGTCTCAGAAACCTGGCCAGGAGGCAGATCTGGGAGACACCATGAGTTCATCCAACTGGTAGAAGCTGGATGAACCTCTAAAGTGGGAGAACGTTTGGTCTTTCCCTTCGGTGCCCTCTTCCTGGTGTCAAGTTCTAGAACCATTCTCAGGACTCCAAGAAAAGACTGTGTCCTGGAGCACAGCCCTCTGGATAGACAGCTGTGACCCCTTTCCAGTGTGCCTGAGGCTGTAGTTGGCTGAGGGCTTCTCTGGTAACTCAGATGGTAAAGAATCTGCCTGCCATACAGGAGGCCTGGGTTCAATCTCCAGGTCAGGAAGATCCCCTGGAGAAGGGAGTGGCTACCCAGTCCAGTATTCTTGCCTGGAGAATTCCTTAGACAGAGGAGTCCATGGGGTGGCAAAGAGTTGGACATGACTAACCCTTTCACTTGGGATGCCCTCTTCCTGGTGTCACGTTCTAGAACCATCCTCAGGACTCCAAGAGAGAGCACCCAGAGCCCAGCTTTGTAGATGGTAGGCCGTGACCCCTTCCCAGTGTGTCTGAGGCTGTGGTTCCTCAACACAGGGACAGTTCTGCCGTCTGCTCGCCCAAGGCTGGGCAGCCTTCCCCAGCACGCTGGTCTGAAGGATCCAGCCCCTTCCTGAAGAGTTAATGATGGTGCTAGGCTCCGTGCCCCGGTGTGTTGAGACTGTAGCAGGTCCAGATAGATGTAGCTTCACCCTGGACCACAGCAGGCCACTTCCTATGGTCCTGGGACTCTGGGGGTGAAGACGAGCAAAACGAGGCTGCCCATGAAGATACTGACAGCTGCGACCACAGTGTAATGGCTTCTGTGTGTAACGTTTCTCTGTGCCTTTAACAGACGTGATTTCACTGACTCCTCACAGGCCTCATTTTACAGATGAGGAAACCGAGCCAGAGAGGTTACATCCCTTGTCCAGAGTCACCCAGCTGGTATGCAGTATGAGTTCAATTTGGTTTATGTTTTGATATTTATTTGTGTGGCTGCTCCAGGTCTTAGTTGTGACATGCGGGGTCTTTAGTTGCTGCGTGCAAACTCTTAGCTGCAGCATGTGGGATCTAGTTCCCTGACCAGGGATGGAACCCAGGTCCCCTGCATTGGGAGTGTGGAGTCTTTTAGTCGCTGGACTACCGGGGAAGTCCCCGAGCCCAGTTTAAAACTCTAAACACACACCCACTGCATCAAACTACCTCTGACGTTAAACCGGTCCTTAGTGAGGCGGTAAGGAGAGAGGAGGCTGCCCCTCTGCAGGGGAGAGGGGCCACCTGCCCTTTTGCACCCTGACAGCCCTCTCCTGTCATTTGTCTCCTAGTAACAAGGAAAAGGAGATGGGGCGGCAGAAGATGAGATGGTTAGATAGCATCAGCAACTCAATGGA
Source organism: Bubalus kerabau (assembly GCF_029407905.1). Lineage (NCBI taxonomy): Eukaryota > Metazoa > Chordata > Mammalia > Artiodactyla > Bovidae > Bubalus > Bubalus kerabau. Next base: position 20,034,562 of record NC_073642.1, read on the forward strand.
GATGAGTCTGAGCAAACTCCAGGAGACAGTGAAGGACAGGTAGGCCTGGTGTGCTGCAGTCCATGGATGGGGTCGCAAAGAGTAGGACATGACTTAGCGACTAAACAAGTAGCAGGGAAGGGACAGAGGTGGGGGAGACTCTGGGCTGGGTCAGGGCCCAGGCGGGCTTAGACAGGGGATGAACAGTCTGCATCCCGCCTTGTGGGTGAGTTCACCTAATACGCAACTAACCCCTTCCCAGGAGGAGACGGCCGTCCCAGCTTCCTCCTGGCGAAGGGTATGAGTTCTAGAGGTGGACCCTTGGCACCGTGGCCTCATTGAATGTCCTACCCAAGCGTCTGTAATAAACAAATCAATAATTAAGAGAGGATGCACATTAGCCTTTGAACAAGTTCCAGGGAGAGTTTATTTTTGATCTTCCACGAGGTGAGCAAGTGTGTGCTCGAGGCCTGGGGGAGGCTGCGAGCTGCAGCAATGGGTAGGGGGCGGGAGAGGCGGGCAGGAGTGGACGCACAGCCTGAGGCCTGAGCCGCCAGCCCCTGGGGGCACCTGTGGGCGCCCGGCTGTGCAGCTGAGCACGGGGGAGCCACGTGGCGGGTGGGCGAGCATTTAGACTGTGCTGGGCGTGCACATACGTGTGCTGCAGGAAGGAAGGCGGGGGCCGAGAGTGGGTGGGTGCTAAAGGCAGTTGCTGGGTGGGGGGCAAATGATGCTGCTTAATCAGGGGTGTCCGGGGGAATCTTCACCCCCTTGTGCCAGATGGGGTTAGATGCCGAGCTTTTCATCTGCTAGCTCTCAGAGAGGAAGATAGCGGCACAGAACATTTTAAGTATCAACCCTCCTTCCTGACTCCCACTTTTCTCTCTCCCGTCACTCTCTGCTGCCTGAGGAAGCCGGTTCACTTTCCCTTCAACTTCTAAGTCTGCTGGAAGTTTCCATTCCTGGGACTCTTGGGAGAAGAAAGAAAATATTTAGTCGTCTTCTGTAAGGTCAGTTTATCATGAACCCCACCTCCTTCTGCACACACACCCAAAATAACCACCATAGGAATAAATTAGACACTATCATTAGAGAATGCTAATGTATGAAACAAAATCTTACATTAACCAGCCTGGTGTTTCTCCAACCAGAACCCCCAAGCCCAGAGGCAAACGAACCCATCACCATGGGGGACGATGGGACAGAAGAGGTGGGAGAACGGCTGTAGCAAGCCGGAAACGTATTTTAAAAATTGAGTGTGTCATTCTACTGCCTAATACTTCTGTGTACGTGTGTGTGAGGGTGTGTGAACTGATGTTTTTAAATCTCACCATGGAGTAAAATGAGTGATCCTGGTATGTGTATTGCTCTTGTGTCCTCAAAGACCTCTGGGGTTTTAACACAAAACTGTCGGTGGAAACTCACCACTTTCAGAAGCACATATTCAGCCCAAGCCTCTCCTCACCCATCCTGTCATTTTATAGGTAGAAAAATTAGGCCCAAGGTAACTGAGTTATGTCCCTAAGGCCACACAGCTAGTTAGGACCACAGCCAAAGGCTTCTATTCTAAGGCCTCTATCCTGCCATCTAAACAAAGAAGAAAACAACAACAGAAGCCAGATTCTAGGCTGCAGCTCTCAGAACCTCACGTGCCAAATACAGCTGGCCCCTCCCGGACCACATACCCTCTCCCCAAACGGAAAGCTACCTTTTTAGCACAACAGCATTTTATGACAGATTTTTATGACATCATCTCTCTAAGCAGGTTTTTCCAAGAAACACAAAATTCTCCAACACCACCGCACCCAGGCCTTACAACAGTCTCCCAGAGTTCAGTGGAGTACAGCAATTTTTTGGTGTTTATTGGCTTCCTGTTTATCCAGCAGGGCTTCCCAGTGCTGCAATGGTACAGAATCCTCCTGCCAATGCAGGAGATGAAGAAGATGCAGGTTCAATCCCTGGATCAGGAAGATCCCCTGGAGAAGGAAATGGCAACCCACTCCAGTAGTCTTGCCTGGGAAATCCCATGGACAGAGGAGCCTGGAGGGCTACAGTCCATGGGGTAACAAAGAGTCGGACACGACAGAGCATGTTCAAATACATTGGGTTATTAATCCAGCCTCCTCTCCAAAATGGATTCACAGGTAAATATGATGATCGTACAGATGGGGGTAACGTGGGAATGTGACTTTCTCAAGGTCATAGGATAGATTTGGGGCAGTGATTTGGACAGGATCTCAAGCATGTATTATACAGTTTAAAGGAGGTCAGGCTTTACCCACTTGGCCTCGAAAATGATTATTATCAGCTTCAGTGCAGAGGTAGCTGCCTGCACTAGCCTGAGCTACGACAGTCAGGCTGGGCTGGGCTGGGGCTGGGGGTGGATAGCCAAAGATTCCGAGTACCTCCTGCTGAGCTCGGGCGTGCAGGCTTGAAAATATTCTAAAAATACCAAGCACGTTTCATGCAGGGGGGCTGATTCAGCTGACCTTTCCTAAGGATGGCCAATTTGCTGACTCCGTGCTGGGGGGCAGTGAGCAGAAAGGCCGCCTGTTTCTCTCCAGCTGACTCTTGGGCTGCAATGGGGCATGATGGGAATATCCTTTCACTCCCAGCATCCCTCACTTCAGATCAGCAGTCTCCAACCTTTTTGGCATCAGTAACCAGTTTCATGGAAGGCAATTTTTCCACAGACTCAGGGGCAGGGGGGATGGTTTCAGGATGATTCAAGGTCATTTACATTTCTTATGCACTTTATTTCTAATCTCATGCTGCCACTGATCTGACAGGAGGCACAGGTCCAGGGCCCAGAGGTTGGGGACCCCTGCCTCAGACAGACTCACGGAGAATGTGAAAAAGAACCCTGGACCATCACAAGACTTGACTGAGAGCAAGCCGCGGGCCAGGCAAGTTAGTGGGACTGTCAGACTTGGTCTCTAGTCTCACACAACTCGGGGTTTGCCTGCCCAGCCAAGGGGGAGAGCAGACTGTCACCTGTGATGTGCAGCGGAGAGCAGGGGATGTGAAGAAGAGGGTAATGCTGAGTGTGGGGCGTCACTCTTTCCATTGTTTTTATTCATTTACCTGCTTGCTGGACATGGTTCTGTGTACTGAGATCCTTTGCAGCTGCTTCAGGAATAAGATGCTGATCACCAAGTATGGTACTTGCCTGGTCTTTGTTTTCCTTACCTGTAAAATGGACAGGTTGAAACTGGAGGATTCCACAAATCCCTCCCAGTTGGGACAGTGAGCTAGCTGGGTCCTGGCGGAAGTCCAGGGTGCTCCTGCCAAGTCCTGAGGTTCTGTGGTGTCCTTCTTTATCTTGGCTGACTCTCGTGGAGCTGGCCTCGCTTCCCGCCCCCTCCTAGCCCCTAGAAGGAGAAGCAGAAGGGTCCCCTGCCCTTGTTGGGCTCTGTCCCCTCAAGGCTCCCGGTAGAAGACCCTGCCTCTCCCATTTCTGTCAGAGACCATCCCTGGCAAGCTGAGGGGTCTCTGCTTTGCAGCATGACATCCTGGGCATGCTGGTAAAGACTGAAGGCAGAAGGACAAGGGGATGACAGAGGATGAGATGGTTGGATGGCATCACTGACTCGATGGACATGAGTTTGAGAAAGCTCCAGGAGTTGGTGAAAGACAGGGAAGACTGGCATGCTGCAGTCCATGGGGTCGCAAAGAGTCAGACATGACTGAGTGACTAAACTGAACTGATTCTGGGGAAAAGGTTCTAGTCTCCACCCGTCTGCAGCTCCTGGTTTCTGATCCAGGACTCATGTGGGCCAGACAGGAGGGCACGTGTGGGAGTCACAGCTGGCTGGTCCTCCCATGGCTCTGGGGCCCCCTTGGGGCCTGGCTCTGGCCTGAACTGACCGCCCCAGCCTTGGCCTGTGGTCCTCCCTGGCTGGTCCTCCTCAGACAGGCCTCAAGCCCTGCTACGAGAGGATGCCATCAACTCCGGTACGGAGATGAACACTGATGTCCCCTGACTTATGCCCGTGTTATCCTGTGATAGAGGCAACTGAAAAAGCCATCAGCATCTTGGGAGGCCCAGGAAGGAGCCCCACACCCTACTGGCCCCACAGCCAGAGGGACCTGCCCCACAAAGGGCCAAGAACCAGCCTGAACTGGGAGAGACAGGAGGAGAGGGCACGCCACCAAGGCCAGCGGCACAGGCGCCAGCAGACTGCCAACCACACAGGGACCTCCCTCTTGGCTCAGCTCCACAAGTGAAGAAGCAGATGCTTGGAGAGGTTTACACTGAGGTCACACGGTGAGGACGGGCACGAGCTTGGGTCGCTCTGACCTCAAGGCCCTGCCTAAGTGGCTAGGGATGAGGCACCCAGTGGACAGAGGATGGGGCGGGAGCGAGGTCCCCACTGTCAGGATAAAGGGGAGGAAGTGAGGCCAAGGACCGAGCAGGGGAAGGCATGCAGAATTCCTGTCTACTCCAGGGCAGACCCTCTGCTGGGTGCCTCTAGAGGTGTGGCTTCCATCTGCATCGGATGCAAAGAGAGAACAGGAGAACAGGCAACTCCAGCTCCCTGGGAGTGAACACAGCCCCGGGGGCCAGCGCCTCCCTAGGTACAGACAGACCAAGGCCTCCGGCTGCTGCGTGGTTGTGGGAGGGGGGGGGAAGGTTGAGGAGGAAGCTGGGCCAACTCCTCCTCATTAAAACGCAAAGCTCTCAAGGGGCAGAAGTGGCAGGGTGGTGGACCTTTTGTCAAAAGATGGCTTACTCTCCAGCTCTCTCCTGATTTAAAATCTTTCGTGGACCTACAGGACTCTGGTCCAGGCTCCACTGCTCAGCAACCAGCTTTCCAGGATTCAGCCTTCCTCGCTTCTCGGCCTTCTGGTCACCAGACTGCCCCGGTCCCCGAGCCAAGCTCACTCCCTGCCTCATCCTCCCTACTCTCACTCACCTCTGCCTTTTGGCACCTGGGGCCCCATGGCCTTAGTCTGTCAGAATCTTGCCTTGCTTTCAAAGCCCCGGACATCCACCCTCCTTGACAAGCCTCCCCATTTCCCCTACTAACCTCTTCGCACCCCTGGATGTTGAGAGGGTGCCGGCTCAACATCTGTTGTGACCTCTCCTGTTCTGAGGCGGCCAGACATATTTCTGCCTCCTTCCAGGACTCTAGGTGCCTTGAAACCAGACCTATTGTATTTGCACAGAGCCCAGATTTTGTGTCAATCTAATATGCATTGAATTAAACTAGAACATTAAACCAGAAAATAACAAGTCCTCTTCTTTCCTTCCCCCATCTTCCATCCCAACAGAATCTTCCTTGCAGTCCCAGGGACAAAACTTGCAAACTGGGCAGTGTGGTCTTTGGACAGAGTTTGAAGTTGAAGGCAGATGGGGGCTGAGCGCCCTACCCAACTCCGTGGGAGATTAGCATCTGTTTTTACGGAAGGGGCCTCAGCGACGTGGGGTCTCCTGGGCGTTGAGAGACGGGCTTCCCCTTCCTGCAGGACCTTGAGACAAACTGAAAGGAAGTAAAAGGATCTGAGAACAGAGCCAGCAACCACAATGACTTCCTGGCTCCAAGGATAGTCAGGTACTGAGCTCAAAGTCAACTCTGTCCATCCTGGAAGATTGAGTGTCGGCCAGAAGCCAGCCCGGACACCTAGGGGCCACACAGTCACCAGTGTTTACAGGGCAACAAAGCTGTACTATCCTCCTGCAAGGTCGGCCTGAGTGGGTCACTGCTCCCCGCTCCCCAGCAGTGGACACCACAAGGCACTGGTTCCCAGGATGGAATGACCAGAGGGGGAGACTCAGGCTCATTTCCACATCTGTTAGACATTCCAGGGCACAATGAACGGCTGGTGAATGAGAAAGGGAGGGTGAGCCCATAGCACGAGAGGTGCTGCCCTGGGTCCCTAAGCTGTGCGGGGATTTAAGCAACTCCAAGGGCAGGAGGGAGCACCGGTCTTCAATGTCAGCCCTGAGCTGTCCTTCAAAGGATCGCTTGAAACTTCTCAGGTTTTCGCGCTGAAAATCCTGCATCCCGGGAGCCCTCCTTCCAGGACAGACTAGGAAGGTGGATCACCCTGACTCTAGGCCAGGACACAACAGTCTCTGGGCAGGGCCCTCATCTGGGAAGTATGGCAGGTGGAGGAGGTGGCTCCTAAGGATGGTCAGTGTAGAGGGGACCTGCCACCACCCATGCTGAGGCTCAGAGAGGTCGCCTTGACCAAGATCCCTAACTTGACTGGGATCACCAAGCTAGAATTTGAACCCCAGCTCCTTGCTGAGAAGGGGGCGAGGGTGAGCAACAGAAAGCTTTGTATCTGAGCTGTCCCTCTGGGACCCAGGGGGACGGAAGCCCTGCTGATGGCCCTTGTCCTCATCCTAAGACGCAAGGGAATTCATCACAATTAGCAACTCCAGGCCCAGCAAATAGCTGGGGTGCTGCCACAGGACCATTGGGAGACACCGAGCTGTGAGGCCACTGACGTTTACAGCCGCTTCAGGTCGTGGCTAAGTGGCCCCAAGGCAGACCCTGGAGCAGAGGGATGGACAGAGACTTCCTCAGTCTCTGTGACCTGGAGGGAAATTCAGGGCTTCAAACTCAACCCCACCCTGGGCTGGCAAACCTCCAGAGAACTCTGCCGCTTCCACAGTCACGTCTGCTCAGCAGTCATCACGGGCCGTGTGGACTGGCTCATCTGCAGCCTCGTGGCTCCCAGGCATGGTTGCCCCCACGATCAAGAGCTCGGCTCCTTCGCTGGCTTCTGAGTTTTGACTCTGTCCTGCTTGGTCCCCTCAGTGTCTGTTTCAGCGCGTCGCATCTTTTAAAAGGCAGCTCTGGCTCTTTGTGGGGACGCACAGCAACAGAGATCGGAAAGTAACAAAGGGAGAAGGCACGGAGGAGAGGGCTTCAACATGAGCTGGCGTGAAACGGTCACACAGGAAGTTTCCTAGAGCTGAACAGAACATCCCGAGTGTGGCTGGCCAGAGCAGGTCAGAGCTCCGGTCTTCACTCTGAGCATTCGTTCCTGCTGCGCTTCCGTCCCACGGCTGTCTCAGCTCAATTGTTGTTGTTGTTCAGTCGCTCAGTCATGTCCAACTCTTGGCAGCCCCATGAACCACAGCAGACCTGGCTTCCCTGTCCTTTACCGTCTCTCAGAATTTGCTCAAACTCATGTCCATTGAGTCAGTGATGCCATCCAACCATCTCATCCTCTGTTGCCCCCTTCTCCTCCTGCCCTCAATTTTTCCCAACATCAGGGTCATTGCTAATGAGTTGGCTCTTCACATCAGGTGGCCAAAGTTATTGGAGTTTCAGCATCAGTCCTTCCAATGATCAATTAGAAGCACCAAAGCTTTTTCTTGCTGGCAGCTCAGAAGCCTTGCCTCCTGCATCCAGTTGGTTTTAGAGGCAGAACTTGACTTTCATCTTTGTTATTTCAACACCTCTTTGCTCCATCCTTCTGTTCTTGTCTGTCCAGATCTTTGCAGATCCAGAAAAATCACCTCCCCTTCCCCCAGTTCATGTTGGCTACAAGTCCATCTGGCTTATTTTATCCAAGTCTTGGGATTGGATAAAATGTCAGCTCGTGTTGAAGCCCTCTCCTCCGTGCCTTCTCCCTTTGTTTCTTTCCGATCTCTGTTGCTGCACGTCCCCGCAAAGAGCCAAAGCTGCCTTTTTAGATGCGATGCACTGAAACCAGCACTTAGGGAAATAAGCAGGACAGAGTCAAAACTCAGAAACCAGTGAAGGAGCTCTTCAGGTGGAGAGAAGCAGGCCCGGGAGCCACGAGTCCATGGGATTCTCCAGGCAAGAATACTGGAGAGAATAGTGATGCCCTTCTCCAGGGGATCTTCCCAACACAGGGCTCAAACCCATGTCTCTTATGTCTCCTGCACTGGCAGGCAGGTTCTTTACCACTAGCACACTTGGGGAGCTCCCCAGTGCCCAGGCTTCCTGTCGTTCCTCTTCCTAAGGATGTGGGGGGGTTTCTTTGTAGACACAAGGAGGTTTTCTTTGCTTGGAGAGATGTATGTCAAATGAAGGGAAATAAAGCATATTCAACAGACCTCTCAAGTCCTGAGCTAGGCATTGGCTTCCAAGGGCCTTCAAGGGCCATCCTTCCCACTGTTTCTCCATTGGGCTATGGCTAAAACCCTCAGGCAAAGGGACCACCTCGGTTCCAAAGTCCTCCAAGGGGGAAAGGTAGTACAGCCTCCGTACAGCCATCGACTCACTCCCTCCATCATGCACCCAGTTCTGAGCATGTGCTGAGCACAGGGAACTGGGAAGTTTCTGTAGATATGCAGAATGATTAGAAATGACCCCCAGGAGTTTGGGATACATGTGTACACATTGTCATACTTAAAAGGGATAACCAATAAGGACCTACTGTATAATACGGGGAACTCTGCTGAATGTTATGTGGCGGCCTGGATGGGAGGGGAGTTTGGGGGAGAATGGATACATGCATATGTATGGCTGAGTCCCTTTGCTGTCCACCTGAAACAATCACAACATTGTTTATCGACTATGAAAGTGAAAACATTAAGTCACTCAGTCATATCCAGGCTCCTCTGTCCATGGGGATTCTCCAGGCAAGAATATTGGAGTGGGTAGCCATTCCCTTCTCTGGGGGATATTCTTGACCCAGGGATCAAACCCAGGTCTCCTGTACTGCAGGTAGATTCTTTACCATCTGAGCCATGGTATATGCCAATAAAAAAGAAAAAAAAGTTTTTAAAAAAGGAAATGATCCCAGAAGCTGCAGAAGCTGACAGTAAGGGAACCGTGGAAACAACTCATTTTTGCCCTGTGTAAAGTGCCCCAGTGGGGTGAAGTCAAGCTTGCTCTGAGCTCCTAGAGGAGAGAGAACGCTCCCACTTAGAGGAGGTGATATTTGAGCAAGGGTGGAGCCAAAGTCCTGTATCCCAGTTGTTATAAGCCCTTTGGGGAGAAATAGGTGAGGCAGGTGCTTTTCAACTCATTTCCAAGTCCTAGAGGGGAGACCAGCCTGTAAGGGCCACCGGGTTGGGTGAAGAAGAGCAATTTCATTCTCCCAGCCTGTCCTGGATCAACCCTGAAGCCTGGGGTGTCTGGCATCCCATTAAAAAGGCTGCTGGGCGGGCAGACCCCTCTTCCTGTAAGCTGGGGCTGCGGTTTGAGCCAACGCAGCAGCAGGGCCTCGGCTGGCATCTAGCACCACCTACTGGCCACACAGGGAAAACCTCCTGAAGTCACTTCGGGCCTGGCTGTCACACCCCTTCTCATCCCAGCACTCCCCACCCTTATCCTCCACCCCCAAGGGCAGAAGGCAAACTTCCAAGGTGATACGAATGCTCCAAAGGAAATAAGACGCCATGGGGGCAGATGGAGCAGCCATACCCAAGGACAGCAGTCTGTGTGAAGGAGAGGGAAGGGAACGACGAGACAGGGCAGAGCTGGAGAGGAGCCGGGAAACTGGACACAGGGAAAAGATGGAGAGTGAATGAGGGTTAGAACCAGATCTGGAAAGTGCTGGAAGATTACACACACACGGAGACTTCCTGGGGCAGGAAGGACTGAGCTCTCCTGGGGATTCTGATGTCCTGGGAAGGAGTCACGTGGCAGACACTGCAGGCCAAGTGCCAAAAGGTGCCCTCAGGCTGGACAATGCCACTTCTCTTCTCCTAGACGTTCTGGGTGGCTCCTCCCAGCCTCTAAGGTCAAGGGGGCCTGCGCTTGCCTTGTCCATGCTGCTCTCTGGAGTCAGGAAGCATCCTGCTTGGGACCCGACTCCACTCCTGTGAGTTGGGAGATGGCAATGAAAATCAGAAAGAGAAAAGAGACAAAGGGAGAAGGAACGGGGACGGAGGTTTCCACACGACCGATATTAAGTGAATCACATAAAATCCCGTGTGCGTGTACAGGCTCAGTTGCTTCAGTCCAGGCCGACTATTTGCGAGCCTTTGGACTGTAGCCACCAGGTTCCTCCGTCCACAGGATTTCCCAGGCAAGAATACAGGAGTGGGTTGCCATTTCCTTCTCCAGAGGATCTTTCCAACCCAGGGATCCAACCCACGTCTCCTGTGTCCCCTGCATTGCAGGAGGGTTCTTTACCCACTGAGCCACCAGGGAAGCCCCCAGAACCTGTGCGATGAGCTCAGTAAATACTGGCCAGGGAGAAAGAACAGAGAGGACCCTGCCCACTTTGTCTCCGAGCCCCCTTGAAGCCCCTTGCTGTGAGTTCTCAGGCAGGGCTCGACACCGCCCCCAGCCAGCTCCCAGCTTCCCGTGGGTGAGGGGGGACGCGGGGGCCAGGCCTGCTCTCTCGGGGAAGACTGCTCCTGGGTGGGTGCTGACTGCACGCCCCACCCACAGGGAAGGGCGCTCAGCAGGCGAATGGAAAAAGCCAGCACACATCTCCACTGCATTCATTACTCAGACTTTCCCACAGCCTGGTGCCTGCTATGCGGATGTGTGAGAAGCACCAGCGGAGGCCAGTTTTGCCTTCTCTGCCTGAGGTGTGGACAGCAAACCCACTGCAGGGGTCCAAAGGTGGATCGGAGCCAGCTTCTGGACCCCTGGTTCTCCCAAGGCCCAGGTGACCTGGGTGGCAGCGTTCAGAGATGAGCTGGGCTTCCCAAGGACTTGGGTAGAATTAGCCTTCTTAAACAACTCTGTGTAAACACCCCTCGGAGGGTGGGTTAACATTGGCCCCAGATGGCGGGGCCCAGCCCCAGAGATTCTGATCCAGAAGGTCTGGGGTGAGGCCCGAGATTCTGCATTTCTAGCCAGTTCCTAGGTTTGCAGTGATGACCGCTGCTCTGCGTGCATGCATGCGTGCTCAGTTGTGTCCAACTCTATGAGATCCCACGGGCTGCAGCCTGCCAGACTCCTCTGTCCATGGGATTTCCCAGGCAAGAATGTTGGAGCGCGTTGCCATTTCCTCCTCCAGGGGAATAATCCTGACCCAGGTATCGAACCTCTGTCTCCTGCATTGGCAGGCAGATTCCTTACCACTGAGCTACGTGGGAAGTTGCTGCTCTGAGGTTACGTTAAGTTGAAATCTCAGCCAATTAAAACTTAACTGACTACAATTTAAAAATACAGTTTCTTAGTCCCCCTGGCCACATTTCACGGTTCCACTGCCACAAGTGGCTAGCGGCTACCGTATTGGACTGGGGAGATACAGAACATTTCCATCGCAGGAGAAAGTTCTATTGGACAGTGCAGGGCCCCCAGGGACCCTTCAGCAGGATCAGGGTGTGCTGTGAAATGCCCCAGCTTCCCACTGACCATGATGGAGGCACCACTGCCACGCAGAGGAGGGACATTTTTTGAAGCCAGCTTGGGGAGTGGATGGAGGTGAGCCACAAGCTAAGATCTGAAGGAGGCTGAACAGGGAACCAAGCCTCTGCGATTTCCATTCAACTGAGATCCACTGGCCCACGGGCCCGTGGACATCTCTGTCTCTCCGGACGTCGGCAAGTGGCTGGGTTTTATCGTGTGTGGCAGGAGCAGTTGGGAAGGACGGAGTCTGCGGCGGGCGAGAAGCCTGGATAATGGGAGGACGACTCGGAGGAGAAGCACACATCTGAGCTCTGAACAGATGGCCCAGTAAAAGGGGTTAAGGAGAGAGATCACTGCGAGGTGTCTTGTCACTCGTGTTTGAGTGAAGACCCAGGAAAAACAGACTTTTGGTGGGTCCAAAATAGCAGGTTCCGTGGAACAGCAGCACGCCTGCCCACCCAGCCCCACAAACACTCCTCAGAGGAGGGGAGGGTGCTCCAGAGGTTCTGCCCCGTCTCTGTGTGTCTCTGTTACACAGAAAATCAGCGCCATTCTTGAACACAAAGGACTCGGCTTGGGTGACTGGAGGTTCCCTGGCTGCACCCCTGAGTGTGCCCAGACTTCTAGGGGCTTGGAGCTCTTTTCCAAATGTCCTGATCTTGATCTAATGTCTTTGCTTCCTTTTCTGCTGTTTCTGTAGAGGTCCTGCCAAGACCACCCTCTGCCAGTCAGTCCGAGACGCAAAGGTCCTTGGCAAGGTGTGCGTGCACGCTAAGTCACTTCAGTCGTGTCTGCCTCTTTGTGACCCCAGCGACTGTAGCCCGCCAGGCTCCTCTGTCCGTGGGATTCTCCAGGCAAGAATACTGGAGTGGGTTGCCATGCCCTCTTCCTGGGGATCTTCTCCACCCAGGGATGGAACCCACATCTCTTATGTCTCCTGCACTGGCAGGCAGGCTTTTTACCACTAGCGCCACCTGGGAAGTCCCAGGTTTACAGAGACCTGGAACCGAACAGGACGCTAGGTCATTCACAAGCTCACCCACTTTACCCCTTTGCTTTGTCTCCATCTCCACACAATGCTCCCTACCTTCTGCCTCTTCGGTCTCTCTCCTCTCATATCCTTCCCTTTCCTCCTTTCTTTCTTTTCTTCCGCCTTTTTTCTCCATCTTTCTCTGCCTTTCTTCATCTCCAGTCCTTTTCTGTTCCCCAAGGAAGCCAAATCCATCCTCTAGTTCTGTCTTCTCTGAGCATTACAACGCCACCCGTCACCTGCCTCTCCACCTCAGGTCCCAGAGTTCCCAGGGCCAGTCTCCCCCTGGGCACACAGCCCACGAGCAGCACTGCCTGCCCCTCTGACTGGCCCTCTTCATTTCTCGAAGCCTCTATCTCCCCACTCAGCCTTTTTGACCACTCCTTCCTGGAAATCCCTGCAACCAGAATCAAGGAGTCACTCCAGGTTTTTCCTTTCAGCTTCTCCAAACTCATGATCTCTGACCTCAAACTAAAGTCATTTGTCTGAGGTCCTGCCATCCCCTGAGGTCCCCTGGTCCCGCCATCCTTTTTCTTGTCAAGCAACCTTATTTTTCCCATTTATAAAACTCACTGTTACCTTGGAGAATGTTTTGGTCTATAAGGAAGGCAGATTTCATGATGCCTTAAAAATAAAAAATTATATTTAGCGTGAGAACGATTGCAAAAGGCAAAAAGAAGTCACCCACTGACTCAAATTTCATACTCCCAAGGAACTTTGTCTGGCTGGATTTTTTTCTGGAAAATGGTGAAAAAACTGCCACCACCTTGAGAGCATGGGCTTCCCCATGTGACTCGGTGACTCGGTGGTAAAGAATCCACATGCAATGCAGGAGGCTCAGGAGATGAGGGTTTCATCCCTGGTTTGGGAAGATCCCCTGGAGGAGAAAATGGCAACCCACTCCAGTATTCTTGCCTGGAGAATCCCATGGACACAGGAGTCTGGGGGGCTACAGTCCATGGGGTCGCAAAGAGTCAGAGATTACTGAGCACACACGTGGGACAAGAGGAGGGATGCCATTCTGATCGGAGAGTAAAAGTGGACCAGTGTTTCAAAAATTTCCTCTAAGGATCTATTTCTTGTTGGGAACCCTGGACCAGGGTTTCGCAGTCTTGGCACTAATGACATTTCAGGCTGGATCCTTCTTTGCTGAGGGGCTGGTCGTGCACTGCAGGATGTTTAGCAGTGTCCCTGGGCTCCACCCACTCAATGCCAGTAGCAACCCTCTTAGTTGTGACAATGAAAAATGTCCCCAGACCTGGCCAAGTATCCCCTGGGGGGCGGGGCAAAAGAGCCCCTCATTGAGAATCACTGATTGACAATGAACAGGTTGTTTTCAAGTGACAGCAGACACACTGGTGGTTCTGGACAGACTTCTGAGGCCCTAGGGGAAGGTATATGACTCCCTCAGACTTAAGAGGGACCACATCCGGTTTGGGATGTAGGGCAGTGATGTGATGACCGCTCCTGACACTGCACTTCATCCTATTCCGGGCACAGAGCTAGAGACAGCAACCCTCCATGTTCTGTATCATACGTCATGGAATCTCAGCATGCTGGGGCAGGATAGACTGAGACGTGGGGCGGCTGAAAGGCTGAGTTAGCCCTTAATGCTAGCTTCACGTTCGGCGTCTGTCCCCTGTCCCCATGGTTACCTCTTTGTAGAGACGAATGAATGCAGACAAGAACAAAGTTCATGCTACAAACTCCACGTGTGCGCTCTTTGCAAACATCAATTCCAACCCTCTACATTGTTTCCTATCCTGAGCCCCTTTCTTCCTAGTTGGCAGAAATGTCATCTTAGTCCATCTTGAGGCTTTCCTGCCAATCAAACTCCCTGGGGTTAGGTCAGGACTTCAGTTGTGCCAAGACATGACGGGGGCTACCCAGTGTGAGGGATGCCATTGGCCATCTCTCCACGCAGAGGACCACTGTCAGATCATTCCCCATCCCTCTCTGTGTGGCCCGTTTGGGTCTAATGGCTCAGTACTTTTTTCTGCACAGAACTTGAGACAAAGACACTTTCTCAAGGCTGCATATAATCCCATATGGCAGGCCATATTTTCCAAAGTGGTAATGTCAGTCACTCAGTCATGTCCAACTCTTTGCGACCCCATGGACTGTAACCCGCCAGGCTCCTCTGTCCATGAGATTCTCCAGGCAAGAACATTGGAGTGGGTTTGCCATTTCCTTCTCCAAAGAATCTTCCCAACCCAGGGACTGAACCCGGGTCTCCTGCAGTGCAGGCAGATTCTTTACCATCTGAGCTACCAGGAAGCCCCCATGAGGGAGACCAAGCAGACACATAAAGAAGACACCTGTGGATATTCCAGCTGACAGCCCCAGCTGACTCCCCATTGACAGACAGGAGAAAGTGCTAGACACGGGAGGCAATAGCCTTCAGATGATTCCAGCCCCCGACTGGCAAGTCATCCCCAGCCTTTGCCTCTCCCCAGACATTGTGCTCCTTGGACAAGCCATTCCCAATGTGCTCTTTCTGCATTCCTGACCCACAGAGACTGTGAACATAACAAAACATTTTGCGAAATTCAGAGCAGTTTGTTACATATCATTAGTAGGTAGAACACTCACCAAATACATCACCATGCAGATACACCTGCATGGGACCCTCCTCCCTGGGGGTTCTCAGGGCCGGAACCCCCACTGTTCTAGAACCAGCACACCTCTCTCCTCCACGCTCCTGCCTGGGATTTCTTTCCAGTCCAGGATGAAAAGTCTAGCTTTCTTTTTTGCTTCTCCAAGACACTTGGTTTGTACCCAAGCATCTCTTCCTGCTTCCTTTCATGTCTCCGTAATTCATCTAATTTTGATGGGGGTTTAGGCTTTTGAAGCACAAATGCCTGTGAGACCTACACGCGTTTCATATTTCTCAGCTTCTCTCCCTGAAGGGAAGAAGCACAAAGCCAGGGAGGGACCTACTTCCAAGGGAGAAGGGAAAGGGGAAACGGCTGCTGGATGGGGGGAAGGGGGCATCGATTATTTTTAACAGCTTTATTGACACGTAATTCACATCATGTACAATTCACCCATTTAAGGCATACGATTCGGTGACTTTTAGCGCATATAGTTACAGAGTTGTGCCACCATCTCTACAGCCTTTCTAGAATCCCGGAAAGAAACAGAAACCCCCACCCCTTAGTCATCTGGCTTAGTCCCCATATGTTCCAGATTGTAAGGAAGACGCTCTTGGCATGTAAAAAGGAGGTCCTGCCTTCGCCCGCACAGTCATTCCACCTACGACTTTCGCAGAGGGGTCAGCATTACGAGTCCGAGTTTGGGGACCACTTAAAGTTCCAAGGACAGAGGAGCCTGGTGGGCTGCAGTCCATGGGGCTGCAAAGAGTTGGACACAACTGAGCCTGCACACACACACTCCACAGTGAAATGAGAATGGAGCGCCCAGCAGCCCCTCTCTCTGGCCTCTCTCCCTGTGTGATTCAGTGCCTTGTGGGTGTCTTGAATGAACTACTTCCTCCACTGGACCACAGTTGCTCCCATGTGGACCAGCTCTGCCAGTTACTATAAGCTCAGAGCTCAGGGGGAAGCCAGCAAGACCCCAGCCTTGCCAAGGGTCTCCAAAACACAGGTATAGAGGATTCCAGTTCTTATGATTGCTGGCATGGAGGGTTGAGAACAGGCAGGGCTTAGGACCCAGCACCAAGCAAGAGCGGTAGTGGGGGCTGCCAGTGGAGGGCTTGTGGCTCACCTAAGAAATGGATGAAGAATGGGCTGGAGAGGAGCATGACCATCAATGAACCACAAAGCCTTTTAGCATCCATTTGCGACTGCTGCTGAACAAACAATTGCAAACACACTGGTCACGAACTGGGGCTTGGGTCTCCTGAGACCACCTTGAACACCAGCCTGGCCCCAACCCCAAACAAAGGAGAGGATATGCCCTCAGCAGCCCTGCCCTGGGCTCTACAGCTCCATCCAGATGAGGAATGCTGCAGCTCGCCATCTCCTCGCCTTCCCCATTCATGGGCTGGTCCCTGTCCCCTTGCCAAGGAGCCCCCAGTACCTTTTGCTTCATGAGCAATGCTCTGCCATGAATAGAGATGAGTTCTTGGGCTCTACTGTGTTAGTAACCACTATTTAGATATCAGCCTTCAGAATCTGATCCTGTTTACCTCATCTACCCATGGCTTAACGTTCCCTTGTCAGAGGCAGGCACAGAGTCTGTGTGTTAAAGATTAGACAACAGGTTCCACTCCCTGAAGCAAAGGCCAGGTTTGGCGAGCCCTTGGCTTGGATAAGCAGCAGGAGGGCTGGCCCTCCAATGTTTTCTTCCAACCTCTACTCATTCTGGAGGATGCCAGACCCAAAGGTCTGCTCAATGAGGCTGGGTTTGTGAGCCAGGAATAGTTTGGAATACATAAAACCTGACCCTGATGTTGGGAAAGATTGAGGGCAGGAGGAGAAGGGGATGACAGGATGAAATGGTTGAATGGCATCACCGACTCAATGGACATGAGTTTAAGTAAACTCCGAGAGTTGGTAATGGACAGGGAGGCCCGGCATGCTGCAGTCCATGGAGTTGCAAAGAGTTGGACATGACTGAGCCGGTGAACAACAACAAAAGGAACTGCTAGAAGGGATGTGAATTCCTCAGGAAGAACAAAAGATGAGGCTCATTCATCCCCACCCCAGGCCTCCCTTTGATCCAGAGACCAGTGCAGTCTTTCTAGCACACCTTCTAGACACAGGACCTGGGGTCTGGGTTCTCTCCACATGGGGGTAAATCGGAAAGCTGGAGCTCTGGGAAAACTGACTGGCCCAGCCTTCTAGCTCTGCCAGGTGGCTGTGCATCAACCAGAGGCAGCAGGAGATTTTGCTGAAATGGAAAACTCCTAGTAAGAGGCCAGAACATCGTAGATATGCAGTCAGGTCTCACGTGTTCTGAACTTGTCAACTCTCCAGCACTTTCAGACCCATTGGCAAAAGAGGGCGAAAAAGGATGACCATGGGGGGGGGGGGGTCAGTTGTTTTGAGAAAGGGTTGAACACAAAGACAAAAATCAGCTAGGCTAGGAGAAGAAGGACAGGGTACCCAGACTCGGGTCCCCAATGCCACCAGCCAGCCAATGCCAATGCAGCTACAAGCTGTCCGCCTCCCCCTCCCTGCCCTTCTGTACCCCCACCTTCCCCCCACCCCGCCTCCTCCCAGTGGCGTCCGCCTGTTTATTTGCTGAGCCCTGGTTTAACAATGCGCTGTTTTTATGAGTTGTGCTGTAGTTCTTGGTAAAGCACTTTAATCCACTTTAATGCCCCCACTCTGCTCCTCCGTGACAGCCTGGTGGTTACTCTAATGCATCCCTCTCACCTCGGGGTTACTAATGAGGTCAGAGGGAACGCAATATCCCAACTGAATAATTCACTAATCAGATGCTACAGACTCCAGTGGTAAAATTTATTTCTGACACCTAAACGGCAAATGGGTTTGTGGACACACTCACTCTCTCTTCGCTCCAGAGCTATTTCTGCTAAATGGAGGGCTGCTGTGTTTGCTTAACAAAAGGGCCCTGGTCTGGCCACAAACACAGCCCGTCAGCTGGGGCCTTGCGTTTCTTCAGGGGGTGGGAGGGAGTGGGGTGCTGTTTAGACTGGGGGAAGGGTGGGCTCTCGCCACTGGGGGCTGCCTCCCGAGTCCTCACCCCTCCCCTGGCAGGCAGCAGGCGCCCTCCCGCCCATCTCTGTGCTAGTGGACATCTCCAGTCCCTGCCTCCTGCCAGGAGACCAGGGTCCACCGTCAGATCAGCCATTGTGAACAGCTCTGTATGCAGGCTTCTTGCAAATACTAGAAAGCTCCCCAGAACCATTCCCCGGGGGAATGCACACACCATTCTAATTTCGTTCTCCGTCCTCAGGGGTTCCCAGCTCCATTAAAGGCTTCAGCCTCACCACGAGGCTCTTCTCTGCAAGATCATCACTGACTTCTTTACCATATCAGGTGTCCGGATTCCCAGTTTATAACATGAAGAGGAAGAGCTACAGGTCTTGAAGCTCTCCCCTCAACCACCACCACCACTCTGGGATTCTCTGCATTTGAAGCAGAGCCCAGGGCTCACCGCTGTACACCCCTGCCCAGCCTGGAGAGATGGGACCCTCAGATGGGCCGGCTGTGGAGGGAGGGGCTGGCCCCTCAGCCTCTCACATCCCCTGCCTCTGGGGGCTGGGGGGACACATACCCATCTTCAGATTTGGTCCACAGACGGGGTGTCCCCTGTCCTCCAATGGATGGGAAACTGGAG
Source organism: Bubalus kerabau (assembly GCF_029407905.1). Lineage (NCBI taxonomy): Eukaryota > Metazoa > Chordata > Mammalia > Artiodactyla > Bovidae > Bubalus > Bubalus kerabau. The sequence goes on from NC_073642.1 coordinate 20,053,084, forward strand.
GTTAAACCCCAAACAAAATGCCCCAGGAACCAGAGAGACTGCCCCTATTCTGGAACATTCTAGGTTCCCTGGGATCATGCCAGGTTGCTTTCTACCCCTTCATGTAACCAATCTCTGTGTCAGCTTCGAGTACCTGATAAAAAGAACATGGGAGACCTATCATAGCACCGGTACCCCAAGCAGAAGCCTTGTTAACATCTTTTAAGCTTGGTGGCCAAAAGATAGTTAATAAATGCATTTGGGCACAAAAGAGATGAACCTGAATGTCCTGCAAACATCTTAATTCTAAATCAAAACTGTTTTCAATTCTCAAACAGATCCTGTGTGTGTGTGGGTATGTGTGTGTGCTGAGTCATATCCAACTCTTTGCAACCCCATGGACCGTAGCCTGCCAGGCCCCTCTGTCCATGGGCTTTCCCAGGCAAGAACACTGGAGTGGGTTGCCATTTCCTTCTCCAGGGGACCTTCCCTACCCAGGGATCGAACCCACATCTCCTGTGTCTCCTGCACTGGCAGGCAAGCCAACCAGACATCTTTTGTTGAAGGATTAGAACCAAGGCCTCCAGGGTTCGCCTTCCTTTTTCAGACTCCAGCCCCACTCCCCAGGGGCCAGAGCCCTGCCCTGTGCCTCAGGTTCTGGCCAAAGGGCTGAGAAAGGGAACCAATCTGGGCTGGTGATGGGGATTCCAGCCACAAGCCTCTTCCCTGCCCTGGGCAGGAACAGAGTGTTCAGGGGAAAGCATAGGAGGAACGCTGGATGTCTGGAGTGAGTGCCACCCTCATCTTATGTTTTTATTCATCAGCAACCGTGCCACCTGAGGCTGCCCATCCTTCCCACCTCCAGAGGCCGCGCCAAGATGCTAGAGATGGGATACAGCCCAGCAGCTAATGACGGGCCCTCTCCGCCCAGAGGGGAGGACGTGCAGCCCAGCCGCTGGCAGCTCAGGCGGCCTAATTGCCTGTCCACCCAGCCCAGCCTCTCCCCGGCTCCCTCCTTCACCCTACTCCTCTCTGGCTCTCCCAGGAGCTAAATGGGTTCTGCTCCATGCCCCTGAGGCCTGGGGGGTTGCGGTGCAGGGAGGGTGGGTGAGGTCCCCCAGGCAGCGAGTCATGTGTGGCCTCGGGTCACAGGCCTCCAGTCTGCTTTCTGTAAACAGAGGCCAGGGTGGCCGCTCTGCTCCGCAGCAGCCCATCTGAGCCATCCACATACAGAGTGAGGGAGATCCCCCCACCCTTGACCCTTGCTCCAAGGTGTGACCCCAGTTCTGCACTCTGATTCTAATTTAGGAAGCCTCCTCCTCGCCTGTTCCCGGGAGCCTGGAGCCTGGCATAAGTATCTGAGTCCTGTGTGGCTGATTCAGGCAGATTAACACCTTCGCTTCCAGACTGGAGCCTGGCTGGGCATGCAGACCATCATCAGAGAGTCCAGCACAGCATGAGACTCCAGCTCTGGCTCCTGGTGCTGGGCAGTGTTCTTTGCCCTCGACTTTTCCAGAATCTATCTCCTCACTTCTCTCTGCCTCTGGGGGCCCGGCCTTGCACCTTGAAGCTTTCCTCCCCTTTGAATCCAGAATGAGATGGTCAACTGGGCATCTCATGGCTCCTAGGCCCCAGCTTCTTCGAAAAACAAAGGGAACTAACATTTGTTGAGCTGCTTCCATGTACCAGGCACTGTTCTAGGGTCTCTATCCTTGAGGCGACCCTGGGAAATATCCTTGTGAGAGGATTTCACAAAATGAGACCATTTCGCAGATGAGGAAATTGAGACTCTGATGGATTCAGTAGGTCACCTGTTCCCCTAGAGATTTGCATGCATGTGCAGTCTAAGTCACCTCAGTCATGTCCGACTCTTTGCCACCCTATGGACTGTAGCCCACCAGGCTCCTCTGTCCACGGGATTCTCCAGGCAAGAATACTGGAGTGGGTTGCCATGCCCTTCTCCAGGGCATCTTCCCGACCCAGCGATCGAACCATCGTCTCTTATGTCCCCTGAACTGGCAGGCAGGTTCGTTACCACTAGCGCCACCTGGGAAACTCAGAAAGAAAGAACAACTGAGTGCTGAGTGACTCAGGAGACCAGAGGTGTGTTCCAGGGCAGGGGGAGGCAGGATGAGACCTCACCCTGCAGCTCCATGGAAACCCCACAGGAAGGAAGGGAAAACTTCCTTGAGCTTAGGACTCTGCTCCTGGGGAAGCACTCACCTTAACAGAAGTAGTTAGTCCTCCCCAGGAAAGCACAGCTGGGGCTCCCAGGAAAGTAATGGGGGTGCAGCTGAAAGAGACTGCAGAGTCTCAAGCACCCCAGCTCTGTCACTCACCAGCTCCACGGGTCTTGCTGTTAAGTCATTCAGGTCGTGTCCGACTCTCTGCGACCCCATGGACTGCAGCATGCCAGGCTTCCCTGTCCATCACCATCTCCTGGAGCTTGCTCAAACTCACATCCGTGGGTCTAGATGGGTCATTTCACCTCTAAGCCTTGGGGTCCACATTATGGGGAAAGCTAGACTGGATGACCTCTCATATCCCCATTCAGTTCTATCATTCAGCATTGGAATATAGACCCTTTATACAAGGAGGCGATAATGACCATGATCATGACCAAGATGTTTACGATCAAAATACGTCAAAAAAGGAGAACTAACATTTATTGAGAGTGTGTCACCTGCCAGGCATTGTGCTGTGCTACACACTGATTATCTTGGTTCACCCTCACTGCGCTGAGAACTCACACTGCTCCTGTTTTACAGACAAGGAATCCAAGGCTCAGAGGTGCTCTTCATCTTACACAAGATCACACAGCAAAATATTACTGGAGCCAAGATTCACACCCAGGCTCTCTGACTTTAGAAACTGTTCCTAGCCACTATTCCAGGCCCTTCTCTACTATACCTGACAGACTTTGCTTGTCCCTGGCCAGGCTGTCTTGATCCCCAGAGGCAGAGGTCAGGGCATCATTTTCCAGGGAGTAGCAGCCTGGGAGTTGAAAATCTGGAATCCACACCCAATGGCTTTGACTCGCTCTATGATCCAATTTCTGTCTCTAAAATGGGACAAAAGAATGCTTCTTAAAACAGCCTGTCTTCAGTGGAGATGCAGACATGGACAACAGTCTTATGGACATGGGGGTGGGGAAGGAGAGGGTGGGACGAATGGAGAAAGTAGCATGGACACTTATAAACTACCATATGTAAAACAGACAACCAGCGAGAATTTGCCGTGTGACTCGGGGAGCTCACTCCAGGTCTCTGTGACCGCCTAGAGGGATGGGGGGTTGGAGGGCAGTAAAAGAGGGAGGGGACATGTGTATGATGATTGCTGATTCATGCCAATGTATGGAAGAAACCAATACAACACTGTAAAGCAATTATCCCTCAATTAAAAATAAATAATTTTTTTTAAAAAAGAGTCTGTCTTAACCCACTGTACAAGGGATTGGAAAGACTGTCTATAAATGTGAGGTTGGAATTCTGGGTCCCTTCACAATTCCTGATCCTCAGGAGGCCCTCCTTCCTGCTGATTCAACTTCTCCCTCCAGGCTGTTCAAATGAGGAGTCAAGTAGAGAAGGATGTGTGCGCTTCTTCACATTGACTCATTCACATTCTCCTTCCACGCATTCATCCACCCATTCATTGACTCCTTTTATTCCTTAATTGGGTTAATTCATTCAAACATTTACCTATTCACCCACCTATACATCCATTCACCCAACAACACATATCCATCTACCCATTAAACCTATTTATCTCCTCCTTTATCTATCCATTTACTCATTCATCCATCTATTCTCCCATCCATTCATCAAACCACACACCTATCCATTTATCAGTTTATTGACTCAGTCATAAATTTTATCCATCCTTCCGTTCATCCACCCACCTAGACATCCATTAACTCACATACCCATCAACCCAACCTCCACCTATTCATTCATCCAACTATTCATCCACTTACCCATCTATCTAATCACCTACCCATTTATCTACCTGGTAATTTCTCCATTCACCCATTCATCTAGCTATCCTCCATCCAAGCATCGAAGCACACACCTATTCAATCATCTATTTATTAATTATTCATAAATCCTATCCATCCTTCTATCTACTAGTTCACCTTTCCATGCAACCACTCTCCCATCTACTTACCTACAAGTTTATCTATCAACTCACCCATTCACCTGTCCATCAATTCACCCAGTCATTCATCAATTCTTCCATTCATTCATTCAACACAGTAACCACCTGCTATATTCCAGACCCTGTATTATGTGCTGAAGATAAAAAGGTGGGGAAAAAACCATAGACTTTGCTTTGAAGAGGTCAAACTGCAATGGATAAGAGAGGGATGCAAAAATAGGCAGCTGCTATGGGGGACAATGTGGGTTGGCACAGTGGGATACATGATACAGGATTCAGGAGCACAGAAAAGGGCCTCTGTGGGGATCAGAGTGAGGCTCAGAGATCTTCTCCCAGGAACTCATGTCTGGCCTGGGTTTCCAGAGGTGATTTAGGAGTTTGGCAGGTGAACAAGGGAAATCAGTGCTAAGCAGAGGCGACTGCATTTGTTACATAAAAAATAAGTGAAAACGAAGCTCCAGAGCAGTAATTCTCAACTAGAGGTGATCTCGCCCTTGAGGGGACATCCGGAAATGTCTGCAGACATTTTAAAAGATTTATTTATTTACTTTCTTACGGTGGTGCTGGGTCTTTGTTGCTGCATGTGGGCTTTTCTCTATTTGCAGGAAGCAGGGGCTACTCTCTAGCTGTGGTGCATGGGTTTCACATTGTGGTGGCTTCTCTCATTGCAGAACACGGGCCCTAGGGTGTGAGGGCTTCAGTAGTTCCAGCTTGAGGGCTTAGTTGCCCTGTGGCATGTGGAATATTCCTGGAGCAAGGATAAAATCCCTGTGCCCTGTATTGGCAGGCAGACTCTTAACCACTGGGCCACCAGGGAAACCCCTGGAGATATATTTGATGGTAATAACTTTGCGATATCACCACTGTGACAAATAGCCATAGACTGGGTGGCTTAGACAACAAACATCTGTTTCTTAGCATTCTGGAGACTGTGAATTCTAAAATCCAGTGGCTGGTGAAGACCTACTTCCCGGTTCATAGATGGCTGTTTCCTCACTGTGTCCTCACATGGTACGAGGGGTGGGGGAGCTCTCCGTGGTCTCTTTTAAAAGGGCACTAATGCCATTCATGAGGGCTCCATCCTCATAACCTAATCTCCTTCCCAAAACCTCACCTCCTAATTCCATCACATTGGGGATTAGGATTTCAATGAACAACTTGAGGTGGATATGAACTGTCAGGGGGACTTCTTGGGTGGCTCAACGAGTAAAGAACCCACCTGCCAGTGCAGGAGACACAGGAGACCTGGGTTCGAACACTGGGTCGGTAAGATCCCCTGGAGGAGGAAATGGCAATCCACTCTAGTATTCTTCCCTGAAAAATCCTATGAACAGAAGAGCCTGGTGAGCTACAGTCCCGGGGGTTGCAAAGAATTGGACACATCTGAGCATGCATGCACATACAGTCAGTCCACAACACTTACTCTGTAGTAAGTTTTGTGCTAGGCTGTAGCAACGCTAAGATGCAATAGGATCCAGTGGCTTCTCTCGAGAACTTTACACTCTCTTTGGAGAAAGGATACATATCCTCTAGTAACTATATGCCAGTCTCCATTCTATGACCTTCCTGTATAGTATTTCATGGATTTCTTATAATAATTCTAAGGTGGGTGCTTTGATTTCCATTTTCCAGATGAGAAAGCTGAGGCTCAGACAACTTGACAACAGAAAACAAAACTGGGTCTACATCACACCATGAGTAAGTGGTAAGGCACCAAAGTGCATGCTGCCCCATCTGACAGCTGAAAGTTGCAGGCTCGAGGTGAATTACTATCAGAGACTTGATGGGGACGGTGGTCCACAGAGATGTCATGGAGAGGGCTCAAGGCTACCAGCATCTCGAATGAGGAGAGGAATGAGACGTGTAGGAAGGACAGAGGAGGTGGGAGGGTGGACTCAGCCAAGGCACAGGTGAGCAAGAACGTGGCAGGTTCTGGAAACCCTGGGAGACTGGAGGACTGGAGCACAGAAGAGAAGAGGAAAGGGTCCTATTGGGAACCTAATGCAACGAGCTGCACGTGGGATCCTGCACGTCTAGGTAAGATGCTCAGGACCATGGGACCCAAAAAGACACCAATAGCACGGACGTTAGCAATACCCCATCAACAACCTCTGAGGGATAAAGGGAGACGTTGAGAGGAATTTTACATAACAAGCCTGGGTTTTCACTAGAAATACCTGTTCCTCGTCTTCTGAGGATGGAAACTTCCTCTGTCTGCCTCCATCAATCTCCAGGGGAAAGGGTAGCCCATGCAGATGACCACAGCAGAGCCCGCTGCTCCATCCTGCCCTGGCCAGTCCTGGAGGTAAAGGGGCTGAGTCTGGGAACATCACGTTCACCAATCAGGAGGGCTGTGCTCTTTCCTTCAATTCTTTCTCCCCTTGATATACATCATCACATACGCTCACGCGGGCACACCCACATATGCTCCAGACCTGAGGGTTCAAGAGTCACTGCTCATCAGATGAGGAAGACAGTTTGCTGAAGAAAATGCTCACTGGTCCTACTGCTATGAGCTGCGTTGGGGTGAAAGGTTTAAATTTCACCCAAGAAATCTGAAAGGAGACAGGGAAGGGAGGGGCCAGTTTCAGCAACAGCCAGAGACACCAAGCAAAGGAGCCAGAGCCCAGACCAGGGAAAATCTTTGCAAATTGAATTTCTGACCATAGCAGGGAGACAACATAGGGCAAGGGAGAGGCCTGATCTCTGAGGGAGAAGCCTAGTGCTCCTGGGCCAGAGCACTGCCCCCTTGCCTCCTTTTTTGTATGTTGATGTTCAGTCGCTCAGTCCTGCCAGACTCTTTGCAACCCCATGGACTGCAGCACGCCAGGCTTTCCTGTCCTTCACTATCTCTCTGAGTTTGCTCAAATTCATGTCCATTGAGTCGGTGACGCCATCCAACCATCTCATCCTCTGTCATCCCCTTCTCCTCCTCCCTTCAATCTTTCCCAGCATCAGGGTCTTTTCCAATGAGTCAGCTCTTCGCAGCAGGTGGCCAAAGTATTGGTGCTTCAACTTCAGAATCAGTCCTTCCAGTTAATATTCAGGGCTTATTTCCTTTAGGATTGACTGGTTTGATCTCCTTGCTGTCCAGGGGACTCTCAAGAGTCTTCTCTGGCATCACAGTTTGAAAGCATCAGTTCTTCAGTGCTTATCCTTCTTTATGGTCCATCTCTCATATTCATACATGAATACTGGAAAAACCATAGCTTTGACCATTCGGAGTCACATGAAAAGAACAGGAAAATTCTGTCCCAGGAGGGCAGTGTCCTCCTTGCCAGCCTGCCCCACTGGCAACTCACAGTCTCCATTTCTCCATCACCCCTTAGCATCTCTGCTCCCTTCCTAGTGGGAAGGGGGGAGGGCAGGTCCAGAGAGTCTACCTCCGAAGTAAGGCCTTAGAGGTGAGGATGATCTGGGGAAGGAGCAAGTGTGAACCAGAAACAGGGCGTTACTGTCCATCTGTAGCAGCCCCTCCTCCCAGGTGCTGCTCCATTGCTTCAAACCCAAAAGGAATCTTCAATCTTAGTCAACTGGGTTCTTCTTCTCTCGGAATTTGGAGGCCCCTCCCATCCACTTCCCTCTCCCCACCACCTCAGGGAGGTCGGAGGAAGCTGCCCTCTGATTGGCCAGGGTTGTCTGCACGCTGGAATTAGGGGTGCTGCAGACTCTGTCCGGGGCTTCCCCGGAGGCTCAGAGGTAAAGAATCTGCCTGTAAAGCAGGAGATGCAGGAGACACGGGTTTGATCCCTGAATCAGGAAGATCCCCTGGAGGAGGGCACGGCAACCCACTCCAGTATTCTTGCCTAGAGAATCCCATGGACAGAGGAGCCTGGTGGGCTACAGTCCATGGGGTCGCAAAGACACAACTGAGCGACTGATCACATGTGCACGCATGCACGCAGACTCTGTCCCACACCTAGTGGCAAGCCTGTGTTTCCAGTCTCTGAGTGGGAAGGTATCAGGGCCTCGAACAGATTTCAGTGGAATGTAAACCCTTCAAAAAGCAATGACCTGCTGTGTGGTGGGATCACCGTGCCCCTCCTTCTTTCATGGAGGATCTGCTGCTCTGTAAGTCCGTTCATGTTCATTACATGCATTACAGCCGTGGGAACTGTTATTTTTTCAGTGTAGCAAAGAGCTAAAACAGTGTCTGACGTGTAGTCGGCACTTGGTAAATACTTACTGAAGGAATGAATGTTTGCTTCATTTAATCCTCACAACAGCTCTCAAAAGAAGACAATTCTGTCTTTACAATGTGCTGATGAAAAAGCTGAGGCTGTAGAAGGTGCCACTCAGACTATGCCACTCCACTTGGGGTGGAGCCAGAACTTACATCCTTTTCCATTTCACTTTAGAGCTCATGTCCATTCTCATCCTGACCCTTTACCATCTTTCTTTATAATCCAAGAAGCCTCATCGTAAACTGGGTATCTGTACCATGTTAAACAAGGGCTTCCCAGGTGGTGCTAGTGGCAAAGAACCCACCTGCCAATGCAGGAGACATAAGAGACACGGGTTCGATCCCTGGGTCAGGAAGATCCCCTGGAGGAGGGCATGACAACCCACTCCAGTATTCTTGCCTGGAGAATCCCATGGACAGAGGAGCCTGGTGGCTACAGTCCATAGGGCATCAGAACTGGACACAACTAAAGGGACTTAGACTTAGCACAGCACACACAAGATACCACTGAGTTATAAATGGACTGAATTGCCATGGCCAGAACCAGACACAGAAGGGAGGCCTTGTGAGAAGCTGGCAAATGGGGGTTATCTTCAAAGAGCCCCAAGACCTCCTCTGTCCAGGAATGGTGGGCATATGGCCCACCATGGAGAAAGATCCTTTGACGGTAGCCATGGAAATGCCTCCGGTAAGGACATAAGGAGAGACCCCCGTAGGGGCAGGAAACTGCTTGCAACAAAAATTGGATCTGGTAGAGCAAATGCCACCAGCAAGGACACTGGACCACATTTGCATCATAGAACGAACCTTGAGACTAGTGAGGTGGGGGCTCATGTGTGAGCAGTCATGACCTGGGATTCCAGCTTCTGCTCCCAAGACTCTCCCCACCCAGATCCTCCCTGGTAAATCAGCCTCACCATTCCAAGCAGCTGGTTAGATGAGATACCAGGTTTCTTCAGGGCCTGGTGCCCTCAATGACCTTGAGCTCACCTTAGGGAGAGTGGGGCAGGGGATGGAGACTGGATGCCCTCCCCCCGAAGACCAGTCTCTCTAAGACCCAGCACCTGGACCTGTTTCACTCCTTTCCCCATCCCCTCCCTTCCAGCCCAGGCTCTCTGCATCCCCAAAGGAAATGCTTTCCCATCAGCCCTTCCCACACTAGGGCGCAAGTGAAGCCCCAGCCTCTCCCCCAGACCAGAGCCGCTCCACCCCTGCGGAGGGCCAGGCTGTCCTGACCACGGGGAGATCATCATTTTAGAATGTGCCCACACCTCTGCCAAGTGTCAGTGCACAGAGCAGAGTGAAAATAACAAACCGACACCCCCCAACAACCAACGCCGCACAGCACAACAGGGACCTGACGAAGGAAGAAAATAACTCGGAAGGGGGACAAAAGTTTAAGGCTCGAGTCTTGACAGGGCACAGGAGGTGAGCCTGAACTCTCCCCAAAGGCGAGTTCCCCCAAACTAGGGCGCTGTCCCTGGGGCCCTGTCCTGGACGGCTCTCAGAGTTCAGCTGCTCTGGGCTGGGGCAGCATCTGACTGCAGGGGGCGGCACCAGAAGATCTGTCTGGAGGGAGGTCTTTGGGCCAGTTCAGATGACCTGAAATGGGGTCACTGGCCCCAGAACTGGAAAGAGAGCAGGAGTCAAGAAGAGCCAAAATGAGGCACAGAAACTGGGGAGACACCGCCTGTGGGAGGACAAGGCTCCCGCCCCACGCCCAGGGTAGCGCTCGTGCCCACCACCACACGTCATGAGTGGCGCTGTGAAGGTGTGTGTGTTGTCACCGCCTGGTCCGAGTCCACCACCTGCTCTGGTAATAGTGCCCTCTTCTCCTTCAGGGACCAGCCCCTTCCTCCACCCGACCCCGACTCAGCCCGTAATTGGGGAGGGTTTAGCGGGAGCGGGTGATGCTGGCTCCACCCTCTGGCTTCAGAGGCAGGCAAGTGGTCCAGGCCTGGCCAATCAGATCACACCATCCCCGGGCCATGACAGTAGCTCATGGAGGTGCCTGAGAGTAAACAAACTTGCCAAAAGCATGACATTAGCCTATTGTTACCAAGGGTCCACCATGTGGAGAGGGCCTGACTGAGAGAGAAATAAACAAATGCAAAAGAAATCAGAGTATGAGAGAGAAAGATAGAGTGAGTTCATGACATTATTTGAACCCCTGGAGCCAGTTGTACCTGACATTTCAGTTATATAAGCCAATACATCTTTGCAGGGGGCGGGGGCAGTTAAACCACTTTGGATTTAGCTTCTGTCACTGGCGACCCAAAGGGTCTTCGTTCATACAGATAGTCCATTAAAAAGGCCCAAGCAGGATGTCATCTCTGGCTGATGCTGATGGTACCTATTAGGGAAGCAGAAAGGCCACTGGCCAGATGAAAGGTTTCCCAGTGGGGCTGATTCCACAAGGTGGTCCTACAGGAGGCCAAAGGGAGGGTTCACTGCACCTTGGTCTTGCCTCCTTGCTGCCAGAGAGACACACTTGATGGACGCCCACGTTGCACACCAAGGGTTGTAGACACAAGCCTCTCATATGCCCCTTACTACGTGGGATTCTCTGAATGTTTGGGGTCCAGCATCACAGGGCAGCGGTGGCCTCTGATCTCTGGTCCACTTGCCTGGAGCACAAAATGCCGATCGCATCCTGCTCTGAGCAACTGTGACTTTTCCACGGCCCATCACCCCACTAAGCTACAATCCCTCTGTTGCTTGTTTAATGTAGTGGGACTATAAGAAAGTTTTGCTTTTTAGGGGAAAAAGATTTCACCACTATTTTAAAAATTTAAGTGGCCTTTAGGCCATGATTAGCCTTGTCTAGGACAAGGGTTGACCTATTCATTGAACTACTAACATGTCTCAGTTCTGCAAACTGGGTTTCTTGACCAGCTGCCTACCACTGTAGGCAGCTCAGCTTTTGTGTGTGTGTGATAAAATGTATACAGCATAAAATTTATTGGGTTTTCCACTTTCAAGTTTATGGTTTGGTGTCTCGAAGTACATTCACACTATGGTACAACCACTGGCACCATTCATCTTCCCAAACTGAGTATCTTTGCCCATTAAACAGTAACTCCCCAATCCCTGACAGCCACCATTCTACTTTCGTTCTCCATGAATGTGACTATTTTAGGTGCCTCACATGAGTGGAATCATTTGGTATTTGTCCTTTTGTGACTGGTTGATTTCACTGAGCTCGTTTTTAAGGTTCAACTGTGCAGCACAGCTTTTGAGATCTTTTGTGGACATTCCTACTAACTGTGGGGCTTCAGTTCTTACTAAGACGGCCAGTTCAGCTGCTATATTTCACACCTGGGGAAGGTGAAGTTCAGAGAAGGGAATCTGTATTTCTAAGTATAGATCCAGCACCTTAAAATTCCAGCAGATTTGAATAAATACTTCTGGAAATGATTAGCTGGCTCCTCATACATCTGGTAAACCTCCCCCTTATTAATAAAATCCTTTTCTGATAAACAACAAGGAATCCAATGCTGATTCCATCCAGAAAACCACCCCCCTCCCCAAATACAGGAAGGGAGTCCCTGGACCCAAAGAACAACTTGGCTACCTATTGATTTGTTTTCTCTCTCCTTCCGTTTCCAACCAACCTCACAAGTCTGGAGGATGCTGATTTAAAGAAGGTGTCATCAGGGCGACTTTGTGATGACTTGCCCCTGTCTCAGAAAATAAAACCTTACCTGAGTGAATTGATGTGGCCTTCAAAAGAACTGAGCTTTTGTTCCTAAGACTCTCATGGAAAAAAGAGCAAACCAGGTGTCCCCACAGACACACTCATGCGCAAACTCCAGAGGACACTGGATCCCACTTGGGAAACTTTTCCAGATCATCCATTCCGAGTCATTGCTTCTTGCTGCAGTTATTCTGGATTCTATTTGAGTTTTTACTGCAGCTTGGAACCACTCTTTGTCTCAGGCCCCCAGCACTCTGTAGACACCTCACCAGCCCTAATGCAGTGTCCCCTTGTAAAGTCTTCTGAGACTCCTGCTCTGGCTCCATGTACTGCCGCCATTAACCTTTAGACCCCACCCGCCTCCAGTCCTAGTCCTGAGAGTTAGAGGCCAGGGAAGGGGGATGGACACTACACCAGAGAGCCAGTCCTCCCATCTGCCCAATGCTGGTCCACGAAGGGGCAACAAGAAACACTGGCACAAACCTTCTACGGAATGTTCCCATTCCTTTCCACCAAAGTTTCTCCCTACTGCACAAGCCTAGGGAAATCCCCATGCCCTATTCCCTGTCCCTGTGATAACCATTCAATATCACAGTAATCCAAGTCTATGCCCCAACCAGTAACACTGAAGAAGATGAATTTGAACGGTTCTATGAAGACCTACAAGACCTTTTAGAACTAACACCCAAAAAAGATGTCCTTTTCATTATAGGGGACTGGAATGCAAAAGTAGGAAGTCAAGAAACACCTGGAGTAACAGGCAAATTTGGCCTTGGAATACGGAATGAAGCAGGGCAAAGACTAATAGAGTTTTGCCAAGAAAATGCACTGGTCAACCTCACATCTATAAGAATGGCTATTATCAAAAGGAAAAATAGTAACAAGTGTTGGCAGGACGTGGAGAAAAGGGAATCCTTGGGCACTGTTGGTAGGAATGTAAACTGATACATCACTATGGAAAACAGTATGGAGGTTTCTCAAAAATTTAGAATTGCCATATAATCCAGCAATCCCACTTCTGGGTATTTACCCAAAGAAAAGAAAAACACTAAACTAAAAAGATACATGCATCTCCATGTTCATTGTAGCATTATTTACAATGATATAGGTCTTGGCTATGATTTTCCAAGATATGGAAATAATCTAAGAGTTCATCAGTGCATGAATAAATAAAGGAGATATGGTACATATATACAATGGAACATTATTATGCCATTAAAAAAGAATGAAATCTTGTCATTTGTGACAACATGGATCAACTTTAAGGGCATTACGTGAAGTGAAATCAGTCAAACAAAGACAAATATTGTAAGCTCTCTCATATGTAGAATCTAAAAAAAAATTCTTTTAATTTAAAAATCTATGCTAATAAATAAAGAGAACAGATTAATGGCTGCCAGAGACAGGAGGAGGGCAGCAGCGGAGATAAATTAATGAACTGGTTTTTTTGTTTGTTTGTTTGTTTAGTTTTAATAAATTAAATTAAAAAAAATAAAATCACATCACAGTATTTAGGAAGAAGTGTACTGATGTCTGCAACATACTCAGAATGAATTTAAAAAATAAAATAGAAGGAAGGATAGATAGAGGGGTGGATAAGTGAATATATATATTACAAGCAAATATAATATAGCAAAAAAAAAAGAAAAAGAAAATGCACTGGTCATAACAAACACCCTCTTCCAACAACACAGGAGAAGACTCTATACATGGACATCAACACCGAAATCAGATTGATTATATTCTTTGCAGCCAAAGATGGAGACGCTCTATACAGTCAGCAAAAACAAGACCAGGAGCTGACTGTGGCTCAGACCATGAACTCCTTATTGCCAAATTCAGACTGAAATTGAAGAAAGTAGGGAAAACCACTAGACCATTCAGGTATGACCTAAATCAAATCCCTTATGATTATACAGTGGAAGTGAGAAACAGATTTAAGGGCCTAGATCTGATAGATAGAGTGCCTGATGAACTATGGAATGAGGTTCGTGACATTGTACAGGAGACAGGGATCGAGACCATCCCCATGGAAAAGAAATGCAAAAAAGCAAAATGGCTGTCTGGGGAGGCCTTACAAATAGCTGTGAAAAGAAGAGAAGCGAAAAGCAAAGGAGAAAAGGAAAGATATAAACATCTGAATGCAGAGTTCCAAAGAATAGCAAGAAGAGATAAGAAAGCCTTCTTCAGCGATCAATGCAAAGAAATAGAGGAAAACAACAGAATGGGAAAGACTAGAGATCTCTTCAAGAAAATTAGAGATACCAAAGGAACATTTCATGCAAAGATGGGCTCGATAAAGGATAGAAATGGTATGGACCTAACAGAAGCAGAAGATATTAAGAAGAGATGGCAAGAATACACAGAAGAACTGTACAAAAAAGATCTTCACGACCCAGATAATCACGATGGTGTGATCACTCACCTAGAGCCAGACATCCTGGAAGGTGAAGTCAAGTGGGCCTTAGAAAGCATCACTAGGAACAAAGCTAGTGGAGGTGATGGAATTCCAGGTGAGCTATTCCAAATCCTGAAACATGATGCCGTGAAAGTGCTGCACTCAATATGCCAGCAAATGTGGAAAACTCGGCAGTGGCCACAGGACTGGAAAAGGTCCGTTTTCATTCCAATCCCAAAGAAAGGCAATGCCAAAGAATGCTCAAACTACCGCACAATTGCACTCATCTCACATGCTAGTAAAGTAATGCTCAAAATTCTCCAAGCCAGGCTTCAGCAATATGTGAACCGTGAACTTCCTGATGTTCAAGCTGGTTTTAGAAAAGGCAGAGGAACCAGAGATCAAATTGCCAACATCTGCTGGATCATGGAAAAAGCAAGAGAGTTCCAGAAAAACATCTATTTCTGCTTTATTGACTATGCCAAAGCCTTTGACTGTGTGGATCACAATAAACTGTGGAAAATTCTGAAAGACATGGGAATACCAGACCACCTGACCTGCCTCTTGAGAAATTTGTATGCAGGTCAGGAAGCAACAGTTAGAACTGGACATGGAACAACAGACTGGTTCCAAATAGGAAAAGGAGTTCGTCAAGGCTGTATATTGTCACCCTGTTTATTTAACTTGTGTGCAGAGTACATCATGAGAAACGCTGGACTGGAAGAAACACAAGCTGGAATCAAGATTGCCAGGAGAAGTATCAATAACCTCAGATATGCAGATGACACCACCGTTATGGCAGAAAGTGAAGAGGAACTCAAAAGCCTCTTGATGAGGGTGAAAGTGGAGAGTGAAAAAGTTGGCTTAAAGCTCGACATTCAGAAAATGAAGATCATGGCATCCGGTCCCATCACTTCATGGCAAATAGATGGGGAAACAGTGGAAACAGTATCAGATTTTATTTTTCTGGGCTCCAAAATCACTGCAGATGGTGACTGAAGCCATGAAATTAAAAAACCCTTACTCCTTGGAAGGAAAGTTATGACCAACCTAGATAGCATATTCAAAAGCAGAGACATTACTTTGCCAACAAAGGTTCCTCTAGTCAAGGCTACGGTTTTTCCTGTGGTTATGTATGGATGTGAGAGTTGGACTGTGAAGAAGGCTGAGCACCGAAGAATTGATGCTTTTGAACTGTGGTGTAGGAGAAGACTCTTGAGAGTCCCTTGGACTGCAAGGAGATCCAACCTGTGCATTCTGAAGGAGATCAGCCCTGGGATTTCTTTGGAAGGAATGATGCTAAAGCTGAAACTCCAGTACTTTGGCCACCTCATGCGAAGAGTTGACTCATTGGAAAAGACTGTGATGCTGGGAGGGATTGGGGGCAGGAGGAGAAGGGGACGACAAAGGATGAGATGGCTGGATGGCATCACCGACTTGATGGATGTGAGTCTGAGTGAACTCCAGGAGTTGGTGATGGACAGGGAGGCCTGGCGTGCTGCGATTCATGGGGTTGCAAAGAGTCAGACACTACTGAGCGACTGATCTGATTCTGATTCCCTGTCCCTAAGGACACCTCTTGACTTAGCCAGGAAATTAAAACCAAAGTGACCAATTACATACATATTTGTCTATTAGAAAAATTAATGCAATACCTGACATTTCCCTTTAACTTAGATGAAATCACCCAATCATTAAAGAGCCAGATTTGACATAACTAGAAATTTTGTGAGACCTTGACACTCCCCAGCTTGAACTGACAGGTAAGTTTTGCCCCAGCGTGGTGCATGTGTGCTCAGTACTATCCGACTCTTTGTGACCCCATGGACCATAGCCTGTCCACCAGGCTCCTCTGTCCATGGGGATTCACCAGGCAAGAATACTGGAGTGGGTTGCTATGCTGTCCTCCAAGGGATCTTCCTGACCCAGGAATCAAACCCACATCTCCTGCATTGGCAGGCGAATTCTTTACCACTGAGCCACCGGGGAAGCCCTAAGTTTTGCCCCACTGATGTGAAAAACAAGACTCTGTATTAAAACTATGCTAAGAAACTTGTGGTTTTATTATCCAACACACAGATCTGTTCCACCTAAGAGGACACTTGAAAAATGAGAAGTAGAAAGAGGTGTGGGTGGACCCAGGTCCAAATGTTGATTTTTCTTTTTTAAGATTCTTCTATCTTGAGAATTTCCTGGTGGTCCAGTGGCTAAGACTCTGAGTTCCTAACATATGGGGCCTGGGTTCGATCCCTAGTCAGGGAACTAGATCCTGCATGCAGCGACTAAAATATGCGCTGCATGTTCCACAACTAAGACCTGGCACCGCCAAATAAATAAACACGTTTTTAAAAGACTCTTCTATCTTAACTCCATGTCCATAGAAACAAGGGTAGCATGCTCTACTCAAAGACTGAGAAGGTAAGTAAAATAGTGAACGTACAAGTGTTTGGCATATTGCCTGACACATCGTAGATTCTGAATATCACGTTCTTCTGTCTTTTCTCTTCCTCTCCTCCCCTTCCTTCTTTCCTTTCTCCCTTCATTCCCTTTTTTCTTTAAATAAATCATAATGTATGGAGGGATCAGATTCCCACAGCATTTCCCTTCCCGCTTTCCTCACTGCCACCCCACCCTCACCCCAGAAAGAGCTCTGTATCTGACTGGTCCAGGCACAGAGCATCAACTGGGCCCTGTGCATTGGGTCCCCAGTTTTAGACGTTGTGAATCCACACTCAGCTGTCTCTTGCATCCAGTCTATGCAGGGGCCCCTCTTGGGACCCGGCTGTCCCTCTTTTTTTTTCCCCTCCATTCAGATGGTCACAGGTAGTAGAAACAGAAGATGTGCATTGGGGCTTTAAGGCATTCTTCACCATACAGCTCAGCATCAGTCCAGCATCAGTAAAGTGGTTCTTCTCTCCCATTAGTTCTTCATTCCCATTCATTATCTTGAAATAAAGGATAGTCAAAATAATACTGACAAACCTATTGGCAGGGAAGGAATGGAGATGCAGATGTAGAGAACAGAGTTGTGGACATGCTGGGGGAGGGAGAGGGTGGGGTAAATGGAGAAAGTAGCATTGACTTGTATTCACTGTCAATGGTGGGAAGATGCTATACAGCACAGAGAGCTCAGCTCGGTGCTCTGTGATGACCTAGGGCGGTGGGATAGGGTGCAGGAAGGGAGGCTCAAGAGGGAGGGGATACATGTATAATAATGGCTGATTCACATTGTTGTGGAGCAGAAAACAACACAACATTGTAAAGCAATTTTCCTCCAATTAAAAACTAAATTAAATAAATAAATAAATAAAATAAGCTATAGCTTACCAAAAAAAAAAAAAAATCACTTTGTTGTACACCTGAAACTAATGTAATATTATAAATCAACTACATTTCAATTAAAAAAGAAGAGTCAAAAAAAAGAAAAAAGATTGTCAAGTCATGACACGATCATGCCTGCATCTCTGGCAGACACACCATCAAACTTTCAGCTCAGTCCAGTCGCTCAGTCGTGTCCAACTCTTTGCATGCCATGGATTGCAGCATGCCAGACTTCCAGGTCCATCACCAGTTTCTGGAGCCTACTCAAACTCATGCCCATTGCATCGGTGAGGCCATTCAGCCGTCTCATCCTCTGTCATTTCCTTCTCCTCCCGCCTTCAATCTTTCTAAGCATCAGTGTCTTTTCCAATGAATCAATTCTTTACATCAGGTAGCCGAACTATTGGAATTTCAGCTTCAGCATCAGTCCTTCCAATGAATATTCAGGGCTGATTTCCTTTAGGATGGACTGGTTGGATCTCCTTGCAGTCCAAGGGACTCTCAAGAGTCTTCTCCAACACCACAGTTCAACAGCATCAATTATTCGGCCCTCAGCTTTCTATATAATCCAACTCTCACATCCATACATGACCACTGGAAAAACCATAGCTTTGACTAGATGGACCTTTGTTGGCAAAGTGATGTCTCTGCTTTTTAATATGCTGTCTAGGTTGGTCATAGCTTTCCTTCCAAGGAGCAAGCGTCTTTTAATTTCATGCCGCAGTCACCGTCCGCAGTGATTTTGGAGCTCAAAAAAATAAAGTCAGCAACTGTTTCCACTGTTTCCCCATCTATTTGCCATGAAGTGATGGGACCAGATGCCAAGATCTTAGTTTTCTGAATGTTGAGCTTCAAGCCAACTTTTTCACTCTCCTCTTTCACTTTCATCAAGAGGCTCCTTAGTTCTTCTTCACTTTCTGCCATAAGGGTGGTGTCATCTGCATATCTGAGATTAATGATGTTTCTCCCGGCAATCTTGATTCCAGCTTGTGCTTCATCCAGTCCGGCATTTCACATGATGTACTCTGCATATAAGTTAAAAAGCACGGTGACAATATACAGCCTTGAAGGACTCCTTTCCCAATTTGGAATGAGTCTATTGTTCCATGTCCAGTTCTAACTGTTGCTTCTTGACCTGCATATAGATTTCTCAGGAGGCAGGTCAGGTGGTCTGGTATTCCCATCTCTTGAAGACTTTTCCATAGAAAAAAATTGTTGTGATCCATACAGTCAAAGGCTTTGGCATAGTCAATAAAGCAGAAGTAGATGTTTTTCTGGAACTCTCTTGCTTTTTTGATGATTCAGCAGATGTTGGCAATTTGATCTCTGGTTCCCTGCCTTTTCTAAATACAGCTTGAACATCTGGAAGTTCACGCTTCACGTACTGTTGAAGTCTGGCTTGGAGAACTTTGAGCATTACTTTGCCAGTGTGTGAGATGAGTGCAATTGTGCAGTAGTTTGAACATTCTTTGGTATTGCCTTTTTTTGGGATTGGAATGAAAACTGACCTTTTCCAGTCCTGTGGCCACTGCTGAGTTTTCCACATTTGCTGGCATATTGAGTGCAACACTTTCACAGCATCATCTTTTAGGATTTGAAATAGCTCAACTGGAATTCCATCACCTCCACTAGCTTTGTTCATAGTGATGCTTTCTAAGGCCCGCTTGACTTCACATTCCAGGATGTCTGGCTCTGGGTGAGTGATCATACCATTGTGATTATCTGGGTCATGAAGATCTTTTTTATATAGTTCTTCTGTGTATTCTTGCCACCTCTTCTTAATATCTTCTACTTCTGTTAGATCCATACCATTTCTGTCCTTTATTGAGCCCATCTTTGCATGAAGTGTTCCCTTGGTATCTCTAATTTTCTTGAAGAGATCTCTAGTCTTTCCCATTCTATTATTTTCCTGTATTTCTTTGCACTGATCATGGAGGAAGGCTTTCTTATCTCTCCTTGCTATTCTTTGGAACTCTACATTCAAATGGGTATATCTTTCCTTTTCTCCTTTGCCTTTAGCTTCTGGCTAAAGGTATTTCCTTTTCTCCTTTGCCTTTAGCTCTGGCAGACACACCATCAAACTCTCTCCTCCACCAATATGTCCATATGCCAACAATGAACACTTCTGCCAGGCCTGTGGTGCTCCTTGGATGCTTGGAGGAATTCCTTCAAGCCTGACCTTTGCTCAAGCTCCAGCTGACCTGTCCACCTTCCCCCAACAACCCCCACCTGGCTGGGAAACCCCCATTCATTTCGTGCAGTAGAAAATGAAAGAGGGATGGGAAAGGTTGACACTCTCCCGCAAGGAGACAGCCACTCACAACATACTGTGCACAAGACCGTCCTTCACCTGGGAATCCTTGTTAGGAGGAAAAGGCACCTAACAGGCTGAAAGGTTTTTAAAAAAAGGAGGGGGGGGGGGCGGACTCTGGCTATCAAGATGAGGGTTCTCAGCCTCCAGCCTCAGACCTGTAGTCCAGTCCTCATGCCATCTGTTTTAGGTAGGTCAGATTTTGAGGCTAAAAAAATGGATGCTGTCCGCATAAATATAGTTCCTATTGCATTGCACGTATTTATAAATATAAGTGCTGTGGCACCAGCACACTGCCTGCGAAGAATGCAAGCGGGCTGTGATTAGAGGTGAGCCAGTTGCTGATTGTGGGTTAATTAGCTCTGCTAATAAACTGCCTGTAGCTTTACTTCAGAAAAATAACATATTTCATCTTAGGTAGAACAATTACAGTGTATGTAAAATAGATATTTTTGCCTAATGAGCATTTGAAATGCTTTCTTTGGGAAAAAAAAAACAAACACACATACACATGAGCGCATCACTCTTTTCTTTAAAAAAAAAAAAAAAAAGAAGAAGAAGAAGAAGAAGGAGAGAAAAAAATCCAGCTCCCACATTCCCCGACTGGATATGTGGTGAAGATGAACTTCAAAGGGTGTACCTGACCAAACGCTGATCTTCAGCTGATGGCCATCGGCAATAGAGCCAATCTTAATGAAATCAGAGTTGGATTCCAGTGGGAATCGGGGGCTGTGGGTTAAAGAGTGATGTGAGTTGCTAAACAATAGGGCTCAGTAGAAATACCTTAATTCAGAGGTCCCCAACCTTTTTGGCACCAGGGGCCAGTTTCATAGAAGATGGGGGGTGGGGGGTAGTTTCGCATTCCACTTGCTGTGCACTTTATTGGTTAGAGCAGCTCCACCTCAGATCCTCAGGCACTATGTCCCAGAGGTTGGGGACCCCACCTTAATTAGCAGTGAGAGGGACATTGGCAGTGGGCAGCCCTGGGACCTGGTGAAGGTGTCAGCAGGGGGAAACAGCCAACGCAAGAGCAACAGTAGGAGCTGTGCAAGGACCTGGGTGGTCCGAGGAGCAGGATGGGGATATGACTGCAGCCACAATATCAGAGAATGTTTGTAGCCTGGGTCTGCATGAATCTCTGGTTAACAGGGGGCTTAGAAACTTGGGGCTAAACTGGGGGCTAATAGGAAATTCTATCATGGTGTTACAGTCAGTGCCAGAAATCTTTGACACTGCCCTTGGTTCTATTAAGACAAATGACAAAACACCATTATATATTTATAGGCATCAAAATAATGCTATTGGCTTACCGAGTGAAGTGGTTTGATACAGTGTTATAGAATAAAAACATATTTAAATTAAAAAAAGAAACTTGGGGCTAGAGGAGATCTTAAAACTCATGAGTTGGCAGCCCTGGCATATGGACTACCTTTCTCTCTGTGCATACATGGCTGATTGGCTATAGGATTCTTTCCTACTAGTACCATGCAGCCACTCAGAATTGATTAAAACTGGTCATCCCTGAACTTTGCCATCCCCAATCTAATCTTGTCTCTGCTTCAAGGTAAGAAAAATGAGACCTGAAGTGAATTTGTTTTGTAAGTGTTTTAAGTGACCTTCACAATGGTCTCCTGACTCTGCCTACTATAAACCACATCCTGGAGACTTCCAGATATGTATAGTTCTTGGTTTCATCAAGGTTAGCTTCAAATGGGTCACAATAACTCCTCCAGAATCCAGAAAAGCAATCTGCACAAAAGCAGGCAGAGAAAGTGATGTTTGTTCCAAAGAATCATCTTTGAATAATGAGAGCTGCAAGAATATAGGTTGAAAGGTGGGGGGATGGTCAACGGGGTCATGAGGCTGCCGGTCAATGGGAAACCTTCTCCATGGGCGCTGAGCCAGGTAAGATGGTGATATCGACTAGGATGAACGTTGTTCCCATGGAGGTGTTGCTGGGGCTATCATAACAAAGTACCAGCCTGGGTGGCTGTAGTAACAGAAATTGATCTCTCACAGTTCTAGACGTTCAAAGTCCAAAACGGAAGTGTCTGCAGGTTTGGTTGCTCCTGAGTCCTCTCTCCTTGGTGTGCAGAAGGCCACCTTCTTGTGTCCTCACAGAACCTTTATTTCAGGGCCTGAACATCCCTGGGGTCTCTTCAGATCAGATCAGTCGCTCAGTCGTGTCTGACTCTTTGTGACCCCATGAATCGCAGCACACCAGGCCTCCCTGTCCATCACCAACTCCTGGAGTTCACTCAGATTCATGTCCATCGAGTCAGTGATGCCATCCAGCCATCTCATCCTCTGTTGTCCCCTTCTCCTCCTGCCCCCAATCCCTCCCAGCATCACAGTCTTTTCCAATGAGTCAACTCTTCGCATGAGGTGGCCAAAGTACTGTGGCCAAAGCTTTAGCATCATTCCTTCCAAAGAAATCCCAGGGCTGATCTCCTTCAGATTGGACTGGTTGGATCTCCTTGCAGTCCAAGGGACTCTCAAGAGTCTTCTCCAACACCACAGTTCAAAAGCATCAATTCTTCGGTGCTCAGCCTTCTTCACAGTCCAACTCTCACATCCATACATGACCACAGGAAAAACCATAGCCTTGACTAGACATGTCTCTGCTTTTGAATATGCTGTCTAGGTTGGTCATAACTTTCCTTCCAAGGAGTAAGCGTCTTTTAATTTCATGGCTGCAGTCACCATCTGCAGTGATTTTGGAGCCCAGAAAAATAAAGTCTGACACTGTTTCCACTGTTTCCCCATCTATTTCCCATGAAGTGATGGGACCGGATGCCATGATCTTCATTTTCTGAATGTTGAGCTTTAAGCCAACTTTTTACTCTCCACTTTCACTTTCATCAAGAGGCTTTTGAGTTCCTCTTCACTTTCTGCCATAACGGTGGTGTCATCTGCATATCTGAGGTTATTGATATTTCTCCCAGCAATCTTGATTCCAGCTTGTGTTTCTTCCAGTCCAGCGTTTCTCATGATGTACTCTGCACACAAGTTAAATAAACAGGGTGACAATATACAGCCTTGACGAACTCCTTTTCCTATTTGGAACCAGTCTGTTGTTCCATGTCCAGTTCTAACTGTTGCTTCCTGACCTGCATACAAATTTCTCAAAGAGGCAGGTCAGGTGGTCTGGTATTCCCATCTCTTGAAGACTTTTCCACAGTTTATTGTGATCCACACAGTCAAAGGCTTTGGCATAGTCAATAAAGCAGAAATAGATGTTTTTCTGGAACTCTCTTGCTTTTTCCATGATCCAGCGGATGTTGGCAATTTGATCTTTGGTTCCTCTGCCTTTTCTAAAACCAACTTGAACATCAGGAAGTTCACGATTCACATATTGCTGAAGCCTGGCTTGGAGAATTTTGAGCATTACTTTACTAGCGTGTGAGATGAGTGCAATTGTGTGGTAGTTTGAGCATTCTTTGGCATCGCCTTTCTTTGGGATTGGAATGAAAACTGACCTTTTCCAGTCCTGTGGCCACTGCCGAGTTTTCTACATTTGCTGGCATATTGAGTGCAGCACCTTCACGGCATCATCTTTCAGGATTTGGAATAGCTCAACTGGAATTCCATCACCTCCACTAGCTTTGTTCCTAGTGATGCTTTCTAAGGCCCACTTGACTTCACCTTCCAGGATGTCTGGCTCTAGGTGAGTGATCACACCATCGTGATTATCTGGGTTGTGAAGATCTTTTTTGTACAGTTCTGTGTATTCTTGCCATCTCTTCTTAATATCTTCTGCTTCTGTTAGGTCCATACCATTTCTATCCTTTATCGAGCCCATCTGGGGTCTCCTACAGCCTATTAAAAAGCAAAGACATCACTTTGCCTACAAAGGTTTGTATAGTCAAAGCTATGGTTTTTTCAGTAGTCATGTATGGATGTGAGAGCTGGACCATAAAGAAGGCTGAGTCCCAAAGAACTGATGCTTTCGAACTGTGGTGCTGGAGAAGACTTTTGAGAGTCCCTTGGACAGCAAGGAGATCCAACCAGTCAATTATAAAGGAAATCAACTCTGAATATTCATCAGGAAGAACTGATGCTGAAGATGAAGCTCCAGTACTTTGGCCACCTGATGTGAAGAACGAAGTCACTGGAAAGACCCTGATACCGGGAAAGATTGATGGCAGGAGGAGGAGAGGGCGACTGAGGATGAGATTGTTGGATGGCATCATCGACTCAATGGACATGATTCTGAGCAAACTCGGGGAGATAGTGAACAACAGGGAAGGCTGGTGTGTGCTCAGTTGCTTCAGTCATGTCTGACTCTGCAATTCTAAGGTCTGTAGCCTGCCAGGATCCTCTGTCCATGGGATTCTCCATGCAAGAATACTGGAGTGGGTTGCCGTGCCCTCTGCCAGGGGATCTTCCCAACCCAGGGATTGAACCCTCGACTCTTATGTCTCCTGCATTGGCAGGCAGGTTCTTTACCACTAGTGCCACCTGGGAACCCTCTTAAGGGCTACCAGCTCAAATTTGGAGTCAAACCTGGGTTCTCCGCACCTATTTGAAAGGAAAGGCAACCCAGGGTTACATTTGCCCATAGAGACAGTAGCATCTCTAGGAGTCTTGTTGTATAGTATTTTCTTTCTGAAATAATACATTTTGTGGTGGCAGTTTAACCCTTTGAATACCATTCCCTGTGACATTATCCATCTTCTCTCTGACCAGCTCCTCCATCCCTCCCTAGGGTCTTGGCACAGTCCACGAGCAATGGAAATCAGGGTTCTCTTTGGCAGGAAACCTCTCTGGGGAGGGGGAACAGCCAAGGAGGGAAGGAAGGCAGGGGACCCTTGGAAGTCATGGTTTCTGCCAGACCAGGGAGCCACGCCGAAAGCAGGTTGTCCAATCCCAGAGAAAGCCTGGCAGGTGACCAGTGCAACCAGCTTTCCCTTCTCTCCTGGAGCCCAGAACCCAGGGACATGTGCAAGGCATGTCTGGGCTTCGGTGTAAAAATAAATCCGGGGCTGTCAAGCCCCAGCATATTAATGACAATTAATGATTTGCTCTAATCCTCCCCACTCTCCATGGGCATCTGTGACACGCTTGGGGCTGGACACCCCTCCTCGCTCCCTCCGCCTCTTGTGAATTCCATCCATATGCTCAGCTGCTCAGGAATGCAGGTCTGCAGGTCTGGGAGGGAAATTGAACGGGAAGAGATGCCTGCTACAAAATGCCTGCTCAAGGCTAATGGGAGAGGGCAGCCCACAAGCCATGGGGTGGGGAGGGGACTGGGGGGCTCCCTTGCACCTGCTCTTCCCTGGGACCCTCAGGGCTTGGGAAACTAGCATTTGCTCACAAGATCCCCTGGGATAAGAAAACAGAGGCTCCCAACATACACTCTTGGAATCAGATTTTGGCATTTTGTGTGCTCCCGCCTCCCAGTCCAGATCCCACTCAAAGGGCAGCCCCATTTCACCCTCACTGGCCAGCTGCCCCTGCTCAGGACCCCAGGCGCTACAGAAAGACGCCAGCTGCTCCCGGAACGCCGCCAGCCTCCTAACTCCTCCTCTGGGCTGAGTGCATCTCGGATACAGTGAGCTCTGCTTCTGCATTCTCGCAACGCCCATGCTCCCCACTGAAACACGCTTCCTGGCCTGTGGCCTGTCATCCTGTTTCCCCACCTGGACTGCAACCTGGGAGGGCAGGGACCACATCTCGTATTCCCAGTTGGTCCCAATTGCCTGGCACAGTGCCAGGTGTGCCAAGGTGCGTAATACACGTTGGATGTCTGCCCAGCCAGCTGGCCATGACATGGGGGAGTGATGGGAAAGTACCTCACACATGCTAAGTGCCCTGTGTTCGCCCTTCCTGTTCCTGCCCATCAACGGCTTCAGTCAGTCCTCTCACCTCCCTACGCCTCAGGTACTATTATTACTCCCATTACTGAGAAGAAGAACATTAAGTTTCTGCAGCTAAGATCACGTGTTCCAAGTCCCACAGTTCATAGGTGCCACAGGCAAGAGCCATCCCAGGCTGTGTGCACCCAGCTCCATCAAGGTCACTCAGCTGTAGGTTCCAGCCTTGCCAAACCCCAACCCTCAAGGTCATTGCCTGCTCCCCAGCCCCGCCCTGGGACCAATTTTGTTTTCACAGCTGCCACCCCCAGGAACTGGACTTTTGTTAGAGATGCCCATTTGACAGATGAGGAAACTGAAGTTTGGGGAAGCTAAGCAAGTTTCTCAGTCACAGAGCAGAGCTCAGGTTCCAGAGACACATTTGTGGATGACAATGACTCACACATTTCTGATGGGCTGATACTTGAAAGATGGGAGTGGAAGGTTGACGAAAGTCTAGCCAGGGGCAATCCGATGTTTATGGGACCTTGCCCTGAGGTCCGGGCTCACCCTTGTGGGTTCGGAGGTGGAGAGAGTGTTGCAGAAGCTGGAGGTAACGTGATGCGCATTGCTGATAACTGGGTCAGGATTTCTCTGCAAATACAGTAGGTGCTTGGGTGGCTCCAGCCCAACCCATGCGTTTATAACCAATTCACACTGGAGAGGAAGAGGGGCTCTGCCAGCCTCACCCTGTGCTGTAATGAGCAGGAGATAAACTGCCTGGATAACACGCTGCCAGCTCCATTTGGGATTAAAACCACAATGAAAACTAAAAAGAAAAACTGAATCAATAAAGCCCCGAAAACCAAGTACCTTGAAGACTGTCCCCTCTTTGAAATCTCTCTAATTGGGTACTTATCTAGGGTGGGAATGTGGGCTTCTCCCAGCCGCTACAGAAACACATACAATGAGGAAATTGTTGCTTTCTCGGTCCTATATGAACGGCTATTATTCCTGCTAGAGGGACGTTGGTTTCCACACTGCAAGTCTTTGGTGGCAAAGAAAATCACTCTCCCCAGCTGGCCTTGGTAAAAAGAATCAGGTTGCTGCCACAGATTCAAATTTAACCACCAAATGCCTCCTTTCCAAAGCCCAGCCTCCTGCACAGGCAGTCCCGTACGTGCTTGGCTGCTTGGTCATGTCCGACTCTTTGCGACCCCATGTACTGTAGCCTGCAGGCTCCTCTGTCCGTGGGATTTCCCAGGCAAAAATACTGGAGTGGGTCACCATGCCCTCCTCCAGGGGATCTTCCTGACCCATGGATCAAACCTATGTCTCCTGTATTAGCAGGTAGTTCTTTACCATTAGCGCCCCCTGGGAAGGCCACAGTCCTGTGATGTGGTGCGAAACCCCCAGTTCTATCAGGCCTCTGCTGCCCTTTCAAGCACCAAGGCAGCCAGGAGGGTTTACCTGCTCACCTCTGTGCTTTCACCTGGCTCGGTGCTGCTGCTTCGTTTCCCTCCCAGCCTCTCCATCCACCTGCCTCTCATCTCCCTACGCCTGGGGGTAGCTCCCATGGGAACCCACGCTGAGCGGCACCTTTTAATCCCCCCAAGACACAGAATCATGGGCTTCTTATCCCAGAAGCAGCCTCTCACTCTCAGGTTGAGGTGGCTCCTTTACAAGAAATAACAGGATTCACCTTTCCCCTCTAAGCAAGCAGCACAATTCCTTGAGTTTTTCGTATAGAAAAAGGATGGTGGTGTGTGACAAGCCTCCACTCTCTTGATCCATTCACATACCCAAGAGCCAGGCATGGCCAAGCAAGCACAGAATGGACATGAAGCAAATCCTACATTAGGGCCTTGAATGACTAATCCCCCTGCCCATTTCCCCCACATCCCAACTACCAGCCACACACACACTGCCCTGTCCATTGCCTGGGCCAGCACACTTGTCCAGGCTTCTCTCCAGACCACTGCAACAGCCTCCAATCACATCCCCACCATTCCTCGCTCCCCACTGGTCCAGCCCAGGTTGGTTATGCCAGTGCCTTGCTCTAAACCCTCCAGTGGCTCTCCATGGCCCCCAGAATAAAAGTGATGCCTTTAGCCAGGCATGCAAGACCTTTCTGAACCCGGCCCCAGCAAATCTTTCCAGCTGGATCTTTCTCAGCACGCCCACCCTCTGGCCAACTGGTCTATTCTCCACCTCCTGTGCACACACCCACCCTCCTCTATCCTGTGAGTCTGCTCATTCATATGACAACTTGGGATGTCCCCCGCCTCCATTTCTACCTGTCAAATTCCACTTTATCCACAAAGCCCAGCTCAGGTGTCACTTCCCCCACAAAACTGCCCACACTTAGTACCTGGAAAAAGTGAGACATTTTCTCTTGATCAATCTGACACAGTCTTTGCAGTGCAACTGATTTGGCTCAGCCAGGACTGTGCTTAAAATTCCTGAGTCCCAGTTTATCCTAATTGCCATCCCGTCGCTGAATCTCACCCTATGGTTGAAGGTGGACCAGGGGATGAGGTTGGGAGATGAGGTGCAGATGTCTGGTTTGTACATTTCTTAGTTGGAAAACAGCTGAGAGTATAAAAGTTTGGTTTCTCAGTGCATCAAAATGTTTCACCATTGAAACTAGTGCACTGAAATCTCCTGTTCTCTGCCTGCCCCATAGTATGCCTTCCATATGCTTGTTAAATAAGTTGCGTATTCCCCCTCCTTGATTCCATCTGAGATACCCAGCCTGACTCCCCACCATGCTTCTTCCCTTGCTAGAACCTCTGGATCCCTCCTGCCCTCTCAGCCCTTCCCCACCTCTAAGGGGACAACAAGGGGAGGGATTATAAGGAGCCTATGGCAGCCCTCCTCGGGCAGGACTCAGAGCTGGACAGCTTGCTGGGGGCCTACTCTGATCCTTGCCTCTGTTCTGGTCGGTTCGTTGCCTTGACCCTGAGACCTACCCTCTTCCGTGTCTCAGATGTATCGATAGTCTCTGTTCCCCACATCCTCCACGGTTTGGCTTCCTTGTACCTGGAGACTAGAGTCCCAGCCCTGAACCTCAGTCACAGGACAAGAACTCTGCCATCAGTGACCCAACCTCCCTGATGCCCCCTGATTAAGTCACTGCCCAATGCCTACCCCAGACTGCTTATTTCCAGGTACATCACCTTTTCTGCCAAATCTGTAGTGGCAGACAGGCTAGATTCTTACCAAACCCATTCCCCTTTCCTCCTGGCATATACCTAGACTTCATTCCGGGAGCTATGGCACAGCCAAATGACTACATTCTGACCAGAGAAATGTGGGAGAAAGTGATGAACTTTTCTAAGCCCAGCCCAGCCCATAAAACTTTTTCCTCAATCTCTCCCTCTCCCTGAATGATTACAAATGAGTATGGGGCTCCAGACTGCACTGTCCAATATGGTAGCAGCTAGCCACATGTAGGTATTCAAATTTAAATTACTTAAAATGAAAGAAAATTTAAAATTCCATTTTTCAGTGGCAGTGACCACATATCAAGTACTCCATCATCAAACTGTGGATACAGAACATGTTCATCAGTGCATAAAGCCCTAGGATGGTACTGCTCTATGGACCCCCTGTTGAGCAAAGTCTGACCCCTGAACCAGGGCTCAGAACAGAATCATCTCCTCCTCCCCAAGTGGTCTTTACAGGAGTTGATGTGAATGAACAAGCAAGGACCTCTGACTGGGTAAGCTGCTGAGGTTTGACGCTGCCCATGATAGCAGTCAGTGAGCCTAACGCCAGCCCCTCACTTGTCCAGTGCTCCAGACACAGAGCCCAGCCTCTCTCCCTGCCATCTTTTCTTCCCTCCCTATTCCCAGATAGGGGTAGGCAGGGAGCAGGGCAAGTGGTCAGGACTTCAGCCTCTCCTCTTGTACCTTCCTCATTCCTGCTTGGGTCTGTGGCTCTCTGCATCCCTGCCCTAACCTCTGCATTTCCCAAACAAACCCTTTTCACCATTTTTGCCAAACCAATGTGCAACCTCCATTATCATTTACTTAATATCTTTCCTTAAATGGACTTCTTTTTAATTTAAATAAATGTATTGAATAAGGACACTTTATGTAGCTTCTTGGGCTTCCCTGGTGGCTCAGTGGTAAAGAATTCACCTGCAGTGCAGGAACCACTGGAGATGTGGATTCGATCCCTGGGTCAGGAAGCTCCCCTGGAGGAGGGCATGGCCACCCACTCCAGTATTCTTGCCTGGAGAATCCCCATGAACACAGGAGCCTGGACAGCTACAGTCCATGTGGTCACAAGGCAGGAGGGAATCCCCTCTTCCTTGAGGGAGGGTCAGCTTTTTTGTTCTGTTCATGCCTTCAGCTGATTGGATGGGGCCCACCCACAGAAGGGAGGGCAGTCTGCCTTCTGGAGTCTATTGTTTCAAATGTTAATCTCATCTAGAAATGCTCAGAATAATGTTTGACCAAATGTCTGGGGCCCCTGCTGTGGCCCAGGCAAGCTGACACATAAAATCAGCCATCACATTTGCCAAAAACATAAGAAAAATACAATTAGAACTTCACAATTTTATCAAAGACCAGCTGGAATCTACAGTCCCTCTTAAGCTCTGAGCCTGAGGCTTGCTATTTTTTCTTCTAAAAGGGAGATTAGCAAGTGTTAAAAGTGCACGGATGCCACACTGAGACTTTCACCTTAATATAATCACACAGATCGTATGTATGATTTCACATACAATAATCAATGTATATGATTATCCTTCCCCCTGTGTGATCTAGCGCTTCACGTTCTCCTGTCAGTCATCCCCAGTGCCCACCAGTGAAATCCACACCCACCCAGGGGCCTCTCTCCCAGGCGATGGACCTCTGAAGACCAAGATCACATCCAGACGACAGTCACATCGCCTGCAGTGCCTCTTATATTGGAGTCACTTAATAAACAGAAGATGGGAGATGGCATGGCCAGGAGCTTTCTCTGACCTAGTTGGCGGTTTCTGTCAGAAGCAGCACATCATGACAGAGGAGACGGAGCCGGAATGGTGAACTGCACTAACGGTTGCATCCACCAAAAAGCTCCTATGGCACTTTGGGGCAGGGCTGTGTCTACAGGAATGAAAACACTCGATAGCCCCAGGCCACAGGAAGTCATTCTCAGGCTCCAAACCCTGTCCCACATCACCCAAAACAACAATGTATTTTCACAGGGAGAACACTGAACATTTCTATCTAAACACAAATTCAAGCTGCATATATACAAAACAGTGTATAAAGAGAGAAGGAAGAAGGGGGCGAGAAAGAGGAGCAGGGGAAGAGAAGGCAAGGAAGAAATGGAAAATAAGAAATCTGATTTGGAAATGGAAATCTGAAATCTGATTGTGGCCCTCCCCGGCATGAAATTCTTCTGTGATTCTCCCTTCATGATAAGGACAAACCCAAGCTCCTTTATATATACACAGAACTTTGGGTCATTTATATCTAAATCTAGCCCCCTCAGACCAACCAGTGTCTGTGGTCCCCCGGCCCCACCCCACCTCTGGAAGAGCAGAGAAAAGCCATCCTCACGGACACTCATAGACCACCCAAGCGCATCTTTAGTTGACAGTGCCTTCATTTTGCCAGAGACTCTCCGGGCTGAGAGAATTCTCAAAGACAGATACAGAGATCTGAGAATTATTTTCAAATTTAAAAAAAAAATAATAATAATAATAATAATGGATATCATATATTTTTTTTCCTGCAACAAAACCTACTAAATCACCTGCAGTCCTATAGCGGGGCACTGTGTTACCTCAGATGTACATTTCACTTTCCTGCCTGTCTCCCCAAAGGAGTATGAGCTCCTGGCAACTGGAAACCATATATTTGGCTGATTTCATGTTTTTAAAAAAAGTTATCCTCAGTGCCTGCCACAAAATCGTTAAAAGATGTCTGAGAATAAGCCAGTGAATTAGTGAATCAAACAAATAAAGGTGATACTATACTGTTTTAATTACATACTTTGTGTCTTTGAGCAATCAAAATGTGAAGGCAAATCCATTAGCAGTAAATGTAGATTATGTGGAAGGAAAAATCACTCAAAATAAGTGGGGGAAAAAAACATAATGAAAAGGGTGCCAGGCAATGAAGAGGTAGGGAGCCTTCGACAGTACACATGCATATCTGTCCCCACACACAAAGCCCAAGAAACCTGAATCCCCCCGGGGAAGCAGAGCCCCAGAGACACAGCCTGCTTCTAAGCCACCAACTCCTAAGGCAGAATTTCTCAAAGGGAGGTCTGGAGACCACCAGTATCAGGATCAATGGGAAACTGACCAAAATGCAGAGTCCTAGGTCCTTGCCCCAGACCCAGAGAGTCTGAATGTCTGAGACAAGGACCTGGACTCTACAGTCTAAGAAGTTCTTGGAGTCATTGTTAAGCACACTCGAGTTTGAAAACCACTGCCCCAAGGATGTCTGGGCAAATCCCATTCTGGCCACCTGCCGCCTGGAGCAGCGATGGGCTCGGAAAGGCTGTCTTATCCCTGTACTTCAGCTGTGAGCACGCACCCCACACCCGGGACTCATAAACACTGCATTGGAGAGAAGATGTAGTGAGAACTGGGCATAAATTATGTTCCTCTGCCCCTCTCCCCACACCAACCCCCCCCCCGCCCCGCCCCCCCACCCCGCCTTCTCCTAAGAAAGGCCCCGGCCCCGGGGACTGCTCACCAGTATTTCAATAAACTCCAACTGGCTCTTTATCAGACTGTTCAGTCAATTAGAACTTCATCACGAATCAATTTGTTAGGCCCAGCTGAGATGTAACTATGGATCAGGCCAATGGCAACTGATTATCCCACTAATGGAATATCTCATTGATTAATTGAGTATTTAAATCTTTCAGAGCGTGGCCATGCTTGCTGCCATTGTCACCGGATGAAACGGGGTATGAGGAGTGACTTGGTCAGAGAAGAAATGGATGGTTCCCTCTTCATTCATCAGCTCTCAGCAAAATAACAGGTCTGGCCTGGGTTCTCACAAAGCAAGAACATTACAAGGTCTTCAATACAAGGCAGGAAGAGCCCAAGAGTTGAGACGGCCAATGTGGGAAAGATGGATTTAAATTCTCCACTTTCCTGCATGGCTATATACCTAGTGGCTCAAAGAGCCATCCATGCCAGCGCAACTCACACTTCCAGAGCGCCTGGAGACTGGTTAAAACACAGATCTCTGGGTCAACCCCAGTCTCATTCAGCAGGACTGAGGTGGAACAGAGAATCTGCATTTCTAATAAGACCACCCCCAGTGAAGTTGAGACCACACACTGAGTAGCACTTATCTACAATTTCTAAACATACATTTTAACAAGTGGGAGAGACGGGGACAAACATTGCCTAATACCTGTGTGAGTGATGCTAGAGTCTGACATTTTAAAACACACATTATCAATGCCAAGGCAACACTGACAACAAATGTAACGCAATGCAGATGACGCCAGTGAAAAGGTGGACGTGCGCATGCCTTACTGGGACCCTTGATTTAGAGGGGAGGCTTTGTCTGGGGCTCATATCCTGATTCCAGTTCTTCTTAGCTGCATAACTCCGAATAAAGAAAGAACTTCCCTTCTTCAGGCCTGGATCTCCCTGTACTGAGGCCGCCTGTTCCTGCCCCACAGATAGGCCTGTGGAAAGCAAGCTCGTATGGTACTTAATGTGATGCTTGGCATATAGTAAAAACACAAGAGACGGAAGCTATTACTATTATTACCCTGATACCCAATGCCTAAAAAGGTCTCAGAAGTCAGGTTCCCTTTGGGGATAAGAGGGATGTGATTGCTTTTTGCCGAGAAGCAGATGTGTCTGCTTGAGGGAAGAGCCGAGAAGAGCCAAGATAAGCCAAGAAGAGCCTCTTGCTCCCTGCATCTTCTCTGGTGGCCATACTGGGTCTTTCCCACATGGCTGTAAAGTTTCTGACATGTGCGCTTTCCAGGGACTTTGAGTCAGGGCGTTGGGGAGAACCAAATTTCCCCAAGTAGCTGGAAGACTGTGAGGGCAAAGGAAGAAAAGAAAAGAAATTGGCCCTGCTGTAAGTTATGCACTTTTTTTGTTGTTAAGGGATCTCGTTTAATCTTTACTAAAACCAGAAAAGGCTGGTATAATATCCCCATTTTTCAGACAGAGAAACTGAGACCCGGAGGAGGAAAGAGATTAGCTCTAGACAATCAGCTGGTGGGCTGGAACTGGAGCCCAGGTTTGCTTAGCTCTAAGGTCCCTGCACTTGGCTCTCTACCACACTGTGTCCCAGTTCCAGGTGTCTTTGCAGGTATAGGTGTGAGTTTGTGGGTGATGCTACAGTCATAAGACACAGGACTGCGTGGAGGTGTATCTACATTCCACACAGGCAGATGTGGGCCATCCGTATGCAGAGCACACGGGAGTCAGTTATTCCAGTCACTCGGAGTTCAGCTTATCCCCCTGAGGACTTCTTAACACCAGGGGCTGCTCTTCCTCTGACAAATATGGATTGCTTCATTGGTCCTTAAATTCTCGTTTGAGTGACCTACAAAGCACAGAAATTACAGCACTTCTTGAATTATTTTTGTCTGTAAACCACTTCAACGGAGGAAAAGACCCCATCAGCTACCTATCGTGTGGTTCCTCAAAATGAGAATCGTTGCCAGAATTAATGGCAAGACCAGCACCGCTCTTAATGGAACAATAAGAAGCAGTGTCTGATTTTCAGAAAATACCAGAGATGACTGATTCATCCATGCCAGAGCAAATTGGACCCACTGTCAGCTTGTAAAAATTAATTCTAAAAGAGATGCACCCATCAAAATCTGAGGACCTCTTATGTGGATGTCTGAGAACTCTCAAGCTCTGATATCGTCTTTCTCTCAGTGACTTGAGCCCAAGTCTTGGAAGATAATAAAAATCCCAAAGCAGTAGGATACTTCGATAAATGTCTGCCCTCGGCCCCAGCTTCCATAAACATACTTCCACATGTCCATTTTTTCAGCTGTTCTGGGAGCCCATGAAACACATCCGTGTATTATTTAGTGTCACATAGGTTACACTATGGAGAAGGAGATGGCAACCCACTCCGGTACTCTTGACTGGCAAATTCTATGGACAGAGGAGCCTGGTAGGCTGCAGTCCATGGGGTAGCTAGGAGTTGGACATGACGGAGTGACTTCACTTTCACTTTTCACTTTCATGCATTGGAGAAGGAAATGGCAACCCACTCCAGTGTTCTTGCCTGGAGAATCCCAGGGATGGGGGAGCCTGGTGGGCTGCCGTTTCTGGGGTTGCACAGAGTTGGGACACGACTGAAGCAACTTAGCAGCAACAGCAGCAGGTTACACTAAGCAGCTTCCCAGGTGGCTCAGCAGTCAAGAATCCGCCTGCGGATGCAGGAGATGTGGTTTCAATCCCTGGGTGGGGAAGATACACTGGAGAAGGAGATGGCAACCCACTCCAGTATTCTTGCTTGGGAAATTCCATGGACAGAGGAGCCTGGTGGGCTACAACCCATGGGGTCACAAAAAGTTGGACACAACTCAGCGACTGAACAACAATAACAGGTTACACTAAACTGGCCATCCAGGCAGGCTTGACCCAAGGCAGACATCTCCACTAACTAGCTGGTAGCCTTAGAAAATCACCTATTCCTATTTGGGCCTTAGCATCCTCAGTTCTCTGGAGAAGGAAATGGCAACCCACTCCAGTATTCTTGCCTGGAGAATCCCATGGACAGAGCAGCCTGGTAGGTTCCCAGTCCATGGGGTCGCAAGAGTCGGACACGACTTAGTGACTACACCACCACCACCATCCTCAGTTCTGGATTCCCAGGTAGTGCTAATGGTAAAGAACCCACCTGCTAATTCTGGAGACATAAGAGATTCAGGTTTGAGCCCTCCATCAGGGAGATCCCCTGGAGGAGGGCATGGCAACCCGCTGCAATACTCTTGTCTGGAGAATCCCATAGACAGAGAAGCCTGGTGGGCTACAGTCCATAGGGTTGCACAGAGTCGGACACAACTAAAGAGACTTAGCACACATGCACGCATCCTCAGTTCTAATGTCCTGTGATCTCAAAAGATGTTCTCCATCTGGCAGGTGGGATTTTAAGGGTCCTAGCTTTGCAGGGAGAGCTCCTGTTCTAGATGAGGATGCTTCCTAGAAGGGTAATTTGAGCCTGAGCGGACAAAGTATGACATAGACAACTTTTTCATAGCCAGCTTGATGGAGGGCAGGGACAGCATGAAAAATTCAAAAAGCAAAGATCAGAATTTAGTCAATGGTCTCAGACCACACCCCAGCTAAGCCTTTTCAGACTTCCTCCATGTCCTGTGTGGGTTCTGAACCCTGCCAACTGCAGGCTCATCTCGGCCAGTCCCTGAGCCAAGAAGAGCCAGCCACACAGCCTATTAGATCCCTGCTGCACTGTGAGAAGGGCTTTTAGAGGTGGTCTAGGACTTGAATGTCATCTTCCAGGTGGTCATGGGGTCAGAGTAACTCTCTAAATGCTTTCAAGAGGGTAATGCTGTACACTCTCTGCCCCGCACTCTGGGAATGACCTTGTGCCCCAATGTCTGGTTCTAGAACTCACCCCAGGTCTATCAAAAAGAGGGGTCTAGCCTGACTCTCTAACCTATTTCCTACCATTCCCTGACTCACCAAAATAAGGTATACAGATGTCCCCTCCCTCTTGAACCTCCTTCCAACTCCCTACCCCATCCCACCCCTCTAGGTCATCACAGAGCACTAGGTTGAGCTCCCTGTGTTATACAGCAACTTGTCATTAGCTATCTACTTTACATATGGTGATGTATATGTTTCACAGCTACTCTCTCAATTTGTGCCCCCTTCCCCTTCCCCTTCTGTGTCCACAAGTCTCTTCTCTATGCCTGCCTTTCCACTGCTGCCCTGCAATAGGTTCATCAGTACCATTTTTCTAGATTCCATAGTTAAAGTGTTGGTCGCTCAGTTGTGTCCAACTCTTTGCAACCCCATGGACTGTAGCCCTCCAGTCTTGCCTGTTCACAGGATTCTCCAGCTAAGAAGACTGGAGTGAGTAGCTAATCCCTTCCCCAGGGGATCTTCCCAATCTAGGGATCAAACCTGGGTCTCCAGCATTGCAGGCAGATTCTTTACTATCTGAGCCACCAGGAAAGCCCATATATGTGTGCTGATATATGATATTTGTTTTTCTCTTTCTGACTTACTTCACTCTGTATAACAGGTTCTAGGTTCATCCATCCACCTCCCTAGGGCTGACTCAAAGTCATTCCAGGCATATAGCTTAACCACACAGCAGCAGAAATGGCAGGCTTAGAGAATGATGCCTATTGCAATTGGAGTTTCAGGAATGATGAACATCAGGGCTTGTGAGCTGCACCATTCCAGGGGGTGCCATCCACACGGGGCACAATGACAGAGCACCGAGAAGGCGCCCATGCTGCTGAAGAGAGTCTCAGAAGACGACCTTGGTCCCCAGAGCGATCAGAACCTTCAGTCCTGCCCCAGTTCTGAGTTCTGGGTTTGATTCCTGGGTTGGGAAGATCTCCTGGAGGAGGAAATGGCAACCCACCCCAGTATTCTCGCCTGGAGAATTCCATGGACAGAGGAGCCTGGCGGGCTACAGCCTATGGGGTTGCAAAGAGTTGGACACTACTGAGAGACTAACCCCGAGCCCAATGGATCAAACCTCATGAATAATCTCTGATGAGTCAGAAGAAATAGTCACTGTTTGCATCCTTCTCCCTCACTCCAGCCCTCTGTCTTTAGTCCTGTTAGGACATATGTCATAATAAGAGAGCCCTAGAAAACAGCAGAACAGATAAATGCAGATCACTGGGACAAAACTGAGGATATGGCCTCCACAGTCAGATCTCTGCCATCACTGAGGCCTCTGTTGGCAAATGACAACCCCTCCTCATATCAACATCTGTTCATGCTAAGTCACTTCAGTTGTGTCTGACTTTGTGTGACCCTAAGGACTGTAGCCTGCCAGGCTCCTCTGTCAATGGGATTCTCCAGGCAAGAATACTGGAGTGGGTTGCCATGTCCTTCTCTAGGGGATCTTCCCCACCCAGGGATCGAACCCATGTTCCTTATGTCTCCTGTATTGGCAGGTGGGTTCTTTACCACTGGTACCATTGCGAAGTCAGGAAAAAAGAAAAAAGAAGGAGAATGAAAAGCTTGCTGGTCTCTTGGAGAATCTGCTCTGTGCCATGCATTAGAGGGATGTTATCTTACGTATAGTGATGTAACTAGTAAAAATGAACCAACCCTTAATACAGAGTCTAAATACCAACCAACCTCTTCATGGTTTCCCCCTGCAAAAGTGATAGAGTTCCCTTCCTTTTCCATTTAAGATGTGGCAGTTGCTTGGACTTGCCTGGTGGTCCAGTGGTTAAGAACCCACCGTGCAATGCAGGGAACTCAGGTTTGATCCCTAGTCAGGAAACTAAGATCCCACAAGCCCACGAACCACATGACATGCCCACGTGACTTGAAGATGTCACGCACAGAACTAGGACCTGACACAGTCAAATAAAGTAAGTAAATAATCTTTTTTAATTTAAAAAAAGAAAAGAAAGGAGCAAAAGAGAAAAAAAAAACTTTTAAAACACAAGTGGAGGTGAGTTGGGAAAAGCAGTGTGCAGTCCTGAGTGGTGAGATGGGGGTGAGGGAAGACAGTGCGTGCGTATGTTGCGTATTCTCTACAGAGAACCGAGCTCACACACCTCAGAGCCGGGCATGGTGGCGTTCCCAGTCTTCCAAGTGCGGTCACCAGAATGCTATGGTTTCCCAAGGCAGCGGCAGATCCAGCTGAGGTCGGAGCCAAAATGAGAGCCCTTCTCCCACCCACAGATCTTGCCTTGGTTCTCTCAGGTTACCAGCCCAATCCCAGCAATCCACCTGCTACCCTGAGGGCATGTCTACATGCGGTTTTCACAGCCTTCGGCTACATTGGCTTAGGGTGTCCATGATTCTCAAAATTCATGCAGTGGATATCGCTCCCTCCATTCTCCAGAAGAGATATCAAGTGACCCCCTCAAGGTCACAGAGCTAATAAATGGCTAAACTCGGATTGGATGTCTGACCTTTGAGACTTAAAAGTCCTTCCGTGGGATAAGAGTCCCATGTTTCTTAGGAAGGGGATGGAGGCTCTTGGGGCGCCTGTGGCTAATGGAAGACAGCTGTCTTGCCCACATACGTCTGGTACATTTTTGTAGCGTGAGAAGCTCTCTTCTCCCATAGCAACCACTTGGGGTTTTTCGGCTGCTAACCCTGTCCTCCAGGACAATAGCAGTCTGGGCTAGTCAGGCCCATGTAACCACACTTCACTCCAACCTCTTTGTGTTAATAAACCCTGGATCCCACTTCTTTCTTCCTAGCGTCTCATTTATTTTTCCAAAGAACACAATGAGCACAATTGATTTTAAAATAAAAGCCTCTGGCTTATGCATACAGACATTCTTCTGAAAGGTTAAAAATGATGAGGAGGCATTATTTGTCATTATCCGTACTTTGTAAACTTGCCACTGAAGCACCACAAGACTGGGGTGGCCTCCCTGCACAGATCCGGTGTGGGTGGCTGTTGCAGGTGGACAATGAGTATGGCAGTGCCTGGGTGTCCTTGGCTCAGGGTGGATACCCACCACAAAGGACAAAGTCTCCATAAGTCAGCAGAGCCGGAAGAAGCCTTCTGCACTATGCGGTACAGCTCCTCCCCTTGCTAGACAGGAAAAGTGAAGGTAATTCTATCCAGAGAGGGGAATAAACCTCAGGAATTTGTAAGTTGCTGTGAGCAAAGAGCTACATGCAAGTCTACAGAAAATTCAGTCAAGAAAGGGAACTTGGCCTTTGCCTTGTGTGTGAATGCTAAGTCACTTGAGTCATGTCTGACTCTGCAACCCCATGGACCATAGCCCACCAGGCTCCTCTGTCCATGGGATTTGCCTGGCAAGAATACCAGAGTGGGTCGCCATGGCCTCCTCCAGGGGATCTTCCTAACCCAGGGATCAAATCTGCAGCTCTTGTATCTCCTGCATTGGCAGGCGGATTCACCACCACTATCGCCACCTAGGAAGCCCCTTCCCCTTGGGACGAAGCATATATTTTCAAAAGGCTCCACTGGGGACTTCCCTGGTGGCGCAGTGGGTAAGAATCCGCCTGCCAAGGCAGGGGACATGGGTTTGATCTCTGATCTGGGAAGATCCCACGTGGGGCAGGGCAACTAAACCCGTGCACCACAATTACTGAAGCCTGAGCTCTAGAGCCCGTGCTCTAGACGGCAACAAGAGAAGCCACCGCAATGAAAAGCCCGCGCAGCGCAACTAGAAAAAACCTGCCTGTAGCAACTGAGACCCAGCGCAACCAAAAATAAAAGAAACACATAAGCTATATTTTTAAAAAGGCTCCAGTGGACTCAAGCTTGTGATTTCCTCTCTTTCTAGTGAAAGAGATGGTGGGAAAACTTCCTGGGAGGATTTGATAAGTCAACCCTGGAAGAATTACTCACTGTCAGTCACTGAGGTGGGGGTAGGACTGCATATGGCAGAGAGATTACGGGGGAAGACGTGGGTGAAGACGGACAGCCCTATTTGGAGGGTCTGAATAGAGTCTGAAAGAAGGGATGTGATGATGTCCTAAGTCCCAGAGGCGGCACACTGTGTCCCGCTCAATCCTGACCCCTGTACAGCTGCACAGATGGCAGGACAAGGCCAGGGAGCTACCCCAGATACCAATGTCTTGGGCCCTAAACATGCATAATGGTGCACAGAGTCCCAGGGGGATGAGACAGAGGATTCGGGAGGAGGACACCCAATTACACCACAGATGGGAATCTTCTCTGGCAAGCCTGTCTCTCTCTGCTCTGAGCTCCCTCACAGGTTGGTATTGATGAAGGCTCACTGCAGTCTTCTTTGTATTGGCTTAATTTCCCTGGTGGCTCAGATGGTAAGGAGCCGGCCTGCAATGCAGGAGACCTGGGTTCGATCTCTGGATTGGGAAGATCCCTTGGAGAAGGAAACAGCAACTCACTCCAGTATTCCTGCCTGGGAAATCCCACGGACAGAGGAGCCTGGCAGGCTACAATCCATGGGGCTGCAAAGAGTCAGACATGACTGAGGGACTAACAGTTGCATTGGCTCAAGTTGGTTTAGTTCTGTCTTGTCTTTTCTTCCACAGGATAAGCTCCTTGGGACTTCCCTCGTGGTTGAGTGGTTAAGAATCCACCTTGCAGTGCAGAGGATGCAGGTTTGATCCCTAGTCGGGAAACTAAGATCCCATATGCCACGGAGCAACCAATTAAGCCTGCACGCCACAACTAGCAACTAATTAATCCATGCACCACAATGAAGACCCCACATGACACGTCGTAGATCCCGAGTGCTGAAACTAAGAACCAACGTAGCCAGATAAATAAACATATACAACAACCACCAAAAAACCGAAATAGTATTTTCAAAATCTAATTAAATAAAATTTTTTTAAAAAAGATAAGCTCCTCAGAGGCAGAGTTCAATATCTAATCAATATTCAGTGACCTACACACTCAGCTACCACCAGGGTCAGCAGGAGCAGCTGGGGTTTGCCTCAGAAATGGGGTGGTGGCGTTCCTTGCCCTGGGTTTGAGTGGGTGATGTTATGAAGATCCAACAGACCTCTAACAGGGAGGTTGGGACGGTACAAGGAAGGGTTAACTGGAGGAATGGCTTTCCCAGGTAGTTTTTACATCACTGAATTTACCAAACCCCAGAATCTGGTACTCAAGCATTAACAGCTGATCTGTCACTTAGGACAACTGAGTTCTTTAGATGAATATATCAACTGAATTCTCATGTATTAATTTACATTGAAAAACACATAAACATAAAGGCCACACAGACTCAAGTGCCTGGATCTGTCTGAATAAAGCCCTCTCTCTTGATTAACATCCTTCTCACTGGCATTTAAATATGCTCAAATCTCTCTCATCTGAAAAGGACAAAGAAAACAATCGAACACCCCCAGAGTCACCATCTTCCTCCAGTTTCTGCCTGTCTCTCTCCTCCTCTTCAGAAGCAAAGTTCTCTAAAGAATTGTTCATGGTTATTATCTCAGTTTTTTTTTTCACTTCCCACTCACTTCTCAATCCACTTCAAATACAGCTTCTAGCCAGCAGTGACCGTCAGGATATTTAGATACAGATATAGCCTGGAAACCAATCAACTCCCCATAGAGTTCTAGCAGAGTCCCAGAGATTTCCCTGCTGGCTGGAAAGTTGACTTTGCTACTAGACCATGGGGAGGCCCATGGGAGAGCCAGGGACAGAGCCAGTGGGCTGGGGTGGTAGCCATTCACCAATCGGTACTTAATTATTGCAAAATTGTAACAAACAGCACGGCCGTGTCATTAGGTATGGTGTGAATGCCAGCCTTGCTCCGCCACTCCACATACAAAGCTTTGCTAAGGTCATCAGTGACTTCCAGGTTGCTGAATCTACTGAGGCTAACCTTCAGCCCTCATCTTATTTGATCTTTCAACTGTATCCAACACTCTTGACCATTCCTTTCTTCTTGAAACATACCCTTCTCTTCTTCCCTGACTTCATTCTCTCCTGGGTTTCTCTACAGTTCTGACAGCTCTCTTTCAATCTTCTATTTCCATTCATTCCATTCCATCTGGATGTTTAATTTTGTTATCTCCAAACCCTCAATCTTGACCTATCTCTTCTTTCAGTTCTTCGTTTTCTTTCTTGGCAATTGTACCCATGCCCATGTCTTCAATTTCTATGTACACACCAATTAAGTCACATTTTTACATCACCAGCCTAGAACCTTCCTCTGATCATTAGCTTTACCTACCACCTGAGTTTTTCAAAAGTGCATGAGGACAAAGTACATATGGAACACATATGTGATAAAGGACATGTGTCCAGAATGTACATTCAGACCCCTTCAAAGGCTAATAGTAAAAAGCAAATCCAGTTTGTAAATGGACAGAAAATTTGAACAGACACTTTAAGATATACAGATGGCAAACAAGCACATGAAAAGATGTCCAACAACATCAGTTATAAGGGAAATTCAAAATAAAATCACTATGCACCTAAAATTTTTAAATGTGGAAAACACCCAGTGTTGGCAAGAATGTGGAGGGGCTGGACCTCTCACCCATTGCTAGTGGGAAGGCAAAATGGTGAGGCCACTTTGGAAAACAGTTTGGCATTTTTTCACATAGTTAAACAGACACTTACCATTTGACCCAGCAATCTCACTCTATTGATTATCACGATCACTTTGCCAACAAAGGTCCGTGTAGTCAAAGCTATGGTTTTTCTAGTAGCTGTGTATGGAAGTGAGAGTTGGACCATAAAGAAGGCTGAGAGCCAGAGAACTGATGCTTTCAAATTGTGGTGCTGAAGAAGACTCTTGAGAGTCCCTTGTACTGCAAGGAGACCCAAGCAGTTAATCCTAAAGGAAACTGACCCTGAATATTCATTGGAAGAACTGACGCTGAAGCTAAAGCTACAATACTTTGGCTACCTGATGCAAAGAGCCAACTAATTGAAAAAGACCCTGAGGTTAGAAAAGATTGACAGCAAAAGGAGAAAGGGGCAGCAGAGGATGAGATGTTTGGATGGCATCACTGACTCAATGGACATGAGTTTGAGCAAACTCCAGGAGATAGTGGAGGACCGGGAAGCCTGGTACACTGCAGTCCATGGGGTTGCAAAGAGTCAGACATGACTTAGTGACTGAACAACAACAACTTATTCAAGAGGAATAACAACCTAATTGACAAGGCCCAGTGCAAAATGAAAATGCAGGGCCCCTTGATGAAAAAAAATTGTTAAGTACTTCAAGACTTGACAGGACAGCATTAAGCCAAGCACACGGCCCTTCTGAGCCTTATGTAACTACACAGGTCACATGCCCATGAAGCAGCCCCGGGTAGAGATGTTCTATTTATTTATTGTGGTGGTGGGTACCCAGTGCTATGTGTTTGTTAAAGCCCACAGAACCATGTACTAAAGAGGATGAGTGTTACTATATAAATTAAACCTCAATAAACCTGACACAAAGGAACTGAGCCTGTCACAAGGAAGCCTCACACTACATCAGGCTGAGGTTCATCCTACAGAAAGACAGACCTGTACTCTTTCAACTGCCTGGGAATGTCAAGGAAACACTGAGAGAATGCTCCAGACTGGAGAGGACCAAAACGACATGGCATCCAAGTGCTACATGCATCCTGGATGGGATGTTGAGCCAGGAAGGAAAAGACCTACTTGAGATGGCTGGTGACATGTGAATGGGGTTGTTGCTGAGTCATGTCCAACTCTTTGTGACC
Organism: Bubalus kerabau; assembly: GCF_029407905.1. NCBI lineage: Eukaryota > Metazoa > Chordata > Mammalia > Artiodactyla > Bovidae > Bubalus > Bubalus kerabau. The sequence goes on from NC_073642.1 coordinate 20,097,245, forward strand.
CCATAGACTGCAGCACGCCAGGCTCCTCTGTCCTTCACTATCTCCCGGAAGTTGTTCAAACTCATGTCCACTGAGTCGGTGATGCCATCCAACCATCTCATCCTCTGTCGTCCCCTTCTTCTCCTACCTTCAATCTTTCCCAGCATCAGTGTCTCTTCTAATGAGTCAGCTCCACACTATGGTTTATCTCCTGACTAGGGGCTTGTAGGATGGGGATGAAGAGTGTCTTTGCAGAGTATTTAAAGGTGATGGAACAGATACAATTAAATGCTAACTATATTTAGGGGATTCGGGAGGAGGGGAGATGGGAGTTCTTTGTGCTGTTCTTGCAACTCTTCTTCAGGTTTGAAATTATTTTAAAATAAATTCTTTTTTAAGTACTTCAGAATCAACAGGTCCAAAACCAAATTCATGATCTCTCCCAAACTCCCATCCCCGAACTTTGCCGCTTTAGGAAATGGCCCCACCAGCAATCACAGTGAACTAGAATCTAGAAGGCTCTCCCGATGCTGTCTCTTCCCCTATGACCCGGCTTTCCATCCAGGTATTTCTCTCTCCTCCATATCTCACCTTTAGCTGGACTGGCCGCTGCCCACTCCAGGACTGCACACATAACAGTCCCACCTCTGAACGCCACTTCCTAGGGGAAACCCTGATCCCCAGGCTGGGCCAGGGCCTGTGCTGTGCAGCCTCGGGGCATCATGGCCCTTTCCCTCCCTGGGCATCTCACGAGCATCATTCTATATCATCCGCACGATTCTTCTACTGCTCTACCATAAGGCTGTATTTCCATGCGGGGCAGGAGTAGGTCTGATTCTGCCCACCAGTGGCCCTGGCACTGTGCCTCACACCTGGGGGGTCGCCATGAATACTTGACTATGACCGTATGGAGAAATGAATGAACCCCATCTTTTTGCCTCTCTCCCTACTTTTTTTAAAACTGAATAATAATTGCTTTACAATACCATGTTGGTTTCTGCCATACATCAGCTTGAATCAGCCATAGGGCAACATATGCCACCTCCTTCCTGAACCTCCTTCCTACGTCCCACTCCCCATCCCATCCCTCTAGGTTGTCACAGAGCCCCAGTTTGAGCTCCCAGAGTCAGACAGCAAATTCCCACTGGCTACATATTTTACATATGGTAGTATGTATGTTTCCATGCTACTCTCTCCATTCATCCCACCCTCTCCTTTCCCCATCTGTGTCCACAAGTTGGGCATATCCCTGTGGAGGGCCAGGTTCTGTGCTGTGCAGCCTTGGGGCATCCTGGCCCTTTCCCTCCCTGGGCATCTCACGAGCATCATTCTACATCTTCCGCACGATTCTTTTACTGCTCTACCACAAGGCTGTATTTCCATGTGGGAAGTGGAAATACAGAGTGTAGAACTGCTCGGGTCAGCCCCAAGTCAGGGCCCAGAGACATGAGTGGTTGTGAGATCAGAAAGCTGAGATAGATGGCTGTTGCTCTGGTGTTCCCAGGTGTGCCTCCCAAGCTCTGGTTTTCTGCCTTATGGCAGCCTGACTCCCTTCTGAGGGGTTCTCTTTCTCTAAGACTGTTAACTTACCCAGCCCCCTAAGAGTCAAGTTGACTTGTTCTGTGACTTCTCATTTTGCCTGCCAATTCACGTCTAAATATGTCTTTTATGGGGCTTCCCTGGTGGCTCAGTGGCAAAGGATCTGACTTCCAGTGCAGGAGATACGAGTTCGATCCCTGATCCAGGAAGAACCCACATGTCTTGGAGCACCTAAGCCCATGCCCCACAACTCTTTATCCTGTGCTCTAGAGCCCAGAGGCCACAACTACTGAGCCCACGTGCCACAGCTGCTGAAGCTCGCTCAATCTAGAGCCCGTGCTCTGCAACAAGAGAAACGGCTGCAGTGAGAAGCCTGAGCACTGCAACTAGAGAGCAGCCCCCACTCGTTGCAACTAGAGAAAAGTCTGCACAGCAGTGAAGAAGCAGCACAGCCAAAAATGAAATAAATAAGAAAATCATAAATATGTCTTTTGTGGAGCCTTAACTCTTACCAGGCAACTAAATTTTCCTTTTATTAACAAGCGTCCTCTGGGGCACAGTATGGCAGAATAAGACTTTAGGTGGGGGCCCCTGCCCTGGGCTCCCCTTCTCTTTCCACTGCCATTCATTCTCACACCACAAGGGGCCTGGTGTCCTCCTGCCTGTGGAGTCCAAGACCAGCGAAGTCAGGCTCTGTTCACAGCCCTTCATGTGCCCCTGCCCACCCACTGGAGTGTGTGTGTTTTGTGTGTTGGGGGGGCAGGGTGCGGTGCATGTACTAGTGAGTTCATCCTGGGGAAGCAGCCCAGGGTCAGAGGTCTACACAGGCCCTGGAAGTGCACTCCAGGCATCCAGGCAGTGAGGCAAAGAGACTGCGGGTTCTGCTAAGTGTGTCCCTCTCGGCCCTTGGGGAGGGGCTCAGCCAGAGGAGGACCAGAGTGGACTGGGTGTTGGGACAGGAGCTTGAGCTGCCAGGTCTAGGCAGCACCGCCGCTCCAAGCACCACCTACTGTGGCCATTTTTGTCCCGGTCTATTTACTTAGAGGGAATGGGGCGTCCCTGATGGAAGATGAGTAAGATGCCCAGTTCTGAAATACCCATAACTTACTACCTGATACTGAATGCCGAGGCTTGTCTGAATTAGTGATGAGGGCTGAACAGGAAGCATTTTTAAAGACATAAAATACCTTTTAAATCATAGGGGCCCAGTCCAGCTCCCTTAAAGAAGAGTAAATTGAGCTCCAGAAAGTTTGATTGACTTCCTAAAGTTGAGCATCTAAGAGACAAAACCATTGCAAAAGCCCAGGGCCCAGAGCATTGCTGGCTGGGCACCCAGATGCTGCTCCTTCCCCCTTAATAGTTCCAAACCCACCCACCTGGCATAAGAGACGTGGGTTCAATCCCTGGGTTGGGAAGATCCCCTGGAAGAGGGCATGGTAACCCACTCCAGTATCCCTGCCTGGAGAATCCCATGGATGGAGAAGCCTGGCAGGCTATAGTCCATGGGATCCCAGAGTCGGACACGACTGAAGTGACTGAGCACTTCATGCAGGGGAGAGGAGTGAGTTCAACAGGGTAACAGGAGTCAGGCTCCTGCAACTAACGCTGCCTCTGCCTCTAGAGAGATGTAGGAGCTTGAGGCAAATTTACACTGTAGTGTTACATTTGATTTTCTCATCTGTAAAATGGGTATCCAACGTGGCACTGATCCACCTGGTTCAGCTATTGGAAGGATTAAAATAAAATCCACACAAAGTAGTTAACATAGTGTCTGGCTTAAAGAGGGGAAAAAAAGCTCAGTAAGTGTGAGCCACTATTGTTTTATCTGACAGTAAGGAGAATCACGTTAATAAAATATCACTGGTCTCCTCGGGCTTCCAGGAATGGAGGGGTGAGCATGGACAGGGGCTGCCACGTCCATTACTAGGAACAATGCAGGAGCTTCTTGGACCTCAAGTTCTGTATTTCTAATTTCCTCCCAGCATGCTTGCTGAGGCAATTAATTTATATCATCTCTGTTTTCTCTCTCATTAATATCTCTCCCTCCCCTTAATCAAGCTCTAAAACCAGATTCATCTATTTTGCTAGACTTTCCAGGGAACAAAGTTTGGGTTTTATTTATCCTCTCTAATATACTTTGGTTTGATTTCATTAATCTCTGCTTTTATCTTCGTGCTCACTTTCTTTGAGTTTATTCAATTGCTCCTTTCCTAATTTCTTGAGGTGATTACCTAATGCCACCCCTTTGTGGGGAGGGGACTTTCTTCATTAATGATGAAGGCATGTAAGGCTATAAGTTTTCCTCTGCAAACAGCTTTCACCATGTTTGATGGTATGGGGACCTAAGCCCTCTCTAAAGAAAGATTTCTGAACCCAAGTAAAGAGCAGCTCAGGCCTTTTACAAAACTGGTCTCAAATTCAATTAATGAGACTCATTGCTGGTGGGCTAATGCTTGACTGTTGCATCCTGAAAGCCCTTCTTCCTCACCCCCTGGTGCAGCAGCCAGTTTCCAAGCCTGCACTCTCTCTCCTCGACCTTATACACTCGCCCCCAAAGACCTCCCCATCTCCAGGTCTTTCTGCACCACACGGCTTCCGTGATCGTCCTAATCCTCAAATGCTGTCTCATTGTCCCTCTGCCTCAAACCACTCAGGAGCTTCCTCACTGCAGCATCGTTTCTAGTGCACTAGACTCAGCCCCACATCTAGACTCTCGCCCGTCTCCAGCCTCAACCTCCCTCACCTCTCCACTCCAGCCACTCTGATCCTCTGTCCTCCAGCAGAACCTCACCGCATGAGCTTCCCAGTGTTCTTGGTTTGCTTTAGATCATCATCCCTTTGTTCTGCGGGGCACATCCCTGCCCCACTGCGCCCACCACGTCTCCCATGCTAACCGCTGCTCTGAAACCATTCTGTCTGGACTTCAGAGCCATTGGCTTTAGGTAGCTTCCCTGGCAAAGTGCCTCTCGGCTCCCACAGCCACACAGATGCTGGTCCTCCCTTCCTCCTACCACACTGCATTCAAATCGCCTGCCTGCTCACTTCTCCATCACTTTTTGTTGTTGTTTTAGTCACTGAGTCATGTCTGCTTCTTGGCGACCCCATGGACTGTAGCATGCCAGGCTCCTCTGTCCATGGGATTCTCCAAGCAAGAATACTGGAGTGGGTTGCCACTCCTTCCTCCAGGGGATCTTCCCAACCCAGGGATTGAACCCACAAACTCTTGCATTGGCAAGCAGATTCTCTACCATTGAACCACCTGGGAAACCCTCTCCATCACTTTACTGTGGGCCAAAGACAACATTTTCTTAACCTAGGTCCCCAGCCCCTCACTTACCGATCTCACTAAGGAGTGTCTAGGAACTTCAATATCCCAAAGTGGACCCCTCGTCAGGGTTCCTGGGGCTCTTATATTATACATTCCAGTGAGACAGCAAGTGCTCAAGGAGACCAATTGTCAGGTCTGAGGCCTTTATCACCATCATCAGGGCAGGGAGCCCAAGAGCCTGAGCCAGGGGAGCCTGGGCAGGCCCTCTTCTCCTCCTTCTCTGCCTCGGCTCAGCCCTTGTACCCTCAGAGCACTGCAGCCTCGCCTGATGGTCTCCATGTTGCAAAGAGGGTCCTGGAGGACAAAGGCAAAGGGTCCAGGTGAGGTGTATCCAAGGACCGGAAGATTCCATTGCACACCTCTTGGGCACCACAGGACCCAGGTTAGGGAGAGGCTCCCTCTCTGCTCTGTCTCAGATCCCACTTCAAGGGGACTCAGGCAGCTGCTGGCCCTTTAAACAGAGCCAGCTCCCACCGGACACTCTTAAAGCTCACTTCATTCATGAATTAAGTCCCTGACATCCCATATCTGTATGATCAATATGTTTGTTTATTAGCAGCAGCTGCTGTGTTTTAGCGAAGGCAGTGGGCCCCAGTGAGAGGGCCGCCCGGTAACCACATAGCAGGGCCTGGGACAGGGAGAAGAGAGGCCTCCCGCTGGCCGATGGGACCTGGGGCTGGATAGGATTTCATGGTAATGGTCCTTTAATTGAAATCACTGCTCCAGCAGCCTGTTGGGTAGGGAGCTGTGCTGATGGCTCCTGGCCCGGCCCCCCTTCAAGAGGTCCATTAACTGGTGGGCGTGCTCCCAGCTGCTGGGCCCCAAGAGCAGTGACAGGGTGGGGAAGCGAGGCCGAGGTGGTCAGCACAGCTGCAGGGGACCGTGCGGATGCGAGTGGGACTCAGGGCCTGGCCGCTCTCGAAATATCAGGCGTGCCGACTTGGCCTCCCTGGCCTGGTCCCAAACCTGAGCTCAGCCACTTGTCCCCACGCTGGGCTCATTTCCCCTCAGTGACTCAGGGACCTCATTCCTAGGCTGACTTATGTTTTTTCCAGAAGAGGGGAAAGACTCGTCATTCTCCAGTTCTGATATCTTCTCTGTGTCGATGACTCAGGGTCCACACCTCTGGTCCATGTGTGATGCTGGAGGGCCAGGGCACAATCCCCAAATCACTAATTCATTCATGCATGCATGCATTTGGAAAACATGCAGTGAGCAACTTCTACATGCCAAGAACCACACTAGATCCTTGAAACACAAAGATAAGGAAGGGTGCTGCTGCTGCTGCTAAGTGGCTTAAGTCGTGTCCAACTCTGTGCCACCCCATAGATGGCAGCCCACCAGGCTGCCCCGTCCCTGGGATTCTCCAGGCAAGAACACTGGAGTGGGTTGCCATTTCCTTCTCCAATCCATGAAAGGAAAAGTGAAAGTGAGGTCGCTCAGTCATGTCTGACTCTTAGCGACCCCATGGACTGCAGCCTACCAGTCTCCTTCATCCATGGGATTTTCCAGGTGAGAGTACTGGAGTGGGTTGCCATTGCCTTCTCCATAAGGGAGGGTAGCCTTGTCCTAGAGGGATTTCAAGTCTTATGGCTGTAAAAGCATGCAAATGTCTACCACACAAGAAATTAAGAGCTTTATTGGGAATAGTTGTGAGGTACAGTGGGAGCATAGGAAACGAAAACTCTAAGTCAGAAAAAGTGAAAGTGTTAGTCAGTCGTGTCCAACTCTGCGACCCCATGGACTGTAGCCTGCAAGGTTCCTCTGTCTATGGAATTCTCTAGGCAAGAATACTGGAGTGGGTTGCCATTCCCTTTTCCAAAAGATCTTCCCCACCCAGAGATCAAACCCAGGTCTCCTGCATTGCAGGCAGATTGTTTACCATCTGAGCCTCCAGGGAAAACTTAGGAACATGGAAGTCAGGAAAATGGAACCCAATTTAATCTAAGGGAAGCTGTCCTGAGATTTCAAATTAGTCAATTTCCAGACCCATGAGCCTCTTTCATTTCTTCCAGATCCCCCGCTTCCCAGTGTAGACTGGCAGGTCTCTTCTGCCCCTAGAATATGCACTGGGCAGCACAGCCTGGCAGGCTACGCAGGGTTCCCATCTGGGCGCAATCTGCTTTTGTAGCTGTCACAGTGTGGGAGGTAGGTAACGGGGGAGCGCCACCAGAGGAGCTGCTGAACATCCTCTACACACAGGACAGCCGCCCAAAGCAACAAAAAAGTTATCTGCTCCAACGTATCAGCAATGTCAAGGTTAAGAACCCTGGACTATGGTGATGCCTTTATATTTTATTCTGCGTGCTGTGTGTGTGTGCTAAGTCGCTTCAGTCATGTCTGACTCTTTGCAACCCTATGGACCGTAGCCTGCCAGGTTCATCTGTCTGTGGGTTGCCATGCCCTCCTCCAGCAGATCTTCCCCAACGCATTTTATTCTGAGTGAGATGCAAACACAAGCACCTCACCATTTCTGCCTTAGGTCAGAACCATCATCCTTCATCCACCCGTCACATCTAATTTCAACATGTGGTCAACCCTTCCAGAGGCGAGTCTTGCTGCTTATTACACCATTCACATCGTCACCCTGGCCTTTGGGGTTTGATGTTGGGTACCATTTCCTATGGCAGGACCCTGACTATCTCCACTTCAGCCTACAGGTGCTCTAACCTCAGGGCTGCCATCCTGAAACATGGTCTCACGGGGCTCATTCCATCTCCACCAACATGCACTCAACTACCTCTGCTCTCACCCTTGGTTTCCTGCCTTCAGCCCATACTCAGCTTGTGGTGTGGACACAGCACTAAGACCACTGCTCTCCAAGTCTCACCAGAAGCCCACCCTCCCACCTCTCATCCTTCTGCCCTACAACTCAGGAGGGCACAAACACAGGTGGTGTGAGCGCATGGAAAAAGGTTGGGTGAGTGGGTGTCACCAACTTACTTCACATTTGCCAGAACCTGGCTCAAGGTATTGACCCAGGATACTCCTGCACCCAAAAGCTCTAAGTCATTTCCAGTATTTTATCAAGGAGCCATGATGTCAAAGATGTTGAGACATTTCATCTTCCTGATTCCTTCTGTACAGGATGCTCAATGGAGAATCTTAGGGTATCAACTTACTGTCCACTGGCCAACTTCTAGGAGGTTATAGAAAATGCCAATTGATGGACTTGAACTTTCTAAACCAGAAGTGACAACGAGCTGCCTCCAATAAATTGATGCTAGCTGCCTGGAGCAATGTGTTGGGAAGAATTCTGGGGAAGTGGGGCAGTGGGGAACCAAGAAGGGTCCTCAGGGAGCGGGTACTGGGAACTCTCAGTCATTCCTGCCTCCATTCTGGAACATACTTCAGCTTTGATTCCACACCCTCATTCCTATTCCAACTAGGCAGCTGGTCCTACGTCTCTTTTATTATAAAAATTCTAGGGCCTTACCTATTTGAGGCCAAGGTTTAGGAAGAGAGTCAAGATCAATTAGCAATATTTTCAAATACATGGAGGTGAGAGGAGTGGAGGCCCCTATGCCAAATGTTTGCTTTCCTTGCATCTAAATAGAAAACAAATTTTCATACATTCCTCATGCTATTGTATTAGTAGGACAGTGACTACAGTTTATGATTAGTGTCTGGGTCTTCATGAGAGACCCAGATGGAAGCTGAGATGGATTATATCCTAAATGAAGTTGACAATGCATTCTTGTGGGTTTTTGCCCATGGATACAGGCACAAATTCTGTTTGGTGATATAACTGAAAAATAAAACTGTCTTCAATCTGCAAATTGCAATAGTTCATACATTAGAGAGGCACCAAATCTGTGACTTTGTTTCCCTGAATGTCAATATGCATATACCTTAGAATATCCCAATAACCAGGGATTTTGAAAGTCCCCAAGGATTGAATCAACCATTTACCCAATGTTTGAACACACTCTGCAACACTTCAGCCAAGTTACCCTAAATTTTGTCTCAACAAATCCATACATGAGGACTCATAGCCTTCTGCCCAATGCAGAACCAAAAGCTCTGGCTGTTTAAACATCTTCCTTAAAGGGAACAAAATCTACAGACCTATACTTCCATCCTTCAGCCCCACTTCTTTCGCTTGAGGACCCTCAGAACACACCAGTTCTCTTTTGGACATTTCTTCAGCCATGTTAAGTAAGACACAATCCTATAGACCAGGGATCAGCAACCTACAAATCTGGCCCTCCACTTGTTTTCATAAATAAAGCTTTACTGAAACACAGTCACACCTATTCATTTATTTATCATCTATGGATGCTTTCACACTACAACAGCAAAGCTGAAGCAGCTGTAACAGAAGCCATATGGCTTGAAAAATCTAAAATATTTATTATCTGGCCCTATACAAAAACATTTGGCAATCCCTGCTGTAGACCATAATTTCTTCAGCGCTGTGATGAGCCAACCAGATCTTAAGTACGTACTTTTAAATTTTTCTTATTTTTGGCCATGCATGTGGTATATGGGATCATCCCAACCAGTGATCAAGGAAGTGATCAGGGAAGTGCTTCCACTTCCCTGCACTGGAAGTACAGTGTCTTAACCACTGGGCAACCAGGGAAGTCCTGAACCAACTAGCTCTTGTTGTTGTTCAGTCACTAAGTCACGTCCGACTCTTTACGACCCCATGGGCTGCAGCATGTCAGGCTTTCCTGTCCTTCACTATCTTCCAAAGTTCTCTCAATTTCATGTCCACTGAATTTGTGATGCCATCTAACCATCTCATCCTCTGTCACCTCCTTCTCTTGCCCTCAATCTTTCCCAGCATCAGGGTCTTCTCCAATGAGTTGGCTCTTAGCATCAGGTGGCCAAAGTATTGGAGCTTCAGCTTCAGCGGCAGTCCTTGAAATGAATATTCAGGACTGATTTCCTTTAGGACTGACTGGTTTGATGACCTTGCTGTCCAAGGGACGCTCAAGAGTCTTCTCCAGCACCACAACCCAAAAGCATCAATTCTTTGGCACCCAGATCACCATATGGCATGGTCTTGAGTCTTTTCACCCTGATCACTTTCCTCTTAATGGCTCCCATTGATTTATGTTCATTTTTTTAAGGGCAATACCAGAACTGTGTGCCTGCAGGGGCTGGATGTCTGAGATGCCTACTGAAGATCCAAGCAGAGGCGCTGAATAACCAGGAGGCTATGAGACTGAAGCCCAGAGAAGATCTTTTTGTTCATTCAGCCCTTCACTTATTCACAGTTGTTTATTGAGTACCTACTTCAGTTCAGCAAGTTGCAAAGGCATAAAAATGTTTCTGGGTGAAAGAAATAAACTGGGGCTTGTATTTAGATCAATACTAAATGGCATGCCCTACTATCTTAGACTATTAACAGCCATCGCTCCTCCAGCAGCAGTACCAGCACACCCTCTACACACACACACACACACACACATACACACACATGTTCACAAACCACAGAAGGATAGAGCTTCTGTAGAGGAAATGAGGGGAGAAGAGAAAGGGAAGATAGGGCAGATGCACCCTGAATGGAGGCAGAGAGCTCTCTGTTTGAGCTCACTGATTCCAACCTCCTGTGATATTTAGCTTCTCCACCTCCAAAAAATATAACATCCCCACCCATCCTACTCAACCTCTGCCTCCTCCATCATCTGGCCTGGCCACCTTCCCTAGGAGGACCGACCCAGCAGGCACTGCTGTCCGAGGAAGGCAGATGGCCTCCTTCTAGGACTGCATCAAAGGAGGATCCCTATGGTCTTAGATGACATCCCTCTTTTTTTTCCCCCTTTCTATTCTTTCTTTCCCAGCTTAATTATGGCTTCTGACAGAGAGGGCTCAGCTGGTGCAGAAATCTGCACTCTGAACTCATTGGCACAAAGGTTCCAGCCAGACAGACCTGGGGAGACTTTACTCTTGGACTTCGGCTGGGAGATAGAGACTTTTTAATTAGAAGTTGTTATTAATGGGAAATGCTGCAAATTAAAACTAGGCCTCCTCCCTCTCCCTCCTTCCTTCCCCACTATATTTATCTCTGATCTCAATTAGAAAAGTTCAGGGACTCGCTGCTGAATAGAATCTGTGGAGATGAAAGCTGCTGGAGACACCCGGAGGAGGGTGAGGATGGGGGGAGGAGGGTGGAGGTGGAAACTGGAGAAGGAGGGGCAGGGAGTGCTGGGAACCGCCCTGGCCCTCAGTTCCCACTGGGTCCTGGAACTGGCCCAGGAGTGCCCTTCTCAGCTTCTGTGTGCAAGACTGGTGACACATATCTCCATTCTTCTGCTAAGAAATAACTAATCACTAACACAGAGATGAGACATCAGAGGTAGCTACACTCTGAACAGAACTAGATTTGGAAAGAGTGGGTGACACCTTCACTCTGGTTGGATCTATACATTTTCAAATTTAAAAAATGGCTTTATTTTTCCCAACTGCAAAGATAATATACGTTTATCATTTTTAAAAATCCACATATAACAGATAAAGTTAAAGTAGAAACAACTAAAGTAAAAATCATTTGAAATCTCACCATCTAAAAAGATCTACATGCACTGTTAATAATTTTGGTGAACATCTACCCTGCTTACTATCCATCTTTCTCTTTCTCGGTCTTGTATCTTGGGGATCATGCTATATATATATCAAATGTCCCGAGGCATGCTTTCCTTCAGCAAAATATACTGTGAGGTATCCTTCTAGATCAATCAACATAAATCCATGTCATAATTTTTAATGGCTCCATGGCATTCCATTCTGTGGGTGTATTATCATGTATTTAACTCGGCTCATCTTGCCGGTCATTTAGGCTGCTTCCAGGGTCAGTTCTTACAAACAGTGCTGTGCTTTCCACCCCCCACCACTGGCCCAGCTGAGCTGGAACAGCCTGGCATTGTTCCTTCCATCCTCCACAGCATGGGACTTCCCAGGGTCCAACAGCGCCACCTATAGGCTGGAAGACCCCAGAGCAATAGCATTTCCTCCGAGATCTCTTTCCCAGGAGTTAGAAACTGTGTAGATCTCTCTAGTGACCTAGAGCTGAGGCAAGTTGCATGAACAGAGAATTCAGAACAACAAGCAAACCTCTCCTCATGTGCTAAACCCTTAGGTGAACCTTCAGATGAACAATAGGCCAAGCTCAGCCCTCTCACTATGGTTTGCTGCTATTATGCCATGAACCATGAGATGGTGTTTGAAGCCTGATCACGATAACTCCATTCCACCAGAGAGACAGAGAGCATGCTCTGGAGCTGGCCAGCCTGCGAGCAAATCCTGATACCTTCCTGTCCTAACTGTAGGAATGAGGTCAAGTGACTTGGCCTCTCTCACACTTCCTTGGTTTGAAACTCACAGCAATGATCCCTCTCTTGCAGGTTTGTTTGAGAATTAGAAATAATGTACTGAGATGCTCACCACATGGTCAGAGCATCTGACTACATTAATTGTTATTATTATTAGCATTATGAAGAACAGCAAAATAACAACAAAGTATGAAAACAGTCAATCCTAAAGGAAATCAACCCTCAATATTCACTGGAAGGACTGATGCTGAAGCTGAAGCACCAATACTTTGGCCACATGATAAACAAAAAGCGAACTCACTGGAAAAGGTCCTGATGCTGGGAAAGATTGAGGGCAGGAGAAGAAGGGGGTGACAGAGGATGAGATGGTTGGATGGCATCATCAACTCAATGGGCCTGAGTTTGAGCAAGCTCTGAGAGATAGTGAAGGTCAGGGAAGCTGTCTCCGGTCCATGGAGTCACAGAGTCGTAGGCAACTGAGCGACTGAACACCCCCTCCAGTGAATGACAGACTCCTCTCCATCTTGCCTCTGCTGGCCTTACAGGGAATATGCGCAAGACACGGGCTCTGCCCTCAAAGCAGGCACAAGTCTATTGAAAGCAACTCTCCCAGGAAGAGAGGCACAGGTGGCTGTGGAGAACCAGGGAAGGATTCCTGGAGGAGATGGCACAGAGGACAGAATAAAAGGAACATGCATCACAGTGAAGGGAACTTAAGAATTGGGGTGGGAAGATAGTCAGTCCAAGCCCTCGGTTCCACACTTCAATGCAAACCCACTCCGCACAGGTCTGTCCTGTTTGCTCCATTCCAGGGATGAGTGGAAACCACACCCTGGAGGCAGCTTCCCTGTGCCAATAACTCAGAATTAGAAAATCCGCGTGCTCAGAGTGGAGGAAGCTCTAGCATAGGCTTTCTGGACTGTCAGGATGATGAACTGCAGACCTCGGAGAGGAAGGGATTGTGGAGTTATAGACAGGGTGAGTGGCCTAATTTGGGTTGGCTTTGGTCATCACTTGTCAAAAGCAAGGACCCATCCAGATGCCCAGAGGATCTCTGGGCTACACAGCCTTGTGCCCCAACACAGTACATACATGGCATCCGTGGTCTGTATTTTCCAACCCAGGCTGAGGTCCAAGTGTGGTGGAGGACCATGGCACATACCTAGGCCAGCCAGTGTGCGCTGAGGGCACAGCCATGAATTCGGCAGGGGTCCTCTGCTCTCCAGCCCACACCACTGTCCTAGTTCAGACTCTCACTGCCTCCTCTATACGCTACCACGATGATCTCTAACTGGTCCCAGTGGTCATGCCTCACTCCACACTGAGCCTTTCCCCCATACTACTGCCAGATGAATCTCACAACTGCTCCCCGGCTCAAAACCCACCCAGAGCTCCTCACTGCCTGCAAAATGAGGTTCAAACTCATCAGTCTGGCATGCAAAACCCTCCCTTATCTGACACCAATTCTTCCCCTAGCTCCACCCTCCTCTGCAGACAGAGAGAAACGTCTGATATCTCCCATACATGCCCCAGGCTTTCCACCCCCCCTTCCTGTCTGTGCTCAAGTTATACCCCTACAACAGTCTCTCTCCTCCAGGTCTCCACATGTCCAGATTCTACCCACACTCCAAGGCGATGTCTCTGCTGGTCACCCATTCAGAAGGGAGCCCTCTCTCCTCTGACTTTCATATGGAAGTCAGCATTTTCGATCTGTCATAATTATTAGTGATTCCAGAGACTCGTAGACTTGTCTTGGCAGACAGGGACGATGGCGTTCAACATGTGCCTGCATGCTGTAACCATGACTACAAGTTGATGAAGGTTCAGGACACACCCTGTGGCACTCATCAACTGTGTGTCCTCAACGAAGTCACAGTCAGAAGCCTCAGTTTCTTATCTGTGTGTGTCTGCTGCTGCTGCTGCTAAATCACTCCAGTCGTGTCCGACTCTGTGCGACCCCATAGACGGCAGCCCACCAGGCTCGGCCGTCCCTGGGATTCTCCAGGCAAGAACACTGGAGTGGGTTGCCATTTCCTTCTCCATTTCTTATCTGTGCGTGTTTGCTAAGTTGCTTCAATTGTGTCCAACTCTTTGCAACCCTATGGACCATAGCCCACCAGGTTTCTCTGTCCATGGGATTCTCCAGGCAAGAATACTGGTTGCCATGCCCTCCTCCAGGGAATCTTCCTGACCCAGGGATCGAACCCAATTGAACCTGCATCTCTTATGTCTCCTGCATTGGGTTCTTTACTACTAGTGCCACCTGGGAAGCCCTTTCTTATCTGTAAAAGCATTACTTGCTCAGTTCAGTTCAGTTGCTCAGTCATGTCTGACTCTTTGCGACCCCAATGGACTGCAGCACACCAGGCTTCCCTGTCGATCACCAACTCCCAGAGCTTGCTCTTGTCTGTCGAGTCCATCCATCGAGTCAGTGATACCATCCAACCATTTCATCCTCTGTCATTCCCTTCTCCTCCTGCCTTCAACCTTTCCCAGCATCAGGGTCTTTTCCAATGAGTCAGTTCTTTGCATCACGTGGCCAAAGTATTGGAGCTTCAGCTTCAGTATCAGTCCTTCCAATGAATATTCAGGACCGATTTCCTTTAGGATTGACAGGTTTGATCTCCCTGCAACCAAGGGACTCTCAAGAGTCTTGTCCAACACCACACTCACTCAGTCATGTCCAACCCTTCGCGACCCCATGGAGAATGCGGCAAATAATAATGCCTTCCCAGAGTTATTTGTCAATCCCAAAGCTAACAGCAGAATCCCACAGTTCAAAACAAACAAAACTGTAGATGAAAAGTGCAACCAGCAGAGAGACCTCTAAGTGAGGTATGTGGGATAAAACAGAAAGAACCAGAACCGAAATACAACTGTCTCTGTCCCCTCATCTGGAAGTTGGCAAAACGCTGCTTTCTCAGCTTTTTCTTGGTGGCTAAGATGGTAAAGAATCTGCCTGCATTCAGGAGACCTGAGTTCGATCCCTGCGTTCGAACTTGAATCTCCAGGAAGATCTCCTGGAAAAGGGAATGGTGATCCACTCCATTATTTTTGCCCTGAGAACCCCATGGACTGAGAAGCCTGGCAGGATATTTGCCAAGAGTCAGACACGCCTGAGTGAGGAACACTTTCACTTCCCAAAGCCGATTTTCTGGAAGGTGGGGCAGGGGACCAATGGGAGGCTAAAAGCTTCACTTTACCCCCTTCTGGAGATGCCTGTCCACTTGCCCATCCCTCAGAAAGATGCTGGATCCTCCACTGCTGGAAGCCCTATCCTTGTCGCCCTACCTATTTCCCCTCCTCCCCACTTCCCTATCTCTCCCCCACCCAGGGCTCCAGGCCACGCCCACCGCCTGCGGCGGGGACTTAGGCTCCCCAGGCAGCCCTGCTGAGGTTCTCACTCTCCCTGCCTGAGCAGCTCAGACTCTGAAATGAGCTCTTGTCTGGTAATCGCTCTCTGCTATCTCTCCCTCCCTGTAGGAATATCACTGCCAGCAATTAGCACAAAGATCCTTCCCCACTCCAGTTAAGATCCCAAGCTGCAGTTAAATGCTCCCAGATCCCATTTAAATGATTCCAAACGCAATTCATTCTGGCTCATTAAATAATTCCAGAGTTGGCTTTCCTTACTTTTATCACCTTGGAAATCTGTTTTTCCAGAAAAGAAAAAAAAAAGGAGAGGTTGATAATGAGAGAAGGGTCTGATCTGGGAGAGGGAAGGAGAAGGTTTTCTGTCCTGGTCTCTCCGGCCCCACGCTCTGCGTTTCACTCCCTCCCTCTGGCTGCCACCCCGGCTCCCCCTCCAGCTCGCTCCCTCTATCCTTTTTCTCTCGGAAATGACTTCACCTGACAGCTATGGATTTAGAGCTTTTTTGCCAATTACTTATGCCCAGTGAGAAAATAGGTTTTTAATGTCTGTCCTTGTTCCGCCCAGGCTGGCTACCTTACCGTGAAGCGAGCCCACAGCCCTCTCCCCTCAGCAGACTGGGCTCATAGCCCCGGCTGCCCAGGTTGGGGGCACCTGGGGTTGGGAGGGGCAGAGCCTCAGGTGGGGGGTAGGGGGCAGCACCCAGGCTACTATGCTACCTAGGGTGCACCAGCCCATGGGATCAGCACCCCTGCACAGCCCAGCTCAACATTCACTCATTCATTCTTCGTTCATGACTAAGGTTTACTGTTGTTGCTGTTGTTGTTTAGCCACTAAGTTTTATCTGACTCTTTTTCAACCCCGTGGACTGTAGCCTGTCAGGATCCACTGTCCATGGGATTCTCCAGACAAGAACACAAGAGTGGGTTGCCATTTCCTTCTCCAAGGGATCTTCCCAACCAACCAATGGATCGAAGTTGTGTCTCCTGCATTGGTAGGCAATTTTTTTTTTAAACCGCTGAGCCACCAGGGAAGCCTGGAAGCTTTACTGAGCACTTGCTATATGCCTGGCTCCAGGTGAGCATTTTACAGGTATTAATTTGCTAAATCCTTGGAACAACCCCTGTGAGATAGATGTTATTATGAAGGTGGTTTTCCGGAGAGGGAAAATAAACCTCTGGAGAAGCTTAATAAATCACCCCAAATCATACAACTGTAAATGCCTAACTTGGGGGCTTGAGCTCAGACACTTTGTGGCTACCCATGACCACTCTGGCACATCGCCTTGTGCCTGGCACAGCTGGGGAGGCTTCCCTCGGCACACCGAGGTCCCCATATGTCACAGCTCACATTCTACTTTGGTATCTTTTTCTACAGCATGCCACATGCTCTGGTGAGGGCTATGATCAAGGTCTGTGCAAAGTACTGTGAGAACACAGGGACCAGAGTCATCCATTCTGCCTGGGGAATAAGGAAGCAGGTTGGAGGGGCTACAAGAAGAGGCAACCTGTCATCCAGGGTTTGAAAGCTAAGGAGGAACTCCTTGGATGAAGAAGCAAGGGGAAGGGCATTCCTGGGAGAAGGAACAGGATGTGCAGATGCTCAGAGACTGGAAAGGGCCTGACATAACTAAGAAGCATCGTCCCAGGCAAGACACAAGTGAGTGTGGCAGGGGATTTGTTGCATAAATATTGCTCTAGAGCAGTGGTTCTCACCTAGGCTTGGTGACGATTCGCTCCACCCACTCCCATCACCTCCAGTGGACTTTGTCTGGAAACATTTGGGCCAATGTCACAACTGGATTGGGAGGAGGAACTGGCATCTAGTGGATAAAAGCCAGGGGTGCTGCTAAACACTGTATCAATACAATCTACAGGAAAGCCACCAGAGCAGGAGTTATTCAGCCCCAATCTCAACAGGGTGGAGAAGCCCTGGTCCAGAGGGCTGATGGTGCTGTGGTACTCAGAGCAAAGCAAAATCAGTCCTAGTCGAGGAAATCGGAAAAGGTTCACAAAGAAGGGGCATTTGAGCAGCTCTCAAAAATGCAGAGGATGGACAAATCTGACGGAAGGTGGGGACAGAAGGTGTCATGCTCCTGACAAATGAGAACATGCTGCTGCTGCTGCTAAGTCGCTTCAGTCGTGTCCAACTCTGTGGGACCCCATAGATGGCAGCCCACCAGGCTCCCCCATCCCTGGGATTCTCCAGGCAAGAACACTGGAGTGGGTTGCCATTTCCTTCTCCAGTGAGCAGGCCCTAAAAGGAGGAGAGTACACTGTGCATTCAAGGAACTGTACAGTTGGCTGTGTACCTGGCTCATGAGGAGGGTTAGAGATTCATGAGCCCTAAAGCACTGAGGGCGTGACTCAGTAAAGCCACAGGGAGAAGTGGAAGGGTTTTCAGCACCAAGAGATGGGTACGGAGCTATACACTCTAATTCCTCAGACTCTAATTAATTAATCAGGTGATGCAGGTAGAGACTAGAGGAAGGGGAGGCCATCTCTGTGTTCCTGGCAGGAGTTTCTGCCAACCTGACCTCAGACAGTGGCAGCCACAGTGAGAAGGAGAGGACAGTCCCTCGAGACTCCTCAAGGGAGAGGAGGATCCGGAACTGCAAGGACCTGGCCCCTGATTGCATTCACGGGAGGACAGAGGAGGAGGAGGAGAAGGCTGAGGGAGGAATCCCCATCTCTGGGAGCAGTGAGCAAGGCGGGCCACAAAGCCATGGGAGCTGAGAGAGCCTGAAGGGATGCTTCCTGCCGACCAGGACCTGGTGTTTCTGGGAGAAGGCTGGCAGGTGGGCCACACCCATGTCTGTACTCACAAAGGCGGTACAAAGGGTGGGGCCAGGAAGATGCAGGGCCTGGCCGGCATCACCTTGACAGAAGAAAGCAAAGATTGAGCATCTGGGTCTATGCTTATTGATGATGTTGACAGCAATATTGAACAGTTACAGTTATATTGAATAGTCAGCAGTTACTGACACATACACACCACTATACTGACATGTACACAGCACAGTATAATTTACAGATATAAATTATATACAATAGGTAATTAAGAATCTACGGTATAGCACAGGGAGCTCTATTCAATACTCTGTAATGGCTTATATGGGGAAAGAATCTAAAACAGAGTAGGTAGGGGACTTCCCTGGTGGTCCAAAAATTAAGACTTCACCTTCCTATGCAAGGGGTGTGGGTCTGACCCCTGTCAGGGCGCTAAGATCCCATTTGCCTCCAAAAATCCAAATCATAAAACAGATGCGATATCGTAACAAATTCAATAAAGACTTTAAAAATAGTCCACATCAAAAAAATCTTTAAAAGATATGTGTATGTATAACTGATTCACTTTGCTGTACACCTGAAACTAACACAGCATTCACTGTAAATCAACTAACACTATGTAAGTGTTAGTCGCTCAAACTCTATGACCCCATGGACTGTACTCGCCAGCAAGAATACTGGAGTGGGTAGCCATTCCCTTCTCTAATGGATCTTCCCAACCCAGGGATGGAACTTGGGTCTCATGCATTGCAGGCAGATTCTTTACCGTCTGAGCCACCAGGGAAGCCCAATTATACTCCAATAAAAATGAATTAAACAAAACAGCAGTTACCGTTTATTGGGAGTTTATTTTGTGCCAGGCCTGGTGCCAAACACATAACACAAGACTGAGCCATAGCCGAGCCTCATTTTACCCACCAGACAGTTCCCTGGGAGATACAAAAACCAAGCTCCTGTCAATTAATTTAAAATTTAAATGTAATTTGACATTTTAATTTGTTCAAACAGGCATGCACTGCTTTGGCAATTAAAAATACAAGGAATTTTTTTAAAAATGGAAACCGAGACTTATGCACACATATATCTGTTACAGTGTTTTTCTAGAATAGCGATATGTTTGCCATCAGTGGATCACCAGCTACACGGCAGGCATTGCACTGGGTGTTTTACATGAAAACAAACAAGTATTTTCTTTGGAAAATAAAAGGAGAGTTTGCTTTCAACGAACGGACTGGCATATAGTAGTGGTTCAATAAAACGTGTTGGATGAATTAGTTTATCCCAAGTAGAACAGAAGGGCTCCGGGCCTTGGGTATAAAAAAGAAACAGCAGATCCGAGTCTCAGAGCGGGATCACACTGGGCTTGTCTCTAAAACGAGCAGACTTGGGTGACAGGAAGTAGGGCCAGGGCTGCTTCCATCCCTCCTGTCCCACATCATGAAGGGAGCTACGGGACTGAGTCTGTGACACAGGAATGATGTCGCGGGGAGCGGGGGGGTCAGGCAGAGGGACCCTGAGGAGAGGACTCAGGGAAGGCAGAACAGGTGGAAGTTTCTGAGAGGTCTGGGGGCTTCGTGAAGGAGTGCTATTCCCTGGTGCCTCAATGGTGAAGAATCTGCCTGCCAATACAGGAGACCCAGGTTCTATCGCTGATCGGGAAAAGCCCACGTTCCGCAGAGCAACTGAGCCTGCGCTCCAGACCCCAGGAGCCGCAACTACTGAGTCCACAAGCCGCAACGACTGAAGCCTGCACACGCTAGAGCCGGATTTCCGCAACAAGAGAAGCCACCGCGATGAGACCTCTGCACACCACGACTCGAGAGTAGGCCCCGTTCGCCGCATCTAGAGAAAACCCCGCACAGCAAAGGAGACCCAGCGCAGCCAAAAATAAATACATTAATTATACATAAAAAAAAAAAAGAACTCATTGACAGCCCCCAAGATCTCAAAGGCCTTTGGAGACTTCCAAGAACAAGCCTGTGTCACTCATGATTCAGGGAGCAGGCTAGAGCAACTCTGCCCCACCTGTCACTCACTCATCTGCCTCCCGGAAGCAGTGAGCTAGCCCGCCAGGTTTTTCTCAGATGCTCAGGAGGGCAAAACCAGCCACTCAAGGCATTTCTAGTTCCCTCTTGCACCAGGTCTCCTAATATCCAGTCAGCCAAAGCCAGTCACGTGTCTGAGACAAAAGTCAAGGATCAGGAAGATACACATGCCCTAGGGTGAGAGGAATGACCCAGCCTCAGAGCGAAGGGCCTAGATCCATGCAGGGGTGGAGGACGTACGTGATACGACAGCGGGTACTCTATACATGTTTGTTGAATGAATGAACAAATAATTAAATAACAGCTGAATAGATGAAATGTTGGCTGTACCACTTACCAATCTTGCGGTGTTGAGTGAATCTCATATCCTATGGGGCTCAGTTTCCTTATCTGCAATGGAAATAATAGTCTAAATATTGTGGTAAACGCTCCGAGCTTCCACTGCAGGGGCCGGGGTTTGATCCCTCCTGAGGGAACTAAGTTCCCACATGCTCCAAGGGGCAGCACAAAAAAAAAAAAAAAAAAGTCTAAACATTAACACTGAACAATGAATGGTGGCCCATCCACATAACTGAGAATTACATAATCAAAAAGTATTATCAAGACCATGTAATAACATGAAAAATGGGTATGAAGTTAAAGTGGAAAGAGCAGGATGGAAGAATACGACTATATCAAAAGAACAACTGCACTCACACGCACATTCACATGCACAGAAGACTATAGAGACATGTACGGACATTCGTTCTTGGGTAGTGGGCCTAAGCACGATTTCTCCTTCACTTTATACCCCAGGCTTTCCACATTTTCTTTAGAGGATGTGCATTACTTTTATGATGAAAAATTAAGCTTTATTACCAAATATTAAGAAGTTTCTAAGAAAAGAAGCCTGCGTCCTCCTCACATGGCAATGTGTAGAATGCCTCCCAGGGCTCTCAAAAAGGGAGCTGATTCTGTCCCTCTCGGGTCTTCTCATTCCTTTTAGAGAATGCATCCTGTCCGCACTCTGCCCCTCCCACTGTGCTTGGGGGCAGTGCTGGGTACCCAGGCCCCAGGCCGTGAGGATACCTAGGAAGACATTGCCTAGAACTAACTCTGCCCCTGGTCTTGTGACAATGGGAGGAAATGGGATGCAGGCTTAATTGCTTCCTCTGACCAGTTAAGTTTGGTGCAGAAGAGACAAACCTCAATCTGAAACCTTGCAGTGTGAGAACACGCCCCTGGAACCAGCTCTTCAGGACTGTCCAGCATTTTCAAGGTCTCAATTTTTGTCCATCTATCCCAGGAAAGGCATCCTACTCCATCTCACCTGATGCTTTCAAATTTGGTGCTGGAGAAGACTCTTGAGAGTCCCTGGTACAGCAAGGGGATCAAACCAGTCAATCCTAAAGGAAATCAACCCTGAATATTCATTGGAAGGACTGATGCTGAAGCTGAAGCTCCAGTCCTTGGCCACCTGCTGCGAAGAGCTGACTACTGGAAAAAACCCTGATGCTGGGAAAGATTGAGGGCAGGAGGAGAAGCAAGTGGCAGAGGAAAAGATGGTTAGATAGCATCACTGACTCAACAGACATGAATTTGAGCAAACTCTGGGAGATAGCAGAGGACAGAGGAGCCTGGTGTGCTGCAGTCCATGGGGTCACATAGAGTTGGACACAACTAAGTGACTGAACAACAGCAACAACAACCATCTCATTTCAAGCTAACGAACTGCTAAAGCAGAGATATTGTTCTGAGTTGCATTGGAGGGACTTCTAGGAGACCCACCTTCTCATTCACCACTGGTAGGAGCAGAAAATCCTGCTGAGCTATTTGACAAGATGTATTTGACCCTGATTTCCCCATTAAGCATTTATTCAGGAATATATGGGATTAGGTGTAACTCAAAGAATGTTCACCCAACACTATTTAAAATGTAAAAACTAGGAAACAATGTAAATTTCAAAATAGAAATGTATTAAATTATGACACAATCATTAAGAGAGTTACCATGCAACCATAAAATAACAAGGTAGGAGAACAGTTAATGACATGGAACATGTGGAATATTGTTAAGTTACAAAGCAGCTTACAAGGCAGTCTATACATAATGATCCTGTTTTGCAGTATGTATGAATGTATCTATAAGCATAGAAAAGAGACTGATAGGATAAACAAAAAACTGCTAGTGGTTATTTCTGAGTAGTAACATTTCAAATGGCATGTCTTCTTTTGGCTCATTTCTATTTTCGACATTTTCTGCAATTAGTTTGGATTGCTCTTGTAACATGAAAAAAATATTTAAGTGTCATGCTTTTGACAATCTTTCAATTCCCTTGAGCCATCTTCTTTTCTAAGTCTTGTGCTATGAATTGGCCATCTTTTCCTTAGTTCTACTCAGGTCTACCTTCCTAATGTTTAGGGAATATGTCTGATGATGCCCAGCTTCATCCACTGTGAGTTACCACGGGAGCTTCCCAGGAACTCTAGTCATTTTTTTTTACCAACCAATTTCTCCTTATCGGTTCAAGGACTAGAATATCAAGACCTCATGTGTATTTCTCCCTGTCCACCAATGGATGAATTTAACAGTTTCTTTGCAGCTGTGGTCACTCAGTCATGTCTAACTCTTTTGTGACTCCATGGACTATAGCCCACTGGGCTCCTCTGTCCATGGGATTTCCCAAGCAAGAATACTGGAGTGGGTTGCCATTTCCTTCTTCAGGGGATCTTCCCCACCCAGGGATCAAACCCAAGTCTCTTGCTTGGCAGGCAGATTCTTTATCACTGAGCCACTGGGAAGCCCAAGGCAAGCCAGAAAACAGCTTGTTGTTTTTTGACATCAGCTTGTTGCTGCATGGAACTTCAGGCTGGACTTTCCCATCCGGAGCTGCCTTAGTTCCTGGGCAGGTTGTTCACTGCACAAGGCAGGCATCCGAGAGGACAAGCAGAGGCGAGACTCCATCCTTGTTCTGCTCACTGGGCCTTGTGCCTGGTGCATGGCTGTATCCTTCACGCAGAGTGTTTTCCTTGAAAATTTCCAAGGCAACCATCCTCTTGCGGACCTGGGTGACTGCAGGGCTGAGGCTGCTAAAGGGAATGATTTTCTAATTTGCACAAAAATACCCATGGACTAGCAGTAACCCTCTCCCCAGTCCTGAAGACAGGCTGCATCAGGAAGCCAATATCGGGCTTCTCTGGTGGTCCAGTAGTTTGGAGTCCACCTGCCAATGCAGACGACACGGGTTCAATTCCTGGTCCAAGAAGATCCCACATGCCTCGGAGCAACTAAGTCTGTGCCACAACTACTGAGCCAGCAATCTAGAGCCCCTGAGCTGCAACTACTGAAGCCCACATGCCCTCAAACCCATGCTCCACAACAAAAGAACCCCCACAGTCAGAAGCCCTCACACAGCAACTGGAGACTAGCGCCCACTCACCGCAACTAGAGAAAAGCCTGAACAGCGGTGAAGATCCAGTGCAGCCATAAATAGATTAAAAGAAGCCAATATCAGCTTCCTCCATCAGCCCAGGCAGCTTCCAGAAAGATATCAGCTCTCTTCTTTTCTCCAATAATCTTCTCAAGTGCTCTCCAAATTGTTTCTACCCTGACTCCCTCTGTGCTTTCCCAAAACAAGCAACAGCCTTGCATTTCAGCACATGGAGTGGCAGTGGGGCTTCCCTAATGGCTCAGACAGTAAAGAATCTACCTGCAGTGCAGGAGACCCAGGTTCAATCTCTGGATCAGGAAGATCCCCTGCAGAAGGGAATGGTAACCCACTCTAATTGGAGAATCCCACAGACAGAGAAGCCTGGCGGGCTACAGTCCATGGGATCAGAATGAGTCAGAGACGACTAACACTTCCACTTTTTTCTCAAGCCCACTGTCCATCAGAATCCCCTCAGGGAAATTGAAAATCCAGACACTTCAGCCACACCACAGAGCAATTAAACCAGAACCCCAAGAGTGTGACCCAGCCAGGTCAAGCTCTTGAGAAGCACTGGCTTTACTGGAAACAACTTGAAGTGGTTTTTTTCGTTTAAACCTGGGTTTAAGTTCAGTCTCTCTGCTTATCGCCACACCAGCTTAACAAGTGACTTTCCTCTTTCCCAGCCTGGTTCTTCAGCTTTGAAATCGCCAGTTCGGTGTTTTCCAGACAAAATGACACCATGAGCTGGAAAACCCTATAAATGTTCTACTGCTGATCCCAGAATGAGAGAGCTGGAGCACAGCTATTTTCTTCCACACTGAAAGCTATCCAGTCAGGTCTGTTGCAGGACAAAGAATTCTCAGTGAAGCCCAAGAAGACTTGAGGTCAAGACAGGGCTCTACTGCTTCCTAATTGCTCAAAGAAGTATACCCTCCCTAGGCCTCAATTTTCTCATCTGTAAATGGGGGGAATAATGTTGTACTCTCCTTGCAAGGTTTTGTGAGTATCAGTTGATAAATTGCCCCCGAGAGCAACTGATAAACTCTTACTATTTTAGCCAATTTTCTTGTTAATTTTGCCCAGCTTATATCCTCCTGCCCTCAGACTTTGTGTTTCACTCGGACCAACCACATCCCCCTGGATATGCTCACTGGCTGATGGAGGGACATATGACCCAATCTGGCCAATGAGCCTTTTGCTGGTTCTATTGAGAAAAACAAGTTCTCTTTCTGTTGGGAGCCCTCTGGCCCCCACAGGGAAGAAGCATTTCAAAGAATGAGAGCAACACAAAGAGAAGCACAACAAGTGATGTTTAAAGACAAATTTCCAGTGACATCATGTGAATATCTGCATGAATTCATTCTTTCATACAACCTGTTATCACATTCCTCCTATAGACCACATCATTTCTGGATACTCAGCATTTGGCATGAACAGAACAAAGACCCTACGTTTCTGGAGCAAGCATTCCAGTGGGGACTCCAAGCAATAAATACCAAGTAGTTACAGAATTGCACTGAAGAATTGATGCTTTTGAACTGTGGTGTTGGAGAAGACTCTTGAGAGTCCCTTGGACTGCAAGGAGATCAAACCAGTCAATCTTAAAGGAAATCAGTCCTGAATATTCATTGAATGGACTGATGCTGAAGCTCCAATACTTTGGTCACCTGATGTGAAGAACTGATTCATTGGAAAAGACCCTCGTGCTGGGAAAGATTGAAGGCAGGAGAAGGGGACAACAGAGGATAAGATGGTTGGATGGCATTACAACTCAACGGACATGAGTTTGAGCAAGCTCCAGGATTTAGCGATGGACAGGGAGGCCTGGCATGTTGCAGTCCATGGGGTCTCCAAGAGTCAGACACAACTGAGCGACTGAACTGAGACATAGAATGGGCTTCAGATGGTAAAGATTCCACCTGCAATGCAGGAGACCTGGGTTCAATCCCTGGGAAGATACCCCAGAGAAGGAAATACCCATTCCAGTATTCTTGCCTGGAGAATTAATTCCATGGGCTGAGGAGCCTAGAGGGTTACAGTCCATGGGGTTCCTCAGTCCGTGGGATCTCAAAGAGTCAGACAGGACTGAGCAACTAGCACTTTCACTTTTCACAGACACAGAACACCACGTCAGGTAATAACAAGTGCTATGGAGAAAAATTAAAGCAGTGTAAGAGATGAAGCCTGAAGGATCAGTATTATTTAAGTAGAATGACTGAATCCACCTCTACTTCTGGACTTTCAAGTTTCGTGACCCAATAAAGGCTGATTTTGCTAAGCCAGCTGGAATGGGTTTGCTACCAGTTGTCACCAAGAGTCTCCATGAGTATGGTTTTACAATGTAGGGGTTGGTAATGACACTGATGAAGATAATCATAAAAGCAGCACAAACGCCTCTTGCAAAGAAACTGGATCACATCCCTGGGAATCCATGTCTAAGATATTTATGCCAATGGAAGAGCCCACAGACCAGAAGTTACCAATGGATTTCCGAAAGTATTCTCTGTGGAATTAAATGCATGCAAGGGTCATTCCTCTGGATTCATCTGTGGCACCAGTTCATTTGCAAATCAGAAATTTAACTTTAAACAATGTGTTTAAATATCATATGACATCCCTTATATGAAGAATCTAAAAAGAAGTGATACAAATAAGTTCAGTGTGTGCATGCTCAGTTATGTCTTAACTCTTTGCAACCCCATGGACTGGAGCCCACCAGGCTCCTCTTCCATGGGATTCTCCAGGCAAGAATACTGGAGTAGGTTGCCATTGCCTTCTCCAGGGGATCTTCCCAACATAGGGATTGAACCCTTATCTCCTGTGTCTCCTGCATTGGCAGGTGGAGTCTTTATCGCTGTGACACCTGGCAGAAGCAGACTTCCAGAACCAACTCATGATTGTCAGTGGGGAGGGATGGGGGAAAGGGATAGTTAGGGAGTTTGGGATGGACATGTACACACTGCTATATTTAAAATGGATAACCAACAAGGACCCACTGTCTAGCACAGGGAACTCTGCTCAATGTTGTGTGGCAGCCTGGATGGGAGGGGAGTTTAGAGGAGAATCAGTTCAGTTCAGTTGCTCAGTCATGTCCGACTCTTTGCAACCCCATGGGCTGCAACACGCCAGGCTTCTCTGTCCATCACCAACCCCCAGAGTTTGTTCAAACTCAGGTGTATTGAGTCAGTGATGCCATTCAATCATCGTATCCTCTGTCATCCCCTTCTCCTCCTGCCTTCAATCTTTCCCAGCATCAGGGTCTTTTCCAATGAGTCAGTTCTTCACATCAGGTGGCCAAAGTATTGGAGTTTCAGCATCAGCATCAGTCCATCCAATGAATATTCAGGACTGATTTCCTTTAGGATTGACTGGCTTGATTGGAGGAGAATGGATACATGTATATGTATGGCTGAGTCCCTTTGCTTCCACCTGAAACTATCACAACACTGTTAATCAGCTATACTCCAGTGAAATAAAAAGTGAAATAAAAAGTTTTTTAAAAATGTGTTTAGAAAGTTGAAGACATGGATCATCAAGTCAAACAACTCATCAGGTTAGTCATCTGTGACCACTTGGTGACAGTAACATTGCCAGACAAACACCTATCACTTATATGGATTTAAGGGAGATTCTAAAAGTATTAGGAATAATGAAATATAATTAAGTGGCCAGTACCCACAGTTGGTTGATTCCTTACTATTCTCACAAAGTAGCTAGAAGCTGATAGTTACACACTCTGAACTTGCCCAAGCTCATTGACAACCAGACATCAAGAGTGAAAGTGCAAATGTACAATAATATCATCACTCCCACAGTTTTCTGAGTTTGGGTCCTTCAATTTTAAATTCCTAACACCAAGAAAATTATGAAATGTTTCATAACTCACCCACACACACACCACACACATATAGAAAGACACACACACACAGAGAAACACACAGAGAAACCACACATATATAAATTCTGGTGTGAGGACTATTATTTAAGCGATGCCTCAACCGTGGAGTCTTCCCATCTCGATCTCTTAGAAGGACAGTGGGACATTCTTTATCATTTTGATGTATAGGATGTATGACCAAATAGAGGAAAATGTGAAATTGGAACTTCTATCATTGTCCTCCTGGGCTGCCACACCCACACTGTGAATAATATTCGCCTTACTCATACTAAGACGTGTGCAAGCCAAGATGAGCCTACTCAAAAAACAAAGCATGTGCTTTAAGCCTTCCTGGAGCTGCTGGAATTGTCTTGTGTTTCTCTTCAACAAAATGCAACGATTGCTGAGACACTGCATTACCTGCTGGGCAGTTCTGAACTAGACAGTGTGAGAACCCTTTCCAGAATGCCAAACAGGTATTGTCTTCTGTGGTTGGGTTGTTTTAAAGAGATGCACCCCAGGTCTGAAATAAACTTTGCAAAGGCAGTATTCTGTCAAGAGTGCTTTGATTATGGTTTTGGCCCCTCTTTGCACCAGAATCTTGACTCCAAGAAACATACTAGATATAGATGGATAGATATATACATACATACATGCATGCATGCATACATACATAGGTCGATCTCTGCATGTCCTTAGTAATGTTGGAATATGGGATGTTACATAAGGAAAGCATTCTATAATCAACCAAGTTTGAAAAACACTAGGGTGTTTTTTTTTTTTTCCTTAAGGAAAAAAGACTTCTAGGTGATAACATACACTGGTTAAGGAGAGTCTTTTAAATGAGAATGCACACTGTAGGGACTTCTCTGTTGATCCCCTAGTGGCTAAGACTCTGCACTCCCAATTCAGGGAGCCTGGGTTCAATCCCTGGTCAGGGAACTAGATCCCACATACCACAAGTAAGACCCATTGCAGCCAAATAAATAAATAAAAAGAAATATCAAAAAACAATAGTAATAATAAATAAATTATAATGCACATTGTGAATGAGGCATGCTAAATGAGTCCCAAATATATTTTATTAAAATATTATGTGGGAATACCCATTAACACCCCACAGAACACACTTTGGGACAAACTGAACTATAACAATACTCAGTAGAATTCTTTATCCCCAGACTTCAGGATTCAACACAAATAAATGAGAATGTTTGAACTCACACACTATCTAAGGAGATTACACTCTGGGTTTAACTTAAGTATAATTAAATCTAACAACCTACAGATTTTGTTTAAAAAAACCTCCCTACTTATGAATTTCCAAGTTATAAACTTTCCCAAAAGTGAAAGTGAAAGTCACTCAGTCATGTCCGGCTCTTTGCGACCCCATGGACTATACAGGCCATGGAGTTCTCCAGGCCAGAATACTGAAGTGGGTAGCCTTTCCCTTCTGCAGGGGATCTTCCCAACCCAGGGATCAAACCCGGGTCTCCCGCATTGTGGGAATATTCTTTACCAGTTGAGCCACAAGGGAAGCCCATAAACTTTCCTATATACAAACAAAAGCTACAAAACAAGATTGCAAGAACTTCGCCTCCTGCCAACAGGTTGTGGTAGAATGTAGTGCAACTTCCTTTAGTTTGGACCATAGAGTCCTTTGCTGATAAGTAGCAATTCTGGAGAAGGCAAAATAGCACCCCACTCCAGTACTCTTGCCTGACAAATCCCATGGACGGAGGAGCCTGGTAGGCTGCAGTCCATGGGGTCGCTAAGAGTCAGGCATGACTGAGCAACTTCCCTTTCACTTTTCACTTTCATACATTGGAGAAGGAAATGGCAACCCACTCCGGTGTTCTTGCCTGGAGAATCCCAGGGATGGGGGAGCCTGGTGGGCTGCCGTCCATGGGGTCGTACAGAGTCGGACACGACTGAAGTGACTTAGCAGCAGCAGCAATTTTACCTCTTAGTTTTGCAGCTGTTTGCTAGCATGGTTAATCTCACTGTGCCTAGCATCTACAAGAGCAGCAAAAGTTTTACAGTGTCTGAAATAAAAGGTGTGTGATTGTGATGGAACTGAAAGAAGAAATCATAAAAGACTGAAAGTGCTGAGAAAATATAATGATTGCTGTTTTCATGTGCTGTGATTCATTCCAAAAGGATTCACAGGGATTTCCCTGGTGATCCAGTGGTTGAGACTCTCTGCAGGGGGCACAGGTTCAATCCCTGGTCAGGGAACTAAGATCCCACATGCCACATGGTGTGGCCAAAAAATAATAACTAAATAAATAGATCGGAGACTTTATTTCTAGAGCATTCAATTAAAAAAAAAAATGATGCACAGTCCAGAAAGAGCAAGTGCTTAGCATGCAACATGCCATGCTACGCCATCCCTGATAATCAGCAAGAGGGGAGGGAAAAGAACAAGGCAAGAACTTGAGAGCAAGAAACTACAAGATGAGCACCTTGTGGGCTGCCCATGAGCCAGGTATTAATGCAGGACAAAGCTGAGACTTTGCTCAAGACCTAATGGCAGAGTGGTCAAAGTGCTGCTATTGAGCTGCGTGTTCATTCATTCATCACCTATTTTACTCATGTCTAACATGAGCCAAACATACTTGCTGACTAGTGGGAACATGATGGTGACTAAAAAAGATGCAGTCCTTACCCTCGAAAACCTAGTCAGTGGGACATAGGCATAGATATAGGTGACAAAGACATGAACGTGTAAATGCCATCAGTGCTATGAAAGAAACAAAATAGGGGGCAGTGATGGAAAGCCAGGGCAGAGGAACGGGGCAGGTGACGTGGGGAGCTGAAAACCAGGGGAGGATCAGAGGTTCCAGGCCCTCCGAGTCTGCACAGCCGTGTTAGAGTGAGTGGGGAGATGGAAAGCGCAGTGCCATGGCAGCTGAGGGACTCAGGAGATGGAGGGAGTTACCCGCCCCACACATTTCCTTAGTGCACTGAGCTGCTTGGAAAAAAAATTGCCCATGAAATACTTTTCAGTGTGAAGAAGCAGCATCTGCTGGTTTTAATGTTTCCAAGGACACATACTCTGATTAAGTTATGCTCCCAGGGCCTTGGTCCCTCTGGATTCAAACAAATAGACTTATGAAGAATGTAACCTGCTCTTAAATAGAGGAAGTGCTGTGTGCTATCTAGCAAGGCTGTGGTGTTAATTTTTAATTTCTTATCACTAAAGAACCAAGGAAGTGTTTAACTGGATTGAGCTGAGAGAACTGTTAACCCGGTCTGGATCTTTTCTACTTTGTGCAGCGAGGAGTCTGCTGAACCTCTGCTATTCCTCCTGCACTGACCTCAACCCGGACTGGTGTGCATTTCCTGTGTCATGGGCTTCTGTTTGCAGACAACCCCTAGTTTTTATGTAACAGGTCAAAATTTAGTTCAGCATTTATCCATTATGCTGCTGTGCTTTCTAAGATTAGGTTTGGCTATGAGAAGTAGCAAATCCAAAATAAAAACGGCTTTAAAAGATGGAAGTTTATTTCTCTCTCAAATAAAAATTGAAAGCTGAATAGTCTAGGGAGAATGGCAGCTCTGCTCCACCCAATCTTCAGGAAGTCAAGCTCCTTCTCACTTACAGCCCTACCAGCCACAGCCTCTGTTTACCTCATGAGCCAACATGGTTGCTCCAGCTCCAGCCATCAACTCTTAGACAGCAGGAAAAAGAAAAGGAAGAAAGTCCTCTCAAGGAAGCTTCCTAGTACCTGCACTCATCTCTTCTACTTATATCCCATTGGCTAGGACTAGTCATAGAATATACCTAGCTACAAGGGAGTCTGTAAATTTATTCTCTATCAAAAATAAAAGAAGAAAGGGCTGCCTCATCCAACAAGCCCTGAAAGTTATCTGTTACCAGTTTTGTCCCCCAGTTTCCATGGCTCTGCTGTGCTTCTCTTCATCTGTAGCCCTACCTCAGCTCCCTCTGGGTTCTGCTGTTTCAGATCAGATCAGATCAGATCAGTCACTCAGTCGTGTCCGACTTTTTGCGACCCCATGAATCGCAGCACACCAGGCCTCCCTGTCCATCACCAACTCCCGGAGTTCACTGAGACTAACATCCATCGAGTCAGTGATGCCATATAGCCATCTCATCCTCTGTCATCCCCTTCTCCTCTTGCCCCCAATCCCTCCCAGCATCAGAGTCTTTTCCAATGAGTCAACTCTTCGCATGTTTAGAAGAAGTCATATCTCCTTCTTCTTTAGGAAGAAAAGACACATTGCAATTTTGTCAGGGCTGAAAATGGCCCTTTGGGCAAAAGCTCAGTTACTAAGATATATACCATGAATTATTAGAAAATCATGTGTCCAGATTGCAGTAGCTGATAAATTTATCATTTATCATCTTAATGTCCACTGTCCTTGGGACATTAAGTGGTAATGCTGATATTATTAGAGGATCTAAGCAAGGGCGCAAAGTAGGAAATTAATTTTTATGGAAAAGTCATGTTATGCTTCACATGAATTCTTTACCCACTTAGAATTCCCAAGAAATAATTGTTGACTCAGAGAAATTCATTGATTATAATATTTCACTCAACATCTGTTTCTTGAGCATCTACTATATGTCTGATACTACTTAAGTACTTGGAATCCAGCAGTGAACAAGAACTTTGTCCTCATGGTCCTTGTATTCTAGTGGTGGAGAGAGAAGCAATAAACAAGAAAACAAATCAATAATATATTCTCAGATAGTAGGTAAGAGGAGAGAATGAGGATAGAAGAGGACTATTCTAATAAAAGGTTATATAATTATGAACCATTAATCATAGCTAATTCTTACACAAATTTACCATGGTGGTGGTGGTGGTTTAGTTACTAAGTCATGTTCAACTTTTGCAGCTCCATGGACTGTAGCCCACCAGACTCCTCTGTCCATGGGATTTCTCAGGCAAGAACACTGGAGCAGGCTGCCACTTCATTCTCCAGCAACGTATCATGCCATAGGCATTATCTTAAGACTTTATATCTACACCAACTCACTTAATCCCAACAACAATTCATCCACTCAGGCACACAGAGTCCTTACCTTGTTCAAGGTGGCAGAACTGGAATTGGAACCCAGTCAGGATAGCTCCAGAGTACTTGCTCTTTAGGCTACATGAGAAGTTGCTCCCGAGAGAATGAGTAGGAGCTAGATGTGTGAAGACCCAGGAAATGAATGTTCCAGAAAGTGGGATTAGCAAGGATAAAGATTCTGAGGCTGGACCAAGCCAGGATACTTGGAAGACCCCAGGAAGGTCAGCATGACTGAAGACTGGAGGTGGACAGTTGGGAGGAGAATACGAGAGAAACAGGCTGAGGTCTGCTGATCCAAGGTCTGCTGACCAGGTTGGGTAAGCCAGCCCAGGTAAGAAGCTTCAGTCACAGAAGTGGGTCTATGTGCCACCTTCCTCCCCAATGCTCCGCCCTCTCAGTGTGACACTGCTGAGCCACACTCAGCCACAGAGCACCCAGGACCATCTGCCAACATTGGTATAAGAGCCCTCACAGGACTTCCCTAGAGACCCAGTGGTTAGGAATACGCCTGCCAACGCAGGGGACATGGGGTCGATCCCTGGTCTGGGAAGATTCCACATGCAGCAGGGTAACTAAGCCCGTGAGCCACAACTACGGAAGCCCACGTGCCTAGAACCTGTGATCTGCAACAAGAAACACCACTGCAACGAGAAGCCTGCATGCCATAACTAAAGAGTAGCCCCTGTTCACTGCAACTAGAGAAAGCCTGTGCTTAGCAACAAAGACCCAGCGTAGTCAAAAGTTAACTACTTTAAAAAAAAAAAAAAAAAGGCCTTGATCCTCGAGTCAAGAGGCACCAGTTTTTCTTTTATAATCTCTCTTCTTTATATTGTGACTGATCACAGGTCCTTCCGGGGCTCTTTGGAGGAAGAATCCACATCTCCCATCCCTACACTGGTACTGCAGTATCTCGGCAGAGCGTTTCTGCACCCTTCTGACCATGAGCAGGTGGAGCTGCAGAAGGCATGAGTTCTGAGTGGTCAAGTGGTCTGCTGAACACACCTGTGCCTGGCAGGGCCTCTTTCCTTGGAGGTGTCTGCAATGGACATGGAGCCCACCTCCTCAGCCAGGTATAACAGCACCTAATAATTCAGCCCCTGGATCAATGGCTTACTGAGGTCTAGGGTGGCTGTCAAGAAGTATCAGTTGGTATCCTGCCTGAAGAATTCAAGCCAGTATCA
Source organism: Bubalus kerabau (assembly GCF_029407905.1). Classification (NCBI taxonomy): domain Eukaryota; kingdom Metazoa; phylum Chordata; class Mammalia; order Artiodactyla; family Bovidae; genus Bubalus; species Bubalus kerabau. The sequence continues at coordinate 20,131,086 of NC_073642.1, forward strand.
CAGGCTTTCTGTCCACAGCAACATCTTGTATTGAGAAGTTACCCACATGCTTATTCCATGAGACACACATCACCTTCTCATTCTGCTACTTGAAAACCTTCAAAGATTTGTGTACATGGCTTTTTAATGATCCAATTTCTGTCTCACTATCTGGTTTCATCTCCCATCACTCTCATGCCCACTTTTCTCCTTCAAGTCAAGCACTTTACTATTCCCCAAACACACAGCAAACTGGTTAAGGCTCTGCTATCTACCTGGAATGTCTGCCCATATTTTCTGTACTTCAAGCTTTCACTCAGAGTCCACATCACCTGTAGAACTTTCTCTGACTTCCCCAGGCAGAGTTCGATGATTCTTCCTGCCTAACCAAATAGCCCCTTGTGCTGCTGCTGCTGCTGCTAAGTCGCTTCAGTCATGTCCAACTCTGTGAGACCCCATAGATGGTAGCCCACAAGGATTCCCCATCCCTGGGATTCTCCAGGCAAGAACACTGGAGTGGGTTGCCATTTCCCTCTCCAATGCATGAAAGTGAAAAGTGAAAGTGAAGTCGCTCAGTCGTGTCCGACTCTAGCGACCCCATGGACTGCAGCCTACCAGGCTCCTCCGTCCATGGGATTTTCCAGGCAAGAGTACTGGAGTGGGGTGCCATCGCCTTCTCCATAGCCCCTTGTACATAGTGCTATAATAATGTTCACCTGCCTTCACGTCCATCGCACACACTGCTTGAGGCAAGGTCCAGTTTCTATTTACTTTTGTCCTGCAGTAAAATTTTAGAGTTTTCTCCAGAAGGATCCAGCATATGTCCTGTTTGGAATTATTCTTGGGCACCATTATATAGGCTTTACTGCCCTTGTGAATGGAATTTTTCTCTATTGCACTTTCTAGTTAATAACTGCTGATACAGAAAGAGAAAAACAAATATCACATATTAATGTATATACATACGGAATCTGGAAAAATGGTACTGATGGACCTATTTGCAGGGCAGGAGACACAGGGAACAGACTTGTGGACATGGAGGATGGAGAGGGTGGAACAAATTGAGAGACTAGCACTGACATATATACAATACCATGTACAAAACAGACAGCTAGTGGGAAGCTGCTGTATAACACAGGGAGCTCAGCTCCGTGCTCTGTGATGACCTACAGCATCGCCTGGTGCAAAGATAAATGTCAAGTTCCAGCCCTCTTCCTCCCTACTTACTTAAGCCATCCCCAATGCAATAAATTTTAATTCTTTTGGGTGATTATTTTGAATTGTATCTTGCTATCTCTAAATATCATGCTTAAACTGCTATTTCTTGATTCATTTTTTTGTAGGAATGATCTGTTAACTTCCCACTAAAGATGAAGTGCTAGTCTTTCCTCTCCCTTCCCTTCCACTCCCCCACCATCAATACCCACATACTTTCCATACCTATTAGCTTAATAGAGCTGTTGTAACAAAGTACCATAAACTGGATGTCTTTTTTTTTTAAAGATTTATGTATTTGTTGATTTTGTTTTGACCACACCACATGGCATGGCATGTGGGGTCTTAGTTCCCAGACCAAGAATCAAACTCATGCCCTCAGCAGTGAAAGCACAGAGCCTTAACCACCCCAGGGCCACCAGAGAAGTCCCCTGGATATCTTAAACAACAAGAATGCATTGTCTCACAGTACTGGAGGCTGCTGCTGCTGCTGCTAAGTCACATCAGTCATGTCCGACTCTGTGCGACCCCATAGACGGCAGCCCACAGGCTCCCCCGTCCCTGGGATTCTTTAGGCAAGAACACGGGAGTGGGTTGCCATTTCCCTCTCAAATGCATGAAAGTGAAAAGTGAAAGTGAAGTCGTTCAGTCGTGTCCAACTCCTAGAGACCCCATGGACTGCAGTGCACCAGGCTCCTCCGTCCATGGGATTTTCCAGGCAAGAGTACTGGGGTGGGGTGCCATTGCCTTCTCCCGTACTGGAGGCTAGAAATCCAAAATCCGAGTGTCTGTAGGGTTTTTTCCTTCCAAGAGTTGTGTGGAAGAATCTGCTCCAAGCCTATCTCCTTGTTTCTGGTGGGTTTTCAGCAACCTTTGGCCTGCCTTGGCTTGTGGCAGCTTAGCCGCAGTCTTCACATGATGTTCTTGCTGTGTCTCTGTCTCTATGTCCAAATTTCCTCTTTTGATAAGGACACCAGTCATACTGGAGTAGAGCCCACCCTAATGACCTCACCTTAACTTGATCATCTACAAAGACCTTATTTCCAAATAAGGTCACAGTCACAAGTACTGGGGCTAGGACTCAAATCCATAAGACCACCCTTCCAGAACTATGTAATTACACCATCACTCTGGTTAGATTAACGTGCAGTATTTACATTGTAATGAACTTAATTCTCAGTTATTAAAAGCTAAGCCATGTAGTCAATTTCCTTTCCTGAATAATTTTTATATCCCTGAAGTTCATAATTGTTATTCTGTTTGATTAAGTTTTTATGTTATCACTAAGTCAACTCAAAACTCCCTGCCGGTCATCTAAATCTTTTTCCATTACATTCACTCATCTCAACTGCCCTATCAATTTCATCCTGATGAATTCCCCCTCCTCAAGCCTTCTGACCTTCTCTAATCTGGTCAGATTCCTCTTTGGAAAATGTTCACAATTATGCTGGAGTTTTTTTCTTATTTCTTGTCTTTTGGATCAGTTGTCTTATTTGTTAGTTACTCCTTAGATTTATAAAGCACAGTTTCCTGAAAATGAGTGTGTGGGAGATAAATATTTGAGACATTATTCCCAATAATGTGTGTATTCTACATTCATGCTCAATGGATAGATTGGCTGGGTATAGAAAGATAGGTATGAAATTCTTTCCCTTTAGAATCTTGATAGCACTACTCCATAGCTTCCAACACTGCTGTTGAGAAAGGTGAATTATTCTACTTCCTGATTATTCAGATGAACGTATTTATTTCTCTCTGGAAGCTTATTAGAGCTTCTTTTGGTCTTCAGTTCAGGTAGACAGAATTCTAAGATGATCCTCAATGAGTTACACCCTTGTATATTCTGAGTTTGAACAGAAGCTGTAATCTGCTTCTAGCCAACAGAATATGGCAAAGGTGATGCAATAGTCACTCATGTGATTATATTATGTAAGATTCTGTCTTCCATGGAAGCAACCTAAATGTCCATGACAGATAAATGGATAAAGAAGATGTGATATGTACGTGTGTGTGTGTGTATGTATGTATGCATATATATATATATATATATACACAAAAAAAACCCAGAATATTATTCAGCCATAAAAATAATGAAATAATACCATTTGCAGAATGGGTAATATATTGATTGACCTAGAGATTATCACACTAAGTAAAGTAAGTCAGACAAAGACAAATACCATATGATATTGCTTATATGTGGAAACTAAAAAAAATGAGATGAATAAATTTACAAAACAGAAATAGAGTCACAGATGTAGAAAACAAACATGGTTACTGTGGGGAAAGGGAAAGAGAGGGATATATTGGGAGATTGGGATTGACATATACACAATACTATACACAAAATAGATAACTAATAAGGACCTACTGTATAGCACAGGGAACTATACTCAATACTCTATAATGACCTATATGGGAAAAGAGCCTAAAGAAGAGTGGGTATATGTATATGTATAACTGATTCACTTTCCTATAGAGTAGAAATACAATATTGTAAATCAACTATCCTCCAATAAAAAATATTTTTAAAAGACTATGTCTTACACATGTACCGCAATATTCATTACAGCAATATTTACAATAGCCAGGACATAGAAGCAACCTAGATGTCCACTACAGATTAATGGATGAAGAAGTTGTGGCACATTTATATAATGGAATATTCAGTTCAGTTCAGTTGAGTCGCTCAGTTGTGTCCGACTCTTTGCGACCCCATGCATTGCAGCACGCCAGGCCTCCCTGTCCATCACCAACTCCTGGAGTTCACTCAAACTCACATCCATCGAGTCGGTGATGCCATCCAGCCATCTCATCCTCTGTCGTCCCCTTCTCCTCCTGCCCCCAATTCCTCCCAGCATCAGAGTCTTTTCCAATGAGTCAACTCTTCACATGAGGTGGCCAAAGTATTGGAGTTTCAGCTTTAGCATCAATCCTTCCAAAGAACACCCAGGACTGATTTCCTTTAGGCTTGGCTGGTTGGATCTCCTTGCAGTCCAAGGGACTCTCAAGAGTCTTCTCCAACACCACAGTTCAAAAGCATCAATTCTTCGGCGCTCAGCTTTCTTCACAGTCCGACTCTCACATCCATACATGACCACTGGAAAAACCATAGCCTTGACCAGACGGACCTTTGTTGGCAAAGTAATATCTCTGCTTTTTAATATGCTATCTAGGTTAGTCATAACTTTGCTTCCAAGGAGTAAGCGTCTTTTAATTTCATGGCTGCAATCACCATCTGCAGTGATTTTGGAGCCCCCAAAAATAAAGTCTGACACTATTTCCACTGTTTCCCCATCTATGTCCCAATGGAATATTACTCGGCCATAAAAAGGAACAAATTTGAGTCAGTTGTAGTGAGGTGGGTGAACCTAGAGCCTCTTATACAGAGTAAAGTAAGTCAGAGAGAGAAAAGCAATTATTATATGTTAACACATATGTATGGAATCTAGGAAAATGGTGCTGATGAACCCAGCAGAGAACGGACTTGTGGTCACAGCAAGGGAAGGTGAGGGTGGGATGTGCTGAGAGAGCGGCAGTGGCATATATACTCAGTCATGTGTAAAAAGGATAGCTAGTGAGAAGTTGCTAAATAACACAGGGACCCAGCCTGGTGCTCTATGATGACCTAGAGGGTTGGGCTGGGAGAAGGGAGGGAGGGAGGGGATATACTTATGACTGATTCATATTGTTGTATGGAAGAAACCAACATAAAACTGTAAAGCAGTTTTCCACCAATTAAAAAATAATTTAAAAAAAAAACAGTAAAAGAAAAAAAAAAAAGACTCTGTCTTAGACTGGAGTGAGTCAGTCTCCTGTAGGCTTTGAGGAAGTTCATGGCCATGTTATGAGAGGGCGTTAAGTGCATTTACCAAGTTGTTGTTGTAACTATCACCACTGATACTTCTAGAAGTTTTCATCACCCCAAACAGAAGCTCTGTACTCATTAAATAAAAACTCCCATTCCTAACTGCTTTTTATACAGCTTTCCACCAATCTTTTTCCCCACCTCCACCTCCAGCTTCAAAAGTTTCTAATGCAAGCAGTCTCTGAGCCTTCACACTCTGCAGTGTACATCTGGTTGATTCTGAGGATCCCTAGTTCAGAATTCTGCTAGCTTAGGAGTATTCTTTCTTATATCAGCTACATAAGTTACCATTCACCCATCTGCTTTCTAGCTCCCCAAATGATGTTGTCTCCACTTTCATCCTCCCCATTTTTGTGGATTTATTGGGGGGGGGGGAACTTAACCGAGAATTTTAGTGGCATTTCAGAACAAAGCGAATTTAAATGACTATGCTTAATCTACCATTCTCACCAAAAAGTCAATTGGATATGTAGATCTTATATCTAGCCACCTTGCCAAATGTGCTAACTTCTAACAACTTTTCAGCTCGTTTCTTAAGTAGATGATCACATTGTGTACAGATAATATGAGTTTTCAGGCTTCTTGCAATATGGTCTGTTAAGCTGATGGAGTTCTCCCCTCTGGCTACAGACAAATAGAAACAATTGATATTATTTTTAAAATATGGCTGCACAGAAAGAAAGAAAGAGGGAAGGAGGGAGGGAGGGAGAGATGTAACAACTGCCAGTAACTAAGACAGCAGTCAGAGCTAAAAAGGTACAGGAAAGGTCATGACCACCCACAGAGGGTTTGAGGTCATGGATCAGGGTTCCAACACCTATACAGGTATAGGAAATCCTGCCTTGGCCCTTTAAGTGGGAACCTGAGACTGAGCTGCAAGAGGTGCTTTCTGTGTCCCATGTCAAATGCCTTTGGCCAGCCTCTGACTTCCATGTAGAAGATGATAGTATCCCACACCTACAGCAAGCAGCTAAGAACAGGGGCCAGGTCATGTGGGGCTTAACAGGCCAAGGCAGGTAGGAAGTTTGGAAAGAGTGTATATGCACAGTGGTATTATCTTCCTCACTTGCTTCCCAAGTAGAGCTAGTGATAAAGAAACTGCCTGCCAATGCAGGAGATGTAAGAGATGCAAGTTTGATCCCTGGGTTGGGAAGATCTCCTGGAGGAGGCCATAGCAACCAACTCCAGTATTCTTTGCTGCTGCTGCTGCTAAGTCGCTTCAGTCGTGTCCGACTCTGTGCGACCCCATAGACGGCAGCCCACCAGGCTTCCCCATCCCTGGGATTCTCCAGGCAAGAACACTGGAGTGGGTTGCCATTTCCTTCTCCAATGCATGAAAGTGAAAAGTGAAAGGGAAGTCGCTCAGTCGTGTCCAACTCTTAGCGACCCCATGGACTGCAGCCCACCAGGCTCCTCCATCCATGGGATTTTCCAGGCAAGACTACTGGATTGGGGTGCCATTGCCTTCTCCGGAATTCTCAGTTGGGAGGTGTCAAATGGCAAAATGGCTGGGAACTGCAAAAGCTTGGCTTAGCTGCAACTGTCAACTGGAACCCCCTACTTGTGCTCTCCTGGACTTCCTCACAGCAGGACAGCTCATTACAAAAGGGAGTATTTAAAGGGAGTGTTTCAAGAGAACCAAAGAGAAGTCTTTGATGACCTATCTTGAGAAGCCATATAGTATCTTTTCCACCATATGTTATGGGTCAAAGTGGTCCCAAGTTCATGGAGGTTCAAGGGGAGGGAACATTAACCCCCACCTCTTGATAAGAGGAGTGCAAAAGAGCTTGAAGACCATGATTTAAAATCGCTAAGGGAGAGATGACAGTGGTTATGACTATTGCCATAGAAATAGATACTGTGGGAGAAGAAAGATTCAAGATACATTCAGAAGTCAAGCCAAAAACCTTGCTACTGAATTGCATGCTCAGGAAAGGAGAGCAGGAGGGGTGATATAAAATAAATGAATCTGAGATGACCTCTAGGTTTTTGGCCTGAGCATGTGGGTAAATGGTAGTGCCAGTTATAAGACAAGGATGAAGTCATCCCCAAAAGGTTTTGTTTCATATAAAAGGAAAGGTTAAAAGAAAATTACATATTTACCAACTAATATATATACAGACTTTGTGCTTGAAATGTGTTTTTTTCTCTAATCTTTAAAACATCCCTGTGAAGTAGGCATTTTCATTTCCATTTTTCAGATGTAGAAACCAAGTTCCCACAGGTAAGTTTCTCACATGGCAAATAAGAGACAGAGCCAGGATTCAAACCTTAAAGGCTCTGCTCTTTCCATTCAACTACACTCTTTCCCAAGGGGTCACTGAAGCTCAGAAAGATGAAGTAACTTGCCCAAGATCACAAAGCTAGGAAATGACAGACCCAGAGTTTGAAGTAAGTTCTGGCCCTCATCTCCTCTTAGCCATACAGGCGGTGATTGAATGTAACAGACCAGGTGTATCAACAAGAAGAATACAAATTCTCTTGAGTAAGAGAGTTAAGGTTCCTCACGGCCCTCAGTGATAGCCTAGATGGTCTCAAGCACATCACAGTGCTCTATGAATTGTAGGTGATCCTCAATTAAAAAAGAAAAAACTATGAAAAGATAAAAAGGCCTGCCATTAAATGCCTTGACCTAAAAGTTACTCCTTAAAAATTGTCCACAGGTCATTCTATCCACTCAGGGCATGGTGTTATAGATGCTCCTTGAAGACACAGAGCTGCATGAGTGTTTGCCCAAAGCAAAGAGTTGTATCATCGACTTGTGAGATACAAGAGAGAAGCTGTCTGTGCTGCTTAAATCATGAATCTTTGATCATCCATATCCGGCGTCTTTGATGCTGGCAGCAATCTGCAGTTGGCGAAAATTAACACTCAGGTAGGAAACAGGTTAAAGAGGCAGTGAGAAGAGAAATAGAGGTCTTAGATCTTAACAGTCATACCCTTTTTCTCCATCTTTTCCACACTCAGAAGAGGGGCTTATCATTTCTCTCTTCCACTGGAAGTGAAATTTCTTGAGATCCTGAACTTATCTGCAATGTTCACTCAGTCTCTAGTATCTAAAAAAGGACCTAGTATGGACCAGGTCCTCAGTAATTACTTGTTGAGTAGATGAATCAATAACCTAGTTAATATTCTTTACACCTACACTATAGAGTGACATCTCTCTTTCACTGGTGAAATTTCAGGAAGCCAAATCAGTTGCAGACTTCCCATCCCAACTGCCCACCACGTGGACAGCGCAACTTCATCCCGAGAACAGCACAGGATGTCCTGATGTGTGGCACTCCGCCTGGCGGGCAGCCCTGCATCCATGAGCCTATTGGTACATCCTTGTGGCCAGTGGTCCCTGGGCCAAAAGAGTGTCAGAGGCACCAGGCCACCAGTGTGATGCCCACTTGTATCCCTCCAGGATGCCAGTCCTGCAGCCAGAAGCAGCTAGGACACAGCCTCAGCCATGACTCCAGCCTGTCCCCAGGCTGACTACACCAACCCGCCAGCCTCAGCCCCTTGCCCACAGTCACCAGCCTTCTACCCAGAGCCACTGGATTCAGTGTGGGGCTCAGCTCAGGATATCTGATGACCTTAGACACCCATAAGAGTGAAAAAGAAGACAAGGGAGTGAGGGAGAGAAGGAGAAAGAGGAAATGGCAAATGGACACTAGTCTCAAAATGAATGGGTTTAGGTGGGAGGACAGAAAAGGACAGAAAAGTGAGAAATTCTTTCTTCTTAGAATGAATTTTTCCCAAACATGTCGAATTCGTCTCCAGAAACTTGAATAAATTGCAATCAAAGGTCCTCATGAACCTTGGAGGCAGACAGACTGGTTTTGATTTCTGGCTCTGTGGCTTCCATGGCCTCTCTGGACCAGTTCCCTCCCTGTAAAGTGGGGAAATAGCTTGTAGGAAGGAGCCTGAGAAAATTCAGCAAGAGCTCATTTTGTGCGCCTCATAGCCACTCAAAAAAGTATTCATTTTCCCCCTCCCTTTGCCCTCCCGCTCTATCCAGCCCCTGCTTTGGGTTGGGCTTCATTTGTGAATTTGTCTGTTCCGCAGCCTCTCAAAAGCATGTGACCATGATTGCGAGCTCAGGAAAGAAATCTATTTATGAAGGAGACCTGTGATAAATAAGTTATTACACCCCAAGCTAGCAGTCAGCTGAAGCTGTTCCAGAGAACATATCCGTCTTCGATGTTGCAGCTCATCCAAGAGTCTTGTGGTGAGATAAATCAGGGGGCTGCATGGGGAGGGGGAGGTCAGCGGAGGAGGAGGAGGAGGGGAGTAAGATCACACACACACACACACACACACACACACACGTGAGCTCAGCGATGCTCCAAGAGGCAGTGCAGGGAGCAGAGAGGGTCCCCTCTCCAGTCAGGAGACTGTGTTCCCTGAGGCTGTTTCCTTCTCTGAATCTGGGTCTTATCCATAAAGCAAAGGGAATCAGAAAAGGTGGCCCTGAAGTCCCTCATGTCCTGAGAGTCTGGTGCACAGAGACTTCCCCTGCCCAGGCCCGATATCACGATGCCAGCTGGGCCTCAGCAGTGTCCTGGGACAGGCTTGGGAAAGCTGATAGGGTGAGGAGGCCAGCGGTACACATTACACACAGCATCTCCTAGCTGTAGCCATGACAAACTCAGTAGTAACAGCAGCAGATCTGTGACTCTGGGAACTTAAAAACTTTGGCTCAATCCCTGAATCCCTTGCTTCCTACTTCCAGGGCCCTTTTCTTACTGCAAAGCCCAAGCATTCAAAGAACTCAACCTCAGACCTCTCCTCCCATGTCCCCAAGATGGAAAAAAGGCTGGGTTTACAGGGGAACCTTTCCGCAATGGCTCAAAAGGTAAAGTATTTGCCTGCAATGCACGAGACACAGGAGATGCGGGTTCGATTCCTGTGTCGGGAAGATCCCCTGGAGAAGGAAACGGCAACCCACTCCAGTATTTTTGCCTGTGAAATCCCATGGACAGAAAAGCCTGGTGGGCTACACTCCATGGGGTCACAAATAGTCGGACATGACTGAGCAACTAACCATGCGCGCACACATGCGCGCGCGCACACACACACACACAGGTGACTGTAAATTAGATTCAAAGCAGAGCAAGGAAAGGAAGCCACATTCTAGTATGAGCAGAACGATAAAGTCAGTAATAATAACAGCTCTAGTCTCATCCATTTAGAGTAAGGAGGTGGGTCTCATTTCATTCTTTCTGTGTCCCTATGAGAAGGTGCTGCTATTATCCTTACTGTGCAGAAGAGGAAACCGAGGCCCAGAGAGGTTAACAAGTTCATCCATGATGAGTTAGTAGGTGGCAGGGCTCTGACTCCAGGCAGAGCTGTGATTTCAGGCCGAGCCTATTGAAACCAAAGCTTGTCCTCAGAGCTTGCAAGCTGGAGGCCTCTGCCACTGCACAGTGCAAAAATAAGGTTCTAAAGAAGACAGGTACCATGGGAATATCCTGTGCAGAGACAAGACACCAGACACTTCCAGTGGAGCCTCAGAAATCCAGGAAGGAGAAGCAGGAGGGTGAGCTGGGTCCTGGACCACAGGCCCAGAGGATTCTGGGAACTCCCTGGGAGGAATTCAGGGGTGGCAGCAGTCACTATAAATGTCCCTGAAATGCAGCTGATGGGAACTGTACCCACCAGGCCCTTCAATGCAGACAATAAAAGCCACCTCTGGTCAGTATACCTGATAGAGGAAAGGAGAGTGTTGGAAAGAGGTCAGAAGAACTAATGAGAACCCCAGAGTATGTGGGAGAAGTCAGTGGAGACCCAGCAGCCACCAGCTCCTCCAAGTTCACACCAGAGGAAAAGGCTGACTGGGACCCGGCTCGTGGGCTTTCACCATCCTGGCACCAACACCCTGCGGGTGAGGCTCCTCAACTCCCCTCCGTCGCCTCTGCCCCAGCGATTCGTCTCTGCTGCGCCTCTGTCTCTGCACCACTCCCTTCACATTCGCGGGTCCAGGGAGCGGCCTCCAAGGGCCCAGACTAGGATGGGTGAGTGTGTGAGTGTGTGTGTGTGAGTGTGTGAGGGAGAGGGGAGACGGAGAGGTGGGGGTGGTGGATTCCAGGAGAGGAAGTGGCTGGCCTCTTTTGCCTCCCATTGTAGGAGGTGGCATTTCTGCCTCCCACCAAGATTTTCTCAAAGCAGGGATTCTCCTAAATAAAAAGTGTGCCTGGATGCTGGGTAGCCAAACGGGACAAGGTCCACCTGAGGTGCTGAGCCAAGTTTGTGATGCCACAGAGGACTTCTCAGACACTCCTGGGAGGTGGACAGGGCAGGTACTAGGAGCCTGCCCTGGGTGGGAAACGGGTTCAGGCGATGACGTGGCCAGCCGGTGGTGTGGGCCAGGGCTGAGGACCCACAGGCCTTGTCTCTGCTCTGCACAATACCTTTCCTATGATGGCGGCTGACACGCCCACCTGGAATGCAGGCTCCCCCAGAACTCTCTGATGCCACCCCAGGGTACCTCCCAGGGCACCTGCCTCACACAGGGCTCCATTCCTCCTGCCCGGAGACCATAATGGGGAATTAAGGCATCACGCGCCCCTTCATCCTTCTTGTCTGTTCTCTGCCGCCTTCACTCAGCCGCTTCTAGTGCCTCTAGGAAAGGGCCAGAGGGCTAGGGAGGGAGGAGAAATAAGGGTCAGAGTTGTTCTCCCTGGACTGTTACTATTGTGTCCTGCCATTGATGACTCTTAAAAGAATATTATTATCAGTAAAAACACTTAACGTAAGATCCACTCGACAAATTTTTTTTCTTTATTTTTTGGCTGCATCTGGGGGCATGTAGGTGCACCCCACTCCAGTACTCTTGCCTGGAAAATCCCATGGATGGAGGAGCCTGGTGGGCTGCAGTCCATGGGGTCGCTAAGAGTCGGACACGACTCAGCAACTTCCCTTTCACTTTTCACTTTCACGCACTGGAGAAGGAAATGGCAACCCACTCCAGTGTTCTTGCCTAGAGAATCCCGGGGACGGGGGAGCCTGGTGGGCTGCCGTCTATGGGGTCACACAGAGTTGGACACGACTGAAGTGACTTAGCAGGGGCATGTAGGATCTTAGTTCTCAGAGCCAGGATTGAACCCACACCTCTAGCATTGGAAATGTGGAATCTTAATCACTGGACTACCAGGGAAGTCCCCACCCTTAACAAAATTTTAAATGCACATTAGGTATTGTTAACCATAGGCATGATGTTGTATACAACAGATTTCTAGAACTTACTTATCTTATATAACTAAAACTTCACATCCACTAAACAGCAACTCCTATTTTCCCCTCCCCGCAAACCTCAGCAACCACTGTCCTCCTCTCTGTTTCTATGAGTTTAACTATTTTAGATCCCTGGCTTATTTCACTCAGCATAATGTCCTCCAGGTTCAGCCATGTTGCTGCAAATGGTAGGCTCTCCTTCTTTTCTAAGGCTGAACAGTATTCTACTCTATGTATATGCCACATTTCCTTTATCCATTCGTCCATCAATGGACATTCAGGTTGTTTTCACATCTCAGCTGCAAATAGTGCTGGGATAAAGATGGGAGCGCGGATAATCTCTTTTGAGATCTTGATTTCAATTCTTTTGGATGTAGACCCAGAAGTGGGATTGCTGGATCATATGGTAATTCTATTTTCTATTTTTTGAGGAACTCCCATACAGTTTTTCATAGCAGCTGCACCATCAACAATGTACAGGAGTTCCATTTCTCCTTGTCCTAGTCAAAACTTGTTATTTTTTTTGTTTTCTGATAATAGCCATCTTAAGTGATATGAGGTAATAATTCACTGCAATTTTGAGCTGCAGGATTAGTAATGTTAAGCATCTTTTCCTATATCCATTGGCCACGTGTATGTCTTCTTTGGAGAAATGTCTCTTCAAGTTTTTGTGCATTTTTAATTGAGTTGTCTGACTTTTTGCTACTGAGCTGTAGGAGTCTGTAGGGGTTCTGAGTCCCGACCTCCCCCTTTTGGGAACCTGTGTGTGTGTGGTGTCTTTGTGCAAGAGAAGTGCTCTCCGGTGATGCCTCACCATTTCTTCTAGAGTCCACATCGAGTGGCACAACCCACACAACCTCTTTTTGTTGGGGGAGTCATCTTGCATGGAGTCCTTTCAAAATGACTCCTATCCCATCACACGCATAAGACTCAGAAAAACTCCACTGGAATTGGGAGGGGCATGTTTGCCTGATTCCTGATTCCCAATATTTGGCTCTAGGTAGTACTCCTGGCAAGATAGAAGTGCTCATCTTACAAGACAAGAACACTCAAAGGAATGCTCAAAATAGAAGGAGAAAATCCTCAGAAGGACCAACATCAGGACCAGACTGAAGAAAGAATGAAAGGAAAGAGTGAGGTTGACAGTTCTGCAGGTGATGGACAGGTCAAGAAGGTGAGGACCAAAACAGTTTTTGACATCCATTCATGCCCAGAAGGTTAATGAGCTTCTGCATATTCGTGGAGGGTGGGGTCTCCCCTCTGGTAAAGCACCCACTCTCCTTCCATTCAGAGTCTAATTACAAGCTTATTCTGGGGTGGGTATGAGGAGGTGGCATGGTTTACCTTCATTTATTACCCTGAAAGCTTAAATAACATCAACTGAATCAACAGTTTGGGAAACAGATAAAAAGGGTACAAGCTGGTGGGGAATAAGAAGATAGCACTGAGGCAGTGCTCAAGGCCTGGTCAGAGAAATTATTCCTTCCAGCAAGAAGGGAATGGTCAGAGCTGGGCAGGGAAGGAAGATTGAGGGCTTGAAAAGAAGAAGGGAAAAAGAGTGTGCTGAATGAAGAAAGGTCTTTGGGGAAAAAACAGCAATAAAATAGGACAAGTTAGAGAAGGAAAAACTGTTAGGAAATTTGTTTAACGGGTAAAGCATCCACTTGAGAAGCAAGTCAGTAGTATGGCCATGGGAGAACATCCCAGTTTGAGAGCATGCTGGAGTGGGAAGGACAGACCACAACCCTTCAGCCTAAAGGAGCAGGAAGTTATCAAGACCATGGTTATGGGAGCACTTCTGGGACTAAATAAGAAACTTGGGGCTTCGCTGGTGGCTCAGTGGTGAAGAATCCGCCTGCCAATGCAGGAGACACAGGTGTGATCCCTGATCTGGAAAGATCCCACATGTTTTGGAGCAACTAAGCCCGGGAGCCACAACCACTGAAGCTCACTCACCCTAGAGCCTGTGCTCGGCAACAAGAGAAGCCACTGCAATGAGAAGCCCAAACACCGTAACTAGAGAGCAGCCTCCACCCGCCACAACTAGAGAAAGTCTGCACAGCAACGAAGACCCAGCAGAGCCAAAAACAAACAAATAAATAAAATTATTTTTTTTTAAATAAGCTTGATTGCTAATGTAGGGTGATAAAGAAAATTACCATTTTACCATATGGCACCAGAGAGTCTCTTAGGCAAGGAACTATCTTTGTAAAAATATCATCAGTTTCTTAGGTGGTTGCAATGTGGGATCTTGGAAAACTGGGTTGGAAGGAAACAAGGAGAGAGTTAAACTCTTAGGCAAATTAAATGCATAGCAACTTAGATGTGGAGAAGAGGGAAAGGAGGGGGAGAGAAGGCCTAGGAACATCACTAGAGGTTTGAGTTGTTAAGAAATGGCTGAGGAACAGAGAAGCAAAATATTCGACCTTAAATTATCTGGCTGCAGTTCTGTGATATTCTTCTCCTCAATGTACCTTCAAATCACAAGGAAAAACCTATGATGCATAACTACCTCATATGCACTATATTTGGGGCATGTGAACATGCAAAAAAGGTGGGTCAAGAAAAATGTGTGTTAGCCAGGACATGGAAGCAACCCAAATGTCCATCAATAGAGGAATGGATAAAGAATATGTGGTGTATGTATGTATGTATATATATATATATACACACACACACACAATGGAATACTACTCAGTCATTAAAAAGATGAAATAATGCCATTGGCAGCAACACAGATGGACCTAGAGATTGTCATACTGAGTGAAGTACATCAGACAGAGAAAGACAATATCATATATCACTTACATGTGGAATCCAAAAAAAAAAAAAAAAAAACGGGTACAAATGAACTTATCTACAAAACAGAGTTACAGATGTAGAAAACAAACATGGCTATCGGGGGTAAATGGGGAGAGGGATGAATTGGGAGATTGGGACTGACATATACACATTGCTATATATAAAATAGCTATATATAAAAGGGCCAGCTGTATATAGCACAGGGAACCCAACTCAATCCTCTGTAATAGCCTATATGGGAGAAGAATCTGTAAAAAAGTAGATATACATATATGTATAACTGATTCACTTTGCTACACACCTGAAACTAACACAACAATTTAAATCAACCATACTTCAATTTAAAAAAATTCTTTAAAAAAGAAAAGTTTGTGTCCCTTATCAGAGTTGTAACCCAGGGGAAGATAAAGGTCCATGGCACTAAACAGAAAACAAGAATTATCAACCCCCCCACCCCCAACCACATCAGAGACACAGTTGGCTAGAAAAGCTTTTGAAATTTACAAAACCCAAGGCAGGCGGCTAGATTGGCCTCACCTTCCCAAAGACAGGCTAGTGAGGATTTGAGTCAATTTCAGCTAGTCTTTTAGACAGGGTACCTCAAATTTCCATACACAATGAAATCACCTGAATTTTTATTAAAACACAGTTTCCTGGACCCTGCGCCCTGAGAGTTTGATTCAGCAGGTTTGAGTGGAGCCCATGGATCTTGACTTAAGTTCCCAGGGGATGCTGATGCTGCTGTGAACAGCAGTGGTTAGCAGACAGGAGACTCCAGCCCCTCAAAGTACCCTCAAGATGCTTCTTTCCCAAATCTACCTCTCTTGCCAGGAAACTCAAAATCCTTTCAGTGTGAGGTTCATGTAATACACCCAGAACTTTTAATCACCACTGACTCCTCCCTTACCCAGGAAAACAAGGGTCTTTCCTTCATTTGGGTCCTTCCTTCAGCCCCATGTGGGCAAAATGGAAAACCACCAGCACGTTTCCCGTCACTCAGCATCCTCCTGTTTGCCTGCTTCCTTGTCCATCTCTTTGACTTAAACCATGAGCTCCATGAGAGCATGGTCTGGCACGTGGTGTTTAACAACTGTTTGGTAGGTAATGGAGTGAGCAATTGCCCTCTTTGAAGTCCTGAATAGGAGAAACATTTCACTCTGGACCAAAGTGGGTGGGAAAGTGGGGAGCTGAGGTCCACAGGGTGGGCCCAAGGCCAAAGACTTCCCCCCTTCACCCTCCCCGTGACCCCTGGTCTCCCAAGCCCCTCCCTCACAAACTCTGGGTTCCCTGCTTCTCGACCTCAGCTGTGTGGACACAGGGGGAGGATGCCACCTCCTGGGAGGAGGGGCTCTGGCCAGCACAGAGGGCTGGAAGAGAAGAAATAACATCTCCTCCAGGGCGACGGGGGCTGCGTGCAGCAGATGATGCAGAGCTTGTGAGGGAGGCTGCCACCGGCCCCCCGCCCTTCACCGTCCTCCCGTTCTGCCTCCCTGCCCCCTCCCACCTCCTACTCAGAACCAGTGACTAATTGCATCGCGTTTCTCTTTGACTTGCGTCACCCGGCAGAGAGTGTGTGGTTGTTTTTCCAGCTTATTCTTTCAGGAATCCTAAGTGACATTTCTTAAGTGCTCTTCTCCTGTCTTGGAGCAGTGCACCTCCTCTCTGCTCTCCCCCTCAATCTCTCTTGCTCTCCTCCTCACTCAACTCAGCTCCCTTCCCAAAGGCTGCTGGTAAGAACAAGAACAGCAGCGCAGAGGCAGGGGGCAGGTCCCCATGATGCAGCAGAGAGGTCTTCCTGCTCCCTGACCCCTGAGAGACCCCAACCAGAAGAGCCCCTCAGGAGGCACTGCCCCCCACCCACCCTGCAAGAGAGGGCCTTTGCGGAAAGTCACACGGGGTCAGCTGGCCTTCCCCCCTCCCTCCATTCCTTCTTTCCTCTCTGCCTGCCTTTTTTTCTTCTCCCTTCCATCTGTGAACATTTTCTGAGTACCAGCTAAGGATCAGCCCCAAGTATAGTTGCTGTTCTTGTTTGGTCACTCAGTTGTGTCTGGCTCTTTATGACCCTGTGGACGGTAGCCCACCAGGCTCCTCTGGCCATGGCATTTTCCAGGCAAAAACACTAGAGTGGGTTGTCATTTCCTGCTCTAGGGGATCTTCCCAAATCAGGGATCAAACCCACATCTCCTGCATTGGCAGGAAGATTCTTTACCACTGAGCCACCAGGAAGCCCCCAAGTAGAGAGGGTCAAGCAGAACAAGCATAATTTCTGTCCCCAATGGGATAAGGGGGGGGGTCCATAATTATCCATCAGTAAACTATCACAACTCAATGGGTATATCCTATAATCTGGAAGGCTACAGGGGCTCTTACATTGCGTTGAGTAAGCACCAAACCGGGGGGAATAAAGATAATCAGGGGAGGCTTCTAGGAGGTGGTGTTACAAAATGTGGATGAGACGCTATAGAAGAGAGGCAGGGAATAGACAGAAATAAAGAAAAAAAAAAACTATCATCGTGGTTAGGATATAGCAGAAAAAGCGAAGGAGTGAAATGCAGCTCAATGTGAGCCATCAGGCAGCCATCTGTGAGCCTCGGGCTTCCTCCTCCATAAAATAAGGGAGTTGGAGCAGATCATCTGGAAAATCCCCTTTAGCTCTAAAATTCTGATGGCTAGTCAGGATCTCCTATCGTCCAAAACAAACAAACAAACAAACAAACAAAAAAGACAAGTAGCATGAGGAAGGAGAGCGTAGAGTGAAAGGGACAATGGGCTTGGAGTCCGAGGCCTGTGTGTATGTTCAGTCATGTCTGACTCTGAGACACTATGAACCAGAGCCCACCAGGCTCCTCTGCCCATTCTTCCAGGCAAGAATACTGGAGTGAGTTGCCATTTTCTTCTCCAGGGTGGAGTCTGAGCACCTGTATTTAAATGCAGGCCACTTGTTACCTGTGGGACCTTCAATAAGGTGGATAAGCTCCATGAGCCTCAGTCTCCTCATCTGTAAATTAGGGATGAGAATGTCAGCCATTTCACAAGACTATTGGTAGAATAATATTATTGGTACTTATTGCTAATAAATTAATAATGCATTACCAATAATAAAATCATCAGTAGAATAATCCTGTGGAATTATAATAAGAAAATGCATTTGCAAGTGTATATTGAGCACAGGAATGACTAAGTTCTGAGCTACTGTTGCCAGGGGCGTATCTATTGGCCCACACAGAATGTTAAGGACGTAGGGATTTCTTTTAGTTTAAATTTCAAGTAAAGATTCTTCCCAGCCAAAAAACAAGGTGGGGGGGTGGTGGGGGTAGAGTGCTTAACATCGAAAACGCCAGTGGTCAGATGGCTTGGAGCACAGTCACCAGCACATCGCTGATCTCAAAGGGCGTTTCTTCCCGCCAGAAAAGCCACTGATGGGGACAGGGAACTGCCATATTACAGGACCTCCCCAGATAACAAAGGCTTCCCGCTCCAAGGACCTCAAAGCAAGAAGCAGGCATCTCAGCACAGAGCAGATCCCAGTATACAGATGGGCACTTGGACCAAAATCCACAGCAGACCACAACCGTTCTCAAATCCACTGAGCTAAGAAACCTGACCCACTCCTTAGTGAGGAGGATTCAGGGGCCGACATCAGGACAGCCCAGGTTGTCTCTGCTTCTGGGGATCACTGTTCAGCTGTCACCAGAGTGAGCCCTCCCAGGAAATACTGTGGACGGCATCCAGGAGCCTCCAGCTGAGGAAGAGTTCTCGTTCCACATATACACCTGGGCTCATTGGCCCTGCCTGATGGTTACAGCCAAGGCTCTGAAAGCAAGCCCCTCCCTTTCAGAATCCTGTCCGGGGGTGTGCTGCTGTTACAGATCATCCAGGATAGCGTGTGTCACACGATGGCTGACATCAAATGAGACCCGAACAACATTTTACTCGTGTCTATTAGTTGCAAAGTGCTTTTTCATCTATATTCTCCTTTAATGCTTTCAGTAACCTGGAGGGAAGTTGACATAACAATACTCATTGTGAGAGCCAATAGTGGCTGCTCACCAGAACTTTCCAGATCTCCCCTTTCTGAGCACGTGGCAGGACCATGCTTCCCTGCACCCTTGGAGTTACAGATGACTATGTGACTTGCTCTGACTAACGAAACATGAGCAGAGTAATGCGTGTTACTTCCAGGTGGATGCACCAACATTTGTTCCTACTCTCCCTGTCCCAACACCATAGAAATTAACAATGCTTCTGATGCTAACTGTTTTTGTTCAGCTCTGTCCTAGAAGAAAAACAACAGAGCCCTCAGTAGACCAATGATGGACACGAAGAGTGAGTAAGAAATAAATCTTTGCTATATTAAGCAACTGAGTTTTGAGGGTTGTTTGTTCCTGCAGCATGAGCCCATGCTGACTGATAGACCCATGTCACAGGTAAGAAAGTCAGAACTGAAACAGGTGAAGTGAACTAACGTGCCTTTACAGCAAGAAAGTAGCAAAACAAGGACTGAGAGGACACTCTTTCTGAAGCTAAGTTTGATATTGCAAAACTAGCTTGAGTCTTGAAATTAGACCCTTTGAAACTGGAACTACGTAACTTTCATCCTTGTTATCTGTCCCCAGGAGCTCCGGTTCCGGCAGAAGAGAACGCACAGAACACTCGGTCCATGAGTATCCTCACTGGGTTGAAGCTTCTAGGAGGCTTGGAACTTTCCAAATACAGCCAGAGCTCACACCATCTGTAAGCAGATAAAGTCCTGTGCTCTGCCTTGGTTTTCCGACTCATGGAAGAACAAAGAGGATGGCTTAGGTCATCCATCAGCTCTTGCCACTTTCCTGTTTAGGAGGTATGAGAAGAGACTAGTACAGGCATATCTGTACTTGAAACAAGGGATGACTCAGCAGGGGAGGTCAAAAGACCTGTCCACAAAGAATCACATTCCCTTTAACCCCAGCCCTGACTACCACGGAATGCTGAAGAAGCTTAAGAGGTCTGGAAAGACTGGGAATAACTGTCAGTGGACTTCACTCATCAGTGATAAGAAGTGGACTGGGGCCTCCAAGATACAGCCATGCATCTGCTGCAAAAGAAGAGGAATAGATTCAGCTCTGTCACCTGGAGGTAAAAATAGCCTGGCGACTGCTCTTGGCTTAGGTTTGTGGTCCAGGCCTCTTAATGGAAGACCTGGGAACACCACAGAGCCAACCTTGCCTGAGCCCAAGCCTGCACAATGGCCTCCTGGGCAGCCCATCAGACCTGTGGTCATTACACAATGGCCTTTGTAAGTGCTTGAGTTCACTTGCCCTTGTCATGCAGTCCCAGTGTGCTAGGGTGGTGGGATGGGTGTGGTCTCCTGCTTTGTAGTATCTTGGATCCCCAAAAAGAGCACAGAGATGGCCAAGACAGGAAGCTGCTGATATAAACCCAAGGGCATACAGACTTAAATCATTTAGGTTTCACTGTCTCCCTGTTGACTGATGTTCTCTTCACTTTGTAGATGAGGGAACGGAGACTCGGGAGACAGCGCTTGCCAAGTATTAAGTACTCACATGAAGAGTAATTCTTATTTTGTCATCATCTTCATTATCATCATCATTTGGAACATTCAGATTTCAAAGAGTTTCATGGTATCTCCAAATCCCTTTTAGATATAAGCAAAATCTTTTGATCAAAATTTCTCAAACTTTGATACAAATCAGAATTACTTTGAGAGTTCTAAAAAAAAAAATGTACATGTGTGATTTCTACCTCAGTCCATAAGAACTACCTATAAGAACCTATAGGTTTGGAACCCAGCCTTAGATATTTTATCTTGCTTTCCAGATAATTCTAATATACTTCCTAAGTTAGAGAACCATGGACTTAGATGGAAGAAAGTTTTACAACCACACACCAACCCACACACCCCCACCCTAATATCTCACTCTCCTATGCATTAGGATAAGGTTTCTAAAGTCTGATTTCTCCTGCTTGACTCTTGGAGGCCTCATCTCTGATCATTAGGGATCAGCCCTGTGTAAGGGAAGCGGTGTGTGTGACTGCTGGGGGATGCAGCCTCCAAAATGGCCCCAAATTTGATCCCCATATCCCGATTACTGTCTGCTCTTGTGTAATCCACTCTCTTTGAGTGTGGGTTGGATTTATTGACTCATATCTAACAAATAGAATATGGAAGAAATGATGGAATGTCACTTCCAACACTAGGTTATAAAAAGACTGTGGTTTCCATCTTGGGCACCCTCCTGTTCTCACACTCACTCACTCTGAAGGGATTCACCCACCATACTGTGAGCTGCCCTATGGAGAGGTCTAGGTGGGATGGAATTGATGTGTCTAGCCAACAGCCCACAACAATCTGAGGATGGCCAACAGCTGTGAGAGTGAACTTGGAAGTGAATTCTCCCGAATCAAGGTTTGAAGTGACTTACAGCCCCAGTTAACATTGAATATAGCCTTATGAGAGACACCCAGCCTGGGGTACTGGGTTTCTCACCAGAAGAAATGATGAACCAGTAAATAGTCATTAAAACCATGAAATCTGGAGGTAATTTGTTAAGAAACAATAGATAACTAATACAATTATCCTTGGGGCTAGAGTACAGTGGTAGGATGGAATAACAACACCCCCCCCCCCAAAAAAAGATGCCCAAATCCTAGTCCCTGACATCTGTTACTTTATATGGCAAAATGGACTTTGCAGATGAAACTGAGTTAAGGATCTCAAGATGGGCAGATATTCCTAGATTATCCTGATCAGCTCAGTGTAGTCATAAGAGTGACTAAGTGAGGAAGAGATGGGCAGAAGAACCAGAATCAGAAACTAGGCACAGTTAAGAAAGGCTCAACATAGTGGATTCGCCAAAAAGCTAATTCAGGTCTTTTCATAACATCGTATGGAAAAACCCAAATTAACGGGCTTCTCCTTCAGTGGTGAGGAGTCTGCCTGCCAACACAGGACACACGGGTTCAATCCCTGGTCTGGGAAGGTTCCACATGCCACAGAGCAACTAAGCCACATGCCGCAACTGCTGAGCCTATGCTCTAGAGCCCGGGAGCTGTGAATATTGAGCCCATCTGCTGCAACTATGGAAGCCCGTGCACCCTAGAGCCCATGCTCTGCATCAAGAGAAGCCATGAGCCATGGCCATGAGAAGCCAGCGCACCACAACTACAGAGTACCCCCACTCGCTGCAACTAGAGAAAGCTGGTGAATAGCAACGAAGGGCCAGTGCAGCCATATATTAAGTAAATAAATAAACAGACCCAAACTGACTTTTTGGCCAACCCAGTACATTGCTGGCTCTGAAGGTGGAGGAGAAGACCATGAGCCAATGAATGCAGGCAGATCCTAGAGGCAGGAAAAGGCAAGGAAACAGATTCTCCCCTAGAAACTCCAGAAGGAATGTGATATTGCCCAGCAAGATTTGATTTTACCCAGCAAGATCAATTTCAGACTTCTGACTCTAGAACTACAAGATGATAAATTTGTGTTATTTCAGGCCATTAGATGTGTAGTCATTTGTTACAGCAACAATAGGAAACTAATACAAAGGTGAACATGGACAGGACAACACTGGGAAAAGCTTTTCTTGTAAAATGTAAAAGTCTTGACATCTCCATAGGGAGCTAGACTATTGTTAGTAATGCTATTGGGATGAGGCTATGAGGTTCATGAGAATAAACACAAAGTAATTAGTTTGCCCCTGAATAGGCAATTGGAGAAGTTCGGTTTTCTATCCGATGGCTTTCACCCAACACCAACCAGCTGCCCCACAAAAGCATGTCACAGACTAAGTCTTTGGGAAACAATGACAGAGTGGGACTAAAGCAGGACGCTAATGTAGGTTAATGCCACTTGAGATATCTCCATAATCTCCAAATACCAACAAGGCAAAGACCTGCCCACACAATTTTCACCTAGCTTGCCTACCAGTATCCCATCTCTTCTCCATCACTAAAATTTCCATGAGCTGCAAGTTAGGTCAAGAGTAATGGGGCAGGGGCTTCCCTGGTGGCTCAGTGGTAAAGAATCCACCTGCTAATGCAGGAGACATAGGTTCGATCCCTGGTCTGGGAAGATATCACATGCCACGGAGCAACTAAGCCCATATACCACAACTATTGAGCTCCAGAGCCTGAGAGCCACAACTACTGAGCCCACGAGCCTCAACTACTGAACCTCGAGTGCTAGAGCCTTTGTTCCACAGCAAGAGAAGTCCCCACGGTGAGAAGCCCAAGCACCGCAACTAGAGAGTAGCCCCTGCTCTCTGCAACTAGAGCAAAGCCTGTGCAGCAACGAAAACCAGCACAGCCAAAAAATAAATAAAACTATAAAAGAGTAATGGGGCAGTACTGAGCACTCCCTAGACCCCCAGGTCACTGAGGTCACTGCACAGCGATACCTGACTTTTCTTTACTCAAATATATAATCTCCCCACCTCTACCCTGGACAACCCAGGAGTCTACCTACTGTATCACTATTATAAAGTTGGCCAAAATTTTTATTCAGGTTTTTCCATGACACCTTACAGAAAAGTTCAAAGAAATTTTATGGCCAACCCAATGTTAAGATTTATCACTTTACCTCTCTGATCTAATTTTCTCCCCAGCCAATCAATGAATAGGGGAAACAGAAGTTCATAGAAGTTAGCTGATTGCCAAGAAAAGTAGAATCCAGATTTCCCGATTCCAACACTATATTCTGTCAACAAAACCACCGTTTTCTCACTTTAAGCAAAAGGACTTGAATTAAAATCTAATCGCAACGGCTGTGAGACAGACAACTTGAGTTCCAAGCCTGGCTGTCACGTAACGGCTGTCATTTCCCTGTGCCTCAATTTCCTCATCTACAGAAGAAAAATCTAGTGTGGAAAGAGGAGGCAGAGTTTGTGATAATGTCATGGAACTGAGGAAGAATACAGAAATACCCCCAAAGTCAGTAGCCACCCCCACTCAGACTTCCAGACCCAAAGCTGGAAACCATTAAAAGAAAAAAATTCTCCAAAATTTTTTCTCCCACAAACTTTGAATGTGGGTGTGAGCGGTACTTTAAGGGTTTATAAAGTGACACATGGGTCACCTGTCAGGGAGCCAGGATCGGAATGCTGGTTTTAATTACACTGAATATTTCACTTTCTTATGCAGAGGCATAATCAATTATCTTATTTAAAGGCATTACGATAATGTGTGTGTAAAATGGAGCCATTCCCTGTATTGCATTAGATTCTACTAATTATAGGAGAATGTTTGGAGCTAAAATGTCAGCTTGTCATCCGGATGGCTTGTAATTCAGGATTTGCATTCACAGACGGAAAGGGAACTCTGACAAAAATTGCAGGAAGCTCAAGCTTGTCTGGCCTTCGCCTCTCAGGCTCCAGCAGCAGCTAGAACACCAATCATCGCTGTACCCCCCACTCTTGTCTGCCACGCTGGGCGGTGGGTGCTCCATCTCTTCTCTTCCCCCAAGAGGGCAAGACGGGAGGAAGGGCTTTCAGGCAGGGGCAGGATGAGTGGGCAGCAAGTCATGCAAGCTGCAGAAAAGGAAGAGCAAAATTCCTCCTAAAGGCTCACGCACCCCCTTATTTCATTTTCTTCCTGGTAACTGAAATTCTAAAAGTGGCATTTAAAGGGATTCGTGTTCCTAAGAATTTACGATCTTTGGCTTTCTTGGAAATAGCAATCTGATTGATTTAATTCACTGCACATGTATTTCATGAGTGCCTACTGTGTGCATCATGCCAGTGGGTGGCTTAGGGGGCACTGGTTAATACTGTGGGCTCTAAACTAGACTTCTGGGACTTACTAGAAGCACACTGTGCACGAAGTAACCTGTGCCTCTGATTCAGTGTCAGTAAACTGGGGACAGTAGCATCATTACAAGGTTGGGGCAGATAATACCTGTGGTGTGTTTAGAAGGAGTCTGATGTTAATTAAGAAGTCAGCAAGGGTTTCCCTGATGGCTCAATGCTAAAGAATTAGCCCGGCAATGCAGAAGACACAGGATCGATTCCCTAGTTCAGGAAGACCCCATATGCCACACAAGCAACTAAGCCTGCGCGCCACAGCTACTGAGCCTGTTCTGTAGAGTCTGGGAGCCACAACTACTGAAGCCCTTAGACCCCACAGCCCATGCTTGGAAATAAGAGAAGCCACCGCAATGAGAAGCCCACACAGAGCTAGACAGTAGCCCACACTTGACACTAGAGAAGAGCCTGCATGGCAACGAAGATCCAGCACAGCCAAAATAAATTAACTAGTTTTTTTTTTTAAGTCAGAGATATAAATTTCTGTTTCTGACAAGCCACCTAGTCTGTGGTGTTTTGTTGTAGCAGCAGGAGGAGACTGAGACAGTCACCCAGCAGGCTTCTATGGCTCCCTGCACTCCGAGGAGTCCCACACCTCGGCCTCTCTCCTGAGCTCAGACCCACGTGGCCAACAGCGTCCCCTGTCTCCTCCAGGTACCTGTTCATCTCCACCTCAGGCTCGCCGTCCTCCCGGCTTCCTCCGTGGCACTGTTTACTCCTTTCCCCAGGTTGTCAACCTCCACGGCATCTGACTCATCCTCTTTCCTCGTACAGTCATTCACCAAGTCCCAGTGTTTTGTCTCAGAAACGTCTTAACCATCATCCCCTGGTCGCATCACCGCTGTCACCTCTCCTCGCTGTGGCCATCAAGGCCTTTCCTCGCCAGCCTCCCTCTCCCCAGTCTCATTGACATCGCTTCTCTCCCCCTGCGGACTTCCTACGTCTCGAGCAACTTTCATTGAGCCCTCCCAGGGACAAGTGCTCATTGGAGGTCCTAGGCTACATCTGAGAATAGAAAGCTCAGAGGAGCCCAGCATTCATCTATTAATCAATAAAAAAAGTGAAAAAGAAAGTGAAAGTTTTAGTTGTTCAGTCATGTCTGATTCTTTGTGACCCCATCAACTGTAGCCAGCCAGGTTCCCATGTCCACAGGATTTCCCTGAAACAATGATCATTTTATTTCTCACAATCTGGGTTTATAATTCGGTTGGTCCTTCTTCCGGTCTTAGGCTCTGTCATACAGCTGCAGTCAGCTGACAGCTCACCTGGACCTGGAAGGCCGCCTCACTCACACATCTGGCAGTTGGTGCTGGCTACGATGGGCTTGCCTGGTGGCTCAGACAGTAAAGAATCTGCCTGCAATGTGGGATACCCCGGCTTGATCCCTGGGGTCAGGAAGATCCCCTGGAGCAGGAAATGGCAATCCACTCCAGGATTCTTGCCTGGAGAATTCCATGGACAGAGAAGCCTGGTCAGCTACAGTCCATGGGGTCATGAAAGAGTCGGACACGACTGAGGGACTAACACTACTACTACCAAGGATCTTCCCTGGTGGCTCAGAGGTTAAAGTGTCTTCCTCCAATGTGGGAGACCTGGGTTCGATCCCTGGGTCAGGAAGATCCCCTGGAGCAGGAAATGGCAACCCACTCTAGTATTCTTGCCTGGAGAATCCCATGGATGGAGAAGCCTGGTAGGCTACAGTCCACGGGGTCTCAGAGTCAGACACGACTGAGCGACTTCACTTACTTACTTACTTAACCATGGATGGGAGCACCTGGTTCCCCTGCATGTGGGTTCTCACCCTCCACTAGGTTGGAAAGGCTTCCTTTCCTAGTGGTCTCTCCAAGAGGGTAGAAAGTAAAAGCAACAAGGTCTCTTAAGGCCAAGACTCCAGATCTTCCTTATGACACTGACACCATAGTCTATGTCAAAGTAAGTCATAGAACAACTCAGTGTGATGGAAATGAAGAAACTTAGCCTCTAAATGGGAGTATGGCAACATCCCATCACAAAAGGCCTGATTCATTAGGGGTCCTGATTAAAATAAGTCGGCCACCACACTAAGAAGGGCTTCCCTGGTGGTTCAGCAGTAAAGAATCACCTGCCAATGCAGGAAACACGGATTCTATCCCTGGGTCAGGAAGATCCCCTGGAGGAGGAAATGACAACCCACTCCAGTATTCTCTCCTGGGAAATCCCATGGACAGAGGAGCCTGGCGGGCTACCATCCATAGGGTCGCAAAGAGTCAGGCACAACTGAGCAACAAAACAACGACAGCAACAACCACATCAACAGATTTGTCCACAGTCATTCACTCAACTTGAAAATGTTAGGATATGAACCAGGGTCTTCCAATGCCAAGGTTTTCCCATTTCCATATCTGCTACTAGACCTGCTTCTCACCAAGAGGAAGTCAGTGATGGACGTGTCACCAAGAGCGTCCACAGTAGTGACACGGCCACTTAAGCTGGGCCACCATGGATGAAAGTGGCCGGCACCACCTCATCTTCCAGGAGCTCTGGCTGTGATGGCAGCTGCCCATCCCACCTTCCTACTCACTGCATCCAACTTGGCTCCAGCGAGCAGCATAATGCAGGACTCGAGAACTCCCCCAGGTCCCCGGACTCCATTAAGGTGCTGATTAAAATTTGATGCTCCCATTTAACACCTATTAGCAAACACAGTGCCCCCTGCTAGGAGAGAGAACTTGCAGGAGGGGGCCTCCCCAGCTCCCAGCAGCACCCTTCCTGCCAAGGTGGCAAACCATTAGATGAAAGAGAGATGAAGCAGAGATGAATGGGGAAGGAGGATTGGCTCCTCCTGAGCCCCAAAGTGGGCCTGAGAGCTTAAGTGTCCCGCGCTGAACAGTGAGACGGGGCCAAGGATGAGAAACCGGCATCTGAGAATCTGCAGCCCTAAGTGATGGAGAGAGGCCATCTCCTCCCCACTGCCTTCCCACCAGGCAAAGATCGGAATGGTCCATGAGAAGATGCATCATGGGAATGAATGTAATCAGGATACAAATGCCCCAAGTGGCAAGAATGGAATCTCTGTTCCCAAGGTCCACTCTGGAAACTCCCCAGAGAAACTCCCAAAGGGAAGGGGATCCCAGAGAAACTGACAGCATTCCACCTCTCCTTCCAAAGCAGAATGACTTGGCAGCAAACCTGTTGCCTTTGGGGTAGGAGAGAAGACATACTCAGCCAAAGGTTGGCTGTTGTTATTTAGTCGTTCAGTTGTGTCTGACTCTTTTGAGACCCCATGGACTTCAGACCGCCAGGCACCTCTGTCCATTGGATTCCCTAGGCAAGAATACTGGAGTGGGTTGCCATTTCCTCCTCCAGGGGATCTTCCCCACCCAGAGACTAAACCCACATTTCCTGCATTGGCAGGCAGGTTCTTTACCGCTGAGCCACCAAGGAAGACAAAAGGTTGGCTAGGTGTGTACAATGTACTAGTGTCTGGCACAAAGCAGAACTTACACAAAACAAGAAACAAAGTATCTAGCCTCAAGGAGCATATAATTTCATCGAGGCCACAGGTGCACACACCTGCAGCTAGGTAACAACACAAGGGTGTGATCAGGAGCACAGAACTAGATTTGACTCCCAAGCTTGTCATCACTTACTAGCTGTGTGAGAAGCTTCTGAAAAGCTAATTCACATGCTCCTGGTTAACACTTAGCAAACACTGTGCCCTCTTGGTAGGACAGAGCTCAAGGGGGCTTCCTCATGAGCTTGAAGATCAGCACCGCAGCCATGAGGAAGACCCTGGCAAGTCATGTTTAACTTTGAGCCTCAGCATCTTCATCTGTAAAATGGGGATTACAACACCCATTGATCTGGATTGTCATGAAGATGGTGTCAACTTGAAAAATAGCCACAATCTGAAAGTGGAGAGTTGTGTTTTATTCGGTGGGAATTTTAGGACTTCAAGCCAGGGAGATAGCATCTCAAGAGAACTTCTCCAAGGAGGTGAGAGGAGGAGCCAGGTTATATAAAAGCTTTCCAGCAAAGGGCGGCAGGTAGTCTGAACATCAGAAGGTTATTGTTAATTAAAGAAAACTGGATAACCCAAGTTAATGAATTAATGCTTTTCTATGTATGGAAAGAGGTAAGAGTCTGGGCTCAATGGAATCATCCCCTTCATAAGCATCTCAGCTATCCCGGGCCAGTGTCTTCTGTTTTTCACATCTAAGCTCCCTTGGGGCTCACAGCTGTCTGATGGCTGCCAGATAGCAGGTATTCTCCTTCCTGAATGCCCTTAGGGCTCAGCAGCTCACACTGGAGGGCTGTAATCGCTGACGACTGTGACAACCTTGTTTACTGATATGGCAGGAAATAATCCAGTTCTCAGAAGGATGACATGGTGCAGCTGAAAGCACCTTGTGAATGTTCAATAGCTACTCAAGGTCACAGCCTTCCAATTAGGGTAAGGGTTAGGCATAAGTGTAACCCACCTCCTCCAGGCTGTGGACCTTCCTGTGGCCATGGATATCACACGGAGATTTAGATGTTTTAAGGTTTATCCAGGTAGTTTTATTCCCTATGAGGCCCTCTCCCTGAGATACAAAGCCCTCCCAGTCCCACCCCATAACCATGGCCTCACCACCTCCCATAATAGGTGTTTCCACTGCAGATTTCATGATAGTCCTGCGGGAAGCAGGGTGACGAGTGGAGCCCCGTGATGACTCTGGCCTGTAATCTGGATGTTTCCCCAACACACTCACCTCCCCCCGCTTCAGGATCCCATGGTTAATGCTGACCCCAGTGATCTCTGCCTCCTCCTTTGGCCTCTTCCTCTACCCAGGGTCTTCTGCTGTGGGGTGCAACACCCTTGGCTTGTCTTTGAAGCCCTGTCTTTCCTCTTTTACCACTGGAACCCTGTGGTGGCCAGGCCTCCCCTGCCAGGCTGGGGAGCCAGAGGAGTCCTATAGACAGCAGTAACCCACCAGAAGCCAGGCACTTTAGAGCAGTAGAGGGATGGAAGAAAATTCGGGGTTCAGGAACAGTGCCCTGGCAGAGGTTGGGAAGATGACTTTTCTGGGAAGACAGCTTTGTATACAGGGTGACCGGAAACACCCCCACAGCCCCTTCAGGATCCCCACCCACAATGACAGACCCCCCCCCCATCCCCCTTCTACCAGCCCGATACACTGCCAGGCTTCACAAAGGGAAGGCTCAGCAGCTTGCCAGAGAGCTCTCTCAACCACACCCTTGACTTCCAGCTGGGGAGTTAAATACAGACTCCCAGCAGAGGTGCTACTAGCCCTGTTTCTGTCACCCTGACCCCTGCCCTGAACCCCTACTCTGCTGTGCTCTCCTCCACAGCCTCTGATGTACCAGGTGCCCATAAAAGTGTCTTTTGGGCTCTGAGTATCTCCTGCTCCCAAACTGCCCTCGGCAGGGTGTCCAGGTTGAAAGAGATCAGCATAAAGAGTGATGAACCCAAGATCCAAGTTCCCCTCTGTCACCTACCAGCTGTGCAGCCTAGGGCCAAACTGTTTAACCTTTCCAGGCCTTGGTGTTTTCATCCGTAAAGTGAGACCATAAACTCCCTTTGTAGAAAAGTGGTGGAATTGGATGTCTATAAAGTT
Source organism: Bubalus kerabau (assembly GCF_029407905.1). Classification (NCBI taxonomy): domain Eukaryota; kingdom Metazoa; phylum Chordata; class Mammalia; order Artiodactyla; family Bovidae; genus Bubalus; species Bubalus kerabau. The sequence goes on from NC_073642.1 coordinate 20,161,565, forward strand.
CATGATGCGCAGCCTGGAGCAGAGCTGGAGGCCCCTCGTTGCCCCGGCTTTGAGGCAACATTAGATACCCACGGGGGTTTTCCAGATGGCTCAGTGGTGAAGAATCCGCCTGCCAATGCAGGAGCCACAGGACACTCAGGCTCGATCCCTGGGTCAGGAAGATCCCCTGGAGACGGAAATGGCAATCCATTCCAGTATTCTTGCCTGGGAAATCTCACAGACATAGGAGCCTGGTGGGCTATAGTTCATGGGTCACAAAGAGTCCCACAGCTGAGCGACAAACACTTAGATACCCACTGGCCATCACAGTGAGGGCACATGATGGGATGCTGGCTCAGGAATGGCACCCCAGCAGGAATGCGACCTCAGAGATGACCTCCTCTCCTCCCTGCCCCCATACCTGGGTTGGTCCCACCTATGGATTCTTCTCAGGAATCTTCAGTCTGGCTTCTTGTTCCTGTCTCTGCTCACACTGACTCTGTTCAGGCTCTCATCACCACTCCTCCCAATCTATTAAGACAACCTCTTCCTGGCCCTGCTGTCATGACTGGGGGTTGGAGGGGCTTCCTACAAAGTCAAGAAATCTCCACTAGAGCCCCATGGCCCTCAGGATCAGCTCAACTCCTTTTCAGGGCTTATAAGCACTTCCTAGTCACACCCCACCCTTCTCTCCAGTCTTACCCGCTCACCACCCCGCCCCCCCACCTCGCAGCTATAGTCCAGTCACTCCAAACCCCTCACTGTCAGGAAGATACCTGATCCCCTGCTCCTTTTCACCCAGGTAACTGCACTTGCCTCTGCATAGAAGGCCCACCCCTCCCTTTCCCAGCACGTGGTTCCAGGGAAGCCATTATATCATGAGAGACTCAGACCCAGCAAAGCCTTCCTTGGTACCCCTCACTGTTGTTGTTCAGTTGTCGTGTCTGACTCTCCATGCAACCCATGGACTGCAGCACACTAGGCTTCCCTGTCTTTCACTATCTCCTGCAGTTTGTTCAAATTCATGTCCATTGAGTCGGTGATGGACCCCTCATGGACTCCATTGCTTTTACCTCTATACCAGGGGTCTGCAAGTTCAGTTCAGTTCAGTCGCTCAGTCGTGTCCGACTCTTTGCGACCCCATGAATCACAGCACGCCAGGCCTCCCTGTCCATCACCAATTCCTGGAGTTCACTCAAACTCACGTCCATCGAGTCGGCGATGCCATCCAGCCATCTCATCCTCTGTTGTCCCCTTCTCCTCCTGCCCCCAGTCCCTCCCAGAATCAGGGTCTTTTCCAACGAGTCAACTCTTTGCATGAGGTGGCCAAAGTATTTGAGTTTCAGCTTCAGCATCAGTCCTTCCAATGAACACCCAGGACTGATCTCCTTTAGGATGGACTGGTTGGATCTCCTTGCAGTCCAAGGGACTCTCAAGAGTCTTCTCCAACACTATAGTTCAAAAGCATCAATTCTTCAGTGCTCAGTCTTCTTCACAGTCCAACTCTCACATCCATACATGACCACTGGAAAAACCATAGCCTTGACTAGACGGACCTTTGTTAGCAAAGTAATATCTCTGCTTTTCAATATACTATCTAGGTTGGTCATAACTTTCCATCCAAGGAGTAAGCATCTTTTAATTTCATGGCTGTAATCACCATCTGCAGTGATTTTGGAGCCAAAAAAAATGAAGTCTGACACTGTTTCCACTGTTTCCCCATCTATTTCCCATGAAGTGGTGATACCAGATGCCATGATCTTCTTTTTCTGAATGCTGAGCTTTAAGCCAACTTTTCACTCTCCTCTTTCACTTTCATCAAGAGGCTTTTTAGTTCCTCTTCACTTTCTGCCATACGGATGGTGTCATCTGCATATCTGAGGTTATTGATATTTCTCCCAGCGATCTTGATTCCAGCTTGTGCTTCTTCCAGCCCAGCGTTTCTCATGATGTACTCTGCATAGAAGTTAAATAAGCAGGGTGACAATATACAGCCTTGACATACTCCTTTTCCTATTTGGAACCAGTCTGTTGTTCCAGGTCCAGTTCTAGCTGTTGCTTCCTGACCTGCATATAGGTTTCTCAAGAGGCAGATCAGGTGGTCTGGTATTCCCATCTCTTTCAGAATTTTCCACAGTTTATTGTGATCCACACAGTCAAAGGCTTTGGCATAGTCGGTAAAGCAGAAATAGATGTTTTTCTGGAACTCTCCTGCTTTTTCCATGATCCAGTGGATGCTGGCAATTTGATCTCTGGTTCCTCTGCCTTTTCTATAACCAGCTTGAACATCTGGAAGTTCACCGTTCATGTATTGCTGAAGCCTGGCTTGGAGAATTTTGAGCATTACTTTACTAGCGTGTGAGATAAGTGCAATTGTGCGGTAGTTTGAGCATTCTTTGGCATTGCCTTTCTTTGGGATTGGAATGAAAACTGACCTTTTCCAGTCCTGTGGCCACTGCTGAGTTTTCCAAATTTGCTGGCATATTGAGTGCAACACTTTCACAGCATCATCTTTCAGGATTTGAAATAGCTCCACTGGAATTCCATCACCTCCACTAGCTTTGTTCGTAGTGATGCTTTCTAAAGCCCACTTGACTTCACATTCCAGGATGTCTGGCTCTAGGTGAGTGATCACTATGACCCAAATCCAGCCAACCATCTGCCTTTTTATGGACTATGAGCTGAAAATGGTTTTCCAATTTTAAGTGCTTAAAAAAAAATCAAAAGAGGAATATGTCAGGACATGTGAAAATGATGTGAAATTCAAATTTCAGTGTCCATAAATAGTTTCATCAGAATCCAGGCACGCACGTTTGTGCACATATTGTCTGAGGCTGCTTTTGCATGACAAGGGCACAGTAGAGTGATGCAAGAGACTGCATGGCCCCAGTCTGAAACATTTCCTCTCTGGCCCTTGACTTAGCAGAAAGGCTGGCTGACCCCAAATCTAGTCTACTATGATTTTCATCTCAAACAGCACTTGTCCTAGAATTTCTTGTCTTCTCTGTGGATGATGAGCAAATTGAGGAAGAATCTTGCTCAACAACATCCCTTAGGTCTGTTCCCATCCCTAGCAATAGCAGATGTTCAATTAACATTCTCTTCCCATCAGAAACACCTCTTCAACTGTCCCAGCCCCGAAGGCCGGTCCTGATGCCTGGGATCTGCTATCACCACTGTCTTTGTCCCTCCAGCCCTGGTGGAGGTAGGCTCTGCTGGAGACACCTCCTGAAGCAGAGAGCCAAGAGCATTATGGACACTGCAGCTGAGCTGAATGAGTTGATGTGCATAAGATCATGCACTTAGAAGGTGCGGAGCAGGGATCCCAAATTCAGACCTTTCCCAGCACACAGCCCGCCACGTGGAAGGACAGGAGAGCTGGGATTCCTTGAGCAGCAGAGTCCTAGGACCAGAGGCAGCTCCCCAGGAATGTTTGTTGCGTGGGGTTTCTAAGCAGCATTTGTCTAATAAAGTAATTTCTGAACATCTCACATCCCCTAATTACTTGTCACAATAATGTGAGGCATCTCCCCCCACATGCTTGTTTTTCTTTCTCTGGTGCAGAGTAGGAGCTCCAGGGCCCAGAAGGCAGAGATAAATATAGCCCCTCATTTACTCACCAGTTGGGTTGCCTGAATGTACAACCATACACGCTGCCACCCCAACACATGCCAAGCCCGTGCATGCGCATGGGGAGTGGGGCTGCTTGGACCATGTGACCTCGCTGACACCTCTGGGGCCAGCTCTAACTTGGGAAGAGGCACAGGTTTGTCCAGCTTGATGCCAACTGGCCCCAGCTGAGACCATTCTTTGGAAGTTCCTGGGAGGCAGACTTGGCTGTGGTAGAAGGAGGAACTTTCCTGATGATGAAGCATCTTATGATGCCCAATAGAGGGCATTTTCCACTAAGTGAGGGATGAATTTACTTCTGAGGTTCCCATGGGTTCCAAGCCCAAGACAGTCTATGCTTAGAAGTGTTCCCAGGCTTCCCTGGTGGTCCAGTGGTGGAGAGTATGCCTTGCAATGCAGAGGACACTGGTTCGATCCCTGGTCCGGGAAGGTCCCACATGCCTTGTGGCAACTAAGCCCGTGCCCCACAGCTTCTGAGCCCATGCTCTAGAGCCCAAGAGCCACAACTACTGAAGCCTGCATGCCTAGAAACCACACTCCACAACAAGAGAAGCCACCGCACTGAGAAGCTTGAACCCCAGAACAAAGAGTAGCCCAGCTCTCCACAACTAGAGAAAGCCTCCAAGCAGCAACAGAAAATGTTCCCCTCACTTCGCCTCATCCTCCAGCAGTTCAGACTGAAACACAGGGAGGGGTGGGCAGCACTAAGGATGGGGCTATGGGCGGGAGGCAAGGCTCTCATACGTCCATTCTGCAGCTCTCCTCCAATTCAACGGTGTCTTTTTGGGGGTCCAAGGCTGGGTTCTCTCCCCGTCTCTGCCTCTTGGGAGAGGCAGTAGCAGAACCAGGAGACGGTGACACACATGGTCCCGATTCTTTCCTTCCTGGGTCAACCCTCTCATCCTCCCTCCCACAGGGTCCCTCCTGGTGCGCTGCATCCCCCAGGACTCCCTAACTCCCAGCATACCCTACTTAAGAGTCTTGATCAGGGTCTTTATTTCCTCATCACAGTCTGGAGGTCATAGATACAGTGATCCAGAAAGAAAAGAATGTGTGTGTGTCTTTCTCCTCTTTCCATATGTATACATGAACTGTTGCTGCTGCTAAGTCACTTCAGTCGTGTCCAACTCTGGGCAACCCCAGAGACGGCAGCCCACCAGGCTTCCCCATCCCTGTAATTCTCCAGGCAAGAACACTGGAGTGGGTTGCCATTTCCTTCTCCAATGCGTGAAAGTGAAAAGTCAAAGTGAAGTCGCTCAGTCATGTCCGAATCTTAGCACCCCCATGGACTGCAGCCTACCAGGCTCCTCCATCCATGGGATTTTCCAGGCAAGACTACTGAAGTGGGTTGCCATTGCCTTCTCCGATACATGAACAGAACTGGGCCCAAATTTTCTAGAAAGCAGTCCCACTCTAGACCAGCAGAAAACCGCTCCCCTCAGGCAAATTCTCCTATCATTCATGGTCTTGTTCAAAGGGTCCCTCTCCTGTGCAAAGTTCCAGGTGGATACAGACCTTAAATATCTGGTTGGGTGGTATCTGTCCAGCTCATCCCAATGTGGGGATTAATTCCCTGGGTCAGAGGACTCCTCTCCTCTCTGATGTCACTCTGTGAAACGACAGGGCTTGTGTGTGTTCACAGTAATGCCCTCTGAGCTCAGCTGTGTTGGGTAAAACACAACAGTATTTGCCAAAAATAAGGTTGATTGGAAAAGGCTTTGAACAAACAGACAAGTAGTGCTATTCAGAAGACACAGAAGCCAGGTCTCTCCAATGGAGGTGTCTCCTGTAGAGACTCCTTGATTTCCAACACCTCTGCCCAGCTATGTGGGTCCACTGGAGGTTTACCCGGTCACTGGCTTTTTTTGACATGGGTTACTCCACAAAACCATATTTTCTTTCTCGTCATTTCCTCTCCTGTTCCCTTCTACTCCCTGAGAAAGCTGAAGTTTCCTGAATTCTCACAGCAATTCTAAGGAATCAAAGCAGAATAGAGTGAGCCCAACTTGGGTGAAATTGCGCATCTACTGAGTTTCAGTTGTACAACTTGGTACCCAACATTTAACCTCTTTTATGCTCAATTTCTTCAACTATACCATGAGGGTCTCATGTCTCTAATGGACAAGTGTCATTTTCATCTACCCAGCAACCATTCTCTCATTTTCCAGTGTCAACACCATGATTTTCCTTTGGAGAAATCACATCTTTTTTACTCCTAGTCCATGTGGTTTAGGCGGGTGATGCCCCCACCAGCACAAGTGGGAAGACACACCTGGGTTGACCAGTGAGAGCAAGCAAACACTTGGCCACAGTGATTGGTTCAGGAAAAGCCATGTGACCAGGTTAAGCCAATAAGAGTCAACCCTGGGATTTTTGTTGAAGCTCTCTTTCCTTGAAATTGCTACAAAGATAGAATAAGTCTAGAGCTGCTGGTGGCCGCCTTTGCGACTACATGAGACGTGCCTGTCTGAGAATGAAACCTACACAGAAGAAAACAGAACTAAGAAATTCAGAAATTCCTTAGGACATTACTTAAGGACCTGGATCTAATTGTGTCTGAAGTTTGCCCTTAAACTTCCCATGACATGAGCCAATAAATTTCCACTAAGCTAGTTTGAGTTGTGCTTCTTTCACTGGCAACTGTAAGTCCTGACTAAGACACTACCTTAGGGCTTTTGTCAGAATCAAATGAAACAGCATACACAATCACCTAGAAGACTGCTGGCACATAATAGGAGCTCATTAAATATTAGTCACCTTCCCAACAAGAAGAGGAAGGGAAAAGTGCCAGTGGACACAAGAAAGAATGAAAGAAAGATATACAATTAACAGAGCAAGAGCCCAGGGGAGGCAAGGGGATGAGATCAAAGCATGGGTGGAAGGCTTAGCCTGAACAGAGGTAGGGAAACTTCTTCCCTGGGGGCAGCAGGAAGAAACCCTGGGAATTCAGAGAAGTTGAGGTGGGGAGGAGGAATGCAGAGGGACTTCACAGCAGGTAGCCTGGTCTCCTTGACCTTGGGGTTGGGGTCCTCTGCCAAGTGGGCACATGGATGGCCTCAGAGCCTTGAGGACAGTGGAGAAAGGTGGGAACAGTCATCATAATTGTTAGCAAGAGAAAAATGGAAGGTTGCTTCACACCCAAGGGCCTGCTGCCCTTGCCCCTGCAGATCCAAATCCACATAGATTTTTTCATGTAATGCCTTTTAATGCCACATGCCACATGCCTTTTTCATGTAATGTTCCTTTGGCTCATTCTATTTTCCTTTTGGGTCTTGAAAAGAGGGACCTCTGGCTTTCCAGGAGACCAGCTTAGAACCTAAGCCCAGGAACACCCTCCTCCACCCCCAAAACACACAGCCCTTGCTTAGAAAGGACTCCTATGGAGTCCAGCCTCCTTCATGTCCCTCCTTCAAGAAAAAGAGAAATTGATTTACAGGAGAACTGTGATGCTGGAGAAGATTCTTGAGAGTCCCTTAGACTACAAGGAGATCAAACCAGTCAATCCTAAAGGAAATCAACTCTGAATATTCATTGGAAGGACTGATTGGAAGGACTGTGAAGCTGCAGCTCCAATAGTTTGGCCACCTGATGCCAAGAGCCAATTCATTGGAAAAGACCCTGATGCTGGGAAAGATTGAAGGAGAAGGGGGTGGTAGAGTATGAGATGGTTGGATGGCATCATTGATTCAATGGACATGAATTTGAGCAAACTCCAGAAGATAGCGAAGGACAGAGCAGCCTGGAGTGCAGCCTGGTGTGCTGCGGTCCATGGGGGTCACAAAAAGTCAGACTCTACTTAGCGACTAGACAACAACAGAAGCCATCTTTCTGAGTACCCAGTTCAATCTCTCCTTCCTTTCTCTAAATCAGAAGTTGGCAACCTTTTTCTATAAAGGTCTACATAGCATATATTTTAGCCTTTCTAGGCCATATGGTCTCTGTCACAACCAGCTTCTAAACTCTACAGTTGTGGAGTCAAAGCAGCAGAGACAATACGTAAACAAATGGTCATGGCTGTGTTCCAATATAACTTTATTTATGAACACTGAAATTTGAATTTTATGTCATTTTCACGTCTCATGAAATATTATTCCTCTTGAATTTTTCCCCCAACCATTTAAAACATGCCAATCATTTTTATACCAAGGCCTGTACAAAAAGTCAGTGGACAGGATTGGTCCATACTTCATGTTAATAATTTGCCAACCCTGCTCTGACTAATGAATGGCCATGGCAGGTAATCATTAAATTCTTACTCTGCACAAGATCTATTGAGATTTCCCTAGTTAATCACCATTCCAGACTTATTAGATCAGTAGGATCATCCCCATTTTATAATTTGGAAAATCTGAAATTCAGAGAGCTTTTGTGACTTGCCTTAGAGAGTATCCCGCTCAGGGATGGGAAAACTGGGGTTCAAGTCCATGCCTGTCTGTCCCCAAAGTCTTTCTTGCCCATCAATGTCTTTCCAGAGCCTCTCACACCTTTCTGAGCCCTTCCCCACTGCACAGCCTCATATTGGTCTATATTATAGTTGTTTGTAACCATGACTTAATTCTCCCACAGAGGTGAAACTGCCTGAGGGGCAGGCATGTGTCTTTTATTCTTACTGCCTAGTCCTCTGCCAGCCATCTTGTCACTCAACAAGTGACAAGCAACACTTGTTGCTCAACAAGTGTGTCGAGCAAACCACTGCTGCTGCTGCTGCTAAGTCGCGTCAGCCGTGTTCGACTCTGTGCAACCCCATGGACGGCAGTCCACCAGGCTCCTCCGTCCCTGGGATTCTCCAGGCAAGAACACTGGAGTGGGTTGCCATTTCCTTCTCCAGTGCATGAAAGTGAAAAGTGAAAGTGAAGTTGCTCAGTCGCACCTGACTCTTCGCGACCCAAGGGACTGTAGCCTACCAGGCACCTCCGTCCATGGGATATTCCAGGCAAGAGTACCGGAGTGGGTTGCCATTACAAAGAGGCATTAAATTCAAGGCCACAAACTGTATTGCCCTGGTGGCTCAGTGGTAAAGAATCTGCCTGCCAATGCAGAAGACACGGGTTCAAGCCCTGATCCAGTAAGATGCTACATACAGCAAATCAACTAAGCCTGAGTGCCACAACTATTGAGCCTGCGCTTTAGAACCCTGGAGCCACAACTACTGAGCCTACATGGCACAGCCACTGACGCCTGCGTGCCCTAGAGCCTGTGCTCCACAGCAAGGGACGTCACCGCACAACGAGAAGTCCCAGCACCACAGCTAGGGCAGCCTCCGCTCTCCGCAACTAGAGACAAGCCTGCGCAGCAGTAGAGATCTAGCACAGACAAAAATAAACGAGTAATTTTTTAAAAGACCGCAAACGACAAAGCACCCTCAGTATTGCCCAGCAATCCCAGCATGCTGTTCTAGAAATTTCTTTCTCACTCTCTGAGCTGACTGTTAAATGCTTCTTCTCTCCATGCCCCTCCTCCACCCCCTGCTCCCCACCCCTAGAACCTTCTCTCCCTGTATGCAGGGAGCCTTCCTTCCCAGCCCCAGGGGCTCACAGGGATGGAGGGATCTCAGGGATCCTTCTTGAAAGGCTTTCCTCTCTTGGCTGCCCCAGCCCACATCCCTGCAGCCTGCTGGCAGCTGACTGTTTCTGGGGCTCTTGAAAACTTTCTTTAACTTGGGAAGCCCAGAGTGGTGCTAGAAACCGGCAGTGCAATTACAGGGCTTTTAAACTGCCAAGCTCCTCTGTGCTCATTTCCCCAGGGGCCCCTCTGAGGCCAGGCTGTGTTAGGTCCAGAGGGAGCAGGTGAACTCCCATCTTCACCAGAGGAGAGTGTCTTTCCAGCAGCTGCTTGTTCAGGGCTTGAGAAGAGGGGCAGCCAGCAGCGCAGCTCAGGGTCCAAAGCAGATCCAAGGCTCCACACCCCAAATCAGAACCTGGGATGAGCAGGGGTTGGAGGGTCTCTACCAGCCAGGGTCAGCTGGGGTGGGGGAAGGGGAGTGAGGAGTCACACTGACTTCAAAGTTAAGCCCAGCTCTTTGCAGAGAAGCCAGAAGTGGCCCTACCGACCTCTCCAGCTAGATCTCCAGGGAGGCCATCCAGAGCCCTGGGCACATGTCTGTCCATCAGTCAGCCTGTGGCACTGCAAAAGTCTTCCTGGATTCGGAGTCTGTCTTCTTCCCCTCCAGCCTATAGCTTCCTGAGGCTCAGAAACTGTGACTTTTATGTCCCACAGTGCATTCTTAGCCAATGTTTGTTGAATAGAGAAATGCTTCAGGAGAGGCAGGTGGGGTCTGTCATGCTTGGGGAAGAAAAAGGATCTCCAACAAGTCCACCTCACATATAACTCAGGTGCATCATGGGCTGCTGGGCTTCCCAGGTGGCTCAGTGGTAAAGAATCTGCCTGCCAGGAGATGCAGGTTCGAGCCCTGGGTCAGGAAGATCTCCTGGAGAAGGAAGTGGAGACCCACTCCAGTATTCTTGCCCAGGAGATCCCATGGACAGAGGAGCCTGGTGGGCTACAGTACATTCCATGGCATCCCAAAGAGCTGGACATGGCTGAGCGACTAAACAACAACAGCCTTGTGGGCTGCTAACTGCTCTGCAGCTCAGGATAGTTTTTCCAAGTGTGTTTTGGAGAGGTGGAGCAGTTTAGGAATTTAGCAGGGAGATAGCTAGAAAATCCTCTTGGCTCAAGCCCACCAGACACATCCTGAAATGCAGGGCTAGCTGTGGCCCTAGGAACAGCCACTCTGGGGCTCCATCCTGCCCCCTGGGATCAGTGGGTCAGCATGTCTGCAGCCCCAAGAACTCAGTCACCCCCATGGCAGGGATGAGACACTGCTCCCTCTCTGGAACTCCCTCCTGAGAGCACAGTGACAGGTGGAGGGACCTCGGGGGTCTTCCAGGCCAACCTCTTAAATCTAAAGTGCTGGAAGGGGACACCCAGAACTGAGAGTGGAGCAGAAAGACCTCCTGGTACCAGGGCATTGGAAGGCCTGTCCCTCATCACTGATAGCGAGCTGTTCCACCCTGGGGTCTGAGACAGGGCCACAGAATCTGTATTAATGAGGCCTCCGGAGATGCTGCTGCAGGGCCATTCCATCAGTGTCCACTCCTCTACTGATGAATGACTGACAGCCTAGAAAATGTCCTTCCTCCAAGGTCTGAGGCTGAGGGGGTTATGGAGTCCCTACTCAAGCTCTCCCTGGTTGGGAAGATGATGTCCTTCAAAAGTTTGGGACAGGAGTCCCTTGACACTGCTGTGGGGTGACTGCGTCCCAGCTTACAAGCTTGGGGTCATGCCCTGCTGTGGCTGAGGCTCCTGGGCAACAAGGATGGGCTCACCCAACATGAGGCCCTGTGCTGGCTCGGGATTGTGGGTGAGGAGAAAGCCCCTACCAGGCCCCTCTGACCCAGGAGGGTCCACCATCCTGTGGGGTGGCTATCACTGTTCCAGTTTCACAGGGGAGGAAACTGAGGTTCTGAGAGGTACAGCGGCTGTCCCCCATGTCAATCCATCTGGTACGCAGCAATGCCCAGAGCCGGGAGCTTCTGACCCAAGGCTCATATTCTTGGCTTCCCCTGGAGACCTGAGGCAGTGCTCGTCACCCTGACCACAGCTGAGGCTACAAAGTAGATGTGTCCCTCCTTCTGGGGACACAGCTCAGTGGCTGAGCAACAGGACACAGAAGGAAGAAGGGCTGTGGGTTCTGATCCCAGGGGAGCCCGCGCAGACCACCGAATGAAGAGAAGGGTTTTGCTGGTGAGGCATGCCTGCCCACACCTGACTGCAAACTAGGTAATGGACTGAGTCTGCAGACCTGAAGTGCTCGATGAAGGGCCATTAATAACCCTCCTGGCACGGCCTGGCCTGGGCCGCGCAGGGGTGCATCATTCATACATCTGCCATGGCGCTCCAGCTTCTGTACCATGGCCAGCGGAATGGGATGAGTTGACTCAAACAGCCTGAGGAAGAGGCTTTGAGAGGGGCTGGGGGACTTCGAGCCCCGCGTGCCCTCAGCACCTCTCCCCAGACTGGGCAGAATTGAGAACCACAAAGGACTGGTTGTTCCACAGAAGCTGGGGCTGTTCCCATCATGGCTGAGGACACTCCCTGGCCTGGAGCTCTGGGACCTCCAGCAGGTCTCTTCATCCAGAAAATGGACCTGGGGAAGCCAAGGTCCTGCCAGCTCCCCCACTCTAGGCCGCCTCTGCAAGCCAGACCTTGAGACTCAATTTCCCTCCTGGGAGGGTAAGGATCTAACATTCCTGGAATAACCGCCAAGCTCTAGGCACCCTGCCTGTTCTACTCCAGTCAATCCCCTTAATACCCTAAGGAGGCCAGTCCTGTCACAATCCCACTCAGCAGAGGTGAAAACTGAGGCTCACCAAAGTTAAAGTAACTTCCCCAGGACCACAGACCTGTTCCCCAAAAGGACAGATTTGGTCACTCAGATCCTTTTGGGATATAACAGAATGCACCTAAATAAAAATAACGCAGACTTCCAGTGGTTAAGACTCCAGGCTTCCAACGCAGAGGGTGTGGGTTCAATCCCTGGTCAGGGAACTAGGATCCCGCATGCCACATGGTGCAACCAAATAAATAAATAAAATTTTGAGACTTCCCTGGTGGTCTCGAGGCTGAGATTCTGCACTTTTACTACAGGGCACTCAGGTTTGATACCTGGTCAGGTAACTAAGACTTCCCTGGTGGCTCAGATGGTAAAAGCATCTGCCTGCAATGTGGGAGAACCAGGTTCAATCCCTGGGTCGGGAAGATCCGCTGGAGAAGGGAATGGCAACCCACTCCAATACTCTTGCCTGGAAAATCCCATGGATGGAGGAGCCTACAGTCCATAGGATCGCAAATAGTTGGACATGACTGAGCAACTTCACTTTCTTTCAGGTAACTAAGGTCCCATGTGCTGCGTGATGAGGCCAAAAGAATGGAAAAAAAAAAAAAAAACTAACGTGTCCTCAGTACAGGACTTCTCAGCGTGTTTGTTTGTGTGCTCAGTTTTTTAAGTCTAGGAGAAATCCTCAGTTCTTCAATCAAGCACTAACCTTAAGTGCTACTGTGTAGGTATTTTATTGATGTGATTAAAATTCACAAGCTGTTACCTCTAGGTAAGAGAGATAATCCTAGATAATCTGCATTGGCCTGATTCAATCGGTCCACAGGCCTTAAGAGCAGAGGGGAGGCTCCCCAAGGAAGAAATGCTGTCTATGGCCTGGAGCTGCGCCCCGGGCCAGAGAGCTTCAGCCTGCCCTCCCTGACAGCCTGCCCTTCCCATGTCAGGCTTGTCTGGCCAGCCCCCACAATGGCATTAACCAACTCCTTGCAATAAATCCCTGTCTACTTTCTATCTACTGTACTGGTCTTTTTTCTCTGGCTGGACTCTGCCTAATACAAGTCTGCATCATGTTTCACAATCTCCAAGAGTAGAATACAGTTTTTTTGTTCTTGTTGTTGCTGTTGTTGTTATAATTATTTATTTATTTTTGGCTCTGCGGTACTCTTGCTTGGAAACTCCCATGGATGGAGGAGCCTGGTAGGCTACAGTCCATGGGGTCATGAAGAGTCCGACACAACTGAGCGACTTCACTTTCACTTTTCACGTTCATGCATTGGAGAAGGAAATGGCAACCCACTCCAGTGTTCTTGCCTGGAGAATCCCAGGGGCAGGGGAGCCTGGTGGGCTGCCGTCTATGGGGTCACAGAGTCAGACACGACTGAAGCGACTTAGCAGCAGCAGCAGCAGCAGCAGGTCTTCATTGCTGTGCAGGCTTTTCTCTAGTTGCGGTGAGCAGGGCCACTCTGGTTGCAGTGCACAAGCTTCTCTTTGTGTTGGCTTCTCTGGTTGTGGAGCTCAGGCTCTGGGGTGCACGGGCCCCAGCAGTTGTGGCTCCCGGGCTCTAGAGCACAAGCTAAGTAGTTGTGGTGCACGAGCTTAGTTGCTCCAAGGCATGTGGGATTTTCCTGGACCAGGGATCAAACCCATGTCTCCTGCATTGGGCGGGCAGATTCTTTACCACTGAGCCACCATTCTTTACTAGGGAAGCCCTAGAATAGAGTTTTAAGACAATTTCCAAACAGATTTGGACAGTGGGGCCTTGAAGGTGAAAAGCAACTCATGGAATTCTTGTCTGGAAGATCTCTCTCTTTCTCTCTCTCCCAACCCCCTTCTCTTTCTCCTCTAGCTCTCTCTCTAGCACACTCTGATTTAGGCAAAGTGAGCCAGCCAGTCATAAGGGAGAGCTAACTCTCTGTGACAGTCAACAGTGGCTGTGACTGTGACCACGTGCTCCCACTGTGGGCAGATCATCCTCATCACCATCATGTCAGCCACCAGCCAAAGTCTTGGCTGCTCACAAAACATATCCTCCACATCAGCTCAGGTCAGCCCCTCGGGCCCAGATGTTTGCTCTCAGTCAACGTTCTCACCTATAGAGCAGCGCTGACAAGCCCAGCCCTTCTCAGAGGGCAAAAAGACACAATCAGATGGCTCATGCTGAGTCCCTGGCACACAGAGGGTGGTGGGTGTCCAACCCCTCCTCCCTCCTCCCCCTGATGATGAGCTGTGCTAAAACAGGCCTCCTACTATATAAGGTATGAGCAACGTTTTAAAACCACTCAGAATGTTCAGCATTTGCCAAAAAGATGGTACGGCACTCTCCCAGGCCCATGGCCCATCCCGAATTTAACAGGCCCGTGTTTACAAACCCAGACCCGTACATCTCCAAGGCTCCCACACACATCCCAGCTGCCTCCCCAAGATCCATGCTCGGAGAGTCTCTGGCGGTGTCACTGCCAGCTGGTGCTTCTCAGAGTGTTCCTGACGCTCAGTCTGGGCCCCAGGCAGCCATCACGGTGGAAGGAGGGGGTGGTCAGGAGACACTCCTACCGTCTAAGGACCATCGGGACCCCAAGCTGCAGGGTTCAGGCCAGAGCTCTTAAAGCAGGACTTGCGTGAAACTCTGGCAGCTAAGAGGAGGTAAGTGAACCACAGGACACTGCTCTCTCGGGTCCCAGACTTTACTATCTTTCTGTCCCTCATTCCGTGTGTGTGTATGTATGCACCCTCAGAGCACATGCTCACATATCCTTTCCACCCTGTAACAACCCAATCACACTGAACCCAGGACCCAGGAAGAGACACAAGTCTCTTGATTGGACAGAACACAGACCACAGTTAATGCTGTAACGAGCATACACTTAGCATGTGGGAGAGCAATTCAGCCCTCACTTGGACTCTATTTATCATTTCTTTCAGCACTGAGTCTGTAAGCGACATCTGAATCACCAGGACGGCTTGTTAAATACAGACCACCGGCCCCACCCCCAGAGTTTCTGATTCATCTGGTCTTGAATGGGGCCCAAGAGTCCATATTTCTAACAAAATCCCAGGTGAACCGGATGTTGCTGGACCGGTGACCTTACTTTAAGGACCACTGCTTCACAGTTTTAGAGAAGCCAAGTCTTGACTTCCAAGTGATACCTGATCAGAATGGAATCGGTGAGTGTGTGTGTTGGGGGGCGGGGTAGTGGTGAGCCCTGCCAAAGCCAGGCTTTCTGACAGCTGCAGGAAGTGACAGTTGACAGCCCGACAGCAAAGAAAGAGACAGCAAACTATAAAAAGCAGACATAAGAACTCAAAAAGCAAAGCAGTCTGAAGCCATCTCAGTGGGATAAAATTATTATATACCCCTAAATAAATCCTGAGGAAGCACTTGCTCAGAGCATCAAATAGTCATGATGTTCATAGTGAAGGCCCTGGAATATAAAGAAAGTGATGCTTAGCCTGCTTAAGAGGGCTAGGTTAAATTAATTTTGTAAAAAATAAATCTACTTCTAATTTGTTGGCAGTGAAATCACCTGGGTGCTCAATGGATAATAAACTTGTTAATCTGGAGAATTTTTCGGTGTGCTAATTCATTTACCTTGATATCCATGGTTTTACTTTGCCCGTGCACCTGTGTGTATGCATGCATCCACACGTCTGCACAAGAACGCATCTCGTAATGCTCATTGCTACTCACTCCTGGGTCTGTTCTTAAATATCATCTCCTCCTTGGCCATTCAGGCAATGCTATGTCCCCAACTAAAGCGGCCTTAGATGCACCTGTTGCTTTTTTTTTTTTGCCTCTCTCTCATGGTGCCTCTCTGTCACAGATCAGTTATGACTCTGCTCCAAGAACTGTGCTAAAGGAACAGCCTACTGGAAATCTCTAATCATTGAGACAGAAGGAAAGTGAACTTGTCACGCACTGGCATTTACAGCTTCTTTATTAGCTGAAGCAAGTCACATGGCTATGCTTAGGTTCAAAAGGATAGAGATGTGTAATCCTTCTCCAGAGAAGAGTCCGAAAGAAAAGACACCAAATATGAGTTGAACGGTTATACAATCTCCCATAACCCTTGACTTCCCAGGGTTTCAACTTCCTCACAGTACATCTGTAAGTTCTCACCAACACCACTCACATTGTCATCACCCAAAGCACCATCATTCTCCGTCACTTCCGAAACCAGCATCACCAGCCTCGTCACAGCCACAGCAACATCCTCATCCATCCTCATCCACAGCAACATCATTAACAACATTATTACTACCTTCTTTAACCCAGGCTCCCTGGAAAACAGGGCCTGCCTGGGGGAGAAGTTGGCCTACTGATGTTTTGCTGCAGAGTGCAATACCAGGGAAAAAGAGACTGAGGCAGAGAAAGAGGGGCAACAAATAGAGGGGATATTTAAGAAGCAAGCCCCAGTTTCATGACAAATGCAATGGACTGTTCAGTCCTGCAGATCTTCAGATCTTCATGGCCCATCTGCTGCACTTCTTCATAGTTTACTTGTGAGGAGGAATAGAGAAGAATTAATCTGTTGATTCCTTCCCAGCCCCCATCTCCCACTGGTCAAAGTCAGCTCTATGGCGCATTTCTTCCCTTGCTTTTTTGAAAGGTGTAACCTGGTCTCCCCAGGCAACTTCTAATGGAGCCAGAGATTCTGAGGGTCCAGAACAGAGCCATCAGTCTTTCTTGTTCAAGTAGCCTCCATCTGCAGTGGGAGTGATGGCAATGCTAGAGATCTGGTTTTCCTGCTGTGGGAACAATAGGGTGAGCTCTCGCTAAGCCTGCTCAACAGGAGAGCAAGGCAAGCGACCAAGGCCCAGGCAGAGGGGAGGTGTGGACACATGGACTTGAGGTGGCACAAAACTTGGGTCCTGTGCAATTACCCATTGTGCCTTTCATATCTGCTCATAGCCACTTGGAACACATGATCTTAGGACAATACACCTTCAATTCTTCCCCAAGAAGTTAGATAGAAAATTCTGTTCTTCAAGATACTGGAAAGTTGCAATACTCCAAAAAGAATTCAAGAAGCTTAGTAAGCCAAACCTGGTACTTCTGTGCTACTCTGGCTGGTCCTAGAGATGTCAAAACTGACATTTACCACTACACTCATTCAGCATCCATTCTGACTAGTCTGTGTTCCTTCCCTGCTGGGTGACCTACACCTTCATCCTCAAGAAGTCTAAGTCCTTACTTAGTTGCCTAGAACTGGTAGAGCCACTGTTTCGAGTGTTGCTCTCGGGCACAGGAGCGCCAAAATAAGCTCCCAGGGAATCTTCTAGGTCCCTGACATTATCTTCCTTGTGCCCATCAGAAAAAAAAAAAAAAAAAAGTGAAAGTGTTACTCGCTCAGTTATGTCTGACTCTGCAATATCACATGGACTATAGCCTGCCAGGTTCCTCAGTTCATGGAATTCTCCAAGAAAGAATACTGGAGTGGGCGGATATTCTGTTCTCCAGGGGGTCTTCCCAACCCAGGGATCAAACCCAGGTCTCCTGCATTGCAGGCAGACTCTGTATTGTCTGAACCACCAGATAAGCCCTTCTGCCCATTACATGGCAGCAAACCTAGCTCCTCACCGTAATCAGAATTAATTATTCCCCCACCCACTAACTCCTTTCTTTTCCTATTGGTTTCTCTGGCATTAAGGACCAAAAAGTTGCCAAGTGGTAGCTGCAATTTCCAATTAAGTAGGATCTTCACTGTGCTCCCTGGAGGTCACTGCTCCTTTCGATCAATGAGCTCTGAGTTTAAGAACTGATAGGAAAAAAAATAAATAAATAAGAACTGATAGAAATCTGGAAACCATGCAAGGGACCATGGTTTTCCACGTGTGTAGGTGACATCAATCTTTGGCTGGGCTGGCAGCTCTGACTTCTGCTGCAGCTATTCATACAGTTCCTCTCCTTCAGTCTGTTTACATGATGAATTTAACTCATTCTGATGCTATGGAATGGGGTATGGCCTGGGCACTTGGCCATGGGGTGTTTTTGTTTTAATATCGTCAGGTTTATTAATCAGCCATTATATCTTCAAACATTTTCTCTTCTGCCCCATGCTCTCTCTCTTCTTCTGAGATTCCAATTCTATAGACATGAGACCTTCTGATATTGTCCCACCATTCTATTTTCTTTTATGTTCAATCATTTTCGTGCTCTACTTCAGACAAGAGAATTTCTATTCATTTGTCTTCAAGTCCACTGGACTCTCTATCACCTCCATTTTCTTTGACATATTTTTTTACTTTATTGACTTCAACAGTAATCTTTATTAATTCCTCTTCACTATTAACTGTAGGCTTAATTTCTCTCTTCTTCTAGCTTCTTAACATGGAAACCAGATTACTGATTTTAAACTTTTCTTCTTCATATCAGCACTTCAAGCTGATATAAAGCTATAATAATGCTTTATTTCTGTCCCAAATTCTTACATGCTGTGCTTTCAGTATCATTTAGTTCAAAGTACTTTCTCACTTCTCTTATGATTACTTCCATGACCTTGGGTTATTTAGAAGTGTTATTATTTAATTTCCAAACACTTGGGAACTTTCCAAATATATTATTGTTATTGATCTCTTAATTTAATTTCATTAGGATCAGAGAACATATTCTGTATCATTTCAATCTTTCAAAATGCATCAAGACTAGTTTTATAGCCCACTGTATGTTCTACCATGGGCTTCCCAGGTGGCTTGGTAGTAAAGAGTCTGCCTACCAATACAGCAGATGCAAGTTTGATCCCTGGATGCAGAAGATCCCCTGGAAAAGGAAATGGCAACCAACTCCAGTATGCTTGCCTGGGAAATCCAAAGGACAGAGGAGTCTGGCAGGCTACAGTCCATGGGATCGTGAAAGAGTTGGACATGACTCAGCAGCTAAACAACAACATATGTTCTAACATAGTGCACATTCCATATGCATTAGAAAAGAATGTGATTGTATATTCTACAGATGTTGGGTATATTGTTCTATAATTGTCAGTTAGGTCAAGTTGGTTCATAGTGTTGTTCAAATTTTCTGTATACTTACTGATATTTTACTTACTGACTCTATAAATTACAGTGAGATGATATTAAAACATACAACTGTAATTATAGATTTTTCTTTTTCTTCCATTATTTCCATCAAATTTTGCTTCATATATTTGCGGCTTGTTATTAGATGCATACACATTTAGGATTAGTATATTTTCCTGATGAACTGACTCCTTTCTTCTTGTAAGATGAGCCTTCTATCTGTGTAACACTTTTTAACTTGTCTGATATTAACATAGCCATTTCAGTCTTCTTATGCTAAGTGTTTACAAATTATACATCTTTCCATCCTGCCAAGTCTTTAGACTGATGAGTTTCTCATAGAAAGCATATAGTTGGGTCTTATTTTTTTTATCCCTTTGCTGATCTCTATCTTTTAACTGCAGTGTTTAATATTAGCCCATGTAGATTTTAAAACTTAATTGATATGATGGATATAATTCTATCACCTTACTGTCTTTTGCTATATGTCTCCTATTTTTTTTGTTTGTTTTGTTTCTCTGTTCTTTCTTTTCCTACTGTCCCCTGGGTTAATCTTTTTCTTTCTTTTTTTGTAGTATTCCAGTCTATTTCCTTTATTGGCTTTTAAGCTATACATCTTTGCATTATTTTCTGATGGTTCTCTTAGGATTACAATATACATATTTAACTTATCACCGTGTACCTTGAATCAATATTATGCTACTTTACATACAAGAACCTTATAACAGTAAAATTCCATTTCACCTCACTCTTCATACTGCTATCAAATATTTTCCTTTTACACAGTACACTGTTATTATTTTCACTCTAAAGAATTGTCATTTAAGTAATGTTTTATCTTTCTTTTCCCATATATTCACATTTTATTACTCTTCATTCCCTCCTATGGATTGAAATTTCCATCTGATATCATTTCTCCTTTTCTTCAAAAACTTCCACGAGCATTTCTTATACTGCAGGTCTCTCAGCCTTCACTACAAAAAGTGAAAATATCTTTATTCTCAGCCTTCACTATAAGAAGTGAAAATATCTTTATTCTTGCCTTCATTTTTTTCATTTTATCTTTATTCTTGCCTTCATTTTTCTTTCATTTTGCCTTCGTTTTTTGAAAGATTTTTACACTAGATATGGAATTCTCACTTCACAGATTAACTTTTTCTGATTTTAAATATGTCATTACATTCTCTTCTGGAATGTTTTTATGAGAAGTCAGCTGTTATTCATACCATCTTTCCCCTATATGCTGCCTTTTTAGACTTATCTGGATCCCTTTAAGATATTTCTTATCCATTGCTTTCATAATTCTGATGAAGTGTGATTTTCTTTGTATTTATCTTCCTTGGGATTTGCTCTCCTTTTTTTCTATAAACTGCTGATTTTTTATCAACTGGGAAATTTTTGTTTGTTTCTTATATGATATTGTACATGTTTTAATGCCATTCTCCCAATCTGGTTGCTACATATGTCACCCCATTGATCACCAGGGTTGATTCAGCTGATCTGGCTGGCTAGGCAGGTGTCCCCTTCCTCCCTCACCGCTCCATGTACATTCTTCCCAAAACTGCGCGCTCGGTCGAAGAGGACGACCATCCCTGATAGAGGAGGACCAGTCTTCGGTCAAGGGTATACGAGTAGCTGCGCTCCCCTGCTAGAACCTCCAAACAAGCTCTCAACTGGGAAATTTTTATTTTTTCTATCCCATGTTCTTGTTTCTTATTTCCCTAGGATTCCAAATACATGTAATCTAAACTCCTTAATATTTATTTCAAAGGTTATTGAGACTATTATTTTATTTCCATTCTTTCTCTCTCTGTGTTTATCTTCAGATAATTTCTACGGACTTGTCTTGAAATTCACTCACCCTTTTTTCTATTCTGTCAAATCTGCATTAATCTCATCTAATAGAATTTTTATTATGCATATTTTATTTTTTTAGTGTTAGTATTCCCATTGATTCTGTTTCAAAGTTTTCATATATCTTTTGAAATCCCTCTTCTCCTCATCCATTATATCATCTTTTCCTATAGACTCAACCTATTTATCACAATTATTTTAACTCGTTGCTAAAACTGAAATCCAGATCATCTCTGGGTCTGTTTCTATTTACTGTTTTCTCTCTTGGCTCTGGGTCCCATTTTCCTGTTTCTTCTCATATCTAATAATATTTTTATGACATATAGGACATTGAGGATGATATGTTACAGAACTCTAGACACCATTATCTTCCTTAGAAAAGTATTGATTTTTGTCCTAGCAAGGAGTGAAACTACTGGCAGATAACTTTTCTTGTGGAACTTCATTTTAAGCTTTATTAAGGTAGGTCTTTTTAGTAGTTCCTTTAGCCTAAGGAGGAGTCCTTAGTCCTTATACATGGTCACTCCTAGAGTTTGATCCTTCTGATATTTTAACAAAAAGACTAAGGTATTTGTCAAGCTCTTATCTTGGCAGAACTTGAACTCTAAATTATGTATCCACAGCACAGGCTGTAATACCTGCCTAGGAAGATTGCTCATGCTTTCTTCTGGGATTCCTTGGAGTTTTACCCTGTGTTTTCACAGTAAGCTAAGGATTTGAAGAAAGATTTGCAGATTTGGGAGCTCTGTCTCATGACTCCCTCTTTTCCTAAATATCCCCCTTAACTTTTAGCCATTCTGTTCTTGTTGTCATCCAGTAGTTAAGTCGTATCCAACCTTGTGACCCCATGGACTGCAGCACGTCAGGCTTCCCTGTTCTTCAGTATCTCCTGGAGTTTGCTCAAACTCATGTCCATTGAGTCAGTGATGCTATCCCACTATCCCATCCTTTGTCTCTCCATTCTCCTTCTGCTGGAAAACCATACTACTGGAAAAACCATAGCTTTGACTATATGGACCTTTATCAGCAAAGTAATGTCCCTGCTTTTTAATACACTGTCTAGGTCTGTCATAGCTCTTCTTCCAAGGAGCAAGCATCTTTTAATTCTGTGGCTGCAGTCACCATTTGTAGTGATTTTGGAGCCCAAGAAAATAAAATTTGTCACTGTTTCCACTTTTTCCCCATCTATTTTCAGCCATTCTAGCAGCCCTGAACTCCAACTCTGTTTCCTTACTCCATTAGTAATTCTGAAGTACTAGTAATTAGTTATTAGTAATTCAGAATGACTAATTCTGGGCTCTATTACCATACATTAAGCAGACTGGAAAGTGCCCTTGGCAAAAGACAGGTGAGTGTGGGTCTTTCTAGGATGTTTGCTTCTTTCTTAGGTTGTAATCCGCCTGCTTTAGGTCACTCTACTGTGCCTTCAAACAACTTTTTTTTTTTTTTCTTGTATTTTACCAAGAATTTTCAATTGTTGAACTGTGTTCACAGCCGTCGCAGTGCCACCATTGCTCTCCAGCACAGCCTCTAGCTCACCAAGCTCCAGTGGGAGGAGAAAGGGGATAAGTGAGGAGGTCTCTGTACCATGGCTTGTACAAAGCTGACTGCCTGCAAATCAACTGGCGGTAAAGCACCAAGGCAGACGCTGGCTACAAAAGCACATCACAAGAGTCCGCCCTCTACTGGAGGAGTGAAGAAACCTCATCATCACAGGCCTGGTCCCGTGCCACTCCATGAAATTAGATGTTAATCAAAAATGCACTGAGCTTCTCATTCACCAACTTCCCTTCTAGCATCTGGTGTGGAAAAGTGCTCAGAACTTCAGAACAGATCTGCCCTTCCAGTGCAGCTCTTGGTGCTTTGCAGGAGGAAAGTGAGGATAATCAGGTTGGCCGTTTTGAAGATACTAACGTGTGTCCTCCATGCCAAACGTGTAACAATTATGCCAAAAGAGATCCAGCTACCACACCCCTTAAGTGGAGAATGTGCTTAAGAACTGACTATGCTGGGAATCATTTTATTCTTTTTTAAAAAAGAATTAAAAAAAAAATTCTCGGTTCTTCTAGGATGAACCTAGAACCTATTATACAGAGTGAAGTAAGTCAGAAAGAGAAAGATAAACATTGTATTCTAATGCATATATACAGAATCTAGAAAAATGGTACTGAAGAATTTACTTACAGGGCAGAAATGGAGAAATAGATATAGAGAATAGACTTATGGACATGGGGAAAGGGAAGGAGAAGGTGAGATACATGGAACATGAAAACTTACATTACCATTTGTAAAATAGATAGCCAACTGGAATTTTCTGTATGGCTCAAGAAACTCAAACAGGGGCTCCATATCAACCTAGAGGGATGGGATGGGAAGGAGATGGGAGGGAGGTTCAAAAGGGAGGGTATATATGTTTACCTATGGCTGACTCATTTTGAGGTTTGACAGAAAACAACAAAATTCTGTAAAGCAATTATCCTTCAATAAAAAAAAAAATTAAAAAAAATTCTCTTCTTCCTATTATTGGTTGTTCTGAACGTTAAGCAATTTTTTCCCCTGGGGTCAAAAGGTACCTAAGTATATGACTGCAAATGGAAAAATAGGGACAGAAATCAGGTACTGGCAGTTTCTCCATTTTCATTTGTGTGCGAATTTTTAATATAAAAGTGGGGACATAAAGCATTAATGCAAGTCAAAATGTTTCAGTGAACAAGTTTAAGCAGTTCAACTTTACAACAATTATAAATAAACCTGTTAAATTTTTCTGGACAAGTAAATTTCTTATTGACTGCAACTAAATGGTGTTGGTAGCATTTTTATCATACAGTAGATTCCATCCATTCACTATACCTTTCTAACTGAGTTATCCTACATGCAAGTGCATGTTTTTAATGCTGTCTGTCTTCTGTACTGTTCCTGTAAGTTTGCTATTAAAATACATAAAACTATAAAAAGATAATAAAATAAAATTGTTGTCACTGGGGAAGTCTGATATAGGGTCATCTGTCATTATCTGCAGCCATAAATCCTTTGAAATATTTTTATTATACAAATTGAGCAACATCCTGCTCAGTTCTCATATATTTCATCACTTAAACTCAGTCCTTCTGGTTTCTGTCATTTATTTAGTGAGTATTCCAATAGGCTTCCTGGTAATACCCATTTTGGTTTGAATCGGCCAGAGCAAGTTCTGATGTTTACAATCAAAGGCTGAGACTAGTACTTAGGGTTTATACTGACCTGCATGTTGCTCAGATCTTGACTACACTGAGTAGCTTCAAGGACCTCTCCACAGTCACTGGCTATGCAATGCTTTCCCTGAAAATATCACGTCAAATCACTGCCACCTTTAATTAAAAAAAATTTTTTCCTTTGGTTGCACTGGGTCTTCTCGCTGCACAGGCTTTCTCTAGTGGAGGTGCGCGGGGTTCTCACTGGGGAGGCCTCTCTTGCTGGGGGGCACAGGCTCTAGGTGTGCTCAGAAGTTGCAGCACATGGGCTCAGTAGCTGCTGCTCATGGGCTCTAGGCCGCAGACTTCAGTAGCTGGTGCACACAGGCTTAGTAGTTCCGCAGCATGTGGAATTTTTCTGGACCAGAGATTGAACCTGCATACCTTGCATTGGCAGGTGGATTCTTATCCACTGTCCAGGGAAGTCCAGTTTTTTAATTTTTTAATTAACATTTTGACTTAAAATATTTAGTTTTATAATAATCATATTTCATTCCTTCTTAATACCATTAATTATTTTACCCCCTGGATTGGATCAACTTCACTAGCCCCTTCACTCTTCACTCTTACTAGAATTACTCTTCTTTCCATCAATTCTAAGAGTCTAAAACAATCTCACCAAACCATTTGCCTTGCTCTCCAAGCATGCATCCACATGTATATGTCCACACACAAACAAACATCTTCCATAGCTAGTAAAGGCAGACATTCCAAACTTTCACATCTTTTCCTCCCAGTGACAGGCAAAGAATTTCAATTAGCAAAGGAGAAAAAGAGACATATATTTGGAACATGGTGTAAGACACCAGAGGCAAAAGTCAGGAGAGACAGAAAGTTGTGAAAGCAAGGAGGCTGACCTAGGAAATTTCAAGAAGTCCACATGAGCTCATTAGGTTGTGCACTGTCCAACCATTCTCAGAATTCCAAACAAAGTGAGGCACTTGTTAATGAGTATATTAATGACTCTTTAATTTACTCAATGAATATCAATTCATAAAACATTCATGTTCCATTATGCAGAATTTCCTCTGCCTCTTCAGAGAGCCTAAGAATAGGAATGGGCAAAGCCTCTTTAAAACTGAGTTCCTGGGGACTTCCCTGGTGGTCCAGTGGTTGAGAATCCACCTTCCAGTGCAGATAACTCAGGCTTGATCCCTAGTCAGGAAACTAAGATCCCACACACCACAGGGCAACTACTGAGCCCCCCTCACAACAGAGCCCACACAGGGCAACAAAGACCCAACCCAACCCAACCAAATAAATAAATAAACTGGGTCCCTGATCACTCTTCCCATTAAAGTGAAGAAGGGGATGTGGAGAAGGATAATGAAATTTGGTAGCAGACAGATAGAAATTTAAGTCTCCACTCAGCTTCTTACTAGTTCTGTGGTCTTGGACAAGTCAATTCTAAATAATAATAGGTAATACATGTAGAACATTAAGAACTGTGTATTACTCAAATACTTTAAAAGTTTTATTTCAGGCTTCCCTGGTGGCTCAGTGGTAAAGAATCTGCCTACCAAGGCAGGAGACACAGGTTCGATCCCTGGTCCAGGAAGATCCCACATGCTGTGCAGCAACTAAACCCGTGTGCCACAACTACAGAGCCTGTGTTCTAGAGCCTGGACACCACAACTGTTGAGCCCACATGCCGCAACTGCTGAAGCCCAAGTGTCCCTGAGCCTGTGTTCTGCAGCAAGAGAAGCCACTACAATGAGAAGCTCAGGCATTGCAACAATAACCCTCACGCACCGCAACTAGAGAAAAGCCCGCATGGCAATGAAAACCCAGCACAGCCAAAAATAAATATAAATCGATAAATAAATTTTTAAAGTTTTATTTCATTTAATCCTTATTAACTACCTATTGAGGTAAGTACTATTATGATTCCTGTTTCACAGATGAGAAAGCATCACAACAACATGCGATCTGAGTCTTGCCATGGTGCACGGCTTTTATCTATGATGTTTGATTTGGTTTCATGAATGCTGTGTATCAGATGAAAGTACCAGCAGGAGTGCGGCTACAACAGTCTCGCTGTATAGTTGGGCATGTCTCCTGGCTGTGTCAATTTCAGCTTTGTAGCTTTCAAGTTTGGGGACTGAACCTTCTAGAAATCTAAAAACTGTTAGTATACTGTATTCAGTTTCTAATGCTGTATAATACGTTGCCATGAATTTAGTAGCTTAAAACAGTACACATTAATTATCTTGTAATCTCCATGGATCAAAAATCCATCACATTTTAGCCTGGTCCTCTAGAGGCTCAGGACCTCATGGAAATCAAGGTGTCAGCAGCTGTGCCCTCTTCAGGAGGCCCAACTAAGGAAAGATCTACTTCCACACCCTCTCAGGTCACTGGCAAAATTTACTCCTCCATGGTCACGTGGTTACATGGCCATGTCTTTTCCTAACTGTCAGCGGGCGACTACTACCAGCTCCTAGAGGCTGCTTTTGGGTCCTTCCCACATGGTCCTCTCTACAATATGGCAGCTTACCCTTTAAGGCCAGAAAAGATATTCTGATTAGGTCAGGCTCACCCAGAAAAACCTCACTTTTGACTGATTCAAAGTCAACTGATCAGGGATGTTAATTACAGCAGCAAAATTCATTCCACCATATAACATAAACCTATGAGTAATATCCTGTCATAGTCAAAGTTTCTTCACACACTCAAAGAAAGGGAATGAGACAAGACAAGTACTCCAAGGGGACACAATCTGGGGACCACCTTAGAATTTTGCCTACCACAGTCAGATCAGATCAGATCACATCAGTCGCTCAGTCGTGTCCGATTCTTTGCGACCCCATGAATCGCAGCACGCCAGGCCTCCCTGTCCATCACCAACTCCCGGAGTTCACTTAGACTCACGTCCATCGAGTCAGTGATGCCATCCAGCCATCTCATCCTCTGTCGTCCCCTTCTCCTCTTGCCCCCAATCCCTCCTAGCATCAGAGTCTTTTCCAATGAGTCAACTCTTCGCATGAGGTGGCCAAAGTACTGGAGTTTCAGCTTTAGCATCATTCCTTCCAAAGAAATCCCAGGGCTGATCTCCTTCAGAATGGACTGGTTGGATCTCCTTGCAGTCCAAGGGACTCTCAGGAGTCTTCTCCTACACCACAGTTCAAAAGCATCAATTCTTCGGCGCTCAGCCTTCTTCACAGTCCAACTCTCACATCCATACATGACCACAGGAAAAACCATAGCCTTGACTAGACGAACCTTTGTTGGCAAAGTAATGTCTCTGCTTTTGAATATGCTATCTAGGTTGGTCATATCTTTCCTTCCAAGGAGTAAGTATCTTTTAATTTCATGGCTGCAATCACCATCTGCAGTGATTTTGGAGCCCAGAAAAATAAAGTCTGACACTGTTTCCACTGTTTCCCCATCTATTTCCCATGAAGTGATGGGACCGGATGCCATGATCTTCGTTTTCTGAATGTTGAGTTTTAAGCCAACTTTTTCACTCTCCACTTTCACTTTCATCAAGAGTCTCTTTAGTTCTTCTTCACTTTCTGCCATAAGGGTGGTGTCATCTGCATATCTGAGGTTATTGATATTTCTCCCAGCAATCTTGACTCCAGCTTGTGCTTCCTCCAGTCCAGCGTTTCTCATGATGTACTCTGCATATAAGAAATAGAGGAAAACAACAGAATGGGAAAGACTAGGGATCTCTTCAAGAAAATCAGAGATACCAAAGGAACATTTCATGCAAAGATGGGTTCGATAAAGGACAGAAATGGTATGGACCTAACAGAAGCAGAAGATATTAAGAAGAGATGGCAAGAATACACAGAAGAACTGTACAAAAAAGATCTTCATGCCTACCACAGTACCATAGACTAAATGTCTGTGTCACCCAAAATTCATATGTTGAAACCTAACCTTCACTGTGAAGGTATTAGGAGGTCAAGTTTCCAGGAAGTGATAAGGTCATGAAGGAGGTGCCTTCATGAATAGGATTAGTGCCCTTATAAAACAGAACCCACCCTACAGAGCTCCCTTGCTCTTTCTACTATATGAGGACATGTGGAAAGACATCTATGAACCAAAAACAGGTCTAACCACACACTCAATCTGTAGGTTCCTTAATCTTGCACTCTGCAGCCTCCAGAACCATGAGAAATAAATTTCTGTTGTTTATAAGCTATCCAGTCTATGGTACTTTTGTTCAGTTCAGTTCAGTTGCTAGTCGCGTTGGACTCTTTGTGACCCCATGGACTGCAGCACGCCAGGCCTCCCTGTCCATCACCAACAGCCAGAGTTTACTCAAACTCATGTCCATCAAGTCGGTGATGCCATCCAACCATCTCATCCTCTGTCATCCCCTTCTCCTCCCAAGTTCCATCTTTCTCAGCATCAGAGTCTTTTCCAATGAGTCAGTTCCTTGCATCGGGTGGCCAAAGTATTGGAGTTTCAGCTTCAGCATCAGTCCTTCCAATGAATATTCAGGACTGATTTCCTTTAGGATGGACTGGTTGGATCTCCTTGCAGTCCAAGGGACTCTCGAGAGTCTTCTCCAACACCACAGTTCAAAAGCATCAATTCTTCAGCAATCAGCTTTCTTTATAGTCCAACTCTCACATCCCTACGTGACTACTGGAAAAACCATAGCTTTGACTAGATGGACCTTTGTTGGTAAAGTAATATCTCTGCTTTTAAATATGCTGTCTAGGTTGGTCATAGCTTTTCTTCCAAGGAGTCAGTGTCTTTTAATTTCATGGCTGCAGTCACCATCTGCAGTGATTTGAGAGCCCAAAAAATAAAGTCTGTCACCATTTCCACTGTTTCCCCATCTATTTGCCATGAAGTGATGGGACCAGATGCCATGATCTTAGTTTTCTGAATGTTGAGTTTTAAGCCAACTTTTTCACTCTCCTCTTTCACTTTCATCAAGAGGCTCTTTAGTTCTTCTTTGCTTTCTGCCATAAGGGTGGTGTCATCTGCATATCTGAGGTTATTGATATTTCTCTTGGCAATCTTGATTCCAGTTTGTGCTTCATCCAGCCCAGCGTTTCTTGTGATGTACTCTGCATATAAGTTAAATAAGCAGGGTGACAACATACAGCCCTGATGTGCTCCTTTCCTGATTTGGAACCAGTCTGTTGTTCCATGACCAGTTCTAACTGTTGCTTCCTGAGCTGCATACAGATTTCTCAGGAGGCAGGTCCGGTGGTCTGGTATTCCCGTCTCTTTCAGAATTTTCCACAGTTTGTTGTGATCCACACAGTCAAAGGCTTTGGTACTTTTGTTACAGTGACCCAGACAAACTAAGACACACATATATACTATTTTAATTCTCTTCTTTCTCACACTTGGCAAAATGGATTCTGTCATTTGCAGTTGAACACTGGGCAAAATAGTAAATAATATAAACAGCAATAAATCTTTGAAGAAATACAGGACTAAACGACTATCTAATCTGATGGGAATAAGGATACAGTTATCAATAAAGCATACCTATTAGAATGGCTAACAGAAAAGTAACAATATCAAGAGTTTACAAGAATGGCGAGGAACTGAAATTTTTATACCTTGCTGGCAGAAATGCAAAACAATACATACACTCTAGAAAACAGTTTAGCAGTTTCTTATAGTTAAACCTGTACCTACCATATGACTCAGCATTCCTACTCCTCTGGTATTTACCCTATAGGGAAAGTGAAAGTGTGCCCACTCAGTCATGTCCAACTCTTTGCAACCCCATGGACTGCAGCCTACCAGGCTCCTCCATCCTTGGGATTGTCCAGGCAAAACTACTGGAGCGGGTTGCTATTTCCTTCTCCAGGGGATTTTCCCGACCCAGGGATCAAACCCAGGTCTCCTGCATTGTAGGCAGATGCTTTACCCTAAAGAAATGAAAACTTACATTCACACAAAAACATTCACAAAAAAATCTATACATGAATGTTTATAGGAGCTCTAATCATAATCTCCAAAATCTAGGTACAACCAAAATATCCTTCAAAAGCTGGAAGGGTGAACAAACTGTGGTACATCCATACACTGGAAAATTCATCAATAAACAGACTGTTGATACATACAATAATGTGGATGAGTCTCAAATGCACTACAATAAATTAAAGAAGCAAGTCCCAAAAGGCTACAGACTACATGATTCCACTTACATGACATTCTCAAAAAGATAGTACTGTGATATAGGAGCCTTTCCTGTGGTTCAGCAGTGAAGAATCTGCCTGCAATGCAGGAGTCACAAGAGATGCAGGTTCAATTCCCTGGGTAGGGAAGATCCCCGGAAGAGGGCATGGCAACCCATTCTAGTATTCTTGTCTGGAGAATCCCATGGACAGAGAAGCCTGGCGGTTCACAGTCCATAGGGTTACATAGAGTCGGATGAGACTGAAGTGACTTAGCATGCACGCACAGAGATAGAGAACAGATGGACAGTTTCCATCTGTATAGGGGAAGGATATGATTATGGAGAGGCAGCACAAAGAAGATCCTGAGGTGAAGGAATTATTCTGTAACTTGATGGTGGTGGTAATCACATGACTCTATATGTGTTAAAGCTCATGGAATTATATGCTTCCGAAAGAGTCAATTTTACTGGATGTTAATTTAAAATTTTTTAAATATGAAGAATATGTGTGGGAATGGAGTCTCAGGGACCTGGAACATGAAGAGAGGGACATAATTTTAGATCAGGTCAAATTTTCAATGTGTGAATATCTACAAGGGACTCTGGATGCAAAATATTGACTCACACTACTGGGAAGGATTCCATTTATTTGCTTGGTTGATGGACTAAAACTAAAGTCAACAGTAACCTACATGAGTGTGAGATGCCAAAAAGAACTTGATAGAACATAGAGGAAAGAATCCAAAAAGCTGAGGAGATAAGAATATAAGAACAGATTTATCATGTGTTCACAACTCGCACCCCTAAAATAACCCACAAGAGCATTCAGAAGACAATCTCTTCATTATAGTATTGGGAAATGCATTGATGAAGAGCACCAATACCCTTTTAAATCGCGCTAGGTAAAAATCATACTAACCACTGTAGGTAGAGTGTAGAGGTAGGAAATGTTGCCAATATAACGAGCTCCTTGATTCAAGTGACAGTGATGGAAACTTAGGATGACAAAGGTCTAGTACATGGACTCAAATCCCAGAGAAAAGGCGGATGCAGTTACCATAATGGGCAGCAGAACCAGAGAAGTGTTAGTCAGTCAGTGGTCTCCTACTCTTGGTGACCCCATGGACTATAGCCCGCCACGCTCCTCTGTCCATGGAATTCTCCAGGCAAGAATAGTGGAGTGGGTAGCCATTCCCTTCTCCAGGGGATCTTCTCAACCCTGGGATTGAACTCTGGTCTCCTGCACAGCAGGCACACTCTTTCCATCTGAGCCACCAAGGAAGCAGAACTAGAGGAACAAAATAGCTGTCTTTACCTATAGGGATCTTTGGAGATAATTAGGCCTCTACGACTTAAATAAATGAGTTACCCCTGAGGTTTTACTCTATGTGCACAACAACGATAAACAGCTAGTCTTATTAGTAAGCAGAGAAGATTGACTTGAGCCACTATTATAGAAACTCACTGCTTCTCAGCCAAGTCTCAGATCAGAGTTTCTGATTGAAAAGGAGATTGGGTACTATTAAAAAAGAATTACGTAAAAAAAATAATAAAATAAAGGAAAAAAAATAAAAATTTAAAAAAAGAATTATGTAGCAACATTATAGGGCTTCGCAGGTAACGCTAGTGGTAAAGAACCCGCCTACAATGCAGGAGATGTAGGAGACACAGGTTCGATCCCTGGGTAGGGAAGACCCACTGGAGCAGGAAACGGCAACCCACTCCAGTATTCTTGCCTGGAGAATTCCATGGACAGAGGAGCCTGGTGGGCTGCAGTCCATAGGGTCCTGAAGAGTTGGACACTAGTGAAGCGATTTAGCATGCACACACAATAACATTATAAGCTTGTGCCATAACACTTTTGCCTGACTGTTTACCAAAAAGACACAAATTATGTTTCAGAACACACATTAAATTGTACCCTAGAGGGATAAAAAGGAATTCCTAGAACTTGGAGGGACTCCTCAACCCTGCCTCTGAGATGACACTAGTCCCTGGCAACACAGTAGCACTGTGTGCCACTGCTATGGCAGAAGCCTGTGGAAGTAAAGGTTATTGGAGCTGGATGTGAGTCCCGCCACGGTTATTTCACCAGTTCATGACATAGCCCATAAGACTGCCAGCTTTTGTGGGAAAGACAAGCAAGAGAAGGCTCTGGTTGGCCCTGGATGCTGTGCAAAGCTCTGCCACTAGGTCTTCATAACTTGGTAGATTTGTGGCCCATTGAGAGCCTTGTAGAACCTGCAGTCAGCCCCTATATGAGAACCACAGCTGAGCCATCTGGGGCTTTGAAACAAAGCCTTGGCCTTCAAGTGGGTGGATGTTCCCTTACCAGCTCGTGGTATGGGCTACACAGCTTCCAGCTGTGCTGTTCTGGCAGGGCCGGGCCCTTGTTCTCCTGGCCGGACTGCACCACTGACTTGGTTTTGCAGATAAGCAAAGCGATGGTGGGGCTGCTGCTTGTGCTCTGCAGGGAGGAACTCAGTCCACCTAGATCCAAATGCCGGTTGTTACAAACCCTACCCCATTCTCCATCACAACCAGAAATCCACTGATGAAGCCCTGCAGATTCCCCTGTAATCCCCAAAGGGTCAGACCAGAGTGGGGGCTCCCAAGACCCACAATATTGGGGGAGCCCCTTGGTCTCTCTTTTCCCAGTGAAGGAACCACAGGCTCAGGGGAGACCTCACCGCATGGTTCTCAGAGTCTCTCGTTGGTGTCTTGTCCATGAATACTTGTTAGTTGTTCTTCTTTCAAGGGAGAGCAAAGTCAGGAACTACCCCGCCGCCATCTTGGTGATGTCACCTCAACAGTCCCTGGTTTGTTATTGGTCCTGGCAGAGACAAAAACTTCAAACAATGGGAAAAATGGTGGCTTCACAATTAAGTTACCCGTCTCTAACTAGGGGTGGCTGGCCAGCATTAGAATGTATCCCAAAACACTTCATGATCAGATGGAAATGGCAATAATGTATAAACTTAGCTTATCCAACAGATACAGGAAAATTGCATGAATTATATTTCCAGGGCATCTACTCCCTCCATATTCGCATACCTTCCTATGCATAGAACCTTAAGAGGTGTTCCATATGACCAGCTGACTGAAAAGGTAAAAACTAGAGCCTGATTTTCAGGTAGTTCTGCACAATATGCAGGCTTTAGATGAAAATGGACTATAACCCCACACAGAGATAGTTCTATAGAACACTAAGGAAAAGAATGTCTCCCAGCGGGGCAGACTTTTAAGAGTATATCTCATGTTCCACCTTATAGGAAAGAGAGATAACCTGGGTCATGGATCTTCTAGGTAGCACAGGCCGTGGTTAACGGTGTGATCAGGCTTGGAGAAAACTAGATCGGAGAATTGGTGACAAGGAGTATTGGAGAAGAGGCACGTGGATGGACCTCTCAGAATGGACAGAGTGGGAACACTTGGTGGTTTCCACTGAGGAGGAAGTTCACAAGAAGCAGGCTATGGAATAAGCTCACGAAGTGTAGCCCTACAAAATGTAGTCCATTCTGGGACTTACCTGGTGGTACAGTGGATGAGAATCCATCTGCCAGTGCAGGGGACATGGGTTTGACTCCTGGTCTGGGAAGATTCTACATGCCACGGAGCAACTAACTAAGCCCAAGCACCACAACTACTGAGCCTACATGCCACAACTACTGAAGCCCACGCACCCTCCTGCCAGCAAGCCACAACTACTGAGCCCAAGTGCTGCAGCTACTGAAGCCCGTGTGCAGAGAACTCGTGCGCCACAATAACAGAAGTCATCACAATGAGAAGCCCATGCACCGAAACGAAGAGTAGCCCCCTGCTCGCCACAACTAGGGAAGGCCTGCGCACAGCAACAAAGACCCAGCACAGCCAAAAATAGAGTAAATAAACAATGTAGTCTATTCTTTAAGTTAATGACCACTGTTTCACCTCTAGAAATAAGAGGTGGGGGTTGCTCCTCACATCATGGTACCTAATGAACCACTTGCTAAATTTTTGCCTTCTGTGACTTTGGGCTCCAGTGATTTAAAGGTCTTTGAACCAATGAGAAGCATACTTTTTTTTTTTTTTTAACCAGGGGACACAATAATAGGCCCAATGAATTGAAACCAGAGACTTTCACATGGACATATGAGACTTATCATGCCCTGTTGGACAAAATGACTGATCCAGATTATCAAAGTAGACTGCTGTCACACATGAGGGCAGAAAGGACTATTTCTGTAAACCCAGGGACTCCCTGGGGCATGTCTAAAATTACCATATTCAGTGATAAAAAGTTAACAGTTCTAACCCCATATGGACAGAGCCTGTAGGTATTCAGATTCCCCAAGAATGAAGATTGGGTCACCCCACCAGATTAACAGCCACAGCCGCCAGCCGACTCTTTTGCTGAGGACAAAGGGAACATAAATGGGCACCGGGGGAAGGACATGACAAACACCATCACAGCCTCGAGGCTGGCTGCGTCAATAAGTTCTGTGGCAGCTAGCCACATTTGCTTCTTTGCCTGTTGTGTCATGTACATACTGAGTATGTAATAAAGTTTCTTTTTCTTCCCATCCCCTTTTTTTCTAATATTTACATAGTCTGTGTGAGTTTACAGTTTGGTCCAAAGGTTACAGAATATCAATATGATATTATGACTGAACCAGAGGAGACATGGTCATCACCCAGAAAACCTGAACTTGTATCTAGGTGCAGAACTAATGGAACTCTGGGTCTTCCCTTTGAGGAAGTACATTTTGATTGTCCTAGCAATAGTTGTATTAAGGCAATGGCACCCCACTCCAGTACTCTTGCCTGGAAAATCCCATGGACGGAGGAACCTGGTAGGCTCCAGTCCATGGGGTCGCTAAGAGTTGGGCACGACTGAGCGACTTCACTTTCACTTTTCACTTTCATGCACTGGAGAAGGAAATGGCAACCCACTCCAGTATTCTTGCCTGGAGAATCCCAGGGACAGAGGAGCCTAGTGGGCTGCCGTCTATGGGGTCGCACAGAGTCGGACACGACTGAAGCGACTTAGCAGCAGCAGCAGCAAGCGAGCACAGGTTACTGCTACTGTTATGATTGGAAGTGTAAGGATGAAAACAGGGTACATAGGAATGCAAGGCAGCCAAGGGGTAGATCATAGTAACATCTGTAACTGTTGAACACGTCCATGGTGGAAGGACTGCCTTTTCAACATACAATCCCAAAACTACATTTTCCAGGCTTCCTTTTAACTAAGGTATAGACTTGATCATACTCTTCTTCACTTTGCAGCTTTCACTTGTTTTACGAGATCTACTTTTGTATATTAAGGAATTTAATTAGTAAAAACACTTTTTCAGGAGTATATTAGAAAATATATCTAGTTAAGAAGGTGCCTTAGAGATTTGGTCAACTCCTCTTGTGTGTAACAGGAAAGATCTGAGATCAGAGAAGTTATGACTTTCTAGTGTTTATAAAGCAAGTTCACAGCTGATACTTTTGTGACTTTACTCAGAATGTGAGCTAATTTACACTACAGTCCATGTAACAACAATGAAGAAATTCCTGGATTATTAATGGTCTCAGAAAGATATGGATCCTCTAAAGTTATACGCAGAAAATACATATTACTAATTGTATCACCAATTTTTTTAAAATCATGGGTACAATACCAAATAAAATGAGACGTGTTAAAAAAACAAATATATAAGGTAGAGACATGAAACTAGCTTCCTTCAAGCAAATGACTCAGCATGAGACCAGGAAAGCAGATGGGAGAATAGTGAGGGTACGAGCAAGTATGAGGTCTTAGCAGTTCTGCAGGAGTTACGGTAGAAGCTCTGGAGCAGTGGAGTTCCGATTTGTTGCTTCTGTAGGGGTTAAGCAAAAGGTCACAACAGGTGCAGGATTTCCAGAGGATAAAACAATGTTATTAAATGGATAAAGATGTGGTACTTATATACAGTGGAATACTACTTGGCCATAAAAAAGAATAAAATAATGCCATTTGCGGGTGCATAGATGGAGAGGCAATGGCAACCCACTCCAGTACTCTTGCCTGGAAAATCCCATGGACGGACAAGCCTGGTAGGCTGCAGTCCATGGGGTCGCTAA
This sequence comes from Bubalus kerabau, assembly GCF_029407905.1. Lineage (NCBI taxonomy): Eukaryota > Metazoa > Chordata > Mammalia > Artiodactyla > Bovidae > Bubalus > Bubalus kerabau. Next base: position 20,197,797 of record NC_073642.1, read on the forward strand.
GAGTCGGATATGACTGAGCGACTTCACTTTCACTTTTCACTTTCATGCATTGGAGAAGGAAATGGCAACCCACTCCAGTGTTCTTGCCTGGAGAATCCCAGGGATGGGGAAGCCTCATGGGCTGCCATCTATGGGGTCGCACAGAGTTGGACACGACTGAAGCGACTTAGCAGCAGCAGCAGCAGATGGACCTAGAAACTATCACATTAAACAAAGGAAGACAGACAAAGGAAGACAAAATTACCGTACGATATCACTTACATGTGGAATCTAAAATATGACACAAATGAACTTCTCTATGAAACAGAAACAGACTCACAGACATAGAGAACAGGTGTGCGGCTGCTGAGGCTGGTGGGGATGGGCTTGGAGTGGGGGGTTAGCAGGTGCAAATCACTACATGTGTTGCTGCTGTTGTCGCTGCGGTTGCTGCTCAGTGACTAAGTCATGCCCAACTCTCTGTGACCCCATGGACTGCAGCACGCCAGGCTCCTTTGTCCTCCATTATATATCGAATAGATAAACAAGGTTCTATTGTATAGCACAGGATATACACTGAATATCCTGCAATAAACCATAATGGAAAAGAATATATACATATATATATATGAATTCCCTTACTGTACACCTGAAACTAATACAACACTGTAAACTAACTCTACTTCAGTATTTTTAAAATGTCATCAAGAGCTTGCTGTCTCCATCTCCATCTCTTGGCTCTGCTTTCCTCTGCCCTGAGTCTCCTCAGATGAGATTTCTGAAGCAGGTTCTCCCTCCCACAGTGGCTCCTACCAGCTCCAAATCAAGTAGGAAGAGAATTTCACTTCCAAAAAAAATAAGTCCTTAGATTGAATCTTACTGATCCCATTTGGGTCACATGTTCATCACTGAATCAGCTGCTACCTAGGGGACAGAATGTGCCAGACGCAGGTGATACGCATACCCTGAACTGTGAAAACAAGATGAAGTCTGAAGAGCAGGATGTGTTTCTCTCATGTATTTCTCCCCATATATTTCACCAAAAAGCACCTGGCCTTAAAGAACAGAAGAACAAACTATTGAAGTGATAACACCAGTGGAGAAGTAACACCTGGTGGGGGTGAGGACTGCCAGATTAAGTGGAGCACGTACTTGGGACTTCCCTGTGGTCCACTGACTAAGACTCTACACTCCCAACACAGGGGCCTGGGCTCAATCCCGGGGCAGTGAACTAGGTCCCACAGGCCGCAACTAGGAGTCCGCACGCTGCCACCACCGATCCTGCATCTAACGAGCCTACAGCTAAGACCCACTGCAGCCAAACAAATGAATAAAATTTTTTTAATGTAGCACATACTTTAAGTTAGCAACGACAAACCTAAAAGTGGTTCTCAAATCAAATTCAGTATGTTACTAAAGGAAAAGAGAACGGATATTGGGCCAGCAGAAACAACAGCTTCCTGGCCAGGAAGTCTGGCTTATCCTTTCGCCTACGAGAGGGACAGTGACCGGTACAACCTGCGAACTAAGACCCTGGCTATTTCCACCTTGGGATCCCAGAAGCACTTTTGGTTTGATGAACTAAAATTCAGAAAGCCTGGTTCCCAATTCTGATTATCTGCACACCTGGAAATCTCCCTTAACTTTTCTGGACCTTCATCCCCACCTTTGCCAAATGAAGAATGAATAGAACCTGCCTGGTGAAGCTTCAACAAGATAAAATTCATAAAATTGCTTCAAAATCCATAAAGCACTTCTCCATAAATGTAATGGATCATCTCTCTTGCTCCAAGGAAACCAGGAATAACCTGAGCCTAACTCATCCCATTTGCAAATGATAGGGCACCTGAGGTCGATGGAAGATGGTGAGACTAATAGAGGAGTTTAGATCGGATCCACTGTCGCACACCCTTCACCGCAGACAGAGGACCAATCCACCTCTTTCTGGTATACTGAGAAATGTTTCTGAGCTCTTCCTTTTCCCTGAATAAGAGTGAAAATAGCAGGTGAGCTGGGGCCAAAGACTTAAACTGGTAAGTAGGTGGAACACAGAATTCCTCATTGAGAACATCTCTTCTAGGAAACTAATTGGATTGGGAAGCAAAGATTCCTGCAGGAGGAAATTTATTGCAGAAATTATTAGGATAACAAAAGTTTGAAAGTAAATGCCCTGCAATAAGAGATTGATTACATAATTACACAAATTATGGTATTATCTCCTCCAGTGGCATAAGAGGAGGTCATGAAAAAGGATGATATGGATGTTACATGGAAGGATTTCCAGGATCTAATAGCTGAGAAGAGCATATAAAGTATGATCCTGCTTTTACCAACCAGTCAGTCATGTAGATGTATTCATATGCATGGGCAAAGACCGAAGAGGTATACAGTGGAGTCACATCATACATGCATTTAACTTCTCTGAATTCAACTCTATACAGAGCCCAGGGTGAGGGAGAGAGAGAAAAACTTAAATAGTGCAGCTCTGACTGGCCAACTCTACTCACTGAGCCCAGGAGTGACATGGAAGCACAAGGCTGCTGAAATTCCCCCAATTCCCCTTCTAGACGTGAGCATCCTCCCATGCTGAGTGTAGTCTAATGCTTCAAGATATGCATTTTTCATATTACCAGTGCTCTGTGCTCAGTCATATCCGACTCTTTGCAACCCCATGGACTGTAGCCCATCAGATTCCGCTGACCGTGGGATTTCCCAGGCAAGAATACTGGAGTGGGTTGCCATTTCCTTCTCCAGGAGATCTTCCCGACCCAGGGATCAAACCCACATCTCCTGCATTGGCAGGCAGATTCTTTACCACTGAGCCACCAGGGAAGCCCCTCTTTTTTCTTTATGATAACCTATATCTCCAAATTTCCTAAAAGCAACATATATTTATGTAACATATTTTCAAAGGATAGGTAAGAACCCCTCACAGGTACTTGAGGGACCCTCCAGAAAGTTCCATTTAGGGATCTCAGCTTGGCCAGCCCACAGAGGCAGCTTCCTGTTGGGTCTGTCCTTCTGCCGTGGCTTGCGACGCTGCTCTCTCCCTTTCCCTCAGCCCTTATCAGAAAGGATCTCCATGGGTTATAGCATTAGGCCGGCCTGGGCAGCCCTGGATGGCTGCAGGGCCCAGGGTGCCAGGCAGCTTGGGGCCATCTCAGCCCATCGCCCCCGGGCTCCATCAACCCTTGTTAGTCCTCATTAGCAGCCCGAACCCAGACAGGCTGCCTCCACGCTGGGTCCTTGATTTTTCTATTTTGAGAGGGTTACTCAGGCCAAGTCATCAAATCAAGTTATGCCCCTGACGTCTTAGGATTGCAGGGCCCTGACAGCTTCCTTCCTCCACCAGTCCCCATAGACCACAGTGGTCCGACTCCAGGCCCCCAGCAGCATACAAACACACCCTGTCACAAGCACACAGACCCACATGCTCATATGCACACACAGACCCACACGCACACCCCTTCGCAGGCTCATGAACATATTCTGTCACCCACCTTCACACAAATAAGCATCTTCCATCTCAATGACATAAACACCCACACTCAGGGGTCCTCAGGAGTCACAAGAGATCCAGACCACTTGCAGTTTCGGGGGCTCCTAGGATATTAAAGAATGAGAAATTACAACCAAGTCCCCATGTTTGCAGCTGTTCTAAGTGTTTACATGTAACAAATTATCATGGTGTGTTTTAAATGCAATATAATTGTGTCCTCCACCAAATAATGATTGGATTTATGAACTATTAATTCCCAGGGCACTGCAGGCTGTGGGCCTCAGTAATGCGATGTGCTCAGAGTGCATGATGGATGCCTTCTCCTCTCCATCTTGTCAGCGGATCTCGGACTGCGTGTATAACCTCATTTGGGGATAATATCAAGAGCCCATATCTGAGCCCTTTGTGAGTATGAAGCCCAGCCAAATGGCTCCTGTCAACTGCTGAACGCACACACACTGGAGAGGCCTGGTGTTTGACCACCATCCCACCCAGTGTACCCACCCACACCCTCCAGGAGAAAGCCCAGGGTCCTGTGGCTCTCCGGTCACCCTGGTAACCACTTGGCAGTCGTGGGAATGTCTCGGAGCTCAGGAGGATGCTCAGCACCATCTTCCCCACCCCCTTTCAGGACAGAGGGTTCTCCATAAACCCCAGATGCTTGGCCACCCTGCCCTGGCTCGGGTTCTCTCTGCTCGTCCCTGACACGGCAGCCTGGACCAGCTCTGATGAGAAGGAACGTGAAGCCAGCCATCCTGGAATTTCTTTGTATTATAACCTGAATCCTCATCCTCTCCCATCAAGCAGCTCTAGGTCAGGAGCCACTCCACTCAGGGCTTCTATTCTGTCCACCTGTGTCTCAGAAAGTTTTGCATACACACACACACACTCACTCACACTCACTCATTCATGTTCTCATACTCGCACCCATACAAGTACACTTTAAAAGATACACTTTGAAAGACAGTGTGGTTTTAGAAGTAGATTCTGGCCTTTAGAAGCAAAGTCTGGCCATTTGAAGCTCTCTTCCAACCCTTATGAGTGGTCACTTAAAGAGTCATTTGTCCTCTCTAAGCCTCAATTTTCCAGATCTTTAAATTAGATCCAGAAAAGATCTGCCTCATAAGCCTTTGAGGCAGGATGTCTATGAGATATTTGTAAAAGCACCTAGCACATCACTTCTTCACGGCACAGGGCAAGCCCCAAACCACAGAGGGGTCAGCAAACCCTCGGCTGAAGCCCTGGAAATCACTCAGGCCTATGCTTACAGAGTGAGGCTGGATGGGGATGGCAGAGATGAGGGAATGACAGCGATCAAAAATGTTGGTTCGCTCCTCAGTCTTTCCTAAATTAACAAATCAAAGACCTGCACAAGGAAATAATCAATACAGGACATGACCCAGGAGAAATTCTGTCCCCATCCAGGGAATGAGGTGGCAGACACAGAAGACAAAGGAAAGCTTGCCATTCCTTATAAGTCTTTCTGGAGACCGTCTGCAATATAGCCTCTAAATAGATGCTCTTCCATGGCTGACCGAGCAAGAAGGCCCCTACACAATGACCCATCGTTAGCTGTAGCTGCAAAACTGGAAGAACAGGGACTTTGCTGGTGGTCCAGTGGTTAAGAATTCACCTGCCAACGCAGGGGACATGGGTTCAATCCCTGGTCTGGGATGATCCCTCATGCCACAGAGGAACTAAGCCCGTGCATCACAACTACTGAAGTCTGTGTGCCCTAGAACCCGCTCTGCAACGAGAAGCCACTACAATGAGAAGCCCCTACACCACAGCTAGAGAGTAGCCCCAGCTCTCCAAAACTAGAGAAAGCCTGCACACAGCAACAAAGACCCAGTGCAGCCAAAAATTTTTTAAAAAAAGAAAAATTTAAGTCTGTATTAAAAAAAAAAAAAAAAAAAACCTGAAGAACAGAAAGTTTCAAGACCTTGCCCAACATTCCCCAGTCAGCCTCAGGATCAGCACACAGAGTCCAGCTCTTAAATCAAAGACAACATCAATGTCGATTTTTGGTACAAGTATGCCCTCAGTAAAAGAGCTCAGTATGGCTTTTCGAGTCAGGTGGGCCTGGGTTCAAATCCCGGCTTTACCATTTACTAGTTGTGTGACTTTGGGAAATTTTCTTAACCTCTTCCTTCTAAATTTTATCATCTATAAGACAGACATAAATAATGCCTGCCTCTCAATGTTTGTGAGGTTTATTTTTTAGGAGCCTAGTTCATGTTTTTCACATGGGTAAGCACTGGATTAAACGGCTATCTCCTTTCCCTCTCCTCTCCTGCCCCATTGTCTCCTTCACATGTCAGAGAGAAATAAACTGTGGTATCCCTGAGTCTACCTGTGTTTCAGATGAGCATAACTGAGTATTCATATCCGTTCTGGCCCAGGTGTAGAGAGTCATGGGAGAAAGTGAGGTGGATGAAACTGGAGCCTATTATACAGAGTGAAGTAAGCCAGAAAGAAAAACACCAATACAGTATACTAACGCATATATATGGAATTTAGAAAGATGGTAACAATAACCCTGTGTACGAGACAGCAAAAGAGACACTGATGTATAGAACAGTCTTATGGACTCTGTGGGAGAGGGAGAGGGTGGGAAGATTTGGGAGAATGGCATTGAAACATGTGTAACATCATGTATGAAATGAGTTGCCAGTCCAGGTTCGATGCACGATACTGGATGCTTGGGGCTGGTGCACTGGGACGACCCAGAGGGATGGAATGGGGAGGGAGGAGGGAGGAGGGTTCAGGATGGGGAACACATGTATACCTGTGGCGGATTCATTTTGATATTTGGCAAATCTAATACAGTTATGTAAAGTTTAAAAATAAAATAAAATTAAAAAAAAAAAAAAAAAAAAAAGAAAGTGTCCTGTAAGTGTCAGGACCCACCCCCCATTCATGGAGTCACTGCCCCACCTCCTTGCACAGCTGGCGGCAGAAAGTCATCGGCTGTCCTAGGAAGCCCTCGGCTCCCAAGCTCACCTCTGTGTCTAAGCACACAGCCAGAAGCCATCCTTCAAGGCCATTAATTAACCAGGGTCTTTGGAGATGACTTTCTCTGTTTTTGGCATGATTTGCTGATAAGAGTTTTAGAACCGAGGTTCCTCTCCATCCCCAGCCTCAGCTGTTTGTTCCCTCCATGTACAGTTAGTGGCACAATCATTTCATCAAGAAACATCTCCTGAGCTCACTGGCCAAATCCTTTGGTCAGAGCTGAGAGGATCCCCTCCCTTTTCCTTCTAGAAAGAGAAGTCTTCTGGACTAACTAAGGGTCCCTCCAGGGTCTTCCTAGGCTTCTGGGAAACCCATGGACCAACCATAAACTGCTCCACTCCCACCAAGGATGAGCACCAGGCTTCCCCGCTGGCTCAGGGGTGAAGAATCTGCCTGCCAATGCAGGAGACACAGGTTAAATCTCTAATCTGGGAAGACCCCACATGCCCTGGGGCAACTAAGCCCGGGCACCACACTATTGAGCCTGTCCCCTAGGGCCCAGGAGTCACAAGTACTGAGCCCATGTACCGCAACTATTGAAGCCTGCATGCCCTAGAGCCTGTGCTCCGCAACAAGAGAAGCTACCACACGGACAAACCCAAGCGCCACAGCTAGAGAGCAGCCCCAACTCACTGCAACTAGAGAAAAACCAGCACAGCAATGAAGTCCCAACACAGTCAAAAATAAATAAATTAATAAATATTTTATTAAAAAAAAAAAAAAGGGATGAGCACCAATTCAAACATCCAAGCAAAAGACATGGTCCTCACCCCATGGGTGACTCATTATCATCCTTGATCTGGCCAGATACTACAGAACACATCATATGTCTGTCAAAGAGGGGCCCTGGACTCTGCCTACCCCTCTGGCCTTCTGTTCACCTCCCCTCCTCCTTATGTTCACACCTTATGACACACCTGCAGCCCTCAGCCCTCTGGTATGTACTGCCTAACATATTGCTGTCTCTGATAGGCGTATCTTCCTTGTCATCCCCCAACTCCTCTGGATCAGGGAAGGCTTCCTGGAGGAGGCGAGCCCAGGGATCAGTCTGGAGGGATGAGCTGTATCACCATTTTCCTGCCTAACTCCTATTCATCCCTCCAAAGCAGTGCACAAAGTTTCTCCCCCAGAGAGTCTGCCTTGATCAGCTTCCCGTCAAGCCGCATCAGGTAGCACACTTCAGTGAGCACTTTTTGTAATTTATTTCTTTTTGGCTGTGCTGGGTCTTCGTTGCTGCTCGGAGAACAGGAGCTACTCACAATTAGTGGTGGTGCGGGCTTTTTGTGGTGCTCCTCTTGTTGTGGAGCCCGGGCTCTAGGGTGCGGGGACTCATTAGTTGTGGCTGCCGGGCTCTAGAGCTCAGGCTCAACAGTTGCGGCCCACGGGCTTAGTTGCTCCATGGCACGTGGGATCTTCCCGGATCAGGGCTCAAACCCGTGTCTCCTGCACTGGCCAAGGGATTCTTAACCACTGAGCCACTAGGGAAGCCCCAGTTGGAGTTTTTGGTTTGGAGTCGAGACGTGTATTAGGAAACACGTGGTATACTCAGAGTGGATAATTGAGAGGAGTTTAATAAAAGGGCAGTTTACAAAGGGGTGAGCAGGGTTTAGAGAAAACAGAAGAGCTGGTGCTGTACATGGAGGGCGACCGTGACCATGCACAGGCCTCAGGGGACCACAGGAGGAGCTGTCAGCAGAACAGGAGGCAGGCACGGAGCGGAAGGGGCAGGGCGCTGTGGGCAACGCGTCCATTGCTGAGCATGAGACGAGCTTAGTAATGTTTGTGTAATGTTAATACTTTAGCACTTTTAGTTGATGTTTTGTAATATGGCTACACATATTTTATATTTGACATTATTAAGGTTTTAGTTTCACTGATTATTTAAAAATGAATTTTAAATACTTAATTTTAAAATACCAGTAGCAATGCTAGTATTTCAGCATCATATAAGATAAATACTGATTTACAGTATTATAATTCTGTTCTGATATGGAAAATCTGTACTCCTATGGTGGCAAGGATAAGAAACCCTACTCAAACTGGCTTAAGCAAAAAGGAAATTTGTTACCTCACATGTCTGAGAATTCCAGGGGGCGAGCTAGCTTCAGGCCTGGCTTGGCACAAGGGCTTAAACAGTGTCACCAGGGTGACTGTGTTCTAGCCTGACTCTCTTCTCCTTCGTGAGTTGTCTTGATTCTCAGACAGTCTCTCCCCTCAGGGTCACCAGGGACTGCAGCAGCTCTGGTGTGCATGTGCGTGCAAGTGTGCTGAGTCGCTTCAGTTGTGTCTGACTCTTTGTGGCCCAGTGGACTCCACCAGGCTCCTCTGTCCATGGAGTTTTCCAGGCAAGAATACTGGAGTGGTTGCCATGCCCGACCCAGGGATGGAACCTGTGTCTCCTCCATCTCCTGCATTGGCAGGTGGATTCTTTACCACTGAGCTACTGCAGAAGCCTGCAGCAGCTCTGGACCTCATACTGACTCAACTTCACAATGGACGGGGGGAGCCTCTTTCTCAGAAATACCCCCAAATCTCATTGCCCCTCACTGGCTCTAGTTGGGGGTTTGGTCCTTCACCAGAGCTGGTGCTGCACATACAGGGCAACCGTGACCATCCACAGGCCTCAGGGAGACAACAGGAGGAGGTGTCAGCAGAACAGGAGGCAGGCACGGAGCGGAAGGAGCAGGGCTAGTTGTGGTTAATGCCGTCCATCACTAAGCATGATATGAGCAATCTCTGTGACCTGGACTGTGACTCTCAACCACCCTGGAAATCTGGAGCAGGGCCTAGCTTTTCCTGAAACATAAAAGATTGAGGGTAGGAAAGAGGTGGCTCCCCCAAAGCATAGGAAAATACCCCCAAGAATGGAAAGCTCACCTCAGATACGCCCATTGGGGATGCCACGGAATCCCGGACTTCCCTCTAAAATGACTCCACGTCATTAAAAAACCAAAACAAAAACAAAAAAAAACCTCTTAGATAAAATTCCCAAAGGACAAGAACTCTTCTGTACCCGCATTCCCTAGGAAGTGCCTGGCATTCTCTAGTTGCTCCATAATTGTTTGTAGAGCAAATGGATGATTACAAGGTCTGTGAGAGGGTGGCTTGATGGGGATCCTCTCTCCACAGGCTGATGGGACAAAGCTTCTTAGTTACCTTCTGAGTTCTGAAAATAAAGTTGAATGTGCCTAGGAACTTCCTGGAGAGCTTTGTAAAACACAGATTTCTTGCCCTCAACCCCAGAGATTGTGTTTCAAGAGGTTTGAGTTGGGGCCTGAGATCCTGCGTTTTCAGCAAGCTCCCAGGGCATGCTGATGTTGCTGGTTTGGGATCTTTTGTGGTGGGGTGGGGGGGGGGGGCGGGGGGCAGTTGTTTGTTTGTTTTTTTGAGTAGCAACACTCAAGAGAATCCACAAGGGAGGCCCTGAGTATCAGGGAAGAGCGCTATTCTGGTCAAGAGTTGGGCTGCCCTTCATGATCAAACAACTACATATATTCAACACAATGCTCCAGTAACTGCTGTATTAACTGAGCATTTTCAAATGCCTTTGCTCGATGGGGCTCCTAATGAAAGGACTAGAATTTTCAGAACTATCTGCTAAAAGATTCATTCAATTAAAGTGATTTGATTTTTAAAGGTATTTGTCCCTTCATGAAGGCAAAGCCATGCTTTTCTAATTAAAAGCTAATTACTTGCTAATATGCCAGTCTCACTGCTTTCAGCACAGTCAGGCAGAGAGGGGTGGGAGGGCCTGGTGGCTGCTGGAAACCCCAAGACTGAAGAGTGACGGGCCCTGCAGAATGAAGTTTACATCTAGGAGCTTCGTTCATCCAACAAACATCTTAAACATTTTAAAAGAGAGATTTAACAAGTGGTGCTGGGAACTCTGGTCAACCACTTGTAAAAGAATGAAACTAGAACACTTTCTAACACCATACACAAAAATAAACTCAAAATGGATTAAAGATCTAAACATAAGACCAGAAACTATAAAACTCCTAGAGGAGAACATAGGCAAAACACTCTCTGACATACATCACAGCAGGATCCTCTATGACCCACCTCCCAGAATATTGGAAATAAAAGCAAAAATAAACAAATGGGACCTAATTAACCTTAAAAGCTTCTGCACATCAAAGGAAACTATTAGCAAGGTGAAAAGACAGCCTTCAGAATGGGAGAAGATAATAGCAAATGAAGCAACTGACAAACAACTAATCTCGAGAATATACAAGCAACTCCTACAGCTCAACTCCAGAAAAATAAATGACCCAATCAAAAATGGGCCAAAGAACTAAATAGACATTTCTCCAAAGAAGACATACAGATGGCTAACAAACACATGAAAAGATGCTCAACATCACTCATTATCAGAGAAATGCAAATCAAAACCACTATGAGGTACCATTTCACACCAGTCAGAATGGCTGCAATCCAAAAGTCTACAAGTAATAAATGCTGGAGAGGGTGTGGAGAAAAGGGAACCCTCTTACACTGTTGGTGGGAATGCAAACTAGTACAGCCACTATGGAGAACAGTGTGGAGATTCCTTAAAAAACTGGAAATAGACATGCCTTATGATCCAGCAATCCCACTGCTGGGCATACACACTGAGAAAACCAGAAGGGAAAGAGACACGAGTACCCCAATGTTCATCGCAGCACTGTTTATAATAGCCAGGACATGGAAGCCACCTAGATGTCCATCAGCAGATGAATGGATAAGAAAGCTGTGGTACATATACACAATGGAGTATTACTCAGCCATTAAAAATAATACATTTGAATCAGTTCTAATGAGGTGGATGAAACTGGAGCCTATTATACAGAGTGAAGTAAGCCAGAAAGAAAAACACCAATACAGTATACTAACGCATATATATGGAATTTAGAAAGATGGTAACAATAACCCTGTGTACGAGACAGCAAAAGAGACACTGATGTATAGAACAGTCTTATGGACTCTGTGGGAGAGGGAGAGGGTGGGAAGATTTGGGAGAATGGCATTGAAACATGTAAAATATCATGTATGAAATGAGTTGCCAGTCCAGGTTCGATGCACGATACTGGATGCTTGGGGCTGGTGCACTGGGATGACCCAGAGGGATGGAATGGGGAGGGAGGAGGGAGGAGGGTTCAGGATGGGGAACACATGTAAACCTGTGGCGGATTCATTTTGATATTTGGCAAATCTAATACAGTTATGTAAAGTTTAAAAATAAAATAAAATTTAAAAAAAAAAATAAATAAAATAAAAGAGAGATTTAAAAATACCTATGTAGCGGCTTCCCTGCTGGCTCAGTGGTAAGGTATTCACCTGCCAGCGTAAGGCACATGGGTTCCAGCCCTGGTCTGGCAAGATTCATGTGCTGTGAGGCAATGAGTCTGTGAGTCTCAATTCCTGAGCCCACACTCTAGAGCCCAGAAGCTGCGACTACTGAGCCCACGTGCTACAACTACTGAAGCCCTCGCACCCTGGAGTCCATGGTCCACAATAAGAGAAGCCACCGCAAGAAGCCCAAGCACCACAACTAGAGAGTAGCCTCCGCTCACTGCAACTAGAGAAAAGTCCATGCAGCAATAAAGACCCAGCACAGCGCCCCCCACAAAAAACTATGTAAAATGGACTGTGTCTCTCCTCTGCTTAACACCCTTCAACTGCTCCTGATTGTGTGGAATAAATGCAAACCCTTCAACATGGCCCACGGGGACTAATCAAGCCCCTCCCCATCTCTCCAGCCTCATCTCGTACCACTTGCTCCCTGACTTAGGGACCAGCGCACCAGGCTTTCAGTTCCTCTAATGCAACCAAGTCTTCGCCTTTGCACATGCTGCAATTCTCTCCATCTGAAAGGCCTTGCCAGCCTGAGCTGAAGCATCACCTTCTCAAATAGACCTTCCCTGACCACTCCTCCTTCAGTCTACATTTTACCTTTAGAGAACCTATCGATGCAACAGATTTCAGATCCCAGAACATACGCAAATACAAGGGAAAATATCAAACATGGTCAGTACGACATTTCAAGTCAGTAAAACAAAGGATGTAGTATTCAATAAACAATGTTGGGATAATCTGCATCTCTAACAGGAAAAAAGGAAGTTTAATCTCAGTCATACTCTGTACACCAAAATAAATTACTGATGGAAAAAAAAAGGTTAAAGTGTATAAAGTAAAATTTATTCTTGGAGTGGGAAAGACATTTTTAAAGTGTGATACAAACCCAGATACTATGATAGAAAAGACTGAGTATACCAACAAAAAATAAGTTTTCTTTATGAAAAAGAGTCATGAGAAGAATAACTGAGGGAAACATGTGCAACATATATCCCAGATAAAAGTTTAATTCCCTTAATATATAAAGAGCTTCTATAAATCAATAAGATCAGCAGTCCAATAGGAAAACATGGACAAGATAAAATAGTTAACAGTAACTGGAGCAAAGTGGATTTTAAACATACAAAACGATTTGATAGGATATCATTTTTACCTATCAGGTTGGCCAACTTGACAAAGCTTACTAACAGATTGTTGGCATGCATGTGAAGAAACTGACATTCTCTTTCTATGCGCTTGCAATGCATGTGACCTTTATAGAGGCAATAAACCATAATATTTAAAATGTGTAGTCTTTAATCTAGCAATTGCAATTCCAGAAGATCATCCTACTGGTATGCTTGCCCATGTATGAAATGACATATGTATACGAATATTCATTGAGGCATTGTGAAAAATTCAAAAGACTGGAAACAAACTAAATATCCTTCAACATCAGACGGGTTAAATAAATTATGATACAATCCATACAACTGAATATTATACTGCCTTTAAAATGAATGAGGCAGCTCCTATGAACCTACGTGGAGCATTCTCTAAGATGCATTATTATGGGGAAAAGCAACTTAGTAAGAGGGTATATACCATGCAAGAATATATGTTTAAAAATAAAAGAATATGCATGCATATACTTATATGTGCATTGATTAACTTTGGAAGGAAACTCAAGGGGCTGGTAACCGAGGCCGCCTTCCAGGAAGGGAACTGGGAGGGTGGGGGGAGACGTCTCTTTCACTGCATAACCTTCTGTAACTTTTGAATTTTGTATGTACTATGAATCAGACTGAATTTTTGATTAAGAATAAATGAATTGAAAGCCATTTCACAGAGGGAAAACACCAAAAGGAAAAAAAAAAAGCAGAAACAAAATGTTACTAGTGATTGTGTGGTGGTACGAGGAGTGCCTTGTTCTTTGTATTTTTCTATATTTAACCCTGTTTCTTTAATGAGCATGTTCTGATTTAAAATGGGAAAAAGAATCATTTTTAAAAAGCTTTGGCAGAGTCACTAATCACCATCTTTCCCTGAGCCGCGCGTGTTCCCAGCTGGATATGGCATGAAATCCCCCGGCCACATCTGCTAATCCTGGGCATCCTTGTAAAGACCCTCTGCACGTGGCTCTGGGGAAACAGGTCATCCCAGCTGCTTCTCTGGTCCCATTCCAAGCATGACGGCGGGGGTGGGGTTCAGACCTGCACTTAAATGACAGCAGAGGGCTGTCTCCAAGAGCCACGATGGGCCCCCGGAAAACTTGGAAAGACCACAGAAAACAGTTAGCATTTGAACAGCGCTCTGGAGTGTGCCCAAAGCATCTTGTATAACAACTGCCATGAGATGTAGTTCTAATTATTTTCTCCTTTTGAGAGCTAATGGAACTGATGTTGTCAGAAAGTGACTCATCCAAGCTCACACAGTTCCATGCCACAGGGTCAGGAGCTCAATCCCCGTCTTCTAACTCCAAATGTGAAGCTCTTTTGGCTTAATTAAATGCAGACGGAGACACTAAATGTGCTCACCAAAACTGGTCTCTTTCCTGGGCACACAGCTAGCTGATATTTCCCTGCCTTTCTTACAATTAAGTGTGGTCACTGAATTGTGCATGTGTGTTCAGTTGTTCAGTCATGTCTGACTCTTTGCAACCTCCATGGGCTGTAGCCCACCAGGCTCCTCTGTCCATGGGATCGAACTCAAGTCTCCTGCATCTCCTGCATTGGCAGGCAGATTCTTTACCACTGAGCCACGTGGGAACCCCAGTCACTGAATTAAGCAGGCCCTTTTATTCTGATGTCTTTGTTGACCCTGGGGAAAGTGCCCTCCTGGAGTAAACAGATTTCCCAGGACAGTACACTCTCCCAAGAGCACACCTCTCACAAGCAGACTAACCAGTCCAAACCCAAGCCCCAGACCCTTCTGTCTCGGGATCTCATCCTACGGGACACCATCCCTCTGCCCTAATCACTCCAGGGCCAGGCATCAGACAACTAGAGGCAGCTCCTACACCCTAAGCCCCCCAAAATTATTCAATCTGGTCAATCCTAAACCTGCTTACCCTGCCACGCCCACTCCTCCCCACTGAAAACACTAGTGAAGGCTTTTCTGTGCTCCCCTTGCTCTCCCTCTGCTTCCTGACTGATCCTGCTGCATCCTCGTGTGGGCCTACATGGCCCGACATGACCCTCCTCTCGGGAACTGTGAGCAATAAACCAACTTTTCAGTGGCAGTTGTCTCCATAGCTGCGAACCTCGCCAATGGAATGTGATCGGAAATGAAAGATAACACTTCTGGGGCTGACCCACAAGGGGCCCCCATAAAAGTTTCTCTCTCTGTCTCCCTCTGTCTCTGTCTCTCTCTGTCTGTCTCCCTGCCTCTGTCTATCTATCTCTGTAAGCTGGATATCAAGTGTCCCACCCAGCAGAGTATTCTGAGGTCCTGGGGATGGAAGAGCTGCAAAATGGAAGGAGAACCAATGCCTGAACTACCACATGGGAGGCCACCTGTCAAATACACACACACTGTTATCTGAGCAAAAAATAAACTTCTATTGTGTTAAGACATTGCATCTTGAGCTTCTCTGCTGCAGCAGTCAGATGAGCCTGACTGGTTCAGTTGCCCATAACGTGTCTTTGCTTCTGTCCACCTCCTACCATAGCCCTGCCTGTCTCCCAGACCTCCGTCCCCTTCTTCTCCACTCCCTCAAGGACTTGAAGCTCTACAATCCTAAGGCCCCCTTGTAGAGCATCTGATTATATCAGGTATGTTCCCCCCCCCCTTCCAATTCAACACCACAAAGTCTCCTGGCACCTACCATGTGCCAGGCATAGAACAGGTTGCTAGACATAGGTACCACCCCTGGGGAGAAGCAACTGGAGGTCAGGAGCTAGGCTGGGCCCTGGGGACACGGGGCTGAAGGACAGAATATCTGTCACCTTGGATTACAGACTCCTTAATGGGTAGGTATGCAGATTTTCAATATCAGGAAAAAAAAGAAAAAACAGAAGGAAGAGGAGGAGACAGAATGAGATTGCAATTAACAGATATACTCAAACAACTGAGGCAAGACAGATTAGGGGTCCCAAGGGGAACAGGGAGCAACTTGAGAACCCCAGGTCTCAGGCACAGAGGAGGCCCAAGGTCTCTAAAAGTGTTGGTAAGAACACTGGAGAGCATGACACCCAAGTCCCACCTGTTTGGGGGATGCCACAGCTATTTGTCTTCTGTCCTGGAAACAAGCCTCCCTTAGGAATATCCTAGAAACATTCAGCGGTTCACCCTCCCCAGCGCCCCTGTCCAGTTAAGAAGCTTGAGCCCACTGGGTGGCTGAACGCTCCTCTGTTGCAGTCCCACAGCTTCAGTTGCCCATATTTGCATTCAGCAAACATTCGGGGTTTGCCGCAAAGAGCTGGGGATGTGGCATGGGTGAGACACTGTCCTTATCAGGGGTCACTTGGCCACAGGGAACAGAAATGCCTCCAATGAGCCCAACTGGCAGAGGGAGTGATAGAGGGGCTGCCAGGGAAAGCCAAGGAAATACTGAGCAGGAAGTGAAAGTAACTCTCAGGGAAGCTGAAAATCACCCAGGGCATCTCTCCCCCTCCTCTGCCCCCTGTTTCTGAGTGGCCTGACCATGCGCTCAGTCCTTTCCATGGATGGGCTTTGTCTAAGGATTTAGGTTCAGGCTCACCCACAATGGAGGTTTTCCACGGTCTTCTGTGTGTGGCTGATTCATCTCTGACTCCACAGGCCCTCCCCACTCAGCGCCCACAGTTCATCAACCCATTTCCTCGGAGTCGTGATTCCAAATTCTTGGGAGAGGAAAACAGATCAGACTGGGCCATCCACCCACCCCTGGTCTAATCAGCGGAGGTCAAGCGGGGAGAAGGATGCCACGGGAACAGAGAGCCCCTTCCAGCGACTGGGGGTGCTGTAGATAAGTAGATTGTGCAGGCTGAGGTGCACATGCTGTCACATATCCTCTGGAGACTGGCCCTCCAAAAGGTCACTCTCCACCAGGACAGCTTGCCCTCAAGTTTATTCTCTGACAAGGATATGAGAGCAAAGCATCGGTCCCATTTCCCAGGGGGGAACGATGAGTCCAAAGAAGGAAGTCCCTATGGTAGGTGAGGAACTCAGCTGAGTCCCTGTGGGGTTGACCCACCCACACGCCACACTGGTCCATCCTGTGTCTCCCCACTGACCAGCCTGGCATTTGGTCCACCTGAGCCCGTAGCCCACCCAACCTCTCCATCCTCAGCCTGCCGTCAGAAACTCTTGTCACACTCTTGTGTGAGCAGGGTACCAAACCAGAGGAGCTTTATGACTCAACTGAACAGCATCATCCCTGCTCCCTAGGAGTGTAAATATCAAGACAGACCACACTGGTCTAAAAGTATCTAGGGTGTCCCATGGAAATATACAGAATGTTAAAAAAAAAAAAAAACAACTCATCACACAGTGGCAGAACGAGGGCCAGACTTGAAATGCAGAGACTTGATTGCTTGTCCTGACGCTGAAACTAGCTCACTAAATGAAGGTGGATAAGTCACTTCCTCTCTCTGTACCTTGGCTTCCCAGGTGGCTCAGTGGTAAAGAATCTGCCTGCCAACGCAGGAGATACGAGTTCGATCTCTGAGTTGGGAAGATCCCCTGGAGGAGGAAATGGCAACCCACTCCAGTATTCTCGCCTGGAAAATTCCATGGGCGAGGAGCCTGGTGGGCAGTTCACGGGGGTCACGGAGTTCCCGACTGAGAGCACAGGCACACACACGTGCTTGCTGCACCTACATAACTTACACTGTCTGCGCTTCCAGCTTCTCTGGCTGATGAACATCCCAGGCTGGGTTAGTAGGGTCGGATGTAAAAGAGAAGATGATTCATACCTTCCCCTACTTAGTCAGAAAAGTTCCCTGCATGAGGCCAGGGCCCAGAATTGGTTGAAAGAGGGCATGGAGAGGGCAGAAAATGACACCCAGAAAGAGTTTACACTGCCCAGGAGAGGGGGCCGAGTCATTGTCCCAGGACAGGCACACCTGCACGAACAGCAGGCCAGCACCCTCTTGAAAGGTTTGCTCAGCCATTTAAAGAAAAAGAGAGAGAGAGAGAGAGAAAAGAAAATCTTGACATGGATGGATGTCAAGGGCCTCCATGGATGCCTTGGAGGAAAATCTTCCATGGACTTTGAGAGCCTTACGCTAAGTGAAGTAAGTCAGACAGAGAAAGACAAATACTGCACAATCCCAATTTTATGTGAAATCTAAAAATGTTGAGCTTGGCTTCCCTGGCGGTCCAGTGGTTAATGCTCCTCGCTTTCACTGGGGGCATGGGTTTAATACCTGGTTGGGGAACTAAGATCCCATGTGCCACAAATTTTAAAAGTTTTTCAATTTTAAAAATAAATAAATAAATAAGCTGAACTCCTAGAAACAGAGAGTAGGTTGGTGGTTGCAAGAGGCTGGAAGGAAGAGGAAATCGAGAGACACTGGACAACCTCCCAGTTATAAGATGAGCAGGTTCGGGCTCTACCATATAGCATGATGACTAGAGTTAACAACGCTGCATTGTACAAAGGAAAGTTGAAAGAAGAGATTTTACATGTTCTCACCACAACAACAACAAAATGGTAACTATCTGAGGTAATGGGTGTGTCAACTAACCTTACTGAGGTACTCATTTTGCAATATACACATATTAATATATCAGATCATCACACTTATACAATATTCTGAGTCAATTTTACCTCAGGAAAATTGGAGAAAGAAATATCTGGGTCCTGATGTTGCTTCATGGTCTTCAGTAGGTAAGGGTATGTATATGGAAGAGCCGTAGCAGTAAGGGCAACCATGAAGTGAAATACTTGCCTTGTGTGGTCTTCTCTGCGAAGAGCCTACTGGAGGATTCTTCAAGGCATCCTGCTATGAGTCAGGAGGGACAAAAACCCCATGTAAATTATTTTAAGCCAAAAGAGAATTCAGTGATACTGTAGCTGAAAAGCTGAGAGGTAGTCCAGAGAAGGCAATGGCACCCCATTCCAGTACTCTTGCCTGGAAAATCCCATGAATGGAGGAGTCTGGTGGGCTGCAGTCCACGGGGTCACTAGGAGTCGGACACAACTGAGCGACTTCACTTTCACTTTTCACTTTCATGCACTGGAGAAGGAAATGGCAACCCATTCCAGTGTTCTTGCCTGGAGAATCCCAGGGACGGGGGAGCCTGGTGGGCTGCCGTCTCTGGGGTCGCACAGAGTCAGACACGACTGAAGCGACTTAGCAGCAGCAGCAGCAGCAGGCTGGCTTCAGGCACAGCTGGATCCAGTCACTCAGAGAGTATCACAGAAACCTGATTCTTCATCTCTAAGGTCTAGAGATGCTAGTTCCTAAAACAATCATTGTCAGCAGGGAGATGAAATGCACTGGCTGTCTAAGACTGAGCCTTACACTCTACCCCTGGCAGGGATAGAGTCTACTCAAACCACATGGGCTTAGAGACACAGAGAGGCGGGCTTCCAGATTAAAATCGGGGCAGGGGATACTATTACCAGAAAATAGGGAAAGAATACTTGAGAGAAAAATAACACATGTCCACTATTACTTATCCTAAACTGCCTACCCTAAACTGCATATGTGGCTTTAAAAAAGTACATTTCCACTGCAGATGTAAATCCACATAAAAAATAATAATAATTCCATCATAGCTACTTTTGGTGTATCTTATCTTCCTACCAAGGGCTGATTCTTATTCATCATTCTCCCTCCTTGAAGTGCCTAATATAAGACCTAATACTGGTAAACAGCAGTGCTTAATACCTGCTTCTTGAATTGAAATGAATATCTGCAGCAGACCTAATTAGCACTGTATGCAGCACATTATACCATTTAGCAAGCATTCTTGTATCCATTATCTAATTTCATCCTCCCTAAAGTCCTGTAAGAAAGGCATCATTAGTCTTACTTTATAGGTAAGAAAACTGAAGATTACGGAAGCTAAATAGGTTATTGACTAGTAAGTGACTTGTCCAGCTGCTAAGTATGGGAGCAGAGTCTCACAACAGGACTTCTCAGCCTAAGGAATGGGCTCTTTCTTCTCCACTGTGCGGTCACCCAGGGGAACAAGGAGAGGACATCAGCACCACGGTTTGGGTCCCCGCTGGCCCAGCCCAGCTAGATTCAGACACAATCAGCCACTGCCCACCCAGTAAGCTGGTCATCAGAGTCTCCAACCCTACATACCTGGAGATGGTCTTGCTGTCAGACCACATGGCCTCGGGACTAAGCCCTGGGGGCAGGAATGAATGCTGAGCTGAGAACTGTGGTACTGGGCAACCTCATGGATTCTCTGTCAGTGCCCCCACCTCCTGCTACTCTTCAGGCCTCTACTGAGGCTGGAGCGAAGCAGGGCTGAGTTATGAACCTAATAATTTATTGACATATAAAAAAGGCTTATTTCCCCAAGATTCTACTGATCGTGCATATTTTTAAACAATGACTACGGCCACTGAAAAATATGCCTATCCATCTGGTGACTGCCTTTGAAAGAACTGATATGCTTCTGAACATTTGTTTACCTGGTATTTCTAAACTGAATTTAGAATTTCTACATATTGATATTAAATGCGTGTCATCTATTTGGAACTGTATATAAAACTATTTATAAGAATGATATGCATTTTCCATGTATTTATTTAATTTTCTAAATTAACCTTTGAATTTCTAAAAAGTGCTGTGCTAAACATGTCATCTTTCTCTTAACGTAATATATAAAAATATTCACAAAATTGCATTCTTTTGAGCATTTCTCTGCTTAATCAAAAATGTGCATGTTTGTACATTTATTTATTATAACTAATTAAATGTTTTAAATTTTCAAGAGGAGCAAAGATGGCTAATCAAATACAAGAACTCTGAGAAACCACAAAGAAACTGCTTGGACAACTTTAGAGAAGCAATGAAATAAACTGTTAACGCTGAAGTGAAACAATCACAGTGAAGACATGCAGCAAAGACTACAAATTGAAGGAAAGAAAATGTTGCAGAACAGACTAGACAAAGAGATAGTGTGATATCCATCGTCAATAAGTACCATGGATTCAATGTTTGTGTCTCCCAAAATTCATGTGTTGGATCCCTAACTCCCAATGTGATGCTGTTAAGAGAAGGGGCTTCTAGAAGGTAATTAGGTTTAGATGCGCTATTAAGGATGGAGCCCCCATGATAGGCTTAGTGCTCTTATTTTTTAAAAAATAGGGAGTTTGGGGAGAATTGATACATGTATAACTTATGTATAGCTGAATCCCTTTGCTGCCCACCTGAAACTATCACAACACTGTTAATCAGCTATGTGCTAAATCACTTCACTCTTGTGCGACCCATGGACTTTAGCCTGCCAGGCTCCTCTGTCCATGGGATTCTCCACGTAAGAATACTAGAGCGGGTTGCCATGCCCTTCACCAGGGGATGTTCCCAACCCAGGGATCAAATCTGCATATCTTACGGTTAATCAGCTATGCTCCAATACAAAATATAAAAGTTTTAAAAATAAAAAAAAAGACACCGGAACTTCCTCTGTCCACCTTATGAGGACACAGTGAGAAGGTAGCCGTCCACAAGCCAGGATGAAAGCCCTCACCAAGAACTGAATCTGCCAGCACCTTGAGCTTGTATTTCCTAGGCTCCAGAACCATGAGAAATATTTATCTGTTGTTTAATACCCAGTTCTTGGTATTTTGTTATAGCAACTTGAGTTATATCAAGATGACTGGGGCCCAAGATAGGAAATATGTAGTGAATATGAGCATCACAGTGATCTCAGACACTATTCACCTCTCACTCCTGCTGTTGCCCTCCATATTCAAAAGAACGAGTTCCTGATTTTTCAATGATCACCTCTAAGACCCCAGGGGAAAACTTTTGGCAGAACTTCAAATAATGGAGAATGATAGGCTCTGTCAAGAATTCTATCATAGAGCTCATTAAGGGTTATATCTGAGAAGAGTAAGATTAACTTTTCACAATGAGATAGATAAAATATATATATATATGATTTTATTAATATCACATGAGATCTGCTGAAATGAAGTGTGTTACTTACACTGGATATGGCTCATTTCCCGGCCCCTGCCCTTCAGGCTGTTCTCTATCTTTTGGATCCTTCTGACAGACTTCTTGATTCATGCTTCAGGCTCTCACTGGACTCGGAAAAAAGAGCAGCCTTGCATTCTGCCCAGGTCTTTAAAATTATACACTACATTGGACTTGACAATCTGGACTACCATTTGGCCCTATGCAGCTAACTATTTTTCCCAAGTGCTCCCCACCCCCAGCCCTGCATACACACATATGCGCACACACAACCCTAGCAACTACAGTTCTTTCCTTGCCCCCCGCCCCCACCAAAAGATCTCATCCTATTTGAACTCAAAGCAGAGCGTGCTGTGATCCAAGGATTTAA
Organism: Bubalus kerabau; assembly: GCF_029407905.1. NCBI lineage: Eukaryota > Metazoa > Chordata > Mammalia > Artiodactyla > Bovidae > Bubalus > Bubalus kerabau. The sequence continues at coordinate 20,220,064 of NC_073642.1, forward strand.
GTGGTTGAAGGACTGTTGACCATGGGCACCAATGGCCTTATCAATCAGATTCTTCACATTTTCCCCTATTGTAACACTTGAGAGATATGTGAAGAATATAAGAATGAAAGACTCCCTAAGTACAGACAGATTTAACAAAAATCTCAAAGCATTTCTCAGACAAATAAGATATTACAATAATTCAGTTATCTCATCAGTAATGGTGAATTATTTAAGATCAGGGGATACAAACCTACAGCCTTTAGCCCTTATGGGCTAAAAAGCAGTTAGCCCGCAAAAGTATTTCCTTCATCCTGCAGAACATTTTTTAAATATTGGAATTTTTTGCTACCTTGAAAATGAGATGATTTCACACTAAAAGAACAATCATCTGGGCTTCCAATCAATAGAGAAGGTCATAGAAGACAGTCACTATCACCATAACAATGGGAAAACATCAAATAAACCATAAAATTATATATTGGAAACCCAACAAAGAGTTAAGGATGCAGAGAGATCTAAAGGAACTAAATTCTAGACAGAGACAAGCCTTTCATAAATGAATAGAGACCAGCGGCTGTTTTTATTCTTGGAAACACGGGCAGGCAGAGAAGCAAATTTATAATAGACAGGGGTACTTTGCTGAACTAAGAGGAAACCAGATTAACTCATAATGACCAGAAGGGCTGGGATAATGAATTGGATTTTTCTGATTGAGCCCTCAGGTAGAGATGGCAGTCACTAGCTGCCAATCCTCCCCCACAGGATGTTTATCAACTATGCCGCAGCATGTGGACTTGGGCTGGAAAGAAAGCAAGAAGTCTCCCACAGAAGGAAAATGTGAAAGCAGGAAAGGGAATCAGAGAGAGAGATTAAGGTCATTTACTATTTAGGGCCCAGAGAAGAGCCCTGGTCCTATCTTTAAGGCATTTGAAACCAATGATGAAACCACTGTTTTACTGCTGAGAGAAGAAAGGACATCATCTCTCCAGGGATAAATGTTACCTTCTTCACCTTCTACTGTTCTTTTCTATAAAACATCTAGCTTTTGACCCCAAAATACAATAAATGCAAAGAAGGATGACAACTCTAATCAAGAAAAAAATGGTCCAAAGGAGCACACCTACAGATGACCTAGATAATGAATTAACAGACAAGAACTTTGAAATGACAATTATAAATATTTTAAGAAATTAGTAGAAAGTATAAACATGATGGGTAAAACAATGGAGAATTTCATCAGAGACAGAAACTCTGAAGAAGAATCAAATGGTAATTTCAGAACTAAAAAAAATCTGAAATAAAGAAGTAACTCAATAATGAACTGAACAAAGAAGAAGAAAAGACCAGTAAATTAAAAAAAAAAAAAGATCAACAAGAAAATAACAAAATTGAAACACAAAGAGAAAAAAAAAAAAGAAGAAGGAAAAAATACACAGCATCAGAATGCTGTGGGAAAAACAAATCAAACAGTGTATATAAATGCAACCAGAGTCCAAGAAGAGGAAAGAGAGAATTGAGGTAAAACAAATATCTGAAGGTAAAATGACCAAAATTTTCAAAAGTTTATGGAACACATCAATCTACAGATTCGGGTTTAGTGAATGTCAAGTTGGATAAATACAAAGAACAGCACATCTGATGACATAATAGTCAAATCACCGATAACTAAAGATGAATAGGAAATTATAAAGCAGCCAGAAAAGGGAGGGACATTAAATTTAGAGTAATAACCGTATGATTTACAGAAAATATCTCAATATGGCTTATAGAAAACAATAGAATGACCTAGTTTAGCTGCTTCAAGAAAAAAAATCTATAATTCTATATGCTGTGAAAATATTATTCAAAAATGAAAGCAAAATAAAGACATTTTCAGAAAAACAAAAGAAGAGAATATTCACCAATAGCAGAGTGCACCAAAAGAAATACGACAAAAAGCTCTCTGACTGAGGTACAAATGGAGGTCTAGATCTTCAGGAAGGAATAAAGAGTAAAAGGGAAAGGGTAAATATTTTTTCTAACTTTTTATTTTATATTGGAGTATCCATGCATGCGTGTTAAGTCTCTTCAGTCGTGTCTGACTCTTTGCGATCCTATGGACTGTGGCCCACCAGGCTCCTCTGTCTATGGGATTGTCCAGGCAAGAATACTGGAGTGGGTTGCCATGGCCTCCTCCACGGGATCTTCCCCACCCAGGGATGGAACCTGTGTTTCTTGTCTCCTGCATTGGCAGGCAGGTTCTTTACCACTAGCGCCACCTGTGGTTGATTAACAGTATTGTGATAGTTCCAGGTGCACAACAAAGCGACTCAGTTCAGTCCAGTTGCCCCGTCATGGCTGACTCTTTGCAGCCCCACGGACTGCAGCGCGCCAGGCTTCCCAGTCCATCACCAACTCCAGGAGCTTGCTCCGGGACTCAACCATACACATACATCTATCCATTCTCCCCCAAACTCCCTTCCCATCCAGGCTGCCATATAACATTGAGCAGAGTTCCCTGTGCTATACTGTAGGTGGAGAGGGTATATTAGTATATTACATATTGGTATAGGTAAAATACATTAAAAATAACACATATGGTGGGAAAGGAAGTAAAGGAATCATACTTTCTAAGGTTCTTACATTATTAAATGGAATAACACTAATACTAATTACAAAATTTATTAAATGTGAAAAAGTTAAGAATATATATTATAATGTCTAGAAGAGACATTTAAAATAATATAAAGAAGTACAATTTAAAAGCCAACAGAAGAATAAAAAGGAATAATTTAAAATGCTTGATTAATTAATCAAAAGAAGACTGAAAATAAGAAACATATAAAAAAGAGATAGAAATTGGACACGGAGTAAAAGGGCAAACTTAAAGCCAGCTATATCCTTAATTACACTAAATGTAAATATACCAAACACTTCAACTTTTTTACAAAATGATTGTCTGGATAAAGAATCAATCTCAAATTATGCTATTTGTAAGAGGCACATTTTAAAGACATAATTTGAAAGCAAAGGATGAAAAAAGATATACCATAGAAATGTTAATCAGAAGAAAGTTTGTATAGCTATATTCACATCAGACAAATATTCTTCCAGACAGGAATATTACTAGAAATAAAGGGAACATGTTATAATAATAAAAGAGTCAATTCATCAGGAAGATCCAACAACTGTAAATGCATATACACCGCATATACACCTAATAATAGAGCTTCAAAACACATGAAGCAAAAACTAACACAACTTAAGGAGAGAAACAAACAAATTCACAATCATAGATGAATATTTTCAACTAATAGAACACCTAGTCAAGAAATCAAGAAGTATATAGAAGATTTGAACAGCACTATCAATTAGCTGGATCGAATTAATATTCCCAGAAAACAATATTCAACGACTACAATCTGCACCAAACAGTCACCAAAATAATCCAGTCTGAGAGACAGAGCAAACCTTGATAAATCTCAGTGGTTAAAGTCATACAGAATATGCTCTCTGACCACAATGAATCAAAATAGAAATCATCAATGAAACAAAACCTGAAAGTCTCTAAATATGTACAAATTAAGTAACACTCTTAAAAGATAAAACAAACAATAACAACAAAACTCCAGGCATCAAAGAATAAATCCCAAGGAAATGAGAAATATTTTTGAACTGAACAAACAGCATGCTAAAATCTGTGGGATGTAGCCAAATAATGCTTAGAGGGAAATTTATTGCTTTAAAAGGTGCCTATTAAAAAAGAATAAATGTATACAATGGCCAAAGATTCTACCTCAAGAGGCTAAAAAAGGAACAAAATTAACCCAAAATAGAAGAAAGAAAATAAAATATAGGAGCAAACAATCAAAAGAAAGGAGGACTTCTCTGGTAGTCCAGCGGTTAAGAATCCACCTGCCGATGCAGGGGACATGGGTTCGATCCCTGGTCCAGGAAGATCCCACATACGAAAGGGCAGCTAAGCCCATGCGCTGCAACTACTGAGCCCTAGAGCCAATGCTCCGCAACAAGGAAAGCCACTGCAACGAGAAGCTCATGCACAATTAGAGAGTAGCCCCTGCTCGCCACAACTGGAGAAAGCCTGTGAACAGCAACGAAGACCCACTGCAGCCAAAAATAAACAAATAAACAAAAAATTTTAAAAAGACAAAAATAACAGAAATCTCAAAAAGTAAAAACTTCTGTTATTTAAAGATTAATTAAATTGGCTAATGTCTAATAAAAATAATCAAGGAAAAGGAGATTAAACATAATACTAATATTAGGAATAAAAAAGAAAATTATTATAGATCCTATAGATGTTGAAAAGATAATATGGGATATTATGAACCACTTTATGTTAATAGATTAGACAACTCAGAGGAAATGAAAAATATCCCTTGAAAATCACCACTGAAACTGATGTGGGAAGAGGAAATCCTATTTCATTTTGTTCATTTAATCTGTAGTTTAAAATCTTATATAAACTTCAGACCCAGATGGCTTCACTGATGGATTCTACCAAACATTTAAGGAAAAAGTAGCAGCACCACCAAGAAAGTGAAAAGGCAAGCCACAAACTGGGAGAAAATAGTCATAGCACACATCTGACAAAGGACTTGTGTTCAGGATATATAAAGAACACAGAATATATATTTCCTTCTCCAGGGAACCTTCCTGACCCAGGGATCGAACCCGGGTCTCCCTCATTGCAGGCAGATTCTTTACCATCTGAGCCACCAGGGAAGCCCAATAAAATAAGGCACTCCAATTTTAAAACAGGTCAAGGAATTAAAAAGGAACACCAGAACAGAAAATACCGAATGGCCAATAGATGCACATAAAGGTGCTGTATATCAGTAGTCATTGGGATATACGCATTGAAACCACAGCGAGGTACCACTACACTCCCACTAGGATGGCCAAAAGTGCTGTTGAGGATGCAGAGTCGCTGGAACACCCACACATTGCTGGTGAAAATGTAAACTGACATAACTTCTATGGAAATTGTCCATTTCTCTTCTTTAAAAATTTATTTATCTAGTTGGCTGTGTTGGGTCTTGGTTGTACATGACATCTTTGTTGTGATACGCAGGATCCTTCATTGCAGTGTGCAGGCTTCTCTCTAGTTGTGGCGCATGGGCTTAGTTGCTCTGCAGCATGTGGGATCTTAGTTCCTTGATCAGAGATCAAATCATGTCCCCTGCATTGGAAGGCGGATTCTTAACCGCTGGATCACCAGAGAAGTCCTGAAAATTGTCCATCGCTAATTAAGTGTCAGATTTATACTATGGCCTAGCAAAACTACTAGAGAAGGCAATGGCACCCCACTCCAGTACTCTTGCCTGGAAAATCCCATGGATGGAGGAGCCAGGAAGACTGGAGTCCATGGGGTCGCTGAGGGTTGGACACGACTGAGCGACTTCACTTTCACTTTTCACTTTCATGCATTGGAAAAGGAAATGGCAACCCACTCCACTGTTCTTGCCTGGAGAATCCCAGGGATGGGGGAGCCTGGTGGGCTGCCATCTATGGGGTCACACAGAGTCGACAGTGACTTAGCAGCAGCAGCAGCAGCAATACTACTCCAAGCTGTGTGTATCTATTATACACACACACACACACACACACACACATATATGCAATAAACCCAAGAGAAATGAGTGCCTGTGTCCAGAGAAAAAAACTTATACCTGAAGGCACATGGCAGTTGTATTCACAGTAGTCAAGAAGTAAAAGCAGTCCAAATATCCCTCAACAGGGACATGGGTAAACAAATTGTGGCATTTGTTAGTACTCAGCAATAAAAAGGAATGAACTACTGATAACATGTGGGCTTCCCTGCTGGCTCAGCTGGTAAAGAATCTGCCTGCAATGTGGGAGACCTGGGTTCGATCCCTGAGTTGGGAAGATCCCCTGGAGAAGGGTAAAGCTATCCACTCCAGTATTCTGGCCTGGAGAATTCCACAGACTGTATAGTCCATGGGGTCACAAAGAGTGAGACACGACTGAGCAACTTTCACTTTCACTGATAACATGCCAGATGGAAAATCTCAAGGGTCCTATATTGAACAAAAGAAACCAGACTCAAAAGAATACATGCTGTAAGATGTCAATCGTAGGAAGTTCAAGATTAAACATAGCTAACTTACAGATATAGAGGTCATGGTTACCTTTGGTGAAGGAGAGGTAGGTACTGACTTAGAAAGAAGCACAATGGAACTTTCTAAGAGATGGAAATATTCTCTATCTTCATATGGACAGTGGTTATGTATGTAAAATGTATATATATGCTAAAAAATTTGTATACTTTATTGCATGCACATTATGCCTCAAAAATAAAACCCCACATGTATCCCGTTTCTTTTGAAAGCATGAGAAAATCTGGCAACACAAGGTCCTTATTTGGCCACAACTGGCTGGAGGAACGCACACGCCATTTCACCACCATCCCCACTGCTCTCTATTGTCACCCACAACCCATCACACTCATTTCTGCCACCTGTCTGGGTCCCTACTACCCCAAGATCCAACTACCTCGGCACACAGGTTTGGCTGGGAGTCCTGAGGGAGGGCACCACAGCGGCCACTTACCAAGACAGCCTGTGAGCAGACTAGTCAGACTCCAGTTGTTTTTCTGCCTGGCACTTAGAAGTAAGCCTTCTTCCTTCATCCTGAGCCAGTGATTCACTGGGGCAGGAATTCTCAAAAGATAGCCCCTGAATAAAACAGACTGCTCAAGCACTTAACTGAAGACATAAAAGAAATGTGATAGCATCTGCATTCCGAGCTGGTGAAGCAGGTCATATTGATTACATTTTTTAATCATTGAAGCAAACCATCTTTAACAGAGATATATACTGTTGCCCCAGTTCAACCTCCAGATAGATGCAGGGCTCTGCCTTTGTCCCTATAGCTGTGCTGGGGAGCACTGTGGGGATGGGGCTGCACAAGGTACCTGAGCGTGGTGGGCCAGGCATCACATCCACAAGCCAGGGTGACTCAGCTTACTGGCCCGACACCCCCAGGCTACAGACGTGTGATACCAAATAATTTACCTACAGGTCTGGCACATCCTCGAGCAATCAGAACTGACACTGGCCAAATCACAGGAAAGGGTTCCCATAACTGCTTTAGTTAATGGACCGGTGGGAGCTCTGGGAGGATTGTAAGGGGAAGGCCAGGGTTGCTAGAGTGGTAGGAGGACTCTTGAGCCAGTGGCTATTTACCAACCAGTACGGAAAGTTTTAATATTTATTAAGCAGCCTGATCACACCATTAGACCTGGACCAGAGCTGTGCCAGAACCAGTCTGTACCAACGCCTAAGAGTCAACGATGAGCACACCTCCCCAATCCTTTATTTAGTGGTACCACAGTGGTGGTTCAAAACCAGCCAGGTAGGAGGATTCATACCACGAAGCGAAAAAAGTGAGTGTTAGTCAGTCCTGTCCAACTCTTTGTGACCCCATGGACTGTAGCCCACCAGGCTCCTCTGTCCATGGGAGCCCACCAGGCTCCTCTGTCCATGGGAGTCTCCAGGCAAGAATACCAAAGTGGGTTGTCATTTCCTCCTCCAGGGGATTTTCCCGACCCAGGGGTCAAACCCCAGTCCCCTGCATTGCAGGCAGATTCGTTACCGCCTGAGCCACCTGGGAAGCCCTATTTACAGCACAGAAAGTGGCAAGCGCTACAAAGCAACACTCCTGGCCCACTGCCCACCACCTCCAAGGGCCTGTTCCACCAGCACACCACTGGCACGGACTAAGCATCAGCCACAACCTCACACTCGGGACGGCCTCTGGACTCAGGGACCCTTCTGTTTTATTATAATAAATGTATTTATAGTAAACGTACACACTCATTCGATACTCACAGCTACCCCACAAGCTATGTCCTTTGTGTAACCCCATTCTGAGATGAGGCACAGAGAGGTCGCATGACTTGCCCCAAACCGCACAGCCATCAGCAGGGCAGAGCTAAGTTCAAACTTGGCTATCTGGAGCCAGAGTCCAGCTGCCTCTCCCCTCCATGACACAGCCCCTCCTCTCTTCCTCCCTCAAAAGCTTCAGTGGACTCTGGGCCCATGAAAGTGTTAGTTGCTCAGCCATGTCTGACTCTGTGTGACCCCATGGACTGTATAGCCCTCCAGGTTCCTCTGTCCATGGGGATTCCCCAGGCAAGAATACTGGAGTGGGTAGCCAGTCCCTTCTCCAAGTGGATCTTCCTGACTTAGGGATTGAACCCAGGTCTCCCATATTGTGGGCAGACTCTTTACCATCTGAGCCATAGGGGAAGCCATAGAAAGCAGAACCCAAATTACCAGCTACAGAAAACCTGACTTCTATTCCTTGAAGGCAGGGCAGGCTAGACTCAGAAACACTTTCTATCTCTCAAGCTATCTCCATTCTCATGGAGGATGGGAGATCTTTGCATCTAATCTTGAGAAAAATCCTCCTCCCCTCAAACCCCCAGACTCAGAAATGTGCCTAATGAGGCCTTCGAAAATGCAAGGTTGAGTTTTCATTACATGAGCAGGTGGGCCGTCCATCTGTGGTAGTAACGGTAATGAATGGGTTCCCGCATCCCTCCTTGAGCTGCAGCTGCTGGGCCCTGCCTTCCTCTCTCTGGCACAGGGGGTAGAAACCCTACCAGGACTCTTGGAAAATCCTGGACTGGCCCCGGGCCCGACAAACACATCCAGCCCTGGCCCAGGCCCGCGCAGGGCCTGAAAAGACCTCATGGAGGTCCTGGCCAGCAGGGCCAAGACCAGATGGCAGGGGAGATGACTACACTTATATTTCCACATACCCATAAACGTGGATGAGCCTGTGTTCCTTCGCATGCCTTATCCTGGAATCCCAGGGAAAGCTGTGCAAAGAGTCCAGTTCTCCCACCCCCACAGGCCCCAGACACTGAGCAATCCTGGGTGGGGGATGTAAGGGCAGGGAGCCCTACCAGAGGGGAGGCTGTCACCAGTGCCGTGGCGGCTCTTCAGAGCCTGGCCTTTGAGAGCGGGAGGGGAGTTCCCTAGGCTTCTAGAAGTAACATATCTCACACTGGAGCCAGGAAGACCCCACGTGGCGTCTGGGAAACAGCCTGGGGCTGGAAGTCTGGACTCCCTGGGTCTCCTGCCTGTGCCTCTGGCTCTATATGAGGCCTGAGATGAGAGACTCTCCCTCTGGGCCTTGTTATCTGAATGTAAAGAGAGGCACTTCCCCGGTGGCACTGCAGGAGACAGAAGAGATGCAGGTTCGATCCCTGAGTAGGAAGACCCCCTGGAGGAGGGCATGGCAACCCACTCCAGTATTCTTGCCTGGAGAATCTCATTGTCAGAGGAGCCTGGCAGGGCTGCAAAGAGTCAGATTCGACTGAAGCAACTCAGCATGCACACGCACAAAGAGAGACACCGAAGCATGGGTGATTTGAGGAGCTCGATGGCTTCCTGCCTGCCACGTGTGACTCTGGGCAGCACTGCCTTCATGTCTCACGGACAGATCCATCACAACCACCCTGAGGCAGGTAATCACCCCATTAACTGTTTCCAGTACCCAGGGGTATCCTTACTGGCTCATGAGGACCCCAGTTGACATTCCAGCTCCGCGACTGAGTAGGTATACGACAAGGGCCTCGCCACTCCACTTCCCTGGCTCCCGGTTCCCTGTGTCCATCAATGGGGGCCAGCTCCACAGCCCTGCTGTCCTGGGGCATGCTGTAAGGATCACAGAAATGCAGGAAGCTGGACGACAGGGAAATACAGCATGTCAGTCAGTTCAAAGTAAAACTGTATTAAATTGAATCATGTATGTGTGAAAATGCTTGGATGTTGTTATTACTTTATTTTTTCCTGGTTCTGTCTTTCCTTTCAAATTATACCTGTCCCGGGTACCCACACCCTCTTCGTGATTCTGTTTAATCCTACGAGCTCATTCTAATGTGTTAATGACTCCGCCTCACCCTGTCACTGCATATTCGCAGTGATCTTCGATGCTTCAACTCAGTTTGTTATAGGCGGAGGGCTACTCAGAGGAACTGGCATGCCGGGAGGCTCTGGGGAGGAAGAACGTGGACTTTCTGACTCCAGGGGCATCGCGGCCGTTTGGGCTGGAGCTGCGTCCCGGGCTGTGTATGAATTTGTGTGTGGCGCCTCCCTGTGGACAACATAAGTACTGCCTGAGACCCACCCCGACCACCAATCACCAACCCCTGGCAGCCTCCAGTCTTGTGAAGCCAACTTCCCTAGGTTGCAGATGAGAAATATACGTGGGTATGTATTAATGTTCAAGACTAAATCGTTCCTTAGACATTTTATAAACGGAAGTAAGTGATGGGTCATGGTCCCTCATGATTCTACAAGCAGGAATCCTGAGACAAATAACAGCTTGCCCAAGTCAGTTTCAGAACTAGGAATTTACATTTGAGGGCATTTCTCAGACCACAGGTGCACTCAAATCGTGAGGGACAGACACTCCCATTCCACTCCGTTTATCTCAGGCCTGGAGAGTCCCCTTGCTTCTGATACCACATCTGGCCCAGTGATGCAAAAATCATAAGGCTTCATGACAGCTTCCACGACTCAGCTGAAGGCCACTCACCCTCCACTCTCCAAATGGGCTCTGGCTGAGATGGCCTGGATCTCTATGAGGCTGTGCTAAATGTGGTCATCACAGTCTATCTAGAGAGGGCGGAGGGTGCCCCGAGCCACCTAGTTCAGGGGTCCAACAAGCTCCGCCCCAGAAAAGTCCTGGAACAGGAAAGGGGCACTGCACCCATGCATTCAACAAATGCTGAAGCCCTACTCTGTACCAGGACACCATCCAACACAGACACAAGCACGGCTGGAGGAAAGTGTCGGTCAGGGATGAGACTGTTTTAAAGGGTGGAGCAGTGGCCAGGGTCCAGTTAGGGAAAAGTCACCCACGCCAGGTAGCTCAAAGAAGGAATTTAATACCAAGAGCTAGTTAAAGAAGTGTCAGAAAGACTGGAAAACTAAAACAGGGGATGATGAAATGAAGCAGAGGTTAGCAAGAGTAGAAGCTGCCACCACCCCTAGAGCTGGAGGGACAGAGGAAGGAGGTGGTGCTGTCAGGACCCTTGCCATCCTTAGGACCTGGAATCGTGAAGAAGGCGGCTAGCAAGGGAGGGGACCACAGAGGGATGCTGGGAGAGCGACCCAAGCAAAGGAGGGGAAAAGCCTAGCTTCTCCCTTCACCCTCCCACCTGTCACAGGTCAACTCTTATTGGCCAAACCCAGCTGGAATCCAGTGACAAGAAAGGTTGGAAAATGTAATCTTCAGGGGTCAGCATCCCCCCTCAACACACACACACACACACACACACACACACACTGCAGAGCAGAGCAGGGGAAGGGCAGGGAATAAATCTGAGAGAAATAGGCAAATGACCTAAACAGTGAACAGCACGTGAGGTGAATCTTCAAGGGTCTGTGTGTGATGTGAATGTGCAACAATGCGCATTAGTGTATTCTGCTATCAGTTTCAAAGGCATGTGTGTGTGTGTGGAATGTGCATGTGTGTGTTTCAGTGTGACTGTTCAAGGATACGTATGTATCAGATGGATTTCAGGGGGCTGAATAAATGGGTGATAGGAACAAGCATCCAAGGGTTTGTGTGTGATGTGAACATTCAAGGGTATGTGTATATGTGACAAGAATATTTAAAGCTCTCAGGGTGTGTGTGTGTGTGTGTGTGTGCTGTGAATGTTCAAGGAGGTGGGTATGTGCTGTGCATGCTCAGAGCTGGGTGATGTGAATGTTCAGAGGTGTGAGACATGCAAGGTGTGTGTGAGACTGCTGAGGAGCGGGGCTGGGAGAGTGGAAAAGCAGAGATGTTCCCTATGGACATTATGGACATGGGAGAAGATGGGGCCATGTGTCTTTGCTGGGGACAGATGTGTAACTGAAACTCTTCATTCAAAATGAGTAAAAATAATGATGTTCAGAGAAGGCTGTATGTAAGAGGCGACTACAAGAAACAAACTTTTTTACTATGTTTCCATCCAAATGAGTGTCACCTGCTTCAAAGTAGCCATCTTAAAAAATAAGTCTTTATTTTTTTAAAAAAGGAAAATGTTAAATTTGTGTTTTATTGATGCAACCAAACTGCAATGAAGTTTTGGGACCTGCCTTCAGTCAGTTTGTGTGCCACACATAAAATCTACACTCCTTACTATGATCGTCACTTATTCTTACTGGCTGAGGTTAGAATTATCCAACTTTAATCACTTAAGCAGTCTCATCTCTGGCTTTACTTGGAACTTTTCCAAAATGCAAATCTCTCACCTTAAAAAAAGAAAAAATGCTTGTTGATGTATGGCAGAAACTAACACAATACTGTAAAGCAATTATCCCTCAATTAAAAATAAAAAAAAATGTTTTTAAATGCTAATGTGTCACCTTTGAGGTCAAGCCTCCTTTGGGTATGTTGGTTATTTGGGTATAAGCATCACTGCGTGATAATGAGCTGCTGCAGATGGGAGTGTACTGGGAGCTTCAAAAAGGAACTAGGAACCAAATGAATACCATACAATCACATCATATGTACATCTGACTTTTATGAATTCAAACTATTATACTGGGACTTTTTTTAAAAAACCTTTTGGCTACACCATGCAGCATGTGGAATCTTAGTTCCCCAACCAGGGATGGAACCTGTGCCCCCTGCAGTGGAAGCGTGGAGTCTTAACTGCTAGATCACCAGGGAAGTCCCCTACACTGAAACTTTTAAAGAGGGGACCAATAATCTGTCAATAGTGCAGGCATTTCCACCCACGATTGATGAGCTCACTGCTCCCAGGGCTCCCGCCCTGCAGCGAGCCTTAGATGGGTGAGGCAACTCCATCTTGGGTCCTGAAGGCCTATTTATGTGTGAGCATGTCATAACACCGAGTATGACTCTGAATTTCCTCATCCTCTCCCAAACTGCCCCAATTCAGGCCTTTCCTGGTGGGGGGAACAGACCTGTAGTCAATTGCCCCTCAGTGACAGGAATGGAAACCCTAGCGATTTATAGAGACCTAAACACAAGCCAACTGGTTCATCTTGTGCTCAACCAGATAAATCATGATGGGTTCCATCACTGGGGAAACACTGGCCATGCTGGATTCCCGCGACAGACCATGTCAGTCATATATGTGATACTTTTCTAAGGGACAGTTCAACAGTAACTTTAATTGTATATGATTTGTGACTTGTGCACTTGGCTTTCTTTTGTTGTTTTGTTGGCCACCCCATACGGCTTGTGGGATCTTAGTTCCCCAGCCAGGGATTAAACTGGGGACCAAGGCCATGAAAGCACAGAGTCCTAACCACTGGACCACCAGGGAATTCCCTAGGCACTGACTTTGGAATTCAACCCCCAGGTCAGATGCGGCTTCACTGTAGTAAGAGATCATGGAACTCATTTTCTTGCCTTCAGATAAAACAACTCAAACTGTCTGGGACAGTTAAGGATGTCAAACACTGTAAAATAATTTCCACATGCAGCCCCATAGAATTTCTCTCAGGCCTCAGAAGGCAGGAGCTCCCTTCCCCTCTTCCTTCCCCAGCTCACTCCTTCTTATCCTTCTGGCCTCAGCTTAGCCAAATCTGTCAGTCCAGAGGCATTCTCTGAGGCCCTGACCAGGCTGAGTGAGTGCCCAGCACATGCATGTCCTTCTGTGACACGACACCCTTTGCTGGTTGATGGGTCTGTCCCCTGCCCCCAACCTCAGCCCTAAACCATCAAGAGGACACAATGGCCAGGAGGCTTTTGATCACCATTTTATCCCCAGTGCTTGGCAGTCAAGCCACCTCCTCTACACATGTTTGTTGAATGAGGACTGGAATGTCTCAGGAATTCATTTGAATGTTTAGTAATCCTAAATGTCAAGGAACTCTTCCCATGTTGTAATTTCCCAAAGACTCCCTCGCTGCATTCCGAGCTTATTGCTTCTAACTCAAAGGAGACTGGTTGACTTCCCCTGCGTAATTAACATGCACTCGAGGACCATGACTCTCGTCCTTCTCTTCTCCAAGCTCAGTAACTTCAATCTCTCTAAAACTTCAGTCTCATCGTTCTCCCCTCCAAATCCTCTTCACGTTCTCCCAAACTGCCCTAGTTCTGGCCTTTCCAGGGGCCTGGGGGCCTGCAGTAGGTTGCCCCTTGGGGACAGGTGTGGGAATTCTGACACAGAGGTAATCAGCCAGGTAACACAGGCAGCAGTGGGCTTTAGAATCTCAAAGTTCTAGGTTCAATGGCTCCACCACACACTGGCACCAAGACCCTCACAGACTTCCTTCACCTTCCCAGGCTTGTCTGCTGATCAAAACACAAGAGAAGCTGCCAGGCAGGGATGCTGTGAGATCAGGCGAGGCAGAGTATGTGAACACACCCCATCTGCCCTGGCCAGTGCATGTCTCACCCCAGGGGACAGAGCGCCGGGGCCTCTCCAAGGCCAGAACTGGTCAGGCTGTGGGGGACAAAGCGGTTGTCAGGCGAATCCTGCCACCTTGTGGAGCCCATGCGCTTGAGAGCCCACCCCACCCTGCTGAAGCCCCGCCTCACCCCTCTGCCTCCAGCCAGCTTATTCTGGGGTGTTCCGTCTCCTCCTCTCAGCCCTGCTACCCCAAGGCTTCCCAACACGTCTTCCCAAACCCCCAGCCCCAGGGTGTTCTCAACTTTACCAGTCCTGTCGTCCTCAAAACATCCTCTTCTAACACTATTAGAACCATTTTCTCCCTTCTGGACCAAAACAGAGCCTGGTGGGGGACCGTGGGGGGGGGGGGGTGGTCCTGTCCCCTATCTCTGTCCCTTCTTTAGCCACTTAGCAGCTATATGAGACCCGGACATCTGATTTTTTCAGTGATCAATGGTGCATCTATGATGCCAAATCCTCTAAACAGAACATGTTGCTGGCTCCTCTGGCTCATCGAGGATGGTTTGGGGCAGGGGTGTGTGTGTGTGCTTTGGGGCAGGGGGTGTGTGTGCACATGTGGTTTGGGGCAGGGGTGTGTGTGTGTGTGTGCTTTGGGGCAGGGGTGTGTGTGTGTGAGTACACACGCACCTGTTCCTTGCTCTGGGCTAGTGATGTCCTCCTTGGCCATCCCCTCCCGACTCACAGGGGACCTCCCAGGGCCAGCCTCTCAGCTGCAGCAGTGTCTCACTGTCTGGACCCTTCACAGAGGCACCTATTCTGGATACTTCTGCAATCAAGGACAAGACTAGTTTCCTCCTTCATGTCCTGTAGTCTTACGCGCTGACATTCCAAGGCAGGTGGGTGGTGACTGCTGGCCTGGAATGACTGGTTACAATCCAGGCTTCTGGGAAATAAAGCAGAAGACACTAGGGGACTGAGGCTGCCTCAACATCTCAGGCAAACAGGCTTTTACATGCTGCGAGTGCTTGCAGCTTGACGATCTATAAGTTCTTTTTTTCTGATTTACTTGGTTACAGTGGGTCTTAGTTGCAGCATATGTGATCCTGTGGCATGTGGGATCTAGTTCCCTGACCAGGAATCGAACCTGGGGCCTCCTGCATCGGGAGCAGAGCCTCAGTCACTGGACCACCAGGGAAATTCCTGTGAGTTCTTAATAACTGGGTTGCTGGCCCTTCCACTGTGCTCCTCTTCCCCCTGCTGGGGTGATGGAATGGGTCAGCCCGTCCATTCTGGTTTTAGCACCCCATAGGCATGGGCCTGACAGTGGCTCTGGATTTCCTGGTCCAGGGTGGGAACCAGGCCTGTCCAGATGCATGCGTATATGGGACTGACCTGCCATTTGTCCACTCTGAGATGGGCTGATGGAATCCATCAATGTCCAAACACCCATGTCCCTCTCCAAATAGGTAAGAAATGCTTGGCTGTCACACGTATAACTTGGAAAAGGTGAGGACGGGAGTTGTAAAAGCTAAAGACCATACAGTTGAACTCTGGAGATTTCAGGCACCTAACTATGTCGGAAGACAGGAACCATTTACTGAGTGTTTATAACAAGCCATGCATGGTGCTAAGTGCTTTCACATAAATTAACACATTACCTGAGAAATAGTATCATCTTCATTTTAACAGATGACAAAAATTAAGACAGGTTAAGAACTAGTTTTGTACACAGATCTGGGTTCAAATGACTAGTGTAACCCTAAGCAAGTTAACTAACCTCTCTGGAGCCTATCCTCTCATCTACCAACTGGGAGTAACAGTTGCCTGCCCTGTGCGTCGCAGGTGCCAGCTCCAGTCTGGTTTCCGGCCCTCAGGGGTCATTCCACTGTTGTTAAACAGCGACAGTACTTGTAATTTGCCTAAGGTCATAAAACAAATTCAAACCTGGGTTTTCTGATTTCCAAGTTCAGTGCTCATGAGGAAAAACGCTGATTCACTTAAATATGTCCTGACTACGGCCTTGAAGCAGGTTCTGCCCTAGGATCTGGAAGACCAGTGAGGCGCGGGAGCCAGACACGGCCCTACCAAGTGTGATGTGTACATACACGTTCAAGGTGCAGAACCAGGAATCGAACCTGGGGCCTCCTGCATCAGGAGCAGAGCCTCAGTCACTGGACCACCAGGGAAATTCCTGTGAGTTCTTAATAACTGGGTCGCTGGCCCTTCCACTGTGCCCAGCAGGAGGTGACTCTTGCGGCTACATCACCAGGAAAACGAGTTGACAAAAGTGGTGGTATTTTCTCTGTAGCCCCCAGAAGGGGGAGAAACAGAAGTGACTGGAAATCATTGGGCAAGAAAATGACCAGGTGGGGCTAAACTTCTAGAGAGGTCTTCTAGTGAGGTGGTCTGTTTTACATGTTACACGCACACACACACACACACCCTCTGTTTTACATGTTACACACACACACACACACACACACACACACACACACCCCCAGTGGCATTTCTCTACTCAGAGCACACACCTCAACTTGCAACTCCTAACACCCATATCACACACAGTATTCTTTCCTCCTCTCACTGATTTCTAAAATACAGAGAACATGTATTTTACTTTGTTCCCTGGTCATCTCCCCCGCAAGAACATGCTAGAAAGTTTCTCAGTTATGTCTGGCAGGCAATGGAAGATGCAGGCTGGCACTCAGCATATCTGGTCATTTCTACTATTAATATAGTGTCAAAAACATTTGCATTCTGCAAAATCACACTCCCAAAATAGCAGGACTCGTGAGCTAAGGAGGTTGGGGAAGACCACACAACATCTATAGAATTTTGTAGCCAGGGTGCTAACAAACCGGAATCAAGTCCCACACCACACTAACACAATTAAAGCCCCACTGCCATGTGCATTGGGCCCCTGCAGCCTCAAATCCTGACATTTCTTTCTTCTTCCAGAGACATACAGTAGCTTCTTTGGGATGGGAGGAGAGGGGGTGGGGAGGGTCCCAGCATAAACTAGTTCCATCAAAATCAAAAATGTGATGCAGGATGGGGCCTTCGTCATCAACTGTGTAAAACAAAGCAGGGTTGCGGGTGGAGGGGGAGGGTCTTCCTTCCCACCTAGTTTCCCCCAGATAGTCTAACAGAGTAGGAAAGCTCATGGTATGTCTTGAAGCTACTAAACTAGACACTCCTTGTGATAAAGGAAGGCACTTCTATAAAATTCTTAGCTTTTGTCTTAAGGTATTCCACCCTGACCCTGATCACTTCAAAATACTGGGGAAACCTCACAGGAACCAACCTATAATTTCAGGTTGACATGACACAGTTTCTCCCCTTACCAATTTTACAGATGCTGTTTCCCTTTAAAGAAACAACTCTGTAACAAAACAGCCCATCTTATGAATGGCCATTAAGACTGTGGGATCAACTCGAAAGCGTGGGATTTTTTCCCCACACCAAGCAATTCTCAGACACCAGCTAGATGTCCAAAAATTCAACTAAATTCTGACCCTATCTACCTGAAGAAAGCGGTGGATCCCACAGGCTAAGGGCTTCCATCCTACCAGACCCCTTCTCTCCCTCTTAGGTGTCAATTGCACCTAAACACTTGGACTTCCAAGTGCTCACTTGTGCTTCTGACCCACTGGGTATAAACCAGAGGCTCCCAGGATCCCTCTTGCGTGCAGACTGCTAGAGGCCAGTCTGTTTAACCCAGAATGCCTTCTGAGAGGAAACCAGGAAGCCTAATAGGATCCAGGACTGCAGTCTTGTTCCTGGGACCACTATTCTGGCCAGAAACAAGCACGCTTGAGACCCTCCCTCCCCTCCTCTCATTTAGCAAATGCTCACTGAGTGCCCTCCATGTGCCAGGCACCAGGCCCAGTGGTGACCCAGGCAACACGGCGAGGGGTCCAGAGCCCCAGCCTAGAGGCAGGGGAGAAGCAGTCTCCTGCACCATCAGTGACCTGCAGCAACTCTCAGTCAGTCACACCTGACCAGGACTCCCACCCCAAGATGGCAGGTAACAGGCTGACACTGCTCACTTCACATGACTGTTTCAAATTATATAAGCAGCAATTCTATTGCTTAAATAGAAAATGCCTTAAAAAAAAAAAAATGACAAGAGGAAGGAAGGGAGGGGAGGGGGAAGGAAGCAAAGCAAACAGAAAACAAGGAAGGAATCGTTTCCTCGGCTAAATTGATACATTTTCATATCAAGTAGGAAGAGAAATACAAAACAGAAAATGACTAAGAAACTACAAAGCACGAGGTGTTTTTTTTTTTTTTTTCTTGGACCTAGAGGCTTTCACAGAAGCTCAAGGAAAGTTGATTCACTTCCTTCTGCTCTTTCTTCCTGGGCCCACGAAGCCAACTGATTCACTACGAAGCAATGCAATACTACTCAATCACGAGCTCGGGAGAAAAAGGATAAACATCCTAAGAGATGGCTCTCTCTTCATAAGGAGAAGACAACAGTCCTCAAAGGATAAATCAACTGAGACCCACACAATGGTAAACCCATTTATTTCTCAGAACCTAGTTTGCCGCCTGATATTCCCGTAGAGATGAGAACACTGCACCACGTCCTTGAGGCCCGACCTCAGACCTGTCCGAGCACTGTCCACAGGCAGCTCAGTCCGTCAGAGGTCCAAGAGAAACCTCCTAACCTGGGCCAGGTATTTTGGCTTCAAATAGTCACCCAGTTCCTCCTTGCTGGCCCACACGTGACGGCCCTTCTCCACGGCCGGGGAAAAGTCTCCGGTTAGCAGCAGGGCTTTGAAGAAGAAGATCTTGGCCCCGAGGCTGCCCTCCGCCCGCACTGCCTGGGGGAACTTGAACTTGTAGTGGCCGCAGGGCGCATTTCCCAGGAACTTGGCTTCCAGGTTGTTTTCTGAGGAGGAGGGGAGCGGGGAACAGAAGTAGAAGATGAGGACACACCCACCTGTTTACCCTGGTGCCCGAAAGCATCGGGGGGTCTCTGTGAGAGCCGCTTCTGGCCTGAGAGGAACGCCGTCCCGAGGATGAGGACTAGGGTCGGTCCTGAAGACCCTCATCTCCTTTCAAGACAAAAGCTCCTGGCCCGTGGGTTCCAGATTCTCTGGGTGCATTCCTCATGCCAAGCTACTGCTCTCAGACTGAAGTCCGCAAGGCAACCTAAATAGCACTACCTGGGAGTCAGAGCATTGAGCTTCTAGACTCAGCCCGCTCACCATCTGTTGACGAAGGACCAAGACACTTGTATCTGTAAAGCAAAGTTCATCAGCCCTTTTAAAGAGAGTATCACATGGAAAGTATAGAAAAGTCTCAATTTGACTGCTGCAAGGTGAAAACCAAAGTTAAAAGGCAAAGATAGATGGAGGATCTTTGCAATCTATAACAATGGGTTAACAACACCAACACAGCATTTCAAAGGATAAGGAAATAATGGATCAATTACTAAATGAAACCAGGAGAATGGGCTAGCGAAGAAATAAAACTGGATCACAACCTCACTCCTCATATCCAAACTGACACCCTACAGATCAAAGATCTAACACAAAGTTAAAATTTTCACAAAAGGTTTGTTCATTTTTGAGTGATGGTTTCATGGATGTTTAATATTTTCTGAGTTTTTCTGTATTTTAAAATTCTTCACTAAAGAAAAAAGAAGCCATAAGAGTACCATTAAAAAAAAAATGTGGGATACTTTCTGTATCATTTTTGAGAGGGGAAGTCCTAACCAAGACAAAATGCAAAAAAGAAAAGGCATATTTGTTTACATAAAAGTTAAAATCCTTCTGTATAGAAAAATGAAGCATAAAAAAGTCACAGACATAATGACAAACTAGGAAAAATATTTTCAATACACTGAACAAAGGAGCATCTTAAGATATGAGTGTTAAATAGTACTTAGAAATCAATGAGGAAAAAGCCAACAACTCTGAAAGAAAAATGAACCAAGCATATGAACAAGTTCCCATGAAGATAAATTATCAATGAACTATAAACTCATAAAGATGCTCAACTCATTAATAACTCAATAAATACAAACTAAAACAACAAAGACATACCATTACTATTTAAGTTCAAAAACTTTGAGCAGTACACTGCTCGTCAAGGATAAAGGAAAACTGGGTTCTCTCAAATGTACGTGGTATATAATTAGTATAACTGCTCTACTTGGCAAGAGATATCAATTTTAATAATACAAACCCTTTAATCTAACAATTCTGCTTCTAGAATTTCACCCTCCTCAATATATTTATTTGTACACAGATGTTCACTGCAGCTTTTTTTTTAATAAAAGCGACAGACTGGTTAAACAAACTGCAGTACATACAAATATGAAACATTACACTGGTGTTACAAGTATAAGATATGTCTTCACTTGCTGATACAGAGATATGCTTAAAAGCTGTGTATAAGAAAAGGAAGGTACGTAACCATGTGTGTGTATATATATGTACATGTTTAAGTACACGTTAAGCCCACTTCATGGAAAAAAGGAACAGATGAAATAAGTATGTGCTTGCAATTGCTAGAAGGATACACAAAAAAACTATTCATGGCGGTTGCCTCTAAGACGGGAAAATTACCTATTATTCTTACAGTTCTACATTTACCAGACACTGTGATACTTTTTCACCATATACAATGAATGGCTTTTGTCAATATTAAAAACAGTAACAACACTATCAGCATTAGATGAGGTATCCACGTATGATGTGAGCTCACCTACAATATAAAATGTCAGCAGTGGGGATCTATGGGTGGTGGAATTACACTGGCGTGATTCTTTACACGTTTCTGAATTTTCCACTTAAATCAATGGATACATATTACTTTTCTATCACCTGGGGAAATGGATTAAATTAAATCAGACAGGGAGAAAAAGACGGTTCATTATAAACATGAGCAAAGAATCTAAATAAGCAGTTCACGAAAAAAGAAGAACCAATAGCCACGTGAAAAATATGCAGAGATGGCCACTCTAACCAGTGGCCACTAACCCAAATAAACACATTACCTAACAAAAAAGAAAGGAGACCGCTAATCTAAAGATCTTTTTTTTTACTGACTGGACAAGGAAAAATTTTTAAAGTATGTTCTGCAGGGCACTTTGGTGGTACCTTAGCAAAATCTTAGATGTGTCCATCCTTGACCATTAATTTCACTTCTAGGAATTCCATCTTGCAGAAATACCTGGGAAGTATGCCAAACAGATGGAAAGGAACAGACTCTGACTTTTTTGTATTTATAAGCTGCCTGAGCTTTCCTTCGTCATTTTAATTATTTCATATTATTTATGATTTTAATGAATTTGAAATAAATCAACCTATTTCATTTTCTATGCACCTATAAGAAACCAATATATCCTTTCACTCTTCGTTATGGCAACAGGACTGTTCAAGGGAGGAAAGCGTGGTACCAAGAGGAGGGGAGCCCCTTTCCACATGGTGCCCAGCAGGCAAAACTGAGCACTGTGAGTGAGCAGAAAAAAGCTGAGGATCTGAGTTCAACGGTCCTGGGAAGAAACCCAGCCACCAACTTTTGCGTGATGGCTGAGGAAGCCTGGAGTGCAGCAAAGGCCCCTCCTGTTTTCCCATTTCATACCACCATCTCACTCCCTCTCCTGCGGCCACACAGGCTGCTGGCGGGACAGGATCAAGGGGGCACACAGAGGCTGCTTATGTCTCATTAGCAGTACTCACACTGGTGGCAGAGCCAGAAGAGTAGTTGTGTGCTTACACTACCGTATCATTTACTCATTAAACACTCAGCATTGGAAGAAAAGCTATGACAAATCTCGACAGCATATAAAAAAGCAGAGACATCACTTTGCCAACAAAGATCCGTCTAGTCAAAGCCATGGCTTTTCCAGTAGTCACAGACGGATGTGAGAGCTGGACCAGAAAGAAAGCTAAGCGCCAAAGAATTGATGCTTTTGAACTGTGGTGTTGGAGAAGACTCTTGAAGAGTCCCTTGGACTGCAAGGAGATCAAATCAGTCAATCCTAAAGGAAATCAACCCTGAATATTCTTTGGAAGGACTGATGCTGAAGCTGAAGCTCCAATACTTTGGTCACCCGATGCAAAGAGCCGACTCACTGGAAAAAATCCTGATGCTGGCAAAGACTGAGGGCAAGAGGAAAAGGAGCCCACAGAGGATGAGATGGTTGGATGGGCCTACAGCCATACCACCCTAACACGCCCAATCTCGTCTGATCTCGGAAGCATTTGGATGGGAGATGGTTGGATGGTATCACCAACTCAGTGGACATGAGTGTGAACAAACTCCGGGAGATGGTGAAGGACAGGGAAGCCTGGTGTACTGCAGTCCATGGAGTTGCAAAGAGTCAGACATGACTTAGCAAACGAACAACAGCAAACATTCAGCAAGTGCCTGCTCTGTGCCGGGTACTCTGCTGAGAACCAGGATGATGGAAAGGACAAAATCCTATCCGTATTTTCAGAATTCTAGCTGAGAAGAAACCGTCTGTTAATCAACAATTAAACAGCAATGGAATGAAGAGCATCTTCTTCCCTAGGACATAAGCCCCCAGGAGGCCCAGGTAGCGTCCTGTAGATCACTGTGACCCCACTGCCCGGACAGTGACCAGCAACAAGTAGGCACAGAGAGAGTGTCTGCTGTATAACCAGAGGAAGGGCACTCTGTGAGTGTTACAGCAGCCTAGAGGGAGGAGTCGAGCTCTCTACCCAGAAGCTTCCACCACGGAAGGCAGAAGGGACGAGCTGAGTTTTAAAAACCAAGCAGTCGGACTAGGTAGGACCAAAGCTTTGTCTTGGACAGGCAGGCCCCAAAGCCGGGACACAAGAAACACCACATTATTCAAAAGTCTTGCTAGGTCTGAACTTAGAACATACATGAATGTGCAGCAAGACGGAAGACTGATGAGCTTGGGACCAGAGCAAAAAGTATGCATAGGCCGTGCTCAGAAGTCTGCTTTTATGGGAAACCTTTTAAGATTTCGAGCAGAGAAGTGACAAGGGATTTGTGTTTAAGAAGGCTTATTCTGGCGGCACTGAAAACAACAACACAAAAGCAAGAAGGGGGCTTGTGTGGTGTCTACCTCAGTACTCCAGAGTGGCGGTTCTCAACCAGAGATTCCACACCCCAGGTAATTTCCAGCAGTATTCAGTCATTTTTGGTTGTTACACTAGGAACAACCAAAGTGATGTTACTACAATCAAGCAGATAGAGGCCAGAGATGTTGCAGTAAATAACCTAGACAGAACCACAGAAGCCCCCACAAAGAATGATCCTGCCCCAAATTTCCAGAGTGCCAAGGCAAGGCTCAGAAGCCCTGATCTAGTGGGAAGTGAAATGACTCCCTGAAGAGCTGCAGGCAAAAGATGGGACTATTTACAACAGACCAGGTAGGACTCAGGAACTTAGGGGATACCGGAATGAGGTCAAAGATGACTCTGAGGTGTCTAGTTGGGTGAACGTGTTAAGTGGTGCTGCCAACAAGCAAGGCTGCAAGGACAAAAAGAGAAGCAGGCTGAGACTGGCAGGAGCATCAGTTCTGAATGAACTAAATTTTAAAACCTCCACGGGGCAAGGAACAGCACAGGGATAGCACCTTCGACCTCTGTCCCCGAAGGGTGTTTCTGCAGGCCCCTAGATGTGTGAACTGTCCTCCACGCTGATGCTTTACGTTAAGCAAATGAACCTCTTTCAGAGAAAAGTCTGAGCGTTTCTTGGTTGGCTGTCTCTGTGCTGGGCCCTGGGACAGAATCTAAATCACAGGTCTGTTAGGGACAACACATATTGTCAAATGCTGAGCAATATGG
This sequence comes from Bubalus kerabau, assembly GCF_029407905.1. Lineage (NCBI taxonomy): Eukaryota > Metazoa > Chordata > Mammalia > Artiodactyla > Bovidae > Bubalus > Bubalus kerabau. Next base: position 20,244,199 of record NC_073642.1, read on the forward strand.
AGCAAAAGATAATTACCAACCAAGGGATCTTCCTCAAAATGATACCAGATGGCCAAGGAATGAAAAATCTAATTTTTCAGTGAGACACCCAAAATTCAAAGTCAATTTGAGAAGGCAGTGGGTCACCTAAAATCAGGTTCTGCAACACTTGTTCAGGATCTGAACTATGAGATGAGAAGAGAACTGAGTACGACAGACCATGCTCTAGATGTGACAGAATTAAAGAAATTCCACATCCTCTAAATCCTTAGCACAAAAACGCTGCCTTAATAAGGGAGAGGGGAAAGGAGTGACTGTGCAAAACAGATCAGGAAAAGATTCATACTATGTAGAAGCACACACACAGAAAATCCACTTCCTCAAGAATCCATCAATTATAAGAATCAAAAATGTAGGAAAGGAGAAAACCATATAACTAATCCTAATCAATTTTTTGACAGGAAACCACGAACAATGAGAAATGAAACTTTGAGTGCCATAAAAACTGAAGCACATTTTATTGTAAGTGTTGATCACCAGATCCCGCTGGAACAAATAGCTTCACTGGTGCTCCAAGTGGAGGGGCAGAAATGCCACTGAAGGGAAGGCGAGTAGAACCTATTAAAGCAACAGGATCTCGCATAGCTATGATGACAAAATATTTTATGATACTGGGCCCCAAAGATCTGGGCCACTTAAGCCAGAAAAAGTACTAGAATCACCTATTTTTATAGATTGAAAAATTTTAAAGAATGCAAAACTGGAAACTGAGAGGTGAATGTTTTGCACTTTGTTGGGAAGACAAGCTTTAGTGAGCAGAGGCTGAAACTCTCCATTCTTCAGGTAGGCTCCTCTGTCCATGGGATTCTTCAGGCAAGAATACTGGAGTGGGTTGCCATTCCCTTCTCCAAGGGATCTTCCCAACCCAGTAATCGAAGCCCAGGTCTCCTGAATTACAGGCAGATTCTTTATCGCAAAGCCACCTGGGAAGCCCAAGTTTCCATTAGCCTACTATTAAAAGCCAGGCCCACAGTCAGCCTGCAAATCCTGAGGCTGAGTCTGGAGTGTGTCTTGCGGGATTTAGCAGTGAGGCAGAGAGCTCACCTGAGAGTGTGGCCAGGGTTCGTTCAGCTGTTTGGCGGAGGGTCTCCCCGGGTTGCCACTCGGCCTGGGGCAGCATCCAAACGTCCTGGTCTCCAAGCTTCTCTTTGACCAACAGAATAAGGTTCCTGTCAAGCTTCCGGTGCAGCGAGCTTCGGTCATTCTTTACGTCAGCGTCTGTACAGAAGAGATGTGGGGGTCACAGGAGACAGGAGGAGCATGTTCTGCCAGAACCAAGATTAGGGTTTTAGGATCCTCCTGTAAGGCAGGGCCATAATCTTTGCCCTCAAAGAACTTATAACCAAATTAGAACCCTGACCCCATCTCTCTAACTCTGACCTCTCTCAGGATAGAGTCCCATAATCTTGAGGAAACTAAAATTTAACAAGAAGAAACCCAAAGCTGCACTTCTCCTTTGAAGAGGAGAACACAAAATACTTTGAGCCTCTGGAAAAGAAGCAATTCCCAGACACTACTAATTCTTTGGTTTTGACACTATAACTGACTTAACTAGTCTCTACTTCAGTTTTCACTGTGAAACAAGAATAAGAGAACTTAACCCCCTGCTTTGGGAGGGATTTCAGATAAAACACAGGAAATTAGTGGGAAAGGCTTAACTTCCCCTACTCTCAGTCCCAAACCAGGAGTTAAATCCAGATAACATTCCTGAGGCTTAACTGACACACAGCTGTCCCAACACCCATGTGTACTCAGTCACTCAGTCGTGTCTGACTCTAGGCCACCCCAAGGACTGTAGCCCACCAGGCTCTTCTGTCCATGGAGTTTTCCAGGCAGGAATACTGAAGTGGGTTGCCATTTTCTTCTCCAGGGGATCTTCCGAACCCAGGGATCAAACCCACCTCTCCTGTAGCTCCTGCACTGGCAAGCAGATTCTTTACCACCGAGCCACCTGGAGAGTTCCCTCAATAACCATACATCCCACTCAAAAATAACACAGACTTTTAAAATATTATATTAGGATGGATGTGAAGAACTGTGAAAAGAATTGTTCTCCCATGTTAAAAAGTTTTATCATTTAAAATTATTATTTAAAACACAAAGCAGAAAGTAAGCAAGTATTCTTTATTTGCAAATCAGAATATCCACCCTCCTACCTCTAACTGGCCTGAAGAGACAACAAACCTGTTATTCGAGCTCCAGGTTTGAACTGTAGGAATTTCTGCTCCCACATGTCTTCCAAGTCCTGCACTAGCAATATATTCTTCTCATCTTCTTCTTCATAAAGGTCACTTTTTTTCTTGGCCAGTTGCTCAGCTTCATCCAAGGCACGAAGTTCATGGTCTGAATACAGGCTTCTCTCTATCTCAATCTGGGAAAATTAAAAGAGCAAAAATCTACCCCAAACTGGGAAAATTAAAAGAAAAGAAAAACAATAAAACACAGTTACAGTGCACTTGACAGATTCAGAAGTTTACCCCCAACATAACCAGACACACGATCAAAACACCACAAAGAAAACAGAGGAAAACTGCCCTGTGGGCTTGAGCTGCATTTCCTGAAATATTAAAATGTGTTCAAACATCAAGACTGCCACAACCAAGAGAGGACTAGGACAGGCAGTTCCTGCCCACTTACCACCCTCCAGTCATGCCAGTCTTTGCCCAGAATCTCACTCTCCATGGACTATCCTGCCTCAGGCATTTTACAGATGCTATTCCTTCTTTCTAGAATGTTTTCCCTCATGCTCTCCTGGGAGATTCCTACTCATCCTTCAAATCTCAATTTAAATATCACTTATTTTAAAAGATATTCCTTGACACCTTCCATTAAAATCAAATTAACATCCCTGTTAAACACTATTACAGTACCCTGTGTTTTCCTTTATTACACTTACCAGAGACTGCGATTCCATAACCATGTGGTTATTTGGTTATTGACTGACACCCCCCTCCACCAAACTGAATCCCTCTGAGAACCAGGGCTATGTCTTATTCACCACCACATCCCTACCACCTAGCACAGTGTCTATACAAAGTTTAAAAGGTGATTTTTAAATGTTTGCAGAGTAAGTTAACAAGCCAAATAAAAGGCACAGAAATGAAGCTTGTATCTCTCAGCAGCTAAGACAAAAACGCCTCAGGTTCTAGGTAGACATAATATAATCACTACCTATAGGGATTTAGGACCTTCGTTGCCAATACACCGTTTTTGTCCATGTTTCTTCACTTGCCCCTCACATAAACAGACTCTATCACAGACATCTTACGGATGTGCCCTTTGCCTTTTCTTTACGCTCATCACATGACAAAGCTCTTTTCCTCTCCAAACTGTCAACCACCTATGATGGGGACTGAATCCGTCTAGTTCACCATCGCACCTGTATGTGTCGGAAAAAAAGAAGAGCCTCTCCAGAGAGCTGCCGAAGGTAACGACAGAGAAGATCAATGAAAACGACGTGCCTCTTACTGAACGCGTACAACGTACCGCAGGAACCCAGAAGGTAGGTACCATTTTGCAGGAAAGCATACCGAAGCTCAGAGAAGTGAAGTGACTTGCCCAAAGTCACACAAGCTAATCAGTGGTGGGGCCAGGATCAAACCCAAGCCAGCGTACCTCTACTGCGTCCCCAAATGCACCTAGAAGCCACAACCCGCACCTCAACCCACCTGCTGTAGCAGGGCTGCCATCTCTTCCTGCATCGGGGTCAACTGCTTCGAGACCAGCGGTGGCCGCTGCAGGCACAACGCACCCAACAGGCGCCATGGAGACGCGCTATTCGATGGTGCAGCCGCAAGGGTCAAGCTACGAGAACCCAGACTCCAGGGGCTCTCGAACCGCCGCCAGCACCTCGCCAGCCCTAACACAGTGCGCCTTGTGGGCGCCGCCATCTTTCAAACTTCCCACAACGCACCGCGGTTCCCGGCGAGGTCCTGGGCCAATCCTATGTTCCCACAAGGCAGCGCGGGAGCGGCATGACGGGAAGAGCCAAGTCCCGCGGTCGCCGCGGACGGGAGCTGACTGAGGTCAACTTTAAGTCATGCAGGTTGTAAGAAACGCTGGGTCCTGGCTCTTGCGGTCATGGGCTTGGCCGCCGACGACCAGGTAAGATTCCTTCCGATTCATTCCGAGCCTGCAGTCACCGGGGAATGCGGTCCTGCCCGTGTCCCATGAGCCACTTGGACTAATAGAATCCAATTAGGACTCGCTTAGGTCTGGACCTCCCTGAGCTTTCTTTCTCCGCAGGGTCGTGGCCGGAGTGCCGGCCCCCACCATCCACATGAGCGCCCAACAGATGCAAGACGCAGCGGCCAAGGAGGAGGTTGAGAAGGCGGAGACTCCGGCTCCAGCTCCGAGCCGCAGCAGCTTCAGGTAAGGGCCACTTAGGTCCAACCCTCTGGCGACTGGCACCACCTTCCAGGGTCAGAACCCCAGTGAATTCCCAGCTCTTTGTCACTGTGGAACCTTATGCAGATTAACTTTAGAGCCTCAGCTTTTTCCTTTTAAAGTGGAAAGAATACTGGAAAAGGTTGTAAGGATCAGTGAACTTTTGATGAATGAGTGGATGTCGAAGGTGTATAATAAATATCACCACTTTTGTTTCCCTCATGGGATCAGGGTCTCCGATACAAAATGGGCGGAAGGGGTAGTAAGGTAAAGGTTGTTATGCGCTTTTTAGAGTTGGTCTAAGGTCCAGGGTGGTTTTTGTACTCAGCCTCCGCCAGCAACTGGCATCTTGCTTCCTGCCAGGGACGCTGCCTCTGTGTGCTAGTTGTACTTCACATGCATTTAGCAGACATTTACTAGGAACCTGCTTGGTTCTGAGGGTACAAATGCAGACGATCATTCCTTCGCACAAGTAGTTCACAGTCAACCAGGAAAGACAAACATGCACACGTTTTTTACCGTAATCTGATCAGTAGTTTACTGGAGGTAAGAGCTGGTTGCTTTGAAGTATGAAAGAATGAGTGTCTAACTTCTGAGGAAATCAGACAAGAGTGCCAGGAAGATAATGTGATGCTAAGAGCTGAATTGAATGGGAGCTCAGCTGGAAAAGATGAAAGGTCACTTTATGCAAAGTTAACAGTCTGTGTAAGGCACGCGGTATGAATGTTGTGTAGTCAAGTCTGTGGGGGGGTATGTGTGTGTGTGTGTGTGTGTGTGTGTGTGTGTGTGTGTGATGGTAGATGAGGCCAGCAGGGTGAGAAGGAATCAGAATGCTAAGAGCCTTATCTGTAGATAACAAGCAGTCTAAAACCGCTGGCCTAAACAACTGGAAGGGATTCCCTGGTAGCTCAAATGGTTAAGTGTCTGCCTGCAACGCAGAAGACCCAGGTTCGATCCCTGGGTCAGGAATATCCCCTGGAGAAGGAAATGGCAACCCACTCCAGTGCTCTTGCCTGGAAAATCCTATGGACAGAGGAGCCTGGTAGGCTACCGTCCATGGGGGTCACAAAGAGTCAGACACGACTGAGCGACTTCACTTAAACAACTGGAAAGACAGAGTTGTAATTAATCTGTAGGAGCTTGGATTTGTATGTTTAAGTTTGAGATATTTGATTAACATCCAAGTGGAGATACAATATTGGCTATTAGAGATGAAGTTCAAGGGACAGATGTGAGTCAGACATAGACATTTGGAAGACTCATCACATAGATGATGTTTAAAACTACAAGATACAGTGGGCTTTTACCCACTCCCTACTGTGGGCAGTGGGGAGCTGCCAAAGGAATTGAAGCGAAGATTCTGTTGTGGTCACTCAACAATGTCAGACACTGTTCAGGATGTTGGGGACACATTAATGACCAAACACACAAAACTCCCCGCTCTGGTGAAACTTAAATTTGAGGGGATAGGGGGCAGTAAATAGAAAATAAGAAAAAGAAGTATGACGGATTATAGGAGTGTGTCTAGTGTCTGAGCAGGTCTCACTCCACTGCAAGAAGGCCGCAGTGGAGTGAAAAGTAAAAATGAGTGGTGAGAAGAAGAGGGTGAGGGGTGCGTCAGGCATGCAGGGCTACATCCTGTTGTCCCCTGTGGGCCATTGTGAGGAGACAACCTCACCTTATTCTGAGAGAAAAGGGAAGTCACTGGAGAATTCTAAGTGGAGGGTTGACATGCTCATGCTTACATTTTAAAGGATTCCTTTGGCAACTGCGTTGATATTAAACTGTAGGAGAGCGAGGATGGAAGATGGGAGAAGTCTCCTAAGCAATCAGAAGACTACTGAGATAATCTCAGTGAGAAGCGATGCTGGCAGGGACCAGAGTGGCAGCTGTAGAGATAGTATAAATGGTCAGACAGATGCACTTAGAAGGTGGAACCAACAGAATTTGTTAATGTAAGGTATGAGCAAAGGAGAGAACTGAAGGGACATTCTAAAATTTTTGGCCTAAACAACTAGAAAGATAGAGTTGTCGTGAAGATGGGGAAGACTGCAGGAGCTTGAATTGTAGATTTGAGATGTTTAACATCCAAGTGGGGATACAATATTAGCAATTAGAAATGGAATTCAGGGCACAGATCTGAGGTAGACATACACATTTGGAAGACAATCCATAGATGATTTCTTTTTCCCTCACACGGCTTTTGAGATTTTAGTTCCCCAATTAGGGATTGAACTCAGGGCCCCTGGCAATGAGAGTACCAAGGAATTCCCTAGATGATGTCTAAAATCATAAGATACAAGATCATCAAGAGAGAAAGGGAAGGTAAAGTGAAGGAGAGGTCTAAGGACTGAACCCTGGAGCCTCTGGCTTTTAGAGATTTGGGGAATCAGCAGAAGAGAAAGAAGGACCCTCCAGAGAGAGACTAAAAAAAACCTGGAGAGACTTTTTTTTTTTTTCCTGTAATTCAAAAGTAGATTAGCTTTATCACATGCTACTAATATGATTGACTAGTCCATAGACTGATAACAGAACTGCTCGTAGGGCTTAATACTGTGAATTTGTGGTGACCTTGACTAGGGCACCTTTGGTGGAGTATGAGGGGCTAAGGTTTGAATGGTGTGGGTTCAGGGAGAATAGAAGACAGGAAGAAGCAGCAGGTATGGTCAGTCCTTTAAGGGGGGGATAGAGAAACGGGCAGGAGCTCAAGGAGGCTTTGGCATCCAGAGGCTTCTGTTTGGTTTTAGACTGGGGAAATGACTGCATGTTTTGCCGATGGGAATGATGCGGTGGAGAGGGGGAAGAATGCAGATGCTGGAGCAGGAACGTTGCCGGAGTGCTGTCCTTGAGGGGCAGACACACAGGTGGAGTGTCATCACGGGAGACAAGGCAGAGACTGGAGGCACAGCTGTTCAGCAGTGGGAGCTGAAGGAAAGCCTGATTGCTTCTATTTCTTTGTGAAGGTCATCAGCTGGCAGCGAGGAAGCAGGAAGGAGTTGAAGATCTGAGGGGACAAAAGAAAGTACAAACTAGTCATCCAGGACAGTGAATGGGCAATTGAGCAGGGGATGCGCTGTGTGATTGCCAGCTGTACTGAGGGCCCACTTGATGCTGGAAGTCATTAAAGTAAACCAGCAGTTCCCAGCCTGGGGCCACTGTGTCTCCAAGGAGACTTGTAGCAACATCTGAAGACATTTTTGGTTGTCACAGCTTAAGGGTCAGTACCTAGTTGGGTAGAGGCCAGGGATGCTGTTAAGCACCCACAGTGCTCAGACAGCCCCCCCGCCAGAGAATCCCCCACCCAAAATGTCAGTGGCACCGAGGTCAAGAAACCATGACATGGCGAGAGGATGGTCGGCACTCCTGTGTATTTTCCTCTGGCCACCTGTGCCTCCTATTTTCAGTCCCTGTCAGCCGTTTGAAAGAGATGCTGTGTGCGCAGATGTGCTTTGAGGATGGGTGTGAAGAGCCAGCAGAGCAGCACCAGAAAGCTTTGTCTTTCCCTTTCCTGGGCTGCCTTGGGGTGAACCACTTGTTCACTGGACGTGGAAAGCTTAAAAGCTTGATCTTGTCTGCACCCTAAGTTAAATGGCTCAAGCTCTGGATCCTTTCTAGTTGGAAAATCTTGCCCTATTAAAGGCACAATGCTGGCGTGTTCAGACTTCAGAAGGCTTAAGTGTTTGACCTGCAAGTCCATAGAAGAAATTATTAATGGGGACCTTCTAAGGTTTTAAACATTAATGTCATCTCAGAGCCTCATACTCTGTCCAAGGAAATCCCAAGGACAGAGGAGCCTGGCAGGCTATAGTCCATGGGGTCGAAAAGAGTCCGACACGACTGACTGAGCGACTGACTAAATAACAACAGAGCCTCCTCCACAGTTAGTCTCAGCGTGTAGCCGATAAGCTGGCAACCTGCCGAGATGCTAAATCATCTCTAAGATCAGGCAGAGCAGGAAGGAATACACTTGTAATTCCTGAATACCCAACAGTGTTACAGTTTTGTTTTGTTAAATATCTCCAGGAAAGCCAGTAGACAGGATGGTGCTCAGATAATAGTATTCTCTGGATCAGAGCCCACTGTAGTTCAGGTGGCGGAGCAGGTACAAACACGGATCTGATCTGGGCACGCGGGCAGGCTGCAGCAGCAGGTTTGCCTGAGTCTGGAATTTAAAAACACAGGTGATGAGCAAAACTCTGAACCAAGGTAAAGCCCCTCAGCCCAAGGCCTGGCTTCCCTGTTCCCCTATCGGTACTGTTTCTCGACCTGAAAATGAAGAGTCCTGAGCAAGAGATAGCCAGAGGACAGAGCAGACTGGCGGGTGGGGAGCAGGGGGATCTTCAACTCAGCAGTGTCTGGACCAGTATGCTGAACCCCTGAGTTCACATCTGACTCATCTGGGCTACTTCAGAAATGGATTCTCAGGTCCCATCCAGAAATCTAGGGCAGAGTGGAAGCATCAGAGTCACACGGTCCTGCCATTCAGCCAGCCTGATATCCACTGGTCTTGGTAGGGACTGGCAAGTTGGCCCCTACCCACCCACCTGTGGCTAGTTGAGTGATTTTTATAAATAGAACTTTATTGGAACATAGTCACACCTATTAACTCACTGTTGTCTGTGGCTGTTTCTGCACCTCAGTGGCAAAGTTGTGTAGTTACAACAGAAGCATCATGGCCAGCAAAGCCTAAAATATTTACTCTCTGGCCCTTTACAGAAAAATTTGCAGGCCTCCACTCTAGGGGATACTGGATTTTTTTTTTTTTTTCAAACAACAATGATCTTTATAAGTATTACTGTAAGTTTATTTTGTCTTTGTTTTTAACAAAGATAGTCGAGGTATCTGTGGTTGATACAGCAAGAAATAGAGGTTTGACTTAATTTTTAAAATAATTTTACTTATTTATTTTATTATTTATTTTTGACTATACTGGGTCTTTGTTGCTACATGGTCCTTTCTCTTGTTGCAGCCAGTGGGAGCTACTCTCTAGGTGTCCTGTGTAGGCTTCTTGTTGCAGTGGTTTCTCTTGTTGTGGAGCACAGGCTCTAGGGTGTTCAGGCTTCTGTAGTTGCGGCTCCTGGGCTCTAGAGCACAGGCTCAATAGTTGCGGCGCATGGATTTAGTTGCCCAAGACATGCGGGATCCTCCCAGATCAGAGATCAAACCTGTGTCTCCTGCATTGGCAGGCAGATTCTTCACCACTGAGTTATCAGGGAAGCCCATGTTTTATTTAATTGCAGAAAGAATAGTTTATAGAGGACAGAAAAGAGTGATCTGATTATGCTAGAAGAGATAAGGGAGGATGGGGAGTATGGATTAAGTTCTCTTTCCAGCAGAAAGTCATTAGCTGTGTCCAGAGTTAGCAACTCGGGGAAACACTCACTGAAGGACTGTGTTCACAGATACCGTGTTCTGGCAGCACCAGAAGGGCTGGGGCAGCAACCTCAGCCGCAGGTCGGGGCAGAGGGCTACTGTCTTTTGTTACCAGTTTGTCTGTGCTGCTGGCTTTTTTTAAACTATGTGATTTTTTTTTTTTAATTGAAAAACAAATATCAGAACAACTTCACCTAAAATTTTTCTTCTAATTGCAGCATTTACCCTCCAATTCCAGGACAAGAAAGCTCTCTGAGGTGGGCAGGAAAGAAATTCGAGGAGATCCCAATCGCACATATTAAAGCATCCTACAACAAGTAAGTGGGGAAGGGACTCCTGGGCAGGGCTTGAGGGGAGGCTTCTTTCCCCTGCAGGGGGGCAGGCAAGTCACATGGGTCCTGGTGCACAGCACCCCACCCAGTATTCCTTCTTGTTTGGGGAAATCTCCTCTCTCTTTATAAAGTTGATTCAGAATAAATGGAAATGTGAACTGGGTGCCTGTATCATATTGTTAAAGATTCCTTTGCTATCCTTGGGAATTGTATTTTCTGGTTCTGCTACAGAGCTAGAGTATATTTTAGGGCCAGAAGGTCTTCCTGTGAAAGTGTAGTTGTTAAGTGTTGGTACTGGGGATGGATGATTAATAAATGAGGGAGATTATTTCAGAATATAGGATTTACTAACAAACTAAGCAAAGGGAAACCTCCAAATAAGGGTCGACTTAAAGTACTTGGCCTTGGTCCACTGTGGACCAGGTCTCTGCCTTTGTGGGGCTGAGCGAGGTTGGAAGATTCGCATTCTGTGTGGCTTTCAGATGGTGCCGGGGAAGTTCCCAACTGTGTGTTGGCAGCGGAAAGCTTGCTGACATCAGTGACATCCTCACAGACCAGCCCGCACTTAGAGGTGGGGTTGGTATTTGGTCAGCAGTGGCCTGCGAAGCAACTTAGAGGACAGTACAAAAGACGGTGGATGGTCAGGGCTAGAGGTGAGGCACCAGGTGAGGTGCCGTAGGACGCGTTTCAGCTGTCATCTTACAAGCCCAGAGTCAGAGCCCCTGAGTGTCCCTCTCTTCTCAGGCTGATAACGGTATAGGCTAGCTCTCTTTGTGTCTTTGCTTTTTTAGAGAGGCCTACTCTGTAGAGCTCTGTTGAGGTTGTCTTGGGAACAAACAATTCTCTTGTGCTTCTGTTTGGTGTAGAAGACCCAAGAAGCCGTGGGAGGGAAATGGCAGCCGTAGCCAGGCCCACAGCAGATGGCCCCAGCCCAGGGCTGGTTCCAGCAGGTCACCTTATAACCACCTTCCACTTCCCCTGCTTGTGAGTTCTCAAGGGCTTTTCATCCCATGAGACCAGGTGGTGATTAAGGGGGGAGTGGAAAGCAAGTCTAGGGATTTATGGAAGTTATTCTTAGTTTTAATTTAACTTGTTGAAGACTACTTATCTTTTAGAGATATATACTGAAATACAGATGAAATGATGGGTCTAAGATTTGCTTCAGAATAATCCCTTAGTAGAGAGTAGAGGGGAGTAGAAGAAACAAAGTTTATAGATGAAAACAGATTGGATGTTAGTTACTAATTGTTGAAGCTGAATGGTGAGCCCAGGGGAGTTCAGACTTTATTGTATCCGCTTTTGAGTATATTTGAAACTTTAACGATGAAAAGTCATTAAAAATTACGCGATGTGAAAATTCAATTTATTGGGGAGGTGGGGGGCTGGAGAACGCCAAAAAGGATTTTGAATCCACTTTAAACATTGTCTGCAGGGAAGATGTGAGGGGGAAAATACGCCACCCCTCCTGTGGATGACACTCAGCGCCCTCAGATCATGGCCCTGGTGTTGGTCAGCTCAGGCTGCTACAACAAACTACCAGACTGAGTGACTGAAACAGCAGACGTTTATTTCTCACAGTCTGGAGGCCGCAGGTCAGATATCAGCGTGACAGCAGGGTCAGGTTCTAGCGAGAGCTCTTCCAGGCTGCAGGTGGCCAGCTTCTCCTCATGTCCTCACATGGTGGAAGAGACTGCTGAGGCCTCTGGGGTCCCTCTGACAGGGCATTGATACTCAAAAGGGCTCCACCCTCATGACCTCATTGCCTCCCAAAGGCCCCACCTCCCAGAGCCATCACATTAGGGGTTCAAATTTCAGCATGAATCTAGGTGGGGGAACACAGACTTTCTATGCATAATAGCTTCTTGTAGAGTTTGCGACTTGTCAGTTTTCAGAGGTTTAAGGGTTGATTCTGACCTTTCCTGACGCCTCCTACTGGAGTTCAAAATCTGATAAGCTCAGGGTGGAAGCAGCTAAATGGTGTTTTCCTTGCTCACTGGGGCTTGTCTGGGCATAGGTTGGTGCTCTCTCACTCCCCTGAACAGACATCATATTCTGTACACCTCTCCTCCGTCCCCAGCACGCAGATCCAGGTGGTCTCGGCCGCTCACCAGCCCCTTGCCCGCGCCTCCTGTGGCACAGAGGGGTTTCGGAATGCCAAGAAAGGCACGGGCATCGCAGCACAGACAGCGGGCATAGCTGCCGCGGCGGTAGGTGTATGTGTGTGTGCGCGTGCGCGTGCATGCGTGTTCTTTCCGGCTCCCTCTGTGCTGGGCTCCGCTTTCTGCACGGCTGATCACCGGGAGGAGGATTGTCCTTGCACTAGCCCTTGAGAAGCACGAGTTTGCCAACTCGTGTCGGGTCCCCTAACGTGAGGGTAGCTAGAAGGAGCAGGGGCCAGGTGCCGAAGTCTCCCAAGGCCTCCTGGATTTAAAGACCAGAGGGCTGGGTGGGGTGGGGTTGTGGTGAGAGTCCATCTGGAGAAGGTGTGGTGTGGTGAGGATGCTTCTGCAGGACTAGACTGAGCATGAACTGCTGCAGATCTTTCTAGAAGCAAGTTGGCAGGGTGCTTGCTGTTAGTGTGTGTTTATGGAGCATCTACTATACAAGCTTCCCTTACGGCTCAGCAGTAAAGAATCCACCTGCAAATGCAGGAGACTCAGGAGATACGAGTTCAGTCCCTCGGTGGGGAAGATCCCCTGGAGAAGGGCATGGCTACCCACTCCAGTATTCTTGCCTGGGAAATCCCATGGACAGAGGAGCCTGGTGGGCTACAGTCCGTGGGGTCGCACAGAGTCGGACACAACTGAGCAGGGCAGAGCATATCTACTACACACCAGATACTTTATGTTCATTATCTTGAATCCTTGAAGACCCTCAGTATTACCCACGTTTTTAAGTCAGTTGGAATTCAGAGTGTGTCGCTTGCTCAGAGCCGTACAGCCAGTCAGGTTCCCTGAACTGACCGCCCAGGTCTGGGCCCAGAGCCTGTGCACTGGCCGCTGCGACAGGCTCCACAGGTTCACGCTGCCAAACCCGGCGTGTCCCCTGCGGGAGACCTGACCCTCGAACGAAGCGCCACGCCCGCAATACTGACAGCACTGTATTAGTGGCCATCAAGAGGCCACCAACGGCCACTAAATGGGCACGTTATATACGCTTAGGAAATAATGTCCGTGTTCACGGTGGCTTCCGCACGGTGGGTTGAGTGACTTCTGTGAGCTTTCCAGACTTTCTGTAATAAACAGCCTTTATAATCAAGAAAGAAAGCTTTCAACTGTAATGAAAGATTTAAAATGATTAAAAAATACGCTGTAAGAGGATACTGAGGCTCAGCCAGGAATCCAGGGATTGTTGTGGTCTGAAATTCTGCATTTATCCGGAGAACAATCTGAGCAATATTTTGAAGTATCCACTAGGTGGCAGTGCCGTCCCGGGCGGAAAGGGCCCCCAGCTGACTGCGCTGGTGTGTCCTGCACCGTAGCCGTCAGCCCTCTGCTTCCTTCCCTGTCCTCTCCTGTTTGCCTGTGTGGGTGCCTGTCCCCTGGAGCTCATAACCCTGTCACTCCAGGGGGTGGTAGCAAGGGCTGCGGTTGTTGCAGTTCTTTCCCAGGAGCACTAACCACTTGCTGCTCCTCTCCAGAAAGCTACAGGGAAAGGCGTGACCCACGTCCGAGTTGTGGTCAAAGGCCTGGGGCCCGGGCGCTTGGTAAGTGACCTCGCTTCCTTTTTTTTTTTTTTTTTTTTGGTGACTTCGCTTCTTCACAGTCCAGCCTGTGCGCTTCGTCCTTCAGTTAGTGAGAGAAGTGGGGGTGGGAGCAGAGGAGGGACTGGATTTCCCTGATGGCTTGAAGTTTGTCTCCGTTGCTTCTGATCCACTGAACCTCTCCAGGCCAGCCCTGATCACATAGTTTCAGTTTCCCAGACACTTACTGAGTGCCTGCTGGGGACGGGAAGGGGGTCCCTGGGGCCTGTCACAAATGAGTCTCTCGGGACAGACTCGTGGGTACAGCGGGGAAGCTTGTGCCCCAGGTGCTGGGAGCCCCTTGGGTGTGATCACCAAAGTGTCCCCAAAGAGGTGACATTTCTACTGATTTCTCAAGAATGACGAGGGACTAGCCAGGTGTGTTTATGAGTTTGGGGGTGAGGGGCTCATTCCAGGCAGAGAGAACTACAAAAGCGTAATGCTTAAGATGTGTTGAGGTTTACAGTAGTTTTTGTCTTTAGGTTGTAAAGGGCAGGGTGGGGCGTGGCAGGTGGGACCGGACGTGGGCAGCGCTGAGGGCCTGGGGGAGGGGTTGGGAGGAGGGGATTGGATTGCGGGCGCAACCCCTCATCCCTGTCCGAGCCCTGTCTGGACACCGGGGCATCGTCTCTGGTCCGTGCCATCCTCCTGTTCCTCCTGCCCCTTCCAGTCTGCCATCAAGGGCCTGACCATGGGGGGCCTGGAAGTGATCTCAATCACAGACAACACCCCCATCCCACACAACGGCTGCCGCCCCAGGAAGGCGCGAAGGCTGTGAGGGCCAGGAAGCATGCACCTGACACCATCTGCCTCCAGCTGGGCCTCGTGGAAAACGCACTGTCCAGCCTCTCCAGGCAGGGCTCGTTGAGACCCTGAGGCAGTAAGGGAGAGCTTCACCTCCTTACTTGGCGGCCTTTGCTTGTTCCTCTGACTGGAGAGCGGCGTGGCTAGAAGTGAGGCCGTGCCTCTCTTGGACACAAGGGGAGTTAAAGGGCAGCTTGACCCAGACTCCCAACAGTAAATGCTGTTTCTCTTTTGAAAAAATAAAATTATTTCCACCATCTGTAGTAATTTGTGAGTTTTTGGTTAATTTTTTTGCTTCCAGCATTGCAGACCTAAACCTCCCCACAGTTCCTGAAAACAAGACTGTGAATTGAGGTGAGACCCTCAGTGGAAGGAGTCAGATGTAAATATGGGCAACTAAGCACCAGACACCTTCCTCCTTGGCTTCAAGTATTTCCTCTGTTAGCCCCTAAACCAAGGTTTCCAGAGCTCTTTAGCAACTTTGCTTATTAACTTGTAATATGACCGCAAATTGAGAGGTTTTTGCCCCCTACCTCTGGAGTATTCTGATAGTAGGTATCACTGTTAATGGAAACGTCTAAAGTTAGCCCTAACAATACAGGAGAATTGCCCTGGGATCGGGTTTTCTTAAGTGTGAACCATCACCTCTGCTAAATGGTCTGTGGTTACCTAAATGGGAAGGAGATCCAATAAAAGAGGGAATGTATATAGCCAATTCACTTTTCTGGACAGCAGAAACCAACACAGTATTATAAAGCAACTATACTCCAATACAAATTTTAAAAATAAAGATGTCAACCCTTACATGTAAAAAAAAAAAAAAAACCAGCGTGAACCATCAGACATTCCCCACAGTCAAGGCATCTTTCCGCATTCCATGGGCGTCAGCAGTCCGAACACCCAAGATTGTGTGGCCCTGAAGGAGGGAAGGGAGAGTGGTATAAAACAGGAATTAGTGTGGATGGTGGGATGGGCAAGCACAGAGCCCAGACAGAAGTGCAGGAAAGGGAGTCCCCACCCAGGTGAGCTCAGCCGGCCCCACCAGATAGCACTGCCTGCTCAGCCTGGGCTCTGGGGTTGCTGGATGCCACACAGAAGCCACAGGTGGGGGCTCCAGGGGCCCAGCCGGAGAGACCCCTCCTTCCTCGGACAAAGAGGACCAAGGATGAAAGCATCACAGGAGATGAAAAGGTGCACGACCCTCAGAGGTGAGTCTACAGGAAGGGCCTGCTGACCTCTGACAGGTTTCACGTGGGCCCAGCCAGCCAAGCGCTGCGATTTGCCTGAGCTCCGTGTAGTAAGTCCACAAACGCCCTCTCAAATAGGAAAGCTGCTGTGCTGTACTGGCTAGAGAAGGGAGAAAGACCATGATCTAGATGTGAATTTAGGAGGAAAGTGTCTCCCTGCTGCCTCCTCCAGCCTGAGAAGGACCTATGAAGGATAACTTGTGAACAATGACTGAGGAACCCAACTGAAGGTTTCTGGTGTTAAAGCCACTGCCGGAGGGAGTTAACACTTTTCACCATAAAACTGCATGTAAACACGATGCTTAAAAAACACAGGGTTCATGAGGGCCTGGAGCAGTTAATCAGAGCAAGAGGCAGATGGTTCAAAAGAGGGTTACTGGTGGCTCAGATGGACCTGGGTTCAACCCCTGGGTCAGGAAGATATCCTGGAGAAGAAAAGGACAATGCACTGCAGTATTCTTGCCTGGAGAATTCCATGAACAGAGGAGCTGGTGGGCTGCAGTCTACGGGTTCGCGAAGAGTCAGACACAACTGAGCAACTAACAATTTCACT
The DNA here is from genome assembly GCF_029407905.1 of Bubalus kerabau. Lineage (NCBI taxonomy): Eukaryota > Metazoa > Chordata > Mammalia > Artiodactyla > Bovidae > Bubalus > Bubalus kerabau. Next base: position 20,260,675 of record NC_073642.1, read on the forward strand.
TTACAGAAGTGCGGGCAGGGTTGGGGGATAAGCACGTTGGAGCCCTTGAGGACCAGCAGGGGCAGGAGAAGGACCCGTCCCCCGAGCCTGGCCAAAGCTCCAGTCACAGGAACGCAGCCTCTGCCAAAACTTCGGCCCTGCAGAGGCAGAGTGAAGAAACACCCTGACTGCTCCAGCCTCTGACCACCCAACATCCCCAAGGGCTAAATCCAACAAGAACCAGAACACACGGGAGCTTCTGGTCCATCCTTGGAGGGCATGCCTCCGAGGGAGCGGGTGTGGAACAGCTCAGGAGGGGCATGTGGAGAAGAGGAAGCACAGGTGGTCTCCATCATTCCAGAAGTGAAATCCTCCTTAACGCTGTAGTTTTAGGAAGTGTTATTCCCAAGAGGGCTTTGAAAAGGACAATACTAAGAGTGCCTACAAGTAGCACGCTGGGGACCTTAAAGGATCACTGATCTCAGACCAGAAACAGTGGAGACCTAGGAGCCAGCTGGGCTGGGGCTGCTGTCGGTGCCCTGGAAGATGACACAGCTTTACTGCTGGGAGCCCCAGGGCCCTGCTGGGTCCAGGCTCTAAGAAGCCAGTGAATGTGTGCTTTCTTAGACTATGCATCAGAGAAGGCAATGGCACCCCACTCCAGTACTCTTGCCTGGAAAATCCCATGGATGGAAGAGCCTGGTAGGCTGCAGTCCATGGGGTCGCTAAGAGTCGTACACGACTGAGTGACTTCACTTCCACTTTTTCACTTTCATGCATTGGAGAAGGAAATGGCAACCCACTCCAGTGTTCTTGCCTGGAGAATCCCAGGGACGGGGGAGCCTGGTGGGCTGCCGTCTATGGGGTCGCACAGAGTCGGACACGACTGAAGCGACTTAGCAGCAGCAGCAGACTACGCATGAGTTCAGTCATGTGCGATTCTGTGCGACCCCGTAGACTGTAGCCCGCCAGGCTCCTCTGTCCATGGGGATTCTCCAGGCAAGAATAGTGGAGTGGGTTCCCATGCCCTCCTCCAGGGGATCTTCCTGACCCAGGGGTCAAACCCACATCTCTTAGGTCTCCTACATTGGTAAGTGGGTTCTTTACCACTAGCATCACCTGGGAAGCCCCTCTTAAACTAGCACCTCTTAATCATGGGGTCCTGGCCTCAGAGAGTGGCTCCTCCTCAGGGGGCACTAAGGCATCTTCACTGACCACTTAAGGCTTTATTGTTCACCCAAAATGCCAGGCTGCCTTGTCCCCGCTGGCACAAGCCCTTGTCTGAAGCCAGCCTGCCAAGCCTGAGACACAGGTGGCCATGTGCTTGCACTTCCCCTGGGCAAAGAAGACAGAGCCCGGCCCTGGGTCCTGAGGGTTTGCACAAGCAGAGTGTTGGCATTAGCACGTGTGACACACTTCCTTGTTTCCTGGCAGCAGGGCCTCCGGTTATTGCTATGAGTTTGTCTGCAGCTCAAAGCTGGTGGCCTGGCACTGGCTACATGAAGAAAGCCTCTCCTCCCCTCTCCCCTTGCTTCTCCTCTCCTCTGCAGGCGAAAAGGCAAATGTAGTTTCTTTCAGCATAGATGCAATGTTTTCCCTCCTTTCAGTCAAGGTCAGTCACTGACACTGAGCTGTACCATCACCATCAAAATAAGCCTGTTTAACACTCAAGTGATCAAACCAGTCAATCCTAGAGGAAATCAGTCCTGAATATTCACTGGAAGGACTGATGCTGCTGAAGCTGAAGCTCCAATACTTTGGCCACCTGATGGGAAGAGCCAGCTCATTAGAAAAGACCCTGATGCTGGGAAAGATTGAGGGCAGGAGGAGAAGGGAGCAACAGAGGATGAAATGGCTGGATGGCATTACCGACTGGGTGGACATGAGTTTGAGCCAATTCCAGGAAATGATGAAGGTCAGGGAAGTCTGGCATGCTGCAGTCCATGGGGTCGCAGAGAGTCAGACATGACTGAGTGACTGAATAACAACAAAACTCAGGTACCTGGATGCTCGCAGAATATAACCGGGCACTTTAGGAGAAACCACTTTCCAATCGCCTGTGCCTGCAACCTGACTCTGATGTGTCCATTTGTAAAAAATGCGTGTACGCCTTCCCCCGGCCTCCTTTGTTCTTTCCTTTTCCTACTCTGGATAGACCCATTGCTTTTCTGGTTTTGGTATTTTAATATAATTGCTTTACAATGTTGTGTTCATTTCTGCTGTACAACATCATGAATCAGCCCCATGTGTACATATATCCCCTCCTTCTCGAGCCCCACCTCCATCCTGCCCTTCCAGGTCATCACAGAGCATGGCGCTTAGTCCACTGTGTTCCACAGCAGCTTCCCACGAGCTATGTTTTACACGTGGTAGTGTACATATGTCAGTGCTCCTCTGTGCCTGGAATTCACAGTTCCCACTGAGATTTCCCTCAGTGGAGCAGTATAGTCCCGGCTCATGGACGTGCCCTGGGGCCACAGGGCCAGCACAGCACCCCCAGCACCTCCAGGACGCGCCATCACTTTCAGTGTGGCCAGCATGACCATGTGCGAGGAGCTGAGAGTTCAGTTTTATTTCATTCAAATTAATTGGAATGTATTGGGTTGGCCAAAAAGTTCGTTTGGGGTTTTTTCCGTGACATGCCATAGAAAGAGCAGAACACACTTTTTGGCCAACCCAATAAATACTTGAGGCCGTTGGCTACCATAGTGGACAGTGCGGCTGAGACAGGCTTCCACGTGGGTGCGCGTAGGCAGAGACGCACGCTCACTGACTCACTGAGTAATGGAAGGAGACTGGAACCTAAACACCCATCAACAGAGGCTAAAGAAATTACAGTCCATCTGTATAACAGCGTGTTAGCCCTGAAACAAGCCAAGATGTATCTGCTAAGTGAAAAAGCAGAGGTTGTGGGCGGGACGGGCAGAAGAGTATGTGGAGGACAGTCATACATTGTTGTAGAAAAGGGCAGGATTTGTATACATAAATGCGTATGCATTGAGTTATCTGGAAAGACATACTACAAATGGTAACATTCTCTCCAGGGAGAGAAATGATGTGACTGGGAAACAAGAAGACTTTTTACCTTTTCCACCTTCAGAAGAAGGTGCCATGTACAGCTGACCTTGAACACCAGGCCTAGGGGCACCCACCTTCCACGCACTCGCAGATACACACAAAACATCACAATGACCCTCTGGATCCACTGTTCCATATCCACGGATTCAACCTTGGGCATCGTAGTACTGAAAAGATTTAGTGGAAAAACAAAAAAACTCCATGTATAAGTGAACCCTCAAAGATCAAACCTGTGTTCTTCAAGGGTCAGCCATCCATGTTGTTGCTTATTCAGATTAAATAATGAACTGATTAAAATAAAATAGAAATAACTGATTTATAAGAAACATGTAGAAATTGCAGAGTCAGGCGCTATGTCAATTACCTGAAGTGTGCAGATCACATTTTTTAATAGACATTTTGACACACTCAGACCTGTAACACCCCCCACCCTGCAGCTGGCCCGGTATTTGGGGGAGGTCTTCTGACCTGGCTCTGCAATTTGTTCTGGTAATCAATCTGGCTTCTCCCCTCTGCCTGCCCGAGTTCAAATTAAATTGTGCACATGCCCTGCAATTCAGTCTAACAAGTTTGGCCAGAAAAGTCAGAACAGCAGTGTCATTACTGCTTGGCTGGAAGGTGGGGGCAGACAGAGCTCAGCACCCCGTTTCCATAGCGCCCTGAGGCAGCTTAACCACCTCGGATTTGTGTAATCCCCTTGGACCCAAAGCAAATGTCAACTGAGGGGCAGTGTGGTGTCACAGGGGGCCCTGGCTGGCAGGACACTTGTCTCAACCCAGCTGGAGTACTGACTCAGCAGGCTGTCAGCCACATCCCCTCCCCAAAATGGACCTCAGTTACCAGCTGGGGACCAAGAGGCAGTTGATGGATGGGACATGGCACCTGGGAGCCACGGCTCCTCCATAGCGGGGAGGACAGCCTGGGATCGGATGCACTAGCCCACACTGGGTAGAGGGAAGCCACAGGGCTGCGACACAGACCTACTGGCTGCCCCGGAAACGCCCTTGGCTCTTCTTGCCTTGCATTTCCCCCCAGGGCTCCCGGCTGCCTGGTCCTGCCAGCCTGCTTGCAGTGGAGAGGGCTGGGGCTTTGGAGACAGCCAGCCCTGGCTGGAACCCTGGCTCAGCATCAGTCTGACCCTCAGTTATTCCACCTGCATGGGGCAGTTAGGTGCGTCCGCACAGACAGCTGTGTACACGCTTGGCCCTTGAGCTCTTTCCACACTGCTCCCTCCGGCCCCAGTCTATGGGGTCCTGGCAGAGAGTAGTGGCGGATGCAGATGCAAGCCCATCTCGCTGCCAGGATTATCATTACTATTCCCAAAGCTCTCTTCCCTGTGATTTTAATCAGAAAATGTTCTGTAGGAGCCAACCACTCAACCTCCTCCTCCCTTAAATCCACTCAAATGTAGATTAAGCCAGATTGTTACAAATGTGCAGCCAAAAATTAAATTTAAAAGCCCCATGATTCTGAAGTCTATTTTCTAGGAGTCTTTCTTCATTCCTCCTTCCTTGAAAATGTTTCTATGCTCAGATAAAATAAGTCTAGAGCCTAGTGGCTGCCCCTCAACAGCTTTGAGGCTAGCAGGAAAGAGAAATTCAGAAAAAGTCCATTGTAATCTCCCTGGTCCTACCACAGACAGGGGAGTGTGTGTGTGTGTGTGTGTGTGTGTGATGGTAGTGGTGATGAGAAGAGGTGTCACAGAACACTTCCTACAGGAGGTGAACCTGAGCTCAAAACAAGAGTAAGCATTAGGGAACTTCTTAGTGGTCCTGTGGCTAGGACTCCAAGCTCCCAGGGCAGGGGCCCAGGTCTGACCTCTGGTCGGGGAACTAGATCCCACATGCTGCAACTGAAGATCTCGCCGGCTGTAACTAAGACCCAGTGCAGCCAAATAAATAAGAGAGTGACCATCAGGAGACAAGTGCGGGGAATTAGGGGCGATGGGTGACGTTTTCCACAGAGAGGGTGCACGCATGGACAAACGGTAGAGGGCAGAAATGACAGTCTGTGCAGTAAACTACCAACAGTTTACATAATAATGTGAGGGGAGTTGCGGGGAGGGGCGCTGTAGCAGGTTGAATAACGGCCCCCAGAGACAGCAGATCCTAACCCTGGAATCTGAACGTGTCATCTTATTCGGAAACCGGGTCTTTGCAGATGTGATTAAGTTAAAGGATCTTAAAAAAAAAAAATGGGGAGATTATCCTGGATGATCAGGTTGGACCCTATGGGATCACATGAACCCTTAAGAAACAGAGGCCACAGGAGACATGACTACACAAGAGGACGAGGTCATGTGACCACGCCACCGAGACTGGAGCCAGCCAGCCGCCAGCCAAGGACTGCCTGCAGCCAGCAGAAGCTGGTAGAAGCCAGGAACAGGTTCGCCCCTGGAGATGAGACTGGAAGTGAGAGTAGGACTGAGAGCAGAGAGGCAGGACTGCAGGGCAGGACGCGTTCAAGAGAGCTTTACGAGGCAAAGTTGCTCTCTGGGTTGAAGGGGGCTGAGAAGCACCAGAGCTGCCATAGTGAGTGCCTAACAGGAGAGGCAGGCGGGCATGCGGACAGATGCCCTGAGCCGGTGGGCCCTGCCTCTGCGGTACTGAGAGCGCTGCCTCTGGGCCTCTGAAGGGAAGAAGAGCCTCAACCGTCGCAAGTTGTTGCTGTTCAGTTGCTCAACTGTGTCCGACTTTTTGTGACCCCATGGACTGCAGCATGCCGGCTCCTCTGTCCTTCACCATCTCCCAGAGCTTCCTCAAATTCATGTCCATCGAGTCAGTGATGCCATCCAACCATCTCATCCTGTCATCCCCTTCTCCTCCTGCCCTCAACCTTTCCCAGCATCAGGGTATTTTCCAATGATTTGGCTCTTCACATCAAGTGGCCAAAGTATTGGAGCTTCAGCTTCAGCATCAGTTCCTCCAGTGAATATTCAGGACTGATTTCCTTTAGGATTTACTGGTTTGATCTCCTTGCTGTCCAAGGGACTCTCAAGAGTCTTCTCCAGCACCACAGTTCAAAAGCATCAATTCTTCGGCACTCAGCCTTCTTTATGGTCCAACTCTCACATCCGTACATGACTACTGGAAAAAACCATAGCTTTGACTATACAGGACTTTGTCAGAAAGTGATGTCTCTGCTTTTTAATATGCTGTCTAGTTTTGTCATAGTTTTCCTTCCAAGAAGCAAGTGTCTTTTAATTTCATGGCTGCAATCACTGTCCACAGTGATTTTGGAGCCCAAGAAAATAAAATCTGCTTCCAAGGTTCCTCTCCAGCCCTCAGCCTTGAGAGCAGAGCGCACACAGCCTCTGGGAGAAAACCATGGGGACCGTGAGACACGTCCCTGGGAGCAGGCAAAGCACAAGTTTTTGTCCTATTGAGACTGGGATAATTGGAGCATTCTTGGAAATGCATTTCTCACCTATTTTCTGTCTGATTGAAAAGTTCTTCACAGTCATTTAGGGCCTTCACACCCCTATAATCAGAGCGCGTGTCGCTCAGTCGAGGCAGAAAACTGGGTCACCGCAAGGGCTCCAGAGCCTCTTGGATGCGAGAAGCAAAGAGCACAGGCCCACTCCCCTGCCGTGCTCCACCAAGGACACCGCCAGCTCTGTGCAGCCCCTCAGCCAGGGCCAATTCAGGAAACAGGCTGAACTTGGACTCTCAGGATACAACTTTATTTTTCTCCCAGCACTGCCTCGCCTTAACTATATCGGATCTCCTTTTCTATACAGACCTAAACCCTCATCTCAGGAAAATTCCATGGCCTTCTTTTAATTGTAAGAATAAGTCCCACTTGGGGACATCCCTGGTGGTCCAGTAGTTAGGAATCCGCCTACCAATTCAGAGGACACGGGTTTGACCTCTGGTCCAGGAAGATCCCACGTGCTGAGGAGCAGTTAAGCCCATGCTCCACAACTACTGAAGCCCCTGCACCTGGAGCCTGTGCTCTGAAACAAGAGAAGCCACCACAGTGAGAAGCCTGCACACAGAAATTCATGAGTAGCCCCCTCTCTGCACAATTAGAGAAAACCCATGAGCAGCGATGAAGACCCAGCACAGCCAAAAAATTTTAAAAAAGAAGAGGTCCCATTTTGACTTATCCTGGTCTTCCAGGGATCTAAAAGTCCAGTCAAATCTCTTAGAAAACTCTGATCTCCGGGCCTTTCAAAGCTTCTCCCCTCACCCCTCTGTAGAGTCTGTCTTCACTTCTCCAGGGTCAGGATAAGGGAGGATGGAACGAGGCAGAAGTGCAAAGCCCCCCCCTTGCTCCGTGGGGCTCTCTTGGCCAACACTGGCCATCATTGCACCTCCATCATAACAGGCTGGCTCTCGCCTGGGCCCGTGGTGGCTTCTCTGTGGCCAGTCCCCACCCCCGCCTCATGCAGAGAGCTCTACCCTGGACCTTTCTGTGGTGGACATGGAGATGCTTCTCAGACACCCCACAAAGGAAGGGTCTGTTGCCTAGCTGCTGTCAGCCCCAGAGACAGCCACAGAGAGCAGTCACCCTTCCAGTGGCACGTCCATCCAGTGGCTGGTGGAGGCCCGGGCATTAGGGCCTAGCCAGCTCTGATGGGCCCCTGGGGGTCAGTTTAGGCTGCAGCACAGCCTGCTTTCTCTCTGCCCAGCATGCCCCCTTCCCTCCCTTCCCTTGGGTCACTCCTGGACCACTCCCTGATAAACATCCCCCACCCAGGAGTGTCTCTGGGTCTGCTCTCTGGAGAACCCAAACACGACCGCTTTAGCAAGAAGCACATGCTCTTTGGCTGACCCTTCCCCACCCGTCTCAGCTCCTGACCCTGTGGCCCATCCCACCCAGGGTCCTCCTACAGGAACCTCTGAACCCCATTAGGTGAGTGGGGTACCAGCAATGCTGACTCAAGCCCAGCTCCCTCCACAATCCTCACTGAGCCACAGGGATCCTAGGGACACCTCACTTATCCTCGACCCACCAAAGGCCAGCAGTGTGGCTTACCCAGCTTACCCTATCCCTTTGCCCTGCTGTGCTGACTTCCCCGCTCCAGAATGCTCCTGGCCAGAAGCAGGCACCACCCTCCATCTTCATGAATATGCCCCGCCCACGGTCCTTGAGATACCCTCAGTGTTTTGCTCCCGAGAACACTCTTGAACCCTGCTTTAGAGATGGCATGGAACACGCTCTGGTTTTTTCCACCCCAGTATGCTACCAGCCAAAGCATGAGACACCACTCTCTCCTTCTGATAAGTGCCCCAAGTTCTGCAAGCTCTTCTTCCATCAATTAACCTCAAAGCAGGGGAAAGGAGCCCTGGCTACACAAGCAGTTCCGCAAATTAGTTGTGCTTGCACTAGGTTTGGAAGGAAGAAGAAAGGCACAGGCAAGCTGCCTTGGGCAGGGGATTCTGTGCTGCTTCGGTTGGGGAGATGTTGGATTTTTTTTTTGTCAGTGTTGAGAGGCTGCTATGGCAGTGGCCGTGGCAACATCCCCATCCTCAGGTCAAGGAGAAGCAGTGGACTGAGGTTGCCCACAGCCTCAGTCATTCCTGAAGCCCTGCCTTCCTGTTGAGGCTAGGCAGCAACTCTGTAGAGATTCTGCAGGTGGGTTCCAGTTCCTTCCATCAGTGTAAACACTGAATTTCCAGTAACAAATCTTCTTCTACTTAAAACTGCCAGAGTGGTTTCCGTTTCCTGCAACTGTGAACCTGACTGGTATAGAACACCCTTTTCAAATCCCAAATCTCTTCTGGGGTGGTGGGCGTTGGATTCATTTTGCTCTCCTTTATTAAGTCCTGTGTGGGTATGATAGTCCTTCCCTTTCTCATCCTCTACTGAGCATGCAAAATCCTTGGGGACCCTGTTAAAATGTGGGTTCTGATGTGGTGGATCTCAGTTGAGACCTGAGTGTCTGCGTTTCTGACAAGTCCCAGCTAGCATTTTGGAGTCACCCCCACCCCCTGTGAAGAGCACAGCTATAGCCTGGGAGGATACTGAACATCTCTGGTCCCCCACTGGGGGCCTTTAGCAGAAGTTCCGAGGCAGCATGAAGAAGCCCCTTTACCATCCTGCCTAAGTGCAGGCTGGGCTAGGCACGTGGTGGGCGTCGTGAGGAATGAGACACACTGGGGAGCCCCAGGATCACGGTGGGCCAGCTCCTACCTTGCACAGAGCCCCATGGGCCCTGGGGACCCAGCCTCCCACCTTCCATGTCTTGTGACTAAAGGATTCATCCCACTCCTCAGACACAAGCAAGCAAGTGCTTCCTGGCTGGATGGGGGTTTCAGTCCCTCAGTGGATGAGCTCGTTAGGAGCACAGCAGAGCAAGGCGCTCATTCCCGCGGCAGACCAGGGGAAGACGGTGCAGGGGGCCACAGCTGCCAAGCATCACGGGCAGGTGTGGAGCAGTGGAATCATGACTGGAAGGCTGGAAAACGTCAAGGTCAGGCTGGGCGGCATGTTCTGTAAACAGCCCTCTTGATCCACACGTGGGTCAGGATGAGCAGAGTCGGGGGCAGGGTCGGCTGGGAATGCCAAGTGGAAGGCCTGAAAAGGGGCTGAGGCCAGGCTGGTAAGGCCAGGCAAAGGAATCTGGTGCACCCCTAAGGATTCTGAACAGGGCTCTGATCAGAGGCATGACAGCATTCGGGGGATGGAATGGGGTCCAAGGAGCAGACACATAAGATAAAAGTGTTCTAAGGTCACATGTCCTTCCACCAACCCTGGATTATAGGAGCCCAGCTTCGTCAGCCTTATTAACTATCTTTTAAACAGAGCCACTCACTCCGCTGGCTTTCATGTCTTTTTTTTTTTTTTTTTTTCCAAAAGTAGAACACTAAATGGAACACCAGAAAAGAACATGTTGTCCCTTTAGATTACACAAAAACATGCACTTTTGAGGGGCAAATGGAAAATAACCATCACGGCACTCAATAAATATGTGTTGAATGTGACCCACGAATGAATGAATGCAGAAGTCTAGGGCAAGCTGCCTTGGGCAGGAGGATTCCAGGGGAGTCCAGAGTGGTCCTAATCACAGGCAGTGTGGCACTGGGCAGCCTGTTCCTTGCGGACCATCCCTCTGCTCCTGCACACCCAGCCCAGATTCAGTGAAGTGCTGACAGATCACTAGAAGTTTGTGGAGCTTTTTACTGTCTCATAGGTATCTCGACCCAGTCTGGCCAAAATAAAACTCTTGATTCTCATCCCCTCCCCATAAACCCTTTCCCTCTCCCAGTCTAACATAAGATCGCTAATGGAACCATTTCCCAGTTCAGGCCAAAAAACTCTGGATGCATCCTTGATTTCTTTGTCTTACCTCTACGCAGAGCTCTGCAGTTGTCCCAGTCTGATCGCTTCTCACCACATCTGCTGCCGCACCCTTGTCTTGCCTGGCCTGTTGCCCTGGCCTCTCAAGTGGGCTCCCTGTTTCCCACCAGCCCCGGCCATGAGCACAACCCATTTTCTACCCAGCAGCCAAAGGGATGTTGCCAAAACATAAACCAGATGATGTCACTGTATTAGTTTTCTCATTTGTGTTCTGTTTTGTCTGCTAGGATGGAACACCAAGAACACAGAGACTGGTGGATTCACAGAGCCTAAGAAAGTGCTCAACACGTGCATGCTAAGTCGCTTCAGTCATGTACAACTCTGTGCAACCCCATGGACTGTAAGCCCACGTGGCCCCTCTGTCCATGAGATTCTCCAGGCCAGAAAACTAGAGTGGGCTGCCGTGCCCTCCTCCAGGGGATCTTCCCGACCCAGCGATCGAACCTGCATCTTCTACATCTCCTGCATTGGCAGGCAGGTTCTTTACCACTAGCACCACCTGGGATCAATAAATGTCTGTAAATCTCACTGAATCAAGGGGCCTAAACCAGTGACTGGAGTGAGGGCCTCGCCTCCAACCTCAGTCACCCAGGACTTCCCAGACTGGCCTATGCTGCCGGGGAGCCAATACCCAGTTACAAACGCAGCCATAATCCAGATAATACCATGAGAAAGTTGGCGAGCATTAGAAAAATGTGATTTTTTAAATGGTTTTCTAGAACATTTCTGGAGAAACATTCCAAGACAATAAAGAAAAGACTCTGGCTTACCAAGATGCACACTTAAAATGATATGTAGTAGTGAATTCTGGAGTGTTAACTAGAATTTAAAACACTAGCCAGCATATCTGATTCTGAAAGACCACCATACTGATGGCCCCAAAACATGACAAAAGAATTTAGAAATGCAAATAGTGGAAATACTTTGCTGCTTCTTTTTTTTTTAAAGGTACTTAATATTTATTGAATTAATCAAATTCCTTTGTTACATGAAAAAGAAAATATGCCCCAAATGTCATTCTAAGCATTAAAGTATTAAAGACTAGAGTGGTTCCAGAAGCAGTATTGAGAAAAGGGGTCGCTAAGGGATCCTGGCATTCCATACACACCTTTGATGGCTTACCCATACAGTCCTCTGGCCCCAAGTTACTCAAATACATATTTCATTATTCTATTCTCCACCAGCCATGTATGGAAGTGAGAGTTGGCCCATAAAGAAGGCTGAGCACTGAAGAATTGATGCTTTCAAACTGTGGTGCTAGAGAAGACTCTTGAGAGTCCCTTGGACTGCAAGGAGATCAAACTAGTCCATCCTAAAGGAAATCAACCCTGAATATTCACTGGAAGGACTGATGCTGAAGCTGAAGCTCCAATACTTTGGCCACTTAATGCAAACAGCCAACTCATTGGAAAAGAGCCTGATGTTAGGCAAGATTGAGGGCAGGAGGAGAAGGGGACAACAGAGGATGAGATGGTTGGATAGCATCACTGACTCAATGGACGCGAGTTTGAGCAAGCTCCGGGAAATAGTAAAGGACAGGGAAGCCTGGTGTGCTGCAGTCCATGCGGTCTCAAAGAGTTGGACACAAGGGCTTCCCTGTGGCTCAGAGGTTAAAGCATCTGCCTCCAATGTGGGAGACCCAGGTTCGATTCCTGGGTCAGGAAGATACCCTGGAGAAGGAAATGGTAACCCACTCAAGTATTCTTGCCTGGAGAATCCCATGGACGGAGAAGCCTGTAGGCTACAGTTCACGGGGTCGCAAAGAGTTGGACACAACTTAGCAACTGAACAACAACATTATCTTCAATATATTTTTGAGAGCTCCTTCAAATCCTTTGTGAAATGAGGCAGGAAACAGACAGGAGGGCAGACAAAACCAATGAAATCTGCAGCCCCAAATCAAAGCAGATACAAAGCATATGGACCAAAGGGGGACTGAGTAGGACAGGAGAGAGACCGTTCATCACAGTTACAGATGACCCTGGGCCCATCGTCTTAGTTGGGCATCTTACTTTCTAGGAGAGAGGAGTTTCTCTGATCATTTGGAAAAGCTCCCTGGCCATCAAGAAGTGGAAGATTCCACGGCCTTAGCGATGGCCCTCTCACCTCCTGCTGCCATGGGGACAGAGATTAGCAAGCACTAAGCTCCCCAGGTTTGGAGGTGCTGGAGAGACCAGCCAGAAGGGCACAGTGTGCATCTCCTCCCTCCTCCCCCCGTGGTCACTGAGGCTGCAGGGTACACCTAATCCAGCCGTCACCACGCACTCTGCAAACAACAGCTGGTCAGGGCCGGGCTCCATGGCTGCCCATCTGTCACCCACCCTTCCTGGCCAGAGATGCTCAGGTGTCCTTAAGATGGCCCTTATCTCTCACAGCATCCCTCCCCGTCCCCCTGCCTTGGCTCTGCAGCTCATATGGGGATTTTCCACCCTTCCCAGAGGGCTGGCTGCCAGCAGTGAGTCCCAGACATGCCATCTGCCCTCAGGGATCTCATGCCCTTTTCCCGGGCCCCTGATCACACACAGCGTGGAGCAGGCCTGAGCTGCTGACACTGAACTCCATCTGAATTCTGACTCCAGCTCTGTGACCTTTGGCAAGTTACTTCATCTCTCTGTGCCTGAATCCTTATCTCTAAGATGGAGACAAAGCACTTCAGAGAACTGAGTCAATTAGTTAACATGCATAAAGAATGTGTGACCCAGTGCCTGGCTCACATGCCCAAGAAATGCTCACTCTCTTTAGACCCTTGCATTCCTTCTGACCTCTAAAAGGCACCCCTGGCATCTGACCTCCCGTTTAACTCCAGCAGAGCCTTCAACTCCAGCTGTCTGCACTCTCTTAAGGACAGTCAAAGAAGTCATTTTAAAACTCTCTTTGGAAAGTGTCTTGAAGTCTATGAGGACCTTAAGAATTCAGTGAAGAAACTTTCCTGTTGGTCAAGCGGTTGGGAGTCCGCCTGTCAATCAATGCAGGGGACACATGGGTTAGATCCCTGGTCCGGGAAGATCCCGCTTGCCTCTGGGCAACTAGCGCGGTGCTCCGTGAGCCAGCACTCTAGAGCCCGTGCTCTGCAACAAGAGCAGCCAGCAAGGAGAAGCTTTCGCAGCACATCTACAGATTAGCTCCCGCCTGCGGCAACTAGAGAAAAACTACACGCAGCACAGCCAAAAATAAATTAAAAAATAATTTTTTAAAGTTATTAAAAAAGAATTTAGTGGAAAGGCTGCAGGCTGATGCTGGCCCCGTCAGTGACTCCCTTGCTCTTGTTCTGTAGCTGGTTTCCTGGTCCATAACCTGGGAATCATGTTGCCTGACCCCATCACTCCAACAGCAGCATCTCAATAGCTGACGCTGCTTCCTGATGGGAACTGGATCTAGAAAACAAAGTTTTAGACTAAAATATCAATATCTGGGGGCTATGGCCCTAGGAAGGGGGCTCCCCCTGTATCCTTTCTGTCCAGCGGGCCAGGAAGTCTGCCCCTGTAGGCCGACTGGCAGAGCCTCAGCTATGAGGCCCCATAGAGTAAGCTGGTCTTTGCTCCCTATTGTTTTGTCTCATGCTCTGTCATGTTCAGCTCTTTGCGATCCCATGAAATGTAGCCTGCCAGGCTCCTCTGTCCATGGGATTTCCCAGGCAAGAATACAGGAGAGGGTTGTCATTTCCTTCTCCAGGGGATCTTCCCGACCCAGGGATCGAACCTGCATCTCCTATGTCTCCTGCATTGGCAGGCAGATTCTTTACTGCTGAGCAACCAGGGAAGCCCTGGCCCCCTGCTGGGACTCATAAAATGTAGAATCTACAAACCCAGAAAGAGGCTCAAATGCCAGGGGAAGTCAAGATGACGAAGGCACTCCATGGTCTGAAAAGCAGAACCGTAGGGGAGAGCCCACTGAAGTCAATATAAGGGTGAATGGAGGCCTTGAACTTGAAACTGTTGGGCATGTCTGAATCTCATGGCCTCTCATGAGGTCAACATGGGGACGCAGCGATGCCCGACTGCCTTCCACCCTGTGCTCCTTGCGGCACCGGTGGCCCGAGCCCTCTCACTCTGTTCTGTTTCTAGAGAAGGCGTGTTGAGGACGCACTCTTCCCCAGCCTTCCTCCACACCCACCCCTCAGCGGGCGTCCTGTTGTGCTGTGGCTTGCACAATATAAAACCCACACCCAGAAGGTGTCCGCAGGCTGAGACAAGCTGGCCTTTGCCTTCGCGGTGGGCGAACCCGGAGGGGGTGGCTTCCTATTTTCACTTCAACTACAAGCAGCAGCTGGAAGGGAAGGCAGAAACATGAGTCGCCATCTCCCATGGCCTCTCTAGAAATGGGAAAAGCTAGTCCTGGCTCGCCATGGGTAGAATGACTTGAAAATGCCAGGTTAACCCTTCAAACACTCACCTGTACCCACCCGGACCCAGGGAGAGGGCATGTGCTCTCTGGGAGGGAGGCAGGGGCTGCCCAGCCTGGCATTTGACAAGCGTTTTCTGCCCCAGGTACTGGGCACCGGCTATAATGCGGGTGGGGCCCAGATGTGCAGGCTCTAATTCCATCCTCACAATGGCCCTCGAAAGTCAGTACTGTTATGCCTTTTTATGGGGCTTCCCCAGTTGCTCAGCTGGTGGTGAATCCGCAGGCCAATGCAGGAAACACAAGAGATGTGGGTTCAATTCCTGAGTCTGGAAGATTCCCTGGGAAAGGAAATGGCAACCCACTCCAGTATTCTTGCCTGGAGAATCCCGTGGGCAGAGGAGTCTGGCGGGCTACAGTCCATGGGGTCGCAAAGAGTCAGAGACGACTGAGCTCACATGCATCTCTATGTGAAGAAAGAGGCTCCAAGAGCCCACACTCTAGGGTCAGAGACTGAGAAGGTATGGAATGAGAATTCTACAGAACAAAGTCTCAGCCACTCCCTGGCCTCCCTCCCTCTGGGATGGTCAATGCCTCTGGTGGACTCCTCCCCTCCCCTTTTCTCATAAGGCTAACCCTTCTCATCCTTCAGAATTCAGCTGAGGTCTCAGCTTTGCCAGAAACCTTCCTGGACACCACCAGCCTGGGTAAGGTGCCTGAGTCTCTGCTCCCCTGTTTCCTGCGCATCCATCTCCTGCCTGCTCTCAGTGACGTCCCTCACCCCAGCCTGCTTCCTTCTCTGTCTCCCAATCCGGTCCATAAACTCAGGTCTGCAAGGACCATGCCTTCCCATCCTTTTAGCCCAGTGTCTAGCTCAGGCTGTGATGCTCAGAAGAAGCTCAAGAAATGTTTGTGTAAAGAGCTGAGTAAAAAAAAAAAAAAAGAATTAAGCAGTAAATACAAGTGGGCCACTGCAGAAGCAACCTTGTTCACACCATGGATACAGAAAGGTGCAGAGGTCACAAGGCAAATGGGCCAATACATGAGTGAAGTGGGTTACGCAAGCTGGAGACACACACGCCCAGTCTAAGAGGACCCCAGCCATGGGACTCAGGCTGCCTAATGGCAATGTGAAAATGCAGAATATTTTATAAACCTTCAAATCTGTAAAAACACCACTATGGGGCTTCCCTGGTGGTCCAGTGGCTAAGATCATGCTCCATGCTGGGGGCCTGGCATCAATCCCTAGTCAAGGAACTAGATCCCACGTGCCGCAACGAAAGACCTGGCCCTGCTAAATAATTATTTTTAAAAACCCCACATGGGGTTTGCAGTGTCCAGTTTGCAAACTCTGTGCAAGCATTTGGGTGGAATCAGGCCTAGAGTCTGGTTCCTGGGTAGCCATTGCTCACACCCTGGAGGGGTGGTGAGTTCAGATACAGGGTGTGGCTTCTGCTGACATCTTCCCACCCCCAGCCCCTTTCCAAAAGCCCAGGAAACCCAAAGCAGTTGGGGCCACCTGGAATGAGGCTTTCTTTTCTCTCTGTGCCCAGGATAGGCGCCCCCAGAGACCCCCTCACACACACACCCACAACCATCCCAAAAGTCAGGCTCTGCCTACTGTGGGGCAAGTTCCCCCTCTCTTGCCCCAGAGTCTCCCAGCTGCACTTCACAAGCCCTGCAGACTTCCCTGGATGACATTGCTCCATCTGTGTTATAACTGATGACCTTCTCTCTGCTCTAATCATGAACTTGAGGGAGCAGGGTGGAACAGGTAGGTCAGAGGTTTTAGCCCCCTTTCTGGCTTTACAGGAAAAATAGGTTCAGATCACCCACTTCCCCTGGAGAATTAGCCACCGCCACCCCCTCCCACCGCCACCCCCTCCCACCCCAGGCTGTGAGAGCAGGTGGGCAGGCCACCCACCTGGTCTGGGGAGAAGCAATCAGGCGAGAGTGCCCCCCCGTTGCTAGGGAGCCACTGGCAACAGCTGGCTGAGGAATAAGTCGTGTCCTTGGGAAAGCATGTTCTCAGCCTCTAATTAAATGCTGCTGCACGTCTCTTCCTTCAGGGAGCTATAGAAATGTGCCGAATCAATGCAGGTAGGAGCAGGCAGGGAGCAGCAAGTTCACAAGCGTGTTAAGGCCTCTCTGTCTGGGCAAAGGAAAGGCTCAGGGGGCAGGAATGAAATTGCTCAACCTCCAGGAGGCTGGTAAAGTAAAGAAAATCATGACCTCAGACTACTCAGCTCAACTAAACCCACAGAGTGGCTACTTCTGTTGCTACAAGCAAATTCACGTTAAACACTTTTTAAAAAGCTCTTTAAATCCCACTTCTGGGTATTTATCCAAAAGAACTGAAAGCGGGATCTCAAAGAGATATATGTTCATAGACACATCATTCACAATAGCAAAGAGGTAAAAGTAACCCGTGTCCAGCAACAATGAATGAATAGATTAAACAAAATGTATTCAATTGTATATACATTTGAAAGTGAAAAATGTTAGTCTATCAGTCTTTGCAGCCCTATGGACTGTAGCCCCCCAGGCTCCTCCATTCATGGAATTCTTCAGGAAAGAATACTGGAGTTGGTTCCCGTGCCCTCCTCCAGGGGATCTTCCCAATCCAGGGATCCAACCCAGATCTCCTGCATTCCAGGAAAATTCTTTAGGGCATCTGAGCCACCAGGAAAGCCCCAGTATATACATATAATGGATTATTATTCAGCCTTTAAAACCGATGCTCTCACATGGATGAACTTTGAGGACATTGTGCTAAGTGAAAAAAGCCAGACACAGAAAGACAAATACTGTATAATTCTACTTATCTGAGGTAATTAAAGTAGTCAAATTCATAGAGACAGAACAGTGGTTACCAGGGGTGGCGTGGCAGGGAAATGGGGGAATTATTGTTTAACGGGTATGGAAGTTTGAGTTTCGCAAGCTGAAAAAGTTGTAGTTTCAGATTTGCAAAATGAAACTGTTGTAGAGATGGGCTGCTCAACAGTGTGAGTGTACTTAACACTACTGAGCTGTGCACTCAGAAATGCTGTACACGCAGTTAAGATGGTAAATTTCATGTCACATGTTTGTTTACCACAGTTACAAATTACGAATAAACTCATTTAAAAATTTTAAGAAATACATGTTCACAGTAAAAGAATCGCAAAGATAAAGAGGATAAGCTAAAAAGTGAATGTCCACCTTCCCTCAGCCCCAGGCCCAGAGGGAACCACCATAATTGTGTCTTCTGTGGGCCTTCAGAAATGTTTTATGACTCTAAGAATATGTATGTATTTATGTCTATGTTGTTCAATTCCATTTCAGATTCGTTTTTCTTTTTTACAGAAAAGAGCATCACACTAAACACACTTGTTCAATTAATATGTCTCAGAGAGCTTTCCAAATCAATATGTATGGATCTGTTTCATTACTTTTAACAGCGGTATCAGATCCCATTTTATGGATATTTCATGATCTATTTAGTCTGTCTCTCTTGACGTACATTCAGCAGTTTCCACTTTTTCATAATAAAAAAGTTGCAATGAACAGCCTCATGCATATATCTCAGGCACATATACATATGTTTTGGCTTAATAATGTACCATTTAACTGAACTAAAAGATATGCACATTTACTAAGACGCTGCTCTTTGTCCTTCAAGCAATCTGAATCAACTTTCTCTCCCACTAACAGTGGGTGAGAGCACCCTATCTTCTTGACAATACTGGGTCATCAAATATTTTTAACCTTTGCTAATCTGATCAGGGAAAAATAAATACTATAAACATTTTTCATATAGTTTTTGACCATGCATTTATTTTTTCTGTGAACACCCTGCTAATAATACCCTGGGCCCATTTTTTCTTTGGGCTAGTTCATCTTTTTGTTTGACTTAGAATGAAAAGAATGCTAGATTTCCAATTTAAAAAAAAAAAACAGATATGCAACAAGCAACAAAGGTTTACTGTGTAGCACAGAGAACTATACTCGATATTTTAAATGTTTTTAAACTAAGGAAATCAATCCTTTGACAAAAGGGTTGATTTTATTTTGGTAAGTTTTCCAAAGTTTCCATTTGCATGTATTATCAAGGATTTTTTTCCTCTTCTTAAAAGGGGCTTACTCACTGCAAAATTATAAATAGAAATCTAGAAGACAATGGCACCTCAGCAATTACATGTTCATTTTGTATCCCTTATCTTTCTCTGACCTTGGCACTTGCTGCCTGCCCCTCCCTGAATCTTCTCTTCAGGAGCTTATAGAAATGCTCCTTCTCAGGGGCTTCACTGGTGGTCCGGTGGTGAAGACTCTGCCTTCCAATGCAGGGGGTGGGGTTCAGTCACTGGTGGGGGAACTAAGATCCCACATGACCCATGGTGAGGCCAAAAGATTGAAAAAAAGAAAGAAAGAAACGTTCCTTCTCCAGCTTTTTCCATACTACCTTTTTTTTTTTTTTATGAAATCCAACTTCTTTCTAACACAATGCTTTCCAGCCTCCCTAAACACATCTCCCTATTTGATAACCAGAAAATCTTCTGTTCCTCTAGGATGTTTTAAAGGATGTGTCCCAGTTATGAATCCCTGTGTCTTCTTGCTTAACCTCAGCAGATAAGATTTTTTCCAATGTCTCCAGTTTGTAATGTGAAAACTTATACGTATTTTTCATTTTTTCAATAAAAATGGTTACCAACTTGTTTTTTCAACAGAATCTCCCTCAAGATTTGAACATGCCCACCGCTTCAATCTTAACCTTAACTGATGCAAAGTTGAGAATCAGTTTTACTGATTTAAAGTAATCAGAATTACTTTTCAGGTAAATTTTATTTTTAAAAAAATATAAACAGAATGGCATTTAAAGTTTAAAAAAATTATTGACTTGGGAAAACAGTCCAGAGGCAATTTATTCTGAGCAACACATTCCTCCATAAGGATATATTTCAATCCTTATAACCCCCAACAAAAACTATTAGGGAGAAGCCTGAAAATTACCCTTTACTTTTTTCAACTGTTTAGAATATTTCCATTCCTTTTTTTTTTTTTTTAGTAGACATATAGAGCCCACTCTATTCTTTCAACAATTAGTTGAATATTGATACCACGTATAAAATAGATAACTAATGAGAACCTACTGTATAGCACAGGGATCTCTACTTAATGCACTGTGGTGACCTGAATGAGAAGGAAGTCCGAAAAAAGAGGGTATATACGTATAACGGACATCGGCTGATTCACTCTGCTGTGCAACAGAAACTAACACAGAATTGCAAAGCAACTATACTCCAAGAAAAAATAATTTAAAAAACAATGAAGGATATAAGCTTCCCTGGTGGCTCAGCTGGTAAAGAACCTGCCTGCCAGTGCATGAGACGCAAGAGATGCGAGTTCAATCCCTAGGTCCAGAATATCCCCTGGAGAAGGAAATGGCAATACACTCCAGTATTCTTGCCTGAAGAATTCCATGGACAGTTTGGCATGAATTGGTCACACCAGGCCTCTCACTGCATTAGGAACTTCTTCCATTTAATCCAAAGGATGGGATGGGTTTCCCATCATTCATTTGCCCTGTTCTGTGTTTGATAGGCAAGCCTTTTGCACCAATCGCAGCATGTCAGTAAAATTTCAATTACTAGTGTGTATCTTTCTTTCTTTAATTCTAAGGTGCACTTGGGGCTTCTGTGGTGCCTCAGACAGGAAAGAATCTGACTGGAATGCAGGAGACCAGGGTCGGGAAGATCCTCTGGAAAAGGGAATGGCAACCCCCTCCAGTATTCTTGCCTGGAGAATTCCATGGACAGAGGAGCCTGGCAAGCTACAGTCCATGGGGTCACAAAGAGTCAGACACGATTGAATGACTAACACTTTCACATCACTTTCAAGATGCATCTGATTGCTGTTTTGCAAAAAATACTACCTCATGTTCATTCCTAAAATGGCAAGCCTTTGCTTCATTAATACCAAAATGAATCCCACTGCTCTGCTTCTATGGGCTTCCGTGGTAGCTCAAATGGTAAAGAATCTACCTGCAATGCAGGAGATGTGGGTCTGATCCTTGGGTGGGGAAGATCCCCTGGAGAGGGAAATAGCTACCCACTCCAGTATTCTTGCCTGGGAAATCCCATGGACAGAGGAGCCTGGCGGGCTACAGTCACCAAGAGTCAGACACAAGTGAGCGACCAACACTTTCATTTTCAAACTGCTGCTGTACCATTCTGAGTACAAAATAACCTTTCACTGTAATACCAAATCATGGTACAACGCCTTTTTTCCTTTAAATTGGAGTGTAACTGCTTTACAATGTTGTGTTAGTTCCTGCTGTACAACACAGCGAACCAGCTATCTGTATACATACATCCACACTTCCCATCTACCCCTTTAGGTCACCACAGAGCACAGAGCTGAGCCCCCTGTTCTATGCAGCTGGTTTCCAAGAGCTGTTATATTTTACATATGACAGAGTATATATGTCAACCCTAATCTCCCATTTCATCCCACCCTCCCCTTCCTGCTCTGTGTCTACATGTCTGTTCTCTACATATGTGTCTCTATTCCTGCCCGGGAAATAGGTTATTTTCTAGATTCCACATACATGCATTAGCCAGGACATGCAAACAACCTGAATGTCCAACGACAGATGAACGGGTAATAAAGATGTGGCACATGTATGTGATGGAATACTACTCAGTCAAACAAAGGAATGAAATTGGGTCATTGCAGAGATGTAGACGGACCTAGAGGCTGTTATACAGAGTAAAGTAAATCAGAAAGAGAAAACCAGATATTAGAGGTCAGTCTTTTGGAAGACACGCTAAACAGCACAGAACTTTAACACAGGTCCATCAGTAATGCATGTTACTTGGTAGAAATGATGACACAACAGCTATGCTCAATGTGATCACTCCCAGGAGGCGACAGTAGTGACGTCGCCTGTCACCTGGCTGACACTCGAAGAGGCCGTTAGATAGGGTCCGACTTTGAAAACTGCTTCCCAGAATGCATGCAGTAGTACACAAATCCCTTCCTGTGTGAGGTGCTTAACAGAGCTCCTGGTCCATGATAGACGTTGCGAGTCACTCAGTCATGTCTGACTTCTTGCAATCCCATGGATTATAGCCCACCAGGCTCTTCTGTCCATGGAAAGCTCTAGGCAAGAATACTGGAGTGGGTTGCCAGTCCCTTCTCCAGGGGATCTTCCCAATCCAGGATCATACCCAGGTCTCCCACATTGCAGGCACATTCTTTACTGTCTGAACCACCAGGTCCATGATAACAAGCTCTTACTAAATGCTAACAATCAATGATAACAAACTCTTAGCAAACAAAGTTCCCTTCTAGCCAACATGTCTGGCTGCAAAGAGGGTGAGGGGTGTTCTGATCCTCTCAGACATGGGCGAGTGGGGACAGAGGTAACGTTACCAGTCTCCTGGGGGCAATCAGGAGCTGGGCCTGGAGAAGGCAAGCTTATGTTGCTTGGTCACCAAGGAATGAAGAAGTGTTTAGTTAATGCTCATTCAGTGCTCACACTGACCCTGAAAATGAGAAATTATCCCCATTTTACAGAGGAGAAACTAAGACTCCATCAGGTTCTCATTATCAACCCCAGGGTCACATAACTAGCAGCACAGACCTCATTTGCAAACCTGAGCTGTTCTCATAATTCTATCAGGGCTCCATCTTTAAAGCATCTAAGTCTTCCTATGCATCTCTCTGCTTCCTACATTATTTCTGCCTCTAGTAATCAAATGTACAATGGAGACAGCCTTCAGAATTTTTTAAAAAAAACAACAGAGGGTTATAGCTATAAAGGTATACACTGAGCAATGTTGTTTAATTTGTAAACAAAATTACCCCACAGAACATCAAAACCACTTAATGCACTCAAATGCTTTGGAAGCATGCACTGAGGAGAACCGTTATGCTGATTACCAGTAATTATGATCTACTCATTAAGGAACATCCCTAAGGGCTTCTGCAAAGGAACACTTCATAGCTGAGATGGAGTTACTCTGTGTACTTGAAAATAATGAAGCTACGGTTCTTTTAAAAATTATCTAATTTAGGCTTTTCACTGATTTATGTGCTTCTCTGTAAGAACTCTAAATGAAAGAGGTTCTGCTGAATTTACATGGAAGCTTTCTCTCAAAGGTCCACAGCAGCCTCAAACTGACTGTTGACATGCCAGCTCCCTGCCGAGTAGGAACGAGAGGGAAGAGGTTCAGAGAAGAATTTAAATCTGAAGTCTCTGCATTTCTTAAACATTTTGGTTTCAAAGAGCTTGTTTCTCCAAAGATTCTTGAGGTTTACTGGGTGAACATTTGCAGAGAGAAGACACTAGAGTTTACTTAACACAGCTTTAAATCCTTTAGAAACAAAGTTAATGTAAACAAATACACAGGATTTGAGAACTAATTATGGGTCAAGTATTCAATATGCTGAGTGCTTTATCGCCCATTTTAGTTAAATCATTTTAGGGACGAGAAACAGCCAGCCCAGCTTAGGTGTGGCTGCAGAGGCCTACAGGAGGGCCAGAAATCTGACAGAAATTCAAGAACAGGGATCTAAGAATGGGAATCATAATGGGGCCTCATGGACACTGGAATGGGATCTAAGAGGGTCCCTAGACACCAGGAACTTTCTGACTCTTTCCATGGGCAACCTGCCTTTCTCTTTGCATCTATTAATTTGCTTTCAGCTGCAAGAAACAGCAAATCCAATTCAAGCAGCTTAGACAGTAAGGAAATTACTGTCTCACGGAACTGGAAATCCAGATGTAGGGTGGGTTTCAGGGTTGGCTGATCTAATCAGCCAGCTCTGTCATCTATGATTCAGGTTCTTTCTTCATTTTACCACCCAGAAGGCCAGCTTCATCCTAAGGCTGATTCTCAGTGAAACATGATCATAGGGTGTTGGATGGCAGGAGTGTGGGCTACATGTTTGCTCACTAACATATTCTTTTTTAGATTATCTGTTTATTCTTGGCTGCACTGGGTCTTCACTGCTGTGCACAGACCTTCTCTAGCTGCAGGGAGCGGGGGCTACCCTTTGCTGCAGCGCTCAGGTTCCCCTTCGCGGTGGCTCCTCTTGCTATGAGCACGGGCGCTACGGCTCACAGGCTGCAGCAGTTGTGGTTCTCGGGCTTGAGTTCAGTAGCTGCAGTGCACGGGCTCAGTTGCTCTGTGGTATGTGCACTCTTCTCCAGCCAGGGGTCAAATCCATGTTTCCAGCATTGGCAGTCAGATTCTTAACAACTGGACCACCAGGGAACTCCCCCTCACTAGCATATTCTAAAGAGAAATGTTTCCTCAAAGGCACTAGACACCTTTATCTCATGGTATTATTGACCTGAACTACGTCACATGACATTCCTACACTAACCCCTATGCCAACTGGTCTTAGCTTAGTTCTAGTAACTAGCGATTCGTATGAGACCACCATGATTGGCTGAGACTGCTCAGGGCACTTCCCTGGAGTGAAGTCAGATGCGTGGGGGGTGGGGGGAAAAAAAGAAATTGAGAGTAACTCCTTAGGTTTTGCAAGTAAATGGCTAGATACTGAAGTCATTTGGGAGCCTTGTAGGAAAAACAGGTTGGGGGTGGGCATGGGAATGGAAAATATTGTTTAGGATGCACGGATTCTGAAATGCCTGTTAGATCTGCACATGAAGAGGCCACGTAAGCCAAGGGATATGTGAATTTGGCACTCAAGGAAGGAGTCAGGGCTGGAGTTACAGTTTCGAGAATCATTAGCTTATCCCTAGAATTTAAAACCATAAAATGGATGAAATCAACTAAACAATATATAGAGAAAAAGAGGTGAGGACTCAAGGCTTCCTCTGTCCTGGCCCACATGGCACACTCCCACCTACCCAGTTTCAGCATCCCTTCCCCAGCGCGGCTGTCCATCTCTGCTTCCCCTCCAATCTCCTCTACGAGTCCGATACACACCTGGGGGCTTTTTAGCATTTTGCCTACTCCTCCCCTCATCCTCAACATCTCGGCACAGCATCTACCTGACACATAGTAGATGCTCAAATCTTATGTTGAACGCTGAACGAGAATGAATTTAGCTGTTCAAGACTGAAGATGATGAAATTAGTTGAACTGGTTTTGGTGGAGCTCAGCATCTCATATCCAGAGAAGGCAATGGTAACCCACTCCAGTACTCTTGCCTGGAGAATCCCAGGGACGGGGGAGCCTGGTGGGCTGCCATCTCTGGGGTCGCACAGAGTCGGACACGACTGAAGCGACTTAGCAGCAGCAGCATCTCATATCACATTTCTTACGCTCCCAAAGGAAACTCGTCCCTAGACGGGAGAGGGATGGAGGATCCAGCTGTCTGCATCCACGGCTCCTTTCCCTGCCTTCTCTGAAACCCAACACTCCAGAGCGAGCTTCAAAGTCAGAGGCTGCACAACAAACTCACTTTATAAATGGTGGACACGTTTATAAGGATGAACATACACGTCCTGACAATCCCTGGTGGGGAGACCAGCTGAGAATGTGAGAGGGATGCTGCCTGGCGCCTGGCAGGTGTTTGGAGGAGTGTGGTGATGGCTCAGCCATCCAGGAACAGCCCGGCTGATCTCCTTAGGGACGCCTGGGGCCTGTCAGCTCCCACCCCTCCAAACGACAGTACGTGCTACACAGAGCTTGTCTCTGCTGCGGCCGGAGAGGACGGCCTGCTTTCCACCTGCACAACACAGATGGCACAGATGGGAGCATGCTTCCACACAGGGACGGGCAATTAGGCTCCGTTCCTCCAGCTGTAACAATTACCGGGTGAACACCCCAGGGAAGGGCACAAGCCTGGAAGAGAGCCGGCCCCCATGCCGGCCCACCCCCACTTAGTCCTACCAGCAGGTGCTGCTGGGTCCGCGGCCTCTAGTCCCTTTCACAGGCCTTGCTGGAACCCACGTATTTGAAAAGCTTGGTGAGATCGGAACAGAGGCAGTCCTCAAGCGGGATATATTTAAGAAAATACCAATGCTTTATTTTTTTTTTTCCTTATAAAGACAGCCCTGCTGTTGGCTAATTGAAAGGATGTACAGAGTTCTCATGAGTAAACAAGAGTTTCCTGCTGCAGGCTGCATATTGTAATGCCAAAGAAGTGACACGAAGGGGGCAGAGGTGTAATGCTCTCATCTTCATAGCAAAAAAATGCAAAATAAGACAAAAAATTAAATGGACTTAATGCTGGGCATTCCCACAGGGAAAAGGCAAGAGGACTTTTAAGTCGATTGATCAGTAGTTGTGTTGTGTTCAGGGCCGAGCCACCCTCACACCTCTTTCCTCCTGTCTCCAGCTCTCCACACCGGAGGTACAGCCTGGGACTCCAAGGCTGGGCGTCAGGAGCTTCTGCTTCACAGCCCACTGAGACGTGATGGGGCAGCGGGGTGGGCGGGCCAGAGGCTTGAAGACCAGAGCAGCCGGCTCCGTGAGGCACCTACGTGCAGCAGTGTCGCATGTGGAAGTTGACGACATACTCGGCATTAGTCCTCTGCACGGAGATGGCAAAAGGCTCGAAAGGGTGGAAGGTGAAGGCAACGAGGCGTCGCACCGTGTGGTTGATGGGGCGGCCCAGTAAGCCTGCCTGAATCTCAAACTTGAGCAGACCAGAGTCCCGGGCGTAGAACCTAAACAGAACAAGGAGAGGAGGAGAGCGTGAGACAGACATTCACCACCACCTTAAAACCTGAATAGCAGGGGACTCATGAATTAACCAGGAGAAGGCAATGGCACCCGACTCCAGTACGCTTGCCTGGAAAATCCCATGGACGGAGGAGCCTGGTAGGCTGCAGTCCATGGGGTCGCTATGAGTCGGACACGACTGAGCGACTTCACTTTCACTTTTCACTTTCATGCATTGGAGAAGGAAATAGCAACTCACTCCAGTGCTCTTGCCTGGAGAATCCCAGGGATGGCGGAGCCTGCTGGGCTGCCGTCTATGGGGTCGCACAGAGTCGGACATGACTGAAATGACTTAGCAGCAGTAGCATGAATTAACCTCACTGACGAAATCTCCTCTAACGTCAGCCCCCAGTCAAAATTGCCTATGTCTGATCAGCTCATTTTATGAGCACAGAGATTATGAATTTTACTATGCTGGCCCGAATCACTGGGTCATTTGTCTTTCCCAAGATGACCCTTAGTGATGGCCTTGATTACGGCCTCCCCTTTTCCAGCAGCTATCTGCCAGCTACCTACCTGCCTAGGCCAGGGCTGGAAATGATAATGCAAGCCAAGCAGGCATGCTTAAATGTTCAGGCAGCCACATCAAACAAGGTAAGAAGGAAAAAGTGAAAATAATTTTAATAATATTTTAGTTAACCTAACATCAGCATCTAAAGTATTATCATTTCAACCAATGATATAAAAGATACTAAAGAGATATTTCATTTTTTTTTGTACTAAGTCTTTGAAATCTGATGTGTATTTGACACTTGAGCACATCTCACGTTAGTGCTCACCAGCCATGGGAGGCTGGTGGTTACTAGAGGACAGTGCAGATCTAGGTGCATATCTTGAGTTCTTCTTTCCTCTTTTTAAAATTTATTTTATGTATTTTTGGCCAGGCTGGGTCTTTGTTGCTGTGCAAAGGCTTTCTCTAGTTGTGGTGGGCAGGGGCTATTCTCTAGCTGCAGTGTGAGGGTTTCTCATTGCGGTAGCTCCTCTTGTTGAGGAGCATGGGCTCTAGAGCTCGGGCTTCAGCACTCGTGGTGAGTGGGCTCAGTAACTGGGGTACAATCTTAACCTCTGGACCACCAGGGAAGTCCTGAGTTTTTCACTGTTAAGAAGAAATTCTTTTGGAAGGTTCTTCTTTTGCACACACAAAAACAAAATACTAACTAGTTTCTACTTTTTCATCTAACACGGTAAGAACAAAGAAGCTTCCATCCATCCCAGGACTTAAATGCCTTTTGCCCATATGCAAAGCAAGTGCCCTGTGAACTTGGGAACCAGAGATGATTGGCAGGATTGGGGCTGAATTGGAGGAAGCTCAAGAAAAAAGGAGCTCTGAAATAAAGAGCTCTACAATGCATGTCCCTCTTGGAAAGCAAATATATAGGAGATAGAAAGATATTCGTATTCCTTGATTCAATAATCCAAGAGCTTATATCCTCAGAATTTAAGTGAAGTAAGTAGTGATGTGAATAAAGATGGCTACTATAGCATTTGGGCTTCTCCAGTGGCTCAGCGGTAAAGAATCTGCCTGCCAATGCAGAAGACATAAGAGACCTGGTTGGATCCCTGAGTTGGGAAGATCCCCTGGAAGAAGGCATAACAACCTACTCCAGTATTCTTGCCTGGAGAATCCCACAGACAGAAGAGCCTGGTGGGCTATCGTCCACACAGTTGCAAAGAGCTAGACATGACTGAAGCAAGTTAGCACGCACATAGCATTAGCTCTAATGTAAAAATGCAGGTAGAGAATAAATGTTCAGTAACAGGGGAACAGCAAAATAAATTATGCTACATCTATTTTATGGAATAATATGCCATTGTCAGGACTGTAACTTTAAGGAATATGGAAAATGTTTATTAAATAAAAGCAGGCTACAAGGTACTATGCCAACCGTAACTACGACTGCATAAATGTAAACACACACACTGGCAGAGACTAGAATGGAATATATTTAATACAATAAAGGTGTTAGAGTAATGGCATTACCTCTTCAAATGACTTTAATATCCTTACATTTCTCATTTTAAATTAAAAAATAAATAAGAATTACAAGAAGTCAGGGTTAATGGCATTTCCAGATTTGTTACTTAGGTTAATCTTTTCAAATCAGAAAGGCAGGGCAGTTAAAAGGGAGACAAATGTCATCTCGGGCTATGTGACAATGTCAAATGAGCCCAATTATCTGCTTTTATGTGTGAAAACCTTCCCCTCACCTACAAGGTCCCCAGCACACAAAGGGCTTATAATGTAAAGCTAGTTGTTGGAGCTCCTAAATCTAACTACCAGTTTACAGGAAACAGGGGGAAATGAGAACTGCCAGGGATGCGATAAGCAAAAATCCAGAATGTGGGGAATACTACCAGACGAACAACCTGGTTTTTTCAACAACTTCACTACAAAGAAAGTAACAGGGAAGCAGAACCCATAAAATAAAAAAGACTTAGAGGACAGCAACCAAAAAAACACATTTGGACCTTCTTTAGGTCTTGACTGGAACAAACTGTAAAAAGAATATATACAAACAATAGGAAAACGTGAAAACTCAGTTGCTATCGGTGATCTTAATATAGGTTTAATTTTCATAAGATGGAATAATGGTATTGAGGTTATATTTTTCTAAGTCCTTATCTTTTAGAAATTCATACTGAAATATTTACAAGTGAAATGCTATGATGCCTGGGCTGGCAGGTGGGAGGGGAGCAGTGGTGGGAGAAGGAGATGAAACAACACTGACCGTGAGTGACGGCTGCGGAGGTGGGGTGATGGGTACAGAGCTTCATTACAGTCTTCCACTTTTATATGCTTAAAAATCTCCTCAATAAAAAAATTTTCAGAACTCAATTACAATTTCCCAAAGGAAATATTACAAACAGTAATTAATCGCACAGAATATGTTACACAAGCCTATTTAATACACAACGAAGCTGGATTATGAAATACTAACTACCACTGTTTCTATGTGAAGAAGACCTTCCAGAACCCAGCTCACACATCCCTTGAAATAACCCCACGGTGGAAGTTGTGCCAGCTCCTCTCTCTAGCATCTGTGAAAGCAAAAACAGAACAACCCAAGCTCCCAGCACGGAGGGACAGGAGGGTCTGTGAGCTGGACACTCGTGACAAAGGAACTGCAAGGTTTTCAGAGTAACACGGCAACCTGCGTTCCAACATTCTTCCAACCGAGGAAGTGTGGGTTTCTCCAAAACCTACTTGTTCCCCCATACTGTCTCTCTTTTCCATTAGGTAACAGGAGGGGATAAAATAATTTGAGCTGGGTAAAATGTAAGTCTCAATTATTTTTACGTTTCTTGTGAAATGGTATTATGTCATTAAATTGAAAAGTATGGTTCTCTTCCCTGGCTACCTTAAAAACAGAAACAATACTTATCTGAATTGGATGTTTTGAGGAGAGGCAAAGAGCAGAACTAATTAATTTTTGATACTAATGCCTAAATGATCAAAGTGAAAGTGGCTCAGTTGTGTCCAACTCCTTGTGACCCCATGGACTATACAGTCCATAGAATTCTCCAGGCCAGAACACTGGAGTGGGTAGCCTTTCCCTTCTCTGGGGGATCTTCCCAACCCAGGAATCAAACCCAAGTCTCCCACATAGTGCAGATTCTTTACCAGCTGAGCCACCAAGGAAGCCAAAGCACCCACATTAAAGAAACAGCCTGGGCTGTGACTTGAACCTGTTAGTACAAGTAGACAGAGTCACAGTGAAGTGATGCTCAAGAGAAGGAAGAGAAAGTGGCCGCCTGCGCCCAGAGGCAGCCAGAGCTGAAGCACCTGATAGGGTGGTCTCCGC
Organism: Bubalus kerabau; assembly: GCF_029407905.1. NCBI lineage: Eukaryota > Metazoa > Chordata > Mammalia > Artiodactyla > Bovidae > Bubalus > Bubalus kerabau. The sequence goes on from NC_073642.1 coordinate 20,290,865, forward strand.
AAGTCTTGGGTCGCTCCATGACCGACACCCACTTGTCATCGTAGCTAAAGAGAGACAGGTCAAGGTAGGGGCTGCCGCTGTAGGACTGGGCGCTGATGGGGAGCTGGCCCAGCAGCCGGCGGACGGCCTCCGTGTGTCCTCCGTACTTGGCGTTGACGATAGTGTCTTTAAACCTGAAATAAAGCACCGGGGACGAAGGCTGTGTTAGCGGTGCACAAGTTGCCTTGGTTTTAAATTGACAAACATGTTTAAAAACAACATATCCTGAAAACACAATCTAGATACTGAACTCTCACACCTCCCAAGTCTACACATCTCCAAGGTGAAGAAGTGAAAGTTGATCAGTCTTGTCTGACCCTCTGTGACCCCACGAACTGTAGCCCACCAGGCTCCTCTGTCCATGGGATTCTCCAGGCAAGAATACTGGAATAGGTTGCCATTTCCTTCTCCAGGGGGGTCTTCCCAACCCAGGGATCGAACCCAGGTCTCCTGCATTGCAGGCAGATTCTTTACCATCTGAGCCCCCAGGGAAGCCCCTCTGCATACGTACAAATATTCTCAAAAAAGCAGAAAACAGAATGAAAAACTGGAAACACGAAGTTACTTAAGAAAAGTTAGCAAAGATCCTACGAAAGTTAAAATGAGTATAACTAACCTCTGACAATTATTTCTGTTGAAATTTATATATTTCCCCCAAATTAGAGCCTTCGACTGCATTAACAAGGAGATGCAAAGGATCCTGGACAGAAGTAGTATCTGACTCTTCTTGAGATCAGTTATAAGCCAACTTGCATCAAATCTTTTGAAAAATTACTGATCCTTTGTTTTAAATAAAGCTGGAGAGGGAATTCCCTGGCAGTGCAGGGGTTAAGACTCTGTGCTTCCACTGCAGGGGCTTGGGTTCAATCCCTGGTTGGGGAACCAAGATCCATATGCCATGCGGTGTGGTCAAAAAATAAAAATAAAGCTGGGAACTAGCTACCTATACTTCTGCAGAAACACCAGAATCCAGAAGCACATAATAGGAACACAGAGTCATCTATCTCACTTATCTTTAATTATGGTAATAATAATAATGGAGCAGTTATTTCTCACAATTATAATGAATACTAAACTTAATACCCTTTGACCAAGTATTTCAATTCTTCTGGAAATCTGCCCTAGGGAAGAAAAATCCCTGTGCACATTCAATATACCAGTGGTCATGACAAAGAAAAAAAAATGACAGGAATATTAAAAACCTAATGGAAAACTATTATTTTCAAAGATAATGTGGTAACAGAAGAAATGTTTATCATTATGGTAAGTAAAAGAAGTAGGGTACAGGGAGCTCCCTGGTGGAATAGGGGTTAGGATTCCAGACTTTCACTGCCTGTGGCCCAGGTTCAATCCCTGTTTGAGGAACTGAGATCTTGCAGGCCACACAGCACGGCCAAAAAAACCCACAAAAAATCAGTAAGCTATGTTCCGTATATACAGTATGATTGAAAACACACACAAAAATTAATGTCTTAAAAAAAAAAAAACAGTGGAAATACATCGAAATGGTCATAGCTGTTTTCATCAGTTTTATTTTTTAAAATCTCTACATTGAAGTACATCACACAGTTTAAAAATCAAAGGAAAAATAAATAATTTTTTAGTCCTGGGGAAATGTGATATAACATCTCACCCTTGAAACTTGTGGTATAAAAAAACTCAAATGTTCCTAATTTTGATGAGACTAGAGAGGTTGATGAGATGGGTTTTGATTTTCGTTTTCACTGTCAACCTGCAGGGCTAGACGGACATCAACACTTCTCAGTTCCCCTAGAAGGAAGCCAAGCGTCAACACTGCTTTTCCATTACTTCTCTTAACAGTAATTTTTCACAGCCTTGGTATAAATCCTAAAATTAAACCCTGGGCTACACAAAACTTATTTCTTTCCTTTCATTTGATCCTGGGTTCCTTGGATTTCAGCCCTTTGTCAGCCAAGATCTAGTTCTCCACCCTGCCTGGCTCACTGGCTTCAAAAGGTGATTTCAAATGACGGGGCTGGCCCGTGGCTGTGATGACCACAAATCAAAGCCTCCGTGACCATCCACAGGCTGAAGCCGTTCCCATTGCCCACAGCGCCCACCACCTCTACTCTCAGATGCCCAACAACTAAAAGATGAAGCTGTCACCCCTCTGATGTCTTCAGCTGATTAACTCCTGGTGCACTGTCCCTCTGTCCAACCACCCTTCTCTCAATTCACGATTTCAAAATTCTCAGAGGTGATCCTTCCCACACCATGGCTTCCTAGTTCCTGGACCTCCTTTCTGTGTCAGCAATGCATTCCCACATCATACCCTCAATCTCACTATTACCAATGACTGCACCTCCATAATCTCAGGGAGCAGCACAAAGACTCCAGTTATCTTCTCTCCTAATTTTCCAGATAACTCTGCTCATCCCAGCTTCAACATCCTTCAACTGAAATGGGACCAAAATGCCACTGATTCTACCAACTTCTCCCCATCCTATGCCTTCATCATAAACTCTTTCCCTTCCTGTGCCAGCTTACATTTCACAATCGTTGAAATCACAGACTTTATACCCATGAACTCATGGATAGAAATGTTGCCACAATGCTGCAAGGCACTCATGCTGCATTCCCACAGTCCGGCAAGTCGCCCTCTCCCCTCGATGGCTACTTCCTCCTCCCCACCCTCCATGCTCACCCTCCTGGATGGCACTGCCTTCTTCGTAACTGACAGAAGCCATGAAAAGAAAACTTTTTAAAGCTCCCATCAGGAAACAGAATGCAGTACTTTTATTATTGGATCACTGCAATGGTTTACTAACTTCCAGCCTATCCCCCTATGATCTATTCTTAAAACAGCAGCCAGAGTGACCCTGTTAAAACATAAGTGGGAGGGACCGCCCTGGTGGTCCAGTGGTTAAGACTCCAAGCTCTCACTGCAGGGGGCACAGGTTCAGTCCCTGGGTAGGGAACTAAGATCCCACATGCCACAGGGTGCTGCCAAAAAAAATGTCCGTGAGACCACGTCACTCGTCTGCTCAGATATTTCAAACACTACACAATCTCATCTATAGTTAAAGCCAAAGCCTCGGAATGGCCACACGTGTCTGGTCCTGTCTCTCACCACACACCTCTACCTACTCTGCCTCCTGCTTCCTCTAGCCCAGCCACCCCAAGTTCCCTGGTGTTCCTCAAATGTCTGACACCCACCTCTGGACCTTTCCATTTACTATTCCCTTTGCTTGTTCTAGTCTTCCCCTGATGGCCACATGGCTTGCTCCCTAACCTCCTTCAAAAGCTTTACTCAAATATCTCCTTCTCAGTGAGGCCTATGCTGAGAACCCTGCCAGGACAGCACAGACAATCTCGTCTCAATACATTCAAACCCAACAGATATTCTAGATATTGTAACCTTTCTTTGGGTACATCCATGAAGGGAACCTCCCCCTTCCTGCTTCCACCTGGTCCAACCCGCGGCCAGTCATCCTGGAGCCTCCCTTTAACATTATCCTCGGAATTCTCTGTACTTCTCTCCACTGTTTGACTCTACTTCCTGTATCATTCTTTCGTGGTTTATTGGGGGATAATATCTTTCCGAGGCTTCCTTAGAAAAAGAACATGGGAGGTAATTTTTTGAGACCTTACATGTCTGAAAATATCTTTGTTAAACCCTATTATTTCGATGTAGAATTCTAGTTTTCAAATCTTTTTTTTGCAGAATTCTGAGGGCATGATTGTAATGGCTTCAAGTTATACCATTAATGGCTTAATTTTTTATACGTGAAATGTATGTGTTCTTTCTGAAAGTTTTTACAATTTTCTCTTTATCTCCAGTGTTTTAAAATTTCATGATGATATGTCTCACTATGGTCTTTTCTTTATTGACTGTACTGGGTACTTGATGGAGTTGTGATGTGATGATAGGTTTAATAATTATTTCCCTGAAGGGAAAAAAGCCCTGGTTTGCAGTGCTTGCCAGTTTCTGTGGTGTCACTTCTTCTGCTGTGGTCAATTTCAAGGCGCCAAAGTGGCAGCACTGAATGCAGAGCTGTCACGAGATGAGCAGCAGCGCACCACTACACGGCGTTTTCACCGAACAGCTGAAATAGTTACAAATAACCTCAAGAGTACAATAGTCAAATAACTGTCAATTAATGGTTAGGAAATAATTAATTTTTGATAATGGCTGTGTTTAACAACTTGATTTTAGAAGCTCCTGAAAGTTTAACGGTTTGCTCTCACAAGCCAGAATGAGCCAGCTCCAGCACACCATGCATGGGATGGTGCTTGCCAATCTGGAACTGTGTGTGTGTGTGTGTGTATTCTTCTTTTTCCTTTGGCCATGTCATGTGGCTTGTAGGATCTCAGTTCCCCAACCAAGGACTGAAGCCAGGCCACTAGATCACCAGGCAACTCCCATGAAAATGTGTATCTTTTAATATTAGGAAATGGTTGACATCGTTTCCTCCCTTTCATTTTTTCTATTGCTCCTTCTGGAAGTACCCACATATTGGATCTCCTGGGGAAATGCTCTAAATTTTTTTTTTAATCATTTCTCTCCAATTTTCTTACTCTTATCTTTTTTTTCCTACTTTCTCGGAGAGTTTCTAAACTATATCTAACAAAGTTTAGATTTCTAAAGTATCTCACTTAGCATCACTATTCTAGGAATGTTCCTGTTTTTATAGTTTAAATTATTTCAATTAATACCATGTTCATTTTTTATACTGTTTTATCTTGGTCTCTATCTTTTAAAATAAAGGCTTTCTTTAAGTGACTCGTGATCTCTGATGTGCATTTTTTCTTAACCATTTATTCTAACCTATAATAGTAACAATAAAAATCCATTTCACTCATTTTTACCAGAAGTTCTTTGAAGACTGTAAAACTGACCCATTAGAACCATGCCTTCACAAGAAACAAAAACAATTTTGATTTATATGTACACTGTATTTTCAATGCAGCAAAGTATGATAAGATGATTGATAAAATGTTATTAAGACACAATTTTGTGGGGAAGAGGGATAAATTTGAAAATAAGAAGAAATATAAAAGTTCAAACATTACAGGAAAAACTTACCCTGAGCTTTTTATGTCAAATATGAATACTAAATTACTATGGTATTATAGTACTATAGTACTATGGTATTATAGAGTCCCTTGGCTATATATAAAAGTCTTAATACCTTAAACTTATACAATGTTATATGCCAATTATATCTTGTAATACTTTTATTTTTAAATGTCAATGTTTAATATGCTGAAAACTGCATCCTCTGCCACTATTTAAATTTAACAGTAAGAAATTTAAAGAGCAACTTAAACATTAATGTGTGAGATCTACAGTTTTCAGAACCATTTGCTGGTAAGAAGCAAAATTTTGAAGATCATGAAGCTAGAATGTTTATTTTCTCTTCCTACAATTTCACTTAATTATGGGTGCACTGTGAAATAAATTTTCAGAAAACATAGCCTCCTCTAATTCCTGATGTTATTCATTCAACAAATGCCTAATAAGCTCCTCCCACATGGAAGACACTGGCCGAGGTGCTGTGGATATGGTGGTGTATATGTAACAGATAAAAACCCCGGCCCTCATGGAGCTTGGGCCTTCTGGTGATCTCTTTGATATTTTAACTGTACCCAGCTTTTGTTATTAGTTGATAATAATCTACTTAATTTAAAAGTTAATTTAAGAGACAAAAATTCATTTCAAAATGAAAAAAGCAAAAGCTGATCCATATTTTGCTTCCAAAAATCCTTCTATACTGAAGAGAGATGCCAGTCAGGCTGAAAATGTGTGTGAACCAGAAAAAATAAAAGGGCATGTTTACTTGTCTGAAAATCAATATCCACTTATTTTTAATCACGTACTATCCTTCTATAGGAATACGATGCCAGTGAATTAGATATCTGCCTTGCCCATTTCCCCCTGCAGCAGTAATGCTTATTCTGATTCATCCACTCACTCTGATCTGATCTATACTGGAACCTAAAGCAGCTATTTTCTATAATTGGCTAAGGTATGTGGAACGTTGATGAAACACTGACTGACTTAAGTAGGGTTGCAGGCAGGCCCTTGGTCCAAAATCACTAGTCATTTCACAATAATATACTCAGATAATTATGAGAAGCTCTGGTTCTTAGCAGGTGGGTATCAACTGAGGGTGACTTAGGTGTTCTGAGAAGGGCCTCCAAGGGTATCTTCTTCAGGTTGGTCAGTTTCCCTAGGGAATTAACTCTAATCTCCTGCCTGAAGAGTATATGCCTGGATGCCATATCTGATAAGAGGAATAGGAGTCTACCCTACCAGTATATCAGTTTTCACTTAATTCTTGGTTTAAGCATGATGAGTCTCATCTCTATTCTCAGCCATGTTTCATGAACTTGAAACCAGAGCCTGCATGGTTCGATTTGTCCAGAGAATAAACCTCTAGCCTTTTGCTGAGTTGGGGAAGAGACAGTCATTTGGCAGTTGGAGGCTTAAGGAAAGGAACTAGAGTATCTGACTTTAAGAACGTCATCTAGGGGACTCCCTGGCAGTCCAGTGGTTAAAACTCTACGCTTCCACCGCAGGGGACACAGGTTTGATCCCTGGTCGGGGAACTAAGATACCACAAGCTTCAAAGCACAGCAAAAATAAAAAAGAATGTCATCCAATCCTTCAGAGGTATATAGGACCTCCAGTTTCTTGACTTTTTCCAGAGTTCTCTAGTGCAAGACAACTTACTTCTTGATGGGTAAGCTCTGTAGTCTTTTTTGTTCTCTGAGGTATGTCAAGTTAGTTATCACTCATCCATTGGCTCTTCAGCTTCTAAAACTCTGTTGATATCGCCTCCCCATTCTCTTTCCTCTTGTAGGTTTACATGTCTTCATCCTTCATTGTCACTTTAAGTAGGGTTTTGGGATACAGCAGAGATAAATGCATGTGTTCAATGCACATGTCTAACCAAAAGTTATAAAATTATTTCCTTATTCATTCAAAGTTGGTGATGGACAGGGCCGCTGCAGTCCATGGGGTTGCAAAGAGTCGGACACAACTGAGCGACTGAACCAAACTCCACTGATGCGTTCAAAAATTATTTTAAGTGCTTGACAGTGCACCACTGCAGACACAGCAATAAACTAAACAAAGACACGGTCTCTATCTCTCTGCAGGTAACAGACAGTCTAGGAGGAATCGCAGACAACACACAAGTAATCCCGCGGGTGCTAAGAGACAGACATTTAGGATGACACAGGAGGTTACAACAGGCAGACCGACCCAAGGCCAGGTGGGCAGAAAGAACATGGGAAGGTTTCCCGAAGTAAGCAACTACTGGCTCCACACCAACACATTTTCTACAGAAAAATTAAGCTGGTTAAGTCCAGTGGAGCAGCTTACCGGCGCTGGATCTGCCGTGCAAAATTGTTGCTGGAAGCTGAGCAGGGAAACTGGACTTCACTATGCAGGGTAGCGTTCCGGAAGAGATCACAGAAGTTCTCAAAGAGCTCCAAAAGCTCATCTGACGTGTTCTCAAACACGGCGATCACCTCTGTTGTGACCATGTTGTACACCACAAAGAAAGATGCCTGCGGAAGAAGAGAGAGACCCAAGGGACAGCTGAGCATAAGCCCTTACCTAGCATATTCATCATTTGGCTGAAAACTCAAACTCCCCAAGTAAAACAAGCAAACAACTCCACTCCGGCTCTACAGCAGCAACGTGATGCCTAGAGTTCTGGAAGAGGAGGAAGCCTCAGTGGGCTTGAACCATCAAGACACTCAGAGCTGCCTGATTTCCCACTGTACCTGTGCTGCTGGAATTACTGAGTTGCTCAGCATATATGTATAAAAGGGCTTTCAATCTTGCATTTCAAACTGTGTGCAAATTTAGTACGTTTCCTTTCAAGTGCTTATTCCCTACTTATGCCCCAACCCACTCTGAGATTAAAAACACTTTTCTAAAATGCCAGATTTAATTTTCCTTCCTGCTGAGAAAGTGATTTGCAGTCAGGAGCTGCCTGTTGACAAATTATTTTCTCTTGTATGTGTATAGCAGAAAGTTCAATTTGGGGGCATTTCCTTCTCTCTTAATATTTCTAACATGCAGAGAGACATCTTAAGCACACCATGTCCACCTAGGCAAGTTGTAACCAAGCAGGGGACTGCTGCTGAACAAATGAAAAAAATCAGAGAAGTGTTTTCCATTTCTTTCTTCATAAACGTTCTTTTGGCCAAGAACGTTTGTAATACATGTTGGACATTCGTAGCAATTCAGATCAGAGGGGGAAACATGAAAAGCATTCAAATGCTATGGGTGGCAGAGTTACTGCTTTCCTCTTCTCTGAACCTCCAGTGCTCTGCTCAGCTTAACACTGAAGCGCGAGGTACCCCGAGTTTTTGTCACAGTGAATGTGGCAGTGTGGGTCTACCACCAGGACTCTAGAAGTTTCCAGAACACTAGGATTAGTATTCCGCCTCCTAGGATTAAACCTGAATCTTCATTACCAATTTTTGGAGACATCTGGCCCACCTGTTTCACCAGTAATTAGTCCTTCCCAGAGCTTATATTACATGACTTTTGCGGTCACCTGGAAATTAAATTTGGCTGTAAATTAAAGAGGCTGGAGGGTAATCTGAGAATAATACCCATAATATTAGCAAGGCTTTGTGTTGAGGTACACTTTTTACTCATTAACCTTATTGGAACCTATCAAATTAAACTGGGGAAGGAGGCTGGAGGACAACGAGGGGAGAGTTTGGGTTTAAAGTTACAAATTCTGTAAGCAAAGCACAGAGCTCTAACAATATTGCTGGCTATGACTTACTGTAGCTACCGGACATAAGGAGGTCATGTTTTAGCGAAGGAGAAAAGGATAATCTCGAATGCGGCAGTCACAGACATCATACTCCCTCCAAAACAAAAAGCTAATTACAGCTCAAACCTAAATACAAGATGGACTCGTGTCCTTTCTATAAACCTGGACGACACTTTGATCACATGAGGGCTTCACCAGGATCCATCGTGACTGTGTGAATACAGAATTACACAAACATTTACTAACATTCCCACCAGGGCAGACTGGGAGATACAGGACAGAAGGGTACAGAAGTCAACGGCTCTACCAACACCCTCTCATGACGCCTGAGATGAACTGGATGCTCACCCACAATGGTGACTGGCTCAATGGTGACTTCATCATTAATAAGGAAGTAAAAAAATTCAGGAAAAAAAAAATCTCTAACAAACTTATTACTTAGATCTCAGTGGGCTTCCCTGGTGTCACTGGAAAGAATCTGCTTTCCAATGCAGGATACGCAGGTTGGATCACTGGGCCAGGAAGATTCCCTGGAGAAGAAAATAACAACCCACTCCAGTATTCTTGCCTGGGAAATCCCATGGACAAAGGAGCCTGGCGGGCTACAGTCCATAGGTTTGCAAAGAGTGGAACATGACTTAGTGACTAAATAACAACCATTTTAGTCACCTCTGCTCCCCCCCCCCTTTTTTTTTTAAGAATACACAAGGTATGATTCAGAAGAAAAATATTAGAAACCATTTTTCCATGGATGGTTGGTAAGGTCTCAGGAGACAATTTTCTGTACAGTTTCTCTTAAGGGCAGAATCAGCTACAAGTCAATGAGAGAAACCAGACTCAGCTGACTGCAGTTTACTGGCTTGCTCTGTTGTACATTTCCAAACTCGTATATAAGGAGACAATGTGGAAACAGGAGGATGATGGGGGGTGGGGTGTTGGTTCCAAACTGGGAAAGGAATACATAAACGCTGTATATTGCCACCTTGCTCTTATACGCAGAGTACAACATGTGAAATGCCAGACTGGATGAAGCACAAGTTTGAATCAAGATTGCAGGGAGAAAAATCAATAACCTCAGATACGTAGATGACATCACCCTTAAGGCAGAAAGCAAAGAGGAACTAAAGAGCCTCTTAAAAGTGAAAGAGGAGAGTGAAAAAGCTGGCTTAAAACTCAAACTTCAGAAAACGAAGATCATGGCATCTGGTCCCATCACTTCATGGCAAACAGATGGGGAAACAATGGAAACAGTGAGAGACTTTATTTTATTGGGCTCCAAAATCACTGCAAATGGTGACTATAGCCATGAAATTAAAAGAGACTTGATCTTTGGAAGAAAAGCTATGACAAACTTAGACAGCATATTAAAAAACAGAGACATGACTTCACTGACAAAGGTCCATCTAGTCAAAGCTATGGTTTTTCCAGTAGTCATGTATGGTTCTGAGAGTTAGACCATAAAGAAAACTGATTACTGAAAAATTGATGCTTTTGAACTATGGTGTTGGAGAAGGCTCCTGAGAGTCCCTTGGATTGCAAGGAGATCGAACCAGTCAATCCTAAAGGAAATCAGTCCTGAGTATTCATTGAAAGGACTGATGCTGAAGCTTCAATACTCTGGCCACCTGATGTGAAAAACTGACTCATTAGAAAAGACCCTGATGCTGGGAAAGATTGAGGCAGGAGGAGAAAGTGTCAACAGAGGATGAGACAGTTGGATGGCATTACCGACTTGATGGATATGAGTTTCAGCAAGCTCCAGGAGTTAGTGATGGACAGGGAAGCCTGGCGTGCTGCAGTCCATGGGGTTGCAATGAGTCAGACATGACTGAGTAACTGAATTGAACTGTAAAGAAGTTAGGTCTCTCACTTGGTCAACAATCAAGTAGACAGCTCCTCAAAGGGAAATGTCCAAATCGCCGTGAGGTTCAGCATGGTGTTTCAACCCAAACGTCTTCATGGTTTCTGTACTCTTAACACAATACCTTATTCCTATTTGTGAAATGCATCTTCCCCATCAACATCTTTCACCCAAACTAAAAAACCCTCAGAACCTGCAGTCCTGATGATTCACTGGCAGATCAAAAACTGGCTTCCTTCCCATCTTATCACTGCTCCACAATCTATGTTCCAGCGTGTGGGCAAGGTCAGAGTAAAGTCATAGAGCTTAACTCTGTTAAATGAACTGTCCCATTGGTTATAATCTAAAGATTTTGTGGGGAAGTATACTGACATCATTTAAGTAAGAAAAAAGACTAGTTACAATCTAAAGATATTGTGAGAAAGTATATTGATATCATTGAAATAAGAAAAAAGACTAGACTTTTTAGAAGATTTTCTTTTTTTGTATGGTGGGTTCATTCTCATTGCGAGAACTAAAACAGACCAATAAGTATAATCTTCCACAAAACCAAGGCACTATCCATAGGGAGTCAAATCTTAACCTTAGAGCATCTGGGCTTCCATCTCCAGGGTACTGAAAATGCTCTGCAGAAGTATTAGGGTAGGGAACCTCCCTGGTGGTCCAGTGGTTAAGAATCTGCCTTCCAATCCAAGGGACATAGATTTGATCCTTGGTCAGGGAATGAAGATCCCACATGCTGCAGAGCAAGAAAGATGGCCCTGCTTGCTGCAGCAAAGACCCAGTGCAGCCCCCCAAAAAGTAAAGCTTAAAAAAATAAATATTAAAAAAAAAAAGAAATAGGATAATATTCACAGGGTTGACTATCTATATGTCAATGGCTTGAGATTTAGCTTCCATTTGTCCAAATAAATACACGTGGCTAGAGAAAAGTGGAGCTGTTTTAAGTTCGGCTGAGCCCTAGGGTAGCAAAAATTCAAGATCCACATAAAATGTGTTATTTCTGAGAGGCTGGCCACAGGCAAAGTGAGAAGCCTTCCCAAGGAGACGGGAAGGGCAAAGGGCAGGACGGCAGCTCCTACCTGCGACGGATCTGTGACTCGCAGGGTCACCACGTCCTCACTGGTGTACTTGATAAACAGGTGGTTTTCATCCAGAAGCTGCATCTTCCACATGCGCAGCTGCCGCAGCTGGTCAAAATATTGAAAAAAGCGCCTCTTGGCCATGGCGCTTCCGTCCTGCTCTGCCCGGCGCCACAGGTACACCAGCAGCCGGTGTTTCAGGGAGTTGATGAAGGGGTCCCTGAACGGGTTGGCCATGCCTGTCTGGCTGTCCCGCTGCACCTCGGGGAACATAGCCGACACGGTGAGCAGGTCGTCCTCGTAGCAGAAGCGGCCGATGGTCCTCACGTCGATGAAGGTGCCCTCGGGGGTCACCTGGAAGACGTGGATGGTCTGCTGCTGCACCGACAGGATGGCCAGGATGTTCTTATACAGGTACAGCCCCTGGTTGTGCGACAGGACCACCTTGTCGCACTTGAAGGTGCGCGTGTCACACAGGCGGCCGGTGTGGAGGTCAACGATGTGGAGGGAGTAGTCCTCCAGGGGGGACCGGGGGTTGGGGGTCACGGACTCGCTGTTGCGGTACACCTCGTAGAAGGGGGGGTGTGGCTCGTCCGGCAGGTAGGCGGCGGAGCCCACGATGACGCAGCGGCAGTCGTCCGTGAAGAGGCTGCACTCTCGGTTCAGGTGCTCGCCGTTGGCCGCGACGCTGGTGATGTGCAGCAGGACAAAGAAGCGCTCGAAGAGCCGGCCGCGGATGTTGACGGACCGCTGGTCGTTGCCGTTGGCCAGAATCTCCCCCTCGTAGCCCTGCAGGAGGTCCTCGGCGGCCTGGCAGCCCTGGTACTCATAGATTTCCAGAGACGTCTGGTCGGAAGAGAAAGCAATGAAGTAGCGTCCGTCGGGGGAGAACTTCCGCAAGAAGCAAGGCGGCTTCTCCACATTGACGACCGTGAAGTTGGGGAAGACATTCTGGTGGAAGACCCGGACCTGGTGCCAGTGGGTGCCTGCCTTGCCCGAGCTGATCCGCCGGCGCTCCAGGCGGTGAATGACATTTTGGTTTTGGATTCTTCGAGGTTTGATGGTGGAAACATGATGATCCATTATCACATCTCTGCATGGGAAAGTAAAAAAGAGAAGTCAAGAAAACAAAAATTTACCAAAACATAAATACAGATGACCTTTGCACAAGGCGGGGCTGAGGAGCACCAACCCTCTGCAGCTGAAAATTTGAGTATAGTTGGCTCAGTATACGTGGTTCCTTCCTGTCCACAGATATTCCACATCCATGGATTCAAACGATGTGCAGTAGTGCAGTATTTACTGTTGGAAAAAATGCACGTGTACGGGGGAAGGAGAGGGTGGGATGAATTAAAGTAGCACTGACCTATATACACTGCGACGTGTAAAACAGACAGCTAGCGGGAAGCTGCTGTCCAACATGGGGAGTCCTGCCTGGCGCTCTGTGATGACCTAGAGGGGTGGGGTGGGGTGGGGGTGGGAGAGAGGCTCAAGAGGAAGGGAATATATACATAGTTATGGCTGATTCCCGCTGTTGTATGGCAGAAACCAACACAACATTGTAAAGCAATCATCCTCCACCAAAAATAAAATAAAAATTATGAATGGCTTTAAAAAAAAAATCCATGTGTAAGCGGACCTGCACAGTTAAAATCTGAGTTGTTCGAGGATCAACTGTGTACACAAAAGTCAAATACATTTCCTCCATATACCCTGGGTGGAGGAGCTCCCAAGATGACAGTGATTGGCATTTCTCCTTCCCAAGCTACAGTTAGTAAGTGGTCCAGATAGCTTTGAGTCTATCAAAACTCAATTTTTGAAGGAAGGACCAAATTCTCTAGGAAGACCTTCGAAGCATGCTCAGCTGTTGGGAATATTCAAAAGAACAAACCTTCAAATACATCAAATTTTCTCAGTGTAAACACCACATTCAGTGTGTAATTCATATAAAAAATATATTTACTGGGCTGTTAAGAGGTCCATACTACCCAAAGAATCTACAGACTTAATGCAATTCTTATCAAAATTCTAAAATCATTTCTGGCAAAAATAGAAAAATCCATCCTAAAATGTACATGTAACCTCAAGGGACCCTAAAACACAATTTTGTAAAAGAACAAAGTTAGAAGACTCAGACTTACTGATTTCAAAAAAGTGTGGCACTGACATAAGATAGAAAAATATACCAAATGAAGAGAATTAAGACCTGAGAAATAAACCCTCCCACACATAAACCCAAGTCTTCCCTAGTGGCTCAGACAGTAAAGGGTCTGCCTGCAGTGCAGGAGACCCGGGTTTGATACCTGGCTTGGGAAGATCCCTTGGAGAAGGGAATGGCAATTCACTCCAGTATTCTTGCCTGGAAAATCCCATGGATGGAGGAGTCTGGCTGGCCCCAAACCATGAGGTCGCAAAGAGTCAACACGACTGAGCGACTAACACACACACACACACACGTAAACCCAAGACTAGAAATTCAGAGAACACCAAACATGATAAACCCAAAGAAATCCATGCCCAGACATATCATAGTCAAACTGTGAAAAACTAAAGCATGAAGTAAAAATCTTGAAAGCAACCACATAAATGATACACTACCCACAAGGGAACAACAATGCATATACCTGTGGATGTCTCATGAGAAACTATGGAGGCCAGAAAGAAGCAAAGCAACATTTTTAAAGTGCTGAACCAACTGTTTGATCATTCAAATCTCAGCTAAATAGCAACTCTTCAGTTTTTCCCTGATGACCTTACCTAAAGTCATGCCTTTTTCTATCCACATCAACCTGCTGTTTACCTTATTTTATTTTCTTCAGCCCTTATCACTTTCTGAAACCATTTGTTTGCTGTTTTAGTATCTGTCTTCCCACACTGGACAGCAAGCAGGGGCCTTGTCTAATTCCTTGCTGAATCTCCAGCACCTAGGACAGCGCCTGAAGCACAGCAAGCGCTCACAAATAGAAATGAATGAATGGAACAACATTTGACAAAGGTCATCCAGGATAAACAACACATTAGGTAAAATAAAGGAGGAACATTTCAGAAAGAAAGTAGCTTAAAAAATACACTTAAAAAGAGTGTAGTGTGGTACACTTGGAAAACACAATTCCAAGTGGTTAGAACACAGGAAACACAGTGATAAGAGAAACCTAAAAAAAGCAGATTGGAGCCAGATTAGAAAATACTTTGTGTGCCATGTCATGCAAGTTATTACAGGTTTTAAGCAGAGGAGTGACTTATCCAATCTGTATCTTAGAAATAAAAACATACAGACAGTGGGAATTTGTTTACATTCTGTCTCCTGAAATTAGAAATGCCTGGTGTAAGTATATATACTATCTGTGCTGTGCTTAGTTGCTCAGTCGTATCCGACCCTCTGCGACCCCATGGACTGCAGCCCGCTAGGCTCCTTTGTCCGTGGGCATTCTACAGGCAAGAATATTGGAGTGGGCTGCCATGCCCACCTCCAGGGGATCTTCCTGACCCAGGGATTGAACCCATGTCTCCTGTATTGCCAGTCAGATTCTTTACCACTGAGCCACCAGGGAAACCAAGAATACAGGAGTGGGTAGCCCAGCCCTTCTCCAGGGGATCTTCCCAATCCAGGAATTGAACCAGGGTCTCCTGCACTGCAAGCGGATTCTTTACCAGCTGAGTTAGTCCAGTTAAAAATGTGCATACTTGTATAACTAAACAAATCAAGTTTCTCAAACTACTAGTCACAATTCATTAATATATTTCCTACTGATTTAGACTAGAGCAAAAAGACTGCAAACCACTGCTCTCAGGCCAAATCTAGCCTGCCTGTTTATTTTTATAAATTTTTATTGAAGCACAGTCATACCTACTTATTCACATGTCACCTATGGCTGCTTTTGCTTTACAACGGTGTAGTTGATTTGTTAAGACCAAAGACCACACAGCCCACGAGCTTAAAATCCTGACCTAGAGAAATGTCTGCACGTATATAACAGGAGACATATACAACGATGTCCGTAGCAGGGCTGTTGGCAACAACAAAATCTTGCCAATACTCCAAATGTCTATCAATAGTAGACTAGCTAAAAAAAAAAAAAAAAAAAAATACAGTAGACTAGCTAAATTCATCCAGGCACATTCATGCAGGGGAATCTTTTTGTTTTATTTATTTTTGGTTGCACCATGACACTTGTGGGATCTTAGTTCCCTGACCAGGGATTGAACACAGGACCCAGCAGTGAAAGCACCGAGTTCTAACCACTGGACTGCCCGGCAATCCCCACACGCAAGCAATGAATTAATGCACTACAGTCATATATAACAACAGAGACGAATCTCAGACACAGTGTTGAATGAAAAAAGCAAGTTACAGAATACATACAGTGTGATTTCCTTTATATAAGCTTCACACAATTTCTAGTTTAAGAACACAAACACATATGGCATATAATTAGAAACAGTAAAGGAATTACAAACATAAGATTCAAAAGTGGTTACCTCTGAGGAAGTTTAAGAAATGGGATGGGAGTTAGGGACACCCTGGCGGTATTCTGAAGTGTGGTGTGTTTTTTTTTTCTTGAATTAGCATTCATTGTACTGTTACTCTTTTAAAATTACATATTTTTTTAAAGTAATACTTGTGCTTCCTCAGAATTTTTCTTAATTAGAAAACAATCACTGTGAAGGGAAAACAAAGGACAATAAAATGAAGTCTGAAGTACACAAAAATGCACACCATGAGAAACTGCAGAACTGCCAAGTTGGCTCTGACTTTCTCAGCAGACAAGGCACAGGAAAACACAGTTATAGACTCTACACTGCCAATAAGATAAAAACTTAATAGCTGCTTGGAAGAAGCACAGAAATTCCCAGCACTGAATTTTAAAAAAAAATCTCTCATGAGTTTTCTAAAAGGATTTTGGCATGATTCAGTAAGCAATATCCTCCACTTCTGAGCAAAAATAAACAATATTGAGTTTCACACAGCTACTCCTTTTCACAGTGACATAGTTCATGTGCACATTTTGATATAGCCCCCCCCAAAAAATACTAGTAAGGTTTAAGCAGTTTTAAATACCATGTACAAAACTACCTAACTCACTCCCTGTCCAGGACATCTTTGCCACTCGCATCCTTCGAACCCAAGATGGGGGCTGGAATCAGATAGGGAGACCAGCAGGGGATGAGAGCCAAGTATGGCCCACGAATGGAAGAAGGAATAGGCATTTGATACCGTCCAGCAGACTAACTTAGGAGAAGGCAATGGCACCCCACTCCAGTACTCTTGCCTGGAAAATCCCATGGACAGAGGGTAGGCTGGTAGGCCTGGTAGGCTGCAGTCCATGGGGTTGCTAAGAGTCAGACACGACTGAGCGACTTCATTTTCACTTTTTACTTTCATGCATTGGAGAAGGAAATGGCAACCCACTCCAGTGTTCTTGCCTGGAGAATGCCAGGCACAGGGGAGCCTGGTGGGCTGCCATCTCTGGGGTCGCACAGAGTCAGATATGACTGAAGCGACTTAGCAGCAGCAGCAGACTAACTGGCTTCCCTGGTGGCTCAAAGGTAAAGAATCTATCTGCAGTGCAGGAGACACGGGAGACTTGGGTTCAATCCCCGGGTCAGGAAGATCCTCTGGAGGAGGGCATGGCAACCCACTCCAGTATTCTTGCCTGCTGCTGCTGCTGCTAACTCACTTCAGTCGTGTCCAACTCTGTGTGACCCGATAGACAGCAGCCCACCAGGCTCCCCCGTCCCTGGGATTCTCCAGGCAAGAACACTGGAGTGGGTTGCCATTTTCTTCTCCAATGCATGAAAGGGGAAAGTGAAAGTGAAGTCGCTCAATCTAGAGAATCTCAAAGACAGAAGAGCCTGGTGGGCTACAGTCCATAGGGCTGCAAAGAGTCAGACACCACTGAAGTGCCTGAGCGTGCACAGCAGACTAATCACAAATAAACGAATCAGATAAAGCATACTAGTTGTTTGACTTACAGTCACAGATCATGTTAAGCAAACTAGATGCTTAATTCTTAAAAAAAAAAAAAGTATATACATTTTGAATAGTCCCACCTTAAATTCTCTGACTTGTCTTTTTAAGGGAAAAGCCACCAGTACTGTGATGGGGGAAGAGGGGTGGGGTGGGTGGAGGTGAAGGCCTGCTAGCTTCAGCTCCAAGTTGTACAGAAAATCCTCACTTAATTTCCTAACCCTTCTCTCAGTATGCTCTCTACCTGCTCCATATTTTATATCACACAATGACAGTTTTTAGAGAGATGGTGGAATTTGGTCTTTTTCAACCTGTCTTGTTATTCCAATTATAAACTACATACTCATAAAAACTCAGACAATATAGAAAAAGTACATAATGAAAGTCCCTTCCAGTCAGAGTAGGAGTTACGAAAAATGTTAGAATGACTTATGATGTTTTTTCCAAAAGCGGACCCTCTACCCTTCCCTTCCTCTAGTTAATGGCACAGCCACTCGCCTGCTGCCAAAGGAACCGGAAACCTAAGAGTCTCCCTTGGGACCTCTTTCCCTCAGCCGCCATATCTGATTATTCAGTCCCCAAACTCTGAAGCTTTTACCTCCTCAACTGTCCTCTAATGTCTACCTTCTTTCTATCATGACCAGCCAGCACCCTTACCCAAAATGTTCATAACTTCATGTCTACATCATTGCAACCACTCCATAAGTGGTCTCCCTAAATTCCTGTCCACTTCCAATCTGCTTAACAACCAGAGCAATCTTTTCAATATTCATTTCTGATCACACCCTTTCCCCTGTGGATTAAAACAAGTATTGGATTGGCAAAAAAAAGTTCATTCAGGTTTTTCTGTTACATCGGCAAAAAAAAGTTCATTCAGGTTTTTCTGTTACATCTTGTCTTAATCTGTGTGCTGTGCTGTGCTCAGTCGTTCAGTCGTGTCCAACTCTTTGCAACCGCATGGACTGTAGGCCACCAGGCTCCTCTGTCCATGGGATTTCCCAGCCAAGAATATTGGAGTGGGTTGCCATGCCCTCCTCCAGGGGAATCTTCCCAACCCAGGGATTGAACTCAGGTCTCCCACATTGCAGGTGGTTTCTTTGTTGTCTGAGCCACCAGGAAAGCTCCACAGGGGAAAGAAACAAACTTTTTGGCCAACCCAGTATCTTCCCATTGCTCTTAACACAAAGGATCAAAATCCTTATATGCCTTCTCTTTGCCCGTTTAATAATTTAACGGGCAGCCCACCTCCTGTCTCTGAACCTTGGCACATGCTCTTCATCTCAGTCTAAAAAAAGCTTCTCTTCAATTTGCCAACTTAACTCCTATTTCAGACATCAGCCTAATCATCACGTCCTCAGGGAAGTCTTCCTTCACCTTTCTATCAGGTATACCAGTCATATGTCACCTTCATTAACACTCACCACACTTGCAACTTCATCTCTGCATTTTATTTCTGTCTGTGGCACTAGATAGCTTCCCAGGTGGCTCAGTGGTAAAGAATCCGCCTGTGGTGCAGGAGATGCCAGTTCAATCCCTGGGTTGGGAAGATTCCCCTGGGGAAAGAAATGGCTACCCACTCCAGAATTCTTGCCCGGGAAATCCCATGGACAGAGGAGTTGGGTGGGCTACAGTTCATAGGGTCATAAGAGTCAGACAAGACTAAGCAACTAAACAACAAATGGCACTGGCTCTAGATGGTGAACTCCTGGCCAGTACACAAACATTATATCCTGTAAGCCCATCATGGATTTGACCCATTGTAAGCCTCCTTTTCTGAACTTTCTTTACCAAATCAAATATCCACAAGGTCTGTTCCTCTACCTAGCAGGTATTTCCTCTGGCCCTTGCCACATTTTTCAAGCTGCAGCTTAAGTGTCATCTCCTTCAGGAGGTCTTCTCTGACCATCCTGGCTGAAAGAGATCTTTTTCACTTTACCATTGCTTTTCCTGTTTGCGTCCTTACTGCTGCTGCTGCTAAGTCGCTTCAGTCGTGTCCGACTCTGCGCAACCCCATAGACGGCAACCCACCAGGCTCCCCCGTCCCTGGGATTCTCCAGGCAAGAACACTGGAGTGGGTTGCCATTTCCTTCTCCAATGCATGAAAGTGAAAAGTGAAAGTGAAGTCGCTCAGTCGTGTCCGACTCCTAGCGACCCCAAGGACTGCAGCCTACCAGGCTCCTCCGTCCATGGGATTTTCCAGGCAAGAGTACTGGAGTGGGGTGCCATTGCCTTCTCCGTTTGCGTCCTTACTAGTCATTGCCATAATGTGAATCTGTATTTTCGTTTGCTCAGCTAAGTGTTTACTGTTCGACTCCCCCATAAACTCTCCAGAAAGGAAGCAACCATGCCTACTTTGGTCACCTTAGTTTTTTCAGAGCCTAGCACTGGAGCTGGCCCATAACATGCATCCGTACTTTATCAACTGAACGAAAGAAGAAAGCCTAGCTGAAGTGGCCACTAACTCATGGTGCGGTACTAAGCTAGATACCCGGTCAGTTTCCCTATGCCGGCAGGTGCACGTAACCCTCTATTCTTTCTGACGGCTTCTTAAACGGGAAGGGGCCACCTAGGGGCGGGCACACATGCCCAAGGGGGCGCCCCCGGAAAGAAAAGCCCGGGGCGGGGCCTCAAAGGGAAGAGCATTCTAAGCGAGGCGGGGGCCGCAGGACCTAGGCATTATGCAGGGAGGGGGCAGCCCCATAGCGGTAAATCGAGGAGGCCTCGGGGAGAGCCTGACGGGCTGAGAGGCTGGAACAAGGAAGGAGAAGTCCTCACCTGTCCGGTCCGGGATCAAAGGGCCGGGGCAAGGGACACCCCGGCCTGCTGGGCGCGCGCCAGCCCCGGCCCCGCCCCCGCCATGCCTTGGGACCCGGCACCTGCAGCCTCGGGCTCTCGCTTCCGCGAGCCACCGGAACTGCGGCATAACGAGAAGGGAAGAGGGGAGAGCGCGGCACAGTCCAGCTGACACTAAGGGACGTTACAGCGCACCCTGGTGCCCAGAGCGGGGAGGGTCAAAGCCAAAACAGTTACAGTGGCTGCGAAGGAAAAATGGAACCAGGCACCCTAAACATTGGAAGGACTGATGATGCAGCTGAAACTCCAATACTTTGGACACCTGATGCGGACAGCCGACTCATTGGAAAAGACCCTGATGCTGGGACAGATTGAGGGCAGGAGGAGAAAGGCGCGACGGAGGATGAGATGGTTGATTCAATGGACATGAACTTGGGCAAACTCCAGGAGATGGTGAGGGACAGGGGGGCCTGGTGTGCTGCAGTCCATGGGGTCGTAAAGAGTCCGACGCGACTGGGCGACTGAACAACAACAATCCTAAACTGGGCAACGAGTGATCTCCTATGGCAATGTCTCTGCACCCTCTGGGCACATTTGCAAAAATATGAATTAAAAATTAATTGTCACCTCTTGATTATATGCACCATTTCATCAGCTGAGAAACTATCGGTTTTCTGTTGTTTCCTCCTCAATAATGAGTGCTTTAAAGACTGGGGCTGTACTGATCTCTATGCCTAAGATATTTACTAGCACACAGCAGATGTATAGTAAAAATGTATTGCGCTAAATTAATCCTGTAACCTTTACTTGACTTTCATTTAGGTTATCTGATTGTCTCTTTGGAGAAGGAAATGGCAACCCACTCCAGTCTTCTTGCCTGGAAAATCCCATGGACAAAGGAGCCTGGTGGGCTACAGTCCCTGGCTTTGCAAGAGAGTCGGACACCACTGAGGGACTAAAGAACTTTGTCTCCCCAGAAGCCTTGGCTTTGTCCTATTTCTGGAGAGTCTGCCCCTGAACTTCCTGGTGTCAGCCTTTTCCAGACAATTCAGATCTCAGAGCAAATGCCACCTCCTCAGAAGGCTTATCTGACCGTTCTCATTTCACCTCCATCGTGTTATTTCTTAATAGCACTCATCTCTATCTGATAGTACCCTTTTTGGTTTTTTGTTTTGTTTTCTTTCTTTGTTCTGTTTTCTTTGACCCCACTAAAATGTAAATTCCATGAGAGCAGGGGTTTAGTTCTGTATTCTCATCTATCCTCACCTTCAATAGGATTTGGCATCTTGCTGGCACTCAAGGAAGATTCGGTCCATGAAAAAATGGCTCTGTCCACAGGGCTTACAGCATCTCAGTGAGTAAGGAATGTTTATTGGTTTTTACAGATGAGGAACGTCCCCCCCTCCAGAAATCCAACCCATGCCCTCTGCAGTGGAATCTTAACCACTGGACCACCAGGGAAGTCAGGCATTTTAAAAGGTTTTTTTTCCCCTATTTTAAATAACTATTTATTTATTTTTTGGCTGTGCTGGGTCTTCATTGCTATGCGGGCTTTTCTCTAGTTGTGGCAAGCAGGGGCTGCTGTCTAACTGGAGTGCATGGGCTTCTCAATTGCAGTTGCTTCCCTTGTTGCGGAACCTGGGCTCTGGAGCTCAGCTTCAGTAGTCATGGCACCAGCCTTAGTTGCTCTGCGGCATGTGGGACCTTCTGGATCAGGAATTGAACCCGTGACTACTGCATTGGCAGGCGGACTCTTTACAACTGAGCCACCAGGGAAGCCTTTAAAAAGTTTTGAGATAGAGACTGCTCATTACAAAAGGTTGTACTAATTTGCACTCTTATTTCTTCACACCCTTGCTCATATCGTCAATCTTTCTTCTTTATGCCAGGTATTTCATTGTTCTAACTTGAATTTTCGTGATTATGATGAGGTTGACTATTTTTCAGGTGTTTATTGGCCATTTACAGTTTTACTATGAGTTGCCTTTACATTTCCTTTGCCCATTTTCCTACCGGGATATTATTTCTTATTGATATATAGAAACTATCTTTATATTCTGAATATCGATCCTTTGTTAGGAGTGTAAGCATTTTTTCCCTGTGTGAGACTTGTCTTTAATTTTTAACTTTACTCACAGTGACGCCTTGAAAATACCCTGACCTCCCATGACTTTTCTTGCTATTTGTTTACTGCAGAGTCTCATGTGGGGAGGGCATTACACTGCGCTTCCTGGAAAATCTGCCAGTGGCAGAGGAGGACCAAGGTTGTCTTTTCTCCCTGCCTTTTCTAGGAAGTGGATTCTGTTTCATTTTTTCCAGCTGCTGTTGCTATCGGAGTTTGTGGTTAAAGAAGCAACCGGAGGCAGGACCATGCCTACTTTGTAGGTCTTTGCAAGGACTTTGTCTTCAATTCTGAATGAAATCAAGAGCACAAAAGGATTTGAGCAGAGGTCTAGCATAACTAGATTTATGTTTTAGAAATTTCACTCTGGCTGCCACAGGGAAAGGAGGGCTATTAAGAGACCAGCCAGGAGTCCACTGTGACAGTCTGGACAAGACATGATGATGGTAACTTGGACTGATGTCAGAGAGGTGGAGGTGGTGAGAAGTGGTCAGATTTGGAATATATATGGAGTTGGAGTCAATAGGACTTGCCAATGGATCGGATAGCTGTGTGGAAGGGAGAGAAAAGGCAAAAATATGCCAAGGTATTGGGCCTAAGTAATTGAATGTTTTTGCTCAGAAAGGAGCAGAATAGTTAGACTGGGTGACATTTGAAGCCAGCTCGGAGGAGCCTGGCATGCTAGAGCTCATAGGTCACAGAGAGTCAGACAGGATAGCGCACACACGCAGCGGGAGGACGGGCCATTTCTGCTTTGCGTCTCCTGTTTTGCAGGGCTGCGCCTTGGTGCCGCAGTCTTCAAGCACAGTGGACGCCACTCTCTGTTTCCACAGGTCTTCAGAACTGCCTCTCCCAGACATTCCAACTTCTGATTCCCCTCCACTCCCCCCCACACTGTCCTCTCACCCCAGGAAGAACAGGAAGTCCTGCGCCCCCACTGCACCCCAGGCCCCTGCCTCCTTTGTCCTTCTCCGGAGTCTCCATACACACAGGGTCCCCGGGGGGTGGGATGCTGGAGTGATGGGGGTGCTGAAGGGCTGGAGAGCCTCTCTCCTTTCACTCCGTCCTCCCGTGTCCCTTCTGCCAAGGCTTTTAGCAGCTCTGCTTGCTTTCTGCATTAGCCATGAGAGGAGAAGGGAACAAAAAGCAGGACAAGAGGCTCTTGTTCTTTCTCCCTTTCTAGCGGAGGCTGGTGAGCTCTCTTCACTTCTGTTTTAAGTGGCAGACATTTCTTATCCTGAGAGTTACATCACCACCACCACCCCATCACCACCATCATCATCATCATCGTCATCATCAATCTTTAATCAAAATAATTGAAACTGTGGAACTTCCCTGGTGGTCTAGTGGTTAAGATGTTGTGCTTTCACTGCGGGGGCCGGGTGGGGGGTGCGCAACGCAGTTTCCATCCGTGGTCTGGGAACTAAGATCCCACATGCCATGTGGCGGGGCCAAGAAACAATTGAAATTGTCATTTAGTACATATTTACTGTACACCAGACCACATGTCACTCATTTCGCTTAGGTGATCCCATCCACTCCCCTGGGTAACCTTGTGTGTTAGGTATTATCCCCACTTTACACACAGAAACCGAGACTAAGTCTCACTCAACCCTCTTGTGGAAACCTCACCCTATTCTTCCCTTATGAGGCTCACTTCTTTGTAAGTCTTACTTTATTGTAAGGCCTTTATTTTATCTTACTTTATTGATATTTGCAAGAAATGTTCAGTTTCTGCCTGCAGTTCCTCAGCTTTCAGCTTTCAAACCCGAAGTCTTATCAACTGTGTGAAGATGTACCTTCCCCCATGTTCTTGGCTAAATGCTTCCTGCCCCAGGAAGCTTTTTTTCTTTTGTTTTCTTAACCTTCAGTGAGTCTGCAACCTTCAGTCTTTCTCACACATTTTCCCACTGCCTCTTGCACTTAAGACTCGGTGCTCAGACAACTGGATGAGTTTTGTTCTGTTCGGTTTCGAGGTAGGGTGGGGGGATAATAACTTTCCAAATTGGGGTCAAGAGGAACATGGCAGCAGCTGTTTGAGCTTTTACTATTTTACTCATTTCTTACCAAAAATCTCTCTGTGTGTCTCTTACACACACACACACACACACACACACACACACAGAGCTTTCTCTTGAACATGTTTGGGGAGAATTGCTCTTGTTTGAGTGGCAGAAAAGAAAAACACAGGTTTTGGAATGTGGCTGATACGGGTTTAAACAGGCCATCCCTCACTCTGGCTGGTCTGGAAACCATGGGGAGCGAGAAGGGGCTAAAATCTAGCTCATCTGGCTCAGCCAAGCCCTGAGACCCTGGGACCCAAGGACCCCAGCATAGGGCTGCATCTGCTAAGAAAGGAGTGTCTTTTTCTCTCTGGCCCAGAGGTCTTGCCTTTTTTGAAGACAAACCCCTTAGAATGGGAGCCTGGTCCTAATTCACACAAAGGTGCCTTCTGGTAGCAGCAACCCATGGTTCACATCTCATTTTTACCCTACACTCAAAATGTGACTTTAGACAAGTGACTTCACCAGTCTCTTCTTGTTCAGCTAATCTTTCTAGAACACTGGCTCTGTACCAGGTGCTGTGAGGAGTGTGGCAGGACCAGGGTGAATAAGCCATGCTTCCTGCTTCAGACAAGCCTGCTGTCTAGTTGGAAGGAGGCGTGTGTGCTCAGTTGTGTCTGACTCTGTGAGCCTGTAGACTGTAGCCCCCACCAGGCTCCTCTGTCTGTGAAAATACTAAAGTGGGTTGCCATTTCCTCCTCCAGGCGATCTTCCCAACCCAGGGATCAAACCCAGGTCTCTTGCGTCTCCTGCGTTGCAGGCAGATTCTTTACCATCTGAGCCACCAGAGAAGCCAAGAGCAGAGTCTGTGTTAAATAAAAAGTTTTTGACTGTCTAGTGCCTTGTACATATTAGAGTCTTAATGAGTAGGTGTTGAATGAGTGAGTGAATGGATGGATGAGTTAAGCCAAAGTTGAAGTCCTTCTGGGTGTTCCTGAGATGGGAGGTTTGAAGAAGGTCTCTGGAGAGGAAGAAAAAATGGGAAATACATCAGCCCCTCCCCTATACTGTGCATGTAGCTGCTTTGACCACAGAGCAGAGCCCTGTGGAGCGTGTCCCTTAAACCAGGGGTCCCTGCGGGCCTCCCAGCCAGCCTGTTCCACCTTCTCAGGAGCAGGACAGGAGGATGGCTGGGGTGTGAGTGGGGTTGGGGGGGGTTACAGGAAGAGATCCCAGAAGACGATTTCTCATGTTACTTGCTGGAAATGAAAAAATGGGAACATAAAAAAAATCTTAGCTGCAAGGAAAAGCACTCTTCTTCCCATGAAGGCAATGAAATTAGAGGCAATTGTGAGACACAGAGATTCGATCAAACCTAGGGAGGCTTTCAGGTCGGGGGACCAGGACTAGCTTTGGAGATGAAACAGCTGGTCCTCCCCTCCAGCACCCAGTAATCGCCCCTCTGTTGTGACGATTGAACAAACAGTCCTTCCTGGCCCCACACTGGGCTCCCTTGTAATGGGGGCATCTGGAACAGGAGGAGGAGAGAGGTGGCCTGGTCACCCACAAGGCACGAGCCTCTCCATAGCCACCATCCCCTGTCTGGGGGCCTGGAGCCCATGAACTGTGGGGCTGCGAGGGCAGAAGGCTAACAAAGGTGCCTAAGCCAGGCCTCCGATCAGCTTAATAGACCACTGGCCACTAGAGGAGCTGGGAGGAGCCAGGGAGCAATCGTGGGGGAGGGGCCGGCACCCCCTCCCTCTCTTTCCCTCTGTTTCACCCACAGAGGATCCGGATAAGTAACTCACACAGGAAAACAGAAAGTGGACCAGGGAAGGTGCTGGTTTAGGGCGGCACCGGGCCATGAGGATACACACAAAACGTGACAGCCAGTCCCGCTGTTCCTTAGCTGGGAAAGAGGAAGTGATCTCTAACCAGGTCTGGAGCACGGCTGTCCAGGGAGCAGGCAGCGGAGGGGACAGTAGGTGAGAAAGCACAAGACAAGACATACCTTCTAATGTTTTTCATTTTTCACATTTTACACTTTGTGTTTTCACTACTAAAAATGTTATAGGTAAGACTGGGAACAGCTTATAACCAAGAGGATGCTGGTTATAAAAAAGAAGGGTGGAAGATCAGGCAGCGATTAAAAGGTCTTGGATGAGTCTGTGTTGACTGGAAAGAATATTCATTACTGCCCTTAAGTGAAGGAATTCTACTGTTTTCCTCTATTTCTTTGTATTGTTCACTTAAGAACAGTAGAATTCCTCACTTAAGAACGGTAGAAGGTATTTCACTGGAAAAGCCCCTGATGTTGGGAAAGATTGAGGGCAGGAGGAGAAGGGGGAGACAGAGGATGAGATGGTAGGATAGCATCACCGACTCAGTGGACATGAGTTTGAGCAAACTCCGGGAGATAGTGAAGGACAGGGAAACCACAGGGTCGCAAAGAGTCAGACATGACCAAGCGACTGACACGTTCACTTTCAGGATTAATACATACACATTACTAAGTATAAAATAATCAGCAAGGTCCTACCGTACAGTACAGGGAACTCTACTGCATATCTTTTAATAATTAATGGTAAAGAATCTGAAAAGTGAAGTGAAGTGAAGTCGCTCAGTCGTGTCCGACTCTTTGCAACCCCACGGACTGTAGCCTACAGGCTCCTCCGTCCATGGGATTTTCAAGGCATGAATATTGGAGTGGGGTGCCATTTCCTTCTCCAAAAGAATCTGAAAAGGTATATATATATATAAAACCAAATCACTTTGCCATACACCTAAAACTAACACAACATTGTAAATCAACTATATTTAATAATTTTTTTAAAAAAATTCAGCTTGACAAGCTCTTTATGCGAGCATCTCTCTGCATGGTGCCTGGCTAGGCACTGAGGGTGGGGGAAGCAACACAAGAATAAGATGAGCTCGATCCTCAGTGTGATTAGAGCACAGGGCTGGTGGAAGAATGGAAGGAAAAGCACGGGGATCTTTGAAGCGTCTCCACTGCCTGGACTTGTTCTGTAGGAAGAATGGAAAGCGGGTGACAGGAATAGCATTGATCCTTAGAAAGATCACTCAAAGGGCAGTGAGACAGACAAAGAGGGTGGGAACCAAGACCAGAGTGATGGGAGAGTCTGGGTCATCCTTCCAGGTGATGAGGGCTCAGGCCAGGAGTTGTGTCCAGGGACCCCCTTTTATGGATCAGCAGCCAGGGAGCAAGATGAATCACTCCTTTCTCAATCCCCTGAAAGAAGAGTGTCCCCTGGACCAATAGTTCTCAACCATGGCTGCCTGATAAACACAACCAGGGAGCTTTAGAAATGCTGAACTCTGGGTCCCGTCCCCCCCCCCCCGCAAGTATTCTCTTTTGTTTTGCTTTGTTTTTGGCCACGCTGCATGCATGTAGGATCATATTTCCCTCAGTTCAGTTCAATCGCTCTGATGTGTCCAACTCTTAGCAACCCCGTGGACTGCAGCACGCCAGGCCTCCCTGTCCATCACCAACTCCCGTAGTTTACTCAAACTCATGTCCATCAAGTCGGTGATGTCATCCAACCATCTCATCCTCTGTCGACCCTTCTCCTCCTGCCTTCGATCTTTCCCAGCATCAGGGTCTTTTCCAGTGAGTCAGTTTGCATCAGATGGCCAAAGTATTGGAACTTCAGCTTCAGCATCAGTCCTTCCAAAGAATATTCAGGGTTGATTTCCTTTAGGATGGACTAGTTGGTACTCCTTGCAGTCCAAGGGACTCTCAAGAGTCTTCTCCAACACCACAGTTCAAAAGTATCAATTCTTCAGTCCTCAGCCTTCTTTATGGTCCAACTCTCACATCCATACATGACTACTGAAAAAACCATAGCTTTGACTAGATGGACCTTTGTTGGTAAAGTAACGTCTCTGCTCTTGAATATGCTGTCTAGGTTGGTCATAGCTTTTCTTCCAAGGAGCAAGTGTCTTTTAATTTCATGGCTGCAGTCACCATCTGCAGTGATTTTGGAGCCCAAGAAAATAAACTATCAGGGATCAAACCTGCGCCTCCTGCTGGGAAAACACAGAGCCGAGTCTCAACCACGGGACTGTCAGGAAAGTGCCCATTCGCAAGCATTCTGATTTAACTGATCTGCTATGCAGCCTGAGCTTGGGGATATTTCAGAGCATTGGAGGCATTTTAAAGTGCAGTAGAGTTTGAGAGCAACTGTTCTAAGCATCATCCAATGCAACAGGAGACAAAGGGGTCTGTGCCCAGACAAGCGCTCCCACCTCCTCCTGGAATAGATGCTAAGTAACCTCAATGATGCTAAGTAACTTGCCTGGTGGCTCAGAAGGTAAAGCATTTGCCTGGAATTTGGGAGACCTGGGTTCAATCGCTGGGTCAGGAAGCTCCCCTGGAGAAGGAAATGGCAACCCACTCCAGTACTCTTGCTTGGAAAATTCCATGGATGGAGGAGCCTGGTAGGCTACAGTCCATGGGTCCGCAAAGAGTCAGACACGACTGAGTGACTTCACTCTCTTTTTCTTTAACCACACCGACCACTCTCTTATCAGACTCTGAATTTGGCCGTTTTCTGGGGGAAGTGACAACTGTGTCCTATGAGAGTATTCAGCTGTTTGGGCTCAGTATTACCCATTACTTTCTGCCTTCCAGAAACTTTTTAATCACTTAATCTATTGTGGGTCCCTCTTCCTGTTCTCCTCATCATTATGAGTCTGCTTCCTTCTGTTCATCACCGCAGGAGTTAGAGAAGGCGAGAGGAAAACATAAGTGTGCAAGGAGCCACACTGACCTGGAGACTCCTTTCTGTCATTTACAGGAGCAGAGGTTCTGGGAAAGATTGTGGCCGTGGGGACATTCACCCTCCCTGGTCTCCAGAGGTTGAATATAAGAAAAGGGCCACTTTAGGTATATTCATAAAGAAGCTGGGTTCTATCCCAAGACGCTGGGTTGGGCATTTGGAACTGGAAATTAATATTTGCCATCTGTAACCAAAGACCACAGTTTCCCAGGTGGTACACTGGTTAAAACAAACAAACAAACAACAAAACCCTGCCTGCCAATGCAGGAGACGTAAGTTCAATCTCTGGGTGGGGAAGATCCCCTAGGGAAAGGCTACCCACTCCAGTATTCTTGCCTGGGGAATCACATGGACAGAAGAGCCTGGTGGGCTACAGTCCACGGAGTCACAAAGAGTCAAAAAAGACCGAGCCACTGAACACACACACACACGGCCAATAACCACAGTAGCTGGATGTGAGCTTGGCCACCCCATCCAGAGGCCACCCAGAGTTACACTCTTCTTCCTTCCACCCCACTCATGAAAACTAAAGACTAGAAGTCCTGTCTCAGCTCAGGAGGGCAGAGAAGATAGAGGATGACCTCTGCAGATGTCCAAGCCCCCCAGTGTGACCGCAGTAACACCAATCACCCTCTACTCCAACTGGAATCTCCCCTATAGGCAGCCAGGGAGGGAGTTTTATAGCCCATCCCCCTGGCAGTCTATAAATGGTGAGTTTTGGAGGTACCCAATGTCCTTCTAGGAACCTAGCCAGCAGCCTTTGTCAGGGATCTGGTACAATGGGGACCGAGTGACAGCCAGCAGCTAAGGACTAGTGGACGGCCTTCTGACCAAATGGGGAAGGTTGAAGAGATGGGAGGAGGAGATGGTGGAGTGGGGATACCTTCTCCTGCCACCTTCTGAAAACATTACTGTCCGCTGGGGGCTGGGCCCCTCAAGGCATCTGATAAGTGGTTAAGTCAGCTGGAGCACCTGCCCTGCCATCTGGCACTTGCATCCTCCAGACAGGGTAACCCAGGCCTCCTTGCTCACTTTCTCGAGGCCAGTGGGCTGCAGGGGTCCTGAACAACTGCCAGGGGAAAATGAAAACCCCCAAAGCCCCCAGAGCTATAAGGCAGAGTTCTGGGTTCTCAGGTAACACTTCAGGAACACTGCTTTAATTTCATTAAGAGATGGATTTTTAGCAATGATGAGCCCTCCCTGAGGTTCCTGGGAGTTTAAACACAGGTTAAGTCTAGCCTCAGTGAGATAACAGGGCAGCGTGGTTGGATAAAAGGGGCTGGAACAGGGAGAGTTTAAACAAGACTGCCCTCTCTCCATTATCAGACAAAATGGGAACTGCAGCCCAGAGACAATCAATCATGTCAGATGCTGGGCTTGAGGATCTTATCTACTGACCGATAGCCTCATTCCCATCTCTCCTGGGCTCTGGAAACCATAGCATTTGGGGAGAAAACAGTGCCTGTGTTAGCAAACCTTGTTAAGCTCTGTCTAGTAGCATATGACCCACTGATGTATATGCTTAGCTGTTCCAATAGAGTTCCGATTTGTGTTAAGAAAAACACAAGTGGAGCTGCTGGAAATATCATGTATCTTGCCTTGTTATTTAGTCACTCAGTTGTGTCTGACTCTTTTACGACCCCATGGACTGTAGCCCGCTACACTCCTCTGTCTGTGGGATTTCCCAGGCAAGAACACTGGACTGGGTTGTTGTTTCCTTCTCTAGGGGATCTTCCCGTCCCAGGGATTGAACCTACGTCCCCTGCTGGGCAGTCAGATTATTATTCACTGAGCCACCAGAAAAGTCCCTGGATGATTTAATGTTTTACAAAAGCATAGTCTGTATCCTGCCTTGGTGATGATTATACAGACATATGCATTTGTAAAACATCATCCAGCTGTATGCCTAAATGTCCTTTATACACATACTGTCTCTGTGTTATCCTTCTACTTTAGAATGTAAAAGAAAAAAATCTATTTAAAAAAAAGGAACGCACAACTGAATGTTGCTGAGCTCTTAGGTTTAACACATACCCCCACCCAACAACCAAGGAGCCCAGGCTGTATGTGCACAACTGGAGCCTTAATGCTTGGATCTCTGCTTGCTGACGTGGGGGTGGGGGCGGTGAGGGGTGTGGGCAGTTGTGGGGGGGTTGGGGGGAGTGGGGTGGAGGGGGGTGGGGGTTGATCAGTAGCATAGATGACATTTGGAGGAGGCGTATCTGTATTTGCATCTTGACTCTACTCTTTGTAAGTCACTCTGGGCAAGTCACTTGGCCCCTCCGTGCCTCAGTTTCCACACCTGTAAAGAGGGGATATTATTGACTGCCTTACCAGTTGTAACTGATCAAAGACAGTTCAATGGAAAGACGCTGGCACGTGGCAGATGTGCAGGAAATAGCACTGCTGGTCAGGGTGTAGTAGCTTGCCCCTCAGGAGCCTGCTTCTCCTGCTTACCTGTTCTTATCTCAGTTTGACACACCCAGCATCTGAAACGAATTTTGACATTGTGTGGCACCAACTTCTCTCTCTCTCCACCTTCTCTCATGCACTCCATGATTTTCTGGTCCCGACTCCAACTTCAGAAGTCCTTCTTATAACCTTTGACCTGTCCCCTGTTCATACTGCCACCTATTCCAGCAAGAGTGGGTCAATCTTTTTACCGTCCAACCCACGAGATCACCCAAACCCCACTGCTGTGCTCAGTGTTCCCAGCAGCAGCCCTGGTCACCCCAGCCTTGGTCCCCACCCCATCTGTGCGTTCAGGAGACCCTGGGCTGGGATTTCCATGGTGTATGAGGAGGAGGTCAACAGCATACCCAGCACTTGCCAATGGAGACCAGAGGGTGTCTGGTTCTTAGGACCCAGGATATGGATGAGACAGACTCAGTGCCTACAGGCTGAGCTACTTACAACCACTCAGGAATGCTGACCTGTCCAAGATGAGGTGTTGTGGATGTACGTGCACATATCAAGGGCATCAGTGTCCATCTGAGCACATCCTTCCCCAGCAAGCACACCTGTGCTGTAGAGATTTCACCACCTCCCCAAGACTAGCCCCTTCCTCTAGGAAACATGTAGTTTTCAAAACCACTCCTTCATGTACACACTGCTATATTTAAAATTTATAACCAACAAGGTCCTACTATATAGCACAAGGAACTCTGCTCAGTGTTATGTGGCAACCTGGCCGCAGGGGAGTTTGAGGGAGAATGGACACATGTATATGTGTGGCTGAGTCCCTTTGCAGTCCACCTGAAACTATCACAACATTGTTAATTGGCTATATTACAATATAAAATATAAAGTTAAAAAAAAACACTACCTCATAATGGGCCCACATTTGCTTCTCCTTCATGGTACACCCAGGACCAGACTAACCCCTTTTTTATACTCTCAGATTCCAAATATTTAAAGACAACCACGTCTCCAATTCTCTAAAGGAATCTTCTCCACATTAAAGATTCCTTCAATTCCTTCAATAGTAGCTCAGACACAAGTCTTGCTACCATCCACCTTGCTATGCCCCGTCCTGGTTCCATCATGGAGACAGCAAGGGGTAAAATTAAGAAACGACGGCTATTTTCACACCAGCTCCCAGGCACCGATCACAGACCCTCCTCTGTGCTCTTTACACCCTTTTACAGCGGCCCCCCGCCCAGCCTTCTATGATTGATTGCTGGTTCACAGTAATTAGGCCTTGCTGGGACTGCGTCAGGAGCGAGTGCTTTGCCATTTTCTTTAAGGAAACCATGTGATAGGCCAATGGGCTTGTGGTTGCCAGGCAACCTTGATGATCCTACAGAAAAAACCAAGAGAGCGGCATGGCCAGAGAGCCTAGTTAGCAGCTATTGAACGTGAGCCTCTGCTCCACTGAGAGGTGCAAGAAAGGCCTGGCTGGCATTGACTCACGTTGCTCCAGCTGTCTTTTTAAATGGAGTGTGTGTGTGTGTGTGTGTGTGTGTGTGTGTGTGTGTGTGTTAGGGGTACATACGCAAAGCGAGCTGGGAAAGAAGGACAGTTAAGCCAGTGCACTACAACTACTGAGCCCACCTTCTGGGATCTGCCCGCACAACCAAGAATAGCCCCTGCTCTCCGCAGTGAAAGCCTATGCACTGCAGTGAAGACCCCATGCAGTCATAAAAAGCTAACATCACCAGCCATAAGATGATACCACTGTGGTCCCCCTGATATGATGCAGTGAGCACACAGGATCTCTCCTGTCTGGATAGTCACAGAAGTCCCCACTTGTCTTTATAGGCCAACTAAGAGGGTGTGTGTGTATGTGTGTGCACGTGTGTGTGTTTGACATAAACTGCAAACCTCCAGTTCACCTCTGGGTCCCCTGGAGTCTAAAGCTCAGAAAGGTCATTGAGCCTCAGAGCCTGGAGCAACAAAACATTTTTTACCAAAAGGAAATGTTATTTTAGCATGAAATCCTAGCCAAGGCTGCCAGGGGCTGTGGAGCACAAACCTATAAAACCAAGGTCCTTGGAGCACTTAATGAGATTTCCCACCTGATGAGAGGATGGCAATGATCTGAGATTTCCCCAGGAAACTGGTTTCTCCCCATCCTGCTGAAGGGCTGAGCTCATTTTAGTAATAACAGTGAGGATCAGCAGCAGTCAGTCAGCCGTGGTGCATCTCCTGTGCATATTAATTAACTCATCAATTTCCTTCCCCAGGGCAAGAGAAGACAGAGGCCCAGAGGCAAGTCTCCTGAGCTTTCCTGCCTCAGGGATGCCGGGAACTCACTAGTATCCTCTCTGAAACGGTCTGCCTCATAGACAAACTAACTGATCTCTTCTACCTGCTTCTTTCTGTTGCAGCCTCTGGCATTTTCCACTAAAAGGCTCCCCTGATGGATAACACAGAAGACTGCCAAAGGAGTGATTTATGCCCACCTTAAACCCAGGACCTTCTCACCCACCTCCTTAGGCAAAACGCCTTTATCTGCACTGCTTAGAACACCCTGGGGACACATGAAGGGGGAAATTGAGTGCTGTCTCTTTGTCTATAACCTATTTTAAAATTAGTGTGTGCTCTAGTTGTAAATCTTAGATTAAGCTGTTCTTAGCTCATTATATTTTTGCCATTTCATTTTATGTGATAACAATAGTATCAGCATTAAGCAGAATTTATAGTTTTCAAAGTGCTCTCTTGTGTGTAAGTGTATTTGATGCTCAGTAAAATGCTATTAGAGAGAAAAGGAAGGGTCGCCAGTCCTATTTGAGTACAGAGAACCTGTGACACAGAGGTTAAAGGGCTCTCCAAGGTCAAATATCAATTTCTACCATGAAGCAACCTTGTGCAAGGATTGTGTCTACTTGTAAAAATAAATTATTAAGTATTTCAAAGGAATGTAAAATATAGAAAATGTAAAAGCCACATTATCTATCTCCCAACTGTTAACATTTCCTTCAGATTCCTTTAAAAATAGATAAAAGGATACAGATAACAGTTTTTAACCACCCCATTTTCTCTCTTCCTTGCTAGAGGTGATTGCTATCTTAAGGTTGCTATCTATCTGTCCATCCTTCTGTCCTTGTTATTAAGCATTTACTACTCTGTAAACTCATAAAACATATATTAAGAGTATGTGTACAGTCTTTTTATTATTCATGTTATAGTTTTTGAATCTTTTTGTAACTTGCTTTTCTCACTGCCCAAGTTAATTAATGCAGAGCTGCAAGTTAATTGATCTATGTATTCTCCCCCTGAACTATAGTATTTAATTGCATTAATAGACTACAGTTTATTTATCCATACTCCTGTGCTGTGCTGTGCTTAGTCACTCAGTCGTGTCTGACTCTTTGTAACTCCATGGACTGTAGCCCGCCAGGCTCCTCTGTCTATGGGATTCTCCAGGGAAGAATACTAGAGTGGGTAGCCTATCCCTTCTCCAGGGGATCTTCCTAACCCAGGAATCGAACAGGGGTCTCCTGCATTGCAGGCAGATTCTTTCCCAGCTGAGCTGCCAGGGAAGCCCTATCCATTCTCTTACCGATGGTTATTTAAGCTGTTTCCATGTCTTTCTACTTTCAAACACTGCTGCAGTGAATATTTTCCCCATGCTTCCTAGTGACCACCTATAAGAACTTCTTCAGAGTATGTACCTGGTGTTCCAGTGGCTAAGGTTCAACACTCCCAATGTAAGGGAACTGGGTTCAACCCTTGGTTAGGGAATTGGATTCCACATGCCCCAATGTTTTTAAGTTGATTTCTGCAAGTTCCTTAAGGATTCTAGATATTAATTCTTTGTTGATGAGATGCTTTCCAAATATCTTTTCCCAGTTTTTAGCTTGGTTTTAGCTTAGTTTATTTCAGTTGCTCCCACTAAACTCTTAAAGTTTAGTGTTATTGAATTTATCTTTTTATTTTTGCCTTTTGCATCTTGTTTAAGAAATCATTCACTGTTCTAAGATCGTCCTCCTGTATATTATCCTTTTGTTTCTATAAGTTTTTCACATTTTTGTTTTAATCCTAAATGTAAATTATTTTTGGATATGATATAAGGTTAGAAACTAATTTTATTTTATTTTCCTTATAAATGTTTCAATTGTCAAACATTCACATATCAGTTTCCTGTATTACCTATGGGTCTGTTTCTGAGCGCTCTCCTTAAGTTTGTCAGCATATTTTAATATCTCTATGGCTTTTTCATCTGGTAGTAATTAGTATAGCTTTATGATAAACTTTGATATTTCATAGGGAAGTCTCCCTCCCTAATACTCAAAATTCTTTTGCATATTCTTGGCTCTTTGTGTTTATATAAATTTTAAGATCATTTTTTAAAGTTCATGCAAGAAATCTCCTTTTTATTAGAATTGTCATAAATTTATAAACTAACTTAAGAAAGTTAACATTATAATATTACTGTCATAATCCACAAATATGCCATGTCTCTCCATTTATTAGGTCTTCTTTTAAGACTTTCAATAACATTTTAGAATATCCTCAATGAGTAACACATCATGATCAGATTTATCCCTAGGTATCTAAGAATTTTTCTTGTTATTCTGAATAAGTTGATTTATTAAATTATCTTTTAAAATAAGGTGTTATGCAAGAATGCTATTGATTTTTTAAAATTGAGAAATAGGATCTTCCCTGGTGGTGCTGTGGATAGGAGTCTGCCTGCCAACGGAGGAGACGGGTTTGATCCCTGATCTGGGAAGGTCTCACACACTACAGCGCAACTAAGCCTGTGCACCACAACTACGCAGCCTGTGCTGTAGAGCTGGGGAGCCGCAACCACTGAGCCCACGGGCTACAACGACTGAAGCTGTGCGCCTAGAGCTGGTGCTCCACAGCAAGAGAAACCACTGCAGTGAGAAGCCCAAGCACTGCAAAAAGAGTAGCCCCAGCTCGCCGCATCTAGAGAAAGCCCACACAAAGCAGTGAAGACCCAGCGTAGCCAAAAATAAATAAATAAATACGTATTTTTAAAAATTGAGAAATATTTCACATGACATAAAATTCACCCTTCTAGGGTATACAATTCAGTGGTTTTTAGAATATTCACAAGGTTAGTAATTCTGGAATATTTTCATCACAACGAAAAGAAATACTGTACCCAATGTGATGGGTGATAGTTACATTGATTGATTCCTAGATTTTAAATCAATCTTGCATTCCTGGAATCAATCCCTCTTGATCATGGTGTATAATTCTTTTAAAATGCTTCTGATTTTGATTTTCCAATATTTTGTTGAGGCTTTTTGCATCTATACTCACAAGGACTGTTAATGTGTAGTTTTCTTTTCTTAACGATGTCTGTGTCTGTTTTGATTATGACCAACCTAGATAGCATATTGAAAAGCAGAGACATTACTTTGCCAACAAAGGTCCGTCTAGTCAAGGCTATGGTTTTTCCTGTGGTCATGTATGGATGTGAGAGTTGGACTGTGAAGAAGGCTGAGTGCCGAAAAATTGATGCTTTTGAACTGTGGTGTTGGATAAGACTCTTGAGAGTCCCTTGGACTGCAAGGACATCTAACCAGTCCATTCTGAAGGAGATCAGCCCTGGGATTTCTTTGGAAGGAATGATGATAAAGCTGAAACTCCAGTACTTTGGCCACCTCATGCGAAGAGTTGCCTTATTGGAAAAGACTCTGATGCTGGGAGGGATTGGGGGCAGGAGAAGGGGACGACAGAGGATGAGATAGCTGGATGGCATCACTGACTCGATGGATGTGAGTCTGAGTGAACTCCGGGAGTTGGTGATGGACAGGGAGGCCCGGTGTGCTGTGATTCATGGGGTTGCAGAGTCGGACACGACTGAGCGACTGATCTGATCTGAATGTTGGCTTCAGAGAATGACTTTGAAAGTGTTCCCTCTTCTTATATTTTTTGGAAGAATTTGCAAAGGATTGGTGCTAATTCTTCTTGAAACAGCAGAACTCAACATTGAAGCCACCTGGTTCTGGGCTTATCTTTGTGAGAAGTTTTTTGATTACTGATTTGATCTCTTCACTTGTTGGGGTCTATTCAGATTTTCTATTTCTTCTTGAGTCAATTTTAAACATTTGTGTATTGTTAGGAATTTTCCATTTCATTTGTTATCTAATTTTTTGGCATGCAATTGTTCATAGAATTCTCTTATAATGTTTTCTATTTCAGTAAGATTAGTACTAATGTTTCCTCTTTCACTTCTGATTTTAGTCATTTGAGTCTTCTCTTTTTCTTGGTAACCTACTGAGAGAATTGTTAATTTCTATGATCTTTTAATGGAGAAGGCAATGGCACCCCACTCTAGTACTCTTGCCTGGAAAATCCCATGGACGGGGGAGCCTGGTAGGCTGCAGTCCATGGGGTCGCTCAGAGTCGGACACGACTGAATGACTTCATTTTCACTTTTCACCTTCATGAATTGGAGAAGGAAATGGCAACCCACTCCAGTGTTCTTGCCTGGAGAATCCTAGGGACAGGCGAGCCTGGTGGGCTGCCGTCTATGGGGTCGCACAGAGTCGGACACGACTGAAGCAACTTAGCAGCAGCACCAGCGTGATCTTTTAAAATAACCACTTTCAGTTTCATTGATTTTTCTCAATTATGCTATTGATTTTTGATATTGATATTTTATCAAATAGTCTTATTAGTTCATAGCATTTGTCTGAAAACTCTCTTACATTTACTACAAAGATGATCCTGTATTCTGAAATGAGGATAATTTGGCATCTTCATGGTTCAGTCTAGTACCATATTGATTACAAGTAGTCACATTCCTGACTTCAAAGAGAATGAGTCTTTAATTTCAGTATTAAATGTGATGTTAGCTATGACTGCTGCTGCTGCTAAGTCGCTTCAGTCGTGTCCGACTCTGTGCGACCCCATAAACGGCAGCCCACCAGGCTCCCCCGTCCTTGGGATTCTCAAGGCAAGAAGACTGGAGTGGGTTGCCATTTCCTTCTCCAATGTGTGAAAGTGAAAAGTGAAGTCGCACAGTCATATCTGACTACAGCCCACCAGGCTTCTCCATCCATGGGATTTTCCAGGCAAGAGTACTGGAGTGGGGTGATACCCTTTATTAAGGAGTAGCAATTTCCTTTCATTCCAGATTGGCTAAAATGCTTTATCTTAAATCAATATTTAATTTTATCAGATGTTTCTAGATACATTCAGTTGCTCATAAGAGTTTTTCCTTTACTCTATTAAAAATGAATTAATTTACATAGATTTTTCCAAATGTTAAAAATTATTACTCTCCTTGAATAATCTTGAGTTATTATATGAATTTGGCTTACTAAAAATTTATTTAGGATCCTCTGCACTTATGTTTATAGATTAGAAGGGCCTCTACCTTTATTCCCCATATATCCTGTGGTTTGTTGTTGTTGTTTCTTTCTGTCTTTCCTTCCTTCCTTTGGTTCTCTCTCTTTCTTCCTTTTTTTCTTTCTCCTTCTTTCTTTCCTTCCTTACTTCCTATTTCCTTTCCTTCCTTCCTTTCTTTTCTGGTAAGAGTGGTTCTGTAATACAGAGATATCCTGTTCCTCCAAGTGATGGTAGAATTTGGTATAAAACCATCTGAAGCTGATGGTTTATGTGTTTTAGGACAGAGCATGCTGGATTTTTTTTAAAGATTCACCAATTCAATTATATCTTCCTGGCCAATTAATAATCATTAAAATCATTGTCATGCCTCATTTAATGCTTTTTGCTTTAAATTCTATGCTAGTCATTACACCAAGCTTGTTTTGGTTAGTATTGTCCAAATATACTTTTTCTTAACTTCTGATGTTCAAAGTTTCTATATCCATGTGATTATGAATGTCTCATAATTTGATTATAGGTGGAATTTTTAGAAGCTGTCTGAAAGTTTCTTCTCTTAATAGGAAGATATAATACATACATTTATTGAGATTAGAAATATTAAAATTACTTCTACCATCTTATTTATTGTTTTTGATTCATCTTGGATTTTTTCTTCTTCTTTTCTTTTTCTTTCTAACTTTCCACTGATCAATCTAATTTTCTTCATTCTTTCTTTTCCCTCTACTAGTTTGGAAGTTAAACTTATCATTTCTGTAATTTAAGGTGTTTTCTTAACATAGCTGATTTAGCACAATAGAAAGTTAATAAATAAGATATACTGAAATAAAACAAGAAATTTGAGCTCTTAAACTCTATAACCACCCTCCTGTTTTTCATGTGGTCTGTGTGATACTCATTTTTCATAATTTCTTGAGTTATTCTCATATTTTGGTCCCACCCATTTGAAATTAGAAATTATTATTGTTATATTTTATATGTTATGTTGGATTTATGAACACATTTTCTAATTCCTTTTTCTTTTTGGCTGCCATGAGGCATGTGGGATCTTAGTTTCCTGAGCAGGGATCAAACCTGTACACCATGAAATGGAAGCTCACAGTCTTAACCAATGGAAGTATTACCCAGGGAGGTCCTCGTACTTTCTAATTTCTATTGTCCTTATTACAACTTTCATCTCATTCCTTCTTTTGACCCTCAGTATTTTCATTATCAAAGCCCATCCTTCGCCTTCCCTGGTGGTTCAGTGGTAGAGAATACTTCTGCCAATGCAGGGGACACAGGTTCAATCCATGGTCTGAGAAGACACCACATGCCTCAGGGCACCTGAACCCAGGCCCCACAGCTACCGAGCCAGTGTTCTATAGCCCACGGACCATAGCAAGAAAAGCCACTGCAATGAGAAGTCCATGCACCCCAGCTAAAGAGTAGCCCCTGCTTGCTGCAACTAGAGAAAGCCCACACACAGAAACAAGGACCTAGCATAGCCAAAAGTTAAACAACAAAAGAGCCCATCCTTCTGTGGCTCTTGTAATGAAGAAAGGCTGTTAAGCTCTATAGTTTCAGGTTCTTTAAAATATTCTTTATTTCAAATTTACTCTTGAATAATTGTTTAGTTGCGTATTGAATTCTAGATGACATTTCTTTTCCTCCAGCACTTTGAAAATGTCATTTTGACCTTAATTATAAGAGCTAGTTAAAAATACTAACAATGCACACATTGTTGTTTATTATTAATGTGTCTTTCATCTTCAATTACCCTTATGATTTTCTTTTTGTGTTTGATGTTCTGTAGGCTCACAATTAAGTGTCTGGGTGTGAATTTATTTTTTATTTATTATTCTCAGGACTTGTGGATTCTTTAACTTGAAGAGTCATGGTTTTTTTTGTTGTTTTTTAAATAAATTTTGGAAGAGTCTTAGCTGTTGTCCCTTCTAATATTGCTTATCTTGCTCTATTTTCTTCTCCTGGAATAGCTAATAGAAATACTTTAGGCTTTCTCATTTATTCATTCTTACCCCTTAATATTTCTTTCCTATTTTGTATCAATTTATTTCTCAGCTAAATTCAAAATAATTTCTTTCACTATCATTCAGTTCACTAGTTCTCTCTCTCCAGCACAAACTAATCTGCTGCTTAACCTATCCATTAAAGAAGTTTCATTTATTCAAATTCGGTTTCTCTTTAATATATTTCTTCATTTCGAAAATGATTGCCCACTCGTTTAGCATGGTTTCTATTCCTCCTTTTTAAGACCTTAAAAACTAGGTATATTTTTACACCTAATTTTATACTTTAATTTTTTAAAGCTTACCGATTGTCCTACTATCTTTGAATATGATGACTGGCTTATTACACTTGGCATAATGTCCTCAAGGTTTATCCATGTTACAGCATGTGTCAGAATTGTCTTCATTTAAAGCTGACTAATATTCCATTGATGTATATGCTACATTTTTTATTCACTCATGTATTGAAGGATACTTAGGTTGCTCCCCTGGTAGCTCAGATGGTAAACAATCTACCTGCAATGTGATGATTCATATAAGGGAGACAATTGGGTCTGTCCAGCAAAAGGAGTACTGATAACTCAGGGTGAATTAAGTGGTTTGACCTCTGTTTCTTCATCCATAAAACAAGTGGTTTCTACATCTACACTACCATATGTAAAATAGATAGCCAACAGGCATTTACTGTACAACTCAGGAACTCAAACCAGGTGTCTGTAACAATGCAGAGGGATAGGAAGGGGTGGGAGGTGGGAAGAGGGTTCAAGAGGGAAAGGACATATGTACCTATGACTGATTTGTGTTGATGTATGGCAGAAACCAACATGATATTGTAAAGCAATTATCCTTCAATTAAAAATTAATAAATTTAATTAAAAAAACAAGTTTCTAGAATCAGCAGAGATATACCATGTGAAATGGTTGGTGAACTCTCAAGTGGTTTAGAAAGACAATGAATGGAACATTAATATTGTTACTCTCAATACTTCGACAGCCTAGAGTTCTAAAATTCACAAGGAGAATGGCTCTAAGAAAAATATGCTGGGTGAAGGAACAAAATCAGGCCAAATGATGAGATGCTGGAGGACTCCATGTACTAACCAGAAACACAACAGTTTCCCACCAAAACAGTGATGCAGAATCTATTCTGGCCCTCATTTTCCTGAATAAGCTAGAAGTAATCCATATTGGGCAAGACTGGGAGTTGACCTAGTACAAAGTTACCTTTGCTTTCAACTAGAATTGCCTGGATAGTAAGTACATATAAATAAAAACTTCTTTCTCCTTAGGGGGGATTCTACTGCTAAGGGAGAGAAAAGATAACTGCCCTCCCAATTGTTGCATATATTCAAAATGCGCATTATGGTTGTCCCAGTAAGTGTGGCTGTGTGACAGCGAATATGTGAGACACAACTATATGGCTCTATTGTTGATGGTGGTGGGTTTTGGTCATTTGTCTGCAGGTTAGTTGGTTGGTTGTATTCACAATTTTTTTTCAGAAAATGTAAAACATTCCTTAGGGGATAAGTGATAAATTTTTTTTCTTCTATTTTTCTGTATTTTTATTAATGAGATGTTATTCCTGCGATACGGAAATGCAAAGAATGTCTTACGTAAACAAATCTCTAGGTGATCAATGAAAAATGTTTTTTAAATGTTTCCAAAAGCTGCATAATTGAAATGTGAAAATGGAAGGTGGGGAGAAAAGACAGCTTTACTAGCAGGAAATATCCTGCTCTGTGTTCTTTGACAGATGTCCAAGTGTCAGCCAAAGGGTGGACCTGCAGGGCAGATAGTGAAGCAAAAATTTCAGCTTGAGTGAAGCCATTACCAGTTCCTGTCAGAACTGGGGTGGGGGTTGGGGAGGAGGGGGGCAGAAAACTCAATGACTGCAGGGCTTGACAGGTAACATTCAGTGAGCGGGTGAGACATTTTTACTACAACCAGGTAAAAGTAAGAACCACCCAGCTTAAGCTCTCCCCAATCCTTGAGCCTTGGAAACATAAAACAATAGATTGTTATTTTAAGCTGCTAAATTTGAGGGTAATTTATCAGGCAGTAATAGATAACTAAATGGTTACTGACCAAATTGTACAGAATCATTCATGATAATAAGTGATAATAACTAAATCAGTTTTTTAAAAAGTGAGCAGGTGAGATGGGGACAAAAATATTTCACTTTCCTCTCTACTGTTAAAAAAAAGAAGAAGAAGATAACATTGGTGACACTGACAAAAAGAAGAGGTGGGAACTTCTGGTCCAGTGGTAGGGGATGCTTGCCAATGCAGGGGACACGGAGTCGATCCCTGGTATGGGAGTATTCCACACGCCTCCGGGAAACTAAGCCGGTGCACCGCACCTGCAGAGTAGCCTGTGTGCAGCAGTGAAGACCCAGCACAGCCAAAATTATTTAATTAATTACGTTAAAAAAAAAAAAAGATAAAAAAGGAGAGATGGGCCTAGGCTGGACTGGATTTCAGCCCTTACTACAGGGTCAGTGTTTTTTCATGGCATGCACCATGCCAGCTCCCCTGTTCAAGAGACAGAAATCCCAGATTTCTGTGTGAACCTTTTCAATCCTGAAGACAAG
Source organism: Bubalus kerabau (assembly GCF_029407905.1). Lineage (NCBI taxonomy): Eukaryota > Metazoa > Chordata > Mammalia > Artiodactyla > Bovidae > Bubalus > Bubalus kerabau. The sequence goes on from NC_073642.1 coordinate 20,334,670, forward strand.
TACTTCACATTTTTAAAAATTCTGAGAGCCCAGTAAACACTTCTGTGCCCCCATTTAGACCCCTGGCCACCAGTTTGCGAACCCTAGATCCGTGGCTGTTTTCTCGTGGCTTTGGCTGTTTTCCGGACCAATAAGGTAAGCTCGGAGCCTCGGTTTACCCACGTACAAAGGCGGGGATTGGGGCAGATGGTTCCGTGGGGGCGCTGCCTGGGTGTGCTGGCTCGGGCACAGCGCATCCTCGAAGAGTGGATACGAAGAGTAAGCGTTTGCATCTTTGAATTCAGGGAGAAGTAGTCTCTGTGTGCGGTCAGGTGATCCGGGTCTGATCTGCTCAGGCACGGGCGATTTGGGGGAAGTGAAGCTATAGGAGATGCCCTTGTGGAAATGCAAGTTTCTGCGTTATCCTCCTTCCAGCGTATCCTGGGGGTTAGGCAGCCCTTCTCCTGCCCTCACCCGGGGCCAGGACAGAGAGGTGGACTCGAGTCTAGCTCTAGTGCCTGTCCTGTTGGGGAAAAGTTGGCTTGGAACCCTCCTCTAGCATTCAGCCATACAGGGGCTTGGAATCCCGGAGCCCAGTCGCTCTACAGGAGAGAGAAAAGGTGGAGAGCTGCTGGCCCGCGACCTCCGCGAGCTGTTGCCATGGCCACAGCGGACTTTTGTTGTGAAGTGCGGTGACCACACCCCCAACTTCCCTTCTCCGCTTGCCTTCTGGATGACGTCATGGGCGTCCTCGGCGCTGACTGGCTACCTGTGGGTCGGTCTCGCCTTTAAAGCAGCCGTACTCCCCCGGCCCCTGCAGCTGCGGCGACGGTGTTGGCACCGAGGTTACTTTGCTGGGACTCTGGATCCGCCTCTCGCCCGGGCGGAGCGGCCACTGCTCCGGACAGCACCGATTACCGGAGAGAGGCAAGTGTTCAAGGATGCTTCACAGGTTTTTTTCCTTAAGCTCCATATCCCTCCCGAGTCCTCCCCGCTCCTACCCGCACCCCCGCCCCCAGATCTGCAGCTCTTAGGGGAGAAGCGAGGAGCCGGCGGCGGGGTGGTGAGGGGATTTCTTCCAGAGAGGAGTGGAGAGCAGTGACCTTTCTTCCAGGCCGTGGCGACCCAAGCCAGGTAAAATCCCCACCAGGATCCCCGATCCAGTTCTCTGCCTCAGGGCCAAGGGTGTGGGGTTGGAGGAACTGCAGAGCGGAACTGAGGTTCCCCAGGATGAGTCTGGGGCTGCCTTGGGGGGCCAAAAGGGGACAACCGAGCTTGGCATCTGCCAAAGGTGCTGCAGCTGCCGCCGAATTCAGGAAGCGGGGCGGGGAAGACGGTAAGGACGCCTGGAAAGCAGGAAGCGGCTCCTAAACCTGGCACTCCAGCGCTCCAAAGAGCGTGCTCGACCCGCTCGGAGCAATGGGGGCGTTTAGTTCTCGTACCCACTCCGCCGGGCGACGCTGAAACCCAGTCTTTAGTCTGTTTGGCTGGGTTCGGCGCCCCATCCGAGATGCGCAGCACCCCCAGACCCCGGAGTGCACGGTTTTCGGCCACAACCTCCCCAAGCTCACCGTGGCCGCCGCCCGCTCTCCCGCGCTCCTCGCTTTTCAGATTCCGGATTCAAGCCGACTTGTTGCACGCAGAAAAGCGGCGGGGTGAGGTGTTTCAGGGCTCTCCTCTCCGCCTTGCCGGCCTCCGCCCGCCACGAGATCTGACAGCCAGGAGCCCCCTGGACCTTTCGTGCAGACGCAGAGAGCCTAATGCCGAAAGAGAAAAGGTGTAAGTGCTGGGAGGCCACCGGGTAATTATCCCACTGCAAATTGCCGCACTGTGATTGTGGCAGATCATCCCACTCACCCGGGGAAGGAAAAGGAGAGGCGTGGGGGATTGAGCCGGGCAGGGAGTCGGGTCTACTGCAAAAAGCGCATCCAGTGCAGACAAGTCCTAATCTCGCCTTTTACCCTGGCGGCGGACGGAGCGCCTGCACTTTACGTCCCTACCTCGGAGTTAAAACGGGTCGGCCGATGGTCCCCAGAGCCCCTCCGCAGCGAGTCCGAGACTTCAGCTTCAGCACCAGAGGGTGGACAGCGCCCTGCCGGTCTTCGCCCAAGGGTGGGTTCCCGCCGGTACTCTGCTTCCTAGCCCAGTTCCCCAGATCCCTAGCGAGGGAGGCTGGGAGGCGAGACAGGGTTCACCAAGAAAAGGAGGGGAAGGGTTTTTCATCTTCCCTATTTTCAGGAGTTTAAGTATCAAATTCTGGGAGGGCATTCTATCGTCCCTCCTCTAAAAGCATTTGGAATAACTTGGTGCCAAGCACAGGCAGGATGTCGAAGAGGAAAGATGCGCTCCTGTAAGTGGTGAGCTTAGGCACAAGTGGGACAGTGGTTCTACCGGGGACCCAAGCACTGGTGTCCTGTGGAAGGTCGCCACATCCAAGTCACATTCTCTCTACTGCGAACCCCCCTTCTCTCTCACTCTCCCCGAAGTCTCCATAGGCCTTAATGCCGGTAAATGAAGAGAAAAGCGTGGAATGGTGGGAGGAAATATCGAGCTATGGAGGTCAAGGTAAAAACCACATTTATCAGGGCTGCAACAACTTTGTGAAGATGAAATCTGTCCAAATTGCACGTTGAGGTCCGTTTAGCCAAAGGAGCACAGAGTGCCCTTTGTGTTAGGAGGTGAATGACTATTTTGCCAAGAACGAAAATAGCCACCCAAGGGAAGATGTTATCACAAAAGGGCTAACAGGGGTGGTGGAGGAAGAGAGGGGGACAGGACCCCGCCCCCCCCACTAGAGTGTGGTTGCCAGGCAACCAGCCCAGCCTCTTGTTTCCCTGGTTACATTGAGTGGAGGGTCTTTGGCTATTAATTTATCTGTAAGCACCTTTATTCTTGAAAATATCTGCTTTGGAGCTCCTGCCTTCCTTGGTCTGGATGTGAGTCAACAACTGCTTCCTCAAAATTCCTGGGGGTTAAGAGTAAATCCTGGAAGGCAAATTATTTTTTTTTAATCAAGGTGCCTGGCGAAGTAGCTACCTTTCTGCCACCTCAGTCCTTCCTTTCATCTCTCCCACCTCCTTCAGAAAGGTAATCATATCCTACCCTGTCCTTTCTCTGGGGTTTACTGGGGCTTTTATTTTTCTCCTGTGATCCTTTAGACAGAAGGGCTCATCCCCTGCCACCCCAGCCCTGTGTGCTTTGCTTTTTTCCCTTTACATGAGAAAGACACATTTGTTCTTCATGAACAGAGAGGAAACTGTCCAACAGTGTCTCCAGTAGAGAGAGGCTTTTTCCTTGGTTTAGCAGTGATTCCTTCCTAAACACTCCTCATGCTGGAGAGGGTGAATTCTTGATTACCCCTCTCTTTTCACCTCTTCCCACAGACCACACAGAAAGCACAGGTGGTAAAAAATGGGACTCCCTTAGCAAAAGCCATTTGCATCACCAGCATCAGAGTCCTCAAAATTCTATTTTCTTTCTCTTCAGCTCTGCCTTCATAATTAGGAAATGAAGCACTTAAAGCTTCAAATCTGAGCTTTTCCATTTCCCTGGATTGACAAACACTGATTCTGCTTTTCACCTATCAGACTAGCCTGCCTGCATTCATTCACAGTATCTGGGTAGAAAATCACTTTACCCATAATTTCTTAAAGGCAGATGTAACATTCTCAGGATGACTGAAGGTGAAATTGCCAGTAAGTTAACAGAACAACCTGAGCTCTATGCACTACTTTACTCAGAATACTTCTTAAGAGCCATGAACTTTCTTTTTCTACAATAAAACCTTGTTTTAAACTGAGCTATCACTTGACAACAGAGGAATAGAGGAAATCTCTCTTCCAGGTATTAACTATCATTTTTATCTTTGTTGCTCTGCATTACAGACACACATATCTTTACTTTTCACCTTTCTTTCACTCATTGCTAATGAAAAAAATTTTTTTTAAAGATCATTATAATTCCAGACTAAGTTGAATGCCAAAATTAACCTCCATAGGCTGGCTAGATATAATTTTGGGGACATTTACATTAAAATGCTTTCCCCTCACACGTTACTATAGAAACTTCTTTTTAGTTCAGACCAGACAGCTGGTCTGCTTTTTGTACTTTTCTTCCCAAAGAAGTGCCTTCCTTTATGAATTCTCTGGGGCAGCTATCATTGATCACATCAATAAAGTCCCATAGCAACAGTGTTTTTTAATTATTATTCTCTTTCTGCTCATTTTCTTTATGGACAAAGGGTCTACTTTCCTTTCAAGAAGAGAACTGAGATCTTACTGGCCAGAAGGGAAGAAGCATTCTTTCATTGGTTGGTGTATGTTGCCTTGTCAACCAATCAGAGGATGCCATTTATCCTTTTCTGACTAGCTAAGTGAGCAGGGTACCCGGAATGATTGAATCTGCTTTAGTACCATCCAGTAGCAGTAAAGGATGGAACTCAGAGTTCTGAGACCCAGGATGTGCTGTTTGCTTTGGCCAATTCAGATTCATTTGACTTGCAAAGATGAATTTTGTTACCTAGTTACTTGTAGCTTACTCAAACACATCTGAATTACATATTATTCTTTTTTAAAAAAATTTTTATTTTATTTTTGGTTGAGCTTGGTTTTCATTGCTGCCTGGGCTTTCTCTAGTTGTGATGTGCAGGCTGCTCATTACGTTGGCTTCTCTTGTGGAGCATGGACTCTAGAGCTCAGGCTTAGTAGTTGTGGTGCTCGGGCTGTTGCTCCCCAACATGCGGAATCTTTCCGGACTGGGGATCAAACCCCTGTTCCCTGCATTGGACAGGCAGATTCTTAACCACTGGACCATGAGTAAGTCCTGAATTACACATTATTCTGTGAATTTTTTTCATTTTAAAATATATTTTAATAATAATCATTCTTCCAAGTCCATGCAGATTATGGGTATCAGCACACCAGTGGTCCAGGGATCTTTGTGATTTCCCTTAGAAGTATAGAATTTTTCCTCACCCTAAGGGATTTGGTGAAAATTGAGTTGAGGTTGGGAAGCTAGAAGAGCAAAGAGCTTTGTTCCTTATGATGAACATATATCTCAGCATTTGGATTCATTCTGTCCAACTTTGATGTCCCTGGTAGTTTTATTTATTTTTCTATTTTAAATTCTTCACAGCTGTCTTCTGGCCTGCATTTTCAGTGACAAAAAGGTGGATAGATGGAGACAATGACCCTCTAATTTGGTGTAAGAGAAGATATAACTTTCCAGGAAGGCTGTGACAGGTAGGTGGTAGAGATCCCTGGGACTGGAGATTACCCAAATTGCTCATGGTGCTGGAGCTGGGCAGGTCTTTTTTTTTCTCACTCTTCCAAACAGTCTTGCTTAGGGATGCTCACATTAGTCTCCACTTCTCAAAAAGGAAAAAGAAGTGAAGTCGCTCAGTTGTGTCTGACTCTTTGTGACCCCATAGACTGTAGCCTATCAGGCTCCTCTGTCCATGGGATTTTCCAGGCAAAGTACTGGAGTGGACTGCCATTTCCTTCTCCAGGGAGTCTTCCCAACCCAGGGCTCGAACCCCAGTCTCCCGCATGGTAGACAGACACTTTACCGTCTGAGCCACCAAGGGCACGTCAAAGTTCCTTGTCTTCCAAGACAGAAATCATCTGACAACAGCCTAAGAAACCTTAATGTAAGTACAGACCCCATTGGTCAGTCTTTTCTGTTCTTGACTGGAGGGGATCCTGGGAGTGGACAGAATCTCGACCGTGATGGTGCTATCAAGAGCCACCTCCTTTAGCGACCCCATCTATGCCAGAGTCTGACTGGGGCAATGACCTAACTCTAGGCCTTTCAATAATAGGGGCTATGTCATGTATACCTTTGATTCCCTGGAGCTTAGTCACACTTAAAGTAGGGACTCAGCAAGTATTTGAACTGAATCTTACAGGCTAGTGTCAGGGCAAGTCCCTCAACTGCATGTTTATGACCATGGCAGCCGTAGCCTGCACCCTCCGCCGCCCCTCTCTTCCCATATTCCCCAGCTCTCTTCACAAAAAGATAAATGAAGGCTCAGTTAGTTGTTTCCATGGTTACATGGAATGGCCACCCTGAGGATCCCTATCACCCCTTACTGTCAGAAGGAAAAAGAGAGGAGGGGTTTGGGGATCTTTGTCAAGGAGGAAACCATGGAAACAAGCGTTGCTAAGGGGATGGTGCTAAATTCAGAGGAAAGAAACTGAAAGTGGGGAGAGGGAGTTGATGGGCTCAAGGGCAGGTCAGTTTTTCAAAGTACATTTCTCTGAGGCTTCAGCAGCCTCTTTCACTTCTTGCATCTTCCCCCCCAACCTGGACGGAGCCCAGAGTTTAAAAATTTTAGAAAACTGGGGCTGCTGTCAGGTTCAAGTCCATCTCCACTGGTCCTGCAAGGAAAAAGCCAATGACAGTGGATTCATTGTGTTCACACCTCATGATTATACTCTTACCTCTGAACTCTGCCTCACTGCTGATCAGTTTCATCTAATATGAGCCAGGCTCTTTCGAGGCTTTGGAAAATAATCATCAGCAAAATAGTCCCTGCTTGCATGGTGAGCTGATAGCAGGACAGTCCCTTGGTGGCTTTAGAGGCAGGATTTGCTCACATGGGCTGGACTGGACAGTCCTGCATAGCAGGACATGGCAGTGTCCAGGAGTCTCTCCAAACTCTCTCTGTAATACCTTTTAGCTTATCTATTACTATCTGAAGTTTACCTGAGAGTTTGCTGGGAAAGGCCAGTTTTTCCTGGGAATACCTAGGGCTCTGGCCCCTCCAGTGAACCTTCACCTTGGTTAGTCTTGCCCTCTGATATCAGCACTCTTGTCTCTGAAACTGCACACCAAGGATGATGAACTAGTCCTCTCTCAACAGTGCCAAAGAGACTTAGGTTTTTTGTTTTTAAACTTTTTGGCTGCAGCACTCAGCATGCAGGATCTTGGTTGCTCCACCAGGGATTGAAACTGCACCTTCTGCAGTGAAAGCTTGGAGTCTTAACCATCCTGGTGACTCAGAAGGTAAAGAATCTGCCTGCAATGCAGGAGACCTGGAAGATCCCCTAGAGAAGGAAATGGCAACCCACTCCAGTATTCTCGCCTGGAGAATACCATGGACAGAGGAGCCTGGCAGGCTACAGTCCATGGGGTCGCAAAGAGTCGGACACGACTGAGCGACTAAAACACACACACAGTTATTTTCTTTTACAAGAAGTTATTGGCAATAAATCCCTCTTTCTTCCTCGATGACTTAGCTGGGATGGGGAGCCCTCAAGGCCCTGCACCTTGGAGTTGCAGAGTTAGCACTTTGCTAGGGAGTGGAGGGGGGGCAGTCTTAGCCTCCTGGGGAGGGACACCCCTCTCCCCTCTATCAGGCTGACTGCTGGAAGGGACTGAGCCTCCCAGCTGGGTGCTGCGGGTCTCCTCCACATCCCCTCCTCTTCAGTTGCTCTGGGCCAGCCCTTCCCCACTCCGGGCGGGTGGAGAGAACCAGCCCAGAGATGGAGGGTTGGGCTACAGAGGAAGAGCCTGTAATTAAGAAGAGAAAGAATTAAAAGCAGCACCGAAAGGGAAGGGTAATTATCCTTCAGCTGCTGCAGAAATACAATTAGGGCCGTGCTCTTGGAGCCGCCAGGATATTGTGGCTTTGGCTAATTAAGAAGCGGATATCCCCTGCCAGGACAATTAGTGGCCTGCCTGGCCGGAGGGGCGGGGGTGCTTTCCCTCCCCTCCATCAGGGTCCAGCCCTGGGGAAATGAAGCACAGAGCCCAGCTGGGGTGGGGGGTGGGGCGGGGTGGAGGTGGAAGGGCAGGACTAGAACCTCTTCTACCCCTTCCCCCGCACCGCTTCCCCTTTTTCCTCCCCTTTCTAGTCTGTGAGGCCCAGCACCCCTACTCCCACTTCATTCAGAGCTGTGGCTCTCTGAGTACAGAGGGTATTGTCACCCAAGGCCTTGACTGTAGACTTGGGTAGAGATGGGGGTTCCTGGTAGAGACAGGTCACCATAACCTGGAGCTCTTTGTTTTTCCCTTCTCCATAATAGCACAGAGCTTTGTGATTACCCAAGCAAGGCTGGGAGATGAGCCGCCTGCTGCTACCCTTTAAAAATTACACCCCCTTATCATTATTAAGGAAGTATGCTCATTATAGAACATGGAACCCTCCAAAGAAAAAGAAAATAGGGAAATAATCCCTACTCCCCACAACTGATTAGAGGCTCTGGAGAATTCTGGGGTGGGGGAGGGGACGGGTTTGGACACAAGCTCGTGCGGCTGCAGGGTCAGGCTGGCTGAGGTAGGGTGGGTCCAACGTCACCGAACGTCTGGCGGAATGGATCATGTGTGCGCTGCCGCCATGGAGCAGCCAGCCCCATCTGGAAGACTAGTGATTTTGTTGTTGTTTCCTGCGCTCAACAACAAGTCCCAGTCTGCCGCATGGTGCCGGCCACCGCAGCCGGGGCAGGGGCGGGGCCGGGCACACCCTTTGCGCTTGTCCTTTCGTTGTGTTTTTTTTGCGCCTTCTCTGTCTCCTAGCAAACATCTCCGAAACTACTCTGAGCACCCACTCTGGGCGGCACGCTTCAGGCAGACTTTTCCAGAAACAAGAACTGACTGTATTGTGGGGCGAGGGGTGGCCAGGGTCTCCATCCTCCACAAGGGGGCACGTGCTCATGACCTTGGTGCCTGCGATGCTGTTGCGCTGGCGGTGGAGGACATGCCTGGCTCTGGCCCGCTTGGACCTCGCCTTGCCTACCCGATGGGAGAGGCGGACTTGTGTGGACAGACCTTCTTCTCAACCCCGGAATCTGCCTCTGCGCTGCTGAGTCCAGACGCATCACCAGGGGAAAACTGAGGTGAGGACGCTCACGACTCCAACTGAGCCTGGACAGCAGTCCCCCACAGTGGCAGAACAGTGGTCATCAAAACCATTTCCCAGCCTTTGTCTATGTCTCTGTGGGGAGGGGGTGGGGCGGGGCCGGGGGCAGGTGTTGCCTTGCCCTGGGATGGTCGCCAAGTTCTAGTGATGATTCTCTCCATGAGGACAAATTTTTCAGCCAGCAAACTCAAATGTCGTCCTCAGTCCTTTTTATGATTGAAGGTAAAAGGAGAGGGGGTGGCAGAGGATGAGATGGTTAGATAGCAGCGCTGACTCAGTGGACATGAATTTGAGCTAACTCGGGGGGGTAGTGAAGGACAGAGGGGCCTGGCATGCTGCGTCCATGGGGTCGCAGAGAGTCGGACACGAGACTTAGCGACTGAACAATACAACAAAGTCCTTTCTAAGTGTATTCCCTGCCTCCTCTCCACCCTGGAGGAGGCATTCCTGGGATCCTTGGGTCAGAAAAGGGAAGTGTTGGTCAGCAGCCTTGGGAGGCAAAAAGACTCTTGCAAAGTCTTTTTTTTTTTTTTTTTTTTTTAAGAATACTAACACATCTTGCCAATTTAAATTGGGTTCCTTAAATCCTTTAAGGAACCCTAAAATTGCAACCACTGCTGAGCTCACGTTTGCCTCTGCCACATGCCAGCTGTGTGACCTTTGGCCAGGCACTGGACCTCTCTGAACCAATTAGCCCTTCACGTCCATCCAGAGCTCGCTGTCTCAGCTCCTTTGAACTGGCTCTCCTAGTGCCCATTTCCTGCCTCTTAAATTCTCTTTATTCCAATCCTGCCTGAAGCAGGTGGGCAGCCAGTCCTATTAGAAATCTCATTCACACTTGGGAAGGCTGCAAATTGTTGTCACTCAGCAGGTGCGTGCCCTTCACTGGAGGAAAGGGGGCTGGACTGAGTAGAAGGGGACAGAAGTGGAGAACCGGGAGAGGAGGGGGATCAATCTCTCCCAGGCAGTCTTCAGTATCCAGGGCTGCTCTGGAGACAGATGGGAGAGAGATCCTGCCTCTGTGAAACAAACATCTGGCAGGGTGGGTCATGGGTGCTTTCCTGATTTGAGAGATGGACAAGAGTGCTGCTGTTGCTACGGGCAAGGTGCAAAGCAGGGAGCGAGGCACTCCTAGGGGGGTGGGTAGGGATGCCTGGCTTCCAATTCACACACACCCCAGTTCCAATCCTGGATGCATCACTTAGTAGCTGTGTGACTTTGAGGCATCAAAGAGATGTGTGACTTAACATCTCTGAGCCTTAGATGTCTTAATTATAAAATGGAACTGATCATATCCACCTTTTTAGGTTATGATAATTAATCAATAGAGGTGTCATAGGCACATGTAAATACTCAACAGTAGTCTCTTGGCCTCTTGTTTCATAGTTTTTCTCTTCTGGTATCTGAGGGTACCCACAGGTCCCCTTCCTTGAACTAGGAACGAATTAGATCCACCATGTGTTGAAAGTGTAAGTCGCATCTGACTCTTTGTGACCCCATGGACTGTAACCCACCAGGCTCCTCTGTCCATGGGATTTCCCAGGCAAGAATACTGGAGTGGGTTGCCATTTCCTTCTCCAGGGGATCTTCCCAACCCAGGGATCCCATTTAAATGTTTATCCTTCCCCCCAGATCAGTATTTTGCCCACTTCAGGAGGCTCAATATATATCTAAAGAACGACTATAGACCAAGTCTCCCACCTCCCTTTCCCTTCCCCCACTTTCCCGTTTTAAAAATGCAGAAACCAAGACTTGGGTTGTCAGACTTACCTCTAAGTTACTCAGAAAAACAGACAGCTTATTACTTCTTAAGGTAACTTTCTAGGAGTCTCAGAACACAAAATGGTTCTTAATCCAAGGATCAGGTATCTGGGGTCCCTTACCTTAACTGCATCACCCGGGTTTTTTGTAGCTAGCAGCCCGATGAGCGCGCACGTTTCCAAGGATGAGCAGGGAGGCAGCGCCCTCTGCTGGGTCCTTCAGGTATCTGCGCTTTAGCCCCCATTCTCAGTCTTGGCTGCAAACTAGAACCACTTGGTGAGCTTTAAAAAATCGCCAAAGTTCAGTTCACATTGCGGGCTAGTCACATCGGAATCTTGGGGGTGTCACCCAAGTGCCAACATTTTTTAAAACTCCGCAGGCAATTCCAATGTTCAGCCAAAACTGAGGAATAATTACAGGTGAATTTTCTAAGCGAAGAAAATGTAGCCTAGAATGGAAAAACTTATGGTGGAGAGTAAAATTCCCCTGGATCAAACCTTGCCAGTTTTCTATTAAAAATCAGTCATGTGGGGGCTTCCCTGGGGGCTCAGTGGTAAAGAATCCACCTGCCAACGCAGGAGACAGAGGTTCGATCTCCGATTCTGAAAGATCCCACATGCCATGGAGCAACTAAGCCCCTGTACCACCACTACTGAGTCTGTGCTCTGGAGCCGAGAGCCGCAACTACTGAAGCCTGAACACCTTAGAGCCTGTGCTTCACACGAGGGAAGCCACTGCAAGAGGCCTGCGCACCTCAGCTAGAGAGTAGTCCCCGCTTGCCGCAAGTAGAGGAAAGCCGCCACAGCAGCAAAGACGCAGCACTGCCCGAGGTACATAGATAAATGAAAAATCAGTCATGTGAAACTTGACACGGTCCTAAAAATACTGGAAAATCTCAGGAGTTGGGGGTGAGGTAGGAGATAGATGGGCTTCAGGTTGGGAAATTCCAAATCAGCCAGCCTCCTCTTTGCATTTCCTGAGATAGGTGGGCTCCAGTAGAGGAATTTACAATCAGCTCCCCGTTTGCTCTTGGAAATGGAAGTAACAACAGAAACAGGGTAAATAGCCAGTCCTTGTCTCTTGTAAACACCTCCAGGGAATAATCATGGCAAGGATAAAGAGAAGCAAAAACTCTGAGTAAAGGATAAAGGAAATACTACACATGGGCAGAAAGGTTCCTTGGAGTCAAAAGTCAGAGGATAATTCCAGGCCACAATGAGTCTTGCTCCTCCCAGAAACCTTCACTTTGAGATCCATCTTAGTAAGGTGTGCATGTGCACCCCAGGGGAGGGTCCTGAGACAAATTAACCAGAGTGGGGCGGGTGGTACAAAGCAAGATGATTGGCCTGAGGGAAGACAAAGACCTAGAAAACTGTCCCCTTATTTATAAAAGATTCAAACTTCAAAGGTTCGGCTGTCTTTCCGAGGTCGCCCAGGTGTCTTTCCACATGTACTTTTCTTTTCAATAAACTTTTTACTTTACCCTTTACCTTCTGTCTCCTTGCCTGAATTCATTCTTGAGTGACAGGCAAGACTAGGGGCCTAGCCCTAACTGCTGGCTCCTGTGGTCCAGTGGTTAGGACTCCCAGTCTGGAAAACGAAAGACCTTGCTTCCAGCTCCCACTTGCTGCCACTTACCGCTGCACGCCTCTGAAATCAGGGGAAGATACAGGTACCACAGATAGGTCCAAAGTCACTGTTGGATCAAGAATGCTAGTAGAGCAGGAGTGTGCTTGAATAGAATGAGTACGATACTTACATTGGCTCCCAGAGTTGTGCCAGCTTCATACCCTCTAACACATCAGATTTTAAACCTGAGGATGCATCAGGAAGCTGTCAATCAGGTTGTTAAAACAGACCACCTGGGCCCCACCCACCCCTGAATTTCTAAGTCAGTGGGTCCAACCTGTTTGCAGGCGATGCCTAGGCTGCTGGTTGAGGACCACCCTTAGACCACTGCTGCAAACAATGGCTGGGTGGACACCCACCCTCCTGTCTACACCGGGTCCAGCCACATGGGAATCCCCATAGCATCCCGGATAGTCCTCAAAACAGGCATGAGGGATTTCCCTGGTGGTCCAGTGATTAAGACTTTGCCTTCCAACGCAGACGGGCGTGGGTTCAATCCCTGGTTGGGGAACTGAGATCCCCAAGGACTTGCAGCCAAAAAACCAAACCATAAAATGGAAGCAATATTGTAACAAATTCAATAAAGACTCTAAAGATGGTCCACATAAAAAAAGAAAAAAAAGTCTTAAAAATAGGCACACAAGGAAGGCAGAATGGTGCTTCGAGAGTGTGGCTTGATGGTTTGTAAGGGCAAAACACAAGTCAAGTCACAGGTCTCAAGTGCTGCTTGATTGAGAAGGTAGAGGGAGAAAGGGCAGGACTTGGATCATGGGCTTTCCCTCATCAAGCCCAGCTCAAAGGGGTTTGTTATAGAGGAGCCCCACTCTTTGTGGAAGGAGGAGGTAGTTTCATTTAAGGAATGGGAGGGTGAGAGCCCTAAAGTTTGGAGTTCACAGACAAGATATGCCAGTATTGGGCCATCCATATTGTATACTTGTGGACTTCCAACTTTTTTGCTTGATAATGTTTTGTCATAACCCGTGATAGTTACAAAAGATGTATTGGAAATATTGACATCTTTTTTTTTTTTTTCTTAATGTGTCTGTATTCGTTGGAAGGAGTGATGCTGAAACTGAAGTTCGAATACTTTGGCCACCTGATGTGAAGAGCTGACTCATGGGAAAAGACCCTGACCCTGGGAAAGATGGAACACAAAAGGAGAAGAGGGAGGTAGAAGATGAGATGGTTGGATAGCATCACCGACTCAATGGATATGAGTTTGAGCAAACTCCAAGAGATTATGGAAGACGGAAGCCTGGCATGCTTCTGCGGGGTCCCAAAGCGTCAGATGTGACTGAGAGACTGAACAGCAGGGACTTCCCTGGAGGTCCAGTGGTTAAGACTTAGTCTTCCCGAGCAGGAGGTTTGGGTCTGATCCCTGGCTGGGGAGCTAAAATCCCACATGCTTAGTGGCCAAAAAACCAGAACATAAACAACAGAAGCAATATTGTAAAAAATTTAAGAATTTTCAAATAATCTATGTAAAAAAAAGTCTTTAAAAATTTTTAAAGATTTGTTTCAAACTGCTATATATATCATAGCAGTTTGATACCAACATTAACCATTTTTTTAAATACATGAAAAAAACTCTTATTGACAGTGTTAAATTTTATCTGAGCCCTGTGCTCCTAGAAAACATCAATGGTGAAGAAATTTCCCCTATCCTTTTGTGTTCCAGAAAATAGTTACTGCAAAGAAATATGGTGCCCTATATGACTGCAGTAAGACTCCTGGATTGAGTCCTGGCACCACCACTCCAAATTCCTATTCTTTGCCTCTTTGGTGATTAACTAAACTGTTGGACCTATGGATCAATTGGAATAAAATGCTTATAACCAAACATTGGTTAAGCTTCTTTTCTTCCCTTAGGTCCCTTGAACTTTGACCCACCCAGAGCCAGTTTATTATCCCTCTGGACCCCTCCAGAGAATAAGCTGGCCTCAGGGTAAAACAGAGAAGGCAATGGCAACCCACTCCAGTACTCTTGCCTGGAAAATCCCATGGACAGAGGAGCCTTGTAGGCTGCAGTCCATGGGCTCACTAAGAGTCAGACACGACTGAGCGACTTCACTTTCACTTTTCACTTTCATGCACTGGAGAAGGAAATGGCAACCCACTCCAGTTCTTGCCTTGAGAATCCCAGGAACAGGGGAGCCTGGTGGACTGCCGTCTATGGGGTTGCACAGAGTCAGACACAACTGAAGTGACTTAGCAGCAGCAGCAGGGTAAAACAATCTCCAAATCTAATATCTACTGATATAAAAGGATCTGGTCAGTCTTGCTTCCACAATGTATTCTTTCTGGCCCTGTTTTCTCCTCCCTATAAAAGGAAAGTCTTTTTGCCTAACTCTTAAGAATTAGCAGAGCATTTTCTCTATTGCAATAAATCTCTCCTCCCAATTATCCACCCCACTAATCCTTTCAAATAGTTTCTCCTTACTTAATCTGTATTTGTTTTTTTTATTTATATGCAACATTCTTTGTTCTTCAATTTATATTTCCATTCACCTTCTGCTATGGCGTTTTATCCTAGCATCATCTATTTTCATGTTTGGTAATAGTTTCTGGAGAACCTGATCTCATTTTAATGCCGCAAAATTAGGTACATCCATTTGAACTTGTTAACACTAGAAAAATGTCTTGTGACCCATAAAGTTTCCAAGTGTGATTCTTTTTTCTGTCTTGTGACCCATAGGGGTCTAAGTGTTATATTTTTTCCTTCTGGATTGAGATATTGTTGGAATTATTTGTATTGCAAATGAGCAAATGATAAATACACAGCATTACATTGTCCAAAAATAATCTTTAAACATAAAAAGTAGATTTTCACCAGAAATGCCATTGGAAATGTGTCCCTTTAGGAGATGGATTGAACCAGTTATTTTTTCCATTAAGTTTATAAATCCAGGGATGAATATACTTTTTGCGAGAATGAGAAGGAGTTGGGCCTTCCATTTTGTTTTTATGGATGTAAGCACTAATAAACATTGTTCAGATAAAAGACAGAAGTGGAAGGAAGTTTTCCTAGCAATGTCTCTCAATTCTTTTGATTCCTGATCATTATCCAGCCTCAAAACAATATTTGTAATGACCTATTAGCTGAAAACATGATTAAATCCTCCTTGGATCATAGAGAAAGCAAAGAATCAGAAACCAATAGACTTGTAGAAGGGTTTCTTGCCAGTCCTGGATAATAACCCACTGTTATTGTTGTTCAGTCGCTAAGTCGTGTCCAGCTCTCTTGTGACCCCATGTAGCCTACCAGGTTCCTCTGTCTATAAGATTTCCCAGCAAGAATACTGAAGTGGGTTGCCATTTCTTTCTCCAGGGGATCTTCCTGACCCAGGGATAGAACCCATGTCTTCTGCTTGGCAGATGATTCCTTACTGCTGAGCCACCTGGGAAACCCAATTCATATTCAGAATTGGGAGACTCCTTTATTTCCTAGGGTAATGTTGCAGAGCAAAGTTTAGACTGGGTGTGTGTCTGTGACTTTCCTTTGTAAAGTGGGAGACAGCTGGTTATACAAGGGGAGAGGGAAGCTGGACTTTTAAAGACTCCAGTTCCATTCCCAGGTCTAGTCCCATGGGAGTCAAGGATCTGGTAACTGACTCTATTAAAACCCTTCCTGTCCCCAGAGTTGCCTCTGACAAAGTCACCTTGTCTGAAAACAGCTGCTCTGCATTCCTTCCCTTCTCTGTCTGTCCTCTCAATGTTGCCTCCTAGGGAGCTCAGGAATCTGTCCCAAGCTCTTCATCCTCCCTACCTAGCACTCTGGCTGGTCTTCTCACATGGTGCAGTGGTAAAGAATCTGCCTGCCAAGGCAGGAGACACAGAGATGCAGGTTTGATCTCTGTGCCGGGAAGATCTCTGGAGTTCCTTCTCCAGAGATGGCAACCCACTCCAGTATTCTTGCCTGGGAAACCCCGTGGACAGAGGAGCTGGTGGGTTACAGTCTATGGGGTTGCAAAGAGCCAAACACAACTGAGCAGGCACACACACATGCACCACTCTGGCCATTAGGATCTTATCCTGCCTTAGAGTCCACAGTCACCCTGCTCCCACTCCTCTTTCTCCAGGCATAGTCCATTCCTCTCATACTGCAGCCAGAGTGAGCTCCCTCAAATGTAAATCTGCTGGTGAACCAGCTCTGGCTGAAACTCTTTCAGCTCCCCCAAACCGTCAGGAATCTGAGTAGGAATGCTTATCTCTCTAGCGGCCTTATCCTTTGTCCTGCTTCCCTTAAATCTGTATTCTGGTCAGAAATAGGCCCAGGTACCCCTGAGCCTCTGGTTTCCTTGCGATGGCACTGCTGCTTGCAAAATGGAGCTAGAAGGAATCTGACTTCTTAGGTAAGGGTCTTGGTTTGGATTCGCGCTGTTTTTCCTTAATTTCTTTAAATGTCAATCTCCTTAACTGTGAAACAGAAATAATATCTCAAAGAGTTCATCAGACTAAATGGGTGTATTGCCTGGTATATTGTTAATGCTCAATAATAAATGCAAGCTCTTTATTATTGTTTTTATCATTCACGTTGCGGTAAGTTAGCTGTTAACCTCCGTTACTGTGCCGAACTGTGAGCAACTAGAATCTCCACCAACTGAGCTTATTCTATGTATCCCATTGCGGAGCCCATGGTAGGAACTTACTACTTATGAATAAAGTACTGCAAAAGGATCAGTGAAAAAAATAGCGCCGAAGAAGCAATCCTAATTTTAAAAAATCTTTCTTTAGTGCTTATCAGGTATATTATTATTTCACCCGGTCTCCTCAGCACCGGAGGAGGTAGGAGCCACCTTCTTCAAATGTGGGTGTGTACACAGTAAGTCATTCTGTCTTTAGTGGCACGGAACTCATAAGAGTCCACATCCTCACCCAGGGAGGGGGATGAATTGGAGCCTGGGGACCTAGATGGGAGCGGACCCTGGCGAGAAAAAAGGCCACAGTCCCCTCCAGTCGGCTTTAAAATTTTCCGCGGGCGGGGCCCGCCTGGGCACAAACCACGCCCCTCTGGGAGTCCCCGCCCCTTATGCTCCCAGTGCCAACCGGCAGCGAGCCAGGCTTCCGACCAATCAGAAGAGGCCTTAGGCGGGAGCTGCCGTCCAGCTAGCCAATAGGCGGGCGGGCGCGGCGGGGCTTGCCCGGGCGTGTAGCGGCTGCCGGCTGCTTGGACGCCACGTGCTGGCGTGAGGAGACTCGCGGGGTTTTCAGGTGAGCTCGGGGACCCTGCCGGGGATCTCGGGGTGGGGCGGGCTGGCGCGACATGTCCAGGCCGCGGAGGGGCCCCGCGAGAGGTGTCCGCCCCCGACTTGTGGCCGGGGACTCCTGGCCGGGCAGGCTCCGCTCCCGGGGCCCCGGGAGTGCAGGCCCGGCCCGGGGCGCCTCTTGGCCCGCATCGCGTCCTGCTCTGGGGTCTCGGGTCTGAGTGGGCGGCGCTGGGCAGTGGGCCCGGGCCTGGTGGGCGTTAGCCGGGCAGCCGCGACCCCTGAGTGACCAATGCCTCAGTCCCTCCCTGGTGAGGCCGGGCCGCCCGCAAGTCACTCCCCGGGAACGCCGGCGGCCGGGGGAGACTGAGCAGGCTCTCCTCGAACTTTTTTGTCTCATTTTAACTTTTCAGCAGCACAGGGGATCTCATCGAGCCGGCTTTTCTCAAATTCCGACGATTATTAGTGTCCTGTTGCGGGGGGGGCGGGGCCGCGCAGTCTGAAATACAGGTTCCAGGGCCCTTTTCCCCAAATGGCAGTTAAGGTGTGGGGGTAGGCCTGGAAATCAGACTTTTTAAACAGACGTCTTGATTGTTTCTGATAATGAGCTGCTTTTTGGAGGTGGGTTGCCTGGAGAATCCCAGGGATGGAGGAGCCTGGTGGGCTGCCGTCTTGGGGTAGCACAGAGTCGGTCACGACTGAAGCGACTTAGCAGCAGCAGCAGCAGCAACCTAGTTGACGCTGGGTTTAATAAACCCTAGTTTTAAATTAGGTCAGCCATCCCCAACTTTTTTTGGCACCAGGGACAGGTTTGGAAGACAGATTTTCCCATGGACTGGGAAGGCAGGACGGATGGTTTCTGGACGATTCAAGTGCCTTATGGTTCTTTCTAATCTAATGGGGTTGCTGATCTGACAGGAGGTACCGGTCTGTGGCCCAGAGGTTGGGGACCCCTGAGTTAGGAGACAGTGGACCTAGGTGGGAGTGGTCCTGTTGGTCCTGTTCATCCAGCTCTTTAGTGCCAGAGCAGGGTCTAGAACTGCCCATCTTCCTGATGGCCAGCAAGTTGGTGACCCTGAGGCCACTGGCGATTCTGACTTTGCAGTTCCTTTGCCCAAAGGCCTGGTGGCTGCTGATTCAGATGTTGGTTCTGGGGGGGAGAGAGATTTGTTTGCTTCACTGAAACATGTGTTGTTTGAGCGAAGCTTCTCCTAGCTTCACTGAGCCCAAGAAGAGGACTATGTGCCCTTGATGATTAATTGTTGGTTCTGATGTGTCAGCTAAGTCAGGACATGTAGAAGAGGACTGCTTTCATTTCTTGGAACAAAGAACCCCTGAGACTTTTTTTTCCCCCTCGTCCATGCGACTCTGCGACCCCACGGACCTCCAGGCTCCTCTGTCCATGGGATTTCCCAGGCAAGAATACGGAGTGGGTTGCCGTTTCCTTCTCCAGGAGATCTTCCCGACCCAGGGATCCTGCGTCTCCTGCATTGGCAGGTGAATTCTTTACCACCATGCCACTAATTTCTGGCTTCTTTGAAACTTTGTCAACAGGTTTAGGGAGGCCATCGACCCTAGTCCGGGCCTCGGCTCCTGACCTTGCAGGGTCCTTAGTCATCTCAGAGAAGAACAAGGTCCCTCCTGCCCTACAGAAGGCAGTTATTAGCGGGTCTCTGTCTTCTTAGACCTCATTCTCCCAATTACTGGGCCAGGGCAAGTTGAGGTTCTGTATCTGTCAGCCACAGTAGGTGACTTGTGAATATGAAGAAGTTGATTATAGTTGAGAGCCCCTTTAAAAAGGAGAAGAGTTCTTGCGGGAAGGGATCAGGAAGCAGAGGGAGGATGGGTCACGGAGACTCCCCTCTGGCCCAGGCATCACCGAATGGTAGGTAGTTCATCTCTCTTCCCATTTCTTTTCATCTCTGCTGCCCTTGCACAGACTCCTATGTTCTTTCTCCAGGTCTCTTCCTTTAAGGCAGTGTGATCCTGTCCCCTTCTCCTTAAAACTCTGGAGATTGATGGTTCCCACCCACCTTTGGATGAAGCCCCAACTTTGACTTTTCTCCAAGGACAGTTCTCTCTTACTTTCCCCGTCTCCTCGCTCCTACCTCCTTTCTTTCCGGTTGCTGCACCCAAATCCTTGCTTTCCCACCATGAATCTGTCCTGCCTCTTGGACTTTGTGTCCATGTTTTTTTCTGTCTGCATGCCCTTCCCTTCCTGGGCTGACTGGTAGACCTTTCTGAAACTCTTCACTGTCTCCTCCACTGCCAGGCCTTCTCTATCTTAGTGCGTCTGCTTTTTAAATACCTGGCCTGAATGCAGTTGTGGGTCCTTTCATATATTTATGTGTGTGTGTGGGTGTATGCAGGGAGTTTATAATATATACATATAATAAATATAAATATGTAGCGTAATGGGGATTTGGCCACAATACAAATATATACTAACCAGTGGAAAGCCTAGCATATGGCACTGTGCTGACTCCACAGAAAATCCCTTTGATACTATGAAGAATAGTTGATTTGGGAGTTAAGAATGAGCAGCTCAATTTTAATCAGATGTACTAGAAAATAGAATTTTCATGAACACAGTTGCAACTAAAATTGGTCACCTATAAAGATTTTAAAGGCTACATCAAAGTATACAGTCTAGATGAAAGACGGATTAATGAACCAAGAGACTGAAATAATGGGGTGGGGGAGGGAAGGATTGGGAGTTTGGGATTAGCAAATGCAAATTATTACATATAGGATGGATAAACAAGTATAGTGCTGCTGCTGCTTAGATGCTCAGTCATGTCCAACTCTTTGTGACCCCATGGACTACAGCACGCCAGGTTCCTCTGTCCATGGGATTTTCCTGGCAATAATACTGGAGTGGGTTACCATGCCCTCCTCCAGGGGATCTTCACGACCAAGGGATAGAACCCTCGCCTCCTGCATTGCAGGTGGATATTTTTTTAATCACTGACCCACTGGGGAAGCCCCCTGTATAGCACAGGGAACTATATTCAATATCCTGTGATAAATCATAATGGAAAAGCACATGAAAAGGAATGTGTGTGTGTGTGTGTGTATAACTGATCACTTTGTTATACAGCTGAAATTAATAACACTGTAAATCAGTTATACTCTGGTAACTTTTAAACTAACAATAATTTAAAAAAAATACACATGGATTTTACCATTTCCTCTTCACAAGGGAAGGGTGGGTTTACATGCAAAGAACCTGAATTGGTTAGGTACTTATTCTGAGCTCAGTTAGTCCCTGCTCTGACTGCTTCAAAACGCTGGTTTTCTGGTCTATTCAAAATCTACCAGCTGACTTAGCACAGCAAATGAGATGAGGCTTCCCAAGCTACATCCTTGATGACTGGGAGGATGCCGGTCTTACTGCATGGGGTTTGAAAACCCACGTGAACAAACAGCTATTTCCTGTGACCATGGCGTGTGACAGCATCTCCTGTCACCCAGTGTTCAGGCATGGAGAGCTTGGAGGAGGTACCACGGAAGTCTGCAGCACTGTACATCAGGGCTTTTTTCTGTTTCTCCTTTTTAGATTTGAGCTGGTTTACCAGCACACCTATGCCTCTAGACCTCCCTGATTAAACTACGAGTCCAACTATGTTAAATGTTTGTAGACAGTGTTATGACGAGTGAATTAGAAAGTCATATGTCATTTTGGTTAACACATACCAAAAATACAACTGTTGTGGGCTTCCTATGAAATAGTTTCTCTAGGTTCTACTGTGGGTAGAAAACGTTCTACCTTTACATTGCATAAAGCTTTTGTTTGTTTATCCAAAATGAGATTTCGTATATATGTAACACCTCTGTAATCTTTATTTTTTCTCATTTTGTTTATTTTCTCTTACACCGCTCTAAAAGTTTTTCATAATTTTTAGTTTAAGCTAACAATGTTGGAGGTAGGCTATGGCGTGGAATTTGAAAGCCTGGGTTCTGGGTTCACATCAGCCTTTGTCTGTTTATTAATTGGATAAATTACTAAGCCTTGATGCCTCACTTTTTGGACCTACAATACGGGGATAATAACACCTTTTTGAGTTGTGGGAAAGATTGAGTGATTCCATGTAAAGTACTTAAGACAGTGATTTTGCAGGTGATACTGACTCTGTGAGTGCAGTTATCATTAAAACAGGTCCTTGGCTTTGTCTGGGGTCTTGCACACTGTTCAGCAGTTGCTGGCTGGAGGGAGGGGGTGTGGGGGGCAGGGCTGGCCGGGCCTGCTCCTCACCCCGCCCCTCTGCCCTGTTTCTCTCCCAGGCTGCTGCCCTGTTGGCAGATCACCTCCCAGGTCTCCCTGGCCCCGAGCGGTGCACAGATGGGGATGGTACCCCAGGAAGCTCCTGAGTCAGCGCAGTGCCCGAGCCCTTCCCTGGCCAGCCCGAATGCCAAGGATGTGCTTCGGAGGAAGCACAAGAGGAAGAGCCGACAGCACCAGCGCTTCATGGCCCGGAAGGCCTTGCTGCAGGAGCAGGGGCTGCTGAGCCCACTCCGGGAGCCAGGACACTTCCCTCTGCCTACGCTGCCCGGGGCCCCGCCAGGCACAGAAGCCACCAGCAGTGCCAGGCAGCGTCCGAGGGCTGAATCTGGAGGTGCTGCGTGCAGCAGAAAGCCAGCCCCCAGGGACTCTGCCGGCCCCTTGCCCAGCAAGTGCGTGGCCATCGACTGCGAAATGGTGGGCACAGGACCCCGAGGGCGGGTGAGCGAGCTGGCCCGCTGCTCCGTGGTGAGTTACCACGGCGAGGTCCTCTACGACAAGTACATCCGGCCTGAGATGCCCATCGTGGACTACCGCACGCGCTGGAGCGGCATCACCCGGCAGCACATGCGCAAAGCCATCCCGTTCCAGGTGGCCCAGAAAGAGGTGAGGGCAGGGCGGGGGCTTAGCCCAGGTCTGAGTTAACATGTAGCCACTGGAAGCAGAGAGACCTTGGGAACCTTACTAAGCTTCTTCAAACAGTGGGTTTCCTCTCCATAGGAAGGGGTGAGTAGAAATCCTGCCTTACCTGCATGGAGCGATTGCTGGCCATCCCACATGGTGGTGTGTGTGGAAAGGCTGTACCTTTCCCACAAGATGCGAAACAGCTTATACTCCACATTTTCTTCTTCTGTTATAAAAGTACTATGTGTCTGCATAAAATGTGTAAAGTCCATAGCCTTGTCACCTTCAGGTGTTAATATTTTGGGATTTTTTTATGTTAGTTTTTAATTGCTTTGTTGTTGTTCAGTCAGTAAGTCATATTCCCACTCTTTATGGCCCCATGGACTGCAGCATGCCAGACTTCCCTGTCCTTCACCACCTCCTGGAGTTTACTCAAACTCATGTCCATTGAGTCGGTGATGCCATCCAGCCATCTTATCCTCTGTCGTCCCCTTCTCCTGCCTTCCGTCTTTCCCAGCAGCAGGACTTTTTCCAGTGAGTCAGCTCTTCCTGTCAGGTGGCCAAAGTATTTGAGCTTCAGCTTCAGCATCAGTCCTTCCAATGAATATTCAGGGTTGATTTCCTTTAGGATTGACTGGTTTGATCTCCTTGCTGTCCAACGGACTCATTGCTTTGAGGAAAATTAATTTGTGGTTGGGCCCACACTAACATGCCAGGAACTCCCAAACATCCTTGAGCATAGGAAATATACCTAAATCCTTGTTAACAATCTTGGATTCTTGTCCCAGATCCTCTCCGTAGAGATTCTGATCCTGCAAGTCTCTAGGTCTTGGGAGGGAATTGATGTGTGTTTCTAAAAACCATCATGCCGTACAAACCTGCATGATAAATACCCTAGAGCTGATGGGGAAAATGGGGTTAGAGATACAACACTTAAGCTTTATCAATGACCCCCCAGATAAAAAGATAGAAGCCTAATAACAGTGGAAGCACAGTTTTGCACAGGTTCAGTGGTTAAGGAAAGTGTAAATTTACTGATATGGTGCTTTGTGAGCAAACTCCGGAAGATGGTGAAGGACAAGGGATCCTAATGTGCTGCAGTCCTTGGGGTCGCCAAGAGTCAGACCTGACTTGGCGAGTGAACTGAACTGAACTGAACTTGCCTTGAAAAGACCCAGACATGACTTAGCGACTGAACTGAACTTGCCTTGATAAGACCTGGAGCACTCAGGGAAGTAGCTGTCGAGAGGATGGTGGCTTGTGCTGTGGTGGAGCGGTTAAGGGTGTTACCTGAAGTTAGGAAGTGGGAAGCCAGGTGTGGGAAGCATGCAGGTGAGCTAAGCTGGCTGGTAGACTTCTGAGGTGTGGGCACTTTGTGATTTCCCCGTGGCTCTGCTAAACTGAGTATGGTTTCTGCATTCACTCAGTGTTTATCAAGGGCAAAATTTGCATTATTCTCAAGTCACATCAACCAGGTTGGATCATTCTGCATTTTTAAACCAAGCATTGTAGCAAAGCTATACTTAACATTTCTGATTTGTTCTTGGGATGAGGTACATTTAGGGAATACTGATACAAGTCATCTTGTGTCTTCCTTTTTCACAACAGATACAGTGTAAGCATTTCTTTTAAAAGGATATTTCAGGTGAGCTGATTAGGAACAGAGGCAGCAGGAAGGCAGACGGGTGGTGACCCCCAGCTCCTAGGGACATCTCTTGGCCTGCCAAAAGCAGGCCCACGCTGGATCGGCCCACACTCTGAGCCAGTATGAATGGGGTGTGCTGGGTCCCTTCCCACCATGTGGCTTGTGTGTATGTGTGTGGGGTGTTGGCCTATCCCTACCACTGAAGTCTAAATGTGCCTTATCCATGTGCTATGAAAGCTGAATTTAGTGATAAATCATGCGTCGCCAGCAGAGGTGGCTGTAGGAGGCTGGCAGTGGGTGATAAGGAGATGCGAGCCCAGGGAAGAGGGCTTGAGGGGTTTGCAGGCCCGTGGCCCTGGATGTGGCTTCCCTTGGAAGTCAGGAAAGAGAGGCTCACCCTGTGCAGATGGTCTGAGCTGAGCCAAAGAGCAGGTTCTGAGGGTGAGAGGCGGGAGTCCTGGACGACAGAGGGGCAAAGGGACAGAATCCAGAAGACAGGGATTGCTGCGTTAGTGCTGAAAGAGCTGTCCTTGGTTGCGTGTCTCCAGTGCCTGGCACAGTTCTTTGGCTTCACCTGGCACGTCTCCCCGGACCCCGTCCTGTGAGCTGAGCTGTCACTGGGCACCACTAGTCTAGGCACACATGTCCCTGCATTTTACAATGAGCTTACATTGAGGGGCAGCTGAACAGGCCATGCGGAGCTGAACATGTACTTAGACAACATGGTTAATCCCCCAAAGGAGAGAGCAGCAGGGGTCCTGGTGGCAGCCGGGGCAGACTCCTGATGTTTAAAGCTGAGCCCTGATGTGAGAGGAGCTGGTGGAAGTTGGGAGCAGAAGCAGGTGGGAGGGGGTGGGGGGTGGCTAAGTCTTCCAGGCTGAGAAGAGGCTGGGCCAGGAGGAAATATGCTTGTCTGGGATAACCTACCCATCTAAGAGCTCCTTAGTGCTCACAGCCACCCCACCAATGTGGTTGCCAGCTTTCCCATTTTGCGTGTGTGGGGGAAGCTTAAACAGGCCCCTGGTGATAGTGAGTAATGAGTCAAGGGTCTGCATTCAAACTTTGAGCAGCCTGATTAACTGTGGGGCCCATGGTCACCCCTATCTATGCTGCCTCCCCCGACAGGGGTCCCTGGACCACTGCTCAGGGTGTCAAGATGTGGCCCTTCCTGACTCCTCCTCTGTTCACAGATCCTCAAGCTCTTGAAGGGCAAGGTGGTGGTGGGCCACGCCCTGCACAACGATTTCCAGGCCCTCAAGTACATCCACCCTCGGGGCCAGACCCGGGATACCACTTCCGTCCCCAGCCTCCTCAGCCAGCCAGGGCTCCACGTCCGGAATCGTGTCTCTCTTAAGGACCTGGCCCTGCAGCTGCTGCACAAGAAGATCCAGGTGTGTGGGGCCGGAGGGGAGCGGAGCAGGGAGCCAGGGGCCATGGGCAGGTGGTGCGGGGACTGCCACTTCCCCAGCCTGGTCCTGGGACTCCCAGGTGTACACAGAACCCTGGGCATTTTCTCTCCACCCTCCTCCTCTCCAGTAGGTTGTGACTGGCAGCCACCTGCTCCCAGGCTGCTCTCTTTAGATCCATCTCCCATCCAGTTCCTGATTCTGTCCTCTCGTTCACGTGTAGAATTTCATCTCCTACACCCAGGAGTGGTCAGGGGTACCTGTCACTCTTGGTCCTCCTATATTTCACATTCATTATTCCATCTGCTCCGCAAGCCTTTGAATTGGGTTTAATGTATTTATTTTTTCCATAAGACTGCGTCGAGTAGATCTTTGTTGCTGCCTGCGAACCTTCTCCAGTTGTGACGAGTGGAGGCTGCTCTCTGGTTGCGGTGCTCGGGCTTCTCAATGCAGTGATTTCTCTTGTTGCAGGGCGTGAGTGAAGCCCGCGGCCTATGGGATCTTCCCGGACTAGGGAATGAACCCACATCTCCTGCATTGGCATGCAGATTCTTTACCACTGAGCCACCCGGGAAGCCCAGAATCAGGGATTTTTAAACCAGTTTTTATATTTAAGGAAATAGGCGAAAGAGATGGCTTGTGATACCGCTGGTGTTCCAGCACTCTTCTTTGTGACTGGGTCCCATGTCCTTCTCACAAGGTTGTGCACTCGTGTTCTGAGAGTACACGTCCCTGGGCCTGGACCCAGAGCCCGGGTCACCTGACTTCCCCCCAGGACCGTGGGCAGTGACATGTGGGCTCTCGTCCGCAGGTGGGCCAGCACGGGCACTCGTCAGTAGAAGACGCCATGACAGCCATGGAGCTCTACCGGCTGGTGGAGGTACAGTGGGAGCAGCAGGTGGCCAGCAGCCTCCGGGCGCCGCCTGAGGACAGAGAGCCTGACAGCAGCACGGACATGGAGCAGTACATGGAGGACCAGTACTGGCCAGAGGACCCGGCCCAGGGCACCAGCGGAGACCCAGGGGCGGCGCCGGGCCGAAGGGAGTGAGGGAGGAGAAGCTCCCCTGGGGAGCTGGGACGGGAGAGCACCTGGGGCAGGATGCTTGGCTGCCCCCAGGGTCTGAAGAGTTGGGACCACCTGTCCACAGCACAGCCCTCCCCTCTCCAGGGCTGTTGTCAGCCCTTCCTCCCCAACTCCTGTGGTTTTGCAAATGGCACTTTATAGACCTCGTGAAAATGGCAGGTGGGCTAGAACCCAGCAGAAGTAGGGAATGCACCAACAGACGGCATCAGGCCGCCCCCACCCTCATGCTTGCTCTAAAGGGGTCAGCCTCCTTGGGGGTGCTGGGTGGGGGTGTCAATATTCCAGAGTTCCCTTATCTCCACCCAGTGACCTGGGGCAAAGTTTTCTTCCCTGTTGTCACCAGCTACCTCTTCCTCCAGAGTCACTTTCTAGAGAATAAATATACCCTGAGGCTATACAGTTAAGGCCACTCCAAGGCCATTTTGTCCCTTTCTGAACTGGAACTCTGGCAGCAATGGAACAGCAGAGACCTCAGACCATGGGGAGCTGGGTCCTCACCTGCTTGCAGGGAGGAGTCACTAGGTGCTCTTCTGGGAGGAGGGAAGGCAGATAAGCTCGGGGTGGAGGCTGGCATATGTATCTTGACCCAAGGCAGGCATTCCTCCTGCCCACCCAGTGCTAGTCCCTCAAGTAGAAGTCTGAGAAACAGTAGAGCGGTTTAAATTCTGGGACCCCTCTGCAGAATTGCCCACTGGGATCTTTATTTATTGAGAGCAAGACCACAGGTCTCTAGGGGTGCAGAGTGCAGGTCTGCCAGGGTTAGACTGGGCATTAGCAGCTGTGTAGTTGTGCCCGCACTTGGGTGGGTGCCCCCAGCCACTTGTGGTTGGGTGAGTGGGTGGGTTTTCTCTAAATTACTAAAAATGTTCTCTGTCAGGATTCATCCCCCACACCTCTGTCCTTTTTCCCTAAAGGACCAGTTTTGTGGTATTGGAGTACCTTAGAGCTCAAGTCACACAGAAACTCTGAGCCTTATCTTAGCTCGCCACTTAATAGCTTTGAGACCTAGGTAAGTGTGTGACTTCACTCAAGTCTGATCCCTCATCTGTAAAATGGGGATAAGGGTACCACCTACCTCACAGGATTGTTAGGCTCTGTGAGCTGTGTTTTCTTTAAGGATTAGTGTTAGGTTCTTCCAAGTAACACCTGAACACACCCTGGGGCCATTTGAGGGCTTTGACCCCAGAAATTAATATTTCCAGCCTTATCAGTAAACAGAGGAAGTCACAGTCATCAACAATTGCAGATTGCAGCCCTTAAACAGTGAACTGATGAACCCGGAAGAAACTCAGGGCTGAAAAGAATACCTGCCATCTAGCAGTCATCAGACTAGCCACTCCCTACAGGAGAGCCTTGAGAAAACTCAGGATGTGAAACACAGGATACCAGACCCAGAGAGCTGAGGCGCAAGTCAAAGGAATGATTTCAGCTTGAGCCCAGACTCTTGCATCTTCCCATACATAGAAAAGCACTAAACTCCTTAATTCGAGATTTCTGGTTTTAACTAGCATCATATTTTGATGTTTGGACCACTTGCCCTTTGTTTCAAAACTCCTATATAACCTGACTCCACTCCTCGCCTGCTCAGATCAGAGCTCTGAAATGCTGGCTCCTGGGCTGCAGTCCTCATTTTGCACCCAAATAAAACTTAACTCGCATCTCTCACGTTGTGCATTTTTTGCCCAGACAGGACTTGTTCTTGTGGCTATTCCAGTAGGTGGGGCACGGGCCACCAAGCACAGCTCAGAGGTTGTGGGCCCTCACTCTTCCCTGTGCTGCATGGATTTGGTATCAGTCAGCAAAGCAGCAGGGCCAGGGAGTGAGAGACACTCCTGAAAACATAACAGCAAACGCAGGGCCGCACACTGTTCTGGGAGCTGGCTGAGTCACTGACCAGCTGCTGATCGGCTTCCAAGACTTTGTTCTAGGCTCCTGAAAAGCCTAGCTGATGCCACACTCACAGCTGAGCAGTTGCTTAAGGGCTTTGGGCTTTGGGCTGAGGGATGGAGCTGTTCACATGTGGAGATGTACTGGGTTTAAAATCAGCTTTGTAAAACCGTTCTGGAATAAAACTCAACTGGAAAATTGGGTGAAATGGCCTTTTCATTGAATCCTCCAGCCAAGGTGGGAGGGGGCTTGGTGGAGGGGTTGTGGGACCCCAGGGCACCGTGTCTTGCTGGGTGCTTTGGCCTTTGAGGTGGGTGGCTTTCAAGATGGTGCTTTGGAATGTGGCCAGAAAATCTTAGAGCTACAGAATTTATGTAGTTTATTTTTTTATGTAACTGCCCTATCACATATAGAGCACAAGTTTATTAAACTTGTTTCTCTTTGAAGCTATGTACTCTTTATCTTTTTTTTTTTAGTTTTAAATATAAAATACACAGCTTAAAATTTACCTTCTTAACCATTTTTAAGTGTAGAGTTAATAGTGTTAAACACCCACTATGCAACATCTCCAGAACTGTTATTATCTTACAAAACTGAGACTCTATGCTCATTAAACAATAACCCCTCAGACCCTCCTCCTTTCAGCTCCTGGCCACTCCCATTCCATTTTGATTTTGTGTCTTTGATTAGGTACCTCATATAAGTGAAATCTGACTCAATGGACGAGTTTGAACAAACTCCAGGAGATAGTGAGGCAGAGGGAAACTTGGTGTGCTGCAGTCCGTGGGGTTGCAAAGAATCGAACATGACTGAAAAATGATAAGTTAAATCCTACAGTATTTGCCTTTTTGTGTCTGGCTTACTTCACTTCACAAAAAGTCCCCAGAGTTCATCTCTGAGGTTGTAGGATGGGTCATTTCCTTCCATTTTCAGGCAGAGTAACATTCATTTGGATGTCCATGCCATCATTGTTAATAATGCTACTGTATCTCTCCAGGACTCTGCTTGCGATTCTTCTGGATATACACCCAGAAAAATGGGATTGCTGGCTCCTGCTAGTTCTGCTTTTAATTTTTTTAAGGGATCTTACATTGTTTTACACAGTGACTGCACCATTTTACATTCCCAATGGCTACACAAGTGTCCCGATTTCTCCACATCCTCACCAATATATGTTATTGTGATCTTTTTGGTAATAACCATTTTGACAGGTGTGAGGTGGTTACTCGTGGTTTTGATTTGCACTCCCCTGATTTAATGCTGAACATCTTTTTCACATGTTTATTGGTATATAGTTTATTTTTAATTCATTCTTTTTGTTTGTGTATTTAAAAATGTATTCCACTAGTACAGTTAGATGTGTTTTAAGTTGAACCACATGGAATTGCTATATCCGACTGTTTGAGGGGGTTCCATCAGTGGTATGTAATTTTGGAATTCACATACATATTTTAGGGGTTTGTGACAGCTGGATTTCAAAGGGCAGGTTGCCTGTAGGGAGAGGGATGTGACCTACCAATGGGCCAGCTGTGGCAGGGTATGGGTCAGCTAAGGTGGAGAGGTTTGCCAGGAGTGACTCCCTTTCCTGCTGGTGCCTGGGGACTTGGTCTGGTCGATGAGTGACACTAGTTAAACCTGGGAAGCAGCACCACTAGGAACCCTGCAGCCCATCGCCTGGCTGGAGTCAGGCATTCCTCCCCTAGGCTGTTAGCAGTTCTTGTGTCCAACCTCAGCACACGGTTGTTATTCAGTCGCTCAGTCGTGTTCGACTCTTTGCGACCCCATGGACTGCAGCACGCCAGGCTTCCCTGTCCATCATCACTTAGAGGTTGCTCAAATTCATGTCCATTGAATTGGTGATGCTACCCAACCAACTCATCCTCTGCCGCCCGCTTCTCATTTTGCCTTGAGTCTTTCCCAGCATCAGGATCTTTTCCAATGAGTTGTCTCTTGCATCAGATGGCCAAAGTATTGGAGCTTTAGCATCAGTCCCTCCAAAGAATAGTCAGGGTTGATTTCTTTCAGGATTAACTGGTTTGATCTCCTTGCTATCCAAGGGACTCTCAGGAGTCTTCTCCAGCACCACAATTCGAAAGTATCTATTCTTCAGGGCTCAGCCTTCTTTAGGGAGTTACTTTTTCAATGTATGTTCAAGTAGCAAGAATTTTGCATCTTCTAGTAAATCAGGGTAATAATCCTTTATGCATTTGAGGAACAAGAAATCCCCAGACAGTCTGAATTCAAGGAAAAGTTGCTCGTTCAGAATGGGAACCAAAACCTCTAACTCAAATTTGAACCAAGAACAACACACAGCAACAATGCCGTACCCTTCAAACATATTTCAGTATCTGGTTTTCTTTTTGAGGTCTGTTAAATGAAGCTGGATGTCTCTTGGTGAATACATTAAGAACCTGGGGAAATTCCTTTCCAAGCCACAAATCTTTGTGACAATTTGGTGGCAGATTTGACAGCTCAAATCTTGTTCCATCTGGATCTGGGGTAGGAAGTAAGAGGAGGGTGATCAACTCACCCCAGTACCTACAGACAATTTCCTCATTAAAGCTGATTTTATTTTTGCCCCAGTTGTAACTCTCTTATTCAATAGATACTGAGTGCTCCTTACATACTAGACATTGTTTTAAAGGGTCAGAGTTCTAGCCTAGGAGAGCTGTCGACTTAAAAAAATATTCACAACCTAAAAGTTGAGAGTTAACATTTTATTCAGTGGGATTTTTAGGACTTCTACCCACTCCAGTATTCTTGGGCCTCCCTTGTGGCTCAGCTGATAAAGAATCTGTCGGCAATGCAGGTGACCTGAGTTCAATCCCTGGGTTGGGAAGATCCCCTTTAGAAGGGAAAAGCTACCCACTCCAGTATTCTGGTCTAGAGAATTCCATAGACTGTATAGTCCATGGGGTTGCAAAGAGTTGGACACACCTGAGTGACTTTCATTTCAGGCCAGGGAGGCAGCATCTGAAGTGACCCTGGGAGAACTGCTCCAAGGAGGTGAGGGGAGGAGCCAGGTTATACAGAGGTTTTGAAACAAAGTTTTGCAAAAAAAACAAAAGGAAAGTTTTTAACTTTTGTAACAAAAGTTTTGCAAAAGTTTTGGGTAGTCTGAACATCAAAAGATTATTGTTAATTGAAGAAAACCAGATATCCCAAGGGCTTCCCAGGTGGTGCTAGTGGTAAAGAACCTGCCTGCCAATGCAGGTAGCCGTACGAGACATGGCTTCGATCCCTGGGTTGGGAAGATCCCCTGGAGAAGGGCAGGGCAACCCAGTCCAGTCTTCTTGCCTAGAGAATCCCATGGACAGAGGAGCCTGGCCGGCTGTGGTCCATAGGGATGCAAACAGTGTGCCATAGCTTGCATGCATGCACAGTATCCCAACTTAAGGAATTTAGTGTTTTTCTATGCATGGGAAGGTGCAAGAATCTGGGCTCACTGGAGTCATGCCTTTCATATGCATCTCAGCTGTCCCGGGCCAGTATCCTGTGTTCTTTTCACATCCTTAGCTCCCTTGGGCTCACCATACGGAGAGTGGCTACAGTCTGATGACTGTTGGATTGCAGGTACTCTTTACCTTCCTGAGTGCCCTTAGGGTTCACCAGCTCACACTGGAGGGCTATCCTGCTGATGATGGTGACATCCTTGTCTACGGATATGGCAGGAGATACTCCATTTCTCAGAGCATCAGTTCAGTTCAATTCAGTTGCTCAGTCGTGTCCGAATCTTTACAACCCCATAGACTGCAGCACACCAGGCTTATAGTCCCTAGGTAATACAGCCAGGCTGGTGGGGACTCCCCCCAGCCCTGCTTCTCCTTGTCCTCAAACAGTGTCAGCATAGCCGGAGGCAGAGCCCTTCAAAGGCAGACATGACCGTTTCTGAGACACCCCTAAGCTGGTGGAGTCTCTAGGGCTCCCTCACTGCCTCCTTGCCTCTGCTGGGTCAGCAGTTGGGGCTAGCCCCCCTTATGTCCCAGTGAGTAACCTCAGTGTCCCAAGAGCCAGTTCTCCCTGCCCTTGTGAAAGACCTCACAGAGCGTCAGATTTGGTGGCGGCTCCGGAAGTTGTGGGACTGTCTGCGGGCTCCAGTCTCGGGGATGTTTATTCTCCGAGCAGAGGGTGAGAAACGAGACAGATGTTGCAGTCTACAACATTCACATCAGCTGCGTCACCTGAGGAGGGGCGGGCTTGAAGGATTAGGTGGAGGGGCAGGGGCAAAGAAAGATAGGACACCCAGACACGATGTGTCAGCCTCGTCAGTCCTGAGTCAGCCAGCTTCATCAGTCCTGACTCAAGCTACTGAGCTCCCGACAGGCCGGAAGCCCTAGGAGACGAGGCAGCCCAGCCCACGTGCCTGGCCTCCACCCCTGACTTCACTTGATAACAAACTAGAAACTGAAACAGGGTCAGGATTCCCGGCTTGAAGTCAGAGATGAGTCACTGCTAACAGCAACTGCAGTAGCTGAGAAAGGGGCATCAGAGAGGAAGGCAGGTGAGAGCGGGGGACAGGATGGGGGCTTCCAGACATTTCTCCGGGGTGGTGGCCAGGGGTGGTGGTGGGAGGGGGGCATCTTGGTCCTGAGGCTGCCTGGCAGGACCGGGAGAGGCTGTGGGATCGCCAGGTGAAGAGGCTGGTTGGGGTGGCAAGCAGCCAGCTTCTCTCTGTGCCAGGTGGTGGTTGTGACGAAGGGCAGGGCAGAGGGTGTAGGCTGCCTGGAGGTGGCTGAGGACGTCTGGCACCTCGGCCGGCCTTTTGAATGATGGCTGTCCTGCCGCCCCCCATCCAGCACACCTGAGGGTCCCGGTGGAACATGGCAAGGAGCATGGACGTAGTGGCCATGGATTGCGAGATGGTGGGGCTGGGGCCCTTCCGGGAGAGTGGCTTGGCTCGCTGCAGCCTTGTGGACTACCACGGCTCCGTGCTGTACGATAAGTTCATCCGGCCCGAGGGTGACATCACTGACTATAGGACCCCGGTCAGCGGAATCACAGCTCGGAACATGGAGGGGGCCACCCCGTTTGCCGTGGCCAGGCTGGAGGTAAGCGAAGGGCCGGATGCCAGCCGGGCCCCGACACATACACGCTCCTCTGGCGCTTCCCCTGGGTGCTGATCTGTGACCCGTAATTCCAGCCATGTCCGACTCCCCGCCACCCCTGCACCAGGGCATGAGAAACCCACTGGTGTGGCCATCGCATCCCCAAGGATCAGACATCAGACACCCTTAGGCTCGCCTCTGGGAGCAGCCTTCACGGCATCTGGTCCACCTTGCTGGTCTCATGATGGGGACACAGTCCTGCCTAATGTTCCCTGCACTCTGATTTGGGGGCTAGATTCCCTATTCTCTCCCCTACACCGGCGGCCTCCGGGAAATGGGGGATGGATGGGTCTTGGAGGCCCTCACTGGCAGGGGGCCCCTCCCTGAGCCCCCGGGAGAGCTCACTCCCAGACCCCCACAGGCCATCCATCCTTCAAGGTGGGTGGGGCGTGCCGAAGTCTCCCAGTCCTCTTGCCCTCCAACGTGCGACACTTCCAGTTTACTTTCTGTTTCTCTGAATCACTCAGTGAAAAGGAAACTCAACCCCGCCAGAAGTGGCACCAGGGTTTAGTCATTTCTGGGAAGGTGAGCTCAATTTGGGGAAGTTCACAAAGAACACAAAGGCCCAGGGTTCACTTTAGTCCCATGTATTGCTCATGTGTGTGGCTCCCTGCTCCAGAGACGAGGCCAGAACAATAGCCACTGTTTTCTGAGCACTGGCTACTCACCGGATGCTCCCCGAGTTCCATCTGGGAGCTCATTCATGCCTCACAAAGCAGCCTGCCAGGAGCGTCCTCTGGAGCTATTAGGTCAGGGCCAAGAGGGCCAGATTTGAATCCTGGCTTTGCCCCTTACCTGCTAAGTGACCTTGTGCAGGTTCCTTGAACTCTCTGTATCCCATTTCCCCGATGGGAGTGAGAACAGTAGCAATCTCACAGGATTATTGTGAGGATTGAGAAAGGGCTTGGAAAGAGCACCTATCGAAGTATTAAAAACCCATTAACTAGGGACTTCCCTGGTGGTCTGGTGGTTAAGACCCTGCACTTCCAGTGTAGGGGGTGCAGGGTCGATCCCTGGTCAAGGAACAAAGATCCCACAGGCTGTGTGGCATGGCCAAAAAAAAAAAAAAAAACCCACACAGAGAACAGAATAAACCTGCTACTTGTTACGATTCTTCCCTTGTTCCCATATTACAGATGAGGAAACTGAGTCTCTTGAACTAAATGTTGGTTTGCTAGGGCTGCTGAAACAAAGTACCGCAAAGTGGTTTAGACAAGAGAAATGTCCATTCTCACAGTTCTAGAGGCTAGAAGTCCCCGGTCAAGGTGTCAGAAGGCTCCTGAGGGGGGCAGACCTGACCTGTGTGTCTGTCTTGGCCGCTGACGGTTTGCTGGCCATCTGTCTGTTCATTTATTTTGGGCTGCACTGGGTCTTCGTTGCAGAGCACAGGCTTCTCACTGGCTTGGAGCACAGGCTCCAGGTGCACAGGCTCCAGTAGCTGCAGCATGCTGGCTTGCTAGTTATGGGCTCAATAGCTGTGGCTTAGTTGCTCTGTGCCGTGTGGAATCTTCCCCAACCAGGGATCGAACCCACATCCCCTGTGTTGGCAGGCAGATTCTTATCCTGCTGGCCATCTTTGATGGTCCTTGGTCTGGAGAAATGCCACCCCAATCTCCGTCTTCATGTTCACATGGCATTCTCCTTCCGTGCAGGGCTCTGTACCCAGATTTCCCTTTTATAAGGACACCTGTCATATTTGCTAGGGCAGCAGTCCCCAACCTTTCTGGCATCTGGGACTGGTTTCATGGAAGACAATGTTTCCATGGGGCTGGGGGGATGGTTTCAGGATGATTCAAGCTCAGTAGGGTTTGAGCTCCTCTGAGAATCTAATGCTACCACTGATCCGAGAGGAGGCGGAGCTCAGGTGGTGATGTGAGTGATGGAGAGTGGCTGTAAATACAGGGGAGGCTTCGCTCGCACCTCCTCTCACCTCCTGCTGTGGGGTCTGGTTCCTAACGGGCAATGCACTGGTAGTTGGGCACACCTGTGTTACGGAACCAACATACTCCATTATGACATCGTAACAATAACATCTGCCGTGACCCCATTGAAATGGTCGGGGCTGGGGTTTCAACAAGTGGATTTGAGGGGGAACATATTCAACCCATATCACTGAGTATCTCTTACAAGTTCAGATAAATAGAATGTAGAAGGCTCAAAACCTCTAGACCTGTGTGTCCAATAGAGCACCACCTATGACTAGTGAGCACCTGGAAAGTGGCTGGTCTGAACTAAGATGTAAATATAAAATATGCACTGGATTACAAAGACCTGAATTTTAAAAAGAACCATAAAATGCCTCAATAATTAACATGGATTATATGTTTGATGATATTTTGGTATGTTAGGTTAAATAAAACATATTGAAAGTAATTTAACCTATTTCTTTTAACTTTTAAAATATGGCTGTTGATTTAAAATTACACACGTGGCTCACAGTATGTTTCTTTCTATTGGACGCCACTGTTCTAGAGTTGCTAGCAGGATACTACGGAGCCCAGAGGAGGGGCCACAGTACGTCAGGGTGGTTCTAGAAAGGCTGCACGAGGCTGGTACTGTTTGCCAAAGGAGTAGGAGGATTCAGTGCCTGCAACTCAGTGTGCCATAGGGAGCCACTGGAGGTTCTGGAGCAAGAGCATGGCAGGATCAAAACCACTGTCAAGAAAACCTGAACTGGGGTGCTGGGGAGACTGGATGGGAGTGAGGAAGGAGCTGACAGTAGAGAGGAGTCAGAGAGACTGAGGAGCAGTCGCAAGGATCTTAGTCATCGGCAGCATCTAGAGACTGGGCAAGAAGGAAATGTTAGGACAGAGAACAAGAAGGGGAGGGCAACATGAAGAAAAGGTGGGGCTGTTCAGGCGCCGATGGGAGGCCCAGGGACCCTGCATGGAGCTGCCCACACTCAGATCCCCACTGAGCAGTCAGGTGGGCGGCATGGCATCTCTTCTCCTCCTTCCCCGTCCCTCCCCACCCCAAGGTGGAAGAAAGGGCAGAAGAGTCCAGAGCAGGGGAGAGGAGGCCGCAGAGAAATGCAACTCCCTGGACGCCCTCAGGCACCAGCCTGGGAGTCAGGACATCTCGGTCCTCATCCACACTTGTGCTGAAATGCTTTTGTTTCTCAGCTGGAGATGATGCCAGGCCCTTCCGGTGTGTGACATGGGGTGCTGCCCAGAGTAGGCACTTAATAGCCATTCAAGAGGGCTCCCCAGGTGTCTCCAGTGGTAAAGTATCCGCCCACCAATGTAGGAGACACAACAGACACAGGTTCAATCCCTGAGTTGGGAAGATCCCCTGGAGAAGGAAATGGCTACCCTCTCCAGTATTCTTGCTTGGAAAATCCCAAGGACAGAGGATCCTGGGGGCTATAGTCCATGGGGTCGCAAAGAGTTGGACACAACTGAGCACATACACTCACACACACACACTCACAGCCGTACAAGGACGGAGGCGGGAATCCAAAGGCAGGGCAGCTCTTGGGAACCACCTTGTGGTTCACATTTCCTGCTCTGTCACTGACGGTTGGCGTGGCATTTGGCAAGTTACTGAAGCTTTCTGAGCCTCTGTTGTTTCATCAGTGAAGGAGGAGCTAATGCGTCCTCCCTGGCCTTGTGAACGCTGGGTGTGGTGATGTGGTCTGTAGCTCTAAGCACAGTGCCTGGTTCAGGGTTGACCATCACTCCATGTGCCCCTGGAGAGGGCAGGGCAGAAACTCAAATTTTACATCCAGTCCTCTCTCCAACTTCCCTTGAGAACCGCGGGCTTAGATTCTGGTCCTTGTTTTCTGCACAGGGTAAGCTCCCTGCTCATCTCTCCCACCCAGCTGTCAGAGAAACTTCCCCAGGCCTGGCTCAGATCACAGTCCCCACTCTCCCCCACCCCCTGGTTCAAATACCTGCAAAGGCTGCCCGTTGCCTAGAGTCCCTCTAACCCAACGTCCATGGTCCCCCAAACCCCACCTACCTACCTTTTCTGGCATCTCTCTCAGCTCAGCCATCACTCCGCAGTGCTTCAGCCCCACCCTGTGCCCCTCCCATTCCCCATTCCTTCCCATGCCGTCCTGGCAGCCTCAGGCCAGGGGTGTCCTGTGTGATGCTCGTCCTCACTCCTCACCCTCCCCACCCCCGACTTTATCCACTCACTCACCCCCCACTCACCCTCCTTGCTCTAGCCCACATACTTGGCATGCAGGATCTCAATTCCCCGACCAGGGATCAAACCTGTGCCCCCTGCAGTAAAAGTACAGAGTCCTAACCCCTGGACCGCCAGGGAAGTCCCAGAGACCGCACACTTTAGAGCTTGCCTACCCACACACATGGGCCTGCCTAGCTCTGCAGCTCCTGCAGGGTATTTTATCTACCCCAGGTTGGAGACTGTGCTTTGAACATAACAGGTGCACTGAGAATGTTTGTGGGGCTGGAGTTGAACCGATTTTCATAATAGTACAGGAGTCCTGGGGCTTACCAAGTGGTACTAGTGGTAAAGAACCCACTTGCCAATGTAGGAGACCTAAGAGACACAGGTTCAGTCCCTGGCGGACTGAAGAGGGAGGAAGATTCCCTGGAGGAGGGCACGGCATCCCACTCCAGTATTCTTGCCTGGTGGGCTGCAGTCCATGGGGTCACAAAGAGTTGGACACAACTGAAGTGACTTAGCATGCACAGGAGTCCTGGCAGCTGTGTGGGCCAGAACTGCCTCTGCCCTCACGTTGGCCTTTGCTGTCAAGATGCAGTAATACGTGCAGGGGGCAGGGAGCAAGCACACTTGGCTGGACGTGGGTCTAGTCAGTCCCAGCTCTGCCTCCTGATTGTCCCCATGTCCTCCGGCTAAACCTCTCTGTGACATACGGGTGATGTGACAAAGTAGCACAGGTGTATCCAGCAAGATGTCCAGGCCCTGTTCTAAGCGCTTTCAACACACCACTACCTTTACTCCCCACCACAGCCTGGAAGGTAGTCTCATCCATTTTACAGATGAGCACACTAAGGCACAAGGCTGAGCAGACTCTCCAAGGAAGGGGAGGAGCAGAGACTCAAATTCTGTCCCCAGGACTTCCTCTGCGATGTTCCGATCCTGTGATCAGTGTGTGAATCCTGTGAATTCACTTAACTGTGAATGCTAAGAGCCTGGTGGTGTTTTTCAGTCATCAAGTTGTGTTCGACTCTTTGTGACCCCATGGACTGCAGGACACCAGGCTTCCCTGTCCCTCACTATCTCCAGGAGTTTACCCAAGTTCATGTCCACTGAATCGGTAATGGCATCCAACCATCTCATCCTTTGTTGTCCTCTTCTCCTTCTATCTTCAATCTTTCCCAGCATCAGGGTCTTTTCCAATGAGTTGTCTGTTTGCATCAGGTGGCCAAAGTATTGGAGCTTCAGCTTCAGCATCAGTCCTTCCAGTGAGTATTCAGGGTTGATTTCCTTTAGAATTGACGGGTTTGATCTCCTTGCTGTCCAGGGGACTCTCAAGAGTCTTCTCTGTGCCTGGTGTACACACAGCGTCAGTGCAGCATGA
Organism: Bubalus kerabau; assembly: GCF_029407905.1. Classification (NCBI taxonomy): domain Eukaryota; kingdom Metazoa; phylum Chordata; class Mammalia; order Artiodactyla; family Bovidae; genus Bubalus; species Bubalus kerabau. Next base: position 20,373,648 of record NC_073642.1, read on the forward strand.
GAGTGAAGCTGAGGGATGAGGCAACTGCCATCATTTTCTTTTTTTAAAAAAGATATATATATATATATTTAAAATTTTTATTTATTTATTTATTTTTGACTGTACTGGATATTCACTGTTGCAAGGGTTTTTCTCCAGTTGCAGCAAGCAGGGTTACTCTTTAGTTGCAGTGCACGGGGTGGGCTCTAGGGTGAGACGGCTTCCGTAGTAGCCGCTCCCGGACTCCAGAGCACAGTCTCAATAGATGTGGTGAACGGGCTTAGTTGCTCTGCTGCCTGTGAGATCTTCCCGGATCAGGGATCGAACCTGTCTCCCCTGCACCAGTAGGCAGATTCTTCACCACCGAGTCACCAGAGAAGCCCCCGTCATTTGTTTTCATGAACGAAGACATCGAGATACATTGACCCCACTCGTCATCCTCAGTATTTTAATCCCAAAGGCTGAGAACCCGAGATGTACGGGGGGACTCGCCAAAGGGCAGAAGTCTATTAGCCATTTATCAGACCCACAAGGCCAGGTGACACCTCTCAGGTGAGTCGAGGTTTCTTGCAGGGCATTTTCCAAAGGCGGCTCACCAACCTGTCTCTTCCTCCCATGGGAATGGCGAGTGGACCAGGCTAGCAGTCAGCCATCGACCAGGTCATAGAAGCCAGGCGGGCTCCGAGGAGCCACTAAGCCTGCTAGCCCACCTGGTACACCCAGGAGCATTGTGGCCACAAGGCACTGAAGCTTTGAGTGGACTTCCCTCACACTGTTCTCTTTTTTATTTTTTGTAATGGTATTATATTGCTTTTATTTACTTATCTTAAATATTTATTTATTTGGCTGTGTTGGGTCATAGTTGCTGCACTCAGGATCTTTGCTGTCACATGTGGTATTTTTTTTGTAGGGGCACACAGGCTCTAGAGCATTCGGGGTCTGTAGTGGAGGTGTCTGGGTTCAGTGGTTGTGGCACATGGGCTTGGGAGCCTCACAGCATGTGGGAGCTTAGTTCCTGACCAGGGATCGAACCCATGTCCCCTGCATTGGAAGGGAGACTCTTAACTACTGAACCACCAGGGAAGTTCTGACACTGCTTTTATAATGCAAGGTAATTGCCTTGTTATCTTCTGACACCTGTAGGTCTGACTGTCATCTAATGCAGTGGTTCTCAGTGCACTGTGATTCTGCCCCCAAGGGGACATTTTTAGCAACATCTGAAGGCATTTCTGATTGTTGTAAGTTAGGCAGGGAAGGCTGTCACTGATATCCAATGGCTTGAGGCTAGAGATGGTGCTAGACATCCTATAGTGCACAGAACACACACTCACACCAAAGAAGTATCGGGCCCCAAATGTTCGTAGTTCCAAGGTTGAGAACCCTGGTCTACAGAGAGCCCCATAAACCAGGCTGTCAGCGCAGGTGGGAACCTGTGAGGAGACTGAGGTCCAGAGAGGGGCAGTGACTTCCTAAGGACACACAGCAGGCTGGGCTACAGCTCAGTGCTCAGATTCAGAGCTCTCACCTGACAGGTCAATGCTCTTTTTTTAAAAAAATATTTATTTATTTGGCTGCCTTGCCTCTGAGTCAAGACACACGGACTCTTCATTGTGGTGCATGGATCTCTCTGGTTGTGGCTCGCAGGCTTGGTTGCCCCTCAGCACGTGGAATCTTAGCTGCCCAACCAGGGATGGAACCACGTCCCCTGCACTGGAAGGCAGATTCTTAGCCACTGGACCAGCAGGGAGGCCCCTCAACACTCTTTTAATTCATATTTTAATCTAATGATGATGGTCAGTAACTTGTAACTCACTTTAAAAAAAACCCTAAGTTTTCTATTTATTTGTTTTATTTTTGGTTGCACTGCATCTTCGTTGCTGTGTGTGGGCTTCTCACTGCAGTGGCTTCTCTTATTGTGGAGCGCAGGCTCTAGGCACGTGGGCTCAGTATGTGGCACATGGGCTTAGATGCTCCGTGGCATGTAGGATCTTCCTGCAGCAAGGATTGAACCTGTGTCCCCTGCATTGGCAGGCAGATTCTTATCTACTGCACCACCAGGGAAAGTCCATAACATACTTTTGTAAATAAATGCTCTTCTAATGTTAACCTGGTATAGTGAGTAGCATCCACCCCAAGACTGGGATTGGAGAATGAGAATGATGCTGTTAGTTCGCACATAGAGAAACTGAACCTTATGAGTCATCGTAGTTTAGGTGGGAAACAGAAAGGAAGCCATGGTGGGTTGTGAGCAGCGAGTGGTTTCAGCTGTAGCAGTGACATAGCCCTTGCCTGGGTCAAGGACCCTGTTGGGGTCCCGACACCTGGCATGTCTTTCTGGGGCTCAGCCAGGTGAAGGAGGACAACTTTGTCATCCAGGTTTTCCATGGGTTAAGCAGTCTTGTGAGAAGCAGACACAAGCTAGGGGCCAGGACACCTGGAGAGCCTGGCAGGGGACAGGAGGAAAGAGGGGGTCCAGGGCCACTCCTGATGATGACAGGATGACAGTAGGGGACCTCCACAAGGGCAGCATTCTTCAGAGTGCCTTATAATCACCTCTCCTGGCACCCAGGCATGAACGCATGGACAGATGGAAAGATGGATGCATGATGGGAGCAGCAGGCTCTGAGGGGCTGGACAGACATCAGAGCCAGCATTTCCAAACTAGGCAGATGGGAGGAATACCCTGGAACATTTGCTAATGCCCCTTCCTGGTGATGATGCTTCAGCCGGTCTGGAGTAGGGCCCCGCCCTTTGGTCTTTTAACAAGGGCCCCTGGTGATTTTTTGATCAGGCCCATCTGGGAAATACTTGGACTAGAGGGGAAACACAGTGGAAAGAGGATGTGGGCAGATTCCTGCACCTGGGCCTGTCATTCCCCTAATGAGTGACATGGTACACACCACCCGGCAGCCCCTGTCCCTGTGGGTAAGACGCTATGACAATCCCCGCCTTACAGGGCCCATATTCTGGAATCAGAAATCTTTACTGAGGGCTGTCATGGATTCAGCCGTGGAAATTATTCATTAATTTTTTCTGTTATATAATATTTTATTTAGGGTTATTGCATCACTTTTTTTTTTTTTTAAGTTTTTATTTTGCATTGTTCAGTTCAGTCGCTCAGTCGTGTCCATGTCTTTGCGACCCCATGAACTGCAGCACTCCAGGCCTCTCTGTCTATCACCAACTCCCGGAGTTTACCTACCCAAACTCATGTCCATTGAGTCAGTCATGCCATCCATCTCATCCTCTGTTGTCCCCTTCTTCTGCCTTCAGTCTTTTCCAGCATCAGAGTCTTTTCAAATGAGTCAGCTTTTCGCATCAAGTGGCCAAAGTATTGGAGTTTCAGCTTCAACATCAGTCCTACCAATGAACACTCAGGATTGATCTCCTTTAGGATGGACTGGTTGGATCTCCTTGCAGTCCAAGGGACTCTCAAGAGTCTTCTCCAACACCATAATTCAAAAGCATCAATTCTTCTGCATTCAGCTTTCTTTGTAGTCCAGCTCTCACATCCATACATGACTACTAGAAAAACCATAGCCTTGACTAGATGGACCTTTGTTGACAAAGTAATGTCTCTGCTTTTTAATATGCTGTCTAGGGTGGTCATAACTTTCAAGGAGTAAGCATCTTTTAATTTCATGGCTGCAAGTCACCATCTGCAGTGACTTTGGAGCCCCCCAAATTAAAGTCTGCCACTGTTTCCACTGTTTCCCCATCTATTTGCCATGAAGTGATGGACTGGATGCCATGATCTTAGTTTTCTGAATGTTGAGCTTTAAGCCAACTTTTTCACTCTCCTCTTTCACTTTTATCAAGAGGCTTTTTAGTTCCTCTTCACTTTCTACCATAAGGGTGGTGTCATCTGCATATCTGAGGTTATTGATATTTCTCCCATTAATCTTGATTCCAGCTTGTGCTTCATCCAGCCCAGTGTTTCTCATGATGTACTCTGCATATAAGTTAAATAAGCAGGGTGACAATATACAGCCTTGACGTACTCCTTTTTCTATTTGGAACCAGTCCTTTGTTCCATGTCCAGTTCTAACTGTTGCTTCCTGACCTGCATACAGATTTCTCTAGAGGCAGGTCAGGTGGTCTGGTATTCCCATCTATTTCAGAATTTTTCACAGATTTTGTATTGGGGTATAGCCAATTAATGGGGCTTCTCCAGTGGCTCAGTTGGTGAAGAATCTGCCTGTAATACAGGAGACCTGGGTTTGATCCCTGGGTAGGGAAGATCTCCTGGAAGAGGGCATGGCAATGCACTTCAGTACTCTTGCCTGGAGAATCCCATGGACTGAAGTGCCTGGCAGGCTACAGTCCATAGGGTCACAAAGAGTCAGACACGACTGAGCATGCACATAGGCAATTAACAAACAATGCTTTGACAGTTTCAGGTGAACAGTGAAGGGCCTCAGCCATACGTATGTGTATATGTGCACTCAGTCGCTCAGTCATGTCTGGCTCTTTGCGACCTTATAGACCATAGCCCTCCAGGTGCCTCTGTCTATGGAATTTTCCAGGCAAGAATAGTGGCTTGGGTTGCCATTTCCTCATCCAGGGGACCTTCCCAACCCAAGGATGGAACATGCATCTCTTGGGTCTCCTTGCAGATTCTTTACCACTGAGCCACCTGGGGCTAGGAAGCCCTAGCCATTCATATATCTATTCTATTCCCCAGACATTATTAATTTCAACTCTGAAATTAATAATGATAATACAATCCCTAGATTCTCAATAGATGGTAATAATAACAACTGTAATAATAGTGACAGGTTCAGGCAGGTCTGGACACGGCATCTCAGCAGTCAACTCACCTGCTGTGTGACCTGGGCAAGCCTCTTACCCTCTCTGATCCTCAGCCCCCCCACTATAAGATGACATTAAGAACACTCTTGCTGTGAGGCCTCATCATGCGGTGATGAGGAAAGTACCTGACCCAGTGCCAGGCAATGAGAACGGATGGATGACTGTCTCTTCCCCCCACCCCCTCCAGTTCTTTCCAGGAACTTGAGCTGCAACCCAGTGTATTGGACACATTTGCCTCATGACACTGATTCAGGGCAGGTCGGCAGCCAGCAGGTCACACAGCCCGGAGGCCCTGCCAGCTGGCACGTCCACACCACCCTGGATTTCCCTCTCTGCCTTGCCTCAAAAAGTCCGTGGAGCTCACCTCTCCAGGCTCTCCCTTTACAAAGAGGGAAACTGAAAGCCAGAGATGGTCCTTGACCTCCCTGAGACCACACAGCAAGTCCCAGAGTCCTGAAGAGTTGACATCTCTCTGCTGAAGAGTCAGATCTCCTCCTTTTCCTGCTTCTTCATCCTTCTACTTCTTATCCACTTCATCTTATTTTATTTGTCTCATGATGAGTCTCATCTTGAGATGTAACCATGCCCGACCCCCCACCCCCCGTGGGGACCCTGGGCTTGGGAAGTGATGAATTTCCCGGGAATCCATCCCATGATGACTTGACCCTCTTAGCCTGGGACCGGCTACTGTGGTTGACTCTGGGATGTCACAGCCCCCTCAGGGCTTGTGTGAACTAGAGCTGAGTCATCTCCTAGACAAGAAAACAGGCCCCACTGTTCAGAAACATAAAAGACGTCAGCAAGGAAAGGTATGTGATCCCCAGTTGCCCAGCACGGCCATACCCTCTGGCCCTGGGCCTTGAGCCCTCCCCTGCATGCTGCCCGAGCCCTTTCCTTCACATGTAGGGTTCTCCCCCAGCCTCTGCTCAGAGGTCATGTGCCCTCATTGCTCAGGGGTCCCCAGACCTCCAGCATCTGCACCACCTGTTAGAAAGGCAGAATCCCACAGTCGAATCCAGATTTTGGTGAGGTTGACTAGCTGATCCCTAAGCCCAAGTGTGACAAGCACTGGTGTCTCTCAGGAGTGTCCCAGCTTCATTCTTGGAGCTTTTTCTCCAGTCCCTAGGTTGGGCAGGAGTCTGTCTGGAGGAAGTGTTAGTTGCTCAGTTGTATCCAACTCTGTGTGATCCCATGGATTGTCTCCTTTATCCAGGGGATTCTCCCAGGCAAGAATACTGGAGCGGGTTGCCATTCCCTTCTCCAGGGGATCTTCCCAACCCAAGGATCAAACCCAGGTCTCCTGCATTGCAGGCAGACTTTTTACCGCCTGAGCCACCATTCCCAACAAAACCTCAGTAATGGAGGGGCTGATGGTAGGATGGACCCACCCTGTCTCCAGTGCTGTGACTGTGGACAGGTCCCCTCACTTTTTAAAAAATTTTCTTATTTGCCTGCATCGTCTTAGTCACAGCATGCAGGATTTTTGTTGCATCATCCAGGATTTATCCTTGCAGTGCATGGTCTCTCTCGTTGACACATGCTGGCTTATTTGCTCCATAGTGTTTGAGATTTTAGCTCCCCAACCAGGGATCGAACCCACTTCCCCTGCATTGCAAGGTGGATTCTTCACTGGACCACCAGGAAGTCACTTCTGGGAGACTCGGCTTCTCTTCTGCAAAGTGGCCACAAGGGGGAGCAAGTCAACGGTCCCACTTGATGTCTGGGGAGGCAGCTAGAAGCAGAAGCAGGACTCGGGAGGGTGTTAGCCACCTAGAGATTCCTTCCTGGGCACAGAGGAAGAGACGAAGGCTGCTGAAGAGCTGTCCAAGGCGGGCCTTGGATGGCTATGAGCTGCTGCCCAGACGGCACCTGGGACAGCTTTCCCCAAGCACCCTCCCAACTCCATCCTCCCCAAGGGCAGCCAAGAGAAGGAAAGGTGACCCCTCTGTGTGGTCAGTGACTGAGGCTGTCCATTTGGCCACCGTGGGAAAGGAGGTGAGAACAGAAGCAAGAGGGGTGGCCTGGGCACACTGGCAGGGCACCGGGCTGGGCACTCTCCGGGTCGCCCCCTGAAGCTTGCCCGGGGGGCTGACAGAGGCTGGGAGCAGGAGGCTCTTCCATATAACATGGTATGACCAGCAGGCACTGGAGCCATGCCTGCTGGCTTTGAGGACTGGCCCTGCCACGAACTAACTGTGTGACTGTCCCAGTTATCAAATGATGCTTAGCAAGTCACCCCAAAACCAAGTGTTCCAAACAATGTCAATATTTATGTCACCCACGTATCTGCAATCTGGGCAGGGCTCGGACAGGGACAGCTGATTGGCTGAGGCACCTGGCAGGCCTGGGGTTGGAATCACGGGATGTCACCTGTCGTGTGGCTGGGGCTCCTTGGGCACAACTCCGTAACTCAGGGTGGTCTCTGCAGCATGGTGGTTTCAGGGAGACTCAGGGATCCTGGGACACTGGCTCCATCGAGAGGTGAGACATCACACAGCCTGGCTCATATTCAAGGTGAAGGGAACCAGATGGCATATTTTCTTTTCTTTTAAAAATGTGACTTATTTTTGGCTGAGCTGGATCTTCTTCATTCCTGCCTCCCGAGTGGGCTTTCTCTAGTTGTGATGAGCAGGGGCTGCTCTCGAGTTTTGGTGCACAGGCTTCTCATTGTTGTGGCTTCCCTTGTTGCAGAGCACAGGCTCTATGCTCAGGCTTCAGCGGTTGGGGTGCCTGGGCTTAGCTGCTCTGCAGCATGTGGGATCTTCCCAGACCAGGGATCGAACCCATGTCCGCTGCATTGGCAGGCAGATTCTTAATCGCTAGTCTACCAAGGAAGTCCTAGGCTCTGTCTGTTCTGAGAGGAGTGTCAAGGAATCTGCAAATATTTAAAAATCATCAGAATCACCTTGAGTAAATTACTCCACTTCTTGATAGCTCAGTGTTTTTCAACTGCAAAATTCAGTTAAACACGGCCCTCCCTCATAGCTGTACTGGTTTTCTACAGCTGCTATAACAAAACCATAGACTGGGTGGTTTAAAATAATGCAAATTTATCATCTTACAGTTCTGTGGTTCAGAAACCCAATGGGGGTGTCATTCTTCTGAGACTGAAGTGTCCACAGGGCTGTATTCATTTCTGGAGCCTCCGATGTGTGTTAGTTGCTCAGTCACGTCCGACTCTCTGTGACCCCACAGACTGTAGCCCACCAGGCGCCTCTGTCCATGGAATTCTCCTGGCAAGGACACTGGAGTGGGTAGCCATTCTCTTCTCCAGGGGATCTTGCTGACCGAGGGCTCGAACCCGGGTCTCCTGCATTGTGGGTAGATTCTTTACCCTGTGATCCACCAGGGAAACCCCAGAGGAGGCCTGGTGAAGGATTCATTTCCTTGTCTTTCCCAGCTCCTAGCTTCTTGTGTTCCTGACTCTCGGCCCTTTCCTCCACTTCCACAGCCAGAGACAGACCGTCAAGTTCTCAAGTCAGATCTCTCTGACCTTCACATATAAGGACCTTGGGATTGATTATGCTGGGCCCCTCTGAATCATACAAAAACTCTCCCTACCTTTATTTTTGGTTGCTCTGGGTCTTTGTTACTGCATGTGGGCTTTCTCTTAGTACCTGGACTAGGAATCAAACCCGTGTCCCCTGCATTTGGCAGTTGAATTCTTAACCACTGGACTACCAGAGAAGTCTCAGAAACTCCCCCTCTTTTAAGGTCATCTGATTAGCAACCTGAAGTTCATTTGCAGCTTTAATTTCCCTTTGCCATGTAACATGTTTATAGGTCCTGGGGATTAGGAAGTGGGCATCTCTGGGAGGTTATTAGTCCACCTGCCACAGGAGGGTTGTTGAAAGGGTTAAATAACATAATGTATGTGATGAACATCAGTGAGTGCCTGGCTCATGGGACCATTGGCATTGCCATTATTCAAAGTAAACTATTAGTCGCTCAGTTGTGTACCACTCTCTGTGACCCCACGGACTGTAGCCTTCCAGGCTCCTCTGTCCATGGGATTCTCCAGGCAAGAACAGTAGAGTGGGTTGTCATTCTCTTCTCCAGGGGATCTTCCCAACCCAGGGATCGAACCCAGTCTCCTACATTAGCAGGCAGATTCTTTACTGTCTGAACCACCAGGGAAACCCCCAAGGCAACCACCAAAGAAGCTGGGATAGGTCTTCGGGCAGAACTATACTGTTGAAGGTGATGAAGGGCCTGCTCCAGCCTCTTTTTCTCCCTGATAGATATGTCCCAAGCCCAGAGAGGGATGGTGGTTTGCTCATGCTCACACAGCAAGTCCAGGAGGGGCTGCTCCAGGCCCGCCCCCTTGATGGCACCGAGTTGCCCCAGACCCACCTGGAAGGGCCCTGGCTGACGTGTGGGGCCCGTGTCTTCCCGGCCAGATCCTGCAGGTGCTGAAGGGCAAGCTGGTGGTGGGCCACGACCTGAAGCACGACTTCAAGGCGCTGAAGGAGAACATGAGCAACTACGCCATCTACGACACGGCTACCGACCGGCGGCTGTGGCGCGAGGCCGGCCTGCAGTACTGCCGGCGGGTCTCCCTGCGCGTGCTGAGCCAGCGCCTCCTCGGGCGGCGCATCCAGGTGAGGGCCACCCCGTTACCTGGCGGGGGTGGGGGGCTGGCCTTCCCTGCAGGACTCTAAAGTCCCCCAGTGCCTCCACAGCACATATGCAGCCCCAGAGATGCTCTGCTCACCCCAACTCCCCCACGTAGTCCCGAGAGGCTGTGTGCTCTGAGAGGCGCGGGCTTTCCCCAGAAGGAGGGCGGGCACCGCGTCCATCTGAGAGCTGACCCGGGAAGCCTGTAGGGTGAGGCCGAGAGCCAGGGAAGGGAAGGCAGCCCATCAAGGTGATTTAGTTTGTTTTCAGTCAGACCAGTTTCCCTGTGGGTAACTGAGGCTTCACCCTCCAGCCCACCTCGGGAAACAGTGTATAGCTCAGACCTCGGGTGTCCCCAGGGAGCCGCACCGTTTAAACACAGCGCCCATTAGGCCGTGGCTGATACTGATCTCGGGGCCCTAACTCCGAGCCCCAGGTGGGGGCAGGAATGCTGGGAGCTCACCAGGGCCCAGGGAGGCTGGCTGGACAGTAGGAACTGCGGCCACTTGGGCTCAGCGGATGTTTAAGAAGCACCTGCTTGGGGCCAGGCTGGACCAGAGGCTGAGGACCTGGGTGAGGAAGATCCCGCTGGTCCTTGAGAATCTCTTGGTTGAAGGGAGAGAGGCCCATGACCTATCAACACATCTGAGTGGGGAGGGCAGGCGTCCTGAGCAGGGATGGAGGACGGGGGCAGGCAGGATACCAAGTCTGAGTGGAGGGTGAAGGGTATGTCTTAGTGGAGGAGGCAGGAGAGGGGGGCCTGGGGAGGGGAGAGCCTGAGCCCCAGTCTGAGGAGTGGGGGCAGCTTGTCTGGGGAGCAGGAATGTGCAGGAGGCAGGGGATGGGCATGAGTTTGGGCCCCTCTGCAGGGCTTGTGGCACCAGGGATCCAGGACAGAGTGTCAGCTCCTGGACTCACTGAAGAGCCCTGTTCTCAATGTGCTGAGCAAGGAGCACTCTGGAAACATCTGTGTCCATGTTCCCCGGGCCCTGGGCTCCTGTGAGAACTGCTTGAAGCTAGGCCTGCTCCAGCCACCATCTGAGTCTGTGTATCAGGGACTATGGAGACTCACCCTGACCCACTTCAGCCCTGGACTCAGGCTGTGAGCAGGGAAGGCCCTGGTCCCATGGTGCCTGAATTCAGCCCCCAGCCCCTCTCTGTCCTGTGTCTGCAGGACAGCGTGCTGGGACATAACTCGGTGGAAGACGCCAGGGCAGCCATGGAGCTCTACCGCATCTCCAGGAGAATTTGAGAGCAGTGAGGGCTGCATGCCTGGTGGAGTCCAGCCCCCTCCCCAAGGACTAGAGGCCTTTTGTCTCTTCAGAACAAAAACTTTGTTGCTTTTGTAAAATGCATTTTTAGCAGTAAAATAGCTCTATATTTTCTCTACTCCCTTGGATCCTCTTTTTCTTTCTTCTCTCTGAGCTGGGCATTGGTGGATCCCACCCAGCACTTGAGAGGGCAGCCAACATGAACTGGGATGGTGGCTCAAATGTTCCCATCACTTAAGGAATGTCAATGTCAAGGAGGGTCAGTTTCCTTAACGTCTTGAATCTGCGAGTCTGCAAAGAAGTCCATGTGACAATACAATTAATTACCTCCAACTGCCTTTCTAGCTGCATTTATACCCAGAAGGGGGAACTGTTTCCTGAGGATAACACCCAGGTCCAACGTTGTGCAGTAGAATCATCTGCAGAGTTGTTATTTTAATCCCTGACTGGGTCCCTCTTCAGCTTCACTGAACCAGAATCCCTGGATGTGGGGGGTGGGGGTGGGGTGGGGGGGTAGGCACCTGTTAGTATTTTGACCTCCAGAGGTGTTTCTGATGTGTAAGACATTCAAGTCACATAAGGTACCTTTTCATCACCCTGGTACTTGAGCATCACATGGGGGCTGCTGGGCCCCATCCCAGAGTTTCTGATTCAGCAGGGCTGGGCGGGGGAAACCCAGGAATCTGCATTCCCGGCAAGTACCCCCTTGATGTCTTGTGCTGATCCAGGGACCATGCTTTGAGGCGCTTCCCACATCAGGCGACTGTGCTGTGCAGCCAAGGATGAGCCACTGGCCTAAGGTCTGAGTACCACCAGGGGGACTGTGGTCACTGGTCCAGCTTCACCCCTTCCAAGTCCCTTGGCTGCCTGTTCATGCAGAGAGAGGGCACAGCCTTGTTGGATGTGTCCTCAATAGCCCACTGCAGGGATGAGGGGCTCCAGGTGAGGTTAAACCCAAGGGATTCAAATCCAGGCCCATCCGACTCCAAACTCCGGGGCTTTACACTCAGTTCTGTTTTACAATGGCAGCCTCCCGTTTGTGCCACTGGCCTCTGAAAGCCTGGCTAGGGAAGGCGAGGGGGAAGAGGTGTTTGATCTGTCTGGATTCTCCCCTACCTTGTCGCCTGCGTTTTGGAGTCCAGACCTCTGCTGATTGTTAATGAACTTTGGAACCTGTTGGGTGCAGCTGCTTGTCTGGCTATGAGTGGCCACCAGGTGGAGCCCTTGAACCATTTTACTGACTTGCAGGTAGAACCAGCCTGAGGGACCCTCTGGCAGGCTGTGTGAGGGGCTGGATCTTTAACATGGATGGAGGGCGGCTCCAGGGACCCTCTAGATGCCCTCATCAGCTCCTGAGCTGAGGCTCAGGGCAGCCAGGGCAGTGGTGCTGCCTGGCCTGGAAGGTGACCCCCAGGCTCCGTGACTCCCAGCCCAAGAGTCCTTCCAGGGCTTCAGGCTTCCTGGAAAGAAGAGGAGCCAGGATTCCCAGAGGAAAAGCTTTCCCAAAGGAGATCTCTAACCTGACGTCCTGCTTCCCGGCTCTGGGGCTTGGATGCCCCAGGGGAGGAAAGAGCTGGGTTGGGGGGCTTACCTCCTAGGTGGCCCCGAGGTGAGGGTCAAGACCCCAGAGGACAGCATGTGCTGTGGCCCTGCCCCCACCCCTGGCCCCTGCCTCCTGCACAGCCAGCTCTAAGTGGATGAAGCCCAGTCATGAGGAAGGACAGGCTGATGCTCTAGAGAGACCCCAGCTTCAGTCAGCCCACCTGGCTCCGTGTCTCCCTCTGTGAGATCAGGGTCTCGTCCATCAAAGGGCTGAGAAGGGGACTGAGACCCCATAGACAGGGTGCCCAGCATCGGGCTGGGGGAGGTGGGGACCCATGAACAGCACTGTTACCACGGGTCCTAATAAAGGAAGAGACGCTCCTGAGGGCCCTCTGGACCCCTGACCTGCCTGGGTCCCCACACACCTGTGGTCGTGCTGGCTGGATTTCTCTCTCCTCCTCCTCACTCTCCTGTGAGATCCTTGAAGTCAGGGCTGCTCCACTGTGATCTCATTATCCCCAGAGCTTGCCACAGGCCCTGGTGTCTGCCAGTGAGTGAGGAGATGGATGGAGTGATGGAAGGAAGGAAGGAGGGATGAATCCATTCTTACCCGATGCTGGAATAAGACATCTCATATCTGACCTCAGCATCCTCCTCCTTGAGCTCCCCCACCTGACAGAGCTCCTCTCCTTCCCTGAGCGAGTGCCCGTCACACAGCCCAACACAGCACCAGGACCAAGTAACACAGTGGCCGGCATCTATCAGGGCTCTTGAGGCACCAGGCACCATTCTAGGTGCTCCACATGTGTGATCTTGTGTGTAGTAGGGGCTGTTATTCTGCTCACTTTGTGATGAGGAAGTTGAGGTACAGGGAGGTTGAATAACTTGGCCAAGTCATACAGGGATTAAGTGATAGGTCTAAGACTTGAATACTATTAGAAGAAAAGATGCTTGCAAATTTCTAATCATGTAGGGAACTGACAAATAAAATCCCTTCTCCTTCTGCAGCAGCACAAGTCCCATCCCAGGTTTGACTGGCTAGCCAGCCGAAGAGGGAGCCTCTGGCTGCTGCCTCAGGAGACAGGGAGCTCAGGCCAGGCAGAGAGCAAGGGAAGGGCCTGAGGCTTGGGCACTGGGGGCTTCTCCATCAAATGTGTGTGCTGAAGGGCTGGGGAAGGCCCTGGTCACCAAGGCCTTGGCTTGGCTTGGAAGCCACAGCACCCCTCACTGCCCCAGATCCCTGGACCCAAGTTGCCTCCCTTCCCTCTGCCTTTGGAGACAGGCCTGTGTGGGCATATCTCAGCTCCTCCCCTAGTCCGTCCATCAAGGCTGCAGAGAACATGGAGACCATCTGCCAAGCATCCTTCCCCTTCTCCACTTGGTACATTTTTTCAAACTTCCGCTTTGTTTTCTTAAAAATATAATATATTGACATGTTTCAAAATAAAGATATTCTTAAAAAGCCACATACTGAGAAACCTGGTTTTACCTGCGGCTTTATCCACTCTACCTCATCTCCCCTACCCCTCCAGGACCGCTGATCCACTAAACTCTCCAGAGTCCTTCTCAAGCTTCTTAATACAAATCAAGCAAATACAATTGTATTTATTTTTATTTTTTCCTTTTTTATTACATAGAAAATAGCATAATGCACGTAGATTTGTATCTTACTCCTTTTTTTTAGCATATCCTGGAAATATTTATGATCATTATTTGAGAGCATCCTTATATTTTTCCAGCTGTATAGTATTCCCTCTCCTGTCTGTACCTTGGCTTATTAACCAGTATCCTAAAGATGAGTACATGGGTTGTTTTCAATCTTTCCTATCTTATTCTCAAATGAGATCTTGAGTAAGAGATTGATTCAGGCAAGGCTGCTCTGGTTAGAGAAAGTGTTAGGTGAGGTCAACACACCTTGAAACCCCACTGCCTCATCAGAAACCTAGGGCTCCAGAGAACACAGCTTAAAAACCACCACATTAGTCCAATTTTCTCATTTTACAAATGGGAAACTGAGGTTCAGATCGGGTTCAAGACTCATCTGTGGTCGTGACTTGTCCTGTGGCAGAACTGAAACTAGATGCCAGATTTCTTGGGCTCTCCAACTACTCAAGGTTCATCCCTGGGGGACCAGACCAGAGCTGTGGGGCCACTTAACAGGAGGCAGGACCACATATGACTTTGGATCCATCCATGGACATAGAATCCTCCTCCCTCTCATTCTGGGCTTCGGCTTCCTCTTCCGCTGCTTAGGATCAGCCTATCTGTACAGCAGAAAGGATTTTGCATTCTCTAAAGGAAACACTAGCTCTCCAAACAGGGCAAGACCATTCGGGCTGCTGAGCTGGACTCTGAAGAAGTGGAAAGTCAAGGAATGTGCAGGAACAAGGGGGTCTGGGAGACCTCAGACTGTGGGGGCACCTGGAAGCAGTTCAGGTGTTTCTTTTTTTTTTGGTTAATTTATTTTAATTGGAGGCTAATTACTTTACAATATTGTAGTGGTTTTTGCCATACTTTGACATGAATCAGCCATGAGGGTACATGTGTCCCCCATCCTGAACCCCTCTCCCACCTCCCTCCCCATCCCATCCCTCAGGATTTTTTAAATTCTTTTTATTTATTTACGTATTTTATTTTTGGCTGTGGTGGGTCTTCGTTGCTGTGTGGGCTTTCTCTAGTTGTGCTGAGTGGGGGCTACTCTCTAATTGCAGCGTGCTGGCTTCTTGATGGAGCGGCTTCTCTTGTTGCTGAGCATAGGATCAGTAGTTGTAGGCCAAGGTCTTAGCTGTCCAGAGGCATGTGGAATCTTCCTGGGCCAGGGGTCGAACATGTGACTGCAGGCAGATTCTTAACCACTGGAGCACCAGGAAAGCCTGAAATTTGTGTTTCTGACAAGCATCACTGGAGACTTGGACCACAGGCAAGTTTCGGCGGAAACACGTGACAAGAAACATGTTCACCGCCAAGCATATTTGGCAGAGGTCATGGGGATGGAGGGTTCCTGTCTCCAGGGGATCTTCCTGACCCAGGGATTGAACCTGGATCTCCTGTATCGCAGGCAGATTCTTTACCATCTGAACCACTAGGGAAGTCCAACATGAACCTTAATCCTCTGGCCCATCTGTCTTTATTAGCCTCTTCAGCCTACAGGAAATGGTTCCCTCCTATTGCTTCTTCCTGTATCTAGAGTCACACTCTTACAATCTTATAAAGCTACATATTATATGAATCGTTTGGAGGAATCTAGTCACCGTTATTTTTTATCACAGACTCAATCCTAGATCTGTCAAAGAGAAACAAGAATCTTGTAAAATAAGCAGAATACTGGTAATACAGTTACTGACATCAGCCAGGTGCTCAGTAAGCACTGTTACTTCTAAGGAGTTACATGGCTTGCACGAGGGAAATTCATCTTTATGGTGGTCAGGGATTCCTGCCCTTGGGGAGTGTTGGTTAACACATAGTGCAGATGCACAATGCCCACGAGAGGGCAGGGGCGAGGCCAAAGGGCAGAGAAAAATTTTATGTTGGAATTTTTCTTGCCTTGCTTTAATATATGAGTTTTATTTCATTGCTTCTTAAGTTTTTCCTGAGGGCTCCTGGGAGCCCTCCCCCTCCACCTCACCTGCTTCTGGGTGAAGATCACACGCTTCATCCCAGTACAGGAGTGAGGGGCAGCAGTGTTTGGGTGGGGGTCCTTCCTCTCCCCTCCCCTCCCCCACAGCTCTGCTTGCCTGGAGCCCCTCTGGCCCTGGTGACGCCAGGATGCTGGACTCTGAGGCTTTGTGGCTGAGACCGGGAGATTTGTGGGGCCTTCACTGCCACCAATTACTGTAAAGGGTTTTTGGTCTCAATGCAGGGGAGCACATGGGCACCCACACATGTACACACACACACACACACACACACGTGTGCTGAGCATGCACACTAGAACATATCTTTCTAGAGAGGCATCCAGGTGCTGTCACGGCCCCTTTAAGAGTTAGGGGAAGGAAGTTGGCACTGGGTGGGGCCCAACATCTTGTGTCACAGGCTGGCTCACACCCATCTGCTCTGGTTCAGGGGTGGGTGGGAGTCAGTGGGAGGGGCTGACTCCAGGTTTGGGTGAGGGTGGAAACTGGCTAGGACTGTTCTGAGCTCTAGGCAAATCTGGGCAATTAGAGTATGCAGTTTGTTTTGCGGGGTTTATATTTTCTTTCATTTTTATGTTGAGGTTAAAAAGGACATTGTAAATGGAGAAGGGAAGAGGGTTTTCTACAATTGACAGCACCAGAAGCTCCAGGAAAAATTTTAAATTATATGTAGTTTATAGATCACATTGTGTCTGAGTCCCAGAGAATCAAGAAGCTGCAGCAGGAAGCAGTCAGCTCACAGAAACTCACATGTGTGTGCCCCTCACACTCGAGCCATGCAGTTTCTTTGACAATGGAAGCAGCAACCCCCACCCTCTACAAAGAAACCTGCCCAAGAGAACTTCAAGAGAAATTTCCCCTTTAAGAACAGAGTCACCCAGTAATTTTTGCCCTCCTGATCAGAAGATAGGAAAAAAAGAAAAGAAAAAAAGTCCCAGGCTAACACACCTTGAGGCTGCAGTGGCCATGCTCTTCTCCCTGCAGAGGCAGGACCTGTGTTTTGATCACTGAGGCAGTAGGGCCATGTCACTGCCCCTCACCAACACTGCAGACAGTTGTCTTAAAGTTTTTGCGTTGCTTCACCAACTCCTACTTTGATTCCCCAGAGAGTAGCTGGGATGGACAGTATCTACCCCTGGCTTCCTCTAAGATGGCCTCTAGGCAGCGGGTGTTCAGTGAGCTGGCAAAAATTCTGGAGCCAATCTCAGGTGGGGCTGGAGCACCCCACCTGGAGCATCAGGTGGGGCCCAGGGCCCAGGGTCTCTGCTTCAAGACTCCTGCCACTGAAAATTATAGACCTCCAGAGATTTTAGTTTAAGTTAAAGGGCAGGTGCCCTGTACACTCCCCTCCCAGGGGAGATGGGGGCCGAATCACACAGAGGGCTGCGTGCTGTGGAGTCAGCACCTTAGGAGGCGGGAGGAGACTGTGGGCAGAGAAGGAAAGAGTCTCAGGTCCTGATGGATCAGAAGAAGGAAGATGGGGAGAGGTGGTCAGGACACAGGAGACGAGAAAATCAAGGATGACCAGAAAAGGGGCAAAAAGCAGAAAATGTAGAAAAGATGAAAGAAGCAAGAGAAAGAAGCAAAACAGGACTTGGGCAACCACACTAAGCAGCAAGGAGACAGAGCAGAAGGAGGGAAGGAAACAGAAAAGAGATTAAGATGAGTGGGCAAGGATGTGAGGAGGGAGAGAGGAGCCAGGAAGAGGGCATCACAGAACACCAGAGCTCGGTGAGGATACCTTTGTGAGCAGAGGATCAAGAGTCCCTGGGCTGGTCCTCAGTCCCTACAGAACCTGGCAGGCCCAGTACCCCAGGTCGGCCACGTAAACCAGCAGGTTGGCGGCTGTCAGGACGGCCACAGCCAGGTGCTGGTCCCAGGCGCACATGTCGTGGGTGAGCTCGTCCCTGCAGTCCCCATCACTGGACCTCTGGGGCTGCCCGCCGAGCTCCTCGCTGAACTGGTAGAGTGGCCAGAAGACCAGGGCACTGACATACAGGAGGACGGAGAGCAGGGTGAGCACTAGCTGGAAAATGGGATACGGTCTGGGCAGCCTGTAATTTCCATTCACCCAGGTTCAGCAGGATGGCCAGGGCTGCTGGGATGAAGCAGATGGAGTACACGGCCACACACCACTCCAGGGCTGGCTGGTGCAGGTATAGGGAGGTGTTGATGATGCAGGCAAAGACGACAAAGGCCATGAAGGTCTCCAGCACCTTCAGCAGGCCTGGCATGGTGAGCACATAGCAGGGGATCTCCTTGAACCCATAGGCGACCCACGTGCAGGCCACATCTATGGCATACAGCACTGATGTGACACAGGAGAAGGCAGAGGTGGCGATGACCCGGTCCCGGTAAGGACCATCAGGCAGAAAGTGGACGTAGGTGATGGAGTAGATGATGGAGGCTGAGAGGCAGAGGAGGGTGGCGTAGCAGGCATAAGTCACGGGAAGTTGAACCAGAAAAACGGAAAGTGGGAATGGAACCCATAGAACTCAACAATGAATACTGTGAGGGTCATGGCGAAACAGAAGCACCAGATGGACGTGGACCAGTTTCCTGCGGCTCCCTGCTCAGTGGCCCTGCCGGCCACCAGGGAGATGGCCACACACATGGAGAACAGCTGCGGCAGGTGGAGGCAGAGGCACATGATGGCCATGACGTTCAGGTCCGGGGATGTCCACCGGGTGGGCTTGGTGCTGTGATGGTCAGGCAGGTCACAGTCCCCAGTACAGCAGTGGTCTTCCCTGAGGACCCACCAGAGAAAGGTCCAGCTCTGAAAGTGGAGAGAGTCAGGCGCCTGGAAGAAGTTCAGGGCCCTGTGATGGCTGAGGCTCTGGATCTGTGGAGTTCGAGCCAGTGGCCCAGACACTCGGGTAACAGCCTGGTGGCTCAGTGGTAAAGCATCCACCTGCCAGTGCAGGGGACACAAGACACGCGGATTTGATCCCTGGGTCAGAAAGGTCCCCAGGAGAATGAAATGGCAACCCACTCCAGTCTTCTTACCTGGGAAATCCCACGAACAGGGGAGCCTAGAGGGCAGCAGTCCATGGGGTCTGAGTGACTAAACCATCACCGTGACCACAGCTGCTCCAGGATGATTCTCCCCACCCATCACCCTTGACCTCATCAGGAGACTTGTCTAATCCCAAACCTCCCAGCTGGGCTGGGTTTGGCCTCAAACATGAACCTTTTGTCTCTCTCTGGGGTTGTGTGTGCTGTTATCTATGGAGACACAGTATGGTCCTTGTCTTTAATCCCAACCTTCAAATCTCAACCCTCATTATTTCAAAACTGAAAAGAAATATTTAAAAATCCCAACCGTCAATATTTCAAAATTGAAAACAAATACTTGAAAAATTGCTTTTTTTAACAAAATCTGACCTGAAGACACATGAGACAAGTTATGATCTTTGTTATTTCACTTGTGACTATTCAAATGTTCAGTTGTAGAAACACTAATGTGTCTGATTACAAGATGCTTTCAGACCCCAGAGGGGTCTGATGTCATAGAGAGTGGATACCATGTCACCTGTCTGAAGCTGAAAAATTCCAAATTCTAAAGAGTATCTGACCCCAAGGGTTTTAGAAAAGGGACTGTGGATTGCGCTGCTAACTCCATTTTACAGATGAGAAAACTAAGGCTTGGTGAATCAAGTGCCTTCCCTAAGGTCAAAAGATTGGAAGTGGGAACCCCATATGGAAATGCCAAAGCTGTGAGTTTGAACACTTTGCTCTACAGCCCACACATCAGGGCCCGTGGATGGGAGCCCAGGACCAAAGCCCTGGGCTCTGGGATGCAGGACATGCCTTCAGGGCCACGGCCTCCTTCCACAGCACCTGAAGACACATGTGTCCTGGCCTGTCCTCCCTGCAGCATCACTAGAAGGAGCTGCCGACTGAGGGGACACAGCCCCCACCAGAGGAGGGCAGCTTCAAGGGTGCACAGGGAGGAGCCCTGGGATGAGAGCAAGGCTGTGGGGACATGAGAAGTAGGGACTGATGTGAAGCCCCTCCAGCCATTTTTGCCTTCACATGTGACTCTTCCTCATTGAAGGGAGACCCCAATCCAGCCTGACTCCAAGGTGGGGCCACATTGCGGAAGCACAGAATAGATCACAATAGTTGGGCTCCAAAGCTGCCATCCAGGTGGGAGTCTGGAAAAGATCTAGGGGAAGTCCTACCTGAGCAGGATTTTCCTGGCCTGGGAGACTGGTCAGCAGCTTCCAGGGAAGAAGGGATTGGAAATGAACAAGGACGCTCTGTCTGAGGCTGACGTGGAGCCTTTCAGGGCATCTCAGGGACGGGGTGGGGATGGATGGATGATCACCCCCTTTCAAGGGCAGGAGCTGAAAGAGGAGGCCCCTGCAGGACTCCTGGGAGGGGACAGCCCTGAGAATGCACCCGGGACTGGGGTGGGGGCGGGGGGCAGAGTGGAGGTGACTGGGGGGATCCCAGGTTCCCAGGGGCCCTGAGGCAGCCCAGTAGGGGTCTTCTGACCCAGAAGGGATGCAGGCATGGAGCCAACCTTCCCATGGAGGAGGGGCCAGGACTGGAACTGAGACAGGAGAACAAGGGCCTGAAGGGGTTTCAGGGCTGTGACAGGGACACCTTAGGCTGCGTCCATATCTTGGCTACTGTAAACAGTGCTGCAGTGAATATTCAGTTCAGTCATTCAGTCATGTCTGACTTTGCGACCCCATGGACTGCAGCACGCCAGGCTTCCCTGTCCATCACCAACTCCCAGAGCTTGCTCCAACTCATGTCCATCGAGTTGGTGGTGCCACCCAACCATCTCATCCCTGTGGTCTCCTTCTCCTCCTGCCTTCAATCTTTCCCAGCATCAGGGTCTTTTCCAATGAGTCAGCTCTGCATATATGCCCAGGAGTGGGATTGCAGGGTCATTGTTATTGTTCAGTTGCTAAGTCGTGTCCAACTCTTTGCGACCCCATGGACTGCAGCATGTCAGGCTTTCCTGTCCTTCACCAGGGAGTGTCAAAGGTCAGCAGCTGCAGCAGCACAGGACTCAGCCTCCCCAGAGGCAGATGGCAGATGCCTTTGAGTTGTTGTTGTTCAGTCGCTCAGTTATATCCAACTCTTCCCAACCCTATGAACTGCAGCACACCAGGCCTCCCTGTCCTTCTCCACCTCCCAGAGCTTGCTCTAACTCGTGTCCATTGAGTCAGTGATGCCATCCAACCATCCCAACCTCTGTCTCCTCCTCCTCCTGCCGTCAGTCTTTCAGAGTCTTTTCCAATGAGTCAGTTCTTCACATCAGGTGGCCAACATATTGGAGCTTCAGCCTCAGCATCAGTCCTTCCAATGAATATTCAGGGTTCATTTTCTTTAGGATTGACTGGTCATACTCCTCTGTCCAAGGGACTCTCAAGGGTCTTCTCCAGCACCACAATTTGAAAGCATCGATTCTTTGGCACTCAACCTTCTTATGGGCCAACTCTCACAGCCATATGTAACTACTGGAAAAACCATACCTTTATGGTCTACGGACCTCAGTAGAAACCCAGGCAACTAGCAGTCACTTAGAGAGAAGCCTCTGGAATTTCCCTTCAGATAGGAAAGTGGTAGATATCCATGAGAAACATGTCAAAAAATGAGAGAAGGACCTTGAACTCAAACACACAGGCCCAACGGCAGCCCCCTTTCCACCACCCCACAACAGGGGCAGGCATGTGCTGGGTGCGGGGAGCTCACCAGAGTGGAGAGACCCAGGGACGTGGGCTGGACACTGGGAGCTGCGGCCACACATGGGGCTTCCAGCTCAGCGGATGTTTGTGAAGCACCTGCTCGGGGCCAGGCTGGACCAGAGGCTGAGGACCCAGGTGAGCAATGCCGGGCAGGTCCTTAAGAAACTCTTGGTTGAAGGGAGGTAGGGCCATGACTGGACCATCAGCACATCTGCAGGGTGTGTCCATAGAGGGAGGGCAGGTGTCTGGAGCAGAGATGGAGGATGGGGAGCAGGCAGGACACCAGGTGTGAGTGGAGGGTGAAGGGTGTGTCTTAACTGAAAAGGACACAAGAAGGGAGCTGGGGAGGGGAGACCTGGGGGCCCAGCCCGAGGAGTGAGGGCAGCTTGTCTGGGGAGCAGGAATGTTCAGGAGGTGGCAGACGGGGCTGAGTTTGGGCCCCTCTGTAGGGCTTGGGGCACCAGACACTGAGGACAGGATGTCAGCTCCTAGACTCACTGAAGATCCCCGTTCTCAATGTGCTGAGCAAGGAGCACTCTAGAAACATCTCTGTCCCTGTTGCTCGGCCCCTGGGGTCCCTGTGGGAACTGCTCCAGCCCCTCTGGGTCTGAGAGCAAGCCTGCAGCGTCCCATCCCCACGCAGCAGATGGGAGCCCCTGGAGGGCACACGTGGCCTCAAGACCTGGATTCTGTGCCTGGCTCTGCCTGGGCCCCAGGCTCATGGGTGAAGCCCAGCCTGCTCCAGACACCTGCCGAGTCCAGGGTGTCAGGGGCCTGGGAGACTCACCCCTGACCCACTTCAGCCCTGGATGTCAGGGTGTGAGCAGGGAAGGCCCAGGTCACCTGGTGCCTGGATTCAGCCTCTAGTCCCCTCTCTGTGCCGTGTGTGCAGTACAGCGTCCTGGGACACAACTCGGTGGAAGACGCCAGGGCAGCCATGGAGCTCCACTGCATCTTCAGGAGATTTCAATTGCAGCCTGAGAATTTTAGTTGCAGTGTGTGGGATCTAGTTTCCTGACCAGGGATTGAAACTGGGCCCCTGCGTTGGGTGTGTGGCGTCTTAGTCCCTGGACCACCAGGGAAGTCCTTACCTCTTATCTTTACATTTCATAGGAAGGAGTCAGTAAAAAATATTCCAAAGAAGAAAAGAAACAAGCACCAATATAAGCATGCTGTATTGAAATATAGCAGTGACAACCATAAAAGAGAACTAAGTGAGCTGAAAGTGCCTACATTTGGGTAGCAATTGTTAAGGACGGGGCATTTGGCCTGGAGAACAATTGTTTTCTATTATAAGCTTTGGTACATTATTTACTTAAAAAAATTATTTGGGTGTTATTTTTAGAAGAACTTAAAGTGCAATGGGGCAGATAGGTAAATTGGATTGGAAAGAGAGACACAGGGAGCTTCACCTTTGTAAGGTGACAGGTACACAAGTGATATATTATTTATATGCTTCTGAATATCTAAAATATTTTATAAATTATTAAACAGCATCAGTAAAGTGATGCTGTTCAGAGAGGGTAACTGAAGGTCCAGGGTTGTGGAATGTAGGATACAGGGCAGAGCATAAAAATACAGAAGTCAATCATGGACAGAAGGAGGGACAGTTATGACCACGCCAAAAGAAGAGGAGTTAGAAAAGGTGGAGATACACAGATATTTTGAATTATAGTTGGGAGAAGTTGAGAAATTACAAACCCCGCTGCAGGCATACAGCTGTAGTTCTGGGTTTCAGCAGAAGATAGGAGAGTTATGGGAATATACTATAGGAAGTCCCCTACATACGAAGCTTTATGTTGTGAACTCAAAGATACGAATGCACGTTTACAAAAGTTCGTTCATTGCCTGGTGTACAGCGTCACGTGCTTGCATCCTCTCAAGGGCCTGTGCTTTTGTGTACTTTACAGTATAGTACTGCACAGGGTACAGTGGTGGAGTTGGTGATGGTTTAGTCACTAAGTCATGTCAGACTCTGGCGACCCCAGGGACCGTAGCCTGCCAGACTCCTCTGTCCATGGGATTTCCCAGGCAAGAATACTGAAGTGGGTTGCCATTTCCTCCTCCAGGGGATTTACCCGACCCAGGGATAGAATCTGAGTCTCCAGCATTGCAGGTGGATTCTTTGTTGCTGAGCCCCCAGGGAAACCCAAGGTACAGTAGTACATTATCTTTATTTCAAGTCCAGGATGTCCAGAAGCAAGCGTAAATGCAGCAAAGATGTACTGGTACTTGACTGTTCAGTCGATGCCAGCCTCTCTAATACCAGTCGTTTTACTGAACTTTTCAAGTTTTACAGTACCTTTCAAGATACTGTACTGTAAGATTAAAAAGGTTTATTTTTATGCTTGCTTTTTATGTATGATTATGTGGCAAGTATTATAAACCTGTTACCGTACAGTACTATATAGCCGATTGTGTTAGTTGGGTACCTAGGCTAACTTTGCTGGACTCACGAAAAAATTGAACTTACAAATGTGCTCTCAGAACAAAATTCATTTATATGCAGGGGACTTACTGTAGTCTCCTAGGGCTGCTGAAACAAGGTACCATAACCTCGATGGCTTAAAATAGCAGAAAGTTATTCTTTCACCGTTCAGGAGGCTAGATATCTGAACTCAAGGTATCAGCAGGGTCACACTCCTCTGGAAAACCTGAGGAAGAATCTATTCCTTGTCCTTCCAGCTGCTGGTAGCTGCTGGTCTTCCGTAGTGTTCCAGGGCTTCTGGCAACATCACTCCTATCTCTGCCTCTGTCTTCACACCACCTTCTCCTCTGTGTGTTTTGGGCTATGACCTCCTTCTTTATTGGCCACACCTTGAGGCATGCCGGATCTTCCTCGCCAATCAGGGATTGAACCCGCGCCTCCTGAAGTGGACACGCAGAGCCTTAACCACTGGACCACCAGGGAGAGTCCTACATCTCTTTGAGAAGGACACTTATTATCGCATTCAGGGCTCACCCAGAAATCCAGGATTAGCTTCTTAGCTCAAGATTTTTATCTTAATCAGATCTGCAATGTTCTTTCCCCCAAATAAAGTAACTTTCACAAGGTACAGGAATTTGACATGGAAATCTCTCTGGAGAATTTTTTTTTTTTCAGCCTACAAGAGGGACTTACAGGATTTAAGGAAACAGTATATTTTCTCACTATTCACCAGTAGATGGGGACTTTCAGTAATCAACAAAAACAGGAAAGAAATTGCTGAATAAATCTGAAAGTGAAACTGACTTGAATCAACAAGCATGAATTTCTTAGTGGACTTGTTCAGCAAAGTTGATAGGCTCCATTTTGTGTGAATAAACCCCTCAGTTTCTGTGATTCCCTTATCCCTTCATTTGGCCAGAAACCTGGAACATTTGTGTAGATTATGAAAATTTCAGATGTGGCAGGGAATAAAGCAATGTAGAGAAGATTCTTCGGGTAAATGTAAATCAACTAAAGCCTGGGTTACAAATTTAAATTTTGACAAATAGAATTGAAGGTCACAATCATCATTTGGGATAAGGAAATATGTTATGAATATTGATAAAATGAAGATAGATGAAGAAGATATGACAAACACAAACATATATGCATCTGACAACGTAGCCTCAGAACATATGCAGCAGGGCAGCCCAGGAGACCGTTCCACAATGATGGAAGAGTCCAATACCTGCCCTGTCCAACACAGTGCATCTGCAGTCGCTCAGTCGTGTCTGACTCTTTGCGACCCTTTGGACTGTATCCCTCCAGGCCTCTGTCCATGGAATTTTTCAGGCAAGAACACTGGAGTGGGTTGCCATTTCCTCCTCCAGTGCCATATAGAAACTGCTAGCAACATGTGGGAATAGGTACTGAAATGTTGCTGGTAGGACTGAGGGGTTGAATTTTTAATTCTGCTTAATTTTAATTAATTAAAAGTGAAGTAGCAAACATATCTACTGGCTGCTACTAATATATTGAACAATGTGGATAAAACAAGAACTGAAGAACTGTGAGGCGACATCATACAGCAGTGACAATATCTGGGAATATCAGTGTGCTCCGCTCAGAACTGGGTTTATGAAGGAAACAAGAAGGGTGACTCTGAGGTGGTAGCCACTGGTCTCACCACAGTAATAACTTTTACTGTCTTCTTTCTCTTCTCCTGTTTTGACTTGAAAAGAGTTGAATGTTCACACTATTCAATAACATATTCTTTATTTACTAGCAGATTTCATCCACTGTCATTATGATTCATGCTTTGTCATGTTTTGGGCTTTAAAAAATATTTTCCCCTTTGGACCTTGGATCAGTATTTGGATGTTCCATTGGGTTGCAGTTAACCTATAGTAAATGTCCTTCTGCAAACTTATCATGTAGGTTCCCTTGACCGTTGCCTCATGTCCACTATGACCCTATCTCTCCTTCCCCTCACCGACGCTAGCTGGCCCAGGAGAAACCTGTATTTACAGTCTTTCCATCTCTTTCTCAGTCTCAAATGCACTGGCTTCTGTCCTGAGGCTCTCAAAGATTTTCAAATACTCACATCCAATGAACACTTTTCAGTGCTGATCCCACATGAGCTCTGCTAACCTCCGCAGCATGTAACCATGTTGACCACATCCTCCTGACACTCTCTTCTCTACTATTATTTGAATGACAGGAGCCTCTTGATCTTTTCCTCTTGATCCTGCCTACTTCTTGGCAGATTCTTCCTCTGCCTGCTGCTTAAATACCAGTGTTTTCTCAGTTCTCCCTTCTCAACCATCTCTGCTTCTCACTCTGCCTAGTCTTTCTGGGAAATTGTACTCATGTCGGTAACTTCAATTATTCCTTTAGGAGATGACACTTCGTGCATGCTAAGTCAGTTAAGTCGTGTCTGACTCTGCAACCCTACAGATGGTAGCCCACCAGGCTCCTCTGTCCATCGGATTCTCCAGGCGAGGATACTGCAGTGGGTTGCCATGCATCTCCAGGGCATCTTTCCTACCCAGGGATTGAACCTGCGTCTGTTTCGTCTACCTGCATTGGCAGGCAGGTTCTTTACCACAAGCGTCACCTGGGAAGCCTCATGATTCATTAGCCTCTTCTTAAACTCCTAACCTGTCCAGCTGGACTATCCTCAGGAACTTCACAGTCAGCCTGTCACACAATTCTGATCTCAGTGAGGCAGCAGTGAGAAGTGGTGTGAAGTGAGATCTTAATTCCCTGCCCAGGAATTGAACCTGAGTAGCCTGGCTTCCCAGTGGTAAAGAATCCACCTGCCAGTGCAGGAGATGAAAGCGACACTGGTTCGATCCCCTGGAAGTTCCCCTGAAGCAGACAATGGCAACCCACTCCAGTATTCTTGCCTGGAAAATCTCATGGGCAGAGGAGCCTGGCAGCTACAATCCATGGGGTTGCAAAGAGTTGGACATGTCTAAGCAACTGAACACACACACACACACACACACACACACACACAGCCTGGATGAAAGCCAGGAATCCTAGCCACCAGAACAGTAAGGGCTAGAGGCTAAAAGCTATTTTCCCCTGGCTCTTGCCCGGAGTGAAAAATGCATTTCTCATAGAAGCAAAAATCTTAAATGCAGGTACAAAGTTTATTATCGGAGACACAGAAGAGCAAGAAGTGGAAGAGGACGCTGAGAAACTGTTAGTTTAGCTAAGACAGAAGCAAGGCAGAGATGAAATCTCGGAGAGAAAGGGTGTCGGCGTACCCCTTAGAGAAGAGGAGCAGAGAAAAGAGGCAGTTCAATCAGTTCTTTAGGGCAGGTCTTTGTCTTCCCTCTGGCCAGACATCCTGCTTTGACCCCTGGCTGATTTGTCTCAGAACCTTGCCCCTAGGTGTGCACACACCTCTCAACCAAGAGGGGTCTTGATAAAAAGGCTTCTCGGAGAAGCAAGACTCTTTATGGCCTGGCACCGTCCCCTGACTTTTGGCCCCCAAGGAACCTTTCTGCGCGTGTGTAGTGTCTCTTGCCCAAAGTGGGGGAATATCTCTTGATCCTTTACTCGAACAAGGTTTAGCCCCTCTCTGGTCCTGCCATGACTATTATTTTCAGGTGTCCACCGGAGACAAAGCTGCTTTTCTGTTTCTGTTGTTACTCCCATTTCAGAAAGCAAACAGGAGGCTGAGGGTAAATGCCAGCCTGGAGCCCACCTAACGCCCGTCTCAGGAAATGCAAACAGGAGGCCGGTTGTAAGTGTTCAGCCTGAAGTTCAACTTGTTCTTGTCCTTAAGAAAACCGGAGACCAGTCATAAATGCCTATCTCTCTCCTGCCTCAGCAGGAAAATAAAGGGGAGAAGAGTGAGATGATCAGACTTCCAGCCGCGACATGCGTGAGGGGCTAACCTCTCTCTCTCTGAGCAGTCTCCAGTCAGGCGGAGCCCATGGAGCACCGTCTGCATGGTGTGCGGTGAGCCTCTCCCACTTTCTCTTAATCACCTGTCAAGGTGAGCGGTTGCTGGCCGGAGGGAGCGGGTCTCATGATTGAGAGGAGCTGAGGCAGCTGTAGCTGCTTGATATCCACAGGACAGAGAGGGGAGCCAGCAGAGAGAAAAGTGGAGAGATCTCAAAAGAGGGAAAGGGAAAGGGGAGGGGGGGAGAGTTGCCTGAATGAGGGGACTGAAGGCCGCCAGGGCCAGGGACAGACTTACCAAACTCAGTGATGTTGACACAGGAGGGTCAGACAGCCACTTGTCACCCACAGGGAAGCTGCTTTCGGTGGTCTACGAGGTGCCAAATCTTCTCCCCAGAAGGGGACAAACGCCCTATGTTGGGCACCACAAAATAGATACCAACCAGGATTCTTGGCCCCCTCAATCAATGGAGACTGATTAGAGGCCAGACAAGAAATTCAGGCAAGACTTTACTGGGGCCCCTGTAGAAACAGGGGGAAGTGAGAACAAGTAACAGATTCCTTTGCTCGCTCCATGAGGCAGAGAAGGTGGGGAACGCTTGCTCCTGATATGCGGTGAGGGTAGGGGTGTGTCCAGGGGTCAGGATGGAGGGGTGGCAGAGGTGGTTTGCCCACCCCTTGGGTGGTGGTGTGTGCAGGGGGCATGCTCAATACCCTGCTTTTCTCTCAAGTCCTTCTTTTTGCTCCAGGCTCTTCAGAAGTGGCAGTTGGGTTTTTCTTTTTTATTTTTTGGTCTCTTTGTATCTTTGTCTGGAGTTGGCCCCAAGTGCACAAGCACAAATTTCTTTGCATTTTGTTGCTGGAGGAGACATGTGTCCATGTACAAGCATTGCAGCAAAGGGTCTCAGGTCCCAGTCTGTTTCATACTCAGGAGGGATGTGACCAATAAATAGGACCCAGCAGCCAAAAGGAAACAAACAGAGAGGGTGGACAGAGGGGAGGGAGCCAGCTGCCATTTCCACGTCTGAGTCTCCAAGACCGACAAGTCCAGGGGCTGTGGCAGGGCTGGGAGGGGAAGGAAAGAGAAAAGAGCATGAGATGAATGGGGAAGGATGTGAGAAGAGAGAGGAAGCCAGGAAGCGGGT
The DNA here is from genome assembly GCF_029407905.1 of Bubalus kerabau. Classification (NCBI taxonomy): domain Eukaryota; kingdom Metazoa; phylum Chordata; class Mammalia; order Artiodactyla; family Bovidae; genus Bubalus; species Bubalus kerabau. The sequence continues at coordinate 20,402,676 of NC_073642.1, forward strand.
GTTAGGGGATGTCAGAAATTGGTGGAGAAACTGCAGTGAAGAGAATTAAGTGTCCCTGGGCTAGCCTTGTGTTAAAGTGAAGGTGTTAGTGGCTCAGTTGTGCCTGACTGTTTGCGAGCCCATGGACTGGAGCCTGCTAGGCTCCTTTGTCTGTTGGATTTCCTAGGCAAAAAGCTGGAGTGGGTTGCCATTTCCTTCTCACAGGGATCTTCATGACTAAGGGAGCAAACTCTAGTCTGCCACATTTCAGGCAGATTCTCTACCATCTGAGCCACCTACAAGAGCTTCTCGGACTAAATACACCGTGTCAGCCACGTAAACCAGCAGGTTGATGCCTGTCAGGATGGCTACAGCCAGTCGCTGGTCCCAGAAGCAGACAAAGATGTTGAGTTGATCACCGCAGCTCATATCACTGGACCGCTGGGGCTGCCCCCCCAGCTTCTCGTGGAACTGGTAGAGGGGCCAGACGATCACTGCCGTGAAATAGAGGAGGACGGAGAGCACCGTCTGCACCCACAGCAAACGGGGGAAGCGGAGGGGAAGCTTTTTGTCATTGTCACAGTCACACCCATTCACAAGGAAGTTCACGACCCCCAGGACGAAGCAGATGGCGTACACGGCCACACACCACACCAGGGCCGGCTGGTGCTGGTACAGGTCAGTGTTGCTGATGAAGGCGAAGATGATGTTGGCCACATAGTTCTCCAGCCTCCTGAGCACACCTGGGAAGGTGGGCCAAAAGCAGGACATTCCACGGGGTCGGCGACAGACCCAGACCACTTCGATGGCATAAAGCAGAGCAGCCACGCAGGAGAAGACGGTGGCGATGATGGCGCGGTTCCGGGTGGGGCCTGGAGAAAAGACCTGGATATAGGTGCGGCCGTAGATAGCAGCAGCTGAGAGGCAGACGATGGCGAAGTAAGAGCAAAAGGCGTGGAGAACGCCACCCCAAGACGAGTGGAGCTGGAGGAGGGGCTGGATGTCACATAACGGCAGTCTGAAGAGATTACACAACTCCAGTATTAAGCCGAGAAGGGTCAGGCTGAAGCAGATGCACCAGATGAACAGGCACCAGTTGATTACACCCACCTCCTGAATGTCCTCATTGGTCAGCAAGATGGGCACGAGGGTAGAGAGCAGCTGCCCCACGCGGAGGGAGAGGCTCCGGCCTAAGAATGAGCAGAGGAAGAGGCTCCAGCCTGAGGACGAGCTCATAGTACTCCTGATGGTCAGGCAGGTCACGGGCTGCGGTGTTGTATGTAACCTTGCTTGCTTTCCACCCAAAGTCTTGTGAAGAGTTAAACACGGCTCCGGAGTTGGATGTTCTGTTTCCTCTTTCGCTGGGCTGGTTCAGCTCTCCTTCTGTCCTTGATTTTTCAGAAGTATACAAACACTGATCTTTAGAACAGACGCACTGATCTTAACAAAGTAAGGACCACACTCGTGTTCTCAGTCCCCAGCAAGGCGCCCGGTAGTTAATGTCAAGTCTCCAATACCCTCAGGGTATAGCTCACATCCGTTTCCTGCCCCCCTCTTTGTATAAATGGGGGCTGAGCCTTGCAGTGCTGGGAGTTGGTTCTCTTGCACAGTGATCTGCCTTCTCCCCTGGTGGCTGGCTTCCTTAATGTAAAGCTACTTTTCTTCTATCCAGTGCTTGTCTCTCTGTATTGGCTTCTTCAGCGAAGAGCAGCCTGAGCCTGAGCTGGGGGACAGTGTTGGGCATCCAGGCAGGAGTCAGATCCCTGGGGCTCCAGCCCTTCCAGCTCCCTCTGTGACGAGGAGAGGAGTGCAGCTGGGAAGGCTGAGGAGGATCTACAGGGTTGAGCCAGCAGCTGCTGAATTGTTAGTTTCCAGAATTTCCTCTGTCCCTCCCCACTCCTTGCTCGTAGCCTGCTTTCACTTTCTGTTGAGAGAAGCAAACTGGCCTCTGAAGGAGCAGCTGAGCTCTTGACTGAGTGAGTAGAGGGTGTGCGCCCCAGGAGCCCCCCATCCCCTCCTGTTTGGGCAAAGCATTTGCCCTTTGGAACTTTGTGGTCAGTTTGGACACCACAGGAGTGGGACATGGCTTGTTTATGACCCTGTGTGTGCCTCTTCTTGAAGAAGAATTTGTTTATTTGAAATATGTCCTGGCGGAGCAAGCAAAGTGAAGTGAGGGGGCCATATCTATCCCTTCTAGAAGTCCACTGGGACGCATCTTGGCCAATTGGCAAAACTAGAGTATGACTCTGTAACCAAGAAGAAAAATGAGTTTTAAATTTTCATACGTCCTAACCCATGTATGTTTTCTAGTCTAAAGAAAAGTGTACCCCTTGAATGGGTCTCTCAATTCCTCCACTCTTTTGCAGTTTGAACGGATTTGTTAATATTTGGTAAGTGGGAGGAAATGCCATGGGCAGCTTTCCTGTTACTCTATAATAAAGGTTCTTCCAACAAGGGCACTAAATTAATGCTATTGATCTCGGGTGGCCTCGACCTGTGTTTTCAATCTGAACCATTCTCTGGGGAATAAACAACGGACTGTGAAGAACCCCAGAGTCTTGAAGAAAGCTGTCTGCTGTGTTGGTGAGGGGCAGCGATGTGGCCCTCCCGCCTCAGTGATCAAAACAGCAGGTCCTGCCTCTGCAGGGAGAAGGGCATCGCCACTGCCAGCATTAAAGGTGATGTTAGCCTGGGTGTTTTATTTTTCTTTAATTTTTATTGTCTCAAGGACAAAAATTACTAGGTGACTATATTTTTGCATGGAAAGTTTCTCTTCATAGTTTTGTTGATGAGTGGTGTTGGATGGGTGGGTTGCTGATGCCACAGTTCAGGAAACTGTATTGCTTGAGTTTGTGCTGCACAGACATGTGTTTCTATGTGTCAGCTGTTTTCTGATGCTGCTTCCTGCTTCTCCAGGACAAACACATAATATGATCTAAATAGATGTAAATATACATGGATTTTTTAAATTGTCTGGAATTTCTGGATACCATCAACCCTGCTACCAATCATAGATGAAGCCTTGCCCTTTCTCCTACAACTGTAATGTTCCTTTTTAACCTCAATACAAAGATAAAAGAAAAAACCCACAAACCTGACATACGTTAATTGCCCCAAATTTTCTCAGAGCTGGGAAGGATGGAGGAGATTTTTATTCTCACGAAAGCCCCCGTCTCTGGGAGCCCTTCCCGATGTCTCCCCCTCGCACCTTCCCCGGGCCCTGGGGGCATGGCCCAGCCCAAGACAACTAGCAGTTGTGTCCCCAACACTAGACTTTCTGTCCCCTTAGCTCTTAAAGGACCAGACCCCGGAGAACTGTATTTAAAGGTGTGTGCCTGCGTGCACGCCCACCGCGTGTTTGCCTGTGTATGAGCCTGTATATCTGTGCTCACACGTGTATTGGGACCAGCAGCCTTTATAATAACTGGTGGCCAGGAAGCCACCAATATTGTGCTTAGTCTCCTGTTCTCAGCCGCAAAGCCTCAGAGCCCAGCATCCTGGAGTCAGCAGGACTGGAGGAGTCAGGCATCAGAGCTGTGGTGGGGGCGGTAAGGGGGACAGGGGAAAGCAACCCACTGCTGCCCCTCGCTCCTGTACTGGGATGAAGCATGAGTTCTTCACCCGGGGGCGGGTGGGGTGGATGGGGAGGGCTCCAGGACATGCTTCCCGTGGCAGGCAAATCCTAAGAAGCAATGAAATAAAATTCATATTTTAAGGCAAGACAAGAAAAATTGAAACAAAATTCGCCTCTGCCTGTTTGACCTTATCCCTGCCCTGAAGTGTGCAGTGTGCATCTGCAGTACGTGTCAACCAGATCTTCCGAAGGGCAGAAATACCCGACCCGATATAAAGACCCATTTTTGTTCTTCTAACCCCAGCCTTGTGACTTTACATGACACTCCTCCCTATGACCTTATTAATGTCACTCGCCATATTACTCTTGTCTAGCACTTTACAAGGGTGTTGTTTCTCGCATTAACAAATGTGTCATTGAGCCTCTGATAAACATGGTGATGACCAGGTGACCTTACATACAGTTTTATAAGATCCATGACTCGAAATATGGGAAGAAGCAACAGGAGGGAACCATTTCTGAGAGCCTGACAGACAAGTGAGACAATTATTCCAGAGGAGTTTGGCTACTGTTACCAGAACTAGAGAAAGAATTGCACACCCAGTGGCCCATCAATGGAATCCTCCCCTGACCTGGGAAAATTCCTCCCAAACCTTGATTGGAATTAAGATGGAAACAAATAGATTGTGTGATAAAGAATGTTGCCCACCACTGAGGTCTTCCAAAATCAAGTCACTAGCTGCTGTAATTCACTGACCTGCAATCCACTCTGGAAAGAAGTCGTGAAAACTGTCAGGATTGCACTTTGTACTCTGAGAAAACTGGCAGAACCTGCCCTCACATACTTGGATATTTCAGGAGACTTTTCTATGAACCCAGTTTCCTGCATCTGTCCATGCTAGGAAGCACTAAAAGCATGAACCATGATATGTATTCTTCCTGAGTGAAGTAACCTTCTACCAAGGCGTGGGCTGGTTTCATGGCCTTCCCCAAATCACATCAACATTGACCTCCAACCCTGATCTCCTCAAAACAGCTCTTGGAGCTTCTTGAGAGACTGTCTCCCCAGTTAAACTTCTCAGGTTGGTTCCAATAAAATTTCCAATTCTTTCTTAGGTTGTCTGACTATTGGCTAATTTTTTAACCACAAAAGCAAGTATGCGTTGACCTCCACAAGTCTCAGTGCAGAAACCTCAGATTCATATATTTTTCTAAATCAAATTGAACACAACCCTGGGACCTCATTTCCCAGGAGGATGGAAATGTCTCTGCTTCAGTAAAAGAATTATCTAGGGTGGGCTCACCTGAGGGGCTCGCTGTCCAAGCCTGGTGGTTCATGGGGCAGCTGGTCAATTCCTCCTGTTGAGAGGTTAAGGGACATTTGTCACAATTCCAAGGCTGCTGCAGTCCCCTCACTGTGGCCCTCAAAAGAAAGTGTAATGATCCTGTATTTAGTCCAACCCTCTAGTCTTAGGGTATTCCTTGGTGGCTCAGATGGGAAAGAATCCTTCTGCAATGCAGATCGACCTGGGTTTGATCTCTGGGTTGGCAAGATCCCCTGGAGACGGGTTGTCAACCCACTCCAGTATTCTTGCCTGGGAAATCCCACGGACAGAGGAGCCTGGTGGGCTGCAGTCCATGGGGTCGCAAAGTGTCAGACATTACTGAATGAGATACACTTAGTCTTCTCATCATAGAGGAGGAGCAGCTGGACCCCAGGGAGGGGCAGGACTTGTCCAAAGTCGCCCTGTGTGTGGCAGAGTCAGAGTCAGGACCAGGTGTCCTGTCCCCAGGCTGGCTGTCTGTCCACGGCCGCACGCTGCTTGTTATAAGTGTGGCAGCAGCGTCCTCCAGGCTGGGATTCTGCCCCGTCCACGCAGGTCCTGCACAAACCTGCCCTGTAAACCCGAGGAGGGCACTCACTGCTGCTGAGTCAGTTTCCTCATCTGCTAGATGGGGGAGGGGTGCCAGAGACCCCTGGTCCATCCCACCCCCTTCTTCCCGGGGCCCTTGGATTTGCCAGTCCTGGAGACTCAGACGTGGAGATGGAGCCGGCTCCCTCCCCTCTGTCCACCTTCTCCACCCTCTCTGCTTGTTTCCTCTTGGCTTTTGGGTCCTGTTTATTGGTCACATCCTTCCTGACTAAACACACCCTCCTTCCCCACGACCTCTGCTTGGTGGGGAACATGCTTCTCTTTCATAACATGAGTTTCCTTAATCACTTTCCAGGGGTCCAACTCTCCAGTGATTCTTGTCAAAAACACACACTGCTTCCAGGCACCCCCACAGTCTGAGGTCTCCCAGACTTCCTTGTTCCCGCACATTCTTGACTTTCCACTTCTTCAGAGTCCAGCTCAGCAGCCACAACGCTCTTGCCTTATTTAGGGAGCTTGTGTTTCCTTTAGGAAAAGCAAATTCCTTTCTGCTGGGCATATAGAGGGCTGACCATAAGCAGGGGAAGATGAAACAGAAGCCCAGAATGAAGAGAGGCAGATCTGGGGTTTGCGACTGGATTCACAGTCACATCTGCTCTGACTCCAAAGGAGACAGGCTGGGGGAGGAGCTTAGAGATGCCCAGACAGGCCTGTCTCCAAAGGCAGAGAGAAGGGAGGCGACTTGGGTCCAGAGGTCTTGGGAGGGGGAGCTGGTGACCTGAAACCCACCTACTTGGTGACCACGGCCTCCCCCAGGCCTTCAAAACACACAGTTGATGGAGAAGACCTCCCAGTACCCAAGCCTCAGGCCCTTCCCTTGCTCCCTGTCTGGCCTGGGCTTCTTGTCTCCCGGGGCAGCGGCCAGAGGCTCCCTCCTCAGCCGGCCAGAGCCTCCTCTGCACAGGGTGACTCCAGCTGACGCCCCCAGACTATGGCCTGAGCCGCATCCAGAACACAGGACCATTCTCTGGTCCTGGAGCAGCTTCTTGGAAAAATCACAGCATCAGCCTTCTTAAGTCTTCCTCTGAGTGCAGAGAATTGGGGCCATTCCCTCCTGTGGCCTCAGGCTTATTTCCCCTGGGTGCCAGTGCAGACGGCCGATCATGCGGCCCTTGTCTGTGTGGTTGGCTCCTGTCTAAAAGTGCCTGTTGGGAGGCAGGTGAGCTGAGGAGAAACAAGGGGGCTTTAATCAAGCCCTGTGAAGTTTCTCCCTGCTGTCTCCGGACTTTTCTGGCTGGCTACTTCCCTTTTCAACAGGCAATAGGTAGTCTGGCTGAGACAGGGGTGCTGCTGTAGGACCTCTGAATGAGGTACTGCAGCCAGAGCAGGACAGACAGGAGCCAGGAGGTTATACCTGGATCTGAGAGAAGGGGGAACGGGCTCAGCATTTCCTGAGGTTCTCGCTGAGCTTTGAGGGAGACAGATCTGTATTCAACGCAGGCTCTCTCAGAGAGTAACTGTGTGACCTTGAGGAAAAAACATAACGTGCTCTCTGAGCCTCACTTTCATCATCTCTTAAAGGGGGATGACAATAATAATATCCCTGAAAATGAAATGAAATAGAGATAATAAGTCACCTAGTCAGACTGGTGGTGTGTTTTGTCACTCAGTCATGTCTGACTCCATGCGACCCCTTGGAATATATCCCACAGGCTCCTCTGTCCAAGGGGATTTTCCAGGCAAGAATACTGAAGCAGGTTGTCATGCCCTCCTTCAGGGGATCTTTCCGACCCATGGATCGAACCCAGGTCTCCCACATTGTATGTGGATTCTTTACCATGTGAGCCACCAAGGAGGTGCTGGGCTGTTCGTGCTAAAAAATGTTGGCTGTTTTATCTTTCTGGAATACAAGGTACAAATTCATGACAATCCGAGTATAAGATCCTGCATCCACATGACTGGGTTCAAATCTCAGCTCTGCCACTTCCTACTTGTGTGATCTTGGTCTAGTTACCCACTGTGGGTCTGTGATAATGGGGACACTGAGTGCATAGTTCATGGGCTGCTGGGAGGAACAAAACATCCAGAACAGTGGTTAGCCTGCAGTGTGTGCTCTGTGTGACACCTCTCTTAACTTTTATGTCAATACCTGCCCTGTTGGCCCACGGCAAATGTTTCTGAAATGAATACAACAAGTGCTTACAGCTCAGACTATAGCCTGGACCTACCAACTGGGATGTATTCCATCCCTTCTGCGTTTTGGGGGAATATTTGAGAATCTCTGAGTCATGTTTTGTCCCATTTAATCCTCCTAACAACACTTGACCTTCTGTGATGGATATCTCCAAGGAGGGAAATCACTGAGGACCTGACCTCATCACCACATTTGAGGACAATCCCATAATGTGTGCACCCTGGGGAGAGACTGGGCCTGACCCTCAATAAGAAAGAAAAGGAAAGGAAAGGAAAGTGCAGTCGCTCAGTCGTGGCCAACTCTTTGCGACCCCATGGACTGTAGCATCCCAGGCTCCAGCGTCCATGGGGATTTCCAGGCAAGGATACTAGAGTGGGTTGCCATTTCCTTCTCCAGAGTATCTTCCTCATCCAGGGATTGAACCAAGGTATCCCACATTGCAGGCAGATGCTTTACTGTCTGAGCCATCAGAGAAGCCTCAAGAAAGAAAAGGCCAGATAAATATTGCACCTGCCCCACAACTGGGGCCTGGACACACAAGAACAGGTATACACGGAAACAAAGAGAGACCAGAATTCCTTCTGCAGGGCCTGCAGAGCATCCAGTGTGCTTCCAATGGCCACGGTGCCGGGACCAAGTGCCCTTGGCTGTGAGCTGGCTGTCCAGCACCCTCATTTCTGGTCTGAGCCTGTTCTCAGGCTGGTCCCTTCTAGCAGTTCTCCAAGCTATCCAGTATCCTTCTAGTACAGTTCTCTGCTTATGCTGCCAGAGATGTCTCTGGAGGGTGCAGTTAACAGCCTTTAGGAGTAAAAGCAGGAGCTGTTATCTCCATTTTCTGGATGAGCAAACTGAGACCTAGAGTAGCATAGACTGAGCACAGGACTACTGTGAGCCCGGCTGAACTCAGGTCTCAGTTGAGGGTTGGGGGGTGGTGTGTAGACATATAAGGTGAAAGGCTCTGAGATGACCAAGAGAACTGGAAACAGTTGTCAGTGGCTGGAGGCACAGGAGGAGGCTGGAGAGGAAGAAAGGGGTCTGATCTTGCAAGGCTTTGCAGGTGGGTGATGTTGTGGAGTCTGTGTTCCATCCTAAGGGAGCAAACAGAAATCTTCAGAGTATCGTACTTTGACTTTACTCCAAACCAGTCTTTGAGGGAAAGGATGGAAATAGAGGAAGCATCTAGAAGCTTATGGCAGGAGTACAGGTGAGGGGATGGATGGATCTGGACCAGGTGGTCTAAAGATGAAGAAGAGTGGGTGGGTTCAGGAGCATATTGTGAAGAGCATCTGGGAAGGTGGTGCCATTGACTGAGATGGAAACATGAGGAAGGATCAGCGTGTGATGGGAGTGGGGGATTGAAGAGGTGGGACTGGACATACTAAGTGTGACGTGTCCCGAGACATCTGGGGGGGGAGATCAGGAGGCAAGTGTATATGACTCTGGATCCCAGTAGAGATCGGCTCTGGAGACAGGAACTGGGGAGCTGTCCTCCCTCGGCCTACACTCTTCTTTCAGTTTCTTCTTAAACGTCACATCCATGGAGCAGCCTTGCCCGCCCGCCGCCAACAGGCCCTCCAATAACCCTTCTTACCTGTGTTCCCTTTATCGTGGCATTAATAGCCCACTGACTGATGTTATGTATTGATGTGCACGTCTCCTGTACTAGAGTGCAAGCTCCATGAGGCCGGAACTCTTGGTTCTGTTCTCTGCTCTCTATCCAGTGTCTAGAATAGGGCCTGGCACACACACACTTAGGGAACAAGAATATTTATTGATCAGTGGAATCTTAAAGTCATCGGACTGAATGAGGACAAAAAAGGCTCCCAGAAAAAAGGTGGTCTGGGCCCAGGTCCTGAGCAAATGGTTCCTTCCTGTTGCTTATTCCCATATCTGGAGCTGTTGTTGTGGTTTAGACGCTAAGTCGTCTCTGACTCTTTGAGACCAATGGACTGTAGCCCACAAGACTCCTCGGTCCATAGGGTTTTCCAGGCAAGAATGCTGGAGTGCGTTGCCATTTCCTTCTCCAGGGCATCTTCGAGACCTAGGAATCAAACCCAAGTCTCTTGCATTAACAGGCAGGTTCGTTATCACGGAGCCATATGGGAACAGTCACTGCATTACAATCCTGGATCTTATAAACTATATACATTATATGAATCATTTCAAGAGGCCTAGTCACCATTAATTTTTCATCACATTCTTAATCACACATCTGTTAATACAAGAAATAAGGCATGGATCCTTAAAATAAGCAGAGCACAAGTAGTACAGTTAGAGACATTGATCAGGTCCTAAGTAAGTTAGCAGTGCTATCTTCTAAGGACTTACACGGATACCTCTAGAAACTGTCACCCTTGTGGTGAAATGGGTATTTCTTCCCTTGAAGAGGTCTGGTTAAGGCACAATGCAGATGAAATATGCACACTAGAGGAGAGGGAAGAATCTGAAACAGACCAATAATGTTCAATTTAAATTTTTCTCGTTTTGTCTTAAAATAGGAATTTTATTTCATTGTTGCTTAAGATTTTCCTGCCACAGGGACCACCTCCTGGAAGTCCTTCCCTTCCATCCTTCCAGCCCCCTGGTGAGGATCACAGGCTTCACCTCAGTACAGGCGTGAGGGGCAGCAGTGGGGTCCCTCCCCTCCCCTCCCCCGCAGCTCTGCTTGTCTGGCCCCTCTGGCCCTGGTGACGCTAGGATGCTGGGGTTGAGGCTTTGTGGCTGCGAACAGGAGAAGAAGGCTTGTGGAGCATTTCTCATCACCAGTTACTATATAGGGCTGTTGGTGTCATTGCAGGGCGGCACATGAACTTTTATGCAGAGTACGTCATGAGAAACACTGGGCTGGAGGAAGCAAGCTGAAATCAAAATTGCCGGGAGAAATACCAATAACCTTAGATATGCAGATGACACTACCCTTATGGCAGAAAGTGAAGAAGAACTAAAGAGCCTCTTGATGAAAGTGAAAGAGGAGCGTGAAAAAGTTGGCTTAAAAATCACCATTCAGAAAACTAAGATCATGGCATCCGGTCCCATCACTTCCTGGCAAATAGATGGGGAAATAGTGGAAAGAGTGGCTGACTTTATTTTTTGGAGCTCCAAAATCACTGCAGATGGTGATTGCAGCCATGATATTAAAAGATGCTTGCTCCTTGGAAAGTTATGACCAACCTAGACCTCATATTAAAAAGCAGAGACATTACTTTGTCAACAAAGGTCCATCTAGTCAAGGCTATGGTTTTTCCAGTGGTCATGTATGGATATGAGAGTTGGACTATAAAGAAAGCTGAGCGCCGAAGAATTGATGCTTTGAACTGTGGTGTTGGAGAAGACTCTTGAGAGTCCCTTGAACTGTGAGGAGATCCAACCAGTCCATCCTAAAGGAAATCAGTCCTGGGTGTTCATTGGAAGGACTGATGTAGAAGCTGAAACCCCAATATTTTGGCCACCTGATGCGAAGAGCTGACTCATTTGAAAAGACCCTGATGCTGGGAAAGATTGAAGGCAGGAAGAGAAGGGGACGACAGGGGATGAGATGGTTAGATGACATCACCGACTCAATGGAAATGAGTTTGGTAAACTCCGGGAGTTGGTGATGGACAGGAAGGCCTGCGGTGCTGTTATTCTTGGGGTTGCAAAGAGTCGGACACGACTGAGCGACTGAACTGACTGACTGACGTGAGCACGCACACGTGTACACACACAGGTGCACTGAACATCCACACCAGTACACATCTTTAAAGAGAGGCCTTGAGGTGCTGTCATGGCCCCTTTAAGAGGTAGCGGGCAGGATGTGGACATTGGGGTGGGCCCAACCTCTTGCCTCACAGGCTGGGCCACATCTCCAGGCTCTGGTCCAGATGGAGGTGGAGAGTCAGTGGGAGTGATTCTCAAAAACATAGATTTGGTGAGGGTGAAAACTGACTAGGGCTCTTTTGAGTTCTAGGTCAATTTGGGGTATTAGAATATGTGGATTTTTTTGGATTTTTGTTTCTTTGCTTTTTTCCCTTTCACCTTTATATGCATGCTAAGTGGCTTCGGTCATGTCCAACTCTTAGTGACCCCATGGACTGTAGCCCACCTGGCTCCTTGTCCATGGGATTCTCCAGGCAAGTGTACTGGACTGGGTGGCCATGCCCTCTCCAGGGGATCTACCTTACCCAAGGACCAAACTGGCATCTCTTGCATTGTCTCCTGCATTGCCCATGGATTCTTTACTGCTGAGCCATGGATGATGCTTTATATCTTTATACTAGGATTAAAAAGAACATTATGTGTGTGAGAAAAGGTACAAGTCTTTTCCTGATGATTGACAGCAGGGGCTGATGGAAACAAAAAGATCTAGAAAAAAATTTTTAATTATATATTTATTTTACCTGATTCCAGAAACTCAGGAAGCAGCAGCAGAAAGCAACAGGTACACAGAAACACACACACGTGTCACCTCACACTCAAGCAATGCAATTCCTTTGGCAATGGAGGCAGCAACAACCACCCCACCCCCACCCCCAAACCACCTGCCTAAGAAATTCTGAAAAGAAACTTCTCTTTAAGAACAAGTCACCCAATAATTTTTGGCTTCCTGATCAGAAGATAGAAAAAGAAAGAAAAAAATAATCTGAGTCTAGCATCACATAAGGCTGCAGTGGCCATGCTCTTCTCCCTGCAGAGGCAGGACCTGCAGTTGTGATCACTGAGGCAGGAGGCCATCACTGCCCCTCACCAACACTGCAAACGGGTGTCGGCAAGTCCCTGGGGTTCTTCACCAGCTTCTTTTTTGATTCTCCAGAGACTGGTTGGGGGTGGAAATCATCCCAAATTCCTTCAAGATGCCCTCTAGGCAGCCAGTGTTGAGTAAGCTAGGAAGAATTTTGGAGCCAATCTCAGGTGAGGCTGAGCATCAGGCGGGGCCCAGGGATCCAATACCTCTGCTTCTGGACTCTTGCCCATTGGGAATCAGTGACCTCCAGAATTTTTTTTTTTTTACCTAAAGGGGAGGTGCACTATATACTCCCTTCTATTGGGAGAAAGGAGGCCCAATGCCTAGCTACCCACCGTCACTGCCACCCAAGAAACACACAGCAACTAAGGCACCCAGAGGGACAGACACACTTTGGCAATGAGGCCCCACCCAAGGCCCAGCGTGTGATCAGCTGCACAGAGGGCTGTGTGCTGTGGAGTCAGCACCTTAGGAGGGGGGAGGGGGCAGTGGACAGAGAAGGAAGGAGTCTCAGGTCCTGATGGATCAGAAGAAGGAAAATGGGGAGAGGTGGTCAGGATACAGGAGACGAGAAAACCAAGGATGACCAGAAAAGGGGCAAAAAGCAGAAAATGTAAAAAGATGAGAAAGAAGCAAAATAGGACATGGGCAACCAAGGAGAATAGGAAGGAGACCGAGCAGTTGGAGGGAAGGAAACAGAAAAGAGAGCGGGATGAATGGGAAGGAGGTGAGGAGGGAGAGGGAACCAGGAAGAGGGCATCAGGGTTCAACAGAGCTCTGTAAAGACACCCCCTGTGAGTGGAGGGGACAAGGGGTACTCAGCTGGTACTCAGTCCCTACAGAAACCTGGCGGGTCCAGTACACCAGGTCGACCACATACATCAGCAGGTTGATGGCTGTCAGGATGGCCACAGCCAGTCGCTGGTCCCAGACACAGCCATAGTCGGTGAGCTCATCAACGCAGCTCATATCACTGTACCAGTGGGGTTGTCCACCTAACTTCTTGTCAAACTGGTAGAGTGGCCAGAGGACCATTGCACTGACATAGAGGAGGAATGAGAGCACCGTCTGCCCCAGATGGAAAATGGTAAGCCGGAGGGGCAGTCTGTTCTCCCAGCCACTCAGCTTCAGCAGCATGGCCACAGCTACCCGGACGAAGCAGGTGAAGTACACAGCCAAGCAGCACTTCAGGGCCGGCTGGTGCCGGTACAGGGAGGTGTTGCTGGTGAAGGAGAAGATGACACAGGCCACAACACTCTCCAGAATCTTTAGCAGGCCTGGTAATGTGTGCTCATAGCAGGGGATGTTCTTCAACTTGTAGTATTTCCATGTGTAGGCCACATCTATGGCATAGAGCACACTCGTGATGCAGGAGAACGCAGAAGCAGCGATGGCCTGGTCTCGGGAAGGACCATAATGCAGGTACTGCATGTAGAAGATGGGGTTGATGATGGAGGTCAAAAGGCAGAAAATTGCCACATAGCAGGCATAGGTGATGGGTAATTTGTACCAGAAAAAAGGAAGTATCCAGTCATAGTAATAGCACTCTAACATAGAGATGAAGCCGGTCAGCGAGAAACAGACGCACCAGATGGTTAGGCAACAGTTACGTACAACCCCCCTCTCGTTGTCCATTCTGGCTGCCAGGAAGAGAGTCACATACATGGAGATCATCTGCACGAGGCTGAAGGGGGAGTACAGGGTTTCCATATATACTAGGTCAGGAAGTATCCCTCTGGTAAACATGGTGTTGTGAAGGTCTGGCAGGTTAGAGTCACCAGTATGGCATGGTCTTCACTTAGGACTCGTCAGAGAAAGATCCAGATCTGAAGGTGGATTAAGTGAGATGATCAGAAAAGGGTCAGGCTCTATGAGGGCTGAGGCTCGGGATCTGTGGAGTTTGAACCAGTGGCTCAGACACTCAGGTAAGAGCACAGCCGCTCCAGAATGACTGTCCCCACCCATCACCTTTGGCCTTGTCAGGAGACTTGTCTCATCTCACAAATGGGTTGCATCTGGCCTAAAAATCACCAACATTTTTATGTCTTTTTGCTGCACGTCAATATCTACAGAAATACAGTATACTGTGGTCTTTTTCTACAATCACAAACCTTCAAGTTAGAAAAAGAATTACAAAAAAATTGTTTGGTAACCAATTCTGAGCTGAACGGGCAGGAGATCATTTATAGTTTTGTATGGACTTCCCTGATGGCTCAGACGGTAAAGCGTCTGCCTACAATGTGGGAGACCCGGGTTTGATTCCTGGGTCGGACAGATCCTCTGGAGAAGGAAATGGCAACCCACTCCAGTACTCTTGCCTGGAAAATCCCATGGATGGAGGAGCCTGGTAGGCTACGGTCCATGGGGTCACAAAGAGTAGGACATGACTGAGGGACTAAACTTTCTTCCTTCTTTCTTATTTCACTTAGTGTAAATGTTCAAAAGTCCATTTGCTGAAACAGTAACGTGTTTGATCCCAAAGTGCTTTCAGACCCCAGTGGGGTGTCTGTCCTATAGAGAATATGTATCATGTCACCTGTCAAAACTGAAAAATTCTGAATTCTGGAGAATATCTGACCCCAAGGATTTTCAGAAAGGAACTGTTTATTGTTGTGCTAACCCTGTTCTACAGATGGGAAAACCAGGAGTCAAGTGCCTTCCCTAAGGTTGAAAGCGGAGCAGTGGAAATCCAAGATAAAAATTAAAAAGCCATGGGTTTGAGCACTTTGTTCTACAGCCCAGCAGGTCAACCAGGCCCATGGGTGGGATCCCAGGACCAAAACTCAGGGCTCTGGGACACAGGAGACACCGTCAGGGCCACGGCCTCCTTTTACAGCAACCTGAAGGCACACGTGTCCTGGCCTGTCCTCCCCGCAGCATCACTAGAAGGAGCTGCCGTCTGAGGGGACAGAGCCCCACCCGGAGGAGGGCAGCCTCAGGGGTGAACAGGGAGGAGCCACGGGGTGAGAGCAAGGCCGTGGGGACAGGATGACATGGGAGTAGAGACTGTTATGAATCCCCTCCACCCATTTTTGCCTTCACATGTGACGCTTCCTCATTGAGGAAGGGAGACCCCAACCCAGCATGACTCCAAGGTGGGGCGACATTGAGGAACCACAGAATAGATTAACATAGTGTTGGGCTCCAGGGCTGCCATCCAAGTGGGAGTCTGGAAAGATCTAGGAGAAGTCCTACCTGAGCAGGATTCTCCCGGCCTAGGAGACTGCTTAGCAGTTTCCAGGCTGGGAAGAAGGGATTGGAAATGAACATGGATGCTGTGTCTGAGGCTGATGTATAGTCTTTCAGGGCATCCAGGGAAGGGGTGGGGATGGACGGATGATCACCCCTTTTAAAGGGCAGGAGTTGAAAAAGGAGGCCCCTGCAGGAACCCTGGGAGGGGTTGACCCTGAGAATGCACCCGGGACTGGGGTGGGGGCGGGGGGCAGAGTGGAGATGACTGGGGGGATCCTAGGGTCTCTGGGGCCCTGAGGCAGCCCAGTAGATGTCTTCTGACCCAGAAGGGATGCAGGCATGGAGCCAACCTTCCCATGGAGGAGGGGCCGGGACTGGAACTGAGACAGGAGAACAGAGGCCTGAAGGGGTTTCAGGGCTGTGACAGGGACACGTGGCCAGAGTGGCAGGGACCCTGGAGACCATGGAATTGCCCAGGTCACCGCCCAAGACAGTCCCACCAGCCAGGGCTGCAGTCCTGCTCACACAAGGCCTCCTCCAGGGTCCAGTATTGGGGGGAATGAGGCCCCTCCCAGCCCGCTCCCTCCACAAGGAAGGCCACCCTATTTCCAAGGGACTATTTGCTGAGAGGCCCCCAGGGCTGAAGGGCCAGCAGCCTGAGCCCCAGCCAGCTTCCTGCCATCAGGGGCCTTGTTGCTTTGCTGATAATAAACCCTGGGACAAGCTGAGGCTGGAAAGAGAAACAGAGAGCAAACCTGAGAACCTCCCTGGACTCACAAAGCTCCTTGAGCCCCATTGCATGGCAGCCCTGGAGCCTGCTGGCCTCCTAGTGGGCACTGCCAGGGTGGGGAGGGGCACTGCTGTGAGGGAGGAAGGGAGTATCATGCTCTCTGTACCCCAGTTTGATCCCAGTTTAATTACTTGAAGTCACCCTGAAATTCCACCTAAGATAAGAGACAACTTGAATGCTTTGAATCCATTGAATGCATCAGAGAGAGGATATGGAGAAGAGGAGGCATAGGGGTTCCAACTGCGTGACCCTGGGTCAGGCCTGTGCCCTCTCTGGGCCTCTGTTCCCCCACCTGGAAAGCAGGAAGTAGAAGTTTGTCTGAGTCTCCCAGCAGCCCCTCCTGCACTCTAATCTGTGAGCCTGGACATGGTGCCCCCGTCAGAGCACAGCCGATGTGGCTGAGCCCTGCCTGCCTGGCAGCCAGGCATGTGGACTGGAAGACAGTGAGCTGGGAAGGTCATGGCCAGAACAGAGGAAGGAGGAGGAGGTGCCAGAAGGGCAGAGAAGGGTGAGATGGGATGGACACTCAGAGTGACAAGGAGTAGAGCCTTCATAGCTGGATGATCAGGCAAGCTACTCAATAGAACCTCAGTTTCCCCTTCTGTTCAATGTCTCTATACCTACTTTGTGTCAATTAAATGAATAAAAGCGTGTGACGGGTTCATCAGAACCTGTCACATGGAACCCTCAATCTGTGCCAGTTACCTCCCCGTCCCCCTCACGGAGGACCCAGAAGGCCCTGGCTCTGGACATCAGCACATGCAGCTTGATTTGCTGCAGATCAGGGGCTGCAAACCACTTTGCACTACAGGTGGACTCTTGATGTGTTCAGTTTCCATCACAGTTTCCATCAGTGTTTTCATGAAAAAATGATGTAGAATCACTAGCATTACTATTTCTTCCCTCAGTGTTTGGTGGCTGCACATTGTTTTAATTTCACATGAAAATTCGGATTACAGCTCCTTTTCAAGCCTCAGGAGATACAGTGTCACCTGGTTTGGTTCCCTTGGCAGTGGGGTTGCTGGAGATAAGCAGCTGCTAGCCTCTTTTCTTTATATTGTTTTCCATCCTCATCTCTGTTTAGTATTTTCTATATTTCTCATTCTCATATACAATTGACATAAAGCAGGACTATGATAATCTCATCTGTGACTGGTTTCCCATCTTCGGCATGGCTAGGCTTCCTGCCTGCTCACAGGAGTGTCCACCCCTCCATCCAGGGAGCATCCATGTCCTCAACCTCAACCTCAGCCTTCAATACATTTCAAATGCTGTGAAATCATATGTAGACATGCGTGTACATACATGCATACATGTTTGTAGGGCGTTTCTGTATCTTTTTTCCTGTTTTGTAAACATGAGACCTTGTATTCCCAGAGCATCTTGCTTTTCCACCGCCCCAGACAGGGGCCGCTGGTCCTCTCCAGGGACCTAGTCCTTTCCAGCCCCTTTACTTATTTCCTTCCCTCCTGGCTCCTTGGGCATCAGTGGACCCTCCCCTGTGAGTCTCAGACACTGGGGGACACAGGATATGACAGGGAGTCCTGGGATCCATGTGACCATCATGCTCTGGAGCAGGAGGTCTGGAATCTTTTCTGGAAACTTAAAAAATATGACAAAAATACATTTTCCATTTCTAGAAATTCATCTTGGTCTTCTAGGGCTACTGCAGCCAATTATCACAAGCCAGATGGCTTAAAACAGCAGGAACGCATTCTCTCACAGTTCTGGAGATGGGCGTTTTGAAACAAGGTGTCAGCAGGGCGTCTCTGTCTCTGATGCCCCAGGGGAGGGTCCGTCTTTGCCTCTTTTAGCTTCTCGAGGCCCCTTGGCCTATGGCCGTGTTACCCAACTCAGGCTTGTCTACTTATCCCTCAAGAAGCCAAATACCGAGTGACGAGTGTTGGGCTTTGTCCAGAACAAGGTGCCACTCATCCGCTGTGAACACAATCATCACCCATGTCTGTGCATCACCCGTGTTGGGCGGTGGGTTAAAAAAATACTAATGAACGTTTCCACCATTTTTTGTAGATCATCTGTGTATAGAGGATTGGTAATTATCCAGTTTAGTAGGTCTGAGGTGGAAAACGGAGTATAAGTCCTGTAATAGTCAACTGTTCGCCCTCTTAACAGATCTACTGCAGGGAATTGTCTCAGCGGAAATCTACCCCTTCCTGCCTCTCCACCCAATCCGGGTCTTAAAGGGACAGACTACTTCAGACTCCCTTTCTTCCTCCTGCTGTGGGGGCATTCAGGCTGTGCCCGCCCCCACACTAGATCTCCTCCTCCTTCCACAGAATGCGGGGGGAGTGTTTGGTGCAGACCCTGTGGTAGCCCCTGCCTGGGGCATCAGGACTGGAACCACAGAGGTCAGGGTGTATTCAGTTCCCTTAGAAGCTGACCCCTTCTCCCTCCCTTCCCTGCACAATAGTCTGTCAAGAACACAGGCTTTTCATAGTTTAGTTTCTTTTTACCATTAATTTAGTGCCCTTATTGGAAGAACCCTTATTATGGAGCAACAGGAAGACCCCCCACATAGAATATCCTCCCACTTACCAGATCATTAACAAATCAATTCTAACTGCTGAATGGTGGAGTAATATAGAGAACCATTCAGGGGCCACGATTCTTCAGAATCGAAAACATACATAGACCAGGCTGTATTATAATTTAAAAATCCCCTTTTTCTTGGTTATAGGGTCATGCCTCTAGGTTTGCCAATCTACCAAGAGTCGTCCCAGTGGACTTCTAGAAGGGATGGATGTAGACCTCCCACTTCACTTCACTCTCTCACTCAGCAGATTTCAAACAAACAAACCAATTCTCACTCAGGGAGAGACCAGTACAGAGTCATAAACAAGCCATGTCCCACTCAGGTGGGTCCAAAATGACCCCAAAGTTCCAAAGGGCAAAAATTATGTCCAAATGGGTGGGGAGGGGCTCCTGGGGGCACACCCTGTACTCACTCAGTCAACAGCTCCGCTGCTCATTCAGAGGCCAGTTTCCTTCTCTCAACAGAAAGCAAAAGCAGGCTGTGAGCAAGGGCTGGGGAGGGACAGGGCAAGTTCCGGAATCTAGTAAGTTCCGTAGCTGTTGCAATTCTTATGTTGTAGTTCTAGCAACATACCTATAGATCCTCCCCAACCTTCCCAGCCTCAGCCCCCTCCTCATCCCAGGGGGAGATGGAGGGGCCTGAGCACCGGGGACCTGACTGCTGCTTGGATACCCAGCATTGTACCCCAGCTTAGGCTTGACTTTTGGTTTCTGAAGATACCAATACTGAAAGACAAGCGATGGAGGGAAAAAAAGGAGCCTTCTGTTAAGGCAGCAGGCCAAAAGGGGAGAAGGTGGATCACTGTGCAAGAGAGCCAGCTCCCACCCCTGCAAGATTCAGTCAGGATTTATACAAGGAGGGGAGCAGGAAAGGGTTGCAGGCTGCTCGCTGGAGGAACCCTGTGCTGCTATTTTTGGAGACGTTTGCATTAACCATGAGGCACCTTGCTGGCTTTTAAACTTGGGTGTGGCCCTTACATTTTCCAGATCAGCAGGTCATTGTTCTAGGGGTCAGTGGTCATATATTTCTAGAGAATGAAGAACTAAGACAGAAACTGAGAAAAACAGACACACCAAACCAGCCCATCAAACTCCAGATCTGTTTAACTATTCAGCAAACAAGGTTAAAAAGCACGAGAATTACAATGAGCCTCTCCTCAGGCCCCAGCTTCACGCCTGTCATGGGCTTCTCCTTCCTCCTGGGGCAGCTGCTCCCCACGGGTGCACCCTTCCTCTGGTGACCAGCATGGACGCTCTGAAACGGGGAAGGGGATTGATGAGTGTCCATCTGGTGCTTCTGCTTCACTATGACCTTTGCCATCTTCACAGCAGAGTTGTGTGGGTTCCAGTCCTGCCTCCCCTTCTCCTGGGGTGGCTTTCTCTCCCCCCATGTCTTTTACTTCTTTTCCTTCTAGAAGTCTACGTGGATACATCTTGGTCGATTGGCAAAACTAGAGTATGACTCTGTAACCAAGAAGCAAAACGATTTTTAAATTTTCATACACCCTAACCCGTGTATGTTTTCTAGTCTAAAGAACAGTGTACCCCCTGAATGGGTCTCTAAATTCCTCCACTCTTTTGCAGTTCGAACTGATTTGTTAAAGATCTGGCAAGTGGGAGGAAATGCCATAGGCAGCTTTCCTGTTACTTTATAATAAAGATTCTTCCAACAAAGGCACTACATTAATGGTATTGATCTCGGGTGGCCTTGGCCTGCAGTGGCTTAGAGCAGAGGTGGTTGGGTTCCCAGCCAGAGGTTGAGGCCGGGTCCCGGTGGTGAAAGCACAGGTCCTAGCCAGTAGGCCAGTGGTCAGTGACCAGGGCCCTGGCCCTTCAGCTTTGCAGAAAAGAATTTCCACAAAGACAGATGTGAAACAGGTCAAGTATTTATTATGAGGAAAAAGAGTACAGTACGTGTGGATAGAAACACGGGCAAAGTCAGGGAGAGTCACTGAGTCACACCCTCGTGGCAGTTTGAATTACTTTTATGGGACATTTCTTCGGGATTTCCTTTGGCCAATCATTTTGGTTTGCCTGGTTCCGAGTCCCTGTTTGATATATCTCTGGATCCTCCCATATGTGCATGCATCTCTTACACAGGACGGATTCTTCCGAAGAGGCCTATGGGTAGCCTGGCGTCGGTTAGCATCACTCCCTTTTGACTTCCAAGGAGCTTTTCTGCTCATGTGTGGTCAGGGAGATCTCCTGACTTTGAGAATGAGAAATATGCAGGGCCAGCCTCCTACCTTAATAGTCTTGCTACTCTAGTCTTGGCATTTTGGTCCATAGGGAATGTATCTCCAATCACTTTACCCTGATGGGGTCCATCTACCTCCTATCTCAGTATGAAAAAGAAATTAAATTGTGAAAAGCCTGCCCTCTTTACAGAGGAGTCTTCACAGGCGACGGAGGAAGAAAAGGGGGTCAGCTTCTTAGGGAACTGAATCCATCCTGACCTCTGTGGTTCCAATCCTGATGCCCCAGGCAGGGGCTGCCCTGGGGTCTGTGCCCACTCCCCCCCAGTCTCTGGAAGGAGGAGGGTTTCTAGTGTGAGGGTGGAGCAGAGCCTCAGCACCCCTACAACATGAGGGAAAAAGAAGGTCTGAGTAATCTTTCCCTTTAAGACCCGACAGGACACTCAGTTTGGCCAGGGTGTGTCCAGAATAGGTGTGTGTGTGTGTGTGTGTTAGTGCTCAGTCGTGTCTGACTCTTTGCGATTCCATGGACCGTAGCCTGCCAGGCTCCTCTGTCCATGGGATTCTTTTTTTTTTGAGGTATAGTTATTTATTTATTTATTTTTAATTGTTTTTTTAAATTTTATTTTATTTTTATTTTTATTTATTTTATTTTTTTTAGACTGTCATCTGTTTTTTTTTTAATTTTATTTTATTTTTAAACTTTACATAATTGTATTAGTTTTGCCAAATATCAAAATGAATCCGCCACAGGTATACATGTGTTCCCCATCCTGAACCCTCCTCCCTCCTCCCTCCCCATTCCATCCCTCTGGGTCATCCCAGTGCACCAGCCCCAAGCATCCAGTATCGTGCATCGAACCTGGACTGGCAACTCGTTTCATACATGATATTTTACATGTTTCAATGCCATTCTCCCAAATCTTCCCACCCTCTCCCTCTCCCACAGAGTCCATAAGACTGTTCTACACATCAGTGTCTCTTTTGCTGTCTTATATACAGGGTTATTGTTACCATCTTTCTAAATTCCATATATATGCGTTAGTATACTGTATTGGTGTTTTTCTTTCTGGCTTACTTCACTCTCTATAATAGGCTCCACTTTCATCCACCTCATTAGAACTGATTCAAATGTATTCTTTTTATTGGCTGAGTAATACTCCATTGTGTATATGTACCATAGCTTTCTTATCCATTCATCTGCTGATGGACATCTAGGTTGCTTCCATGTCCTGGCTATTATAAACAGTGCTGCGATGAACACTGGGGTACACGTGTCTCTTTCAGTTCTGGTTTCCTCAGTGTGTATACCCAGCAGTGGGATTGCTGGATCATAAGGCAGTTCTATTTCCAGGTTTTTAAGGAATCTCCACACTGTTCTCCATAGTGGCTGTACTAGTTTGCATTCCCACCAACAGTTTAAGAGGGTTCCCTTTTCTCCACACCCTCTCCAGCATTTATTGCTTGTAGACTTTTGGATCGCAGCCATTCTGACTGGTGTGAAATGGTACCTCATAGTGGTTTTGATTTGCATTTCTCTGATAATGAGTGATGTTGAGCATCTTTTCATCTGTTTGTTAGCCATCTGTATGTCTTCTTTGGAGAAATGTCTATTTAGTTCTTTGGCCCATTTTTTGATTGGGTCATTTATTTTTCTGGAGTTGAGCTGTAGGAGTTGCTTGTGTATTTTAGAGATTAGTTGTTTGTCAGTTGCTTCATTTGCTATTATTTTCTCCCATTCTGAAGGCTGTCTTTTCACCTTGCTAATAGTTTCCTTTGTTGTACAGAAGCTTTTAAGTTTAATTAGGTCCCATTTGTTTATTTTTGCTTTTATTTCCAATATTCTGGGAGGTGGGTCATAGAGGATCCTGCTGTGATGTATGTCAGAGAGTGTTTTGCCTATGTTCTCCTCTAGGAGTTTTATAGTTTCTGGTCTTACATTTAGATCTTTAATCCATTTTGAGTTTATTTTTGTGTATGGTGTTAGAAAGTGCTCTAGTTTCATTCTTTTACAAGTGGTTGACCAGTTTTCCCAGCACCACTTGTTAAAGAGATTGTCTTTAATCCATTGTATATTTTTGCCTCCTTTGCCAAAGATAAGGTGTCCATATGTGCGTGGATTTATCTCTGGGCTTTCTATTTTGTTTCATTGATCTATATTTCTGTCTTTGTGCCAGTACCATACTGTCTTGATGACTGTGGCTTTGTAGTAGAGCCTGAAGTCAGGTAGGTTGATTCCTGCAGTTCCATTCTTCTTTCTCAAGATTGCTTTGGCTATTCGAGGTTTATTGTATTTCCATACAAATTGTGAGATTATTTGTTCTAGCTCTGTGAAGAATACTGTTGGTAGCTTGATAGGGATTGCATTGAATCTATAAATTGCTTTGGGTAGTATACTCATTTTCACTATATTGATTCTTCCAATCTATGAACATGGTATATTTCTCCATCTATTAGTGTCCTCTTTCATTTCTTTCACCAGTGTTTTATAGTTTTCTATATATAGGTCTTTAGTTTCTTTAGGTAGATATATTCCTAAGTATTTTATGCTTTCTGTTGCAATGGTGAATGGAATTGTTTCCTTAATTTCTCTTTCTGTTTTCTCATTATGAGTGTATAGGAATGCAAGGGATTTCTGGGTGTTGATTTTATATCCTGCAACTTAACTATGGTCATTGATTAGTTCTAGTAATTTTCTGGTGGAGTCTTTAGGGTTTTCTATGTAGAGGATCATGTCATCTGCAAACAGTGAGAGTTTTACTTCTTCTTTTCCAATTTGGATTCCTTTTATTTCTTTTTCTGCTCTGATTGCTGTGGCCAAAACTTCCAAAACTATGTTGAATAGTAATGGTGAAAGTGGGCACCCTTGTCTTGTTCCTGACTTTAGAGGAAATGCTTTCAATTTTTCACCATTGAGGATAATGTTTGCTGTGGGTTTGTCATATATAGCTTTTATTATGTTGAGGTATGTTCCTTCTATTCCTGCTTTCTGGAGAGTTTTTATCATAAATGGATGTTGAATTTTGTCAAAGGCTTTCTCTGCATCTATTGAGATAATCATATGGTTTTTATTTTTCAATTTGTTAATGTGGTGTATTACATTGATTGATTTGAGGATATTGAAGAATCCTTGCATCCCTGGGATAAAGCCCACTTGGTCATGGTGTATGATCTTTTTAATGTGTTGTTGGATTCTGATTGCTAGAATTTTGTTAAGAATTTTTGCATCCATGTTCATCAGTGATATTGGCCTGTAGTTTTCTTTTTTTGTGGGATCTTTGTCAGGTTTTGGTATTAGGGTGATGGTGGCCTCATAGAATGAGTTTAGAAGTTTACCTTCCTCTGCAATTTTCTGGAAGAGTTTGAGTAGGATAGGTGTGAGCTCTTCTCTAAATTTTTGGTAGAATTCAGCTGTGAAGCTCTCTGGACCTGGGCTTGAGTTTGCTGGAAGATTTTTGATTACAGTTTCAATTTCCGTGCTTGTGATGGGTCTGTTAAGATTTTCTATTTCTTCCTGGTCCAGTTTTGGAAAGTTTACTTTTCTAAGAATTTGTCCATTTCTTCCATGTTGTCCATTTTATTGGCATATAATTGTTGATAGTAGTCTCTTATGATCCTTTGTATTTCTGTGTTGTCTGTTGTGATCTCTCCATTTTCATTTCTAATTTTATTGATTTGATTTTTCTCCCTTTGTTTCTTGATGAGTCTGGCTAATGGTTTGTCAGTTTTATTTATCCTGTCAAAGAACCAGCTTTTGGCTTTGTTGATTTTTGCTATGGTCTCTTTTGTTTCTTTTGCATTTATTTCTGCCCTAATTTTTAAGATTTCTTTCCTTCTACTAACCCTGGGGTTCTTCATTTCTTCCTTTTCTAGTTGCTTTAGGTGTAGAGTTAGGTTATTTATTTGACTTTTTTCTTGTTTCTTGAGGTATGCCTGTATTGCTATGAACTTTCCCCTTAGGACTGCTTTTACAGTGTCCCACAGGTTTGGGGTTGTTGTGTTTTCATTTTCATTTGTTTCTATGCAAATTTTGATTTCTTTTTGATTTCTTCTGTGATTTGTTGGTTATTCAGCAGCGTGTTGTTTAGCCTCCATATGTTGGAATTTTTAATAGTTTTTCTTCTGTAATTGAGATCTAATCTTACTGCATTGTGGTCAGAGAAGATGCTTGGAATGATTTCAATTTTTTTGAATTTACCAAGGCTAGATTTATGGCCCAGGATGTGATCTATCCTGAAGAAGGTTCCATGTGCACTTGAGAAAAAGGTGAAATTCATTGTTTTGGGATGAAATGTCCTATAGATATCAATTAGGTCTAACTGGTCTATTGTATCATTTAAAGTTTGTGTTTCCTTGTTAATTTTCTGTTTAGTTGGTCTATCCATAGGTGTGAGTGGGGTATTAAAGTCTCCCACTATTATTGTGTTATTGTTAATTTCTCCTTTCATACTTGTTAGCATTTGTCTTACATATTGCGGTGCTCCCGTGTTGGGTGCACATATATTTATAATTGTTATATCTTCTTCTTGGATTGATCCTTTGATCATTATGTAGTGACCATCTTTGTCTCTTTTCACAGCCTTTGTTTTAAAGTCTACTTTATCTGATATGAGTATTGCTACTCCTGCTTTCTTTTGGTTCCTATTTGCATGGAAAATCTTTCTCCAACCCTTCACTTTCAGTCTGTATGTGTCCATGGGATTCTCCAGGCAAGGATACTGGAGTGGGCTGCCATGCCCTGCTTCAGGGGATCTTCCTACTCAGGGATCAAACCCGCATCTCTTGTGTTTCCTGTATTGGCAGGTGGATTCTTTACCACTGAGCCACCTGGGAAGCCCTGAGCTCTGAAGAGTCCTGGCCAATTTCCACTCTCACCCTAAACTAGGTCTCTGGGAGCCCGGCCCACTGACTCCCCACCCACACGTGAACCACAGGATGAGGGTGTGGCTCAGCCTCAATACAAGCAGTTGGGCCCCACCACAATGCCAATATCCTGCCTTCCTAACTCTTAAAGGGGCTGTGACACATGGGCTGCCTCTTTATAAAGGTGTGCAGTTGTGTGCATTTCAGTGCACTTGTGTGTACATGTGTGTGTGCCCACTGCTCCCCTGCATGGAGACCAGCAGCCCTGTACAGTAACTGGTGGCTATGAAGGCACCACCCATCTCCTCTCCTCAGTCACAGAGCCTCAGAGCCCAGCATCCTAATGTCACCAGGGCCAGGGGCCAGGCACTCAGGGCTGTGGGGGAGGGGAGGGGAAGGACCCCCTCTGCTGCTCCTGGCTCCTGAAACATGTGATCGTCACCCAGTGGTAGGAGGAGTGAATGCGGAGGGCTGCCATGAGGTGATCCTCATCATGGGAAAAATCTTAAGAAGGACTGAAATAAAATTCATATTGTAAAGCAAGCAAAGAAAAACTTAAAAAGCACAGTATTTTTCTCTGCTTGTTTTGACCTCCTCTCTCCCCTCTGGTGTGCACTGTACATCTGCATTATTATTCACCAGCCGTCCCCAAGGGCAGAAATACCTGCTCAACCGTAAAGATGAATTTTTCTAGTGAAAGCCATGCAACTCCTAGAGGGTATTAGTGCTTGCTTACTGATGACCTGGTTAATGTCATAGCTGTGCTGCTTGTTCTGCCTATTTTACAAGATTCTTGTTTCTTGCATTAACAGATCTGTGATTGAGTCTGTGATGGAAAATAACAATGAATACACTACTTGAAAGAATTCTTGTAATATATAGTCCTGTAAGACCCATGATTGTAATAGTATGACTCTAGATATGGAAAGAAGCAATAGGAGGGACCATTTCTCAGAAACTGACAGGCTAGTAAGACAGGTGATCCACAGGCCTTTGGCTACTGTTCCCAGGGCTAGATAAGTAATAGCATTTGAGTGGTCTATCAAAGAAATCCTCACCTGACCTGGAAATGCGCATTCCTAGCATCCTGAGACAAAATGGTCAAAGATGCCTCCCAAACCTTGGTTGAAATTAAGACAGAAACACATGGAGAGGGCTTCCTGGTGGCTCAGAGGGTAAAGAATCCGCCTGCAATGCGGGAGACCTGGATTCGATCCCTGGGTTGGGATGATCCTCTGGAGGAGGGCGTGGCAACCCACTCCAGTATTCTTGCCTGGAGAATCCCCATGGACAAAGGAGCCTGGTGGGCTACAGTCCACGGAGTCGCAAAGAGTCAGACACGACTGAGCGACTAAGCGCAAGTAGAGAGGACTGTGCGATAAACCTTGTTTCCCACCACTCAGTTCTACAAGAATCAAGTTATTAGCCACTGGAGTCACTGACTTACAGTTCATCCTTAAAGGAATTCAGGGTGAAAATCAGGGTAAAGCACTTGGTGCTCTGAGAAAACTGGCAGAGCCAGACCTCAGATAGGAGGATATTTTCATGAGAATTTTTTGTGAACTGTTTCTTGCATCTTCCCAAACTTAGAAAAGCACTAAAACCATTAATTAAGATATCCATTCCTCCTAAAGAGCAGTAACCTGTACCAAACTGTGTGCCCCTTGTCACACACATCTGGGCCCCCTCCTTACTTCCTCAGAACAGTACTCAGAGCTTCCTGAGAGACTGTTTCCCCAGTTACACTCCCCAGGTTGATTCCAGTGAAATTTTCCTTTTTTTTCTTATACTGACTGTTGATTAATTTTTTCATCCACAAAAACAAGTATGCATTGACCTCCCCAATTCTGGGTGCAGGAATCTCATAGTCTACTATTTTCCTGAACCAAACTGAACACAGCCCAGGATCTCACATCCCAGGAGGATGCAGATGCCTCTGTGCTTTAGTACAAGAATTGTCCAGGGTGGGCTCACTGTCCAAGCCTCGTGGCTCATGAGGGCGGCTGCTCCGTCCCTCCTGTTGGGAGTTAAGGGTCATTTGTCACAATTCCAAGGCTGGTCCAGTCCCCTCACTGTGGAGCACAAAAGAGAGTGTAAAGGTCCTCTGCTGAATTCAACCCTCTCGTCATAGGGGAGGAGCAGCTGCGCCCCAGGGAGGGGCAGCACTTGTCCTGAGTCACCCTGTGTGTGGCAGAGTCAGAGTCAGGACCAGGTGCCCTGTCCCCAGGCCGGCTGTCTGTCCACGGCCCCACGCTGCTTGTGCCAAGTGTGGCAGCAGCATCCTCCAGGCTGGGATTCTGCCCCGTCCACCCTCGTTCTGCACAAACTTGCCCCGTCCCCCTGAGGAGGGCACTCACTGCTGCAGGGTCAGTTTCCTCATCTGCTAGAGGGGGCAGGGGTGCCAGAGACCCCTGGTCCTTCCCAGCCCCCCTCTTCCCGGGGCCCCTGGACTTAACAGTCTTGGAGACTCAGACGTGGAGATGGCAGCCAGCTCCCTCCCCTCTGTCCACCCTCTCTGCTTGTTTCCTCTTGGCTGCCAGGTCCTGTTTATTGGTCACATCCTTCCTCATTATACAGACCCTCCTTCCCCACAAGCTCTGCTTGGTGGTGAACATGTTTCTCTTTCATAACATGAGTTTCCTCAGTCACTTTCCATGGGTCCGTCCAATTCTCCAGTGATTCTTGTCAAAAACCCAAATCGCTTCCAGGTGCCCCTACAGTTTGAGGTTTCCCAGACTCACTTATTCCTGCACATTCTTGACTTTCCACTTCTTCAGAGTCCAGCTCAGCAGCCCGAATATACTCTCGCCCTGACTGGGGAGTTCGTGTTTCCTTTAGGGAAAGCAATGTTCCTTCTGCTGGGAGAGAACAAAGGGACTGATCCCAAGCAGTGAAGGAGGAAATGGAAACCCAGAGTGAGAGACAGATCCAGTGGCCACGGTTGTCTCCCCAGTTATGCCTGGTCCTGATTCTTGTCATGACCTCCTTCAGGGGATCTTTCCGACCCAGGGATCGAACCCAGGTCTCCCACATTGTATGTGGATTCTTTACCTAGTGAGCCACCAAGGAGGTGCTGGACTGTTGGTGCTAAAAAATATTGGCTGTTTTATCTTTGTGCAATACAAGGTACAAATTAATGACAATCCGAGTATAAGATCCTGCACCCACATGACTGGGTTCAAATCCCAGCTCTGCCACTTCCTACCGTGTGATCTTGGTCTAGTTACCTACTGTGGGTCTGTGATAATGGGGACACTGAGTGCATAGTTCATGGGCTGCTGGGAGGAACAAAACATCCAGAACAGTGGTTAGCCTGCAGGAGTGTGCTGTGTGTGACACCTCTCTTAACTTTTATGTCAATACCTGCCCTGTTGGCCCACGGCAAATGTTTCTGAAATGAATACGACAAGTGCTTAGAGCTCAGACTGTAGCCTGCACCTACTAACTGGGATGCATTCCATCCCTTCTGCCTTTTGGGGGAATATTTGAGAATCTCTGAGTCATGTTTTGTCCCATTTAATCCTCCTAACAACACTTGACCTTCTGTGATGGATATCTCCAAGGAGGGAAATCACTGAGGACCTGATCTCATCAGCATATTTGAGGACAATCCCATAATGTGTGCAACCTGGGAAGAGACTGGGCCTGACCCTCAATAAGAAAGAAAAGGAAAGGAAAGTGTAGTCGCTCAGTCGTGGCCAACTCTTTGCGACCCCATGGACTGTAGCATCCCAGGCTCGAGCGTCCATGGGGATTTCCAGGCAAGGATACTAGAGTGGGTTGCCATTTCCTTCTCCAGAGTATCTTCCTGATCCAGGGATCGAACCCAGGTCTCCCACATTGCAGGCAGATGCTTTACTGTCTGAGCCATCAGGGAAGCCTCAAGAAAGAAAAGGCCAGATAAGTATTGGACCTGTCCCACAACTGGGGCCTGGACACACAAGAACAGGTATACACGGAAACAAAGACAGACCAGAATTCCTTCTGCAGGGCCTGTAGAGCATCCAGTGTGTGCTTCCAGTGGCCACGGGGCCTGAACCAAGTGCCCTTGGCTGTGGGCTGGCTGTCCAGCACCCTCATTTCTGGTCTGAGCCTGTTCTCAGGCTGGTCCCTCTCTAGCAGTTCTCCAAGCTACCCAGTATCCTTCTAGTACAGTTGTTCTCTGCTTATGCTGCCAGAGATGTTCTCTGGAGGGTGCAGTTAACAGCCTTTAGGAATAAAAGCAGGAGCTGTTATCTCCATTTTCTGGATGAGCAAACTGAGACCTAGAGTAGCATAGACTGAGCACAGGACTGCTGTGAGCCCGGCTGAACTCAGGTCTCAGTTGAGGGTTGGGGGGTGGTATGTAGACATAAATGGTGAAAGGCTCTGAGATGACCAAGAGAACTGGAAACAGTTGTCAGTGGCTGGAGGCATGGGAGGAGGCTGGAGAGGAAGAAAGGGGTCTGATCTTGCAGGGCTTTGCAGGTGGGTGATGTTGTGGAGTCTGTGTTCCTTCCTAAGGGAGCAAACAGAAATCTTCAGAGTATCGTACTTTGACTTTAATTCAAACCAATCTTTGAGGGAAAGGATAGAAAAAGAGGAAGCATCCAGAAGCTTATGGCAGGAGTACAGGTGAGGGGATGGATGGATATGGACCAGGTGATCTAGAGATGAAGATGAGTGGGTGGGTTCAGGAGCATATTGTGAAGAGCATCTGGGAAGGTGGTGCCATTGACTGAGATGGAAACATGAGGAAGGATCAGCGTGTGTTGGGAGTGGGGGATTGAAGAGGTGAGACTGGACATACGGAGTGTGACGCGTCCTGAGACATCTGGAGGGGGAAATCAGGAGGCAGGTGTATATGACTCTGGATCCCAGTAGAGATCAGCTCTGGAGACAGGAACTGGGGAGCTGTCCTCACTCGGCCTACACTCTTCTTTCAGTTTCTTCTTAAACGTCACATCCATGGAGCAGCCTTGCCCCCCTGCCACCAACAGGCACTCCAATAACTCACTTGTGTTCCCTTTATCGTGGCATTAATAGCCCACTGACTGATGTTATGTATTGATGTGCACGTCTCCTGTACTAGAGTGCAAGCTCCATGAGGCCGGAACTCTTGGTTCTGTTCTCTGCTCTCTATCCAGTGTCTAGAATAGAGCCTGGCACACACACACTTGGGGAACAAGAATATCTATTGATGAGTGGAATCTTAAAGTCATCGGACTGAATGAGGACAAAAAAGGCTCCCAGAAAAAAGGTGGTCTGGGCTCAAGTCCTGAGCAAATGGTTCCTTCCTGTTGCTTATTCCCATATCTGGAGCTGTTGTTGTGGTTTAGACGCTAAGTCGTCTCTGACTCTTGGACACCAATGGACTGTAGCCCACAAGACTCCTCGGTCCATAGGGTTTTCCAGGCAAGAATGCTGGAGTGCGTTGCCATTTCCTTCTCCAGGGCATCTTCCAGACCTAGGAATCAAACCCAAGTCTCTTGCATTAACAGGCAGGTTCTTTATCACAGAGCCATATGGGAATAGTCACTGCATTACAATCCTGGATCTTATAAACTATTTACATTATATGAATCATTTCAAGAGGCCTAGTCACCATTAATTTTTCATCACATTCTTAATCACACATCTGTTAATACAAGAAATAAGGCATGAATCCTTAAAATAAGCAGAACACAAGTAGTACAGTTAGAGACATTGATCAGGTCCTAAGAAAGTTAGCAGTGCTATCTTCTAAGAAGTTACATGGATACCTCTAGAAAATGTCACCCTTGTGGTGAAATGGGTATTTCTTCTCTTGAAGAGGTCTGGTTAAGGCATAATGCAGATGAAATATGCACACTAGAGGAGAGGGAAGAATCTGAAACAGACAGACCCAAAATGTTCCATTTAAATTTTTCTTGTTTTGTCTTAAAATAGGAATTTTATTTCATTGTTGCTTAAGATTTTCCTGCCACAGGGACCACCTCCTGGAAGTCCTTCCCTTCCATCCTTCCAGCCCCTGGGTGAGGATCACACGCTTCACCTCAGTACAGGAGTGAGGAGCAGCAGTGGGGTCCCTCCCCTCCTCTCCCCCGGAGCTCTGCTTGTCTGGCCCCTCTGGCCCTGGTGACGCTAGGATGCTGGGGTTGAGGCTTTGTGGCTGCGAACAGGAGAAGAAGGCTTGTGGTGCATTTCTCATCACCAGTTACTATATAGGGCTGTTGGTGTCATTGCAGGGCGGCACATGAACTTTTATGCAGAGTACGTCATGAGAAACGCTGGGCTGGAGGAAGCAAGCTGAAATCAAGATTGCCGGGAGAAACAGCAATACCTCAGATATGCAGATGACACTACCCTTATGGCAGAAAGTGAAGAAGAACTAAAGAGCCTCTTGATGAAAATGAAAGAGAGCATGAAAAAGTTGGCTTACAGCTCAACATTCAGAAAATTAAGCTCATGGCATCCGGTCCCATCACTTCATGGCAAATAGATGGGGAAATAGTGGAAACCGTGGCTGACTTTATTTTTTGGAGCTCCAAAATCACTGCAGATGGTGATTGCAGCCATGATATTAAAAGATGCTTGCTCCTTGGAAAGTTATGACCAACCTAGACCTCATATTAAAAAGCAGAGACATTACTTTGTCAACAAAGGTCCATCTAGTCAAGGCTATGGTTTTTCCAGTGGTCATGTATGGATGTGAGAGTTGGATTATAAAGAAAGCTGAGCACCAAAGAATTGATGCTTTTGAACTGTGGTGTTGGAGAAGACTCTTGAGAGTCCCTTGAACTGTGAGGAGATCCAACCAGTCCATCCTAAAGGAAATCAGTCCTGGGTGTTCATTGGAAGGACTGATGTAGAAGCTGAAACCCCAATATTTTGGCCAGGTGATGCGAAGAGCTGACTCATTTGAAAAGACCCTGATGCTGGGAAAGATTGAAGGCAGGAAGAGAAGGGGACGACAGAGGATGAGGTGGTTAGATGGCATCACCGATTCAGTGGAAATGAGTTTGGTAAACTCCGGGAGTTGGTGATGGACAGGCCTGGCGTGCTATGGTTCGTGGGGTCGCAAAGAGTCAGACACGACTGACGGACTGAACTGACTGACTGACATGAGCACGCACACATGTACACACACAGGTGCACTGAACATCCACACCAGTACACGTCTTTAAAGAGAGGCCTTGAGGTGCTGTCATGGCCCCTTTAAGAGGTAGCGGGCAGGATGTTGACATTGGGGTGGGGCCCAACCTCTTGCCTCACAGGCTGGGCCACATCCCCAGGCTCTGGTCCAGATGGAGGTGGAGAGTCAGTGGGAGTGATTCTCAAAAACATAGATTTGGGTGAGGGTGAAAACTGACTAGGGCTTTTTTGAGTTCTAGGTCAACTTGGGGTATTAGAATATGTGGATTTTGTTCTGGGCTTTTTGTTTCTTGCTTTTTTCCCTTTCATCTTTATATGCATGCTAAGTGGCTTTGGTCATGTCCAACTCTTAGTGACCCCATGGACTGTAGCCCACCTGGATCTGCTGTCCATGGGATTCTCCAGGCAAGTGTACTGGAGTGGGTGGCCATGCCCTCTCCAGGGGATCTACCTTACCCAAGGATCAAACTGGCATCTCTTGCATTGTCTCCTGCATTGCCCATGGATTCTTACTGCTGAGCCATTGATGACGCTCTTTATCTTTATACTGAGATTAAAAAGAACACTATGTGTGTGAGAAAAAGTACTAGTCTTTTCCTGATGATTGACAGCAGAGGCTGATGGAAACAAAAAGATCTAGAAAAAAATTTTTAATTATATATTTATTTTACCTGATTCCAGAAACTCAGGAAGCAGCAGCAGAAAGCAGATACACACACACGAGCTTCAGGTACACAGAAACACACATACGAGTCACCTCACACTCAAGCAATGCAATTCCTTTGGCAATGGAGGCAGCAACAACCACCCCACCCCCACCCCCAAACCACCTGCCTAAGAAATTCTGAAAAGAAACTTTCTCTTTAAGAACAAGTCCCCCAATAATTATTGGCTTCCTGACCAGAAGACAGAAAAGGAAAGAAAAAAATAATCTCAGGCTAGCATCACATAAGGCTGCAGTGGCCATGCTCTTCTCCCTGCAGAGGCAGGACTTGCAGTTGTGATCACTGAGGCAGGAGGCCATCACTGCCCCTCACCAACACTGCAGCCAGGTGTCTGCAAGTCCCTGGGGTTCTTCACCAGCTTCTTTTTCGATTCTCCAGAGACTGGTTGGGGGTGGAAGTCATCCCAAATTCCTTCAAGATGCCCTCTAGGCAGCCAGGGTTTAGTAAGCTAGGAAGAATTTTGGAGCCAATCTCAGGTGAGGCTGAGCATCAGGCTGGGCCCAGGGATCCAAAGTCTCTGCTTCAGGACTCTCGCCCATTGGGAATCAGTGACCTCCGGAATGTTTTTTTTACTTAAAGGGGAGGTGCACTATACACTGCCTTCTATTGGGAGAAAGGAGGCCCAATGCCTAGCTACTCACTGTCACTCCCACCCCAGAAACACACAGCAACTAAGGCACCCAGGGGGGACAGACACACTTTGGCAATGAGGCCCCTCCCGAGGTCCAGGGTGTGAACAGCTGCACAGGGCTGTGTGCTGTGGAGTCAGCACCTCAGGAGGTGGGAGGGGGCGGTGGACAGAGAAGGAAGGAGTCTCAGGTCCTGATGGATCAGAAGAAGGAAAATGGAGAGAGGTGGTCAGGACACAGGAGACGAGAAAACCAAGGATGACCAGAAAAGGGGCAAAAAGCAGCAAATGTAAAAAGATTAGAAAGAAGCAAAATAGGACATGGGCAACCAAGGAAAATAGGAAGGAGACAGAGCAGATGGAGGGAAGGAAACAGAAAAGAGAGCGGGATGAACGGGAAGGGCGTGAGGAGGGAGAGAGGGAAGCAGGAAGAGGGCATCAGGGTTCAACAGAGCTCTGCAAATACACTCCCTGTGAGTGGAGGGGATAAGGGGTACTGGGCTGGTGCTCAGTCCAGCGAAACCTGGCGGGTCCAGTACACCAGGTCGGCCACATACATCAGCAGGTTGATGGCTGTCAGGATGGCCACAGCCAGTCGCTGGTCCCAGATGCAACCATAGTCGGTGAGCTCATCAATGCAGTTCATATCAGTGTACCAGTGGGGTTGTCCACCTAACTTCTCGTCAAACTGGTAGAGTGGCCAGAGGACCATGGCACTGACATAGAGGAGGACTGAGAGTACGGTCTGCCCCAGATGGAAAATGGGGAGCTGGAGGGGCAGTCTGTTCTCCCAGCCACTCAGCTTCAGCAGCATGGCCACGACTACCTGGACGAAGCAGATGGAGTACACGGCCACGCACCACTCCAGGGCCGGCTGGTGCAGGTACAGGGAGGTGTTGCTGATGAAAGCGAAGATGACACAAGCCACAGCGCTCTCCAGAATCTTTAGCAGGCCTGGTAATGTGTGCACGTAGCAGGGGATGTTCTTGAACTTATAGTGTTTCCATGTGTAGGCCACATCTATGGCATAGAGCACACACGCGATGCAGGAGAACGCAGAGGCAGCGATGGCCCGGTCTCGGGAAGGACCATAAGGCAGGTACTGGACGTAGAAGATGGGGTACATGATGGAGGTCAAGAGGCAGAAAAGTGTTGCATAGCAGGCATAGGTGATGGGTAATTTGTACCAGAAAAAAGGTAGTATCCAGTCGCAGTAAAAGCACTCGTACATAGAGATGAAGACGGTCACAGTGAAACAGAGGCACCAGATGGCTAGGCACCAGTTACCTATAGCCCCCCTCTCGTTGCCCATGCTGGCCACCAAGGAGAAGGCCACACACATGGAGATCACCTGCGGGAGGCGGAGGAAGTAGCACAGTGTGTCCACATCATCTTCGTCAGGAATTATCCCCCTGGTAGACATGGTGTTGTGAAGGTCTGGCAGGTTAGAGTCACCAATATGGCGTGGTCTTCACTTAGGACTCATCAGAGAAAGATCCAGATCTGAAGGTGGATTAAGTGAGATGATCAGAAAAGGGTCAGGCCCTATGAGGGCTGAGGCTCGGGATCTGTGGAGTTTGAACCAGTGGCTCAGACACTCAGGTAAGAGCACAGCCGCTCCAGAATGACTGTCCCCACCCATCACCTTCGGCCTTGTCAGGAGACTTGTCTCATCTCACAAATGAGTTGGATCTGGCCTCAAACCACCAACATTTTTATGTTTTTTTTGCTGCGCATCAATATCTACAGAAATACAGTATACTGTGGTCTTTCTCTACAATCACAAACCTTCAAATTAGAAAAACAATTAAAAAAATTGTTTGGTAACCAATTCTGAGCTGAACAGGCAGGAGATCATTTATAGTTTTGTATGGACTTCCCTGATGGCTCAGACGGTAAAGCGTCTGCCTACAATGTGGGAGACCCAGGTTTGATTCCTGGGTCGGGAAGATCCTCTGGAGAAGGAAATGGCAACCCACTCCAGTACTCTTGCCTGGAAAATCCCATGGATGGAGGAGCCTGGTAGGCTACGGTCCATGGGATCACAAAGAGTAGGACATGACTGAGGGACTAAACTTTCTTCCTTCTTTCTTATTTCACTTAGTGTAAAATGTTCAAAAGTCCATTTGCTGAAACAGTAACGTGTTTGATCCCAAAGTGCTTTCAGACCCCAGTGGGGTGTCATGTCCTATAGAGTATATGTATCATGTCACCTGTCAAAACTGAAAAATTCTGAATTCTGGAGAATATCTTACCCCAAGGATTTTCAGAAAGGAACTGTTCATTGTTGTGCTAACCCTGTTCTACAGATGGGAAAACCAGGAGTCAAGTGCCTTCCCTAAGGTTGAAAGCGGAGCAGTGGTAATCCAGGATAAAAATTAAAAAGCCATGGGTTTGAGCACTTTGTTCTATAGCCCATCAGGTCAACCAGGCCCGTGGGTGGGATCCCAGGACCAAAACTCAGGGCTCTGGGACACAGGAGACACCGTCAGGGCCGCGGCCTCCTTTTACAGCAACCTGAAGGCACACGTGTCCTGGCCTGTCCTCCCCGCAGCATCACTAGAAGGAGCTGCCGTCTGAGGGGACAGAGCCCCACCCGGAGGAGGGCAGCCTCAGGGGTGAACAGGGAGGAGCCATGGGGTGAGAGCAAGGCCGTGGGGACAGGACGACATGGGAGTAGAGACTGTTATGAATCCCCTCCACCCATTTTTGCCTTCACATGTGATGCTTCCTCATGAGGAAGGGAGACCCCAACCCAGCATGACTCCAAGCTGGGGCGACATTAAGGAACCACAGAATAGATTAACATAGTGTTGGGCTCCAGGGCTACCATCCAGGTGGGAGCCTGGAAAGATCTAGAAGCCCTACCTGAGCAGGATTCTCCTGGCCTGGGAGACTTCTTAGCAGCTTCCAAGCTGGGAAGAAGGGATTGGAAATGAACATGGATGCTGTGTCTGAGGCTGATGTATAGTCTTTCAGGGCATCCAGGGAGGGGGTGGGGATGGACGGATGATCACCCCTTTTTAAGTGCAGGAGTTGAAAGAGGAGGCCCCTGCAGGAACCCTGGGAGGGGGTGACCCTAAGAATGCACCCGGGACTGGGGTGGGGGTGGGGAAGAGTGGAGATGACTGGGGGGATCCTAGGATCCCTGGGGCCCTGAGGCAGCCCAGTAGGGGTCTTCTGACCCAGAAGGGATGCAGGCATGGAGCCAACCTTCCCATGGAGGAGGGGCCGGGACTGGAACTGAGACAGGAGAACAGGGGCCTGGAGGGGTTTCAGGGCTGTGACAGGGACACGTGGCCAGAGTGGCAGGGACCCTGGAGATCACGGAATTGCCCAGGTCACCGCCCTAGACAGTCCCACCAGCCAGGGCTGCAGTCCTGCTCACACAGGGGCTCCTCCAGGGTCCAGTATTGGGGGGAATGAGGCTCCTCCCAGCCCGCCCCCTCCGCGGGGATAGCCGCCCTGTTTCCAAGGACTATTTGCTGAGAGGCCCCCAGGGCTGAAGGGCCAGCAGCCTGAGCCCCAGCCAGCTTCCTGCCATCAGGGGCCTTGTTGCCTTTGCTGATAATAAACCCTGGGACAAGCTGAAGCTGGAAAGAGAAACAGAGCAAACCTGAGAACCTCCCTGGACTCACAAAGTTCCTTGAGCCCCATTGCAGGGCAGCCCTGGAGCCTGCTGGCCTCCTAGTGGGCACTGCCAGGGTGGGGAAGGGGCACTGGGGTGAGGGAGGGAGGGAGTGTCATGCTCTCTGTATCCCAGTTTGATCCCAGTTTAATTACTTGAACTCACCCTGAAATTTCACCTAAGATAAGAGACAACTTGAATGCTTTGAATCCATTGAATGCATCAGAGAGAGGATATGGAGAAGAGGAGGCATGGGGGTTCCAACTGCGTGATCCTGGGTCAGGCCTGTGCCGTCTCTGGGCCTCTGTTCCCCCACCTGGAAAGCAGGAAGTGGAAGTTTGTCTGAGTCTCCCAGCAGCCACTCCTCCACTCTAATCTGTGAGCCTGGACATGGTGCTCCAGTCATAGCACAGCCTGAATGTGGCTGAGCCCTGCCTGCGGGGCAGCCAGGCATGTGGACTGGAAGACAGTGAGCTGGGAAGGTCATGGCCAGAACAGAGGAAGGAACGAGGAGGTGCCAGAAGGGCAGAGAAGGGTGAGATGGGATGGACACTCAGAGTGACAAGGAGTAGAGCCTTCATAGCTGGATGATCAGGCAAGCTACTCAATAGAACCTCAGTTTCCCCTTCTGTTCAATGTCTCTATACCTAACTTTGTGTCAATTAAATGAATAAAAGCGTGTGACGGGTTCATCAGAACCTGTCACATGGAACCCTCAATCTGTGCCAGCTACCTCCCCGTCCCCCTCACGGAGGACCCAGAAGGCCCTGGCTCTGGACATCAGCACATGCAGCTTGATTTGCTGCAGATCAGGGGCTGCAAACCAGTTTGCACTACAGGTGGACTCTTGATGTGTTCAGTTTTCCATCAGTGTTTTCATGAAAAAATGATGTAGAATCACTAGCATTACTATTTCTTCCCTGAGTGTTTGGTGGCTGCACATTGTTTTAATTTCACATGAAAATTCGGATTACAGCTCCTTTTCAAGCCTCAGGAGATACAGTGTCACCTGGTTTGGTTCCCTTGGCAGTGGCCTTGCTGGAGATAAGCAGCTGCTAGCCTCTTTTCTTTATATTGTTTTCCATCCTCATCTCTGTTTAGTATTTTCTATATTTCTCTCATTCTCATGTATAACTGACATAAAACAGGACTATGATCATCTCTCCTGTGACTGGTTTCCCGTCTTCGGCATGGCCAAGCTTCCTGCTTGCTCACAGGAGCGTCCACCCCTCCATCCAGGGAGCATCCATGTCCTCAACCTCAATCTCAGCCTTCAATACATTTCAAATGCTGTAAAATCACATGTAGACATGTGTGTACACACAAGCATACATGTTTGTGCATACATGCATACATGTTTGTAGGGAATATCTGTATCTTTTTTCCTGTTTTGTCAACATGAGACCACGTCTTCAAGACGAGAGCATCTTGTTTTGCACCGCCCCAGACAGGTGCAGCTGGTCCTCTCCAGGGATCCTAGTGCTCTCCAGCCCCTTATTTCCTTCCCTCCTGGCTCCTTGGGCATCAGTGGACCCTCCCCTGTGAGTCTCAGACACGGGGACATAGGATGTGGCAAGGGATCCTGGGATCCAAATGACTACCATGCTCTAGGGTAGGAGGTCAGCAAGTTTTTCTGAGAAATTTTCTTAAAAATATGACAAAGAATATATTTTTCATTTCTGGAAATTAAATCTGGTTTCCTAGATCTGCAACAAATTATCACAAGCCTGGTGGCTTAAAACAGCAGACACATTCTCTCACAGTTCTGGAGGTCAGCATTTTGAAACAAGGTGTCAGCAGGGCTGCTCTGTCTCTGATGCCCCAGGGGAGGGTCCCTCCTTGCCTCTTTTGGCTTCTGGAGGCCCTTTAGCTTGTCCCATGTTACTGAACTCTGGCTTGTCCGGTCATCCCTCAAGAAGCCAAATACCGAGAGATGAGTGCTGGGCTTTGCCTGGGACGAGGTGCGGCTGCTCCACTGTGAACACAATCATCACCCACGTCTGTGCATCAGCCCATGTTGGACGGTGGTTTGAAAAAGATACTAATAAACATTTCTACCTTTTTTTGTGGCTCAACTTGGAGGATTTGGTTTTTTCCAGTTTAGTAGGTCTGAGGTGAGAAAAAGATTGTATGTCCAATAACAGCCCCTGACTCTTCTCCTGCACTGAAAGCTCCTGCAGGGAATCGTCTCAGTGGAAATCCACCCCTGGTGCGCCTTCACCCCACCCCCACCCCATGGGACACACTGGCCAAATCAAGTGATCTGACCCGTCTTAAAAGGAGAGACTGCTTCACACCTCCTTTCTTCCTCACACTGTGGTGATCTAAGGCTGTGTCCCGCCAACACACTAGAACCCCTCCTCCTTCCAGGGACTGGAGTGGGGGGAGGGGGCACAGATGCCCTGGCAGCACCTGCCTCGGGCATCAGGACCGGAACCACAGAGCTGGGGCTGGATTCAGTTCCCTAAAAAGCTGACCCCCTCTTCTCCCTCCCTTGGCTGCAGACTCCTCTATAAAGGGGGCAGGCTTTTCACAGTTTCGTTTCCTTTCTACCTTTAATTTAGTGCCCTTGTTGGAAGAATCCTTACTATGAGTAACAGGAAGACCTGCACATGGAGTTCCCTCCCACTTGCCAGATCTTGACAAAAGAGCTCCAACTGCAAAATACTGGAATAGCTTAGAGATCCATGCAGGAACCAATGTTCTTCACAACTGAAAACATACACGGGCAAGGTTGTATTAAAAGTAGAAAACCATTTTTTTCTTGATTACACGGTCATACTGTTAGGGGAACCACACTGACACAACCACCCACCCTGGCCAGGAACCCTAGTAACCACTTGTATGAGTTGTCTTACGACAGGAGGTTCCGGTAAGAAACACGGAACTTATAAGCCGCCACCAACCGGAAGGGTTCAGGAAAGGTCGAAAGGAGACAGTATGTGTCTGACCACCTTCCGCAATCCTTCTCTCTGGCATCCATCCTGGCTGAACAAGGCGGGCACCACCAGGAAGGACTCTGAATCAGAATGATTGGCTATGGACACCCCGGAGACTAATCCCATAACCATAAAACCCAAGACTGTGAGCCATGCGGCAGAGCTGTTCTCCTGGGTCTCCTTATACCCTCCTGCTTTCTGCCCTGGCGCC
Source organism: Bubalus kerabau (assembly GCF_029407905.1). Taxonomy (NCBI): domain Eukaryota; kingdom Metazoa; phylum Chordata; class Mammalia; order Artiodactyla; family Bovidae; genus Bubalus; species Bubalus kerabau. The sequence goes on from NC_073642.1 coordinate 20,443,854, forward strand.
GTTTCCCAATAAAAATCTCTTGCTTTGTCAGCGCATGTGTCTCCTCAGACAATTCATTTCCAAGTGTTAGACAAGAGCACAGTTTCAGGCCCTGGAAAGGGACCCTCCTCCTGAAATAATACCTCTAGTTTTGCCAGTCTGCCAAGATGCGTGCCAGTGGACTTGTAGAAGGGATGGATGTAGGTTCCCTCCCCCCATTCACTGGCTCCCCCAGAACAGATTTAAAACAAACAAGCAATTCTTCCTTGGGAAGAGAGTGGTACAGAGTCACAAACAAGCCATTTCCCACTTCTGCAGTGCCCAACTGGCCCCAAAGTTCCAAACAGCAAAGAATACACACAAACAGGTGGGAAGGGGGGCTCCTGGGACCCACACCCTCTACTCACTCAGTCAAGAGCTCCGTGCTCCTTCAGAGGCCAGTTTCCTTCTCTTAACAGAAAGAGAAAGCACCCTGTGAGCAAGGCTTGGGGGGGGGGGGCGGTCAGGGCAAGTTCATGAAACTAGCAACTTCGGCAGCTGCTGGAAAAGACCTAGAGATCTTCCTGGGAATAGCTGGCACTCCACCCTATCTTCCCAGTGGCACTCTGCACCTTGTTCTAGGAAGAAAGGGAGGAGCTGGAGACTTGGGGACCTGACTCCTGCCTGGACGCTCAACATTGTCCCCCAAGTCAGGCCCAGCTGCTTGTTGCTGAAGAAGCCAATACAGAGAGCTAAGTCTTGGGTTTAAGCAAAGTAGCTTTATCTTAAGGAAGCCAGCAAGAAGGTGTTTTACTGCCCAGAAGAATCAACTCCCAGCACAGCAAGGCTCAGCCTGGATTTATACGAGGAGGGAAGCAGGAAATGGCTGCAGGCTGCATGCCAGGGGTGCGCTGTGCTTCTATTTTGGGGGACTTTACAGTAACCACCAGGAGCCTTTCTGTGCTGAGAACATGTGGTCCTTGCTTTGTTCAGATCAGCATATCAGTTCGATGGGTCAGTGATTGTTTATTTTCTAGAGAAAAAAGAATTGAGGCAGAAACAGAGCTTAACTGGCAAAGCAAAACTGAAACTAGAAAACATTGAACTCTGTTTAACTATTCATAAGCCTTTGGTTGAGAAACAAGCAAGGTTAAAAACTGGTAGGGGAGTTTTGTGGGCTCCGATCCCGCTTCCCCTTCTCCTGAGACGGCTTTCTCTGCGCCCATGCCTTTTACTTCTCCATCTCCTGCCTCTCAACGACCATCATCCTCGGCACCACCTACATCAAGTTCTTGTCTCCAGGCTCCACCCGAAACAGGGTCATCACTGCCACTGCATCGCCTTCGTGGCTGCTGTACTCTATGCCACTGAAGCGTTCTGCATCATATCCAGCCTGGAGGCATGGTCTGGTTCAAGCCAGCCTTCCCAGGCCTGCTCAGGAGGCCAGAGAACTATGGTGACTGGCTCATCATCGCCTTCATCAGCAGCCCCCACCAGTATCAGCATCAGCCAGCCCTACGTTCGTGGTGGTGTCTTCAAGTCCCTGGGGTTCTTCACCAGCTCCTGTTTTGATTCTCCAGAGATTGGTTGGGGGTGGAACTTATCCCAAATTCCTTTAAGATGCCCTCTAGGCAGCCAGTGTGAGGCTGAGCATCAGGTGGGACCCAGGATCCAAATTCTCTGCTTCAGGACTCTTGCCCATTGGGAATCAGTGACCTTCAGAATTTTTTTTTTTAATTTAAAGGGGAGGTGCACTATAAACTCCCTTCTATTGGGAAAAAGGAGGCCCGATGCCTAGCTACCCACCCTCACTCCTCGTCCTCATCCAGTCCGATGGCTTTAAGATTCCACTCAGTTGACAAATACGCCTGTGCACCAAGTGTGTGCCCGGCAGTTTTCTAGACACTGGACAGAGAATGGAGAAGATAGCAAGTAGTTCCCCCCTTTTGGAGCTTAACTTCTAGAACAAAAGATGGAAAATCTGAGAACCAATGTGTAATATCAGGTCAGTCCAATTCAGTTCAGTCGCTCAGTCGTGTCTGACTCTTTGCGACCCCATGAATCACAGCACGGCAGGCCTCCCTGTCCATCACCAACTCCCGGAGTTCACTGAGACTCACGTCCATCGAGTCAGTGATGCCATCCAGCCATCTCATCCTCTGTCGTCCCCTTCTCCTCCTGCCCCCAATCCCTCCCAGCATCAGAGTCTTTTCCAATGAGTCAACTCTTCGAATTAGGTGGTCAAACTACTTGAGTTTCAGCATTGGCATCATTCATTCCAAAGAAATCCCAGGCTGATCTCCTTCAGAATGGAATATCAGGTCAGTGGGTGATAAATACTATGATAAAAGGAAAACAGGTGAAAAGGAGAGTTATTGGAATGCAGGGATGGGCAAGGCTGCTATTTTAGGTGGTTGGAGGTCAGGCCACTCTATGGATGTGACCCACCCCTCACCAGGAGATTCTGATTCGTTGGAGCTGAGTGAAGTGAATTGGCTGTATGATGATAACTCCCCAATTCTGGCCTCCAGACTGATCTCTACAGAGACCCTGAGTCATATGCAACTGCCTCCTGATCTCTCCCTCTGGATGTCTCAGGATGCCTCATCTCACCAAGTCTGGTCCCATCTCCTGAACCCCACTAGCGCCAACACACACAGATCCTTCCTTGTCTTTCCCATCTCAGTTGATGGCATCACCTTCACAGATGTGCTTCACAAAATCCTGTGAATCTACACTTCACATACACACACACACACACACACACTCTTCCGCCTCTCTAGAGCATCCACTTGATCTTGGTCCAGATCCATCCAGCCTTCTCACCTGTGCTCCCCTCATAAGCTTCTCACTGCTTCCTCTATTTCCATTCTTGCCCTCAAAGTCAGCTTGGGCTGAACTCAAACTAAGTCACCTTTGACCGCTTTTCTTTGCTCCCTCAAACCGCACAATGTCACCTCCAAAGCCCTGTAGGTTCGCACCCCTTTCTACCTCTCCAGCTTCATCGCTTCCCTCCCTCCAGTCACTGAGAATTACTTCCAGGTCCTCTTGGTCATCTCAGGGCCTTTCCTGCTACATTCTACACATACCTGAACCCTAAACAGAGACCAGAACTCAGCCTGGAACATAGTAGTCCTGTCCAGTCAACGTCACTCTGAGCCTCAGTTTCCTCATCCAGAAAATGGAGATAATAGCACCAGTTTTTAAACATTTATTTATTTTTTATTAAAGGATAATTGCTTTACAGATAGCACCAGTTTTTAAAGAAGATTCTTGATTGCATCCTGCAGAAAACACCTCTAGCAACTTAGGCAGAGAACGACTGTACTAGAAGGCTGCTAGAGAAGTATTAGGGAGAGACGGGCCTGAGAGCAGGCTTAGACCAGGAAGGAGGGGTGCTGGGCAGCTGGGGCACAGGCAAGGGCAGCTGGTCCAGGCACCATGGCCCCTGGCAGCAGACTCTGGATGCTACTGCAGGCCCCAGCAGAAGGAATCTGATCTGACCTGGTGTCTGTGTATCACCTGCTCCTTAGGTGTGTGTCCAGACTTCACAGGGGGGCAGGTCAAATATTTACCTGACCTTTTGAGTTTCTTATTGAGGGTGAGGCCCAGTTTCTCATCAAGATTCACATGATGGAGACATCCTCAAATATGAAGTGGGGGGGAGTTCAGGTTCTCAATTGTTCTGCCTGGCGATGTTCATCAAACAAGGCCATGGGAAAGTTGGGAGAATTAAAAGAGAAAACAAAGGAATCACTGGTTCTTAAACATTTCCCCTAAAGGCAGAAGGGATGGAATGTATCCCAGTCAGGAGGTCCAGGCCGGAAGGAGCCTGAGGTCGTACGCTCGTGTTAAGACTTATTCAATAAACTCCTGCAACGTACCAGGCCTTCTTCTCAGCACTGGGAAAACTTCAGTGAACAAAAGACAAGACACCTCTGCTTTGTGGATCTATATTCTAGAGTTTATCTTTGAAGCCTCGTGTTTTCCATGAAAGTAAATGTGGGATATTGCATTCCTTTTTATAATACCCCATAATAATATACTCATAACATATCAGACTTGTTTCAATACAAAAGTAACAACTTCCTACTAATGGGCTGGTGGCTGAGCCATCCTATTTGCTTGAAGATGCTAGAAGACGAGGTCTTTATGTGCCTATATTTAAGCACATTGTGGTTGACACATGAACAAAGCTGGATCAGAGTACATGTGACCGGGGGGAGTAGAACACAGGGGAGCCAAAACCGTTGAGTGAGGAGCAGAAGGTCTGAGGGATGATGGAGGGTTCTGGGGTCCTGCCAGCCTCTGACAAGGTCCAGGAACAGACTATTCAAGAAGCATTTCCTGCCTGAAGTAGCAGAAAGAACACCAGGCTTTCTTTTAAGGGTTTTGCATAAGGAGTGGTCCCACACTAGCAATGGGAGTGTTACTAGGGGCAGTGGTTTGGGCTGATGGGCCAAACACTTGAGGGATTTATGGAAACAGATGCTGGCTGGAGTCGGGGGTGAGGAGATGGGCTTGAACTAAGCTCCCCCACCCCCACCTCTTCTCCATTCCTGGTCAGAAGCAGACCCAGAAAAGACCAACTGGGCAAACCCTCACCAGCCCAGCCTGGCTCCAGAAGAGACCTCAGGTGACAGCTCATAGGTTCTGTCAGCTGAGAAAGAGGCCTTGAGGACTTGGGCTGCAGCGGGGCTGCTGTGGACACAACAGTTACAAGAGGTCGTATGTGTCGTGCTCACTGCAGGCCGAGCTCTGCTGTGGAATCTTGTGTTCCTCCCAGAGGCCCCTGCACTGTGCACTCAGTGTCCCCATTTTCACAGGCACAGAGAGGTCAACCGATCCTGATTACAGAGCTTTAGGTGTCAGAGCTGGGATTTGAATACAGTCATGTGGAGAAGGCAATGGCACCCCACACCAGTACTCCTGCCTGGAAAATCCCATGGACAGAGGAGCCTGATGGGCTCCAGTCCATGGGGTCGCTAAGAGTCGGGCACGACTGAGCAACTTCACTTTCACTTTTCACTTGCATGCATTGGAGAAGGAAATGGCAACCCACTCCAGTGTTCTTGCCTGGAGATCCCAGGGACGGGGGAGCCTGGTGGGCTGCCGTCTATGGGGTCGCACAGAGTTGGACATGACTGAAGAGACTTAGCAGCATCAGCAGCAGCATGTGGGTTTAGGACCTTAAAATCTGCTTGGATTTGATTTGTACCTTAGACCCAAAGGGACAGAGTGGCCAATATGCTTTTCAGCACCAACAGACTGACCTGCTGACATCACCTCCATTTCATTCATCTTCAGGGATATGATTATTGTCATCCCCATTGTACAGATGATGATTCTGAGGCTCAGAGAGTGTGTTATGTTTTTTGTTCAAGTTTACACAGTCACTTCCTGTCAGAGCCCAGATTTGAATACAGGTCTATCTATCTGCAAAGCTCAGCAAGTCATAACGGAAAAAGAAAAGTGTTAATAGCTCAGTCATGTTTGACACTGCGACCCCACAGACTGTAGCCCCCACAGGCTCCCTCTGTCTGTGGAATTGTCCAGGCAAGAATACTAGAGTGGGAAGCCATTTCCTTCTCCAGAAGATCTTCCCAACCCAGGGATAAAACATGAGTCTCCTGCATTGCAGGCAGATTCTTTACCATCTGAGCCACCAAGGAAGCCCCAGGAGGGAACAGAACCTCAGTACATGCTGAGCCCCTTCCCTCTTCTCTGGGTCCAGGATTCATCTCCTGGCTCCCATGCTTCCTGGTCTGGCTCTAGTGCCCCACCCAGAGGTCCTGTGGTCGAGTTCCCATCCCAGCCAGACCACTTCCTATTGGCAAGCCAGCCAGAACATAACAGAGAGGGTCCAGACCCTAGGGAGGGACTGATTCGAAATGGCCTGAATCTCCTCGGCCCATCAGTCTTCCTAGAGACTTTTCCACAGGATAGTGACACAGACAAGGGCCATAAAGATTGGCAGTCGATGTCTGGCTCCCGGGTAGGTGCCTGGAGCCTCCTGAGAGCAGATTCCCTTCTCTCTACTCAAAGGTGGACTAGGAAGGTTTACTCTGTGATTTTTCCAAGCCGGCCAGAGAATGGAAACATCTGTGCCCTGGGCTGTGTTCTGGATGCGCCTCAGGACACAGTCTGGAGGACGTCAGCTGGAGTCACCCCGCCTGGGGGAGGCTCTGGCTGGCCTTTGAGGAAGGAGCCTCTGGCCACTGCCCCAGGAGACAGGGAGCTCAGGCCAGGCAGGGAGCAAGGGAAGGGCCTGAGGCTTGGGCAACGGGAGGTCTTCTCCACCAACTGTGTGTGCTAAAGGGCTTGGGAAGGCCCTGGCCACTCAGCAGGGGGGATTGGGGACCACAGCTCCCCCTCCTCAGACCCCTGGACCCAAGCTGCCTCCCTTCTGTCTGCTTTGGAGACAGGCCTGTGCGGGCATCTCTCAGCTTCTCCTGCAGCCTTTCCGTGAAGGCTGCAGGGAGCACGGAGACCATCTGCCAACTATCCATCCCCTGATTCTTCTTCTCCAGTTGGTATAGTTTTCAAAAATAAGTTTTGTTTTTTTAAGAAGGGAATCTTTACCTGGTTCAAAATAAAAATATTCTGAAAAAGCCATGTTCTGAGAAACCTCACTTCTACCTGTGGCCCCATCCACTCTCTCCACAGTTCCCCTCCCCCACCCGGCCCACGTAGCTATTCCAATGCACTCAGGGGAGTCCTTCCTGTGCTCCTTGATGCAAGTCAAGCACATACAGGTGTATTTAATATTATTTCCCCTCATTTTTATCATATAAAATATAGTATGCTCCATGTTGATTTATATCTTAACTATTTTTATTTCATGTATCCTGGAGATATCTACTTATCACTGTTGCAGTGTATTCCCTCTTGCCTTACATCACTGTTTATTAATCTGCATCCTAAAGATGAACACCTGGGTTATTTTCAAACTTTTCTATCTTACTTTTGAATTTGATCTTGAGTGGGAGCTTGATTTATGTCAGGCTGCTGTGATAAGGAGAAGGTAAATGGGGAGAGGTGGTCAGGACACAGGAGATGAGAAAAGCAAGGATGACCAGGAAAGGGGCAAGCGGTAGAAAAATGTAGAAAAAATGAGAGAAGCAAGAGAAAGAAGCAAACAGAATGAGGGCAACCACACAAGACAGAAAGGAGACAGAGCAGAAGGGAAGGAAACAGAAAAGAGAGTGAGATGAGTGGAGAAGTACATAAGCAAGGATAGAGGAGAGCCAGGAAGAGGACATCAGGGGCTGACAGAGCTCGGTGAGGATACCTCCTGTGAGCAGGGGGCATCAGGAACACTGGGCTGGTCCTCAGTCCCTACAGAAACCTGGCGAACCCAGTACACCAGGTCAGCCACGTAAACCAGCAGGTTGATGGCTGTCAGGATGGCCACAGCCAGTCGCTGGTCCCAGAAGCACATGTCATAGTTGAGCCCATTGATGCAGCCCATATCACCATTCCAGTGGGGCTGTCCGCCAGACTCCTCATTGAACTGGTAGAGCGGCCAGAGGACCAGAGAGCTGACATAGAGGAGGACAGAGAGCAGGCTGAGCACAAGCTGAAAAATGGGATACAGGCTGGGCAGCCTGCATTGCCATTTGCCCAGGTTCAGCAGGATGGCCAGGGCTGCTGGGATGAAGCAGATGGACTACGCGGCCACACAGCACTCCAGGGCCGGCTGGTGCAGGTACAGGGAGGTGTTGATGATGCAGGTGAAGATGAAACCAGCCATAAAGGTCTCCAGCACCTTCAGCAGGCCTGGCATGGTGAGCACACAGCAGGAGGTCTCTTTGAACCCATAGGTGATCCACATGCAGACTACTTACATGGCATGTAACACAGATGCGACACAGGGGAACGTAGTGGCAGTGATGGCCTGGTCCCGGTAAGGACCGTCAGGCAGGAACTGGACAAAGGTGACAGAGTAGATGATGGAGGCCGAGAGACAGAGGAGGGTGGTGTTGCACCAGAAGAAAGGCAAGCAGGACGAGAGCTCACATTAGTCGACTATGGAGATGATGAGGGTCACAACGAAGCAGATGCACCAGAAGGACATGGACCAGTTACCTGTGGCCCCTCTCCAAATGCCCATGTCGGCCACCAGAGAGAAGGCCACGCAGGTGGAGAAGAGCTGTGGTGGGCAGAGGCAGAGACAGCAGCACATGACCTCCAAGAAGCCCCTGTCTCAGGTGTCACCCCAGTGCCCATGGGCTGTGCTGGTCTGGCTGGTGGTGGATCAAGTCAGCCTCCTGGAGCAGGCTCAGGGCCCTGTGACGACTGAGGCTCAGGATCTGTGGAGCTGGAACCAATGGTCAGACACTTGGGTAACAACACAGCCACTCCAGAATGGTTCTCCTCACCCATCACCCTCGCCCTTGTCAGGAGACTGCCTCATCCCAAAATCTCAGAGCCATGTTTGGTCTGGCCCCAAACCATGAATGTTTAGGGCCTCTTGTGCTGCATACCATTATCTTTTGGGGTTGTAAGGTAGAATCATCCTTACATACAATCTCAAATCTTCAAGTCTCTCAAAATTAAAACGATTTTTTAAAATTTCATTTTTGTAGCAGATTTGAGGTGAAAGTACATGAGACAATTCATGGTCTCACGGTTCTCCGCCTCCCCCTCAGAGAGGACCCAGAAGGCCCTCGCCCCCTCATGCAAGCTTGGTTTGCTCCAGATTAGGGGCACAAACCAGTTTGTACTGGAGGTAGCCCCGAGGATTTGTTTTGTTTTTCTTCATGGTATTTTCTGGAAGACATGGTGTAGAATCAGTGTTGTTTCTTCCCTAAGGGTTTGGAAGCTGCAGTGTTTTAATTTCACAAGAAAATCCAGACTTCCTGCTCCTTTAGAAACCTCAGGAGATCTGGTGTCACTGGGCTGTGTTCCCTTGGAGTTGGGGGAGTAGCTGGGGGTGAGCATCGGCTACGGCCTCTTTACTGTTTTCCATTTATACCTTTGTGTAGTTTTCTATATTTCTCTTATTCTCCTGTATAATCGACATAAACAGGGCTATGATCATCTCACGTGTACCCATTTCCCCCTCTTTGGTATGGTCAGGCTTCCTGCCTGCTCACAGGAGCGTCCACCCCTTCATCCAGGGAGCATCCGTGTTCTCAACATCTCGTACAGCCTTCAACACATGTCACAAGCTCTGAAACTGTATTTAGACATGTGTTTGCATACATGCACACATGCCTGTAGGGAGTATCTTCTTTATTTTCTGATTTGTAAACATAAGACTGTGCCATGCACACGGCATCTTGCTTTTCCACCACCCCCGGCAGGTGCAGCTGGTCCTCTCCAGGGGCCCTAGTCCTCTCCATCCCCTTTACTTCTTTCCTTCCCTCCTGGCTCCTGTGGGCGTTTGGACTGACCCCCCTTCTCTAGATCAGCGGGCCCTCCCCTGTGAGTCTCAGACACTGGGGGACACAGAATATGACAAGGGGTCCTGGGATCCCTATGACCACCATACTCCAGAGCAGGAGGTTGGCAAGCTTTTCTGGAAACTTTAAAAAAATATGACAAATAATATATTTTTCATTTCTGGAAATTCATTTTGTTCTATTGGGGCTACTGCAGCCAATTACCACAAGCCTGATGGCTTAAAACAACAGAAACGTATTTTCTCACAGTTCTGGAGGTCAACGTTTTGAAACAAGGTGTCAGCAGGGCTGCTCTGTCTCTGATGCCCCAGGGGAGGGTCCCTCCTTGTCTCTTTTGGCTTCTGGAGGCGCCTTGGCCCATGGCTGTGTTCCTGAACTCAGGCTTGTCTACTCAGTCCTCAAGAAGCCAAACACTGAGAGACCAGTGTCGGGCTTTGTCTGGGACAAGGTGCCGCTCCTCTGCTGTGAACACAATCATCACCCACATCTGTGCATCAGCCCATGTTGGGCGGAGGGTTAGATAAAATACCAATGAACGTTTCCACCAGTTTTTGTGGATCAACTTGGAGGATGGTTTTTTCCAGTTTAGCAGGTCTATGTTGAGAAGACGATCCTATGTCCAATAACAGTCACAGACTTTTCTCCTGCACTGAAACCTCCTGCAGGGAATCATCTTCGTGGAAATCCACCCCCCTGCCCGCCCCTGCCTCCCCGCCGCACGCCATAAGGGACGCACTCTGGCCAAATTGAATGACCTGTCAGGTCTTAAAGGGAGAGACTACTTCAGAACCCCTTTCTTCTTCAAGCTGTGGTGACGCTAAGGCTGTGCCCCAACAACACACTAGAACCCCACCTCTTCCGGAGACTGGAGTTGGGGGGAGGGGGAGGGGGGGCTTGGCGCAGACCAGGGCAGCCCCTGCCTGGGGCATCATAGGAACCACAAAGCTGGGGCTGGATCAGTTCCCTAAGAAGCTGACCCCTCTTCTCCCTCCCTTGCCTGCAGACTCCTCTGTGAACATGGCAGGCTTTTCACAGTTTACTTTCCTTTTTGCATTTAGTTTAGTGCCCTTGGAAGAATCCTAATTAGGGAGTAACAGGAAGACCTGCGCATGGAGTTCCCTCCCACTTCCGGATCTTGAACAAAGAGCTCTAACTGCAAAATACTGGAATAATTTAGAGATCCATACAGGGACCAACACTCTTCCCAACTGAAAACATACATGGGCAAGGTTGTATTGAAAGTAGAAAACCATTTTTTCTTGATTACAGGGTGGTACCTCCAGTTTTGCCCATCTGCCAAGATGCGTGCCAGTGGACTTGTAGAAGGGATGGATGTAGGTCCCCTCCCCCCACTTCACTGGCTCCCCCAGAACAGATTTAAAACAAACAAGCAATTCTTCCTTGGGAAGAGAGTGGTACAGAGTCACAAACAAGCCATTTCCCACTTCTGCAGTGTCCAACTGGCCCCAAAGTTCCAAACAGCAAAGAATACACACAAACAGGTGGGAAGGGGGGCTCCTGGCACCCACACCCCTCTACTCACTCAGTCAAGAGCTCGGTGCGCCTCAGAGGCCAATTTCCTTCTCTTAACAGAAAGTGAAAGCAGGCTGTGAGCAAGGCGTGGGGAGGGACAGGGCAAGTTCCTGAAACTAGCAAGTTCGGCTGCTGCTGGAAAAGACCTATAGATCTTCTCTAGGAATAGCTGGCACTCCACCCTATCTTCCCAGTGGCACTCTGCACCTTGTTCTAGGAAGAAAGGGAGGGGCTGGAGACTTGGGGACCTGAGTCCTGCCTGGATGCTCAACATTGTCCCCCAAGTCAAGCCCAGCTGCTTGTCGCTGAAGAAGCTGATACAGAGAGCTAAGTCTTGGGTTTAAGAAAAGTATCTTTATCTTAAGGAAGCCGGCAAGAAGGTGTTTTACTGCCCAGAAGAATCAACTCCCAGCAAGGCAAGGCTCAGCCCGGATTTATACGAGGAGGGAAGCAGGAAACGGCTGCAGGCTGCATGCCGGGGGTGCGCTGTGCTTCTATTTTGGGGGACTTTACAGTAACCCCTGGGCCCCCTTGCTGGATTGAGAAGGTGAGTGTGGTCCTTACTTTGTTCAGATCAGCACATCAGTTTGAGGGACTCAGTGGTTATATATTTTCTAGAGAAAAAGAACTGAGACAGAAACAGCACTTAACCAGCAAAACAAAATGAAAGCAGAACATCAAACTCTGTTGAAGTATTCATAAGCCTTTGGTTGAGAAACAAGCAAGGTTACAAACTGGTGCCGCTGACCTGCTGACCACCATGATCACCATGTGCCTGTCCTCAGGCCTGGGCACCAAGCCCATCGTGGGCTTCTTCCTCCACTTGGGGCAGCTGCTGTCCACCTGTGTGCCCTTCTCGCTGGGGGCCAGTGAGGACACTCTGAAGGGGGACGTAATTAACTGGAGCGTGTTCATCTGGTGCGTCTGCTTCACTGTGACCCTCACCATCTTCGTAGGGGAGTTTTGTGGGCTCCGGTCCTGCTTCCCCTTCTCCTGGGACGGCTTTCTCTGCGCCCACGCCTTTTACTTCTTCATCTTCTGCTTCTCAACGACCATCATCCTCGGCACCACCTACATCAAGTTCTTGCCTCCAGGCTCCGCCCAAAACAGGGTCATCACTGCCACTGCTTCGCCTTCGTGGCTGCTGTACTCTATGCCACTGAAGCGTTCTGCATCATATCCAGCCTGGAGGCATGGTCTGGTTCAAGCCAGCCTTCCCAGGCCTGCTCAGGAGGCCAGAGAACTATGGTGACTGGCTCATCATCGCCTTCATCAGCAGCCCCCACCAGTATCAGCATCAGCCAGCCCATCGTTCGAGGCTGTGTACTTCATATGCTTCCTCCTGGAAGGAGCTGTGAACTTCATAGTGAAGCGGTTTGATCAAGTCAAAGACAAAATGTTCTGTTCCCTACCTGTATCCTGTCTGAGCAGACGGTGCTCTCTGTGCTCCTCTGCCCTAGTGCTCTGGTCCTCTGTCAGCTCCACCAGTTCAACAAGAAGCTGGATGGACAGCCCCAGCGGTCCAGTGATGTGACCTGCAGCAACAGATGCACCTGCTCGGTGTGCGGCTGGGACCAGCGGCTGGCTGTGGCCGTCCTATCCAGCTGCTGCTTGATGTGACTGACACTGAGTACCTGGCCTGTGAGGCTATTGTAGGGACTAAGAATGCACTTTCTAAATGAGAGATGTTCTTTATAGAGCTCTGACATCCTCTGATGCCCTCTTCCTGGCTCCTGTCTCCGTCCTCACATCCTTCCCCATGCATCTCACTCTCTTTTCCATTCCTTCCCTCCTTCTGCTCTGCCTTTGCCCTGTTTGGTGTGTTTGCTCACATTCAGTTTTGCCTCTTTCTCTTGCTTCTCTCATCTATTCTACACTTTCTGCTTTTTGCCCCTTTTCTGGTCATCCTTGGCTTTCCCATCTCCTGTGTCCTGACCACCTCTCCCCATTTTCCTTCTTCTGATCCATCAGGACCTGAGACCCCTTCCTTCTCTGTCCAAGCCTCCTAAGGTGCTGACTCCACAGCACACAGCCGTCTGTGCAGCTGTTCACACCCTGGGCCTCTGGAGGGGCCTCGTTGCCAAGCAAGTCTGTCCCACTGGGGGTGCCTTAGTTGTTGTGTGTGTGTTGGAAGGAGGCTGGGGTTGGGGGTGAGTACCAAGGGATATGGCCCACTTTTTCCCAGCAGATTGGGTATACAATCCACCACGCCTTTAAGTTAAACAAAAGTCTGTGCAGGTCAGTAATTTCCAGTGGGAGGAGTCTTGAAGCAGAGACCCTGGTCCCTAGGCTACAACTGGTGGTTGGCCCCATCTGACATTGGCTCCAGAATTTTTCCAAGCTTACTGAAAACACACTCCCAGCAGAGGCCATCTTAAAGGAAGCAAAGCTGAATGCCTCCCCATCCCAACTACTCTCTGGGGAATCAAAGTAGGACCTGGTGAATGAACCCCAGAGTCTTGAAGACAGCTGCCTGCAGAGTTGGTGAGGGGCAGCGATGTGGCCCTCCTACCTCAGTGATCAAAACAGCAGGTTCTGCCTCTGAAGGGAGAAGGGCATCGCCACTGCCAGCATTAAAGGTGATGTTAGCCTGGGTGTTATATTTTTCTTAATTTTTATTGTCTCAAGGGCAAAAATTACTGGTTGACTATAATTTTCCATGAAAAGTTTCTTTTCAAAACTTTGTTGATGGGTGGTGTTGGATGGGTGGGTATTGTTGATGCCACAGTCTAGGAAACTGTGTTGCTTGAGTTTGTGCTGCACAAACATGTGTTTCTATGTCAGTTGTTTTCTCATGCTGCTTCCTGCTTCTCCAGGACCCACACATAATATGATCTAAATAAATGTAAATATACATGGATTTCTTAATATTCTGGAATTTCTGGATACCATCAACCCTGCTATCAATCATAGATGAAGCCTTGCCCTTTCTCCTACAATTGTAATGCTCTTTTTAACCTCAATACAAAGACAAAAGGCAAAACCCACAAACCTGACATACGCTAATTGCCCCAAATTTTCTCAGAGCTGGGAAAGATGGAGGAGATTTTTATTCTGATGAAAGCCCCCATCTCTGGGAGCCGTTCCCGATGTCTCCCCACTCGCACCTTCCCCAGGCCCTGGGGGCATGGCCCAGCCCAAGACAGCTAGCAGTTGTGTCCCCAACACTAGACTTTCTGTCCCCTTAGCTCTTAAAGGACCAGACCCCGGATGACTGTATTTAAAGGTGTGTGCCTGCCTGCGCGCCGGCGCGTGTTTGCCTGTGTATGAGCCTGTATGTCTGTGCTCACAGGTGCATTTGGACCACAGCCTTTATAATAACTGGTGGCCAGGAAGCCACCAATATTGTGTTTAGTCTCCTTTCTCAGCCGCAAACCCCGGAGCCCAGCATCCTGGAGTCAGCAGGACTGGAGGAGTCAGGCATCAGAGCTGTGGTGGGGGCAGTAAGGGGGACAGGGGAAAGCAACCCACTGCTGCCCCTCGCTCCTGTACTGGGATGAAGCATGAGTTCTTCACCCGGGGGCGGGTGGGGTGGATGGGGAGGGCTCCAGGACATGGTTCCCGTGGCAGGCAAATCCAAAGAAGCAATGAAATAAAATTCATATTTTAAGGCAAGACAAGAAAAATTGAAACAAAATTCGTCTCTGCCTGTTTGACCTCCTCCCTGCCCTGAAGTGTGCAGTGTGCATCTGCAGTACGTGTCAACCAGATCTTCCGAAGGGCAGAAATACCCGACCCGATATAAAGACCCATTTTTGTTCTTCTAACCCCAGCCTTGTGACTTTACATGACACTCCTCCCTATGACCTTATTAATGTCACTCGCCATATTACTCTTGTCTAGCACTTTACAAGAGTGTTGTTTCTCGCATTAACAAATGTGTCATTGAGCCTCTGATAAACATGGTGATGTCCAGGTGACCTTACATACAGTTTTATAAGATCCATGACTCGAAATATGGGAAGAAGCAACAGGAGGGAACCATTTCTGAGAGCCTGACAGACAAGTGAGACAATTATTCCAGAGGAGTTTGGCTACTGTTACCAGAACTAGAGGAAGAATTGCACACCCAGTGGCCCATCATGGAATCCTCCCCTGACCTGGCAAAATTCCTCCCAAACCTTGATTGGAATTAAGATGGAAACAAACAGATTGTGTGATAAAGAATGTTGCCCTCCACTGAGGTCTTCCAAAATGAAGTCCCTAGCTGCTGCAATTCACTGACCTGCCATCCACTCTGGAAAGAAGTCGTGAAAACCGTCAGGATTGCACTTTGTACTCTGAGAAAGGTGGCAGAACCTGCCCTCACATACTTGGATATTTCAGGAGACTTTTCTATGAACCCAGTTTCCTGCATATGTTCATGCTTGCTGCTGCTGCTGCTGCTGCTGCTAAGTCACTTCAGTCATGTGCGACTCTGTGCAACCCCATGGACAGCAGCCCAGCAGGCTCCCCTGTCCCTGGGATTCTCCAGGCAAGAACACTGAGTGGGTTGCCATTTCCTTCTGCAATGCATGAAAGTGAAAAGTGAAAGTGAAGTCGCTCAGTCGTGTCCGACTCTTCGAGACCCCATGGACTGCAGCCTACCTGGCTCCTCTGTCCATGGGATTTTCCAGGCAAGAGTACTGGAGTGGGGTGCCATTGCCTTCTCCCATGTTCATGCTTAGGAAGCACTAAAAGCATGAACCATGATATCTGTTCTTCCTGAGTGAAGCAACCTTCTACCAAGGCGTGGGCTGGTTTCATGTCCTTCCCCAAATCACACAAACATTGTCCTTCAACCCTGATCTCCTCAAAACAGCTCTTGGAGCTTCTTGAGAGACTGTCTCCCCAGTTAAACTTCTCAGGTTGGTTCCAATAAAATTTCCGATTCTTTCTTAGGTTGTCTGACTATTGGCTAATTTTTTATCCACAAAAGCAAGTACGCATTGACCTCCACAAGTCTCAGTGCAGGAACCTCAGATTCTTATATTTTTCTAAATCAAATTGAACACAACCCTGGGACCTCACTTCCCAAGAGGATGGAAATGTCTCTGTGCTTCAGTAAAAGAATTGTCCAGGGTGGGCTCACCTGAGGGGCTCGCTGTCCAAGCCTCGTGGTTCATGGGGGGAGCTGGTCAATTCCTCCTGTTGAGAGGTTAAGGGACATTTGTCACAATTCCAAGGCTGCTGCAGTCCCCTCACTGTGGCCCTCAAAAGAAAGTGTAATGATCCTGTATTTAGTCCAACCTTCTTGTCTTAGGGTATTCCTTGGTGGTTCAGATGGGAAAGAATCCTTCTGCAATGCAGATTGACCTGGGTTTGATCTCTGGGTTGGCAAGATCCCCTGGAGACGGGTTGTCAACCCACTCCAGTATTCTTGCCTGGGAAATCCCACGGACAGAGGAGCCTGGTGGGCTGCAGTCCCCGGGGTTGCAAAGTGTCAGACATGACTGAGTGAGATACACTTAGTCTTCTCTTCATAGAGGAGGAGCAGCTGGACCCCAGGGAGGGGCAGGACTTGTCCAAAGTCGCCCTGTGTGTGGGAGAGTCAGAGTCAGGACCAGGTGTCCTGTCCCCAGGCCGGCTGTCTGTCCACGGCCGCACGCTGCTTGTTATAAGTGTGGCAGCAGCGTCCTCCAGGCTGGGATTCTGCCCCGTCCACGCAGGTCCTGCACAAACCTGCCCTGTAAACCTGAGGAGGGCACTCACTGCTGCTGAGTCAGTTTCCTCATCTGCTAGATGGGGGAGGGGTGCCAGAGACCCCTGGTCCATCCCACCCCCTTCTTCCCGGGGCCCTTGGATTTGCCAGTCCTGGAGACTCAGACGTGGAGATGGAGCCGGCTCCCTCCCCTCTGTCCACCTTCTCCACCCTCTCTGCTTGTTTCCTCTTGGCTTTTGGGTCCTGTTTATTGGTCACATCCTTCCTGACTAAACACACCCTCCTTGCCCATGACCTCTGCTTGGTGGGGAACATGCTTCTCTTTCATAACATGAGTTTCCTTAATCACTTTCCAGGAGTCCAACTCTCCAGTGATTCTTGTCAAAAACACACACTGCTTCCAGGCACCCCCACAGTCTGAGGTCTCCCAGACTTCCTTGTTCCCGCACATTCTTGACTTTCCACTTCTTCAGAGTCCAGTTCAGCAGCCACAACGCTCTTGCCTTATTTAGGGAGCTTGTGTTTCCTTTAGGAAAAGCAAATTCCTTTCTGCTGGGCATATAGAGGGCTGACCATAAGCAGGGGAAGATGAAACAGAAGCCCAGAGTGAAGAGAGGCAGATCTGGGGTCTGCGAGTGGATTCACAGTCACATCTGCTCTGACTCCAAAGCAGACAGGCTGGGGGAGGAGCTGAGAGATGCCCACACAGGCCTGTCTCCAAAGGCAGAGAGAAGGGAGGCGACTTGGGTCCAGAGGTCTTGGGAGGGGAAGCTGGGGACCCGAAACCCACTTACTTGGTGACCACGGCCTCCCCCAGCCCTCCAACACACACAGTTGATGGAGAAGACCTCCCAGTACCCAAGCCTCAGGCCCTTCCCTTGCTCCCTGTCTGGCCTGGGCTTCTTGTCTCCCGAGGCAGCGGCCAGAGGCTCCCTCCTCAGCCGGCCAGAGCCTCCTCTGCACAGGGTGACTCCAGCTGACGCCCCCAGACTATGGCCTGAGCCACATCCAGAACACGGCCCGGAGCACAGATGTTCCCGTTCTCTGGTCCTGGAGCAGCTTCTTGGAAAAATCACAGAATCAGCCTTCCACAGTCTTCCTCTCAGTGGGGAGAATTGGGGCCATTCCCTCCTGTGGTCTCAGGCACCTGGTTATCTCCCCTGGGTGCCAGTGCAGACGGCTGATCATGCGGCCCTTGTCTGTGTGGTTGGCTCCTGTCTAAAAGTGCCTGTTGGGAGGCAGGTGAGCTGAGGAGAAACAAGGGGGCTTTAATCAAGCCCTGTGAAGTTTCTCCCTGCTGTCTCCGGACTTTTCTGGCTGGCTACTTCCCTTTTCAACAGGCAATAGGTAGTCTGGCTGAGACAGGGGTGCTGCTGTAGGACCTCTGAATGAGGTACTGCAGCCAGAGCAGGACAGACAGGAGCCAGGAGGTTATACCTGGATCTGAGAGAAGGGGGAACGGGCTCAGCATTTCCTGAGGTTCTCGCTGAGCTTTGAGGGAGACAGATCTGTATTCAACGGAGGCTCTCTCAGAGAGTAACTGTGTGACCTTGAGGAAAAAACATAACGTGCTCTCTGAGCCTCACTTTCATCATCTCTTAAAGGGGGATGACAATAATAATATCCCTGAAAATGAAATGAAATAGAGATAATAAGTCACCTAGTCAGACTGGTGTGTTTTTTCGCTCAGTCATGTCTGACTCCGTGCGACGCCTTGAAATGTATCCCGCCAGGCTCCTCTGTCCAAGGGGATTTTCCAGGAAAGAATACTGAAGCAGGTTGTCATGCCCTCCTTCAGGGGATCTTTCCGACCCAGGGATCGAACCCAGGTCTCCCACATTGTATGTGGATTCTTTATCATGAGAGCCACCAAGGAGGTGCTGGACTGTGGTCCTAAAAAATATTGGCTGTTTTATCTTTCTGGAATACAAGGTACAAATCAATGACAATCGGAGTATAAGATCCTGCATCCACATGACTGGGTTCAAATCCCAGCTCTGCCACTTCCTACTTGTGTGATCTTGGTCTAGTTACCCACTGTGGGTCTGTGATAATGGGGACACTGAGTGCATAGTTCATGGGCTGCTGGGAGGAACAAAACATCCAGAACAGTGGTTAGCCTGCAGTGTGTGCTGTGTGTGACACCTCTCTTAACTTTTATGTCAATACCTGCCCTGTTGGCCCACGGCAAATGTTTCTGAAATGAATACGACAAGTGCTTACAGCTCAGACTGTAGCCTGGACCTACCAACTGGGATGCATTCCATCCCTTCTGTCTTTTGGGGAATATTTGAGAATCTCTGAGTCATGTTTTGTCCCATTTAATCCTCCTAACAACACTTGACCTTCTGTGATGGATTTCTCCATGGAGGGAAATCACTGAGGACCTGATCTCATCACCACATTTGAGGACAATCCCATAATGTGTGCCACCTGGGGAGAGACTGGGCCTGACCCTCAAGAAGAAAGAAAAGGCAAGGAAAGTGTAGTCGCTCAGTCGTGGCCAACTCTTTGCGACCTCATGGACTGCAGCTCTCCAGGCTCCTCTGTCCATGGGGATTCTCCAGGCAAGAATACTGGAGTGGGTTCCCATGCCCTCCTCCAGGGGATCTTCCCAACCCAGAGATCAAACCCAGGTCTCCCGCATTGCAGGCAGATTTTTTACTGACTGAGCCACCAGGGAAGCCCAAGAGTACTGGAGTGGGTAGCCTATCCCTTCTCTAGGGGATTTTCCTGCCATAGGAATCGAACCACGGTCTCCTGCATTGCAGGCAGGTTCAAGTAGCCTAGTTATCTTATTTTTTTCATCATTGAATCAAGAAACAAGAATCTTGTAAAATGGGCAGAACACAAGCAATACATCTAGTGACCCCAGTAAGGCCGTAAGTAAGTAAGCAGTGCTATCTTCTAAGAAGTTCCCTGGCTTCGGCCAGAAAAATTGATCTCTATGGTGGAGCAGATATTTCTGCTCTTTAGGAGGTCAGATTAATGCACAATGCACACTAGCAAGGAAGGAGGAGGCCCAAATGGACAGAGAAACATTTTATTTGCAAATTTTTCTTCTCTCGCCTTAAAATAAGAATTTTATTTTATTCCCTCTTAAGATTTGCCTGCATTAGGATGACCTTCTGGAAGCCCTCCCCCTGCACCCCCCTACCAATGGGTAAAGATCACACACTTCATCCCACTCAGGAGTGAGGGGCAGCAGAGGGGGTCCTTCCCCTCCTCTCCCCCGCAGCTCTGCTTGCCTGGCCCCTCTGGTCCTGGTGACGCCAGGATGCTGGGCTCTGAGGCTTTGTAATTGACAACAGGAGACTTGTGGGACCTTCACAGCCACCAGTTACTGTAAAGGCCTGCTGATCTCAGTGCAGGGGAGCACAAGGGTGCACACACATGTACACACAGTGCACTGAGCATGCACACAGCACACACCTTTATAGTGAGGCATCCAGATGCTGTCACGGCCCCTTTAAGAGCTAGGGGACAGGATCCTGGGCACAGGGTGGGGGGCCAACATCTAGTGTCACAGGCTGGGCCACACCCCCAGGCTCTAGTCCAGGCCTGGGTGGGGAGCCAGTGGGAGGGGCTCCCAGAGACCTCTGTTTGAGTGAGAGTGGGAATTGACTTGGATTCCTCTGAGCTCTAGGCAAATTTGCGGCAAGTAGAGTATGTGGATTTTGTTTTGTTTTGCTTTCTTTCTCTTCTTTCATGTTTATATTGAGGTTGAAAAGGTTATTATGGACGTGGGAGAATAGAAAAAGCCATTCTCTATGATTGTCAGCAGTGCTGATAGGAATAAGTAGCTCCAGAAAATCTTTTTAAATTGTGCACATTTATATAGTTCAAATTATGCCTGAGTCCCAGAGAAGCAGGAAGCAACATCAAAAAGCAACTGACATAGAAAAACACACGTATGTGTCCCCTCACATTCAAACAATACAGTTCCTTTGACAATGGAAGCAGCAAACCCACCCCCTACAAACCACCTGCCCAAGAAAATTGGAAACTTTCTCTTGAAGAACAGAGTCACTCAGTAATTTTTGACCTCCAGACCAGAAGAAGAAAGTGGAAAACAAAACAAAACAAAACACCCAGACAAATTACAGTGTTAAGGTTGGCAGCATCCATGCTCTTCTCCCTGCAGAGGCAGGATCTGCTGTTTTGATCACTGAGTCAGGGGGACCACATCACTGCCCCTCACAAACACTGCAGACAAGTGTCTTCAAGACTCTGGGGTTCCTCACCAGCTCTTTTTTTTTTTGGATTTCCCAGAGAGTAGTTGGGATGGAGGCCTTTACCCCTGGCTTCCTCTAAAATGCCCTCTAAGCAATGGATGTTTAGTGAGCCTGCAAAAATTCTGGAGCTAATCTCTTGGAGGACTGAGCAGCAAGTGGGGCCCAGGAACCCAGAGTATCTCATGCAAGAATCTCGCCCACTAGAGATTATTGACCTTCAGAGATATTTTTTTAACTTAGAGGGGAGGTGCACTGTACAGTTGCTCCACTGGGAGAAAAAAAGCCCAATCCCTTTCTACCTGCCCACACCCCCTAAACCCCCCAACCACACCATTAAGGCACTGCCAGGGGAACAGACAGGCTTTGGCAATGAGGCCCCTCCAGAGACCCAGCGTGTGATCAGCTGCACAGAGGGCTGTGCTGTGGAGTCAGCACCTTAGGAGGGGGGAGGGGGCAGGGGGCAGAGAAGGAAGGAGTCTCAGGTCCTGATGGATCAGAAGAAGGAAAATGGGGAGAGGTGGTCAGGACATAGGAGATGAGAAAGCCAAGGATGAATGCAAGAGGGGCAAAAAACAGAATATATAGAAAAGATGAGAGAAGCAAAGGAAAGAGGCAAAACAGGATGTGGGCAACAAAACAAGAAGGAGACACAGCAGAAGGAGGGAAGGAAACATAAAGAGAGTGAGATGAATGGGGAAGGATGTGAGGAGGGAGAGAGGGAGCCAGAAGAGGACATCATAGGATGTCTTCACAGAGTGAAGACACCGGATAGGACCAGACAGAATCAGGAGCACTGCAGACATCCTTAGTCCCTACGGAAACCTGGCGGGCCCAGTATACCAGGTCGACCATGTATATCAACAGGTTGATGGCTGTCAGGACGGCCACAGCCAGGCTCTGGTCCCAGGCGCACATGTCGTAGGAGAGCTCATCAACGCAGCTCATGTCCATGAACCGCTGGGGCAGTCCGCCGAGCTCCTCGCTAAACTGGTAGAGTGGCCAGAGGACCATAGAGCTGACATAGAGGAGGACGGAGAGCAGGGTGAGCAAAAGCTGGAAAATGGAGAAGGGCCTGGGCTGCATATATTCCCATTCACCCACGTTTAGCAGGAGGACCACAGCTGCCAGGATGAAGCAGATGGAGTACACGGCCACACACCACTCCAGGGCCGGCTGGTGCAGGTACAGGGAGGTGTTGCTGAGGAAGGCGAAGATGACACCGGCCACGAAGGTCTCCAGCACCTTCAGCAGGGCTGACATGGTGTGCTCATAAAAGAAGATCTCCTCAAGATGATACCAGGCCCTCATCCTGGCCAATTCTATGACATACAGCACAGACGCGATGCAGGAGAAAGCAATGGCGGCGATTGCCCGGTCCCGGTAAGGATGATCAGGCAGGAACTGGACGTAGGTGATGGAGTAGATGATGGAGGCCGAGAGGCAGATGAGGGCAGCGTAGCAGGTGTAGGTGATGCAGATGTTGGGCCAGAAGAAAGGAAAAATGTAATAGAGATTGCATAAGTCGACTATGGAGATGATGAGGGTCATGGCGAAACAGACACACCAGAAGGACATGGACCAGTTACCTATGGCCCCTCTCCAAATGCCCATGTCGGCCACAAGCGAGAAGGCCACACAGGTGGAGAAGAGCTGCGGCAGGCGGAGGAGCAGTAACACACAAAGGATGGAGTCATTGCTTGGGGATATCCACCGGGTGGACATGGTGCTGTGATGATCAGACAGGTCACGGTCACCAGTACAGCAGTGGTCTTCCCTGAGGACCCACCGGAGAAAGGTCCAGTTCCGGAGGTGGATTGTGTCAGATGCCTGGAAAAGGCTCAGGGTCCTGTGAAGGCTGAAGCTCAGGACCTGTGGAGTTGGAACCAATGGCTCAGACATTCAGGTAACAAACAGCACAGCTGCTCCAGAATGGTACTCCCCACCCATCACCCTTGGCCTTGTCAGGAGACTTGTCTTATCCCAAAGCTCCCAGCTGGTTGTGGTCTAGCCTCCAACCATGAACACTGTTGATCTCCCTAAGCTGGCCATTATTTATGGAGACACAGAGACGGATGGTCCTTATCTTTAATCCCAACCCTTCAAGTCTCTCAAAATTGAAAATGAACATTTAAAAAATTGGTAACAAAATTCGACCCAAAGAAACATGAGACAAATTATGATCTTTTTAAATTTTACTTAATGTGACTGTTCAAAAGTTCAGCTGCTCTGTGGGAGAGGGAGAGGGTGGGAAGATTTGGGAGAATGGCATTGAAACATGTAAAATATCATGTATGAAATGAGTTGCCAGTCCAGGTTCGATGCACGATACTGGATGCTTGGGGCTGGTGCACTGGGACGACCCAGAGGGATGGAATGGGGAGGGAGGAGGGAGGAGGGTTCAGGATGGGGAACACATGTAAACCTGTGGCGGATTCATTTTGATATTTGGCAAATCTAATACAGTTATGTAAAGTTTAAAAATAAAATTAAAAAAAAAAAAAAAAAAAGAAAAAAAAAAAAAGTTCAGCTGCCAAAACACTAATGTGTATGATTACAAGGTGCTTTCAGACCCCAGTTGGGTGTGATGTCATGTAGAGTAGATGTACTATGTCACCTGTAGGGAGCTGAAAATTCTGAATTCTAGAGAATATCTGGCCCAATGGTTTCAGAAAAGGGACTATGGAGTGTCCTTTTGACTAACCCCATTTTACAGATGAGAAAACTAAGGAAGGGGAATTAAGTCCTTCCCTAAGGTGGCATGACCATGAAGTTGGAACCCCAGATAAATATGCCAAAGCCGTGGGCATGAACTCTTTGCTCTATAGCACACATGGCAGAAATCCCCTTAGGTGGAGCCCAGGACCAAAGCCTAGAACACACCTTCAGGGCCACGGCCTCCTCCCACAGCAACCTGAAAATACCTGAATCCTGGCCTCTCCTCCCTGCAGCCATCACTAGAAGAAGCTGCCATGTGAGGGGACACAGCCCCACCCGGGGGAGGGCAGCTTCAGAAGTGAACAGGGAGGAGCCATGCGGTGAGAGCAAGGCCGTGGGGACAGGATGAAATGGGAAGTAGGGACTATTGTGACTCCCCTCCCCAATTTTGCCTTCACATGTGACTCTTTTGCATTGGGTCAGGGGACCCCCACCTAGCATGATTCCAAGGTGGAGCGTCATGGAGGAACCAAGGAACGAAATGTTAAAATGCCAGCTTTTTAAGCTCCAAAGCAGCCATCCACGTGCAAATCTAATCCTTTTAAGGGCAGAATCTGAGAGAGGAGGCCCCTGTAGGACCCCTGGCAGAGGCCAGCCCTGAGGATGCGCCTGGGTTGGGGTGGGGGTGAGGGGGCAGAGTGGAGATGACTGGGGGCATCCCAGGGCCCCAGGGGCCCTGAGGCAGCCCAGTAGGGGTCTTCTGACCCAGAAGGGATGCAGGCATGGAGCCAACCTTCCCATGGAGGAGGGGCCGGGACTGGAACTGAGACAGGAGAACAGGGGCCTGAAGGGGTTTCAGGGCTGTGACAGGGACACGTGGCCAGAGTGGCAGGGACCCTGGAGACCACGGAATTGCCCAGATCACCACCCAAGACAGTCCCTCCAGCCAGGGCTGCAGTCCTACTCACACAGGGCCTCCTCCTGGCTCCCGTGTGTGGGGGGAGTGAGGCCTCTCCCAGCCCACCCCCTCCGCAGGGACAGCCGCCCTCTTTCCAAGGGACTATTTGCTGAGAGGCCCCCAGGGCTGAAGGGCAAGCAGCCTAAGCCCCAGCCAGCTTCCTGCCATCAGGGGCCTTGTTGCCTTTGCTGATAATAAACCTGGGACAAGCTGAGGCTGAAAAGAGAAACAGAGAGCAAACCTGAGAACCTCCCTGGCCTCCCAAAGCTCCTTGAGCCCCATTGCAGGGGAGCCCTGGAGCCTGCTGGCCTCCTAGTGGGCACTGCCAGGGTGGGGAATGGGCACTGTGGTGAGGGAGAGAGGGAGTGTCATGCTCTCTGTACCCCAGTTTGATCCCAGTTTAATTACTTGAACTCACCCTGAAATTCCACCTAAGATAAGAGACAACTTGAATGCTTTGAATCCATTGAATGCATCAGAGAGAGGATATGGAGAAGAAGAGGCATGGGTTTCCAACTGTGTGAACCTGGGTCAGGCCTGTGCCCTGGAAAGCAGGAAGTGGAAGTTTGTCTGAGTCTTCCAGCAGACCCTCCTCCACTCTAATCTGTGAGCCTGGACGTGGTGCCCCCTTCAGAGCACAGCCGATGTGGCTGAGCCCTGCCTGCCCGGCAGCCAGGCATGAGGACTGGAAGACAGTGAGCTGGGAAGGTCATGGCCAGAACAGAGGAAGGAGGAGGAGGTTGCAGAAGGGCAGTGAAGGGTGAGATGGGATGGACACTCAGAGTGACAAGGAGTAGAGCCTTCATAGCTGGATGATCAGGCAAGCTACTCAATAGAACCTCAGTCTCTCCTTCTGTTCAATGTCTCTATACCTACTTTGTGTCAATTAAATGAATAAAAGCGTGTGACGGGTTCATCAGAACCTGTCACATGGAACCCTCAATCTGTGCCAGCTACCTCCCCACCCCCCTCACGGAGGACCCAGAAGGCCCTGGCTCTGGACATCAGCACATGCAGCTTGATTTGCTGCAGATCAGGGGCTGCAAACCAGTTTGCACTGCAGGTGGACTCTTGATGTGTTCAGTTTTCCATCACAGTTTCCATCAGTGTTTTCATGAAAAAATGATGTGGTATCACTAACATTACTATTTCTTCCCTGAGTGTTTGGTGGCTGCACATTGTTTTAATTTCACATGAAAATTCGGATTACAGCTCCTTTTCAAGCCTCAGGAGATATAGTGTCACCTGGTTTGGTTCCCTTGGCAGTGGCCTTGCTGGAGATAAGCAGCTGCTAGCCTCTTTTCTTTATATTGTTTTCCATCCTCATCTCTGTTTAGTATTTTCTATATTTCTCTCATTCTCATGTATAACTGACATAAAACAGGACTATGATCATCTCTCCTGTGACTGGTATCCCGTCTTCGGCATGGCCAAGCTTCCTGCTTGCTCACAGGAGCGTCCACCCCTCCATCCAGGGAGCATCCATGTCCTCAACCTCAGCCTTCAATACATTTCAAATGCTGTGAAATCACATGTAGACATGTGTGTACATACATGCATACATGTTTGTAGGGAATATCTGTATCTTTTTTCCTGTTTTGTCAACATGAGACCACGTCTTCCCAGAGCATCTTGTTTTGCACCGCCCCAGACAGGTGCAGCTGGTCCTCTCCAGGGATCCTAGTGCTCTCCAGCCCCTTATTTCCTTCCCTCCTGGCTCCTTGGGCATCAGTGGACCCTCCCCTGTGAGTCTCAGACACGGGGACATAGGATGTGACAAGGGATCCTGGGATCCAAGTGACCACCATGCTCTAGGGTAGGAGGTCAGCAAGTTTTTCAGAGAAGTTTTTAAAAAAAATATGACAAAGAATATATTTTTCATTTCTGGAAATTAAATCTGGTTTCCTAGATTTGCAACAAATTATCACAAGCCTGGCGGCTTAAAACAGCAGACACGTATTCTCTCACAGTTCTGGAGGTCAGCATTTTGAAACAAGGTGTCAGCAGGGCTGCTCTGTCTCTGATGCCCCAGGGGAGGGTCTCTCTTTGCCTCTTTTAGCTTCTGGAGGCCCTTTAGCTTGTCCCATGTTACTGAACTCTGGCTTGTCCGGTCATCCCTCAAGAAGCCAAACACCGAGAGATGAGTGCTGGGCTTTGCCTGGGACGAGGTGCGGCTCCTCCACTGTGAACACAATCATCACTCACGTCTGTGCATGAGCCCATGTTGGACGGTGGTTTGAAAAAAATACTCATGAACATTTCCACCACTTTCTGTGGATCAACTTGGAGGATTTGGTTTTTTCCAGTTTAGTAGGTCAAAGGTGAGAAAAAGATTGTATGAAGAGTCAGTCCCTGACTCTTCTCCTGCACTGAAAGCTCCTGCAGGGAATTGTCTTGGTGGAAATCCACACCTGGTGTGCCCCCACCCCACCCCCACCCCAGGGGACACACTGTGGCCAAATCAAGTGATCTGTCCTGTCTTAAAGGAGAGACTGCTTCAGACCTCCTTTCTTCCTCACACTGTGGTGATCTAAGGCTGTGTCTCGCCAACACACTAGAACCCCTCCTCCTTCCGGGGACTCGAGTGGGGGGAGAGGGGCGCAGATGCCCTGGCAGCGCCTGCCTCGGGCATCAGGACTGGAACCACAGAGCTGGGGCTGGATTCAGTTCCCTAAAAAGCTGACCCCCTCTTCTGCCTCCCTTGGCTGCAGACTCCTCTATAAAGGGGGCAGGCTTTCCACAGTTTCGTTTCCTTTTTGCCTTTAATTTAGTGCCCTTGTTGGAAGAATCCTTACTATGGAGTAACAGGAAGACCTGCACATGGAGTTCCCTCCCACTTACCAGATCTTGACAAAAGAGCTCCAACTGCAAAATACTGGAATAATTTAGAGATCCATGCAGGAACCAATGTTCTTCACAACTGAAAACATACATGGGCAAGGTTGTATTACAAGTAGGAAACCATTTTTTTCTTGATTACAGGGTCATACTGTTAGGAGAACCACACCGACACAACCACCCACCCTGGCCAGGAACCCTAGTAACCACTTGTATGAGTTGTCTTACGACAGGAGGTCCCGGTAAGAAACACGGAACTAATAAGCACCACCGGAAGGGTTCAAGAAAAGTCAAAAGGACACACCACGTGGCAGAGCAGTTCTGGGTTCCCTTACCCTACTGCTCTCCACCCGGGTGCCGTTTCCCAATAAAATCTCTTGCTTTGTCAGCACATGTGTCTCCTCGGACAATTCATTTCCGAGTGTTAGACAAGAGCCCAGTTTTGGGCCCTGGAAGGGGTCCGCCTTCCAGCAACAAATGGCAACTCTGGTGGGACTCTTCTTCGCTGAGACTGACATTCTGAGCACTCGGGGTACTCAGGGGCCAGCTTGCCTGCCAATGGACCAGACATAGTGGCCGCAACTGGGACCCTTTTGTCCCTGGTCTCCTCCTGACGTGGACAACTGGCCAGAGTGCCCCGACCGGTAAGGAACAAGAAACTTTATTTACCTCTCTCTCCTTCCCTCTCTCTTTCCTCTCCTTAACCCTTCCTATCCTTCTCCGTTTTTCTAGTCCCCCAGTCCTGGACGCAGGAATCTGGCTGAAGGGCCCTCAGCCTGAGCTGAGGATTGGAGACTGATCACCTCCTCTTGGCAGATAACTCGAATTCTGGTTCTGGTCTGGTCTTATTTCTGGTAGGGCCGAATTCCAGTCCTCCCTTCTCTGGAGGCCCAGGGTAAAGTCCCATAATGCCTGGGTATCTATAGGTGGCAGGAGATGTCTGTAAGGCCACCCCTTTCGCCCCCCTCTCCCGCCTCTTCCCCCTTCTTCTTTCAACCTGGCTTCCTTTCCTCCCTTTGAAATCTTTGTTGTTAGTACTTGGATCTGAAGTTCTGTGTCTCTATAGGAGGTTTTCTGAGAGACTGTATTCTTGTATTTAAAGGAGTGTCTGATGAGGACTGCCAGGTTTATATGTGTGTGTTTTAACTCTGTGTTCTGTGATGTGATTTTTGATGGCCATTTTGCTTAGTCTGGCCACCCTTTGGTTTAGATCTGCCGCCATTTTGTTAGAACTTGATTTTCTTTCCCTGTGCTTGAGACCAGGGCTCTCAGGAACATTTATCTAGACCATCTCTAACTCCTGAGACCGAGGGAAAAGGGGAAAAAGACTTTACAATTTTTATTTATTTCAACTGTTTTTTTATAAACTAGTAAATTTTATATTGTAATATCCAATTCATGACTAAACTTAGAAAATGAAGCTAGATCTTGCACTGTGTCTGTCTAAATATGTCTTGGTATGTCTTTGTCTCTGGGTAATATTTTTGAGGTTAATTTGTAAATGAGCTCTATTTATTTGGCTTAAAAAAAGGTAAGCACTTACAAATCAAATAATTCTAAATTAAACACATTCCAGGTTCATGTGAACTGGGAAATATTCAGTATTAAATATTAATGTTTGTTTGTTGACCTATCTAATATAGATATGTCTTAGAGTAATTAACATTAAGTAGAATATTTTCATTGTACCTAGGTTTAATATAAGTTAAATATTATATCTGTTACAAGTTTGTCAACAGGAAATTACCTCGAGTGAAGAAACTTCTAAAAAATGTAAATGAGATATGAGCTTTTATATAACTCTATTAAGAATAATTATTCTTTAGAAACATCTGTCTAAAATAGTCTCTCCAGATTGGCGTGACTTAAATTTCTAAGGGTTGTGCCAAGTGTGCTAAGTGTTGGAAGTCTATTGAATATTTAGGTCATTTCCAAATAAAATAAGATTTTGAAACATTTACTACTAAACACTAATTTACTTTTACAGAGAAACGAAAGAGATTTGGGACTATAAATGAATAATGTTTGGTGCCATCCTAAAATGTTCTAAGAAAGCAAGGGTTTTAGAAATTATCACTGGTATTAATGCTTACCAATCTATAAAATGCTAATACAAAAGTTAGTTCTTGGTTGCTAAAGGAAAGTAGGAAGTGTTTTTAAATTTAAAAAAAAAAGGTATGAAAAAATACTAAAAAGAGTTATGCATGATCAGGATTTTCTAAAATTGGATTACAATTAGATAAATGGATTTTGTTAGAAATGACACAGCCATAAGAAAACTGGTTAGAGTCAACTAGGTCCAAGATGGCAGAGCTGACTTTCACTAGACCTTGAGCCTTGGTATTTAGGCCTATTATGACATATCAACAAGTTGAATGATACACCCATCAACATTGACTAAATCTGACCAAATGTTCTAAACCCTTTCAATTGATCTTTTCGATAAAACTTCCTAAATAGAATTCTTTTGAAGTTCTTTTGACCTCTAGCTAACTTTGGGATGCTTCAGAGGGCCCCTGAAACATCCCAAAGAGAGATATTAAACTGTGTTTATTTGGTTGGTTAAATTACATGAAAAAGATTATCAAATGAGTAATAAATCCGCTCATGTTATAATGTATGGTAAAATTACTAATACAGATATCGGAGAAATTATATGGAGTTCTTAACATTCTGATATGTCCTGATATTCTAATGGAAAACCTGATGTCACAAAAGTTAACAAAAGGACTGAATGAACCAGTGAATATGCTTATAACTTTTATGGTTTCTATCTGAAAAATTATGGGTTTTCAGGGAGTAGGGAAAACCTTCCTCTCAAACTAATTATGACAATACTTTGGTAAAATTAAATGTTATAAACAAAACAATTATATTTTCTCTGTATCTGACTCCTCCAAAAATTGGAAATTCTTAGGTTTCCAGTAAGTTCAGTCTGAGACTCTAAATGTTTCAGCAAAATAAAAAGTCTATAATCAATTATGGTTATATAAATCATCAGACCAAAATTAGTGAGAACAGACCTATTTTGCAAACAAACTAGCCTTAATTTGGTTATATTTGATAAAAATGAGGGTACGTTTAGGGGGAAAAAGATATTTCAAAAAAATGTTGAATCCCAGTTTGTTAATGGAGGTCTGCATCTAGTAAGATTCATCTCTTAGATAGTTCTTTGCTGTTATGTGATATTAATGTAAAATTTAATTGAATTCTTAAAGAAAACCCTAAATTTGTTTCTGAAGCTTATCTGAGTAATCTATCTTTGGGTGAAGATCTGATGCTTCATGACCTGCAACCAGGACTGGAAAAAGACATAATTTAAGGGACCATCTCCAACCTGGATGGAAGTCCTTTTTTTATCAGGTACTCTTAACTAGCTTCATGCACAATGAAACTGAAGGGAAATCAACTCTTAGATTAATTCCCACTTCTAAAGGCCCCTACACTGGCTTGGTCTATAGAGAAGACAGCTGACCTGATCCCACCTTAAAATGATGCTCAAGCAGGAGAAACTACACTACACCAGGGTGAGACAACAAGGAAATCAGAGGTAGACAGCTTGCCCAAGATGCTGGACCTGATTTGTATGATCATTTATGTTTTCTTGACTTCTTAGACTTCTGCATATAAATCAAATGCTTTTCTATCATAGGCCTGATTCTATGCTAGTTTTAGAAATCAATTCAATTGTTGGGTTTGTGGCCAATTACCTGTGTCTAGTTCTGGGTTACTTGTTAAATTTCTCTACTACAAGACTTTAACTGGTTGGCCCTGAGAAAATTTACTTAAAAAAAAAATTATAGTCATATGCAGGTTACTGTGATATTACTAGATGGGATCCCCTCACTGGGCCAATTAATTATGCCTGCTCTGACTCTGGCCATAAATTTGAGCTTTTTTCTATTACTCAAGCTCAATCAGAGCAACAAGAAAAGTTTCAGCAAAGGAGGAAAAAATCTCCCACAATTATGGGATGGATTTATATAAATAACACCAGGCTATGGTAATTTAGGTTTAAAGTCTCCTCTGTGTTGGAAACAATTAGATCATACTAAGGACAATCAGTCTAGACAATCGGTAACACTAGAAAAGGGGGCTATATGCCTTATAGATGGTGCCAATATATAATTTCCCTGGAAGATAAAGATTCTACAGAGCAGACTAAGTCAGATGACCTGAGATATACTGGGCTACATCTAATGGAAGCTCTTAACTTAAGTCTTACTTGTGACTTTACTAATACTGCTGCCTATGTTATTTGTAGTTCACCTGTTTTACAAAATTACTATTTCTTATACAGTCAAACTTGTGTGTGAGGCCTCTAATAGAATAATATATAGTCCCATATGAGATCGATGATGGTAACAGTGTAACTCTAGATATGTGAAGAAGCAACAAGAGGGAATATTTTCCTGGACCAAGAGGCTAGTAAGACAGGTGGTCCAGAGAATTTTGGATACTTTTTTATGGCCTAGTCCAGTAACAGCACATTGAGTGGCCTGTCAACAAAATCTTTGTCAAACCTGAGAATGGACATTTTCAGCACCATGGGATAAAATGGTCATGAAATGCCCCGCTCAAAATCATGGTCAAGTTTATGAGCAAAAGGGGGCTCTGTCAACTGAAGACTGACACTTGCCATCTACATCTA
Source organism: Bubalus kerabau (assembly GCF_029407905.1). Classification (NCBI taxonomy): domain Eukaryota; kingdom Metazoa; phylum Chordata; class Mammalia; order Artiodactyla; family Bovidae; genus Bubalus; species Bubalus kerabau. The sequence continues at coordinate 20,475,730 of NC_073642.1, forward strand.
CAAAGATTAAATCATGGCCGCTGCAACTGCTGACTTTCAATGCTCCTGAAAGGAGTTCAGGATGAAAATCAGGAATGAGGCACTGTGTGCTCATTGTGCAGGCACTCTGTGCTCTGTGCTCTGGGAAAAACTCGCAGAACAGGCCTTCAGATAGTTAGATCTTTTCAGGAGAAGATTTTATGAGTCCCAATTCTTGGGTCTTCTCATACCTAGAGAAACACTGACGTCATTAACTGTGAAATCTGCTTTGGCTATTAAGGAAAAGTTTACAATTAAAAGCCAAAATATAGTAGCTATGGTTCAGATATCCTGGGAAATAACTAGTTGATGCTATGGGTGTACTTTCAGATTAGACCTTGTATTGCTAAACACTTGAGTTTCTGAGTCGTGTCAGGCTTGGATGCCTCCATTCACAAAACGATATCTGCTGGAAGCTAGTAACTGCAACCTTACTTTTTATTAAACTAGGCAACTGGCTACCTGGCTACAAGTCTCCCTGAAGTGCCAAGTCCAGACTGGGTTTCAGGCCTATTCTTCTAAAAAGAAATGAGATTTATTTTGTCTACTAAATTCCAGTTATCACTCCTCCAACTACTTCTAGTTGGGTCTGTTACACCAAAATGGCAGACCAAGGGATTGAGATTTTAATCATACAAGACTCAGATCTAGAATTTGGAACTCAGAAATACTTCCATTTCAGTGTCTATACTCCAAGCTGAGGCAGTCCTATTCTGCATTTTGACAGGAAGTTATCACAGTCATAGTCGCCTAGTTCCCTAAATTAAAACTGAGTAGGACTCTGTAGGGCTCTGTAGTAGAGATCTGTTCTGTGTTCTCCATTTCTTGTCTGTAGGATATAGGCTTCATTCAGCCTTCTTGACCTTCCCTGAGTTCCAAAGAGTGGATTCAAACAATTGCTAATCAGGGAAGGGAGGGGATACAGAAACAGGAGAAACAATCAAAGGTTGGTAGAGCCTCCAGACAGAGTCCTGGTTCCTACTCAAAGAAATATGCATAGAACAGTCTTATGGACTCTGTGGGAGAGGGAGAGGGTGGGAAGATTTGGGAGAATGGCATTGAAACATGTAAATATCATGTATGAAATGAGTTGCCAGTCCAGGTTCGATGCACGATACTGGATGCTTGGGGCTGGTGCACTGGGACGACCCAGAGGGATGGAATGGGGAGGGAGGAGGGAGGAGGGTTCAGGATGGGGAACACATGTATACCTGTGGCGGATTCATTTTGATATTTGGCAAATCTAATACAGTTATGTAAAGTTTAAAAATAAAATAAAATTAAAAAAAAAATAATAAAATAAAATAAAATTAAATTAAAAAAAAAAAAAAAAGAAAGAAATATGCATAACAATGTCTTTGAGCCCCCACCCAGGTGGAGGATGGTAACTTCAGACTGAACACAAGATTCCTGGAGCACACCTCTGTTGCCTCACCACCAAGCAATCAAAAAGGGTCACAAACCCTGCAGCCCTCACCCCAAATGTTGCCTCCTCTTTCCGGGGACCAGAGATGATCATCCTGTTAGGTCTCCTGTTTGGCACCTGTCTATTTCATCTCTGAGAGGGGCCAACAGTTTCCAACTAAATTGCTGTTATTATAAGGGTGAATACTGGTTTCAGGCAAAAAAATACCTTGACTTAGATCTGGTAGAGAGAGACTTCTGCTTTGCTAGGCAGGCCTACGCCCATGCACAGCAGGAAGAAGTTACGGAAGAAAGAGACCTCCACCCCAATTCCCAAGAAGTATCTTGAGTATGAAGTCTCTCAGGGGGGAGTTGTTAAGGGAAGCACACTGATTGAAACTGCCCACCCTGGCCAGGCACCATAGTAACCATTTGCATGAGTTGTGTTATGACAGGAGATCCTGATAAAGAATACTAATAAGCCACCACCAACTGGAAGAGTTCCGAAAAGGTTGAAAGGAGAAACCGTGTGTCCATCCACTTCCCAGAATCCCTCTCGCTAGCATCTATCTTGGCTGAATGATGCGTGCACCACTAGGAAAGACTGAATTAGAATGATTGGCCAAAGACCACCCAGAAACTAATCCCAGCACCATAAAACCCGAGACTGGGAGCCACGTGGCAGAGCAGTTCTCCTGGGTTCCCTTACCCTACTGCTTTCCACCCAGGTGCCGTTTCCGAATAAAATCTCTTGCTTTGTCAGCGCATGTGTCTCCTCGGACAATTCATTTGCGAGTGTTAGACAAGAGCCCAGTTTCGGGCCCTGGAAGGGGTCCGCCTTCCTGCAACAGCTTTATCTTAAGGAAGCCGGCAAGAAGGTGTTTCACTGCCCAAAAGAATCAACTCCCAGCACAGCAAGGCTCAGCCAGGATTTATACAAGGAGGGAAGCAGGAAACGGCTGCAGGCTGCATGCCGGGGGTGCGCTGTGCTTCTATTTTGGGGGACTTTACAGTAACCACCAGGAGTCTTTCTGGGCTGAGAACGTAAGTGTGGTCCTTATTTTGTTCAGATCAGCACATCAGTTCTAGGGGTCAGTGGTTGTATATTTTCTAGAGAAAAGAGAACTGAGGCAGAAACAGAGCTTAACTGGCAAAGCAAAACTGAAACCAGAAAACATCAAACTCTGTTTAAGTATTCATAAGCCTTTGGTTGAGAAACAAGCAGGCTTGACCTGCCTGACCACCATGATCACCATGTGCCCATCCTCAGGCCTGGGCACCAAGCCCATCATGGGCTTCTTCCTCCACTTGGGACAGCTGCTCTCCACCTGTGTGCCCTTCTCGCTGGGGGCCAGTGAAGGGGGGCGTAATTAACTGGTGCATGTTCATGGTGCCTCTGCTTCACTGTGACCCTCACCATCTTCATAGGGGAGTTTTGTGGGCTCCGATCCCGCTTCCCCTTCTCCTGGGACGGCTTTCTCTGAGCCCACGCCTTTTACTTCTCCATCTCCTGCCTCTCAACGACCATCATCCTCGGCACCACCTACATCAAGTTCTTGCCTCCAGGCTCCGCCCGAAACAGGGTCATCACTGCCACTGCTTCGCCTTCGTGGCTGCTGTACTCTATGCCACTGAAGCGTTCCGCATCATATCCAGCCTGGAGGCATGGTCTGGTTCAAGCCAGCCTTCCCAGGCCTGCTCAGGAGGCCAGAGAACTATGCTGACTGGCTCATCATCGCGTTCATCAGAAGCCCCCACCAGTATCAGCATCAGCCAGCCCATTGTTCGAGATTGTGTGCTTCATATGCTTCTTCCTGGAAGGAGCTGTGAACTTCATAGTGAAGCGGTTTGATCGAGTCATAGACAAAAAGCTCTGTTCCCTACCTGTATCCTGTCTGAGCAGATGGTGCTTTTTGTGCTTCTCCACCCTAGTGCTCTGGTCCTCTGTCAGCTCCACCAGTTCAACAAGAAGCTGGATGGGCAGCCCCAGCGGTCCAGTGATGTGAGCTGGAGCAACAGACTCACCTGCTTGGTTTGCGCCTGGGGCCAGCGGCTGACTGTGGCTGTCCTATCCAGCTGCTGCTTGATGTGGCTGACACTGAGTACCTGGCCTGTGAGGCTATTGTAGGGACTAAGAGTCTTGAAGACTCCTGTTTGGAGTGTTGGTGAGGGGCAGTGATGTGGCCCTCCTGCCTCAATGATCAAAACAGCATGTCCTGCCTCTGCAGGGAGAAGGGCATCGCCACTGCCAGCATTAAAGGTGATGTTAGTCTGGGTGTTTTATTTTTCTTTAAATTTTATTGTCTCAAGGGTAAAAATTACTGGGCAACTATATTTTTACATGAAAAGTTTCTTTACAAAACTTTGTTGATGGGTGGTGTTGGATGGGTGGGTATTGCTGATGCCACAGTCTAGGAAACTGTGTTGCTTGAGTTTGTGCTGCACAGACATGTGTTTCTATGTGTCAGCTGTTTTCTCATGCTGCTTCCTGCTTTTCCAGGACAAACACATAATATGATCTAAATAAATGTAAATATACATGGGTTTTTTAATTCTCTGGAATTTCTGGATACCATCGAACCCTGCTATCAATCATAGATGAAGCCTTGCCCTTTCTCCTACAACTGTAATGCTCTTTTTTTAATCTCAGTACAAAGATAAAAGGAAAAAACCTGCAAATCTGACATACACTAATTGCCTCAGATTTTCTCAGAGCTGGGCAGGATGGAGCAGATTTTTATTCTCATGAAAGCCCCCATCTCTGGGAGCCCTTCCCGATGTCTCCCCCTCGCACCTTCCCCAGGCCCTGGGGGCATGGCCCAGCCCAAGACAACTAGCAGTTGTGTCCCCAACACTAGACTTTCTGTCCCCTTAGCTCTTAAAGGACCAGACCCCGGAGAACTGTATTTAAAGGTGTGTGCCTGCGTGCACACCCAGCGCGTGTTTGCCTGTGTATGAGCCTATATGTCTGTGCTCACACGTGTATTGGGACCAGCAGCCTTTATAATAACTGGTGGCCAGGAAGCCACCAATATTGTGCTTAGTCTCCTGTTCTCAGCCGCAAAACCCAGAGCCCAGCATCCTGGAGTCAGCAGGACCAGGGGGTCCCAAGGCAAGCAGAGCTGTCAGGGAGGGGAGGGGAAGGACCCCCCGCTGCCCCTCACTCCTGTACTGGGATGAAGCATGAGTTCTTCACCCGGAGGCGGGGGTGGTGGATGGGGAGGGCTCCAGGACTTGGTTCCCATGACAGGCAAATCTTAAGAAGCAATGAAATAAAATTCATATTTTAAGGCAAGACAAGAAAAATTTAAACAAAATTCGTCTCTGCCTGTTTTGACCTCGTCCCTGCCCTGAAGTGTGCAGTGTGCATCTGCAGTACGTGTTAACCAGACCTTCCGAAGGGCAGAAGTACCTGACCTGATATAAAGACCCATTTTTGTTCTTCTAACCCCAGCCTTGTGACTTTATATGACACTGCCTCCCTATGACCTTATTAATGTCACTAGCTGTATGACTTATAGTCTGCTGTTTTACAAGAATATTGTCTCTTGCACTAACAAATGTGTCATTGAGCCTCTGATAAAAACAATAATGACCAGGTGACCTAATATACAGTTTTATAAGATCCATGAGTATAATAAGGTGACTTGAGATATGGGAAGAAGCAACAGGTGGGGACCATTTCCAAGAGCCTGACAGACAAGTAAGACAATTGTTCCAGAGGATTTTGTTACCTACTGTTACCAGGACTAGATGAATAATTGCACATTGAGTGGCGTATCAATGAAATTCTCACCTGATGTGGGGAAGTCTTCCAAACCTTGATTGGAATTAAGATGGAAACAGATTGTGTGATAAAGAATGTTGCCCACCACCCAGTTCTACAAGAATCAAGTCACTGGCTGCTGCAATTTACTGACCTGCAATCCACTCTGAAAGGAAGTCATGGAAAAAGGTCAGGATTGTACTTTGTACTCTGAGAAAACTGGCGAACCTGCCCTCACATACTTAGATATTTTCAGGAGACTTTTCTATGAACACAGTTTCCTGCATCTGTCCATGCTTAGAAAGCACTAAAAGCATGAACTATGATATCTGTTCTTCCTGAGTGAAGTAACCTTCTACCAAGACATGGGCTGGTTTCGTGTCCTTCCCCCAAATAACACATACACTGATCTCCAACCCTAACCTCCTTGAAACAGTTCTCAGAGCTTCTTGAGAGACTGTCTCCCCAGTTACACTTCTCAGGTTGGTTCCAATAAAGTTTGCAATTCTTTCTTAGGTTGACTATTTCCTAACTTTTCATCCACAAAAGCAAGTATGCATTGACCTCTGCAAGTCTCAGTGCAGAAACCTCAGATTCTTATATTTTTCTAAATCAAACTGAACACAACCCTGGGACCTCACTTCCCAGGAGGATGGAAATGTCTCTGTGCTTCAGTAAAAGAACTGTCCAGGGTGGGCTCACCTGAGGGGCTCGCTGTCCAAGCCTCTTGGTTCACCGGGCGGCTGCTCCATCCCTCCTGTTGAGAGGTTAAGGGCCATTTGTCACAGTTCCAAGGCTGCTCCAGTCCCCTCACTGTGGCCCTCAAAAGAAAGTGTAATGATCCTATATTTAGTTCAACCTTCTCGTCATAGGGGCTTCCCTGGTGTCTCAGAAGGTTAAGAATCCTCCTGCAATGCAGGAGACCTGGGTTGGATCCCTGGGTTGGGAAGATTCCCTGGAGAAGAGAATGTCAACCCACTCCAGTATTCTTACCTGAGAAATCCCACGGACAGAGGAGCCTGGTGGGCTGCAGTCCATGGGGTCGCAAAAAGTCAGACATGACTGAGTGAGATACACTTAATCTTCTCATCATAGAGGAGGAGCAGCTGGGCCCCAGGGATGACAACACTTGTCCAGAGTCACCCTGCATGTGGCAGAGTCAGAGTCAAGACTAGGTGTCCTGTCCCCAGGCCGGCTGTCTGTCCACAGCCTCACGCTGCTTGTGACAAGTGTGGCAGCAGCGTCCTCCAGGCTGGAACTCTGCCCCGTCCATCCTAGTCCTGCACAAACCTGCCCCATCCCCCATGAGGAGGGCACTCACTGCTGCTGAGTCAGTTTCCTCATCTGCTAGATGGGGGAGGGGTGCCAGAGACCCCTGGTCCCTCCCAGCCCCCCTCTTCCCAGGGCCCCTGGACTTGCCAGTCTTGGAGACTCAGACGTGGAGATGGAGCCGGCTCCCTCCCCTCTGTCTACCTTCTCCACCCTCTCTGTTTGTTTCCTCTTGGCTGCCAGGTCTTGTTTATTGGTCACATCCTTCCTGATTACACAGACCCTCCTTCCCCACAAGCTCTGCTTGGTGGTGAAAGTGTTTCTCTTTCATAACATGAGTTTCCTCAGTCACTTTCCAGGGGTCCGTCCGACTCTCCAGTGATTCTTGTCAAAAACACAAACTGCTTCCAGGCACCCCCACATCTGAGGTCTCCCAGACTCCCTTGTTTCCGCACATTCTTGACTTTCCACTTCTTCAGAGTCCAGCTCAGCAGCCACAATGCTCTTGCCTTATTTAGGGAGCTTGTGTTCCCTTTAGGAAAAGCAAATTCCTTCCTGCTGGGCATATAGAGGGCTGACCATAAGCAGGGGAAGATGAAACAGAAGCCCAGAGTGAAGGGAGGCAGATCTGGGGTCCGCGACTGGATTCACAGTCACATCTGCTCTGACTCCAAAGCAGACAGGCTGGGGAGGAGCTGAGAGATGCCTACACAGGCCTGTCTCCAAAGGCAGAGAGAAGGGAGGCGCCTTGGGTTCAGGGGTCTGACTCTTTCCGACCCCATGGACTGCAGCATGCCAGGCTTTCCCGTCCATCACCAACTCCCGGAGCTTGCTCAAGTTCATGTCCATTGCGTTGGTGATGCTATCCAATCAACTTGGATGGGGAGGGGGAGCTGTGGCTCCCAAACCAACCTACTTAGTGTCCAGGGCCTCCACTAGCCCTTTAGCACACACAGTTGATAGAGAACCTGCCCCCTGCAGTGCTAAAGCCTCAGGCCCTTCCCTTGCTCCCTGCCTGGCCTGGCCTCCCTGTCTCCTGGGGCAGCAGCCAGAGGCTCCTTCCTCAGCCGGCCAGAGCCTCCTCTGCACACGATGACTCCAGCTGATGCCCTCCGGACTGTGGCCTGAGCCACATCCAGAACAGAGCCTGGGGCACAGATGTTTCCATTCTGTGTTCTTAGACCAGCTTCTTGGAAAAATCAGGGATTGCCTTTCCTCAGCCCTCTGAGTGGGGAGAGTTGGGGCCATTCCCTCCTGCGGTCTCAGGCACCTGGTTATCTCCCTTGGGTGCCAGTGCAGACGGCTGATCTATGTGACCCTTTGTCTGTGTGGTTGGTTCCTGGATCTGAGAGAAGAGGGAAGGAGCTCAGCATTTCATGAGGTTCTTTTACCTGCTGAGATTTGGAGGAGACAGATCTGTGTTCAAGTCCAGACTCTGTCAGGGAGTAACTGTGTGGCTCTGAGCTAAAAACATAACGTACCCTCTGTGCTTCAGTTTCATCATCTGTTAAATGGGGATGACACAGTAATAATATCCCTGAAGATGAAATGAAATAGAGGTAATAAGACAACCTTGTCAGACTGTTGGTGTTCAAAAAATATTGGCTACTTTATCTTTCTGGAATATAAGGTACAAATCAATGCCAATCAAAGTTTAAGTTCCTGCACCCACATGACTGGATTCAAATCCCAGCTCTTCCAGTTCCTACTTGTGTGATCTTGGGCTCATTACCCTCTGTGTGCTTGTAAAAATGGGGACACTTTGTGCATAGTTCATGGGTTGCTGGGAGGAACAAATGAATCCAGAGCAGGGCTTGACCTGTAGTGAGCCCTGTATGTGACACCTCTTAAAATTTTTATGTCCATAACTACCCTGTTGGTCCATGGCAAGTGTTTCTTAAATGAATATAACAAGTGCTTACAGCTCAGACTGTAGCCTGGAACTACCGACTGGGATACATTCCATCCCTTTAGCCTTTTGGGTAAATTTTTGACAATCACTGAGTCATGTTTTGTCCCATTTAATCCTAACAATCCTTGGTCTTGTGTGATGGACATCTCCATGGAGGGAAACCACTGAGGCCGTGAACTCATCGCCATATTTGAGGACAATCCCATCATGTGTGCAACCTGGAGAGAGACTGGGCCTGATCCTTACTAAGAAAGAAAAGGCCAGACAAATATTGGACCTGCCCCATAAGTAGGGCCTGGACACATAAGAACAGGTGATACACAGAGACAAAGACAGACCAGAATTCCTTCTGCGGGGCCTGGAGCAGCATCCAGTGTGTGCTTCCAATGGCCACGGTGCCTGGACCCGCTGCTTTGGCTGTGACCTGGCTGCCCAGCACCCCTCCTCCTGGTCTCAGCCTGAAGTCAGGCTGGTCCCTCCCTAATGATTCTCCAAGCTACTCAGCGTCCTTCTAGTACAGTTGTTCCCTGCTTAAGTGGCTGAGACGTTCCCTTCAGGGTGCAGTTAACAGCTTTTATGACTAAAAGCAGGAGCTTATATCTCCATTTTCTGGATGAGCAAACTGAGGCTTAGAGTGGCATTGACTGACACAGGATTACCATGTTCAGGGTTAGGGGGTGGTGTGTAGACAGGTAAGGTGAAAGGCTCTGAGAGGACCAAGAGGAATTGGAAGCAGTTCTCACTGGCTGGAGGGAGGGAAGTGAGGAGGCTGGAGAGGTAGAAAGGGGTCTGAACTAGCAGGGCTTTGGAGGTAACGTTTTGGAATCTGTGTTCCATCCTAAGGGAGCAAACAGAAACCTTCAAAGTATCTTACTTTGACTTTACTCTAAATCAGTCTTTGAGGGAAAAGATGGAAATGACTAACCTAGACAGCATATTAAGAAGCAGAGACATTACTTTGCTGACAAAGGTCAGTCTAGTCAAAACTGTGGTTTTTCCAAGAGTCGTGTATGGATGTGAGAGTTGGACTATAAAGAAAGCTGGGCACTGAAGAATTGATGCTTTTGAACTGTGGTGTTGGAGAAGACTCTTGAGAGTCCCTTGGACTGCAAGATCAAGCCAGTCAATTCTAAAGGAAATCAGTCCTGAGTATTCATTGGAAAGACTGATGCTGAAGCTTTAATACTTTGGCCACCTGATGTGAAGAACTGACTCATTGGAAAAGACCCTGATGCCAGGAAAGATTGAAGGCAGGAGGAGAAGGGGATGACAGAGGATAAGGTGGTTGGATGGCATCACCGACATGACAGACATGAGTTTGAGCAAGCTCCGGGAGTTGGTGATGGACAAGGAAGCCTGGCATGCTGCAGTCCATGGGGTCACAAAGAGTCAGACACGACTGAGCCACTGAACTGAACTGATGGAACTACAGAAAGCATCTAGAAGCTTATGGCAGGACAGCAGGTGAGGAGTGGATGGATCTGGACCGCATAGTCTAGAGATGAAGAAGGGTAGACGGATTCACAAGCAGTTTGTGAAGAGCATCTGGGAAGGTGGTGCCATTGACTGAGATGGGAAAGATGAGGAAGGATTAGCGTGTGTTGAGGGCTGAGGGGTTTGAGAGGTGGGACTGGACATGTTGAGTGTGACGTGTCCTGAGACATCCAGAGGGAGAGATTAGGAGGCAGTAAGGTGTGACTCTGGGTCCCAAGAGAGATCAACTCCAGAGACAGGAACTGGGGAGTTGTCAACACACGGCCTATTCACTTCCTTCAGTATCTTCTTAAATGTCGTATCCATGGAGCAGCCTGACCTCCACCCACCTAAAATAGCAGCCTTGCCCCTTCCCCCACCATACACACTCCAGTAACTGTTCTTACCTGTCTTCCCTTTATTGTGGCATTAATAACCCACTGACTTGATGTTATGTATTGATGTGCACATCTCCTGTACTAGAGTGTAAGCTCCATGAGGGCAGAACTCTTGGTTCTGTTCTCTGCTCTCTGTCCAGTGTCTAGAATAGGGCCTGGCACACACACACTTGGTGAAAAAGAATACTTACTGATGAGTGGAATCCTAAAGTCGCTGGATTTGATGAGGAGGAAAAGGTGGTCTGGGCCCAAGCCCTGAGGAAATGGTTCCCTCCTGTTCCTTCTTCCCACATCTGTAGTTGTTGCTATTTAGTTGATAAGTCATCTCGGACTCTTTGCAACCCAATGGATTGTAGCCCTCAAGCCTCCTGTGTCCATGGGGTTTCCCAGGCAAGAATACTGGAGTGGGTTGCCATTTCCTTCTCCAGGGCATCTTCTAGATCCAGAGATCAAACCTGAGCCTCCTACATTGGCAGACAGGTTCTCTACCACTGAGCCGTATGGGAACAGTCACTGTATTACAATCATGGACCTTATAAACTATATATATTATATGAATCATTTCAAGAGACCCCAGTTCAGTTCAGTTCAGTCACTCAGTCGTGTCCGACTCTTTGTGACCCCATGAATCACAGCACGCCAGGCCTCCCTGTCCATCACCAACTCCCGGAGTTCACTCAGACTCACATTCATCGAGTCAGTGATGCCATCCAACCATCTCATCCTCTGTCGTCCCCTTCTCCTCCTGCTCCCAATCCCTCTCAGCATCAGAGTCTTTTCCAATGAGTCAACTCTTCGCATGAGGTGGCCAAAGTACTGGAGTTTCAGCTTTAGCATCATTTCTTCCAAAGAAATTCCAGGGCTGATCTCCTTCAGAATGGACTGGCTGGATCTCCTTGTAGTCCAAGGGACTCTCAAGAGTCTTCTCCAACACTACAGTTCAAAAGCATCAATTCTTCGGCGCTCAGCCTTCTTCACAGTCCAACTCTTACATCCATACATGGCCACAGGAAAAACCATAGCCTTGACTAGATGGACCTTTGTTGGCAAAGTAATGTCTCTGCTTTTGAATATGCTATCTAGGTTGGTCATAACCTTCCTTCCAAGGAGTAAGCGTCTTTTAATTTCATGTCTGCAGTCACCATCTGCAGTGATTTTGGTGCCCAAAAAAATAAAGTCTGACACTGTTTCCACTGTTTCCCCATCTATTTCCCATGAAGTGATGGGACCAGATGCCATGATCTTCGTTTTCTGAATGTTGAGCTTTAAGCCAGCTTTTTCACTCTCCAGTTTCACTTTCATCAAGAGGCTTTTTAGTTCCTCTTCACTTTCTGCCATAAGGGTGGTGTCATCTGCATATCTGAGGTTATTGATATTTCTCCTGGCAATCTTGATTCCAGCTTGTGTTTCTTCCAGTCCAGCGTTTCTCATGATGTACTCTGCATATAAGTTAAATAAGCAGGGTGACAATATACAGCCTTGATGAACTCCTTTTCCTATTTGGATCCAGTCTGTTGTTCCATGGCCAGTTCTAACTGTTGCTTCCTGACCTGCATACAGGTTTCTCAAGAGGCAGGTCAGGTGGTCTGGTATTCCCATTTCTTTCAGAATTTTCCACAGTTTATTGTGATCCACACAGTCAAAGGCTTTGGCATAGTCAAGAAAGCAGAAATAGATGTTTTTCTGGAACTCTCTTGCTTTTTCCATGATCCAGCGGATGTTGGCAATTTGATCTCTGGTTCCTCTGCCTTTTCTAAAACCAGCTTGAACATCAGGAAGTTCACGGTTCACATATTGCTGAAGCCTGGCTTGGAGAATTTTGAGCATTACTTTACTAGCGTGTGAGATGAGTGCAATTGTGCGGTAGTTTGAGCATTCTTTGGCATTGCCTTTCTTTGGGATTGAAATGAAAACTGACCTTTTCCAGTCCTGTGGCCACTGCTGAGTTTTCCAAATTTGTTGGCATGTTGAGTGCAGCACTTTCACAGCATCATCTTTCAGGATTTGGAATAGCTCAACTGGAACTCCATCACCTCCACTAGCTTTGTTCGTAGAGATGCTTTCTAAGGCCCACTTGACTTCACATTCCAGGATGTCTGGCTCTAGATGAGTGATCACATCATCGTGATTATCTGGGTCGTGAAGATCTTTTTTGTACAGTTCTTCTGTGTATTCTTGCCACCTCTTCTTAATATCTTCTGCTTCTGTTAGGTCCATACCATTTCTGTCCTTTATCGAGCCCATCACTAGTCACCATTATTTTTCATCACAGACTTAATCACAGATCTGTTACCTCAAGAAACAAGACATAAATCTTTAAAATAGGCAGAACACAAGTAATACAACTAGAGATATTAATCAGGTCCTAAGTAAGTTAGCAGTGCTATCTTCTAAGGTGTTACAAGGCCTTCCTCTAGAAAATGTCACCCTTGTGGTGAAATGGGTATTTCTTCCCTTGAAGAGGTCTGGTTAAGGCACAATGCAGATGAATAATGCACACTAGAGGAGAGGGAAGAGGCTGAAACAGACAGACAAACATTGTTATATTTAAATTTTTCTTGTCTTGTCTTAAAATAGGAATTTTATTTCATTGTTTCTTAAGATCTTCCTTCCACGAGGACCACCTCCTGGGAGCCTTTCCCCTCCATCCAACCTGCCCCTGGGTGAAGATCACATGCTTCATGCCAGTACAGGAGTGAGGGGGCAGTAGAGGGGGTCCTTCCCCTCCATTCCCCCACAGCTCTGCTTCTCTGGCTCCTCTGGCCCTGGTGACACCAGGATGCTGGACTCTGTAGCTTTGTGGTTGAGACCGGGAGACTTGTGGAGCCTTTACAGCCACCAGTTACTGTAAAGAGCTGCTGGTCTCAATGCAGGGGAGCAGTGGGCATGTGCACATGTACACACATGTGCACTGAGCTTTCATACAAGTACACACCTTTCTAGAGAGGCATCCAGGTGCTGTCATGGCCTGCACAACATCCTGTGATGTTGGCATTGGGGTGGGGCCCAACACCTTGCATCGTAGGCTGGGCCGCACCCCCAGGCTCTGGTTCAGGTGTGACTGGGGTCAGTGGAAGGGGCTCCCAGAAAGGTTTGGGTGAGGGTGGAAATTGACTAGGACTCTTCTGAGTGCTAGGCAATTTGGGGCAATTAGAATATGTGGACTTTGTTTTGGGTTTTTATTTGTTTGTTTCATTTCTTTCATCTTTGAATTGTGATTGAAAAGGACATTATCAATGTGGAGAATGTTGAACTGTCTTCTCTATGATTGAGAGCAGGGACTAATAGGAACCAGAAGCCCCAGAAATTTTTTTTTCAATTACTAACATTGGTTTAGATTACATTGTGTCTGAGTCCCAGAGAATCAAGAAGCAGCAACAGAAAGCAACTGCCACACAGAAACACACATACATGAGTGTGTCCTCTCACACTCAAGCAATGCAGTTCCTTGGACAGTGAGACCAGCAACCCCTATCCCATGCCCAAACACCTGCCCAAGAAAATTTGAAAAGAAACTTCCTCTTTAAGAACAAAGTCACTCACATGTATTAACTTTAAAAATGCCTTCCAATATACAATAGGTGCAGACAAATGCTACTTTATTCCACTCATACGTGGTACCTAGAAGAGTCAAATTCATAGAGTCAGAAATTATGTTGGTAGATGCCAGGAGCAGGAGGTGGATGGGAGTTAGTGCTTAAAGGGGGAGTTTCAGTTTAAGAAGTTGAAAAATTTGGGAGAGAGATATCATGAGAGTTGCACAATGTGAATGCATTTAGTGCCACTGAACTGTACAGTTAAATATGGTTAAAGTCACATGTTTTATGCTATGTGACTTTTACCATGATAAAAAAAAAAAAAGAAACCAATGTAAAAAATGTCTTTAATCAAAGAGACCCCAAAACAGGGTCACTCAGTAATTTTTGCTCTCCTGAACAGAAGATAGTAAAAATAAATAAATAAATAAAACACTGAGGCTAACATCCCTTTAAGGCCGGTAGTGGCCATGCCCTTGTCCCTACAGTGATCAAATGCTGTTTTATCACTGAGGCAAGCAGGCCACATCACTGCCCCTCACAAACACTGCAGACAGGTGTCTTCACGACCATACAGTTCTCTCAGCTCCTTTTTTTTTTTTTTAATTTTATTTTATTTTTAAACTTTACATAACTGTATTAGTTTTGCCAAATATCAAAATGAATCTGCCACAGGTATACATGTGTTCCCCATCCTGAACCCTCCTCCCTCCTCCCTCCCCATTCCATCCCTCTGGGTCGTCCCAGTGCACCAGCCCCAAGCATCCAGTACCGTGCATCGAACCTGGACTGGCAACTCGTTTCATACATGATATTTTACATGTTTCAATGCCATTCTCCCAAATCTTCCCACCCTCTCCCTCTCTCACAGAGTCCATAAGACTGTTCTATACATCAGTGTCTCTTTTGCTGTCTCGTACACAGGGTTATTGTTACCATCTTTCTAAATTCCATATATATGCGTTAGTATACTGTATTGGTGTTTTTCTTTCTGGCTTACTTCACTCTGTATAATAGGCTCCACTTTCATCCACCTCATTAGAACTGATTCAAATGTATTCTTTTTAATGGCTGAGTAATACTCCATTGTGTATATGTACCACAGCTTTCCCATCCATTCATCTGCTGATGGACATCTAGGTTGCTTCCATGTCCTGGCTATTATAAACAGTGCTGCGATGAACACTGGGGTACACGTGTCTCTTTCCCTTCTGGTTTCCTCAGTGTAAGTATGCCCAGCAGTGGGATTGCTGGATCATAAGGCAGGTCTATTTCCAGTTTTTTAAGGAATCTCCACACTGTTCTCCATAGTGGCTGTACTAGTTTGCATTCCCACCAACAGTGTAAGAGGGTTCCCTTTTCTCCACACCCTCTCCAGCATTTATTACTTGTAGACTTTTGGATCACAGCCATTCTGACTGGTGTGAAATGGTACCTCATAGTGGTTTTGATTTGCATTTCTCTGATAATGAGTGATGTTGAGCATCTTTTCATGTGTTTGTTAGCCATCTGTATGTCTTCTTTGGAGAAATCAGCTCCTTTTTTAAAATTCCCCAGACAGTAGCTGGGATTGAAGGCATTCACCCCTGGCTTCCTCTAAGATGCCCTCTAGGCAGTGGGTGTTCAGTGAGCTTGCAAAAATCCTGGAGCCACTCTCAGGTGGGGCTGAGCACCAGGTAGGGCCCAGGGATCCAGGGTCTCTGCTTCAAGACTCTCGCCCACTGGGAATTATTGACCTCTAGAGAATTTTTTCGACGTAATGGGGATGTAGCCTATATATCCCCCTCCATTGGGAGAAACGGGGCCCAATGACTAGCTACCCACCCCCACCCCCAAATGCATATACAACTAAGGCACCACCAGGGGACAGACACACTTTGACAATGAGGCCCCTCCCGAGGCCCAGGGTGTGACCGCTGCACAGAGGGCTGTGTGCTGTGGAGTCAGCACCTCAGGAGGTGGGAGGGGGCGGTGGGCAGAGGAGGAAGGAGTCTCAGGTCCTGATGGATCAGAAGAAGGAAAATGGGGAGAGGTGGTCAGGACACTGGAGACGAGAAAACCAAGGATGACCAGAAAAGGGGCAAAAAGCAGAAAATGTAGAAAAGATGAGAAAGAGACAAAACAGGACATGGGCAACCAAAGAAAATAGGAAGGAGACAGAGCAGAAGGATGGAAGCAAACAGAAAAGAGAGTGAGATGAAAGGGTAAGGATGTGAGGAGGGAGAGAGGGAGCCAGGAAGAGGGCATCAGAGGAATCCAAACTCTGTGAAGATACTGAATGGGAGCAAAGAGAGTCTGGAGCACTGGAGATATCCTCAGTCCCCACAGAAAGCTGGCGGGCCTAGTACAGCAGCTCAACCATGTAAACCAGCAGGCTGACGGCTGTCAGGATGGCCACAGCCAGTCGCTGGTCTCAGGTGCACACGCAGACTGTAGGGGAGGTCATTGATGCAGTCCTTGTCACTGGACCAATGAAGGTGCCCGTCAAACTCCTCACTGAACTGATAGAGCAGCCAGAGGACGAGAGCGTTAATGTAGAAAAGGACAGAGCCGGGTCACCACAACCTGGAAGATGGGCAGGGGATGAGTAGATGTCCTCCCAGTCATCCAGCTTCAGCAGCGTGGCCACGGCTGCTGGGATGAAGCAGACAGAGCAACGGCCACGCACCACTCCAGGGCCGACTGGTGCAGGTACAGGGAGGTGTTGCTGAGGAAGGCGAAGATGATACAGTCCACGAAAGTCTCCAGCACCTTCAGCAGGCCTGGCACAGTGTGAATGTAGCCGGAAATCTCCTTGAACACACAGCAGACCCACGTCCAAGCCACATCTATGATATACAGCAGAGATGCGAGACAAGAAAAAGCAGTAGCAGTGACAGCCCGGTTCTGATGAGGGACATAAGGCAGGACTTGGACGTAGGTGATGGAGTAGATGATGCAGGTTGAGAGGCAGAGGAGGGCGGCGTAATAGGTGTAGGTGTCGAGGAGGTGGTACCAGAGACAGGAAGCCGGGACCAGAGCTTACATAACTCAACAATGAAGATGATGAGAGTCATGGCCAAACAAAAGCACCAGATGGCCAAGGGCCAGTTACTTATGGCCCCCACTTCCCAATGCCCATGCTGGTCACCAGTGAGAAGGCCACACTGGTGGAGAGCAATTGCAGCAGGCGGAGGAAGTGGAATGTGGTGTCCAAGGTCTGGGGATGTCAACCTGGTGGAATGGTGTTATGACGGTCAGGCAGCTCACGGACACTGGTAAGGTAGTGATCTTCACTGGGGACCACCCAGAGAATGCTCCAGCTCCAGAGGTGGATTGAGTCAGATGCCTAGAAAAGGCTCAGGGCCCTGTGAGGACTGAGGCTCAGGATCCATGGAGTTTGAACCAATGACTCAGACACCTGGTAACAGCACAGCTGCTCTACAGTTACTCTCCCCTCCCATCAGCCTTGGCCTTGTCAGGAGACTTATCTTATCTCACAGATGGGTTGGGTCTGGCCACAAAGCCATGCACATTTTTTCACACATTGTGCCATTATCTACAGAGACACAGGGTACTCTGATCGTTTCCTACAACCTCAAATCTTCATTATACTCAAAATTGGAAAAGATTTTTTAAAAAGCTGTTTGGTAACCAAGTTTCACCTGAACAGACATGAGACAATTATGGTCTTTGTTTATTTTACTTAGTGTGAATGTTCAAAAGTGCAGTTACAGAAACACTAATGCCTTTGCTTAAAAGGTGCATTAGACACCAGTAGGGTGTTAGGTCCAATAGAGAAGATGCATCAAGTTACATGACTGATGCTAAAAAATTCTGATTCTGTAGCAATCTGACCTCAGGGGTTTCAGAAAAGGGATTGTGGATTGTCCTGCTAACCCCATTTTACAGATGGGAAAACCAAGGCTCCAGGAGTCAAGTGTCTTCCCTAGTTTGAAAGGGGAGGAGTGGAAATCCCTGATAAAAATAAAAAGCCGTGGGTTTGAACACTATGCTCTACAGCCCAGCAGGTCAACCAGGCCCGTGGGTGGGAGCCCAGGACCAAAGCTCGGGGCTCTGGGACCCAGGACCCACCTTCAGGGCCACAGCCTCCTTCCACAGCACCTGAAGACACACATGTCCCAGCCTGTCCTCCCTGCAGCATCACTAGAAGGAGCTGCCATCTGAGGGACACAGCCTCACCTGGACGAGGGCAGCTCCAGGGGTGAACAGGCAGGAGCCGTGGGGTGAGAGCAAGGCCGTGGGGATGAGATGACATGGGAAGTAGGGACTGTTGTGAATCCCCTCCCCCAATTTGCCTCAGCATGTGGCTGTTTCCCTTTGGGAAAGGAGACCCCCACCCAGCATGACTCCAAGGTATAGTGTCATAGGGGAACCACAGAATAAATTAACATAATGTCTGTCTCTTAAACTCCAAAGCTGCCATCCAGGTGGGAGTCTGGAAAGATCTAGGAGTAGCGCTACCTGAGTGAGGATTTTCCTGGCCTGGGAAACTGGTGAGCAGCTTGCAAGCCAGGGAAGAAGGGATTGGAAATGAACAAGGATACTGTGTCTGATGCTGATGTGGAATCTTTCAGGGCATCCAGGGAGGGTGTGGAGGGACGAATGACCCTTCATTAGGTCTCCACAAAATTATCACCCAAACCTGCGCATCAGCCCATGTTGGGTGATGGCTTGAAAAAAATCCTGATGAACAATTTCCACTATTTTTGTGGATCATCTCCATGTAGAAGGGTGGCAGTTGACCAGTTTAGCAGGTCTGAGGTGGAAAACAGAATATAAGAACAATAATAGCCTATTGGCTGTCCTCAAACCTCCTGCAGGGAGTTGTCTTAGTGAAAATCCATCCCCTCCCTGCCTCTCCCTGATAGGAGACCCACTGCAGGTAAACTCAGTGCCCTTTGGGGTCTTAAAGGGAGAGACTACTTCAGACCCCTTGTCCGCCTGCTGGGGGAGACTCAGGCTCTGCCCTGCCCCGACACTAGAACTCCTCCTCCTTCCAGGCACAGGTGGGGGGGGGGGTGTGGGGAAAGACCCCAGGGCAGCCCCAGCCTCTTTTACCATTAATTTAGGGCCTTTGTTGGAAGAATCCTTAGTATAAGAAACAAGGAGGCCTGCACATGGAATTTCCTACCATTTACCAGATCATGGTCAAGTCAGTTCTAACTTGCAAAATAGTGGAGGAATTTAGAGACACATTCAGGGGCCACCATTCTTCAGAATTGAAAACATACATGGGAAGCCTGGCTTATAATTTAAAAAAACACTTTTTTCTTGGTTACAGGGTCATAGTCTAGTTTTGCCAACCTGCCAAGATGCCTCCCTATGAAGTTCTAGAAGGCACTTCACTTGCTCCCCCAGAACGGAATTCAAACAAAGCAATTCTGCCTCAAGGAGAGACTCGTACAGAATCCCAAGCAAGCCACTTCCCCCTCCTGCAGTGTCCAAGTTGACCCCAAAGTCCCAAAGGGCAAAGATTATTCCCAAATGGGTGAGAATGGGGGGATCCCCGGGTGCACAGCCCTCTACTCACTCGGTCAAGAGCACGGCTGCTCCTTCAGAGGCCAGTTTCCGTCTCTCAGCAGAAAGTGAACGCAGGCTGTGAGCGAGGAGTAGGAGGGACAAGCAAGTTCCTGAAACTAGCAAGTTCTGCTTCTGCTTGAAAATACCTATAGATCCTCCCCAACCTTCTCAGCCTCACACCTCTCCTCGCCCCAGAAGGAGGTGGAGGGGCTGAGCCTAGGGGACCTGATTCCTGCTAGTCTCAATTGTGTGTTGCTTAAGAAGCCAATACATTGACATGAATCCGCCACGTGTCAATGTGTGGCAAAACCAATACAATATTGTAAAGTAATTAGCCTCCAATTAAAATAAATAAATTTACATTAAAAAAAAAAAAAAGAAGAAGAAGCCAATACAGAGAGACAAGCGTTGGGTAGAAGAAAAGTAGCTTTATCTTAAGGAAGCCAGCCACCAGGGGAGAAGGTTTTTTACTACTCAGAAGAATCAACTCCCAACACAGCAAGGCTCAGCCAGGGGAACTTACACGGAGGGGAGCAAGAAATGGCTGCAGGCTGCACACTGGGGGTGTGATGCACTTCTTTTTTTTGAACACTTGACAGTAACCAGGAACCAGAAACCATCTTGCTGGAGTGAGACCGTGAGTGTGGTCCTTACATTGTTAGGATTGGTGGTTGTATCTTTCTGGAAAAACAAAGACAGAAACAGAACTAAAGAGACAGAGTGAAACTGAACCAGTCCATCAAAACCCAGAGCTGTTTTTTAATCATTCACAAGCCTTTGGTTTTAAAACCAGTAAGGTTACACCTCCAGTGCTGGTGACCTGCCTGACCGTCACCGTCACCACGAGAAACTCCTCAGGCCTGGGCTCCAGGACCGCGGGCTTCTTCCTCCACCTGGGGCAGCTGCTCTCCGCCTGCGTGCCCTCCTTGCTGGTGGCCAGCATGGACACTTGGAGTGAGTGCACAGTTAACTGGTCTGTGTTCCTGTGGTGCTTCTGCTTCGGTGGGACCCTCACCGTCTTCATAGTGGACTTGTGTGGGCTCCAATCCCACTTCCCCTTGTTCTGCTATGACGTTCTCTACCACTATGCCTTCTATTTCACCCAATTCTGTCTCTTTGTCTCCATTATTTTCACCACAAACTATGTTCAGTTCTTGCCTCAGAGCCACACCCAGAACCAGGCCATCTCGGCCACTGCCTTCTCCTGCATCAGTACTGTGCTTTACGCCGCCACAGGGGCCTGGACCTGCGCCCTGGCTGGCAACACATCCTGCTTTGTGCCTGCTGGTCCAGGCGTGCTCGAGAGACTGTTGATCTTCCTGCTCTTGTCCTTTGGCTTTAATTTTCAGCACCATTATCAACTGCAACAGCCGTTTCCAGTACACATTTGCCATGGTGAGACAAACCATCCTGTGCTCCGTCTGCTTCTACCTGGGGATGATGTCCACCCTGTTGCTCGAAGATGACAATGAAACACGGACACCTGTCTATTATCCTTTACTGTAAAAGGAGACCATGTTTCCATCCTCCTCTATACCAGCGGTCTGATCTCTGGTCACTCTGCCCCTTTCGTGAGAAGTTGGGTGGGCTGCCTCTGTGGTCCAGCGATGTGACCAGCTGTGATTTAAAAAAAGAGGAAAAAAAAAAACCCTCACCTGCTCTGTGTGCGTCTGGGATGAATGCTGGACTGTGGCTGTCTTGACAGCCGCTAACCTGCTGATTTACTTGGCTGACCTGCTGTACATGGCCTTGGAGGCTTTGTAGGGACCAAGGATGGGTCCCGGGGCTCCCTATTTCTCTTCTCACCTGCAGGTTCTTCACTGAGCTCTGATGTTCTCTTCCTGCTTCCCTCTCTCCCCTCTCACATCCTTCCCCATTCATCTCCCTCCCTTTTCATTTCCTTCCCTCCTTCTGCTCTGTCTCTCTGTTTACCTTGTTAGCTGCCTTCTATTTCCACTCTCATCTTTTCTATATTTTCTGCTTTTTTCCCCTCTTCTGGTCATCCTTTTTTTTTTCCTCATCACCTAAAGGAAAAAAACCCTAGATATTCATTGGAAGGACTGATGCTGAAGCGCCAATACTTTGGCCACTTGACGTGAAGAGCTGACTCATTGGAAAAGACCCTGATTATGGGAAAGATTGAGAGCAAGAAGGGAAGGGCACAGCAGAGGATGAGATGGTTGGATGGCATCATCAACTCAATGGACATGAGTTTGAGCAAACCTCGGGAGACAGTGAAGGACAGGGAAGCCTGGTGTGCCACATGGGGTCACAGAATCAGACAGGACTTAGTGACTGAACAGTAGCAACAGCATGTGTCCTGACCACCTCTCCCCATCTTCCTTCTTCTGATCTATCAGGACCTGAGACTCTTTCCTTCTCTGCCCACCGCCCCCTCCCACCTCCTAAGGTGCAGACTCCACAGCACGCAGCCCTCTGTGTGATTTGGCCCCCATCTCCCCTGGGAGGGGAGTGTACAGGGCACCTGCCCTTTAACTTAAACTAAAATCTCTGGAGGTCTGTAATTTTCAGTGGCAGGAGTCTTGAAGCAGAGACCCTGGTCCCTGGGCCCCACCCGGTGCTCCAGGTGGGGTGCTCCAGCCCCACCTGAGATTGGCTCCAGAATTTTTGCAGGCTCACTAAACACTTGCTGCCTAGAGGCCATCTTAGAGGAAGCCAGGGTGCCGGGGCGCAGCCCTGATTGGATTCAGGGATTCCCTCGGGAGGAAGGTGTTGGAGAAAAGGATAGAAATAAAGAAAGAGATAAGGAAAGAATTTTGCAGTTAAGAAAATAGAGGAGAGAAAAGAGGCTGATATTCCTTGGTTTACGCAGAAAGCCAATAAAGCCCCAGCACAGGACTTGCTCTGTTCACGTAGGCCACAGATGCCCTCTCAAATAGCAGAAGGTGCCCCACCTTAGGCACCTTCTCGAGTGGGTCTTAGAAGCCCAGGCAGGAAAGTGAACACAGAGGGCCCCTGCGCTCCAGGGAATCAGCCTGAAAAGGAAGAAGAAAGAGAAAGAACGACATGGGGAGACCAAGCTTCGGTGAGCAAGGCCCACAACTTTATTTTCCAAAGTAGCTTTTATACCTTAAGTTGTGCATAGAGGATAATGGGGGGTGGGGTGGGTGGGTAGAGTCATGCAAGGTCGGCAGTCCTTGATCCTTATGAAGCCAGGCTTTCTTTCTGCAAACTTACCATATGCAAAAGCTTTAGGTGATTTACATCATCTTCTGGCCAGGAGACCTGTTAACATTTTAAGACCCTTTCTTCAGAAAACTTATTTTTCTCTAAAGGTGATTATTCTAAAGTCAGGCGCCACCCTCTGAAAGCATTAGATAAAGTTGCATTCCTAGAGGGCAAAAGTGTGGAGGTCTATAACAAGAAAAGAATTAACTCAAGCGTCCAAGGTTACAAACATTAAAGCTACTACTTACATTTCTATACACGAACTATATTAATCAATACACTCCCAGGGACACAGTAGGTAAGGGATATGGAAACTTGGCAGCAAGCATTAGCTCAACAAAGAAATCCTCTACTAGTTCTATTCTAACAATTTTAACTCTCTGAGAAGCTCTGCATTGTTAGAATATCTTAAGCTTCCTGTGCCTCTCGTGGTTGGGAGGCTGTGAACAATCAAATGCGTAGCTGCAGGAGTCCGAACAAACCTGTCAGGCAAGCTAGAAAGTCATCAGAGGGATTTGAATTGAAACACTCCTATTATGCCCAGGAGAATTATTAACTAGAGCTCTAAGTTAATTTTCTTCAGGGAAAGGTGGTCGGGGATAGCCCCCCATTAATGTCAGGGGAGTTGGTAAAAGTCATAAAATAGTAAAACAGACAGATTCTGGTTTGGGGGTAGACGCTCAGGCAGGTCCAGGGTGGGGGGGGTGGGTGGTTCGAGCTCTGACTCGCCTTGCCCATCAGAGCTCTCCCGCATGACCTTGTCATGGGTGGGGACTCCCATGCTGGCTCCTGGCACCAGGGGTAGATACTGTCCATCCCAGCTACTCTCTGGGGAATTAAAAAAAAGAGCTGGTGAAGAACCACAGAGACTTGAAGACACTTGCCTGCAGTGTTGTTGAGGGGCAGCGATGTGGCCCTCCTGCCTCAGTGATAAAACAGCTCATTTTGCCTCTGCAGGGAGAAGAGCATGGCCCTGTCAACCTTAAGGTGATGTTAGTCTGGGATATTTTCTTTTCCTTTTTATTGTCTCAAGAGCAAAAATTATGGGGAGATTATATTTTGTATGGAAAGTTTCTTTCCAAAGTTTTGTTTGGGGGGTGGTGTTGGGTGGATGAGTATTGCTGCTGCTATTGTTGAAGAACCTGCATTTCTTGGGTGTGTGCTGTACACACGTGTGTTTCTATGTGCCAGCTGCTTTCTGTTGTTGCTTCCTGCTTCTCTGGGACCCACCTGTCATATAATCTAAGTAAATGTAAATATACATATATTTTTTAATTCTCTGGAATTTCTGGATGCCATCAAACCCTGCTGTTCATAGAGAGAAACCTGTCCTTTCTCCCAAATCTATAATGTTCTTTTTTAAACCTCAACACAAATATAAAAGAAAAAAGCACAAATCAACATACCCTAATTGCCCCAAATTTTCTTAGAACTCAGAAAAACTGGGCAGGTTTTTATTCTCACCCAAATCCCCATCTCTGGGGGCCCTTCCCAGTGTCTCCCTACTCCCACCTTTCCTGAGAACCTAGGGGCATGGTCCAGCCCAAGACAACTAGCAGTTGTGCCCCCAACACTAGACTTTCTGTCCCCTTACCTCTTGGAGGACCAGACCCCGGATAACTGTATTTAAGGATGCATGCCTGCGTGCATGCCCAGTGTGTGTTTTCCTGTGTATGTGCCTGTATGTCTGTGCTCACACATGCATTGAGACCAGGAACCTTTAAAATAATTGATGGCCAGGAAGACACCACAATCCTTGTTCTTCTTCTGCTCTCAGCCACAAAGCCTCAGAGCCCAGCATCCTGGCGTCACCAGGCCCAGAGGGGCCCCAGGCAAGCAGAGCTGCGGGGGAGGGGAGGGGAAGGCCCCCCGCTGCTGCCCCTGGCTCCTGTACTGGGATGAAGCATGAGCTCTTCACCCGGGGACAGGTGCGGTGGATGGGGAGGACTCCCAGGAGGCGAATCTTATGGAACAATGTAATAAGACTCATATTTTAAGGCAAGACAAAAAGCATATCAACATAAAAATTTTCTCTGCCCATCTGGGCCTCCTCCATCCCCTCTAGTGTGCACTGCAGTACGTGTTAACCAGCCCTCCTAAGAGCGGAGATACCTGAACCATCAAGACCAGTTTGGTTCTTCTACACCAGCCGTGTTAACTTTTATAACACCGCCTGCTTATGACCTTATTAATGTCAGTAGCTCTTAATATATTGCTTGTATTTTGCCATTTTACAAGAGTATTGTTTCTTGCATTAACAGATGTAACACTGAGCCTAGACAAAAATGATGATGACCAGGTGACTTGAAACCCTTGAGCTCATATACAGTTCTATCAGATTGTATTGCAGTAGTGGGACTCTAGATATGAGAAGAAACAAGAAGAGGGAAATATTTCTTGGAGCTGACAAGACGAGTAGCACACGCGATCCTCAGGATTTTGGCTACTGTTTCCAAGACTAGATGAGTACTTGCACACTGAGCGGTTTTTCAATTATCCTTGTCCAACCTGGGAATGAGCACTCCTAGAGCCCGGGGACAACATGGTCAAAATTCCCCCCAAATCTTGGTTGAAATTAAGATGGAAATGGAGGGGATTGTGTGCTAAAAAATGCTGCCCGCCACACAGCTCTACAAGCACCAAGTCACTAGCCACTGCAGTCACTGACCTACAGTCCACCCTGAAAGGAAGTCACGGAGAACGTCAGGATCAGGTACTTTGTGCTCTGGGAAAACTGGCAGAACCAACCCTCAGACACTTAGACAATTTAAGGAGACTTTCAATGAACCCAGTTCCTTGCATCTTCCCATACTTAGAAAGCACCAAAAACATTAATTCAGATATCTCTTCCTCATGGGTGAAGTAACCTTCTACAAGCTGTGTACTGGTTGCATGTCCCCCTTTCCCCAAGTCATATACACACAGTCCTCCCCGCTTCCTTAGTATAGTTTTCAGAGCTTCCTGAGACTGTATCCCCAAATATAATCCTCAAGTTGGCTTCAATAAAATTTCCATTTATTTTTTAGGTTGACTACTGACTCATTTTTCATCCACAAATGCATGTATGCATTGACCTTACCAAGTCTGCATGCAGGAATCTCTAAGGCTTAGGGCAGCATTGACTGAACATAGTACTACCATGTGCCAGACTGAGCTCTGGTCTCAGTTCAGGGTTGAGGTGGTGTAGATATGTCAGGGGAAGGGTCCTGAGATGGCCAAGAGGAACTGGGAGAAGTTCTCAGTGGCTGGAGGGAGGGAGGTGAGGAGGCAGGAGAGGTAGAAAGGGGTCTGAGCTTGCAGGGCTTTGGCTTGATCTTTTGGAATTTGTGTATCATACTAAGGGAGCAAACAGAAGCTTTCAAGGTACCTTAGTTTGACTTTACTCCACTCAGTTTTAATTTGCATTGCAATTACTCCAAAGTAGACATTGAAGAAAAGAATGAAAATAGAAGCTTATGGCAGGCATCTGGGTAAGGGGATGGGTGGATGTGGACCAGGTGGCTCTAGAGATGAAGAGTGGGTGGGTTCAGGAGTATTTTGTGAAGAGCATCTGTGAAGGTGGTGCCATCGACTGAGACGGGAAAGATGAGGATCAGTGTCGGGGGTGGGGCAGGGTGCTAAAGTGGTGGGATTGGACTTGGTGGATGTGAGGTGTCCTGAGCCACCCAGAGGGAGAGATCAGAAAGCAGTTGGGCACAATTCTGGGTCTTAATAGCGATCAGCTCCAGAGGCAGGAACTGGGGAGTTGTCATCATATGGCGTGTTCACTTCATTCAATATCTTCTTAAGTGTCACGTTCATAGAGCATCCTGACCTCAACCTACCTATTAATAAAATAGCAGTTTTGCCCAACCCCCACCCCCAACTCCAATAACTCTCTCTTCACCTGTTTTCCCTTTATCATGGCATTTATCACCCAGTGACCTAATACATATTGGTTTGCACTCTCCATCTCCTGTACTACAATGTAAGCTCCATGAAGGCAGAATTACTGGTTCTTTTCTCTACTCTCTGTGTAGTGCCTAGAACGGTGCATGGCACACACTCTGTACACAACATCATTTGTCAACTGAGTGAAATCTTAAAGCTATCGGCCTGGATGAGGACGAGAAGGTGCACAGAGAAGAGATGGTCTAAGTGGACCTGAGATACTCAGACAATGGGAGAAGAGGAGGAGGGGAAGGGACAGACAGAAGGACCATCACTCCAGACAAGGTTTCCTGACTCAGGTGAACTGCGGGGAGAGATCCATTTCTTAATAAATTTCATCCCTCTAGAAGCACGCGAGCCAGGCCTCAGGTGCAGGTGAGAGACGAGCACGTGTATCTGGAGGGGTCCCAAGGAGACGCGGAGGCAGGAGCCTAGGCTGCCTCCCTGAGCTCTGGCTGGTTCCCCCTTTCTTAGCCTCCCTTCCCAGAGTACTCAGTGGGTGGTGCCCAGAGGGAGGGGCGGGGCCCTGGGAGCACCTTGGACGAGCCGGAGATGTCAAGGGAGCAGAAGGGAGAGGTGAGGTTACAGCTGCCCCTGGGGCATCAAGTGTCAGTAATCATGGCCCCTCCCCTCATCAAGACCAGTTGAATATTTGCTCCCAAATATTTCATAAATCTGCCCCTGCCCTCCACCCCTGAAGTGTCTTTCCTCAAGGTCCATCATCTCATATGTGGACTGTACAATCAGCCTCCAAACTGGCCGCCCAGCTTCTTGGTGGACTTGATTCAGTTTTTCTCCTACAACCAGAGTTTTAATTCCAGAGTGGGCCTCCGATGGATCAGCCCTTCCTTACAGAATGTCAGTGAGGCCTCATCACTTACAGCTAAGATCCAACCTATGTGTCTGGAGTTCAGTCCGTCCACAGTGGGCCCCGTCCGCTGCTCCTGCAGCGCCACTGGCGTCTTTATAGGAGAAAGGACAGAGAGTTTACACACAGGGTTGAGAGAAGATGAGCATGTGGAGGGGGAGGCGGAGATGCCCCCAAAGCAAAGGGGCCTCCAGAAGCTAAAGGAGCCAAGGATGGACCCTGCCCTGGAAGATCAGAGACAGCAAAGCTCTGCTGACCTTGATTTCAAATTTCTGCCCTCCAGAACTGTGAGAAAATATAATTCTGTTGTGCTAAGCCTCCAAACTTGTGCTAACTTACTGCAGTTTCCCTAGGAAACCAAACTGCATTTCCAGGAGTGGAGCCCCTGGAGAGGACCAGCTGCACGTGTCGGGGGCTGGTGGAAAAGCAAGATGCTGTGCGATGACAGGGCTCCCTGACATGGGGCTCAAGGAGCTTTGGGAGTCCAGGGAGGTTCTCAGGTTTGCTCTGTGTTTCTCTTTCCAGCCTCAGCTTGTCCCAGGGTTTATGATCAACAAAGGTAACAACGCCCCTGATGGCAGGAGGCTGTCTGGGGCTCAGGGTGCTGGCCCTTCAGCTCTCTCAACAAATAGTCCCTTGGAAACAGGGCAGCTGTCCTTGAGGAGGGGGCGGGCTGGGAGGGGCCTCACTCCCCCCACACACTGGACCCTGGAGGAGCCCCTGTGTGAGCAGGACTGCAGCCCTGGCTGGCGGGACTGTTTTGGGCAGGTGACCTGGGCAATTCCATGGTCTCCATGGTTCCTGCCACTCTGGCCACGTGTCCCTGTCGCAGCCCTGAAACCCTGTTTCAGGTTGGCTCCATGCCTACATCCCTTCTGGGT
Source organism: Bubalus kerabau (assembly GCF_029407905.1). NCBI lineage: Eukaryota > Metazoa > Chordata > Mammalia > Artiodactyla > Bovidae > Bubalus > Bubalus kerabau. Next base: position 20,503,897 of record NC_073642.1, read on the forward strand.
CAGAAGACACCTACTAGGCCGCCCCAGGGCCACTGGGACCCTGGAATTGCCCCCTGGGTCTGCACATCTCCACTCTATCCCCGCCCCTCACCCCAGCCCCAGTCCCAGATGCATCCTCAACATGTCTCTTCTTGGGGGTCCAGCAGGTGCCTCCCCTTTCAGCTCCTTCCCTTAAAAGGGGCCGATCATCCGTCCATCCCCACCCCCTCCCTGAGATGCCCTGAAAGTCTCCCCATCAGCATCAGACACAGCATCCTTGTTCATTTCTAATCCTTTCTTCCCAGCTTGGAAGCTGCTAAGCAGTCTCCCAGGCTAAGAAAATCCTCACTCAAATAAGACTACTCCTAGATTCTTCCAGATTCGCACCTGGATGGCAGCTTTGGAGCTAGAGACAGACATTATGTTAACTTATTCTGTGGTTCCCCCATGACGCTCGACCTTGGAGTCATGCTCCGTTGGGGTCCCCTGTCCCAGTGGGAAACAGTCACATGCGAAGGCAAAACTGGTGGGAGGGGATGCACAACAGTCCTTACTTTCCATGTCATCTTGTCCCCACGGCCTTGCTGTCACACCATGACTCCTCCCTGTTCACCCCTGGAGCTGCCCTCCTCTGGGTGGGGCTGTGTCCCCTCAGATGGCAGCTCCTTCTGGTGACAGCTGCAGGGAGGAGAGGCTGGGACACGTGTGTCTTCAGGTTGCTGTGGAAGAAAACTGTGGCCCTGAAGGGGTGTCCTGGGTCCCAGAGCCCTGAGCTTTGGTCCTGGGCTCCAACCCATGGACCACGGAAGCGTCAGCAGGACCCATGGGTTGTAGAGCCAAGGGTTCACACCCACAACTTTGGTAGTTTCATATGGAGTTTCCACTTCCCAGTCATGCCACCTTAGGGAAGGCACTTGGTTCCCCAGCCTTAGTTTTCTCATCAGTAAAATGGGATTAGCAGTACAATCCACAAACGTTTTTCTGAAACCGCTGGGGTCAGATATGCTCCAGAATTCAGAATTTTTCACCTTCAGACAGGTGACACGGTGCATCTACTGTACATGACATCACAACCCACTGGGGTCTGAAAGCAGCTTGTTATCAAACACAGGAGTCTTTAGTTGCATAAACAACTAAATATGCAACTGCACTTTTGAATATTCACAATAAGTGAATTAAATAGACCATAAATTGTCTCATGTCTGTTCATGTCAAGTTTTGTAACCAAAGGAACTTTTAAAAATTCTTTTTCTATTTCCAGAGCCTGGAAGGGTTGTGGTTGCAGATAGTGACCATCCTACCCTGCTGCTACTGCTGCTGCTAAGTCGCTTCAGTCGTGTCCGACTCTGTGTGACCCCATAGACGGCAGCCCACCAGGCTCCCCTGTCCCTGGGATTCTCCAGGCAAGAACACTGGAGTGGGTTGCCATTTCCTTCTCCAGTTCATGAAAGTGAAAAGTGAAAGTGAAGTCGCTCAGTCGTGCCTGACTCTTAGTGACCCCATGGACTGGAGCCTACCAGGCTCGTCCGTCCATGGGATTTTCCAGGCAAGAGTACTGGAGTAGGGTGCCATTGCCTTCTCCACCATCCTACCCTATTTGTCTATAAATAATAGCACACAGCACAAAGAAATAAAAAAGTGTTCATAGTTTGAGGCCAGACCAAACATGGCTGTAAGGTTTGGGATAAAACAAGTCTCTTAATAAGGTTAAGGGTGATGGGTGGGGAGAATCACTCTGGAGCGGCTGTGCTGTTACCCAAGTGTCTGAGCCATTGGTTCCAACTCCACAGATCCTGAGCCTTAGTCACTCCAGGCTCCGCAGCCTTTTCCAGGCATCTGACTTATTCAGCCTTCAGAGCTGGCTCTTTCTCTGGTAGGTCCTTGGTGAAGACCACTGCCGTACTGGTGACTGTGACCTGCCTGACCATCACAGCACCATGCCCACCTGGTCGACATCCCCAGAAGATGGGCCTTGTGTGTCGTGGCTGCTGCCTTCGCCTGCCATAGCTCTTTTCCACCTGTGGAGCTTTCTCCCTGGTGACTGACATGGGCATTGGAAAGGGGGCCATAGGTAACTGGTCCTGTGCATCTGGGGCCTTGTTTCACTGTGACCCTCGTCACCTCCATCGCTAAGTTATGTAAGGTCCAGTCCCGCTTTCCTTTCTTTTGGAACAATTTCCCCATCACCTATGCCTACTTGCTACTCGGCCCTCGTCTGCCTCTCAGTTTCCATCATCTACTCTGTTGCTTACATCCAGTTCTTGCCTTATGGTCCTCACCCAGACCGGGCCATTCCGCCACTGCATTCTCTTGCATCGCATCTGTGCTGTATGCCGTGGAAGTGGCCTGCACGTGAAATGGCTACAAGATCACGAATACCACCTGCTATGTGCTCACTGTGCCAGGCCTGCTGAAGGTGCTAGAGACCTTCATGGCGGGTGTCATCTTCGCCTTCCTTAGCAACTCCTCCCTGTACCTGCACCAGCTGGCCCTGGAGTGGTGCGTGGCCGTGTACTCCATCTGCTTCATCCTGGCAACAGTGACCACCCTGTTGAATCTGGATGAATGGGAACACAGGCTGCCTGTCGAGGCTGTGATCACGATGCTCTCCGTCCTCCTCTATGTCAGTGCCCTGGTCCTCTGGCCACTCTACCAGTTCAGCAAGGAGCTCGGTGGGCAGCCCCAGAGGTCCAGCAATGGGGACTGCAGGAACGAGCTCACCTACAACGTGTGCGCCTGGGACCAGCGCCTGGCTGTGGCCGTCCTGACAGCCGCCAACCTGCTGGTTTATGTGGCCGACCTGGGATACTGGGCCCGCCAGGTTCTGTAGGGACTGAGGACCAGCCCAAGGACTCCTGATCCTCTGCTCACAAAGGTATCCTCACCGAGCTCTGATGTCCCCTGATGCCCTCTTCCTGGCTCACTCTCTCTCTCCTCACATCCTTCCCCATTCATCTCACTCTCTTTTCTGTTTCCTTCTCTCCTGCTGCTCTGTCTCCTTCCTGGTTTGTGTGGTGGCCACACTGTTTCGCCTCTTTTTCTCGCTGCTCTCATCTATTCTACATTTTGTGTTTTTTAAACTCTTTTCTGGGTGTCATTGTTTTTTCTTCTCCTGTGTCCTGACCATCTCTCCCCATTTTCCTTCTTCTGATCCATCAGGACCTGAGACTTCTTCCTTCTCTGCCCACCGCCCCCTCCTGCCTCCTAAGGTGCTAACTCCACAGCACACAGCCCTCTGTACCGCTGTTCACACCCTGGGCCTCTGGAGGGGCCTCGTTGCCAAAGCATGTCTGTCCCCCTGGGGGTGTCTTAGTTGGGGTGTGTGTGTGTAGGTTTGGGAGTGGAGTGGGTAATGAGGAATTGTGTCCCCTTTCTCCCAGTAGAGGGTGGTGTATAGTGCCCTTCCCCTTCAACTAAAAACAAACAAACAAACAAACAAACAAATACCCTCTTGCCTTCAGTAATTTACTGAACAGGAGTCTTGAAGCAGAGACCCTGGATTCCTGGGCCCCAGTTGATGCTCTGCCCCACCTGAGATTGGCTCCAGAATTTTTCCAAGCGTACTGACCACTGGCTGCCTTGAGGGCATTTTAAAGGAATCTGGGATGACTTCCACCTCCAACCAGTCTCTGGGGAATTGAAAAAGGAGCTGATGAAGATCTCCAGGGACTTGAAGACACCTGTTTGCAGTGTTGGTGAGGGGCAGTGATGTCGTCCTCCTGCCTCAGTGATCAAAACTGCAGGTCCTGCCTTGGCAGGGAGAAGAGCATGGCCCTGCCAGCCTTAAAGTTGATGTTAGCCTGGAGTTTTTCCTTTTGATTTTTTTCTGATCAGGAGGCCAAAAATTACTGGGTGACCCTATTAAAGAAACAGTTTCTCTTCAAGTTTTCTTGGGCAGAGGGTTTATACAAGGTGGAGGCTGCTGCTTCCATTGTCAACGGAGTTGTACTGCTTGAGTGTGAGGTGACACCCACATGCATTTCTCTGTGTCAGTTGCTTTCTGCTGCTTCCTGCTTCTCTGAAACTCAGGCATAATATGATAGTTCAATGTATATAATCTTAAAAATTTCCCGGAAGTTTGGGTTCCCATCCACCCCTGCTATCAAACATAAAAATAAGCCGGGTCCCTTTTCCCACATTTATAATGTTCTTTTCAATTTCAATATAAGCAGGAAATAAAAGAAAATTTTAAAACTACCCTAATCAAATCCACATACTTTAATTGCTCCAGATTTGCCTAGAGCTCAGAAGAGTCCTAGTCAATTTCCACCCTCACCAAACCTAGGTTTCTGGAAGCCTCTCCCACTGACTCCCCACCCCAACTTGGACCAGAGCCTGGGGGTTGTGACAAAAGGTGTTGGGCCCTACCCCAGTGCCAACATTCTGTCCCTTAGCTCTTAAAGGGGCCATGACAGCACCTGGATGCCTCTCTAGAAGGGTGCGTACTTGGGTGCATGCTCAGTGCATGCGTGTATATGTGTGTGTGCTCATTGTTCCCCTGCATTGAGCAGCCTTTTACAGTAACTGCTGGTTTGGAAGGTACCTTAAGTCTCCTGTTCTCAGTCACAAAGCCTCACCAGGGCTAGAGGGGCCAGGAAAACAGAGCTGTGGGGGAGGGGCAGGGGAAGGACCCCACTGCAGCCACTCACTCTTGTACTGGAATGAATCAAGTGATCAGCACCAGCGGCCTCTGTTGGATTGGGGAAAATCATAAGAAGGAATGAAATAAAATTCATAATTTAAGACAAGATAGTAAAAATTTAAACAAAAATTTTCTCTCCCGGTTTTGACCATTTCCCTCCCGTCTAGTGCATTGTGCATCTGCATTATGTGCAAACCAGCCCTCCCAAGGGCAGAAATACCTGCTCCACCATAAAGGTTAATTTTTAAAAATAACTCCTTAGAAGATAATGCTGCCTACATATTAGGTCGGTGCAAACACAATCACAGTTTCAAACCATGGATTTTAAATCATTATAACTAGGCTCAAACACAGCTTTATTAATCAAAATAGTAACCATTACAATCAATGCATTTTTGCCAATGAGAAATAAGTTTGTTTATTCCTATAGCATAAAAATCCGTGCTTCAGGATACAACAAACTCTTGGAAAGCATTTTCTGCCTCCTGCTGGTTATGGAAGTGTGTTCTCTGTACAAAGATGCTTGAAGAAGTGTTAGTCAGTTGGTGAGAGGTCAGGTGAACATGGCGAATGAGGCAAAACTTGTTCACAATTTGTTCAACTTTTGAAGTGTTGCTTGTGTGACATGTAGTCGGGTGTTGTTGTTAAGAATTGGGTCCCCTTTGTTAACCAATGCCAGCTGCAGGCATTGCAGTTTTGGGTGCATCTCACTGATTTGCTGATCATACTTCTTAGATTTATTGGGTTTGCCGGGATTCAGAAACCTGTAGTGGATCAGATGGGCAGCAGATCACCAAACAGTGACCATGACCTTTTTTGGTGCAAGTTTGGCTTTATGAAGTGCTTTGAGCTTCTTCTCAGTCCAGCCATTGAGCTGGTTGGTCATTGCTGGTTGTCATATACACTCCACTTTAAGAAAAAATGTTTATTTTTAATTGAAAGATAATTGCTTTACAATATTGTGTTGCTTCCTGGCATACAACAATAATGAATCTACCACAGGTATACTTATGACCCCTCCCTCTTGAACATCCGTTCCACTTCCCCTACAATCCACTTGTTGCATGCCACACTCTGATTGAGAAACAGCGCTGTGTTGCATGGAAAAAGAGAAGAAGATTCTTCAAATAGATGATTTTTTTGATTTTTGGTCAGTTCATGAGGCATCCAGGTATAAAGCTTTTTCACCTTTCCAATATCTTCAAATGGCATGTGACATTAGAAGGGTTGATATCAAGTTCTTCAGCAACTTCTTGTACATTTGTAAGAGGATCAGCTTTAATTATTGCTCTCAGTTGTCATTGTCAACTTCTGATGGCTGGCCGCTACGCTCCTCGTCTTCAAGGCTCTTGTCTCCTTTGCAAAACTTCTTGAACCATGACTGCACTGTATGTCAGCGATTCCTGGGGCAAATGTGTTGCTGATGTTGTGAGTTGTCTTCACTGCTTTAAGACCCATTTTGAACTCAGATAAGAAAATCACTTGAATTTGCTTTTTGTCTAACAGCATTTCCATATTCTAAAATAAATATAAAATAAAAAAACATAAAATGAGATATGTGTAATTAAAATGATATATAGCATAACCACTGAGAAGGCAATGGCACCCCACTCCAGCACTCTTGCCTGGAAAATCCCTTGGATGGAGGAGCCTGGTGGGCTGCAGTCCATGGGGTCACTAAGAGATGGATACGACTGAGTGACTTCACTTTCACTTTTCACTTTCATGCATTGGAGAAGGAAATGGCAACCCACTCCAGTGTTCTTGCCTGGAGAATCCCAGGGATGGCGGAGCCTGGTGGGCTGCCGTCTATGGGGTCGCATAGAGTTGGACACGACTGAAGCAATGCAGCAGCAGCAGTAGCATAGCATAAGCACATTTATTTAGAATGTATTCCAATACCAAACAGCAAATTTCAATAATGCAAAAACCGCAGTTATATTTGTACCAACCTGATACTTATGACCAGCTTCCCAGGTGGCTCTAGTGGTAAAGAACCCATCTGCCAATGCAGGAGATATGAGATGTGGGTTCAATCCCTGGGTCAGAAAGATCCGCTGGAGGGGGCATGACAACACACTCCAGTATTCTTGCTTGGAGAATCCCATGGACAGAGGAGCCTGGAGGGCTACAGTCCATAGGATCGCACAGAGTCGGACATGACTGAAGCGGCTTAACACACATATAGTACAATACTTAGAATCATATTAATGTTACTACCTTTGTTACTTGTATTCTGCCTATTTTTATAAGATTCTTGTTTCTTGCATTAATAGTTCTGTGATTGTGTCTGTGATGAAATTTAATGATGACTAGGCTACTTGAAATTATTCATATAATATTCAGCTCTATAATATCCATGACTGTAATCTTGTGACCCTAGACATGGAAAGGGGCAAAAAAAGGAAACCATTTCCTGGAGCTGACACACTTGTAGGACAGCTGGTGCAGAGGCTTTTGGCTGCTGCTTACAGGACTGGATGAGGAACAGCACACTGCGTGGTCTATCAGCAGACTTGTCTCTGAGCAGGGAATGAGCATTCCCAGCACCCTGGGACCAGTCAGTCAAAAAATGCCTCTGGAAATGGATAATAAGAGAGAAACGAAGGGGACTGTGTAATAGAGAATGTTGCCCAAACTCAGTTCTACAGGCGTGAAATCATTAGTCCCTGCAGTCACCTATGATCCACCATGAAAGGGGTTCAGTGAGAAGGTCAGGATGAGGCATTTTGTGCTCTGAGAAAACTTGCAGAACCAGCCTTCTGGTCAACATTTTCTGGCGAAGTTTTTATGAACCCAGTTTCTCACTTCTTCCCATACTCAGAAAAGCACTAAAACCATTAACTAAGATATCTCTTCCTCCTGTGTGAAGTTACCTTCTTGCCAAGCTGTGTGCTGATCACATGTCCCCCTCCCCCCAAGTCACATACACATTAAGGCCTCCAGTCTTACTTCCTCAGAACAGTTCTCAGAGCTTCCCGAGAGACTGTCTCCCCAGTTACAATCATCAGGATGGCTCGACTAAATTTTCAGTTTCTTTCTTAGATTGATTATTGATTAATTTTTTATCTACAAAAGCAACTACGTGCTGACTTCCATAAGTCTCCTCGCTCAGCACGTTGAGAACAGGGCTCTTCAGTGAATCCAGGCGATAACACTCTGTCCTCGGTCCCTGGTGCCACAAGCCCTACAGAGGGGCCCAAACTCAGCCCCATCCCCCGCTTCCTGCACATCCCTGCTCCCCAGACAAGCCAACCCCCACTCCTCAGGGTGGAGCTCGGGCTCTCTCCTTCCTGGGCCCCCTCTCCCGCCTCCTCCACTAAGACACAGCCTTCACCCTCCACTCGGAACTGGTGTCCTGCCTGCCCCTCGTCCTCCATCCCTGCTCAGGACACCTGCCCTCCCCTCTGTGGACATGCCCCTTGGATGTGCTGATGGTCAGGTCATGGGTCTCCCTGCCTTCATCTGAGGGTTTCATAAAGATGGGCTGGGCCTTGCTCACTTGGGTCCTCAGCCTCTGGTCCAGCCTGACCCAGAGCAGGTGTCTCGTAAACATCTACTGAGCTGCAAGGGCCCACATGTGGCCGCAGTTCTAGTGTCCAGCCCGCCTCCCTGGGCCCCTCTACCTGGGTGAGCTCCCAGCCCCCAGCATGTGCCTGCAGCTGCCCGGTGTTTTGGAAGGCCTGCTAGTTTGAGCTCAGGGTCCCTCTCACTTTTTGAACCCTGCCCCCACCCTATTGTGTATCTGCCATTTTGCTCTCTGGAGGGAAATCCAGAAGCTTCTCTGTATGTGAACATCTGGTTACATCTCAGCATGGCTTCCCACTGAGTCCCAAATGCTTAATATGGTACCCAAGGGTGGAATGGCCTTTCCTTGCCAGAGTCTACTCTCTCTCACTTCCTCTCTCCCATAAACCTTGCTCACTCCTTCTGTCCCTGGGTTCTCCTGTGAGAATTACCCCTCCCCCAACAAAGCCCTCATTCAGGAGCCCCTCATTCCCTGAGGATGCATATTCCAGACCACAATCAACTCTTAAGAGTTTGATCCAAATGTTAGAGAATCCAGCAGCACTCCACCTTCCCCAAAGGTTTAAATAGTTACCTTCTGAGGGTCCTGTGATGGGGGTCCCCAAACTCCTGAATCATAGCAGGAAAAGGGGACCATGAAGGTGAGTGTGGGCATCATTGTCAGGACTCGGACTCCTTGGTCTGCCTCCAGAGGGACTCTCTTGTCTGTCTGGGGACCTCTGGTATTTGTAGGGAGGAACCACAAGGGGGAGCCCTAAGTATGAGCCCAGGATTCTGCTCACCCACACCTGAAGGAAAGGTAGTGCAGGAATCACCTGACTTACTTCTCCAAGGCTGCTTCCTACCCTGAGGCCCATGGGCCCACTAATGTCCTGGAATGGGTTCTAGGAGATCTACAAGAGCCCTGTAACTGAATGCAACATTTCCAATGTATGTGAATGCATATTCCTGGGACAATCATATAGTCAAAGGGATTTATGCGCAAAAAATATTAAAGAGTCTCTGGGTGGTTCCCGCATAACTCCAAAGAAGTAGGCTCTGCCAATGTTCCTAAACCAAACTGAGTAAGTGAGGGAGCATGGACTTGAGATCTCTCCGGATTGGCTGTCTGGGGCAGTGATCTTTCTTAGCATCAGGAGAAGCAGGTTCAGAAAGATCTGGTACCCTCTCTGAGCATTTAATTTCCCCAGCTTGTCGCCTTCCCAAAGCACAGCATCAGAGAATCCCTTAGTGGAGGGATCTCTTTAGAACTTTAGTTCATCTCTCTACATTATACCCCAGTCTGGGGCTCATCCATCATTTCCCAGAGAGAGCTCTGCACAGTGCTCCTCAAAATGCAGTCTGTGGAGTAGTACCAGTTGCAAACTGTTCCTGGTCCACAATGAGATAAGTACACACAGTGAGTGAACATTTATAAACTTTTATAGTAATTTGACATTGTCCAAAGATCCAGGGGTATGACCAGTGCCAGACAATGGGGCCTGGAGTTTAAGTTTAGCGTTGGAGTTTGTGCTGATGGTCCAGCTGCAGTGGCAAGACAGACATGACCCAGATGAAGGAGGCTGGGCCAGTGAATCAATGCACTGCTTCCTTCATTGAGAATGTCTTGCCAAACACAAAAAATTAACTTTGCAAAACTAAGTAGCCAGCTTCAATTCAGCTCAGTCATTCGGTAGTGCCTGACTTTGCCACCCCATGGATTGCAGCATATGAGGCCTCCCTGTCCATCACCAACTCCCGGAGTTCACTCAAACTCATGTCTATCGAGTCAGTGATGCCATCCAACCATCTCATCTTCTGTTGTCCCCTTCTCCTCCTGCCTTCAACCTTTCCCAGCATCAGAGTCTTTGCCAAGGAGTCAGTTCTCCTCATCAGGTAGCCAAAGTATTGAAACTTAAGCCTCAGCATCAGTCCTTCCAACAAATATTCAGGAGTGATTTCCTTTAGGATCGACTGGTTTGATCTCCTTGCAGTCCAAGGGACTCCTAGGAGTCTTCTCCAACACCACAGTTCAAAAGCATCAATTCTATAATAAAAAACAAAAACCAAAAAGCATCAATTCTTTGGCACTCAGTTTTGTGGTCCAACTCTCACATCCATATACGACTACTGGAAAAACCGTAGCTTTGACTAGACAGACCTTTGTTGGCAAAGTAATGACTCTGCTTTTTAATATGCTGTCTAGGTTGGTCATAGCTTTCCTTCCAAGAAACAAGCATCTTTTAATTTTATGGCTGCAGTCACTATCTGCAGTGATTTTGGAGCCCCCCAAAATAAAGTCAGCCACTGTTTCCATTGTTTCCCCATCTATTTGCCATGAAGTGATGGGACCAGATGTCATGATCTTAACTTTTTGAATGTTGAGTTTTAAGCCAGCTTTTTCACTCTCCTCTTTCACTTTCATCAAGAGGCTCTTTAGCTCTTCACTTTCTGCCATAAAGGTGGTGTCATCTGCATATCTGAGGTTATTGATATTTCTCCCGGCAATCTTGATTCCAGCTTGTGCTTCATCCAGCCTGGCATTTCACATGATGTATTCTGCATAAAAGTTAAATAAGCAAGGTGACAATATACAGCCTTGATGTACTCCTTTTCCCAATTTGGAACCAGTCTGTTGTTCCATGTCTGGTTCTAACTGTTGCTTTTTGACCTGCATACAGATTTTTCAGGAGGCAGGTCAGGTGGTCTGGTATTCCCATCTCTTTAAGAATTTTCCACAGTTTGTTGTGATCCACACAGTCAAAGGCTTTAGCATTAGTCAATGAAGCAGAAGTAGATGTTCTTCTGGAATTCTCTTGCTTTTTGTATTATCCAGCAGATGTTGGCAATTTGATCTCTGGTTCCTCTGCCTTTTCTAAATTCAGCTTGAACATCTGGAATAGTCAGATAGTGAAGAGTTAAAATGAGTGAATTATAGAAAGACTAAGACATTATTGTCTTTTATTATGTGGTAATATTCCAGCTAATTGTCTACAACTATTGTTTTATACAAGTTAGAATGTATTATGGCACCCCACTCCAGTACTCTTGCCTAGAAAATCCCATGGACGGAGGAGCCTGGTAGGCTGCAGTCCATGGGGTCTCGAAGAGTCGGACATGACTGAGCGACTTCACTTTCACTTTTCACTTTCATGCATTGGAGAAGGAAATGGCAACCCACTCCAGTGTTCTTGCCTGGAGAATCCCAGGGACGGGGGAGCCTGGTGGGCTGCCGTCTATGGGGTCGCACAGAGTCGGACACGACTGAAGCGACTTTAGCAGCAGCAGCAGTAGCAGAATGTATTAAGGGGAAGGTCCTGTAAAAATATTCAAACAATAGAACAAACTCCTGGAGATTCTGCAAGATAAGTTTAGTCTCAACTTTTTAAACATGTCAAATGGACAATCAGATTTGCTTATTTGTCTTACATCATCAGATTTTTAATGACTTTAATACTTACCTTCTATTAAAAGAAATACTATGTTTTTATTAGATTTTTTCATGTTACATCATTTTATTAAATTAGCCATTCTATGAATGTGGTAGATTAATCTTCCTGAAACTTTATTTTTATTCATTTTAAACAGTTACAGTATGCCAGTTTTATTTATTTATTATTATTTACTTTTAATTGTCAGGACCATGCAACCTGTGGGATCTTGTTGCTTGACCAGGGATTGAATCTGTGCCCTGTGTGTTGGAAGTGCACAGTCTTAACCACTGCACCACCAGGGAGGCCCACTGAAACTTCATTTAAAATCATATCATTACCCTTCTCAAAAACCTCAAACTTCTTTTAAAAGATAAAACCCAAACTTCTCCTTGTGACAATTTAGATCCTCTTCAGTTGGCATTGACTTGTGTTTTCTGCCTTACTGCTCACTGTTTCTTAAAAAATTATCATTGTATTGGTTAAGGTGTGTAGTGATATCTCATTGAGGTTATACCTTGCATTTTCCTCACTATTAATAAGTTTGAGTATGTTTTTAATGTGTTTACCTACAATTTGGATATCAGTCTTTATAAAATATTTCAGCCTATTTTTGCAATCAAGCTATGCCATTTGAACTACATGACTTATTTTTTATATGAATTCTCATTTTTCCAACACAGTGCAACTATCAGCTGACACAATTTATACACTTTTCCAAAAGAGCACAAATGGTGATTAGGAGAATTTAGTGCATCTAAATCATTTATCTCTTATATTAATTTTCATTTTTGTAAAACAGTAACCATTCTCGTAGACCCAGACCCCAGAGGCAAGACTTAAATTTGTATAGAGGATAAAATACCAAACGAAAACTTTGTTGTTAGAATTCTATAATACATAAAGAAATATAAAAAAAAAATTCTCTCATTTAAATCAGTAAGATACACTAAAACTTCTTAGGAAGTTTGGCCCATTTTGGGGGGTTGTTTGCCTATTTATTATTAAGTTGCAAAATTTCTTTCTATATTCCAGATAACAGAAATTAAAAATGTAATCCTTGTCATATTTTTTAAAGTTTCCAGAAAAGCTTGCCCCACTCTTGCTCTGGAGTACGGTGGTCACAAGGATCCCAGGACCCGTTGTCATATCCTGGGTTCCCTAGTGTCTGAGACTCACAGGGGAGGATCCATTGATGTAGAGAAGGGTGGTCAGTGGAAACGCCCACAGGAGGCACGAGGGAAGAAAATAAGTAATGTGGATGGAGAGGACTAAGGTCCTTGGAGATAACCAACTGAATCTGTCAGGAGCGGTGGAAAAGCAAGATGCCCTGTGCATGACATAAGCTCATGTTTATAAAGTAGGAAAAAAATCTACAGGTACCCTGTACAAACATGTGTACGTGTATGTACACACATATCTATATATGATTTCAGAGCATGTGAAATGCGCTGAAGGCTGTATATGAGGTTGAGGACATGGATGCTCCCTGGATGGAGGAGTGGACACTCCTGTGAGTAGGCAGGAAGCCTGGCCAAGTCCAAGAAGGGAAACTGGAACATGTGAGGTAATTATAGACCTGCTTTATGTCAATGACACTTGAGAATAAGAAAAATATAGAAAACTAAACAGAGATGAGAATGGAAACACTATAGAGCATGTAACAGCTGCTCAGCTCCAGCCACCCAGCCGTATTATCTATCACCAAGGGAACGCAGCCTAGTGACACCAGATCTTTTGAGTCTTCTAAAGGAGGTAGAAATCTACATTTTCAAGTGAAATTAAAGTGCTGTACAGCAACCAAACATGCTGTTGTTGTTCAGTCACTAAGTCATGTCTAACTCTTTGTGACCCCATGAACTGCAGCATGCCAGACTTCCCTGTCCGTCACAATTTCCCAGAATTTGCTCAAACTCATATCCATTGAGTCAGTGATGCCATCCAACCATTTCATCCTCTGTCATCCCTTTCTACTGCCCTTAATACTTCCCAGCATCACAGTCTTTTCCAGTGAGTTGGCTCTACGCATCGGATGGCCGAAGTACTGGAGCTTCAGCTTCAATATCAGTCCTCCCAATGAATATTCAAGTTGATTTCCTTTAGGATTGACTGTTTTGATCTCCTTGCTGTCCAGGGGACTCTCAAGAGTTTTCTGCAGCACCGCAGTTCAAAAGCATCAGTTCTTCGGTGCTCAGCTTTCTTTATGGTCCAACTCTCACATCAGTACATGACTACTGGAAAAGCCATAGCTTTGATATACAGACCTTTGTCAGCAAAGTAATGTCTCTGCTTTTTAATACACTGTCTAGGTTTGTCATAGCTTTCCTTCCAAGGAGCAAGCGTCTTTTAATTTCATGACTGTGACATTAAATGGACACAAAGTTGTCATTCACTCTTAAGTATGAATCATAGGGTCATTTTGGTAGCAAGTTGGGAAAAATTAAGGGACAGTATGACCCTCCAGCTTCCCTCACCCCAGGGCCGCTCCCCCACCCCATCAGTGCCCACTGGGAGGCCAACAGGCTCCAGGGCTCCACTGGCAACTGGGGCTGAAAGAGCTTTGTGAGTCCAGGGAGGTTCTCAGGGTTTGCTCTGTGCTTCTCTTTCCAGCCTCAGCTTGTCCCAGGGTTTATTATCAGCTGAGGTGACAGGGCCCCTGATGGCAGGAAGCTGGCTGGGATTCAGGGTGCTGGCCCTTCAGCCCTCTCAGCAAATAGTCCCTTGGAGACAGGGCAGCTGTCCTTGAGGAGGGGGTGGGCTGGGAGGGGCCTCACTCCCCACACACTGGACCCTGGAGGAGCCCCTGTGTGAGCAGGACTGCAGCCCTGGCTGGCAGGACTGTCTTGGGCAGGTGACCTGGGCAATTCCGTGGTCTCCAGGGTCCCTGCCACTCTAGCCACGTGTCTCTGTCACAGCTCTGAAACCCCTTTAGGCCCCTGTTCTCCTGTCTCCATTCCAGTCCAAGCCCCTCTTCCATGGGGAAGGTTGGCTCCATGCCTGCATCCCTTCTGGGTCAGAAGACACCTACTAGGCTGCCTCAGGGCCACTGGGACCCTGGGATCACCCCAGTCATCTCCACTCTGCCACTCCCAACCCCACCCCAGTCCTGGGTGCATCCTCAGGGTTGTCCCTCCCAGGGGTCCATTCGGTGCCTCCTCTTTCAGCTCCTGCCCTTAAAAAGGGCCCCATCATATGTCCATCCCCATCCCCTCCCTGGATACCCTGAAAGGCTCCATGTCATAATCAGACACAGCATCCTTGTTTATTTCCAATCCCTTCTTCCCAGCTTGGAAGCTGCTAACTGGGGGCTGGGGGTGGGGGTGGGGCTTCCCAGGTGACTAAGTGGTAAAGAATCCGCCTGCCAAAGCAGGAGACGCAGGTTTGATCCTTGGTTTGGGAAGATCCCCTGGAGAAGGAAATGGCAACCCACTCTGCTATTCTTGCCTGGGAAATTCCATGGACAGAAGAGTCTGGAGGGCCAAAAAGAGTCAGACACAACTAAGCATAACACAGCTGAACCAGTCTCACAGGCCTAAAATCTTCACTCAGGTAGGACTAGTCCTAGATCTTCCCAGACTCACAGTGGGATGGCAGCTTCAACCCAGGAATCGAACTCAGGTCTCCCGAATTGCAGGCTGATTCTGTGCCAGCTGAGCCACAAGGGAACCCCAAGAAGCGCATCTTCCACACCCAAGAATTGAACTGGGGTCTGCTCCATTGCAGGCAGATTCTTTACCAAGTGAGCTATCAGGGAAGCCCTTTAAAAAGCAAACATTATGTTAATTTATTCTGTGGTTCCCCCATGATACTCCACATTGGAGTCATGCTAAGTTGGGGTCTCCCTTCCCCAGTGGGAAAGTCACATGTGAAGGCAAAACTGGGGGAGGGAATTCAGAACAGTCCCTACTTCCCATGTCATCTTGTCCCCACGGCCTGGCTCTCGCCCCATGGCTTCTTCCTGTTCACCCCTGAGGCTGCCCTCCTCCGGGTGGGGCTGTGTCCCCTCGGATGGCAGCTCCTTCTGGTGATGCTGCAGGGAGGAGAGGCTGGGACACATGTGTCTTCAGGTTGCTGTGGAAGGAGGCCATGGCCCTGAAGGCGTGTCCTGGGTCCCAGAGCTCCAAGCTTTTTTTCTTGGCTCCCACCCATGGGCCCTGGTGACATGTGGGCTGTAAAGCAAAGTGTTCAGGTTCCCAGCTTTGGCATTTTTATCTGGGTTCTCACTCCTATCCATGGAACGTTATTTGAGGCACTTGGTTCCCTGAGCCTAATTTTCTCTTTATCAGATGATTAGGAGGACAATGTATTTATACAATCACTGTTCTGAAAACGTTGAGGTCAGATCTGCTCCAGAGTCAGAATTTTTCAGTTTCAGGCAGGTGACATGGTGCATCTACTTTATAGGAGATAAAACCCTACTGGGCTCTGAATGCACTTAGTAATCAACACATTCGGTTCTGTGTGTGCTCAGTCATCTCCGACTCTGCAACCTCATGGACTGTAGCCCAACAGGCTCCTCCATCCATGGGATTCTCCAGGCAAGAATACTGGAGTGGGTTGCCATTTCCTACTCCAGGGACTCTTCCCCACCCAGGGATCAACCCATGTCTCCTGCATCTCCTGCATTGGCAGGCAGATTCTTTACCATAGCTCCACCTGGGAAGACCCAGTCAAATATGTTAGTGTTTTTGCAATTGAACTTTTGAATTTTTGCACTAAGTGAAATAAAGACCATAAACTGTCTCATGTCCGTTCAGGCCAAATATTCTTATGAAATAAATTTTTTAAAACTTGTACAATTTTCATTGTATTATTCAGCTATTAAAAAGAATACATTTGAATCAGTTCTAATGAGGTGGATGAAACTGGAGCCTATTATCCAGAGTGAAGTAAGCCAGAAAGAAAAACACCAATACAGTATACTAACGCATATATATGGAATTTAGAAAGATGGTAACAATAACCCTGTGTACGAGACAGCAAAAGAGACACCAATGTATAGAACAGTCTTATGGACTCTGTGGGAGAGGGAGAGGGTGGGAAGATTTGGGAGAATGGCATTGAAACATGTAAAATATCATGTATGAAATGAGTTGCCAGTCCAGGTTCGATGCACGATACTGGATGCTTGGGGCTGGTGCACTGGGACGACCCAGAGGGATGGAATGGGGAGGGAGGAGGGAGGAGGGTTCAGGATGGGGAACACATGTATACCTGTGGCGGATTCATTTTGATATTTGGCAAATCTAATACAGTTATGTTAAGTTTAAAAATAAAATAAAATTTAAAAAAAAATAAAAAATTAAAAAAAAAAAAAAAAAAAAAAAAACTTGTACAATTTTCAGAGCCTTGGAGATTGGAGTTACAGATAAGGACAATTCTACCTTGTGTCTCTGATAGTAATGGCAAAAGCTGAAAGAGATAAGTAATGTTTATGGTCTGACGCCAGATCCAGCCCAGCTGTGAGGCTGGGATAAGCCAAGTCTGACAAGGTCAACGGTGATGGGTGGGGAGAACCATTCTGGAACAGCTGTGCGGTTACCCAGGTGTCTGAACCATTGGTTCAAACTCCACAGATGCTGAACCTCAGCTGTCACAGGTCCCTGAACCTTTTCTAGGCATCTGACTTAATCCTCTTCCAGAGCTGGATCTTTACCTGGTGAGTCCTTTGCAAGGACCACAGCCATTCCATCGACAGAGACCCACATGACTATCATGACATCTGCATCATTGTCCTCAGGCTTGGACTCTGTGACCAACAAGAGCTACTTCCTCCACTTCCTGCAGCTGCTCTCCACCTGCATGGCCTTCTTCCTGGTGACCAGGGAGAGCACTTGGAGTGTGCTCATAAGTAACTGGTCCATGTTTGTCTGGTGCTCCTGCTTCGCCGTGACCCTCCTTACCCTCATAGCTGAGTTATGTGGACTCCAGGATAAACTTCACTTCTCCTGGGACAGACTTCTCATCACCTCTGCCTGCTACTGCGCCCTTTTCTGCCTCTCGGCCTCCATCACTTACCCCATCATCTACCTTCAGATTTTTCCTGGTGGGTCCCCCCAACACCATGTTATTGCTGCCACTGCGTTCTCCTGCATCGCTTCTGTGGCTTATGCTATCGAAGTGGTCTGGACCTGTGCCCAGACTGGCGAGTCCTTCTACTCTTTGCTAGGCCTGCTCAAGAGGCTGGAGATCTTTGTGGCATGTGTCATCTTCGCCTTCCTCAGAAGCACCTACCCGTATGAGCAGCAGCCAGCCCTGGTGTGGTGTGTGGCCGTGTACTGCATCTGCTTCATCCTGGGGGCTGTGGCTATGTTGTGGCACCAGTGCGACTGTGACAAGAGTCTGCCCTACTCCTGTTTGGGGTTTGGGCAGTCTGTGCTCTCCGTCCTCCTCTACACCACTGCTCTGGTCCTCTGGCCTCTCTACCAGTTCAATGCGCAGTTCGGTGGGCAGCCCCAGCGGTCCAACGAGTTGAGCTGCATTGATGAGTGCACCTCCTACCTGTGCGTCTGGGACCAACGACTGGCTGTGGCCATCCTGACAGCCATCAACCTGCTGATTTACGTGGCTGACCTGATGATCTTGACTGTGGTCAGTGACCGAGGCTCTACCCAGGGGCTCCAGATTCCCTCTTCTTACCGAGCTCTGCCTCCTCTGACGCCCTCTTCCTGGCTCCTCTCTCCCTCCTCACATCCTCCCCCATTCATCTCACTCTCTTTTCTGTTTCCTTCTCTCCTTCCGCTCTGTCTCCTTCCTGTCTTGCGTGTTTGCCCACATTCTGTTTTACCTCTTTCTCTTGCTTCTCTCACCTTTCCTACATTTTCTGCTTTTTGGCCCTCTTTCAGTTATTCTTGGTTTTCTCATCTCCTGTTTCCAGACCAGGACATTTTCCTCCTTCGGATCCATTGTCATAGCCATGTGTTCCGGGAAACAAACTCACTCAGAAGGACAATGCAGATAGTGGAGTACACTGGTGGGCCCAAGGCAGAATCTCCTCTTAGTCAAGGACCTGGACCAGTTTTTGTGAAAACTTTATATACCTTAAGTGTACATGCCCAAACCCACCTCCCCAAATTCCCTGAAACTAGTCTGAACAAAGGAAAAGAAAGATACAGTCAAAGATGACCCATGATTCAGATGCCTTGCTGCTGCTGCTAAGTCACTTCAGTCGTGTCCGACTCTGTGCAACCCCATAGACGGCAGCCCACCAGGCTCCCCTGTCCCTGGGATTCTCCAGGCAAGAACACTGGAGTGGGTTGCCATTTCCTTCTCCAATGCATGAAAGTGAAAAGTGAAAGTGAAGTTGCTCAGTCGTGTCTGACCCTTTGCGACCCCATGGACTGCAGCCTACCAGGCTCCTCCATCCATGGGATTTTCCAGGCAAGAGTACTGGAGTGGGGTGCCATTGCCTTCTTCTCTGATGCCTTAGGCCTAGGTAGTTAACAGTGGACAATTATCAATAGGCCTGTGATTATATCCCAGTAAGCATAATAGAATTTATGATTCTATTGGTTTACACAGATAATTAGGGTATTATTTTAGGCGAGGGAAAGTCTAAGTACGAGCCCTGGGGCTCTTCCATGGAGGGTGAAGGGGTGGGGGTGGGGTCTGGTTTTCCAGTTGGTATGTTGTTTCCATAGATACTGGGCTCAAAGTCCACAGTCCAGCCCAAGATGGAGTCCTGCTTTCAAGATGGAGCCCGTTCTGTCTGTTTCCTCCTTCACTATCAGGACCTGATAGTCCTTCTCTGCCCACCACCCCTCCCACCTTCTAAGGTGCTGACTCCACAGCACACAGCCCTCTGTGCAGCTGTTCACACCCTGGGCCTCCGGAGGGGCCTCGTTGCCAAAGCGTGTCTGTCTCCCTGATGGTGCCTTAGTTGCTGTGTGTGTTTGGTGTATGTGGAGGTAGCTAAGGATTTGACCCCCTTTCTCTTAGGATAGGGCCTTGTACAGTGCACTTCCCCTTTCAGTTAAAATAAAAAACTCCAGAGGTCAATAGTTTTCAGTGAGTTGCAAGCTTAAAGCAGAGACCCTGGATCCAGAGGCCCTGCCTGTTGCTCAGTCCCACCTGAGATTGGCTCCAGAATTTTTGTGGGCTCACTAAAACCCTCTGCCTAGACCTCATCTTAAAGCTAGCAAGAGGTAGATGGCTTCCATTCCAATTACACTAGGGGGAGTCAAAAATTGAACTGGAAAAGAACTGCAGTTTCTTGAAGACAACCTCTGAAGTATTTCAGAGGGGCAGGGATGTGACTCAGCCTCAGAGCTAAAAACTGCATATCCTGCCTCTGCAGGCAGAAGAACATGGACCTTGCTGCTTAAAGAAAAATAGCCATTTAAAGCTGATGTTAGCTAGTATCAACTTTAAAAAGTAGTCACAACCTAGAAGATGAGAGTTATGTTTTATTTGATGGGAGTTTTTAGGACTTCAAGCCCGGCAGCCAGCATCTCAAGTGACCCTGAGAGATATGTTTTGAGGAGGCGGGGTTGGGAGGTGGGCAGGAGTCAGGTTATATAGAAGCTTGTAATAAGGAGCAGGTAATCTAAACATCAAAGAATTATTGCTAATTAAGGAAATCCATATCTCTCAAGTTAAAGAATTTAACGCTTTTCTGTGAGAAGATGCAAGAGTCTGAGCTTACTAAAATCATTCCTTTTATTTGCATCTCAGCTGTCTGGGGCCAGCATCCAGAGATTTGATTACTCACATCCTTAGTTCCTTGTTCATGGTAGGGAGTGGCAGCAGCTCATGTTGCCAACTCAGTAGCTGCTGGACAGCAGGCATTGTTCTTCCTGGGCTCAGAAATTCACGTTTAGAGGGCTGGAAGACTGTGACATCCTGTTTATTGATATGACAGGAAATACTCCATTTCACACTCAGTTCAGTTCAGTTCAGTCGCTCAGTCATGTCCGACTCTTTGCGAACCCATGAACTGCAGCACACCAGGCCTCCCTGTCCATCACCAACTCCCAGAGTATACCCAAACCCATGTCCATCGAGTCAGTGATGCCATCCAACCACCTCATCCTCTGTCGTCCCCTTCTCCTCCTGCCCTCAAACTTTCCCAGCATCAGGGTCTTTTCCAATGAGTCAACTCTTCGCATCAGGTGGCCAAAGTATTGGAGTTTCAGCTTCAACATCAGTCCTTCCAATGAATATTCAGGGCTGATTTCCTTTAAGACTGACTGGTTGGATCTCCTTGCAGTCCAAGGGACTCTCAAGAGTCTCCTCCAACACCACAGTTCAAAAGCATCAATTCTTCGGTGCTCAGCTTTCTAGTCCAACTCTCGCATCCATACACGACCACTGGAAAAATCATAGCCTTGACTAGACGGATCTTTGTTGGCAAAGTAATGTCTCTGCTATTTAATATGCTGTCTTGGTTGGTCATAACTTTCCTTCCAAGGAGTAAACGTCTTTTAATATCATGGCTGTAGTCACCATTTGCAGTGATTTTGGAGCCCAGAAAAATAAAGTCTGTCACCGTTTCCATTGTTTCCCCATCTATTTGCTATGAAGTGATGGGACCAGATCTTAGTTTTCTGAATGCTGAGCTTTAAGCCAACTTTTCCACTCTCCTCTTTCACTTTCATCAAGAGGCTCTTTAGTTCTTCAGCCTGTGTAATTTTTCTGTTTTTGTTTGTTTCTTTTCTTTTTGATCAAGGACCAAATTACTATGTGACCTTATTCTTAAAGGGAAGTGTCTTTCAACCCTTTTTCAATTGGCAGGTGGGTTGGGTGGGTGGATATTATTGCTACAACAGTAAACATAATTCCAATGCCTGACTATGTTACACAAGCAAGTTTCCATGTGCCAGTTGCTTTCTGCTGCTCCTACATTCTTCTCTGGGGCTCATGTATAACGTGATCTACATAAATGTATATAAATTTAAAGAATTACCTGGAGTTTCTTGGTCCCAACAGTCCCTGCTCTGAATCATAGCAAGAAGGCTTGTTCCTTCTCCTTCATCCATAATGTCTTTTTAAAAAATATAAATAGAAAGATAAAAGCAAAAAAAAAAAAAAAAAAATCAACAATCTAATTGACCCAAATTTGCCTAGAGTTCTGAAGCAACTGAGCAGACTTCCATTCTCACCCAAACCACCATCTCTGTAAACCTGTCCCACTGTCTCCCAATTTCCATATTAGCCAGAACCTAAGGGCTTGGCTCAGTGCAGATCTAGAGGTTGGGTCCCACCCCAATGCCCAGCGTTCTGTCCCCTAGCTCTTAAAGGGGCCATGAGAGCACCTGGAGACCCCTCTATAAAGATATGTGCCTGTGTGCATGCTCAGTGTGTGTGTTCCTGGGCATGAGCACACTGAGACCAGCAGCTCTCTGCAGTAACTGGTGGCTACGATGGTCCCAAAGTCTCCTGCCCCCAACCACAAACCCACAGAACCCAGCATCCTGGCGTCACCAGGGCCACAGGGGCCAGGCAAGCAGAGCTGTGGGGGAGAGCAGGGAAGGCCCCCCCACTGCTGCCCCTCACTCCTGTATTGGGATGAAGCGTGTGATCCTCAGCCACAGACAGATAGGGTGGATGGGGAGGGCTCCCAGGAGGTGATCCCCATGGCGAAAAAATGGTAAGATGTAGTAATTTCCATATTTTAAGGCAAGACAAGAAAAATTTAGACAAAATTTTTAGTTTGCTCTTTGGGCCTCCTCTCTGCCCTCTGGTGTGCAGTGTGCATCTATCTGCATTATGTTAACCTGACCTCCTCAAGGGCAAAACTACTTGCTCCACCATAAAGATAAATTTTCTTCTTCAGGCCCTAATCATGTAACTCCTCAGAAGACATCCCTACTTACTTATGACTGGGTTAATGTTATAGGCCATATTATTTGTGTTCTGTGCTTTTCCTAAGATAATTGCTTCCTGCTTTAAAAAAATATGTGATTGAGCCTCAGATAGAAATAATGATGACTTGAAAAGATTGACCTGAAGTATAGTACTGTAAGATCCATTGT
This sequence comes from Bubalus kerabau, assembly GCF_029407905.1. Classification (NCBI taxonomy): domain Eukaryota; kingdom Metazoa; phylum Chordata; class Mammalia; order Artiodactyla; family Bovidae; genus Bubalus; species Bubalus kerabau. The sequence continues at coordinate 20,526,429 of NC_073642.1, forward strand.
TGTAACAGTATGACTCTGGAGAGGGGAAGAAGCAACAGGGGGGAAATATTTGCTGGAATCTGACAAACTAGTAAAACAGGTGGTCCAGAGGACTGAGGTTACTATTAACAGGACTAGGTGAGGCCTACCAACAAAATCTTCTCCTGACCTAGGAATGTATTCCTGGTGACTTGGGACAAATCAGTTATGAATGTCTCCCAAATCTTGGTTGAAATTAAGACCAAAAGGCAAGGGGTTGTGATATAAAAATGTTGCCCACCACCCAGTTCTACAAGAATCAAGTCATTAACCACTGCAGTCCTTGACTTAAAATCAATCCTGGAAGGAATTCAGAGTGAAGATCAGGCTGAGGCACTCAGTATTCTGAGAAAACTGACAGAACCGGCCCTCAGATATTTAGATATCTCCAGGAAAAATTTTCATGAGCCCAGTTTCTTGCATCTTGCCATACTTAGAAAAGCGCTAAAAGCATTAACCAAGATATCTGTTCCTCCTGTGTGAAGTAACCTTCTACCAAGCTGTGTGCTGGGTGCCATGTCCCCTCCCCCAAGTCATATAGGCACTGTCCTCCCCCTCTTACATCCTGGGAACAGACAGAGACTCTCTCCCCAGTTGCAATCTTCGGGTTGGCTTGAAATAAAATTTCCATCTATTTTTCTAATAGATTGACTATTCGTTTTTCATCCACAAAAGAAAGTATGTGTTTACCTCCACAAGTTAAATGCAGGAAACTCACGATCTGATATTTCCCTGAATCAAATTGAACACAGCCCTGGGATCTCACTTCCCAGGAGGATGGAAATGCCTCTCTGCTTTAGTAGAAGAAATGCCCAGGCCTCACTGTCCAAGCCTCATGGTTCATGAGGGCGGCTGCTCCATCCCTCCTGTTGGAGTTAAGGGTCATTTGTCTCAATTCCAAGCCTGGTCCAGTCCCTCACTGTGGAGCTCAAAAGAGAGTGTAAAGGGCCTCTGCTTAGTCCAACTCTCTCGTCATAGAGGAGGAGCAGCTGGACCCCAGGGAGGGACAGGACTTGTCCAGAGTCATCCTGTGTGTGGCAGAGTCAGAGTCAGGACCAGGTGTCCTGTCCCCAGGCTGGCTGTCTGCTCATGGCCTCACGCTGCTTGTGACAAATGTGGCAGCAGCATCCTCCAGGCTGGGATTCTGCCCCGTCCACCCTCGTTCTGCACAAACCTGCCCCATCCCCCTGAGGAGGGCACTCACTGCTGGGTGAGTCTACTAAAGTATTACCAATGCTGAGAAGAGAGCATGGCACATTGAGGTGTTTGTGGAATGAATATTACAGGAGCTTACAGGATCAGACTCTAGGCTAGACCTCCCAATCAAGATACTTTCCAACTCTTCTGCCTTTAGGGGAAATGTTTGAGAATTACCATACATGTTTTATCTCATGTATTCCTCCTAACAACCCCAAGTCCTTGCATGAAGGATGTCTCCAGGGAGGGGACAACTGAGAACCGGAGACAGTATTTAAAGGTGTCCTCATCATGTAAGTCTTGGTGAGAGACTAGGCCTCAGACACATAAGAAACTTAAGAGGCCAGATAAATAGCTGCCTTGCCCCTCAAGTGGTGTCTGGACACACACATAAGTAGTAGGTGACAGACAGACACAGGTCAGATCAGAACTCCTTCTGCGGGGCCTGCAGTAGCACCCGCTGTCTGCTTCCAGTGGCCACAGTGCCTGGATCAGCTTCCCTAGGCTGTGGCTGCCCACCCTTCCTTCCTCATCTGAGCCTAGTCTAAGCCTGATTTCTCCCTAATAATTCTCCAAGCTACCCAGCAGGCTTCTAGGACAGTTGTTCTCTGCTCAAGTTGTCAATGATATTCTTTGCAGGATGCAATTAGGATTTGTCATGTCCAAAAGCAGGTGCTATTATCTCCATTCCTTGGATGAGGAAACTGAGGCTTAGAGTGGCATTGACTGAGCACAGGACTACTGTGTGCCAGGCTGAGCTCTGGTCTCAGTTCAGGGTTGGAGGTGTGTATACATGTCAGGGGAAAGGCTCTGAGATGACCAAGAGGAACTGGAAGACATTCTCAGTGGCTCAGACTCTCTCAGAAGGAGGGAGGTGAGGAGGCTGGATGTTGGGAGCTGTGTTAGGCATTACTGACAAAATGGAGGCACGGCCCCAGCCCCATCTCTTCATTCTGCAGGCATGAACCAGGGATGAAGGAGTCAGCTCTTGTGATTCTGACTTGTTTCTTCCTTTCTTCAGTTGAGTTGGCTGGAAAGAATGTTAAGGTGCTTATTGTTCTTGAGAGAAGCATGAGAGAGCACAAAGCCTTCTGTAGGTGTGCCCAGAAAATAATCTATAAAGTAACCATTGACATTTGTTCAAGGATCTTTACAAAGAATGTTCCAGGATGAGCACGTAGGCTGCAGCTTGAGGCCATGGCAAGGATTGTTATCTGAGATCTGTTTGTGAGGGAAATGTTTATGGCAAAGGAGGTTTACTGAGCTTAGGATTTAGGAATAATTAAGAATAGCTAGAAGCCTTTTAAGAAGAGAGTGAGTTTAAGATACCAGGGGCAAGCAGGATTTAGAAAGATAAGAAATAAACTGAGGAATGTGGTATGCAGCCCAGACATAAGCATGAGTTACAATGTAATCACAAGTAAACGCAATTCTGAGAAAATCGCTGAAGCAGGAACTCTGTTTGAAGGGCAGCAATGAGACAATAATCTGGGTGAGGGGGAACTGCAAATGTCAAACCTCTGACCTAATGCTTTTGAAAAAGTATAAAAGAGAACCTGAAGCTTGAAATAAACATGTAGTCCTGTACCTCGAGTCAGAGGCTACATCATTCTCCACCGACACCACTCATCCCTTCAGGCTGATTCCCTGGCTGCTGGAGCTGGACTCTGGCAGCTGGAGAGGTAGAAAGGGGTCTGAGCTTGTAGGGCTTTGGAGGTGATGTTTTAGAGTTTGTGTTTCGTTCCAAGAGAGTGAAGAAAAGCCTTCAAAGGTGTTTTAGTTTGAGTTCAGTCCAAGCAGACATTGAGGGAAGAATGAAAACAGAGGAATCAACTAGAAGCTGCAGGTGAGGGGATGGATGGATCTGGAGATGAAGAAGGTGTCTCTAGAGATGAAGAAGAGTAGGTGGGTTCACAAGTATTTTGTGAAGAGCATCTGTGAAGGTGGTGCCAGTGACTGAGATGGGAAAGATGAGGAAGGATCAGTATATGTTGGGGGTGGGGGATTGAAGAGGTGGGACTGGACTTGTTGAGTGTGACGTGTCCTGAAACATCCAGAGGAAGAGATCAGGAGGCGGGTTGGGTGTGACTGTGGATCCCAAGAGAGATCAGCTCCGGAGGCAGGAAGTGGGGAGTCATCATCATAGAACCTGTTCACTTCATTCAGTATCTTCTTAAATGTCACATCCATCAAGCATCTTGATCTCCACCCACCAAAGAGAGCAGCCTTCCCCACCCCACTCCAATAACTCTCTTTTCCCCTGTTTTCTCTTTGTGCATGTGTGCATGCTAAGTTGCTTCAGTCGTGTCTGACTCTTTGCAACCCTATGGGCCGTAGACCACCAGGCTCCTCTGTCCATGGAATTCTCCAGGCAAGAATACTGGACTGCGTTTCTGTGCCCTTCTAGAGGGGATCTTCCTGACCCAGGAATTGAACTCAGTTCTCTTCTGTCCCCTGCACTGGCAGGCTGGTTCTTTACCACTAGTGCCACAAGCCAGTGAAAGTGAAAGTCGCTCAGTCCTGTCCAACTGTGGACTGTAGCCTGCCAGGCTCCTCTGTCCATAGAATTCTCAGGCCAGAATACTGGAGTGGATAGCCATTCCCTTCTCCAGGGGATCTTCCCAACCCAGGGATCGAACCCAGGTCTCCCACATTGCAGGCGGACTCTACCGTCTGAGATACCAGGGAAGCCCAAGCTAAGAGGCCTGCAGAAGCTAAAAGAACAAAGGAATGACCCTCCTGGAGCATCAGAGACAGCACAGCCCTGCTGAAAACTTGGCTTTAGGTTTCTGGCCTCCAGAACTATGGGACATAAATTTCTGTTGTTTTAAGCAATCAAAATAGTAATAGTTTTTTTGGATATAGTTAAAGGAAACCAAGATGAATACTCAGAAGTAAAAAATAGAGTATTTGTCATATCTTTTTCTAAGTTTCCAGAAATGGATTCTGACCTCCTGTTCTAGAGCATGATAGTCACATAGATTCCAAGACCCCTTGTCATATCCTGGGTCCTCCCTGTGTCTGAGACTCACAGGGGAGGATCCACTGACCTAGACAAGTGGGTCAGTCCAAACACCCATAGGAGCCAGGAGGGAAGGAAATAAGTAAAGGCGATGGAGAGGATGAAGGACCCTGCAGAGGACCAGCTGCAACTGTCAAGGGTGGTAGAAAAATAAGATATTGTGTGATGACAAAATCTCATGTTTATAAAACAGGAAAAAAATAGATATGCCCTACAGACACATGTACATGTATGTACACACATGTCTACATATGATTTCAGAGCCTGTGAAATGTGTTGAAGGCTGTCCGTGAGGTTGAGGACCTGGATGCTCCCTGGATGGGGGGGTGGACACTCCTGTGAGCAGGCAGGAAGCCTGGCCACACCCAAGAGGGGAAAGGGGCACATGGGAGATGATCACGCGAGGTCCTGCTTTATGTCAGTTATACATAAGAAGAAGAAAATAGAGAAAATACTAAGCAGAGATGAGAATGGAAAACAATATAAATGGCATAGCAGCTGCTCAGCTCCATCTACTTGCCTTCCTGAGGGCACACAGCCCAGTGACACCAGATCTCCTGAGGCCTCAAAAGGAGCTGGAAATGTGGATTTTTATATGAAACTAAAACACTGCAGCTACCAAACACTTAGTGGAGAAATAATACTTTACTCTATACACTGTGAAGGAAAATCTAACACACCTATGGGCCACCTCCAGTACAAACTGGTTTGCAGTCTCTGATATGGAGCAAATCAACCTTGCATGTGCTTATGTCCAGAGTGGGGCAGGGCCTTCCAGGTCCTCTGTGAGTGGGAGAGGGAAGGGAACAGGTAGCTGGTATGACTGAGTGCACCATGTAACAGGTCCCCTGATAGACCCTCAACTTCCTTGTCACTCTGAGTGTCTTTCCTACTAGCTTCCTTCTTCTCTGCCCTTCTTGCACCTCCTCCTCCTTCCTCTGTCCCAGCCATGACCTTCCCAGCTCCCTGTCTTCCAGTCCACACACCTGGCTGCCGGGCAGGCAGGGCTCAGCCACACCCAGCCTGTGCTCTGATGGGGGCACCATGTCCAGGCTCACAGATTAGAGTGGAGGAGGGGCTGCTGGGTGGCTTAGGCAAAGCTGCTGCTTTCCAGGTGGGGAAACTGAGGCCCAGAGAGGGCATGGGCCTTACCCAGGGTCACACAGCAGGAACCCCCATGGCTCTCCTTCCCCAAGAACTCACTCTATGCCATTCAATGGATCCAAACTTGTCATTTAACCATAAGTATATATCACAGGCTTACTTCATGGAGGTTAAGTTGGGAACAAATTTGCAGACAGACAGCAAGACTTTGCCGGCATCCCTGATAGCTGGTGCCCCTCCCCCACACCTGGCAGGGCCCACTGGGAGGCCAGCACCTTATAATCATACACATTAGTGTTTCTCTCACTGAACTTTTAAGTATTCACACTAAGTAAAATAATAAAAACCATGAAGTGTCTCCTGTCTGTTCAGGTCAAATTTTCTAAGGAACCTTTTTTTAAAAGTATTCTTCCCTCATAGCTCAGTTGGTAAAGAATCCACCTGCAATGCAGGAGACCCCAGTTCGATTCTTGGGTCGGGAAGATCCACTGGAGAAGGGATAGGCTACCCACTCCAGTATACTTGGGGGCTTCCCTTGTGGCTCAGCTGGTAAAGAATCTGCCTGCAATGTGGGAGACCTGGGTTCAATCCCTGAGTTGGGAAGATCCCCTGAAGAAGGGAAAAGCTACCCACTCCAGTATTCTGGCCTGGAAGAATTCCATGGACTGTATAGTCCATGGGGTCTCAAAGAGTCAGACACACCTGAGCAACTTTCACTTTTAGAGCCTTGAAGAATTGGGATTTCAGTTAAGGACCATCCTACCTTACGTCTCCATAGATAATGGTACAAAACACAAAGAGATTTAAAAAATGTTCATGGTTTAAAGCCAGACCCAATCCAGCAGTGAGGTTTGGAATAAGACAAGTCTCCTGACAAGGCCAAGGGTGATGGGTGGGGAGAACCATTCTGGAGCAGCTGTGCTGTTACCCGAGTGTCTGAGCCATTGGTTCCAACTCCACAGATCCTGAGCCTTGGCCCTCACAGGGCCCTGAGCTTTTTCCAGGCATCTGACTTAATCTGCTCTTGATCTAGATCTTTCTCAGGTGTCTGTTCCAGAGGATCAAAGTGCAGTCCTCTGACGGTGACCCGCAGGACCATCACATCCTCATTCTGACCATCCTCCGGCCTGGGCTCTCTGACCATCATGGGCTACTCCCTCCAGTTCCCGAAGCTGCTCTCCGTCTGCATGGCCTTCTCCCTGGTGGCCAGAGTGGGCACTTGGACGGTGGAACTAAGTAACTGGTCCATGTTCATCTGGTGCTTCTGCTTCACCGTGACCCTCCTCATTCTCATAGTTGACTTATTTGGGCTCCAGTATCACCTATGCCTCTCCTGGGACAACTTTCTCATCACGTGGGCCTGCTATGTCACCCACTAATGCCTCTCAGCCTCCATCAATAACCCCCTTATCTACCTTCAGTCTTGCCTTAAGGCATCTTCTGGAACCACACCAGCTCTGCCTCTGCATTCTCCTGCATCTGTGGTTTATGCCACCAATGTGGCCTGGACCTATGCTGGACTGGTGAGTTCTCTGGCCCTATGCTCACTGAGCCAGGACTGCTCAAGAGGCTGGAGCAAGATGCTGGGCTTGACTGAGGGCAAGAGAGGAAGAAGGTTTGGAATGACTTCACAGCCACCAGTTACTTTAAAGGGCTTCTGGTGTCAAGGCATGTATGAACACAAACACACACGACCACACACAGACCCACACACTGAGCATGCACTCAGGCATACACCTTTAGATAGAGTCATGCAAGTGCTGGTGGGGGCCTTTTAAGAGCTAGGGGTCAGAGAGGTAAGAGTTTAGGGTGTGTAACTGCTAGCTGTCTTGGGCTGGGCCATGTCCCCAGGCTCTGGGGAAAGCTGGGAGTGAGGAGACTATGGGGAGACCTCACAGAGATGGTGATTTGTGTGAGAACAAAAATCTGCCCAGTTTTTCTGAGTTCTAAGAAAATTTAGATCAATTAGGGTATGTCAATTTTATTTTATTTTTTAAAATCTTTGTATCAAGGTTTAAAAAAAGAACATTACAGATGTGGGAGAAAGGGCAAGGCTTCTCTCTATGATTGACAGCAGTGTTTGATGGTAACCAGAAATTCCAGGAAAGTAAAAATTACTTGTGTATTTACATTTATTAGATATGGGAAGAAACAACAGGAAGGAATCATTTTCTAGAGCTTGACAGACTCTTGAGACAGGTGGTTCGGGGGATTAGGCCACTGTTGCCAAGACAAGATGAGAAATAGCACTTGAGTGGTCTATCAGTAAAATTCTTGACTGACCTGGGAATGAGTATTCCTAGCACCCGGAGACAAATTTGTGAAAAATGCCTCCTAAACTTTGCTTGAAATTAAGACCAAAAGGAACAAGATTGTGAGTAAAGAATGTTACCCACCACCAGTTCAACAAGAATCAAGTCACTAGCAAGTGCAGTTACTGACCTACAATCCACGTTGAAAGGAATTCAGGGTGAAGATAAGGATGAGGCCCTCTGTGCTCCAGGAAAACTGGTGAAACTGAAACTCACATAAATATTTTCAGAAGAAATATTTACGATTCCAGTTTCTTGCATTCTCTCATACTCAGAAAAGCACTGAAACCATTAAATAGATGCCTGTTCCTCGGGAAGACTGTGTCCCCAGTTGTAACTGTCAGGTTGGCTTGAATAAAATTTCCTGTTCCTTCCTTAGAATGACTACTGATTAATTTTTTATCCATAAAAGCAACTATGCATTGACCTCTACAAGTCTGGGTGCAGGAATCCCATATTATACTATTTTACAGAATCAAATTGGGCCCAAACCTAGGCTCTCGCTTCCCAGGAGGATGGCAATGCCTCGGTGCTTTAGTAAAAGAATTGCCCAGGATGGGCTTACCTGAGAGGCTCACTGTCCAAGCCTGGTGGTTCATGAAGGTGGCTGCTCCATCCCTCCTGTTGCAGGGGGTTAAGGGTCATTTGTCTGCCTCAGGGCCACTGGGACCCTGGGATCCCCCTAGTCACTCCACTCTGTCCCCCTGCCCCCACTCCAGTCCCGGGAGCATCCTCAGGGTGTTCTCCTCCCAGGGGTCCTGCAGGGGACTCCTCTTTCAGCTCCTTCCCTTGAAAGGGGGTGATCATCCGTCCATCCCCACCCCCTCTCTGGGATGCCCTGAAAGTCTCCACGTGAACATAAGACATAGCATCCTTGTTCATTTCCAATCCCTTCTTCCCAGCCTGGAAGCTGCTAACCAGTCTCCCAGGCCAGGAGAATCCTGTTCAGGTAGGACCACTCTTAGATCTTTCCAGACTCCCACCTGAATAGTAGCTTTGGAGCTTAAGAGCCAAAAAGAAGTGTAAACGAAATTGTTAGTCACTCAGTTGTGTCCAATTCTTTGCTCCTCTGTACATGGAATTCTCCAGGCAAGATTACTGGAGTGGGTTGCCGTTCCCTTCTCCAGGGGATCAAACCCAGGGTTTGAACTCAGGTCTCTTGCATTGCAGGCAGATTTTTTTACCGTCTGAACCACCAGGGAAGCCCTAAGAGCCAAACATGTTAATTTATCCTGTAGTTTCTTCAAGACACTCCTCCTTGGGGTCATATTGGGTTGAAGTCTCCCTTCCCAATGAGAAAGAGTCACATGTGAAGGCAAAATTGGGTGGGTGGGGGTAGGGGATTCACAATAGCCCCTACTTCCCACGTCATCTCGTCCCCAAGGCCTTGCTCTGACTCCATGGCTCCTCCCTGTTCACCCCTGAGGCTGCCCTCCTCTGAGTGGGGCTGTGTCCCCTCAGATGGCAGCTCCTTCTCGTGATGGCTGCAGGGAGGACAGGCTGGGACACGTGTGTCTTCAGATGCTGTGGAAGGAGGCCGTGGCCCTGAAGGGGTGTCCTGGGTCCCAAAGCCCCAAGTTTTGGTCCTGGGCTCCCACCCCCGGGCCCTGCTGTTGTGTGGGCTGTAGAGCCAAGGGTTCAAATTCACAGCTTTAGCATTTTTATCCGGGTTCCCACTCTGCACTTTTTTACCTTAAACAAGGCACTTGACTGGACTGTCTCATCTGTAAAATGGGATCAGCAGGACAATCCACAATCCCTTTTCTGAAAACCTTTGGTTCAGATGTGCTCTGGAATTTAGAAGTTTTCAGCCTCCAACAGCTGAAATGGTGTATCTACTCCCCATGACATGACACCCTACTGGGGTCTGAAAACACCTTGTAATCAAATACTTTATTGTTTCTACAAAAGAACTTTAGAAATTCACACTAAGTGAAATAGATATAGACTGCAAATAGTCTCATGTCTCTTTTAGTAAAATTTTCTACCCCAAAACATTTTTAAAACATTATCTTTTTTTTCAGATCCTTGAAGCATTGGGATTGCAGATACGGGCCACCCTCCCCTGTGTCTCTGTAGATAATGGCACACAGCACAAAGAGATTAAAACATGTTCATGGTTTGAGGCCAGGCCCAACCCAGCTGTGAGATGAGACAAGTCTCGTGACAAGGCCAAGGGTGGTGGGTGGGGAGAATCCTTCTGGAGCGCCTGTGCTGTTACCCGAGCGTCTGGGCCATTGGTTCCAACTCCACAGATCCTGAGCCTCAGCCATCACAGGGCCCTGAGCCTTTCCCTGGCATCTGATTTAATCTGCCTCGGAACCTGGATCTTTCTCAGTGGACTCTAAGTGAAGATCACTGCCATACCAGTGACCGTGACCTGAACAACCATCAGGACCTCCACGTGGTGTACCAGACATGGACACTGATAGAGTCCGGTTATGCGTCTACCGCCTGCTGCAGCTGTTCTCCACGTGCGCGGCTTTCTCACTGGTGGCCAGCTTGGGCACTGGAATGGGGGCTGTAAGTCACTGGTCCATGTTCATCTGGTGCTTCTGCTTTGTCATCACCCTCATCACCTTCATAGTCCAATTAGGCGAGTACCAGCCCAGTCTCCCCTTTTCTGGGAAGAGCTTTCTCTTCACCTATGCCTGCCTCGCCACTGTTTTCTGCCTCTCAGCCTCCATCATGTACGCCATCACCTACATCCAGTTCTTGCCTCGTGGCCCCTTCCGGGACCAGGCCACTGCCTTCTCCTGCATCGCGTGTGTGCTTTATGCCTTGGAAGGGGCCTTTCTCTGGCTACTGTTCCTGGGTGAGACCACCTTCTATTTTGCTACAATTCATGGCCTGTTCAAGCTGCTGGAGACATTGGTGGCCTGCATCATCTTCGCCTTCATCAGCAACACCTACCTGTACCAGCACCAGCCAGCCCTGGTGTGGTGCGTGGCCGTGTACTCCATCTGCTTCACACTGGGGGCCGTGGCCATGCTGCTGAAGCTGGTCAAATTCAAGAACAGACTACACTACTTCTTCCCTTGCTTCCTGTTGGGGCAGACCATGCTCTCTGTCCTCCTTTATGCCAGTGCCCTGGTCCTCTGGCCACTCTACCAGTTCAATCAGGAGTTCGGCAGGCAGCCCCAGTGGTCCAGTGATGTGAGCTGCAGTGATGAGCTTCCCTCCACACTATGCATCTGGGACCAAAAACTGACTGTGGCCATCTTGACAGCCATCAACCTGCTGATTTATGTGGCTGACATGGCATACTGGATCCACTTCATTTTTCTCAGGTACTGAGCTCTGCCCAGGGCCTCTGGATTCCATCTTCTTACCAAGTTCTGCAATCCTCTGACATCCTCTTCCTGGCTCCCCTCTCTCCCTCCTCACATCCTTCCCCATTCATCTTTCCTGTTTCCTTCCCTCCTTCTGCTCCGTCTCCTTCCTGCTTAGTGTGGTTCCCCACACTCTGTTTTGCCTCTTTCTCTTGCTTTTCTCATCTTTTCTACATTTTCTGCTTTTTGTCCCTTTTCTGATCATCCTTGCTTTTCTCGTCTCCTGTGTCCTGACCACCTCTCCCCATTTTCCTTCTTCTGATCCATCTGGGCCTGAGACTCCTTCCTTCTCTGCCCACCACCCCTCCCACCTCCTAAGGTGCTGACTCCACAGCACACAGCCCTCTGTGCAGCTGTTCACACCCTGGGCCTCTGGAGGGGCCTCGTTGCCAAAGCGTGTCTGTCCCCCTTGCGATGCCATAGTTGGTATGTGTGTTGGGGGTGGGATAAGTAGCTAGTCATTGGGCCCACTTTCTCCCAGTAGGGGAGAGTGTACAGTGTGCCTCTCATCTATTTAAAGAATAAATCTCTGGAGGTCAATAATTCCCAGTGAGTGGGAGTCTAAAGCAGAGACCCTGAATTCCTGGGCCCCACCTGGTGCTCAGCCCCACTTAAGATTGTCTCCAGAATTTTTGTAGGCTTACTAAAACACACTGCCAAGAACAACGGAGTCCAACATTTTTGGCATCAGGGATCAGTTTTTTGGAACAAAAATTTTCCATTTCTCCCTGGGGTAGGGCGGGGGGATGGTTTAGGTCATGCCCGTTGCTCACTTCCTGCTGTGCAGTCAGGTTCCTAACAGGTCACAGACCAGTACCTGTCCGTGGCCCAAAAATTGGGGATTCCTGGCCTAGATAGCATCTTAGAGGAAGTTGAGATGACTTCCATGCCAACTACTGTCAGGAGAATTTAAAAAGGAGCTACTAAAGAAGCCAGCGTCTTGAAGACACCTGTCTGCAGTGTTGATGAGGGGCAGTGATGTGGGCCTCCTGCCTCAGTGATCAAAACACCAGGTCCTGCCTCTGCAGGGAGAAGAGTGTGGCCCTGCAGCCTTAAAGGGATGTTAGCCTGGGTGTTCTCATTTTCTTTTCTTTTTTTTTCTAGTCAGGAGGTCAAAAATTACTGGGGGACCCTATTCTTAAAGGGGAATTTTCTAATTTTCTTGGGCAGGTGGATGGGGGTGGTGGGATTGCTGCTTTCATAGTCAAGGGAGATGCGTTAGTTGACCATAAGGGGACACACACATGCTTCTTGTGCCAATTGCTTTCTTCTGCTTCTTCCTGTTTCTCTCGGACTCAGACATAATATAATCTCTACAAATATATATAATTTTCAAAAAATTCCTTGGACCTTCTGGTTCCCATCAGTCCCTGCTGTCAATCGTAGAGAATAGCCTTGTTCCTTGCCTATGTTCATAAAGCCCTTATAATTTCAATATTAAAAAGCTTCCCAGGTGGTTCCCAGGTGGTGCAGTGATAAAGAATTTGCCTGCCAATGCAGAAGATGCAAGAGATGCAGGTTCGATCCCTTTGTTGGGAAGATCCCCTGGAGGAGGAAACGGCAATCCACTCCAGTATTTTTGCCTGGGAAATCCCATGGACAGAGGAGCCTGGCAGGCTATAGTCCATGGAGCCACAAAGAGTTGGGCACAACAGTGACTGAGTATACACATAAAGACAAAAGAAAATAAACACCGCCCCCATGCCCTCCTCTCCTCCTCACCTTCGCAAAACCAAAATTCACACACTGTAATTTTCCCAAATTTGCCTAGAGCTCAGAAGTGTCCTAGCCAATTTCCATCCTCAGGCAAACCTAGGTTTCTGGGACTCTCTGCCCATACCTGGACCAGACACTGGGGGTGTGGCCTAAGGGGTGGGCCCACAAGAGGTTGGGCCCCACCCCAGTGCCAACATCCTGTCCCCCTAACTCTTAAAGGGGCCATGACAGCACCTGGATGCTTCTCTTTAAAATGTGCACCCATGTGCACGCTCAGTGTGTGTATTTGTGTGTGCGTGTGTGCTCGCCTGCATTGAGACCGGCAGCCCTTTACAGTAACTGGTGGCTTGGATGGCATCACAAGCCTTCTTCCTCTCTTGCTCTCAACCGCAGAGCCTCAGAGCCCAGCATCTAGTGTCAAGCCAGGCAAGCAGAGCTGGGGGGGCGGGGAGGGGAGGGGAAGGACCCCCACTGCTGCCACTCAGTCCTGTGCTGGGATGAAGCCTGTGATCTTCATCCAGTGGCAGGTTGAGTGGAGGGGGAGGGCTCCCAGGACGGGGTCCCCATGGCAGGAAAATCTTAAGAAACGATGAAGTAAAATTCATAATTTTAGGCTAGGATAAGAAAAATATAAACATAAAAATTTTTCTCTGCCCATTTGGGTTCCTCCCTCCCTGGTGGTCTAGTGGCTAGGATTCGGTGCTTTCTCCACCGCAGCCAGGGTTCGACTCCCAGTCAGGGAAAACTTTCTTTCTAGGGACTTCCCTTGTGGCTCAGCTGGTAAAGAACCTGCCTGCAATGCAAGAGACCTGGGTTTGATCCCTGGGTTGGGAAGATCCCCTGGAGAATGGAACGGCTACTCACTGCAGTATTCTGGGAGAATTCCATGGACTGTGTAGTCCATGGGGTCGCAAAGAGTCAGACATGACTGAGTGACTTGCACTTTGCACTGCACTCCCCTCTAATGTGCATTGTGCATCTGTATTAACCAGCCCACCCCAACGGCAGAAATACCTGCTCAGCCACAGAGATAACTTTATTCCTCTGGTCTCAGCCATGTAACTAGAAGATAACACTGCTTACTTGTTACATGATTAATGTCCCTAGCTATTTTCTGCCTATTTTACAAGAGTTTTGTTTCTTGCATTAACAAATGTGTTATCAACCTTGTGGTTAAAAAATAATGGTGCCTAGACTACTTGAAACAATTGACCTGATATATAGTTCTATAAGATCCTTGACTGTAATAGTGTGACAATAGATATGGGAAGAAGCAGAAAGCGGAAACCATTTTCTGGAACCTGATAGACTAGAAAGATAGGTGGTCCAAATGCTTTTGTTCACTATCAAGAGAACTAGAGTAACAGCACTTGAGTGGTTTATCAAAGAAATCCTTCGATGACCTGGGAATGAACATTCTTAGCACCCTGGGACAGACTGGTCCAAAATGTCTCCCAAACTTTGGTTGAAATTAAGACAGAAATGGAGGGGACTGTAATAAAGAATGTTGCCCACCACCCAGCACGAAGCCATTAGCCACTGTGGTTGCTGACATACAATCCACCCTGAAAAGAATTCAAAGCCAAAATCAGGACGAAGCATTCTGTGCTCTGGGAAAACTGGGAGAACCAGCCCTCAGATAGATATGTCAAGAGGAATTTTCAGTAACACATTTTTGCATCTCCCCGTATTCAGTTCAGTTCAGTTCAGTCGCTCAGTCGTGTCCAACTCTTTGCGACCCCATGGACTGCAGCATGCCAGGCCTCCCTGTCCATCACCAACTCCCAGAGTTTACTCAAACTCATGTCCATTGAGTCGGTGATGCCATCCAGCCATCTCATCCCATATTTAGAAAAGCACTAAAACCATTAAGCAAGATGGCTGTTGTCCTGGAAGAGCAGTAACCTGTAACAAGGTGTGTGCTTGGTCGTGTGTCTCCCTTCCTCTAAGCCACATCCCTACTGCTCCCGCCGTACTCTTCTCAACAGTTCTCAGAGCTTCCTGAGAGACTGTTTCAGCAGCTTTACTCCTCAGGCTACTTTAAATAAAATTTTCCTTTTCTTTCTAACTTGACTATTGATTAATTTTTTCACTGACAAAAGCAAATATGCATTGACCTCCACAAGTCTGGGTGGAAGAATCTCATATTCTACTATTTTCCTCAATAACACAGAACACAACCCTGGGAGCTCGCGTCCCAGAAGATGGCGATGCTTCTGTGCTTTAGTACAGAAATTGCCCAGGGTTGGCTCACCGGAGGGGCCCACTGTCCAAACCTCCTGGTTCATGAGGGCGGCTACCCCATCACTCCTGTTGGGAGGTGAAGGGTCATTTCTCACAAATCCAAGACAAGGTCCAGTCCCCTCACTATGGATCTCAAAAGAGAGTGTAAAGGTCCTCTGCTTAGTTCAATCCTCTCGTCATAGGGGAGGAGCAGCTGGACCCCAGGGAGGGGCAGCACTTGTCCGGAGTCGCCCTGCATGTGGCAGAGTCAGAGTCAGGACCCAGGTGTTCTGTCCCCAGGCCGGCTGTCTGTCCACGGCCGCATGCTGCTTGTGACAAGTGTGGCGGAAGCATCCTCCAGGCTGGGATTCTGCCCCGTCCACCCTCGTTCTGCACAAACCTGCCCCGTCCCCCCGAGGAGGGCACTCACTGCTGCTGAGTCAGTTTCCTCATCTGCTAGAGAGGGGAAGGGTGCCAGGACCCCGGTCCCTCCCAGCCCTCCTCTTCCCGGGGCCACTGGATGAAGATCACAGGCTTCATCCCAGCACAGGACTGAGCGGCAGCAGAGGGGGTTCTTCCCCTCCTCTTCCCGGGGCCTCTGGACTTGCCAGTCCTGGAGACTCAGACATGGAGATGGCAGCCGGCTCCCTCTCCTCTGTCCACCCTCTCTGCTTGTTTCTTCTTGGCTGCTGTGTCCTGTTTATTGGTCACATCCCTCCTGATTACACAGACCCTCCTTCCCAGTGACCTCTGTTTGGTGGGGACCATGTTTCTCTCTCATAACATGAGTTTCCTCAGTCACTTCCCAGGGGTCCAACTCTCCAGTGATTCTTGTCAAAAACACAAACTACTTCCAGGTGGCCCCACATTTTGAGGTCTCCCAAACTCCCTTGTTCCTGCACATTCTTGACTATTCACTTCTTCAGGGTCCAAATCAGCAGCCCAAGTGGTCTTGCCCTGTTTGGGGAGCTTTGTTCCTTTAGGAAATGCAAAGTCCTTTCTGAAGGGTATACAAAGGGGCTGACCATAAGCAGGGGAAGATGAAACAGAAGCCCAGAGTGAAGAGAAAGGCAGACCCAGAGTACACCATAGTTCCACAGTCTCATGTGGGTCTGATTCCCAAGGAGAAAGCCTGGGGGAGGAGCTGAGAGATGCCCTCACAGGCCTGTCTCCAAAGGCAGAGGGAAGGGAGGCATCTTGGATCCAGGGATCTGGGGAAGGGGAGCTGTGGTCCCCAAGTCCACCTGCTGTGACCAGGACTCCCCCAGCCCCTTACTACACAGTTGATAGAGAAGACCCCTGGTGCCCAAGCCTCAGGCCCTTCCCTTGCTCCCTGCTTGGCCTGGGCTCCCTGTCTACATATGACATCAGAGCATGTGAAATTTGTTGAAGGTTGTACATGCAGTTGAGGACACGGATGCTCCCTGGATAGAGGGGTGGACACTCCTGTGAGGAAGCAGGAAGCCTGGCCATACCAAGAAGGAGAAACTGGGCACATGTGAGACACTCATAGTCTTGCTTTATGTCAATTATACTTGAGAATAAGAAAATATAGAAAATTACACAAAGATGAAAATGGAAAATAACATAAAGCACATAGCAGCTGCTCAGCTCCATTCACTGGCCCCCCATCCTGAGGACACACAGCCCAGTGACACCAGATCTCCTGAGGCTTCAAAAGGAGCTGGGAATCTGGATTTTCATGTGAAATTAAAACACTGCAGCCACCAACACTTAGGAAAGAAATGATACTGATTCTACACCATCTCTTCCTGAAAACACTGTGACGAAACACCAAACACATCCCTGGACCACCTGTAGTACAAACAGGTTTGCAGCCCCTGATCTGCAACAAATCAAGCTTGCATGTGTTGATGTCCAGAGTGGGGCCAGGGCCTTCTGGTCCACTGTGAGGGGGAGGGGGACAGGTAGCGGGCATGGATTGAGTGTGCCATGTTCCAGGCCCTCTGATGGGTCCTTCACATGCTTTTATTCATTAATTGACACAAAGCTGGGATTAATTATATTGCAAAGATGGGGAGACTGAGGCTCTGATGAGTAACTTCCCTAGTATTTTCCACCTCTAAAGTATCTCCTCCAGGCCCCACCTCTCCCTGTAACCAAGTATCCATCTCACCTCCTTCTTCTTCCTTTGTCCAGGCCATGACCTTTCTGGCTCACTGTCTTCCAGTCCACACACCTGGCTGCTGGGCAGGCAGGACTCAGCCATATCTAGGCTGTGTTCTGATGGGGGCACCATGTCCACACTCACAGATTACAGTGGAGGACGGGTTGCTGGGGAAAGTGAAAGTGAAGTCACTCAGTCGTGTCCGACTCTGCCACCCCATGGACTGTAGCCCACCAGGTTCCTCCGTCCATGGGATTTTCCAGGCAAGAATACTGGAGTGGGTTGCCAGTTCCTTCTCCAGGAGATCTTCCCAACCCAGGGATTGAACCCAGGTCTCCCACATTGTAGGCAGATGCTTTACTGGAGGAGGGGTTGCTGGGGAGACTCAAACAAACTTCCTACTTTTCAAGTGGGGGAAACCAAGGCTTGGAGAGGTCACAGGCCTTACCCAGGGTCACCCAGCTGGAATCCCCACACCTCTGCTTCTCCAGCCCTCCCTTTGTAGCATTAAAAGGATCCAAAGATCTCTTGTAGTCCTAGGTGGAATTGTAGATGAGTTCTCAGAATTAGGTGGGGACCAAATTGGGGGTAGGCAGCATGACACCCCCTGCCTTCCTCACCCCAGTGCCCCTCCCCACCCCTGGCAGTGCCCGCTGGGAGGCCTGCAGGCTCCAGGGCTCCACTGGCAATTGGGCTCAAGGAGCTTTGTGAGTCCAGGGAGGTTCTCAGGTTTGCTCTGGGTTTCTCTTTCCAGCCTTAGCTTGTCCCAGAGTTTATTATCAGCAAAGGTGATATAATAATCTCCTGATGGCAAGAAGCTGGCTGGGGCTCAGGGTGCTTGCCCTTCCGCCCTGGGGGCCTCTCAGCAAAAAGTCCCTTGGAAACAGGGTAGCTGTCCCTGAGGAGGGGGCGGGCTGGGAGGGGCCTCACTCCCCCAACACTGGACCCTGGAGGAGCCCCTGTGTGAGCAGGACTGCAGCCCTGGCTGGCGGGACTGCCTTGGACAGGTGACCCGGGCAATTCCATGGTCTCCAGGGGCCCTGCCACTCTGGCCACGTGTCCCTGTCACAGCCCTGAAACCCCTTCAAGCCCCTGTTCTCCTGTCTCAGTTCCAGTCCAGGCCCCTCCTCCATGGGGAAGGTTGGCTCCATGCCTGCATCCCTTCTGGGTCAGAAGACCCCTACTGGGCTGCCTCAGGGCCACTGGGGCCCTGGGCTCCCCCCAGTCACCTCCACTCTGCGCCCCTCCCCCCACCCCGCCTCCACCCTAGACCCGGGAGCATCCTCAGGGTTGTCTCCTCCCAGGGGTCCAGCAGGGGCCTCCTCTTTCAGCTCCTGCCCTTTAAAGAGGGTGATCATCCATCCATTCCCATCCCCTCCCTGGATACCCTGAAAGGCCCCCATCAGCATCAAACACAGCATCCTTGTTCATTTCTAATCCCTTCTTCTCAGCTTGGAAGCTGCTAATCAGTCTCCCAGGCCAGGAGAATCCTCACAGGTAGGACTACTCCTAAATCTTTCCAGACTCCCATCTGGATGGCAGCTTTGGAGTTTCAGAGCCAAACATTATGTTAATTTATTCTGTGTTTCCTCCATGACGCCCCACCTTGGAGTCATGCTGGGTTGAAGTCTCCCCTCCCCAGTAGGCAAGGGTCACATGTGATGGCAAAATTGGGAGAGGGGATTCAGAACAGTCCTTACTTCCCACATCATCTTGTCCCCATGGTCTTGCTCTCACCCCATGGCTCCTCCCTGTTCACTTCTGAAGCTGCCCTCCTCCAGGTGAGGCTGTGTCCCCTCAGATGGCAGCTCCTTCAAGTGATGGCTGTAGGGAGGATAGGTCCAGGGCACGTGTGTCTCCAAGTTGCTGTGGAAGGAGGCCATGGCTCCAAAGGTGTGTCAGGTCTCAAAGCTCCGAGCTTTGGTCCTGGGCTCCCGCCCACGGTCCTGATGACATGTGGGTTGTAGAGCAAAGTGCTCAAACCATGGCTTTGGTGTTTTTATCTGGGTTCTCACTCCTAACCTTTGACCTTGGGGAAGGTACCTGAGTGTCTCAGCTAACTCTCATCGATACATGGGAGTAGCAGTAGAATCCACAGTCCTTTATCTTTATCTATGGGCTCAGATATTCTCTAGAGCTCATAATTTTTCAGCTTCAGACAGATGACCAGATAGTTCTCTATAGAACATAGCATCACCCCAGAGTCTGAAAGCACCTTCTAATGAAACACATTAGTGTTTCAGCACTGCAGTTTGGAACATTAACAGTAAATGATGTAAATAATGACCATAAATTGTCCCATGTTCATTTTGATCAAATTTGCTTACCAAATAATTTTTTTTTAATCTTTTTCAATTTGGAGAGACTTGAAATTTTCAGATTGTATATAAG
Organism: Bubalus kerabau; assembly: GCF_029407905.1. Taxonomy (NCBI): domain Eukaryota; kingdom Metazoa; phylum Chordata; class Mammalia; order Artiodactyla; family Bovidae; genus Bubalus; species Bubalus kerabau. The sequence goes on from NC_073642.1 coordinate 20,545,872, forward strand.
GACCATTTTGCCTTGGGCCCCCATAGATAATGGCACGCAGCACAAGAGGTCCAAAACGTTAATGGTTTGTGGTCAGACCTAACCCAGTAGAAGGTTTGGGATAACACAGGTCTCCTGACAATGTCAAGGGTGATGGGTGGGGAATGTAATTCTGGAGCGGTTGTTCTGGTATCCCAGGCGTCTGAGCCACTGGTTCTAACTCCACAGATCCTGGGCCTCAGCCATCACAGGACTCTGAGCCTTTTCCAGGAATCTGATTTAATTCACCTCCAGAGCCGGATCTTTCTCTGATGGGTCCTCAGGGAAGACCACCGCTGTGTTGGTGACTATGACCTGCTTGACCATCACAACACCATGTTCTTCAGGGTGACATCTCGAGACAAGGTGCCTTGGACATTATGTGTTGCCTCCTCCGCCTGCCGCAGCTCTTCTGTACCTGCATGGCCTTCTCCCTCGTGGTCGACATGGGCATCCTGAGGGGGGCCGTAGGTAACTGGTCCATGTCCATGTGGTGCTTATGTTTTGCCATGACCCTCATCATCTCCATTGTAGAGCTGTGTAAGCTCCAGTCCCACTTTCCTTTCTTCTGGTACAACTTACCCATCATCTACACCTGCTACGCTGCCCTCCTCTGCCTCTCGGCCTTCATCATCTATGCCACCACTCATGTCCATTTCCTGCCTTATGGCCCTTACCGGGACCGAGCCATCATGGCCACTGCATTCTCCTGTGTTGCTTCTATATTTTATGCCATGGAAGTGGCCTGCTCATGGCAGTACTATGAGCTCAGTGAGATCCCCTGCTATGTGCACACCATGCCAGGCCTACTAAAAGTGCTGGAGACCTTTGTGGCCTATCTCATCTTCGAATTCCTTAGCCACACCTCCCTGTACCTGCACGAGCCAGCCCTGGAGTGGTGCGTGGCCATGTACTCCATCTGCTTCTTCCCAGCAGCCCTGACCATCCTGGGGAAGCTGGCTGAATGGAAATACAGGCTGCCTGTGACTGTCCCCATTTTCCAGTTTTTGCTGACCCTGCTCTCTGTCCTCCTCTGTGACAGCACTCTGGTCCTCTGGCTGCTCTACCAGTTCAATGAGAAGTTTGGCGGGCAGCCCCAGCAATCCAATTATATGGACTGTATCGATGGGCTCACCTATTACATTTGCACCTGGGATGAGGAACTGGCTGTGGCTGTCCTGACAGCCCTCAACCTGCTGATATACGTGGCTGACCTGGTGTACTGGGCCCGCCAGGTTTCTGTAGGGACTGAAGATTAGCCTGGGGACTCCTGAGCCTCTCTGATTACCAGATGCATATTTACCAAGCTCTGATGTCTTCTTGTCTCTTCTCTCTCCCTACTCACATCCTTCCCCATTCATCTCACTCTCTTTTTTGTTTCCTTTTCTCCTTCTGTTCTGTCTCCTTCCTGTTTTGTGTGGTTGCCCTCATCCTGTTTTGCCTCTTTTTTTTTTTTTTGCTTCTCTCATCTTCTCTAAATTTTCTGTTTTTTTGCTCTTTTCTGGTTATCCTTGGTTTTCTTATCTCTTGTGTACTGACCACCTCTTCCCATTTTCCTTGTCCTGATTAGAGCAGCCTGGCATGAATGAAACTCCCACTGTAGATCTCACTTGAAAATAAGACAGGAAATATTGGAAATAACCCAGGTGTTCATCTTTAGGATGCAAGTTAATAAACCATGGCATAGTGCAAGAGGGAATCTTTTCCAACAATGATAAGTAAATATCTCTAGGATATGTGATATAAAAAGTAGTAAGATACAGGCTGGGTGATTCAAGATGACGGAGTAGAAGGATGTGTGCTCATCTCCTCCTCTGACAGCATGAAAATTGCAACTAACTGTTGAACAACCATCAACAGGAGGATGTTAGAACCCACCAAAAAAGGATATCCCAAATCCAAAGACAAGGAAGAACCTGCAGTGACATGGTAGAAGGGGCACAATCGTGATAAAATCACACCCCATACCTGCTGGGTGGGTGACCCACAAACTGGAGAACAATAATACTAAAGAAGTTCTCCCACTGTTATGAAGGTTCTGAGTCCCATGTCAGGGTTCCCAGCCTGGGGATCTGAAAAAGGGACTATGAATCCCCAAGGAATTTGACTTTGAAGGCCAGCAGGATTTGATTATAGGACTTCCAAGGACTAGAGGAAACAAAGGAGGTTTTGGAGATCACAAACAAAATCTTGCATGCACCATGACCCAGGCGAAAGGAGCAGTGACACCACAAGAGACTGAACCAGACCTCCTCTTAGTGTTGGAGGGTCTTCCGTGGAGGGTGGTTTGGCAGTGGCTTGCCATGGGGACAGGGGCATGGGAGCAGGAATCCTTGAAGGTGCCCCTTGGCATAAACCCTCTTGGAGGTCACCATTAGCCCTACCATAGAGTTGACAGACCCAAGGGCTGGATTGCCTCAGACCAAACAACTAACAGGGAGAGCACTACCCCACCCATCAACAAATATGTGGATCAAAGTTTTGCTAAGCATGGCCCTGCCCACCAGAAAAAGACCCAGCTTTTCCCTCCACCAGTCCCTCCCATCAGGAAGCTTCCTCAATCCTCTTAGCCTCATCCACCAGAGGGCAGACAGAGGAAGCAAGAAGAACACTAATTCCACAGCAGCTAGAATGAAAACCACATCACAGAAAGTTAATCAGAATGAAAAAGCAGAGGGTTATGTCCTATAAGAAAGGACAAGATAAAACCCCAGAAAAACAACTAAATGAAGTAGAGATAGGCAACCTTCCAGAAAAAGAATTCAGAATAATGATAGTGAAGAAGATCCAGGACCTCAGAAAACCAATGGAGAAGATGCAAGAAATGTTTGCCAAAGACCTAGAAGAACTAAAGAACAAACAGAGATGAACATTACACTGCTGCTGCTGCTAAGTCGCTCAGTCGTGTCCGACTCTGTGCGACCCCATAGACGGCAGCCCACCAGCTCCCCCGTCCCTGGGATTCTCCAGGCAAGAACACTGGAGTGGGTTGCCATTTCCTTCTCCAATGCATGAAACTGAAAAGTGAAAGTGAAGTCGCTCAGTCATGTCCGACTCTTAGCGACCCCATGGACTGCAGCCCACCAGGCTCCTCCATCCATGGGATTTTCCAGGCAAGAGTACTGGAGTGGGGTGCCATCGCCTTCTCCGAACATTACACTAGAAGGTATCAATAGCAGAATAAGTGAAGCAGAGGAACAGTTAAGAGACCTGGAAGACAGAATGGTGGAAATTACTGCTACAAAACAGAATATAGAAAAAAGAATGAAAAAAATAAAGCCAGCCTAAGAGACCTCTGCTGCTGCTGCTGCTAAGTGGCTTCAGTCGTGTCTGACTCTGTGTGACCCCATAGACGGCAGCCCACCAGGCTCCCCCGTCCCTGGGATTCTCCAGGCAAGAACACTGGAGTGGGTTGTCGTTTCCTTCTCCAATGCATAAAAGTGAAAACTGAAAGTGAAGTCGCTCAGTTGTGTCTGACCCTTAGTGACCCCATGGACTGCAGCCCATCAGGCTCCTCCATCCATGGGATTTTCCAGGCCTCTGGCATAACATTAAATGCACCAACATTCACATTTTGGGGTCCCAGAGGAGAGGAAAGAGAGAAAGGACTTGAGAAAATATTTGAAGAGATAATAGCTGGAAACTTTCCTAACATGGGAAAGGAAATAGTCAGCCAAGTCCAGGAAGCACAGAGTGTTCTAGGCAGGATAAACCCAAGGAGAACACATCAAGACACATAGTAATCAAACATGAAAATTAAAGACAAAGATAAAATATTAAAAGCAACAAGGGGAAAATGACAAATAAAATACAAGGGAACTGCCATAAGGTTATCAGCTGATTCCTCAACAGAAACTCTACAAGCAAGAAGGGAATGACATGGCCAGAGCTGATGTGGCTGTGAGGGGCCATGGCTTGCTGCCTATGGCCAGCTGGCCAGCTGGTGTTGGGCACCGGGCTTGCCTTGCCTGTCTCGGGGTGCCCAGGATAAAGGTAGTAGTGATGTTGATGCTGGCAAGCAAGCTGAAGAGTCAGCCACAGCCACTGACTCCACTCGGCTAGTGTCTGTGAGAGACAGGCTGCTTGTTAAAGAGGTTGCAGAACTTGAAGTTAATTTACGTTGTACGTATAAAGTGCATTTTCCTGATCCAAACAAGCTTCATTGCTTTCAGCTAACTGTCACCCCAGAGAAGGGTTACAACCAGGGTGGAAAATTTCAGTTTGAAACTGAAGTCCCCAATGCATACAACATGGTGCCTCCCAAAGTGAAATGGATGACCTGGATCTGGCACCCCAACATACAGAGACAGGAGAGATATGTCTCAGTTTACTGAGAGAACATCCAGTTGACGGCACCGGCCGGGCCCCTACGAGGACACTGAAGGATGTTGTTTGGGGATTAAACTGTTCATTGATCTGTTGAATTTTGATGATCCACTGAATATCGAAGCTGTAGAACATCATTTGTGGGACAAGGAGGACTTCCAGAATAAAGCTGAAGACTACATTAAGTGCCATGCCAGATGGTAGGAGGAGAGGACTGCAGGGCCATGGACTGTGCATGAGAAGAGTGTCTCAAAGCAAAAATGGACTTGTATCCCAGTCCTCAGCTCCCCTCAGTCCCGTTGGGTCATCTGAGTCCTGTGACCATGTTGTCGTGAAGAGGAACCTCTTCACGACCACCCATTGTAGCTGGAGAGTTCTGCATAAATACAGCCAGAAAATGTGTCTGGGATTCTAACAGTTGTCTGCTTACCTTAACATGTTTACTTTTTTGAAACTTTACTGAATAGGCTATTGATGAGAATGAACTCAGCATCGAGGTAAGAGTTGCTTCTCCTCCCCCGCAGTCAGTCCCTGCACAGGTGATGCTCATGATGTGCTCAGTGTAGCTCGCAGATTGGCCATCAGAAACCTCCTACAAACTGTGATTGGTGTGAAGTCTCTTAGCTTCTCCCACGAATGCCAGCCCTGCCTAGGTGTTACGAAGCTTCCCAGGATGCAGAGTCATTCACTGTAGATCTCTTACTGAAATGCGTATTTTATTTAATGTAAATATATTTTGGAACAGACTTGTAATTCGTACAAGTTAGTGCTTTATTTATTTTTTCTATTCTCATTTAGTTTGTATTTTCATTGTATAGAGCAGACAGAAAGATGTTGGGTCAAGCCACTATTGAAGAGAAGTACAAAGAAAATATGAAAGGCAAAAAAGAGAGAGAGAGAAAGGTATGGCATGATATATTCAAAATGATGAAAGGGAAGAAACTACAACCAAGAATACTCTATGCAGAAAGACTCTCATTCAGATTTTACAGAGAAATCAAAAGCTTTAGAGGCAAAAGTTCAGCGAATTCAGCACCACCAAACTAGCTTTACAATAAATGCTAAAGGAACATCTCTAAGCAGGAAACACAAGAGAAGGGAAAGATCTACAAAAAATAAATCCAAAACAATTAAGAAAAATGGTAATAGGACCATACATATTGATAATTACTGTGGAGCCCTATACCAAGGTCACAGGTGTGGAGCTCTGTACCAAAGTCAGAGGATAAAAATATCTGGAACTGACCAAGCACATAGTGCTTGGTCCAAGCCATGCCTCTGGATCCAAACCAGCCAGTTGCCTGATCCCACATTAGGTAAAATACCGACCCTATAGCTTCTTAACCAATCACCTAATGTCACTATTCCAGTAGGAATTTTCTGTGTCTTGAGGCTATAAAAATTGGCAGCTAGCCTGTGAAAAGGTTTAGCTCTCCCTTGAACCAGTCCACTGTTCTAACAGTGTCTCCCACTCTAATCAACTTTATTCTCTGTTCAATCTGCCTCATGTCTGGAAATTCTTTTCCAACCCATGCATGGACCACAACATTTTGGTGGCCTGTACAAGGACTTGGAGTCTCTTCCCCACCTCCTTGCCTCTCCTTTCTCGTAGGGACCCTCTATGAACAGGCAAGTGACTGTGGAAGCAGCTGAGGAACTCTGGCCAGGGTTACCCTCTGATGTGTTCCAAAGGCCCCACTGCTCAATCTGTCCCAGTAACTGCCACCCAAAGGAGTGGGGGTCTCTCTTATTTACTACTTTCCAACTGAGGACTAGGCCAATCAATATTGTGCGGGCACAGGTCAGGCACTTAAAAGCCACTAGGGCACTTGTCACTGGAAGGCATCTGTGAAAGGATAATGGGTTGCAGTGGGGGTGGGGGGGTGGGTCATGGAATGGACAAGGTCACAAGGGCATCCACCCCAAGCAAGACAACTTCAGTGTACCATATCAGGCACATATTGGTTCAAACAAATCACAGTCCACCACCCCTGGCCACTGTCTCCCCTACAGGATTGTAAGGCAGATTCTTCAGCCTATCTTCCCTGTCTCTTTCACTTCTTTCCCTTTCAGTCTGGATTGATTTACAAGTACCTAAGTGTTGCCTCCGAGCCAACCTAAGAGTGCCTTCCATGTTTCGGGGAATCACCAAATGGTGAGTCACCCAGTTGCTCCCAGGGACCTCTGTCTTTCCCTGTCCAAGTCACATGGTTGCTTGTTATTGTTCAGTCACCCAGTCATGTCTGACTCTTTGCAACTCCATGGACTGCAGCGTGTCAGGCCTCCTGTCCCTCACCATCTCCTGAAGTTTGCCCCAGTTCATGTCCATTGCATCAGTGATGCCATCCAGCCATCTCATCCTCTGATGCTCTCTTCTCCTTCTACCCTCAATCTTTCCCTGCTTCAGGGACTTTTCCAATGAGTCAGCTGTTTGCATCAGATGATCAAAATACTGGAGCTTCAGCTTCAGCATCAGTCCTTCCAATAAGTATTTAGGGTTGATTTCCCTTAACATTGACTGGTTTGATCTCCTTGCTGTCCATGGAGCTTTCAGGAGTCTTCTCTAGCACCATGGTTTGAAGGCATCAATTCTTTGGCATTCTGATTTCTTTTTTTTTTTTTGCATTCTGATTTCTTTATAGCCCAGATATCACCACCATACATGACCACTGGGAAGACCATAGCCTTGACTATACAGACCTTTGTTGGGAGAGTAATGTCTCTTCTTTTCAACACACTGTCTAAGTTTGTCATAGCTTTCCTGCCATATCTCTGAATCTGGCTCAGACGATAAAGCGTCTGCCTGCAATGATGGAGACCTGGGTTCAATTCCTGGGTCAGGAAGATCCCCTGGAGAAGGAAATGGCAATCCACTCCAGCACTCTTGCCTGGAAAATCCCATGGACAGAGGAGCCTGATAGGCTACAGTCCATGGGGTCGAAAAGAGTCGGACACGACTGAGCGACTTCATTTTCACTTTCACTTTCCTGCCAAAAAGCAGCTGTCTTCTGATTTCATGGCTGCAGTCATCATCCGCAGTGATTTTAGAGCGCAAGAAGAGGAAATCTGTTACTACTTCCACATTTTCCCCTTCTATTTGCCATGAAGTAGTGAGGCCAAATGCCATGATCTTAGTTTTTTTAATATTTAGTATTAAGTCGTCTCTTGCACTCTCCTCCTTCACCCTCATCAAGAGGCTCTTTAGTTCTTCTTCGCTTTCTGCCATGAGAATGATATCATCCTCATATCTGAGGTTGTTGATGTTTCTCCTGCCTATCTTGATTCCAGTTTGTAACTCATGCAGCCCAGCATTTCTCATGATGCGCTCAGCATATAGGCTAAACAAACAGGGTGGCAGCAGACAGTCCTGTCATACTCCTTTCTCAATCTTAAACCAATCATTGTTCCACACAGGGTTCTAACTGTTGCTTCTTGACCTGCATACAGGTTTCTCAGAAGACAGGTAAGATGGTCTGCTAGTCTCACCTCTTTAAGAGCTTTCCACAGTTTGTTATGATCCATGCAGTCAAAGGCTTTAGCATGGTTAATGAAACAGAAGTAGATGTTTTTCTGAAATTCCCTTGCTTTCTCTATGATCCAGTGAATGTTAGCAATTTGATCTCTGGTTCCTCTTCCTTTTCTAAACCCAGCTTGGACATCTGGAAGTTCTTGGTTTGCATAGTGTTGAAGCCTAGCATGCAAGATTTTAAGCATGACCTTACTAGCATGGGAGATGAGTGCAACTGTCCAATGGTTAGCACATTCTTTTGTACTACTCTTCTTGGAAATTGAGAGGAGGATTGACCTTTTCCAGTCCTGTGGCCACTGCTGGGTCTTCCAGACTTGCTGACATATTGAATGCAACACCTTGATGGCATCATCCTTTAGGGTTTTGAATAGCTCTATTGGAATTCCACCACATCCACTAGCTGTATTAACAGCAGTGCTTCCGAAGGCCTACTTGACTTCACTCTCCAGAATGTCTGGCTCTGGGTGACTGACCACATCATCATAGTAATCCAGTTCCTTACGATCCTTTTTGTACAGTTCTTCCATATATTCTTTCCATCTCTTCTTGATCTCTTCAGTGTCTACTAGGCTCTGTAGCATTTCTATCCATTATTGTGCTCATCTTTGGGTGAAGAAAGAAAAGCCTTGGAAGAAAAGCTATGACAAACTTAGACAGCATATTAAAAAGCAGAGACATTACTTTGCCAACAAATGTCCGTCTAGTCAAAGCTATGGTTTTTCCAGTAGTCATGTATGGATGTGAGAGTTGATCTATAAAGAAAGCTGAGCACCAAAGAAGTGATGCTTTTGAACTGTGGTGTTGAAGACGACTCTTGAGAGTCCCTTGGACTGCAAGGAGGTCTAACAAGCCCATCCTAAAGGAAGTCAGTTCTGAATTTTCATTGGAGGGACTGATGCTGAAGCTGAAATTTTAATACTTTGGCCACCTGATGTGAAAAACTGACTCATTGGAAAAGAACCTGATGCTGGGCAAGACTGAAAGTGGGAGGAAAAGGGGACAACAGAGGATGCAATGGTTGGATGGCATCACTGACATGATGGACATGAGTTTGAGAAAGCTCTGGCAGACGGTGATAGACGGGGAAGCCTGGCATGCTGCAGTCCATAGGGTCACAGAGAGTCGGACATGACTGAATGACTGAACTTGGGCAGAATATTCTCTTGATATTTCCAATTTTCCTGAAGAGATCTCTAATCTTCCCCTTGCTGTTGTTTTCTTCTAGTTTTATTCATTGTTCATTGAAGAAGCCCTTCTTGTCTCTCCTAGCTGTTCTTTGGGACTCTGCATTTAGTTGGATATACCTTTGCCTTTCTCCCTTGCTTTTTACTTCTCTTCTTTCTTCAGCTATTTGTAAAGCCTTCTCAGATAACCACTTTGCCTTCTTGCTTTTCTTTTCTTTGGGATGGTTTTGTTTGCTGCTTCCTATACAATATGATGAACTTCCATCCATGGTTCTTCAGGCACACTGTTGAGTAGGTCTAATCCCTTGAATCTGTTCATTATCTCCACTGCATATTCATAGGGGATTTGATTTAAGTCATACCTGGCTGGCCTAGTGGTTTCCCTGTTTTCTTTAGTTTAAGCCTGAATTTTGCTATGAGAAGTTGATGATCTGAGCCACAGTCAGCTCCTGGTCTTGTTTTTGCTGATTGTATACAGCCTCTTCATCTTCAGCTACAAAGAATATAATCCATTTGATTTCAGTATTGACCATTTGGTGATGTCCATGTGTAAAGTCATCTCTTGGATTGTTGACAAAGGATATTTGTTATAACCAGTGCATTGTCTTGGCCGAATTCAGTTAGCCTCTGCCCTGCTTCATTTTGTTCTCCAAGGCCAAACTTGCCTGTTACTCCAGGTATCTATTGGCTTCCTACTTCTGCATTCCAATCCCAAATGATGAATAGAACATCTCTTTTGGTCTTAGTTCTAAGAGGTCTTCTAGGTTTCTTAGAGCTAACACATGGTGCCTTAGCTGCACAATTCCCAGGTGTCACCTCTCACCATCAGACCTGACTGTTGGGACAGTCGGCCATTTTGTGCCGTTACCTGCATGGAGAGATCACTGGGACAAAAGGGATGCCTTTCTGTCAGCCAATGACTCTCAGAACTCCCATTCTATGCATGCAGGCTAAGAGCTGATTCTAGTAGGTCCCAAGAGCCTCTCTCAGACTCACCCCTTGACTATACTATCAGGAACTGGAAAAATTTGACCCTGAAAATCTCAAAAAGACCTAGCCCTAGTACAAATTAGGGGATGAAAAATGGCCTCTGAATTGCACACTAGGTTGTAGCCAAAGCAGGGAAAGTTTTCAGAGGTCCCTTTTGTTCAGTCCTTCATGGCCCTTAATCAGAATCCAGATCTGAGGGACTCAAGCCACTGTCCTTTTGTGACCATCCTATCCCCTCACCCCCCACTGTCTACCCCTCCATCAGATTTCCTAGATGACCCTTACTTGACCTTTCCTATCCACATTTGATCTCTATTGTTGGACACAAAGAAAGGATTCTGAGGTTCCCTTTGATCTAGGACTTTCTCCCATAATCAAAATCCTGAAGGATCAAAAACATCTCACCCCAATCCAGTACTCTTGCCTGGAAAATCGCATGGACGGAGGAGCCTGGTAGGCTGCAGTCCATGAGGTCACTAAGAGTCAGACACGACTGAGCGACTTCACTTTCACTTTTCACTTTCATGCGTTAGAGAAGGAAATGGCAACCCACTCCAGTGTTCTTGCCTGGAGAATCCCAGGGACAGGGGAGCCTGGTGGGCTGCCATCTATGGGGTCGCACAGAGTCGGACATGACTGAAGTGACATAGCAGTAGCAGCAGCAACATTCTAAAGAATCCCTTTCCAACTTCTATCTCTCAGGGTGGGGAGGGACCAAGCTTCTCCCACTCCTGTAAGTTCCTTTTCCCTTCCAAATTCTTCTGATCAAACTAGGACCACACCACATTTCCCCAGAGGGGCAATTCCTGCTGGGACAACTTTTATCAGTCAATCAGCCCCTGTTACCAGAGTCAATTTGAGCACTCTCTAAAATTTAGCTGTGAGATTATGACCACAGAAGGAAAAAGACAGTATGGCCATGATAGTAGACTCTGGAGGAAACTGGTTAAAATGAAATCTTTTGAAATTACAAAACTGGTTCTTGCATGAAAAAGCTAGCTTGTTAAACAAAATTATGCCTAGGAGAAAGTTTGAAGTTAACTCTTATCATATGGGTGAAATATATAGACCACTTTGCCTGAGGCTTCAACTTTGAGCAAATTAAAACTTCAAGCCAAGAAAAAAAGGTTGGGGGCGGAAGGCAAAGAGATATTTTAAATCTCAAGCAGATAACTGTGAGATCTATGTCTGTCTGTCTGGATTTATGCATGTCTCAGTGTATGTCTTTGTCTTTGGATAATATTGCTGAGGTTAGGTTGTAAATGAGCTCTAGTTTAAGTGACCTAAAGAAAAGTAAGCACTTACAAATCAAACAATTCTAAATACAAGAGAAATTAAGCTAAATTAATTTCAGGTTTACATAAACTAGGAAATATTCAGTATTAAATATCTGGTATTAATATTTGTTTTGGTGATCTAATTAATGTAGACATGTCTAAGAGTCACTTATATTAAACATAACATTTTCATTATACCTAGGTTTGATATCGGAGAAGGCGATGGCACCCCACTCCAGTACTCTTGCCAGGAAAATCCCATGGATGGAGGAGCCTGGTAGGCTGCAGTCCATGGGGTCGCTAAGAGTCGGACACGACTGAGCGACTTCACTTTCACTTTTCACTTTCATGCATTGGAGAAGGCGATGGCACCCCACTCCAGTACTCTTGCCTGGAGAATCCCAGGGACGGGGGAGCCTGGTGGACTGCCGTCTATGGGGTCGCACAGAGTCGGACATGACTGAAGTGACTTAGCAGGTTTGATATAAGTTTTTGTCACCAAGGAAAGTGACTGGAGTCCAAAAAAGCTCTTCAAGAAAGAAAATGTGAAAAAGATATGAGCTTTTAAATAAACTCTATTAAGAATAATTATGCTTTAGGAATGTTGTTTGAAATAGTCTCTCCAGATTGAGGCAACTTGAATTTCTAGGGGTTTGTTAAACTAAGTGATGGAAGTTTACTAAATAGCTAGGTCATTTCCAAATAAAATAAGTTTCTGAAACATTAATTACTGAGCACTAACTTCCTCTTACAGAGAAACTAGAGATTCTGAACTATTAATGAATATGTGTGGTGCCATCCTGAGATGTTCTCTATAAGAAAACAAATGTTTTTAGAAATCATCACAGGTGTTTATGTTCACAAATCTACAGAATGCTAATCTAAAGGACAGCTGATGGTTGTTTAAGGAAAGTAGGATGTATGTTTTTAATAAAGAAGGTATAAAGAATGAAATTTCATTTTATTAAGGGAAAAGAAAGTAGGTCTGACTTACAGGTAGCTGTTTCTAAATGAACAAAGTGATAGGTTTAAAAAAAGTTTTATGAAAAGTGGACCCCAAGAAAAGAGTTTTATGTGTAATACAAGTTTTCTTAATATGTTGAACTGCCTTTGATAATGGATTTTAAGTTTCTTTACCACTAAAGTGATCTGTTCCGTGTTTACCTTTGAAATCTTGTGTTACTTTGGGTAAGCAAATAACTATTGTTTCAGTGACCTATATGATCCAATCTGACTGTTATAAACTCTTTAGATATTTTTGGGAAAACTTCCTAAAATTAAATTCTAATGAAGTTCTTTGGACCTCTAGTTAATTTTGGAGTGCTTCAGAGGGCCCCTGAGACATCCCAAAGAGACATTAAAGTATTTGGGTTCATTTGACATGTTAAATTACTTGGGAAGTATTATTAGAGGAGTGATGCATCTTCTCAGGTTATATTGTCCGCTTGATGTTACTAATATAGGTATCCTAGAAATTACATAGAATTCATGAAAATCTAATATGCTCTGATAAAATGTCAGTTATAATTCTAGTTGTCATGTTAAAGTGTTACATGTCACAGCAATGACCAAGTTGCTTTGTCAATTGCAATTTGATTCTAAATGTGCCTTCTATGGTTTCACTCTGATGCCTTTGCAAGAATACTGCTACTTCTTCAAGGTTTTAACCAGATAAACAAATTTTGTGATTAACAGTAAACTGGTGCCAGAGTGAAATTTAGTTTTGTTTTTTCTTTTTCTGTTCATAAAACAAAGTTTTCTTGAAATGTGGCTTTTGATAATAGACTACGTGAATTTATTTACCTTTATGTGATTTATATTTGTTTTTAAAAGCTTTTCTTACTCTGGTAAAGTAAAAAAGCATTATTTCACAATGATCTACAAAGATTATGGTGCATATAGATAAAGCTCATTCTGCTTCTTCAAAATATTAACCCCTCACTGTCAGACTTTTGCTATCCTGATGTTTTTAAACATGGCAATAGTCTATTCCTAAATCGGGGAATTAAAAATGGGTGAACAATAGCTGTAAGTTAGTCAGGGCTGTGGGAAATCCAAGACAGCTGCCTGGCTTTCCCCAGCTCCCTGACAAACCTCATTTTTATGTGATGGGTTAAAGCCTTCCCAGACTGCAGGGTTAATACCCTCAAACACACACACACACACACACACACACACATTATGTCTAACTAAATATTAAGTTTTAGTTTTGTTAATTAAAGTCTGTGTTTACTTTGACTCACTTCTGAGATAGTTCCTTGTTTATGTTATACTGCTAAAATGTTTAAGTTATTAAAGAGGACACTCTAAGTTTGTTTCTAAAGCTTATCTCAGTAATCAGTCTTTGAATAAAGATCAGATGCTCCAAGATCTACAAAAGGAAATTAACACCAGTCTATAGTCTTTGGGGCTTTCCAGGTGGCACTATTGGTAAAGAACCCACCTGCCAAGGCAGGAGACATAAGAAATGAGGGCTCAATCCCTGGGTCAGGAAGACCCACTGGAGGAGGGCCTGGCAACCCACTCCAGTATTCTTGCCTGGAGAATCCCATGGACAGAGAAGCCTGGTGGGCTATAGTCCATAGGGTCGCAAAAAAAGTTGGACACAACTGAAGTGGCTTAGTATACATAATCATTTACCAAACTAGGCCAGATGACCTGGGGATATACTGGGCTATACCTAAAGGAAATTCTTGCCTTAAATTCTTGCTTATGATCTTACTAATAATTGCTAGCTATATTTTCCATGTTGCCTGTTTCAGAAAATTGCTTCTTACATTATCAAATATGTGACTGAGCCTCTGATAAAATGATGATTTGTAGTTCCATATGTGATCAGGAATTGTAAAAATGTAACTCTAGATATGGGAAAAAGCAACAAGGGGGAATATTTTCCTGGACCAAGAGGCTAGAAATACAGGTATGGTCCAGAGACTTTTGCTACTTATGAGGCCTGGTCCAGTAACAGCACAGTGAGTGGCCTGTCTCGGCAATCTTTGACAGAACTGGGAATGAGCATTCCTAGCACCGTGGGACACAATGGCCATGAAATGCCCCCAAACAAAAGTCAAATTTATGACACCGAAGGGGCTCTGTCAACTGGAAGTTGGCACTTGCCGTTTGCCTCTACAAAGAATTAAATCATGACCACTGCAAGCTGCTGACCTTCGACACCCGCTGAAAGGAGTTCAGGGTGGAGATCAGAAATAAGGCACTCTGTGCTCTGGGAAAAACTGGAAGAATAGGCCTTCAGATAGTCAGGCATTTTCAGGTAAAGAATTTCATGAGCTCAAATTCTTGCATCTTCTCGTACCTAGAGAAACACTACCATCACAGATCAACATCTGGTCCTGGTTCTCCTGGCTAGCCTCTTGGCAGCTTTTCTACTTCTATTAATCTTTGGGCCATAAATCCTTAACCTTCTTGTTAAGTTTCTTTCTTCTAGAATACAACTAAGTCTCCCACTGGTAGTACAACAAGAATATCACCAAGCCAACACCCAGACAGTAGTGGAACAAGAAGTCTTATCACTCCATGGACTCTCATCTCCTCTGTAAATGTACCCTAACCGAGATCAGGCACTGGGACCCAGAAACCCACAACGCCCCTGTCCAGCTTGAAGAAGCCAGAGCAGTCATCGGCCCTTTCCCCGATGACCTGGGTCCCCATGGCTCAAGACAGGGATAGGTAGACAGTTATTCATGAGCAGGGTGTTAAGGGGCTAAAGATTTGGTCCATAAATAAAAAGAGGGGGGATGTGGGGCTGTATACCAAGGCCACAGGTGTGGAGCCCTGTACCAAGGTCACAGGATAAAAATCTCTGGAACTGACCAAGCCCCATAGCAACTGTTGCCATGAGCTTCTGTATCTAAACTGGCTAGTTCTCTGACCCCATACTAAGAAAAATACCCAGAGTATTACCTACCCCATAGCAACCTAACCAACCACCTAATGCCACCATTTCAGTAGAAATTTTCTCTGTTTTGATGCTATAAAAATTGGCTACTAGCCTGTTTGAAAGGGTTTAGCTCTCCCTTGTATTGGCCCACTGTTCTAACAGAGTTTCTCACTCTAATAAACTTTGTTCTTCTTTCATTCTGCCTCATGTCTGAAAAATCTTTTCCAATCTGCACATGGAGCCATGACAATTACTTTAAATCTAAATGAATTAAATGTACCAAATCAAAAGACATAGACTGGCTGGGCAGATGAAAACTTGTGCATGTATGCACTTCTACTTACCACATCACACTACTTATCCCCAAAATTATATGTAATTATTTTTATATTGTTAGGTTAATCACGTTTCCATTATGGCTGGCAATTGTAACCTTCTTTGTTTTTTGCTTGGCTATTGATTGTGAAAACTGATAAACTTCTTTTACTATTATCATTATGTAACTATTATTCACTTAATACCGTTGTATCATAATTGGTCAACAGAAAATAGTAGAATTCTATGTCACTAAAAGCACCACTTAGTAGAAAAATCTGTATCACTTTTAAAAATCCAGATGCATGTCAAAATTATCTGGGAATTTTTTGAAAACTACAAATGCCGACATATTGCTTTTTTCTCCAAAGCTCTAAATGTGTTTCTAATGACCAGCCATGTTTAAAAATAACTGGACTATATGATGACCTTGTACTTTTATCTAGTGTGTTTCACTTTTTCTATTTCCTGTGCGGTACTCTCATTTCAATTAGTTTATGTTTTCCAATTTCTCCAACACTTTGTTGTTGTTGTTCTTTCTCAAACCTTTATCGAGAGTAGTGGAAAAGCTTTTGTATACAGATATATATCTCTGTGTGTGTGTGTGTGTGTGTATATATATATATATATAGTATGTATAATGTGATAACTATTTTTTTAAATGTATGAACTTTTTCCTAGCTAAAAAATTATTTTGATTCCACTTGTTTTACTTCATATGAATAGAATGCTAGATTTGTAACTTATATTCACTCAAAACTTCAACAAAATTCCATGTATTTTGGCATCTAGTATTACTGCTAAAAGTCTAAAAGTTTATTATCTTAGTGGTTTTTCTAAAAATTGAACGAGGCTTGAAACTTCTAATCCAACTCTGAGAATATGGAGAAATACTATGCTGTAAAAAAATAAAAAACAAAACAGGAAATAAACAAATGATATAGTATTATTAACTAAAGGACAAATTTTATTCAAATTTCACAAAATTTTATGTTAGTGTCCATTATTTGTTTTCATACCTTATTCAAGATTACACATTGTATTTAGTTGCATTGAACAGCTTCAGGTGAATGCAACAGATTCTGGTAAATTCTTTTTTCATTTTTATTCTGTTACAAATATTTGCTAATTTGCCTTGCTATTAGCAAGGCAATAACAAGTTACACCCATCATTTAAAAGTAGACATTTAATTTCCAAATACCTGGGTTTTAAAAAATACCTTTGATATTAATTTCTCATTTTGAGAATAATTTCTCATTAAATGCTTTCTTCTCTGCAATCACCCTCTGCGTTTTTTTCAGTTTTCTCACTTTACTGAGGTCTTCAATGGCTAAGTCAAATATCTCTCTTGGTAAATGTCACATTGCACTTGAAAATATGTGGGGGTATATTAAAATCTTTTGATATTGATTTCTAACGTAATTCAACAGTAATAAGAGAACAGGCTCCATATGATTTCAATATCTTTAGACCACGGAATTTTTGCACCTTGTTTTATGTCCCTGGATATGTTCCGGTGTCTCCTAGTTTATAGTCTATGAGAACCCAAATAGAATTTGTATCCTACTTTTATGTGAAAATTGTATAAATCTTAATTATGTTGAATTGATTCATGGTGCTTTCAGGTCTACTAAGAATCCTCCTGCCAGTGCAGGAGACACAGGAGATGCTGGTTTGATCCCTGAGTTGGGGTGATCCCCTGAAGGAGGGCATGGCAATCCACTCTGGTATTCTTGCCTGGAGAATCCCATGGACAGAGGAGCCTGGTGGGCTACAGTCCATGGGGTCGCAAACAGTAAGATACGACTAAAGCGACTTAGCCTGCACACATGCATACCCTTCTACTTTTCTAGATAGTCATTCTATTAATTTTTGAAAGTTTGATATTGAAACTCCAACTAAAAATCTTAATTTATCTACTTAAAGAAATAAGTGTAATATATAGTTGCTGCTGCTGCTAAGTAGCTTCAGTCGTGTCCAACTTTGTGTGATCCCATAGATGGCAGCCCCCTTCTCCAGTAATATATAGTGGAACTACATAAATTTTGTTCTGTATTTTCCTAGTGTCATACAAATGTATTCTCATACTTTCATAATTTAAAAAATAAGAAAAGGAAAAACAAAAACAAAGGATTACTGCACCAAAAAGTTTACAAAAACCAGCCACCTTCTCCTCTTCTTTTAGTATTGATAAAAGAAGCCTGAGTTCTAACTCAGGTAAGATGGTTCTTTGGAACACTACCACTATCTTCTTGGTCTTCTGACTTTCCCAATAAAGTCATTATTCTTTGCCCCAAAACCTCATCTCAGTTTATTGGCCTCTCATGCAGGGAGCAGTAAGAGCCTGGATTCGGTAGGAGTGGTGGTGTAGAAAAAAACTGAATGGTAAGAATATAGGAAGGAAGATCCATGGGAAGTCTGTGATGGTCAAGACAATGAATAGTGATGACTAGCTGGTCAAAGGACATGGTGAGGCAGATTCAAGAGTCAGTCAGTAGGTGCGATGTCAAGTTATCACCAGTCACCACAATCACTTTAGGTCAATTTTTTATCTCTTAAAAGGACCTCCCAATTCCTACATAGTTACTTTTGTTTTATCCCTTATATTCCTCTCCCCATTTAAAATTAACAATCAATTACTAATCCACAGAAATAAACACTTAGGACTGACTTTGACATCATTTAAGGCAATTCTCTCATTAAAGACAAAATAGAGGTCACATTATCCAAACCCAAAGAGTTGTTCCCCTGATCTCTAATCCACTTTTCATGCCATTGCACAAGGACTTTTGTTTTCCGCTCCTTATTTTTACTTACCTAAATTCTCAAACAGAGATATACGTTCCTTCCATCATTGCTTTCATAATTTGTATTCTTTCTCCAGGGAGTAGGTAGGGTTAGAAGGATGTTAAAAGAAGAACACAGAATCCATCGACAAGCAGCAATGACATTACTTACCCACTGAGCCCCTCCCTAGGGTCACTGGGCTGTAGAACTCTCTCCTGAGTTGTTAGGTTCTACACTATAATCCTGCCTGCTTCCAGCCCAATGGGTATGCCTCCCCTTGGAAAGCTCACACTTCCGTCTGTTTGGGTATGGCATTAAATGGAATGTCATTCCAGTGACACAAAGCCACCTTTGTAGCTTTCCATCAATATTTCCCATTAAGAACAGCCAAGTGAGTGTCTGATGGACTGTGTCTGATGGAAACTTCAATGGTTTAACAGTTCCAAACCCTGTCATACACGTCTAATGAAGGAACATACAGATTTTCAGCTTGTCACAGAATGTGATGCCCATGGTATAATAGCTTTCCGTATTTCAATGTTTACCTTTAAAAGCTCATCTTCTACTTCCATATCACTGACAGCTGTTGTTAAATTTCTAAGTAAAATAAAAAGATAGTAAGATACAGATTGACATGTAGCATGCTATTTTTTATGTAATAAAAAAGAGAACTAAAATTGAATACATCTGTTTATGCTTGATTTGCGTCAAGAAGCAAGGGAAGGACAAGGCTACGCTGCTGATGCAGTGGATAAGGATCCGCCTGTCATTGCAGGGGACATGGGTTCAAATTCTGGTCTGGGAAGATTCCACATGCCTCGGAGAAACTACGCCTGGTGCGCCACAACTCCTGAGCCCAAGCTCTAGGGTCCGTGAGCCCCAGTGAATGAGCCCCTGTGCTGCAACCATTGAAACCTGTGCCCCTAGAGCCCATGCTCGGCAACAGGAAGAGCCACCGCAATGAGAAGCCAGTGCCCTGCGACGAAGAGCGGCCCGTTCTCCGCGACTAGAGAAAGCTGGAGCACAGCAAAAAAAAAGACGCAGTCCAGCCAAAAATAAATAAATAAATACTTAAACAGAGTGAAAAAGAAGAAACAAGGGAAGGGCTCCTGTGAATCCAGTGGAGCAGTCACCTGGTCCTGGAGGGGCGAGGAGCTGAGGGCAGAGTGGATGGAGACTCAGGTAGAAGTGACGTCTCTCAGGGTGTGGCTTTTTAGAGCATTTTGGTTTCAAACTTTGAAAATATATTACTTTTTTAAGAAAATAAATTTTAATTTTCAAAAACATACAAAGTAAAGAAGAAGGGGTCAGGGGAGGGATAGGTGACCAGATGGTCTCCATGCTCCCTGCAGCCCTGATGGACAGGCTGGGGGAGGAGCTGAGAGATGCCCCCACAGGCCTGTCTCCAAAGGCAGAGGGAAGGGAGGTGGCTTGGGTTCTGGGGTCTGGGGAGAGGGATCTGTGGCCCCCAGGCCCACAGCTGTGTGGTCAGGGCCTCCCCCAGCCCTTTAGCACACAAAGTTGATGGAGAAGATCCCCGGTGCCCAAGCCTCAGGCCCTTTCCTTGCTCTCAGCCTGGCCTGGGCTCCCTGTCTCCTGGGGGCTTGTGGTCAGAGGCTCCATCCTGAGCTGGTCAGCCAGAGCCTCCTCCATGCAGCATGACTCTAGCTGACGCATTCCCCCTACCCACAAGACTGTGTCCTGAGCCACATCCAGAACAGCGCTGGGAGCCCAGATGTTCCCATTCTTTGGCTCTAGACCAGCTTAGAAAAATTACAGACCCAGCCTTCCTCAGTCCTCCTCTAAGTGGAGAGAGAATGGACTCTGCTCTAGAGTGGCCACATGTACCCATCCTGGGGGCCAGGCATCGACTGCCAGTCCATGTGATCCTTGTCTGAGTGGCTGTCTCCTGTGGAAAAATCTCTGTAGGAAGGCTGATGGGCCCAGGAGATTAAGGCAAAGCTCGAATCAGTCCCTCCCTAGTATCTGCATCCTCTCTGTCATGTTCTGCTGGCTTGTCAACAGGAAGAGGTCTGGTTGAGAAGGGGGCACTGCAGCCAGAGCAGGACACACAGGAGCCAGGAGATGATTCCTGGACTCACTAGAAGAGGGAAGGGGCTCAGTGTTTACTGAGATTCTATTACCTGCTGAGCTTCACAGGGAGACAGACCTGTATTCAAATCTGGGCTCTGACAGAGAGTAACTGTGTGACCTTGAGCAAATGACATAATGTTCACTCTGAGCCTCAGTCTCATCATCTATAACAGGAGGATAATAATAATAATAATAATAGCCCTGAAGATGAATGAAATGGAGGTAATGTCACCTAGTGAGTCTGTTGGTGCTGAAAAAAATATTGGCCACTCTGCCCCTTTGGGTCTAAGGTACAAAGCAAATCCAAGCAGATTTTAAGGTCCTGAACCCACATGACTGGGTTCAAATCCAGCTCTGCCACCTAAACCTGTACGATCTTGACCAGCTAACATCTCTGTGCCTGTGAAAATGGGGACACTGAGTGCAGAGTGCAGGGGCCTCTGGGAGGAACAAAAGATTCCACAGCAGAGCTCGGCCTGCAGTGAGCACGACACATACGACCTCTTGTAACTGTTGTGTCCACAGCAGCCCCGCTGCAGCCCAAGTCCTCAGGGCCCCTTTCTCAGCCGACAGAACCTGTGACCTGTCACCTGAGGTCTCTTCTGGAGCCAGGCTGGGCTGGTGCGGTTTGCCCAGTTGGTCTTTTCTGGGTCTGCTTCTGACCAGGGATGCAGAAGTGGTGGGGGTGGGGGAGCTTAGTTCAAGCCCATCCCCTCACCCCCCACTCCAACCAGTATCTGTTTCCATAAATCCCTCCAGTGCTTTGCCTGGAAGGAGGGTGAGCTTCCTCAGGGAACAAAGTTCCCCCAAACCACCCATCTGGGCCACCAAGCTGCTCATAGGGTGAGGGGGTCCCTCAGATCTCTTCCCCTCCCTACATTGGCCCTGACCAGCCTTAAAGCCAATGACACCCTCTCAGCACTACTGCCAAGGGAAGTCACTCCCCTGGCTCCGTTTGCAGCCCCTGCCCCTCGTGCTCCCAGGTGTCCACTGCTGCCTGCAGCACGCCATCCCTCAGGGCACCCAGTGACCGCAGTGATCCATGTCCATGCTGAGCTGGGGCCAGCTGCCCATCAGCCCAGATGACTGCCCCTGGTTACACTCTTGTTACTAGTCTGGGATCACTACTTAGGCAAATCCCTTTTTAAAAAAAAAAAAAAGAGCTTGAGATTATTTCTGGTGGTGTGGGGAGAAGGAAGACTTCCAGAATATTCTGTTTCTGGATCCTGGCAGACTCTAGCAGGGGTCCCAAATCCCTCCATTGCTCTTCTCACTTCCCACGGGAATCTGGCACCCCATCTTTCTCCTCCCTCTCCTCCACAAACTTAATTTAAGCTTTGTTCTTGGTGTCAACCAGAAGTTGCTCAAATAATGCACAAAAGGACACTGCTCTGAGTCATTAAGCAAATAAGGCAGGGAAGCCCACAGTCCATTAGTAGGAAGCCCTTATTTTGTCTTGAAATAAGCATGATATGTTACGGGTATATTATTAAAAATGTGCATGTGCATGTTCAGTCATGTCCAACTCTTTGTGACCCCATGGAGTGTAGCCCGCCAGGCTCCTCTGTCCAAGGGATTTTCCAGGCAAGAACACTCGAGTGGGTGGCCATTTCCTTCTCCAGGGGATCTTCCAACCCAGGGATAAAACCTGTATCTCCTGCGTCTTCTGCATTGGCAGGCAGATTCTTTACCACTGAGCCATCTCGAAAATGCCAGTTCTTTTTTTTTTTTTTTAATATAACATGAGGACAGGGAAGCCTGGCATGCTGCAGTCCATGGAGTAGCAAAGAACTGGACACAACTGAGCGATTGAACAACAACAACAACAACATGAGCTTACCGCCTCAGGCTCCAGGCTGGATCCCCTGGCCAGGATATATTCCATTTCTTCAGCCTTTAGTGGAAATGTTTGAGAATTCCTGGATTTGGTGCTATCTCATTTAATCCTCCTAACAGCACCACGGCCTCGTGTGATGGACATCTCCAGGGAGGGGAGCCACTGAGAACCTAAACTCCCCACTATATTTGAGGATGTCCCCATTGTGTATTTGTGACAGACTGGGCTTCACCCTAATAAGAAACTTAAAAGGTCAGATAAATATTGGACCTGCCCCACAAGTGGGGCCTGGACACACACGTAGGGAGCAGGTAACAAGCAGACACAGGTCAGATTAGAATTCCTTCTGCGGGGCCTGAAGCAGCATCTAGCGTGTGCTTCCAAAGGCCGTGGTGCCTGGACCAGCTGACCTTGACTGTGCCCTGGCTGCCCAGCTCACTTCCTTCCTGTTCTGAGCCTGGTCCCTCCATAATAATTCTCCAAGCTACCCAGCATCCTTCTAGCACAGTTGTTCTCTGCTAAAGTTGCCAGGGAGATTCTCCACAGGGTGCAATCATGTCTAAAAGCAGGTGCTATTATCTCCATTTTCTGGTTGAGGAAACTGAGGCTTAGAGTGGCATAGACTGAGCACAGGACTACTGTGTGCCAGGCTGTGCTCTGGTCTCAGATCAGGGTTGGGGGACTTAAGACGTGTAAGGGGAAAGTCCCTGAGATGACAAAGAGGGACTGGGAGAAGCTCTCAGTGGCTGGAGAGAGAGACGATGAGGCTGGAGAGGTAGAAAGGGGTCTGAGCTCGCAGGGCTTTGGAGGTGATGTTTTGGAGTCTCTGTTTCATCCGAAGAGAAGCTTCCAAAGGTATCTTAGTTTGAGTTTAGTCCAAAACAGGCTTTGAGGGAAAGAATGGAAACAGGAATCAGTTAGAAGCTTATGGCAGGTGTCTAGCTGAGACAGATGGATGGATCTGGACCAGGTAGCCCTACAGAAGAGGAAGAGTGGGTGGATTCATGAGTGTTTTGTGAAAAGTGTCTGTGAAGGTGGTGCCATTGAGACAGGAAAGATGAGGAAGGATCAGCGTGTGTGTGCGGGGGTGGTCCGGAGGTTCAGGAGAAGTGATTGGACATGGTGAGTGTGAGGAGTCCTGAGACATCCAGAGGCAGAGATCAGGAAGCAGTTGGATTTGACTCTGGACCCCAACAGATCAACTTCGGAGGCAGGAATTCCAGAGTTTTCATCATACAGCCTATTCACTTTATTCAATATCTTCATAAATGCCTACCATGCCCACTCACCTAAAAGAGCAGCCTGGCCACTCATACCCACACACTCCAATAACTCTTCTCACCAGTTTTTCCTTCATCATGGCATTTATCATCCACTGACCTGATACTGTATACTGGTTGCACATGGTCCATCTTCTGTACTAGAGTGTCAGCTCTATGAGGACAGAGTTCTTGGTTCTCTGCTCTCTGTCCAGACCTAGAACAGTGCCTGGCACACACTCAGTGCACAAGGATATTTGTCTATTGAGTGGAGTCTTAAAGCCATCAGACTAGATGAGAACACACACAGATCATGGCACACAGAGAAGATGTGATTTGGCTCCAAGTCCTGAGGACCTGAGACCCTCAGATGATGAGGAGGAGCAGGAGGAGGGAGGGAAAGGGAGAGGAGATGCTGAGCCGAAGGGGCAGCTCTTCCTTTATTAAGATCGTGGTGACGGTGCTATTTGTGGGTCCCCACCTACCCTAGCCCAGGGCTGGGCACGCTGTCTATGGGATCTCAGTCCCCTTCTCAGCACTTTGATGGAGGAGAGCCTCATCTCACAGAGGGAGACACAGAGTCAGGAGGGCTGACTGAAGCTGGGGTCTCTCTAGAGCATCAGCCTCTCCTTCCCCGTGACTCCACTGAGAGCTGACTGTGCAGGAAGCAGGGGCCTAGGGTAGGGGTGGGGCCACAGCACACACTGTCCTCTGGGGTCTTGACCCTCACCTTGGGGCCACCTAGGAGGTGGGGGCGGCCTCCTCAGGTTTTCCCTGCCCTGGGGCATGCAAACCCCAGAGCCAGGAGCAGAACGTCAGGTCAGAGATTTCCTTTAGGAAAGCTTTTCCTCTGGGAATCCTGGCTCCTCTTCTTTCTAGGAAGCCTGACACTCTGGAAGGAACTTGGGCCGGGAGTCAAGGAGCCTGGGGGTCACCTTCCAGGCCAGGCTGCACCGCTGCCTCAGCCCCCTCCCAGTCTCAGCTCAGTGGCTGAGTGAGGGCATCTAGAGGGTCCCTGGAAAGTGAGTCAAGTTGCTTCAGTCGTGTTCAGCTCTTTGCGATCCCATGGACTGCAGCCCACCAGGCTCCTCTGTCCATGGGATTCTCCAGGCCAGAATAGTGGAGAGGGTTGCCATGCCCTCCTCCAAGGGATCTTCCCAACCCAGGGATCAAATCCAGTTCTCCTGCATTGCAGGCAGATTCTTTATCATCTGAGCCACTAGGGAAGCCCAAGAATACTGGAGAGGTCTCTGGAGCCGCCCCCTAACCATGTCAAAGACCTAGCCCCTCACATTTCCTGCCAGAGTATCCATCAGGCTGGTTCTGCCTGGAAGTCAGCCTGGAGGAGAGATAGTCCAAGCACTCTCCCTGGTGGCCAGTCATAATCAGACAGGCAGCCACACCCAGCAGCTTCCGAGGTTCATGAAAATAGTTAACAGTAGAAGCCATGACCCTAAACCCTAGAGCCTGGACAGGAGAGAATCCTGAGAGGTCAGGCTACAGCTCCCTGCTCTCCCAGACCAGGTTCCCAAAGGTCAGTGGTACAAATGGCAGGTATGGCCACTGTAAAGTTGAGTGAAAAGCACAGTAGTTTGATGTCATATGAACTTGGATTTGAATTCCCTGAGTTCTTAACCTCACCTGGAGCCCCTCATGCATGAGGTGGGCTGTTAGGACATATCCTTCAGGGCTGTGCCCTCTCTCTGCATGAACAGGTAGCCAAGGGAGATGGCAGGGGCGAGGCTGGACCAGTGACCGGAGTCCCCTGGAGGTGCTCAGCCCTTAGGCCAGTGGCTCATCCGTGGCTACACAGCACAGTCATCTGGCCCTCGGGCTGAGCTTCTCAAAGCGTGGGCTCCCTGCCTGCTGCACAGCCAGCTCTCAGTGGAGGAAGCCCCACCCAGAGGTCCTACAAGAGCACCCCCTTCTGCTGTTGGCAAGCTTGCCAGAAATATCCTGAGAGGGTCAAGATGCTAGGCAGGGTCTGATTGGTGCCTCCTTGCCCTTCCCCCAGCCCACCAGCCTCCCTGCAGGGACCCTGGGATAGGAGTCAGCCATACAGACAAGGGCCACATGGATGGACCACCTACACTGGCCCCCAAGACAGATAGTCAGGTGCCTGAGGCTGCAGGAGAGAAGAGACCCTCTTTTCTCCACTCAAAGGTGGATAGAGGAAGGCTGACTCTGTGATCCTTCCAAGAAGCTGCTCCAGGGTCAGAGAATGGACCCGGGCTCTGTTCTACACCAGGCTCCGGCCACAGTCTGAGCCTGGTGTCAGCCAGGAGGCTCTGGCTGGCCGGCTGAGGAAGCAGTCTTTGGCCGCTGCTCTGGGAGGCAGGGAGGCCAGGCCAGGCAGGGAGCAAGAGAAGGGCCTGATGCCTGGGCACCCGGGGTCTTCTCCATCAATTGTGTGTACTAAAGGGCTGGAGTTGGCCCTGGCCACTCAACAAGTGGGCTTGGGGGCCACAGCTCCTTCTCCCCATGTTATAGACCAGGGTTCTTGGCCTCCTTAATCAATAGAAATTGATTTGGTGCTGTCCAGGTGCAAGCAAGGGTTGCAGCAAAGGGCCCAAGATCGCAGCCTGTCTTGTATCCAGATCCCTGGACCCAAGGCGCCTCCCTTCCCTCTGCTTTTGGAGACAGCCTGTGGGGGCATCTCTCAGCTCTTCCCCAGCTTGTCCATCAAGGCTGCAGGGAATATGGAGACCATCTGGCCAATGATCCCGCCCCTGATCCTTCCTTTCCACTTGGTATATTTTTCAAACATTAATTTTGTTTTCTTAAAAAAGCAATTTGCTTACATGTTTCAAAATCAAAATGCTCAAAAAGGCCATATTCCGAAAAATCTCCCTTCTACCTGTGGCTCCATCCACTTTCCCCTCAACTCCCCTCCCCCACCAACACCAGGTATCTGAGTCTAAAAGAGGGCATCAAGGGACATCAGAAGTTGATGAAGAAACTGCAGGTGAAAAAAAAAATCCAGAGTCCCTGCGCTGAGCCTCAGTCCATACAAAAGCCTCTAGGATCAAGTACATCATGTCAGCCACATAAACCAGCAGGTTGATGGCTGTCAGGATGGCCAGTCGCTGGTCCCAGATGCAGAAAAAGGTAGTGAGTTGATCACTGCAGCTCATATCGCTGGACCGCTGGGGCTGCCCCCCCAGCTTCTCGTGGAACTGGTAGAGGGGCCAGACGATCACTGCCGTGAAATAGAGGAGGACGGAGAGCACCGTCTGCACCCACAGCAAACGGGGGAAGCGGAGGGGAAGCTTTTTGTCGTTGTCACAGTCACACCCATTCACGAGGAAGTTCACGGCCCCCAGGACGAAGCAGATGGCGTACACGGCCACACACCACACCAGGGCCGGCTGGTGCTGGTACAGGTCAGTGTTGCTGATGAAGGCGAAGATGACCCAGGCCAGATGGTTCTCCAGCCTCCTGAGCACACCTGGGAAGGTGGGCACAAAGCAGACCATGTCGCCGGGTCGGACATAGACCCAGGCCACTTCGATGGCATAAAGCAGAGCAGCCACGCAGGAGAAGGCGGTGGCGATGATGGCGCGGTTCTGGGCGGGGCCTGGAGAAAAGACCTGGATGTAGGAGGTGCCTGAAGATGAAGGAAGTCACGATACAGATGATGACGAAGTAGGAGGAATAAGCATGAAGAAAACCATCCCAGGAGCAAGGGAGGCGGGACGGCAGCCCACATAACTCCACTATGGAGATGATGAGGCTCATGGCAAAGCAGAGACACCAGACGAACATGCACCACTTACCCATGCCCTCCTTCCAAATGCCCAGGCTGGCCCCCAGCGAGAAGGACACGCAGGTGGAGAGCAGCTGCCCCACGCGGAGGAAAAAAACCATGATGGCCTTGGAGGCCAGGCCTGAGGACCAGCTCATGGTGATGGTGACGGTCCGGTGGTCAACGTCACCGCTGCTGTAACCTTGCTTGTTCTTCAACCAAAGCCTTGTAAACAGTTTAAACACAGCTCCGGATTTGACGTTCTGAGTTCAGATTTGGTTTGCCGGTTAAGCTCTGTTTGTGTCTCCGTTTTTTTCTCAAGAAAATATACGACCACTGACCCCTAGAACTGATGTGCTGATCTGAACAAAGTAAGGACCACACTCACCTTCTCATCCAGCAAGGCGGCCCTGGGGTTAATGTAAAGTCTCCCAAAATAGAAGCACAGCGCACCCCTGGCACACAGTCTGCGGCCGTTTCAGTTTTCTTCCTTGTATAAATTCCAGCTGAGCCTTGCGGTGTTGGAAGTTGGTTCTTTTGCGCAGTGATCCACCTTCTCCCCTGCCCGTCGGCTTGCTTAACATAAAGCTACTTTTCTTCTGCCCAAGACTTATCTCTCAGTACTGGCTTCTTCAGGGATGAGCAGTTGAGCCTGAGCTGGGTGACAATGTTATACATCCAGGCAGCAGCCAGGTCCCCGGGGTTCCTGCCCTCCCTGTCTTCCTGGGGCGAAAGGGACAGTGCGGCTAGGAAAGTCGGGCTGCCCGCTGCTCCCAGTGAAGATCTGTAGGTATTTTTCCAGCAGCTGTAAAACTTCCCTACCCCTCCCCACTCCTTACTCACAGCTTGCTTTCACTTTCTGTTGAGAGCAGGAAACTGGCCTCTGACGCAGCAGCCAACCTCTTGACCGAGTGAGTAAAAGAGCATGCATCCTGCGAGCCCACCTTCCCCGCTCTTTGGGCATATTCTTTGCTCTTTGGGACTATGCGGTCAGTAGGATGCTGCAGGAGTGGGGAATGGCTTATTTGTGACTCTGTACCACTCTCTTCCCAAGGAAGAATTGGTTTGGTTGCTTTAAATCTGTTCTGGGGGAGCCGGTGAAGTGGGGGGAGGGGTCTATATCCGTCCCTTCTAGAAGTCCACTGCCAATCTTGGCAGATTGGCAACACTAGAGCTATTACCTGGTAGGTAACCATGAATAAAATGCTTTTTTAATTTTAATACAGCCCAAGTCATGTATGTTTTCGATTCTGAAGAACAGTGGCCCTGGAATGAGCCTCTAAATTACTATTTTCCAGTTAGAATTCTTTTGTCAATGATCTGATAAGTGGGAGGCTTTCCTGTTACTCATGATAAAGATTCTTCCAACAAGGGCACCAAATTAAAAGCAAAAAGAAAATGAAACTGTGAAAAGCCTGCCTCCTTTCCAGGGGTGACTTTGCAGGCAAGGGAGGAAGAAGAGGGGGTCAGCTTTTTAGGGAACTGAATCCACACTGACCTGTATGGTTTCTGTCCTGGTGCCCCAGGCAGGGGATGCCTGGGTCTGTGCCCCCTCCCCCGTCTCTGGAGGGAGAGGGGTTCTAGTGCAGTGGCAGGGGTGGGAGGAAGAGCCTCAGCGCCCCCACAGCATGAGGAAAAAAGGTGGTATGAAGTAGTTTCTCCCTTTAAGATCCCACAGGACACTCAATTTGCCTGGAGTGTGTCCCTTACAAGGGGAGAGGGAGGGAAAGTGGATTTTCCCTAAGACAATTCCCTACAGGAGGCTTGAATCCACAAGGACAGCCAGTTGGCTGTTGTTGGACATACAGTCTTTTTTTCACCTCAGACCTACTAAACTGGAAAAAAGAAAATCCTCCATACCAAGATGATTCACAAAAAATGGTGAAAATGTTCATTAGTACTTTTTTTAACCCACCGCCCAACATGGGCTGATGCAGACATGGGTGGTGATTGTATTCACAGCGGAGGAGCGGTACCTTGACCCAGACAAATCCTAACAATTGTCTCTCGGTATTTGGCTTCTTGAGGACTGAAGAGACAAGCCTGAGTTCAGTAACACAGCCACAAGGTAAGGGGCCTCCAGAAGCTAAAAGAGGCAAAGAGGGACCCTTTCCTGGGGCATCAGAGACAGCACAGCCCTGTTGACATGTTGTTTCAAAACACTGACCTCCAGAACTGTGAGAGAATACATTTCTGTTGTTTTAAGCCACCAGGCTTGTGATAATAGCCCTAGGAAACCAAGATGAACTTCCAGAAATGAAAAATATATTATTTGTCATATATTTTTTATAGTTTTTGGAAAAACTTGCTCTAGAGCATGGTGGTCACATGGATCCCAGGATCCCTTGTCATATCCTGTGTCCCCAGTGTCTGAGACTCACTGGGAAGGGTCCACTGATCTAGAGAAGGGGGGTCAGTCCAAATACCCACAGGAGCCATGAGGGAAGGAAATAAGTAAAGGGGATGGAGAGGACTAGGGCCCCAGGAGAAGACGAGCTGCACCTGTTGGGGGTGGTGGAAAAGCAAGATGTGGTGTGTGATGATATGGTCTCATATTTATAAAACAGGGAAAAAAGATACAGATACTCCTTACAAACATGTGTGAATGTATGTACACACATGTCTACATATGATCAGAACCTGTGAAATGTGTTGAAGGCTGTACATGAAGTTGAGGACCTGGATGCTCCTGGATGGGGGGGTGGACGTGCCTGTGAGCAGGCAGGAAGCCTGGCCACACCCAAGAGAGGGAATGGGGCACTTTTGAGATGATCACAGTCCTGCTTTATGTCAATTAAACAGGAGTAGAAGAAAATGTAGAAAATACTAAACAGAGATGAAAATGAAAAATAATATAAACGGCAGAGCATTTGCTCAGCTTCACCCCACCCCAAGGGAACATAGCCCAGTGACACCAGATCTCCTGCAGCTTGAAAAGGAGCTGGAAATGTGGATTTTCAAGTGAAATTAAAACACTTTGCAGCTACCA
This sequence comes from Bubalus kerabau, assembly GCF_029407905.1. Taxonomy (NCBI): domain Eukaryota; kingdom Metazoa; phylum Chordata; class Mammalia; order Artiodactyla; family Bovidae; genus Bubalus; species Bubalus kerabau. Next base: position 20,576,121 of record NC_073642.1, read on the forward strand.
AACACAATAGAAATAAATAACACCAATTCTATACCATCTCTTTCTGAAAACACTGAAGGGACAACAAACACATCCTTGGATCACCTCCAATACAAACTGGTTTGCAACCTCTCATCTGGAGCAAGTCAAGCTTGTATGTGCTATGTCCAGAATGGGGCCAGGGCCTTCTGGGTCCTCTGTGAGGGAGGGGAGAAAGAGAACAGACAGCTGGCATGGATTGAGTGTGCCATGTGACAGGCCTTCTGATAAGCTGTTCACATGATTTCGTTAATTAAAGTAGGTATTGAACCCATTGCACAGATGGGAAAACTGAGGCTCTGGGGAGACACTTTCCCAGGATCATCCAGCTATGAAATGTCTGCCAAAGGTCCAGAGCCTCCTTGTAACTCTGGTGACCATCTCACCTCCTCCTTCTCTGCCCTTCTGGCACCTCCTCCTTCCTTCCTTTATCTTGGCCATGACCTTCCCGGCTCACTGTCTTCCAGTCCACGTGCCTGGCTGCTGGGCAGGCAGGGCTCAGCCACATCCAGGCTGTGCTCTGACAGGGGCACTGTGTCCAGGCTCACAGATTAGAGTGGAGGAAGGGTTGCTGGGAAACTCAGGCAAACCTGCTTCTTCCCAGTTGGGCAACTGAGGCCCAGAGTGGGCACATGCCTTACCCAGGGTCACACAGCAGGAACACCGATGCCTCTCCTTCCCCAAGCCCTCCCTCTGTCCCACTGTGCACAGCTGCTCAGTCATGCCCAACACTTTGCAACCCCATGGACTATAGTCCACCAGACTCCTCTGTTCATGGGGATTCTCCAGGCAAAAACACTGGAGTGGGTTGCCATGCCCTCCTCCAGGAGATCTTCCCAACCCAGGGATCGAACCCAGGTCTCCCACATTGCAGGTGGATTCTTAAAACGTCAGAGCCACCAGGGAAGCCCAAGAATACTGGAGTGGGTAGCCTATGCCTTCTCTGGGGGATCTTTCTGACCCAGGGATCAAACCAGGGTCTTCTGCATTCCAGGTAGATTCTTTACCAGGTGAGCTACCAGGGAACCCCCTCTGTCCCTGGATCCAAAGCTGTCATTTCTCCCGGAAAGGAAATTCCAGATGAGTTCTGGGAGGTTGGTGGGAATAGACTGGCAAACAGCGAGCAGGACATCCCAGCCTCCCTCAACCCAGGACCCCTCCCCACCCCAGCAGTGCCCACTGGGAGGCCCGCAGGCTCCAGGGCTCAACTGGCAACTGGGGCTCAAGGAGCTTTGTGAGTCCAGGGAGGTCCTCAGGTTTGCTCTGTGTTTCTCTTTCCAGCCTCAGCTTGTCCCAGGGTTTATTATCAGCAAAAGCAACAAGGCCTCTGATGGCAGGAAGCTGGCTGTGGCTCAAGGTGCTGGCCCTTCGGCCATGGGGGCCTCTCAGCAAATAGTCCTTTGGAAACAGGGCAGCAGTCCCTGAGGAGGGGGCGGGCTGGGAGGGGCCTCACTCCCCCAGCACTGGACCCTGGAGGAGCCCCTGTGTGAGCAGGACTGCAGCCCTGGCTGGCAGGACTGTCTTGGGCAGGTGACCTGGGCAATTCCATGGTCTCCAGGGTCCCTGCCACTCTGGCCACGTGTCCTTGTCATAGCCCTGAAACCCCTTCAGGCCCCTGTTCTCCTATCTCAGTTCCAGTCCAGGCCCCTCCTCCATGCGGAAGGTTGGCTCCATGCCTGCATCCCTTCTGGATCAGAAGACACCTACTGGGCCGCCCCAGAGCCACTGGGGCCCTGGGATCCCCCCAGTCATCTCCACTCTGCACCCCCAACCCCAGTCCTGGGAACATCCTCAGGGTTGTCCTCTCCCAGGGGTCCAGCATGGGCCTCCTCTTTCAGCTCCTGCCCTTAAAAGGGGGTCGGTCATCCGTCCATCCCCACCCCCTCCCTGGGATGCCCTGAAAGGCTCCACGTCAGCCTCAGACACAGTGTCCTTGTTCATTTCCAATCCCTTCTTCCCAGCTTGGAAGCTGCTAACCAGTCTCCCAGGCCAGGAAAATCCTCACAGGTAGGACTACTCCCAGATCTTTCCAGACTCCCGCCTGGATGGCAGTTTTGGAACTTAAGAGCTCAACTGCTATGCTATGCTATGCTATGCTAATTTATTCTGTGTTTCTTCCATGATGCTTCATGATGCTTGGAATCATGCTGAGCTGGTGGTCTCCCTTCCCCAATGCAGAAGTCACATATGAAGGCAAAATTGGGGGAGGGGATTCACAACAGTCCCTACTTCCCACGTCATCTTGTCCCCAGGGCCTTGTTCTCACCCCATGGGCTCCTCCCTGTTCAGACCTGAAGCTGCCCTCCTCCGGGTGGGGCTGTGTCTCCTCAGATGCAGCTCCTTCTAGTGATGCTGCGGGGAGGACGGGCCGGGACACATGTCTCCAGGTTACTGTGGAAGGAGGCCGTGGGCCTGAAGGTGGGTCCTGGGTCCCAGAACTCCCACCCACAAGAGACCTGCTGACATGTGGGCTGTAGAGCAAAGTGCTCAAACCCACAGCTTTGCTATTTTATTCTGGGGTTTACACTTTTATAGCCTTTTCACCTTAGTTTTCTCATCCATGAATGGATTATCAGATTTTCCTGGTGGTCCAGTAGTTGTTTCACTGAAGGGGGCACAGGCTCAAACACAGGTTGGGCAATTTCCACATACCATGCAGCGCAGCTAAAAATAATTGCATTAACAATGCAATCCACTACTTCTTTTCTGAACTCATGGGCTCAGATGTGCTCGTTATTCAGAATTTTTAAGTCAGACAGGTACATGGTGAATCTACTCTATATGCCATAACACTCGGCCTTGTGTCTCAAAGCACCTTGAAATAAACACGTTAGTGTTTTGGCAACTGAATTATAATCAAACATGTTAGTATTTTGGCAACATAAATTGTCTCAACTTTGTTCAAGTCAAAGTTTGTTACTAAACAATTAAAAACTTTTTTTTTCAATCTGGGGAGAGTTGAAACTGGGGATTGTAGAAAACCATCACTGTAACCAGAGCTTCCCAGATAGCAATAGTGGTAAAGAATCCACCTGCCAGTGTCGGAGATGCGAGAGACAGGGGTTCGATCCCTGGTTTGGAGAAGATATCCTGGAATAGGAAGCAGCTATCCACTCCAGTATTCTTGCCTGAGAAATCCCAAGGACAGAGAAACCTGGTGGGCTACAGCCTATGGAGTCACAAAGAATCAGACACGACTGCGCACATTCTTGTACCCTGTATGGCTGTAGATAATGGCATGCAGTGCAAAGAGTTAAAAAATGTGCTTAGCTTTGTGGCGAGACTCAACCCACCTTTGAGATAAGACAAGTCTCTTGACAAAGCCAAGGGTGACGGGTGGGGAGAATAACTGTAGAGCAGCTGTGCTGTTACCAAGTGTCTGGTTCTAACTCCACAGATTCTGAGCCTCAGCCATCACAGGGCCCTGTGTCATTTCCAGACGTCTGACTTAATCCACCTCCAGAGCTAGGTCTTTCTCTGATGGGTCCTCAGCAAAGACCACTGCCGTACTGGTGTCGGTGATATGCCTGACCATCACAGCACCATGTCCACCAATAGGACATTCACTTTGTCCATCTCTTTGGACACCATATGGTTCTACCTCTGCCTGCTGCAGCTGTTCTCCACTTGTGTGGCCTTCTCGCTGGTGGTCAGCATGGGCACTGGGAGAGGGGATGTAGGCAACTGGTCCATGGCCATCTGGTGCTTCTGTTTCACTGTGACCCTCATCATCTTCATTGCTGAGTTACGTAAGCTCCGGTCCCCCTTCATTTCTTCTGGTACCACCTCCTCAACACCTACACCTGCTATGCCACCCTCTTCTACCTCTCGGCCTCCATCATCTACTCCATCACCTTTGTCCAGTTGCTGTTTGGTCACCAAGTCGTGTCTGACTCTTTGTGACCCTGTGGACTGCAGCATGCCAGGCCTCTATGTCCCTCACTGTTTCCGGAGTTTGCCCAAGTTCACGTCCAGCTGTGCAACATGGAATACAAGCAGCCCGTCAAGGTTGTGCACACCCTGCTCATCGTGCTCCTCTACATCAGCGCTCTGGTCCTCTGGCCACTCTACCAGTTCTATGAGAAGTTGGGTGGGAAGCCTCAGCGGTCCAGTGATGAGGAGGACTGCACTGATGGGCTCACCGCCTACATGTGCACCTGGGACCAGCAGCTGGCTGTGGCCGTCCTGACAACAGCCAGCAACCTGCTGGTTTTTGTGGCCAGCCTGGTGTACTGGGCCCGCCAGCTCTCTGTAGGAACTAAGGCTCTGCCCAGAACTCCTGATTCCCTCTGTTCATAGGAGGTATCCTCACCAAGCTCTGACATCCTCTGACATCCTCAGTGGATGTGAACTTGGACAAACTCTGGAGACAGGGAGGGACATAGAGGCCTGGCATGCTGCAGTCCACAGGGTCACAAAGAGTCGGACATGACTTGGTGACTGAACAGCAACAACGTTGTCTGATAGTCTCTTCCTGGCTCCCTGTTGCCTTAATGGTCCAGGAGCGAGTGACGAGAATGAAGACAGAACACGAAGTCTGGTGCAATGGGTCAGGGGACCTGCAGCCTCTACTGGACTGAGGTGCAGAGTCCACTCTGAGTCCAGTTTTTATTCCTAATTGCAGACTACAAGACTTTCTTCGATCTTATCTTTCTCAAGACACGTGCTGTTTTAAGCACGTACTCCTAAATGTCGTGGACTACACTGACATAGTCCAGATCTCCTTGTTTTTACTCCAGGCCATTCCCTTCCAGGCTAGTCTCGGGAACAATCAGCAAGTACGTAGGCAGTCTTCATGCCTGGCGCCTACCCGGTGTTCCAAAGTCCATGTTTTTATGATCCCGGTCATACTCCCTTCTGGGTCTGGCCTTGGGGTTTGTAGCAAGGGTATTATTCTAAGAAAAACATGAAAGATAATCATTAACATAGTTTCTTAAGATATGTTGTTTTTCCAGATTCTACTTCTGTGGAATCTCTCAAGGCTGGGTAAGTACATTATTAGGAATTCCCAGTAAATCTCCCCCTTTTTATTTTTGCAGGCGTAGATACACCAATCGAGCAACTTCTTTCTTCAGCAGTTCTTGGATGATTTCTTTCGGTTTCTCTTATCATCTGAGGATTAGACACAAAACAGTCAAAAATATACATCCCGATATTATAGTACTAAGCAATCCTCCTCCTACAGGGGTTTAGTTTATATAAACCTTCCTCAATTTCTTCATAAGAGTTTCTTCATAAGAGTTCATAATAAGTTTCTGGGAGTAGCTGTAAGTGAGCATTCTGCATATTAGAAATAGTAGCCTGTAATTGGGAAATATCTAAGGATAGATTATTACAAACGTGTCCTCTCAAATGTTTAGATAATTGATCCCAAGTATATGCACTTTGATTACACTTATCAAGTGTGACACGAAATGAAGAGATATTCCAGTCACACTTCAGATGAATTTGTAATTTTAAATTTTGTGCTCTGTCCCCTAGTAGGAGAACCGCATTTTCCGAATCAACCAATTGTCCATTAGCTTCTGGGCCTGTGTGAGTTTGACTTCCCCAGGCAGAACTTGCATCTCGGTGCCACTGCTGTACAAATGCAGTCGTTTGTATAGTTTGATGCAGTGGCACCCCGGCTACTGCCATGGTTGTGGCTATAGCAATAATTCTCATAATAGCTACTATAAGGAGTCCAATAAACCTTTTGGAATGTTGCAGTACTTTCTTTATAACCTTTAAAAGAGCATGTGTTTCAAGGGAGCCTTCCCAAGGTCTGGTTTGATTTATTGGAAGCCATATCCCTAATCTTCTTAATATAACAAATGAGTGATTAGAATTATAAAGTGAAGAATTTAAGCAGGTACATAATTTTCAGTCCTGGCAAGAAAGTTCCTGTACACTTTCACTGATAGAAATTGTTCCTTTCAAGAGCACATAAGGATCTCTCATGCAAGCCTGAATATAAAATGTCCAATTTGTACTGGTATTAAATGTCAGTGAATAATTTGTCTTATCAGAATAATATCCATCCCAAATTTGGAATCTTTTAAGACTTAAAGCTAATTTCCAAATCCCTTCTTGCCCTCTTCCTTGATCTAATTGTGGGAAGGGGGTGACATGCCACTACCATGCCATATAATTGGATGATCTGAAGAGTGGTGAATTAGTATGGTTAAAGACTTTATGCCCCTGCCAACGCAGCCTTTTGTGAGGATAGCAGAACTGCTTTTGATGAGAGCAATTAGAGACTGCATACCCCTTAGGGGACCAGTCCCATACAATTCCATAGGAACCATTAATCAAAATTATTCCCTCAGTCCCGCTGCAACTATCCCACTGAATACGATCTTGCTTTTCAGTCCACAGCTTGTGATGCTTGCATAAAGGTCTGTCCAATTTGGTGTCATTATGGGGTTCCCTGGTGGCTCAGATGGTAAAGCGTCTGCCTGCAATGCAGGAGACCCAGGTTCAATCCCTGGGTCAGGGAAGATCCTTGGAGAAGGAAATGGCAACCCACTCCAGTATCCTTGCCTTGAGAATCCTGTGGAGGAGGAGCCTGGTAGGCTACAGTCCACAGGGGTCACAAAGAGTCGGACACAACTGAGCGATTTCACATCGGGTTCTGAGTTGTTATAAGCAAAACTCAGACCACAGAGAAGATGTAGCTGAACCTTAACATAGTTACTATTTAAGGAATTAGTGGACAGCCAGGCTTGCACAGACAATTTAAGACATCTTGTAGTTGGTCCTATACAAGTTGGCCAGGATTCATACCCATAAGTAACATTGAAGGGAGTCCCTTCCTCTTGTTTAAAAAGAGGAAGGCATGTATCTTTAGGTCCTGGTATCCAGGAAGAATAATAAACATAAACGGGGATCATAGAATCCCCCCAGTTTTAGTTTTAGTAATGGGTTTTAGTAATGGGAGGCTAGGTATATGTGCCCAATAAGTTTAATTTTTAGATTCAGCTGTTGCTAAGGGTATACTCACTGTGGTGGTGATAAGAGCCAACATGGCAACAGGCAGACTGTTAGGAGTGACAGCATTCCCTTTATTTTCTAAGATCTCTTCTGATTTCTGTGTTAATCTTTTAATTTTTTATCCCTAAGTGGGGATCTTGTTGCGATAAGTCAATGGGAGGGGAATCGTTATCTTTGTCTGTTTCAGACTCAGGCCTTTGAAACTTATTTCTTGGGGCGCAACGTTCCACAGAAAAGACGCTTTCAGATGATGAGAAGGGGTGTTTCTGAATCACCTGGTGAAACACAAGCAAAACCCCTTCCCCAGGTTATCAGAGTCCCCCTATGCTATGAACGTGTTACTGGATCACACCACCAAACAGGTGGTTTGGGGTGAATTTCTTTTTGTTCCTTTTTAAAATGTCATTCTACTGCAGTGAAATCATTATCTTGATGCAAAAATTTTAAATAAATAATTCTTTATATAATTTTTGCTGTGGAGGAAGTGACATTCCATTTCCCACCTTTTTGTTTTTGTAGCATTTCTTTAAGAGATCTGTTAGCTCATTTTACAATATCTTATCCTTGGGAATTATAGAGAGTTCATGTATGATGTTTTATAGACCAAGCCTTTTTAAAAATCCCTAAAAGTAGAACTAGTGTAAGCCGGACCATTGTCTGTTTTTATATTTTGTGGGAGGCCCATAGTAGTAAAGCAACTACGCAAATGTGAAATAACATGTTTTGTAGATTCCCCAGAGCAAGCAGTTGCCCAGATAAACTTAGAGTTAGTATCAACCATGACGTGTACATAAGCAAGCTTTCCAAAGGGTGGAATGTGAGTTACGTCCATCTGCCAGATCTGATTTGGCTTCAGGCCACGGGGATTAGCTCCCAAGGCTTCTGTTGGAGATGTGGTTATCACAACCATCTGGCATGTAGGATAAGTCCATACAATCTGTTTAGCTTGAGCCCAAGGGATATGAAACTTGGTTTTTAAATATTTGAGTTACAATGTGTCAGATCATGAAGGGCTGATGCCTCTGTAAATGCTGGGAATAAAAGGGAATTGGCTCGATCATTTCTGAGGTGGTTGGATGGCATCTCAGACTCAATGGACATGAGTTTGAGTAAACTCCGGAAGTTGGTGATGGATAGGGAGGCCTTGGATAGGGAGGCCTGGCATACTGGAGTCCATGGGGTTGCAAAGAGTCACAGACAACTGAGCGACTGAACTGAACTCTGTTAAAGGCCCTGGTAAATCAGTATGAGCTGGAGTATGAGTAATGTAGAGTGGAAACTGTTGGTATCTAATCACCTTTTGTAAATTTGTAAAAAGTGTATACAATGTGGATGGATTAGTATCCTTAATAGTTGCTATTTCTATATGTTTAGTAACATGTACAGAATATTGAGAATCAGATAAGATGTTACTTGTTTGGGGAATATTTTGTTATGTGTGTTTAATAGCCAGAATTTCTGCTTGCTGTGTAGAATATCCAGGTGTTTAAATAACTAGCATAAACGTGCCTGTATATCCTGTTTTACCTCAGCTAGTGCCATCTGTAAAAATAGGAGGAGCTGAGGGAATGGGGTTGACCCTAGTAATTCTAGACAAAATCCATCTTGTTTATTTTAAAAACTATAAGATAGGTAAATCAGGACAGTGTCTGTCGATTTGCCCAACATAGTTAGCTAAAGCAAGTTGCCAAGATAATGAGTTGTGAAGAGAATATTTTAATTCTTCGGAAGTTAGTGCAGTGCAAATAACGCAGGAATCATGTCCAGTAAGCTATTGAACATGCCCTCTTCCTTTGAGAATTATAGTGGCTATCATATCTAAATAGGGGTAATAGATTTTGTTTGTGAATTAGCTAAGAATATCCATTCAACTATTAAAGGAGTTAACACAATCAACCTAGTAGGGGAATGAGGGGTAGGGAAGACAAACAACTGGAGAGGCGCCAAAGGGTCTGTTCTGTCTATTTGGGATTTTTGTACAGCTTGTTCTATAATTGATAGTTCTTTCTCAGCCTCAGGAGTTAGCTCTCGGGAGCTATTAAGCTCTGGATTCCCTCTTAATAGAATAAATGGGATAAAGAATAAGTTGGAATCCCTAACTTAGGTCGAATCTAGTTAATATCTTCTTGCAATTTTTGTAAGTCATTTAGAGTTTTAATTGAGTCTCTGTGTATTTGTACCTTTTGTGGTTTGATTGTAGTATGCGTGACTATATTTCCTAAGTACTGAAAGGGTTCAGTGTATTGTAATTTATCAGAAGCTATATACAAGCCAGCACACCCCAAGCATTCCTTTAGCTTTAAAAACAATTCCTTTAGGCTATCAGCTTCAGGTAAGGCACATAATATATCCTGATATATGCATGAGGGAACTGTTGTCATACTGGGTGTAAAGCCTTCGTTACAAAATGTTGACAAATAGGGAGCTGTTAAGCATGCCCTGAGATGATACAGTCTATTAAAATCTTTTATGTGGCTCCTTTAAATTAATGGAAGGAACTGAAAAGGCAGATTTACGGTGATCATCAGGGTGTCAAGGACTAGTGAAAAAACAATCTTTGAGGTCAATAACAAACAAATGCCAATTTCTTGGAATCATACTAGGATTAGGTAGGCGAGGCTGCAAAGCACCCATCGGAACAATAATAGCCTTAACAGCTCTCAGATCAGTAAGCATTCTCCATTCACCAGATTTCTTTTGTATAACAAACACCAGAGAATTCCAAGGGCTAAAGGACTCAATAATATGTCCCTTGTTAAGTTGTTCATTAACTAATTCATGTAAAGCCTCCAGTTTTTCTTATTTTGGAGGCCACTGCTCTATCCACACAGGTTGATCAGTTTTCCAGTTAAGAGGTATGCGTGTGGGTAAAGGAAGATTTATATGATCAGTGGCCACTAATGAAAAGGGGGCGGTTTGAAATCTTGAGTAGTCAAAGGATAAATCTTCCTTGTTGATTTGTGCCCAGTCCCAATCCTGGTATATAACCTTGACTGAACATAATTCAGTGACTGGCCTCGCTATATTGATTTGAAGGAATGTGTATCTCAGCATGTCATTGTTCCAAGAGATCATGACCCCATAGATTGAAAGGTATATCAGCAATATAAAGTTAGATAGTGTCTGGTTGTTTATCAGGCCCTGAACAAGACAATACCATAGCACTCTGCTTTAGCCCTTGTGCCTGTCCCAGACCTACAATAGATATTGGAGCAGGCCTAGTCAGCCACACTTTAGGCCAATGTTGAGAGCTGATGATAGAAATATCAGCTCCGGTATCTATTAAACCTTGAAAGTTTTTTCCACTTATATTGACTTGTCAGGTGCGTCTGGATTCTAAAATTTTTTCAGTGAGAAAAATACCAGCCTTTCCTGTGCTTCCAAATCCCCCAGAGCTCTGCTTTTTGTCTGAATGTCCTATACCCATATAAGGTAGAATTAAAAGCTGAGCAATTCTATCCCCTTTAGAAACCTTCCAGGGAAGAGCAGTGGAGGCCATAACCTCCAGTTCTCCTTCATAATCACTGGCTATAACTCCGGTATGAATTTGAACTCCCCGGGAAGTCAGCCCTGATCTTCCTGACAATAATTCAACTGTCCCCTGTGGAAGTGGCCCCAATATTCCTGTTGAAATAACAATTGGTGTTTCTCCAGGAGTAACAATAGTATCCTGACTACTACTTATATCAAGGGCTGTGTTTCATTGGGTTGCTGGGGATAATTCCATGACACAGCATGGTAATTCTTGTCATGGTCTAGGTGTGGGTGGGAAAAGAATTTCCAGACATAAGACAGAATGAGAGGGAAATAAAGTTTATTAGAATGGGAGACACTGTTAGAACAGCAGGCCAGCTCAAGGGAGAACCAACATTGAACAGGGGTCTTTAGTCCACTTTTATACCCAGGGTACAAGGAGTGGGATAGGGGTCTTGTGGGTCATTTGCTGATTGGATGAGGCACATATACTGGGTGGAGGGAAGAGTAAGGCAAATATCTTCTCCCTATAGGGTAAGAGGGGAGACAGGTTATGCTGCTCAGGAGGACTTGAAATCCATTAATAGTTACAAGAAGAGGGAGGGAAAGATGACAAGGGTCTGGTTTTTCCATTCCTGCATTGCAAGACCCTCCTTGGTTTCATCTGCTCTTTTGTCCTTGGGTCACCATATTCCTCCCTCTCTTTATTTCTAGGGCTAATTCTTTGGCCTCTTTTGATACCCTGCTCGTGTCTGTCTACCTATTTCCCTTCTCGGGCATTTGGGAACCCAGTCTCAGGGGAAAAGGGGCGATGACCACTCTGGCTTCTTCAGGCTGTACAGGGGCGTCGTGGGGCTCTGGGTTCCCTTTGTCTGCTCTCTGTCAGGTGCATTTACGGAGGGAGATGAGAGTCCATGGAATGATAAGGTGGCTTGTTTCAGCATTGTCTGGGTGTTGGTCAGGGAATATTCTTGTCATCCTACCACTTGGAGATTTGTTGTATTCTGGAAGAAACAAACTTGACAAGAAAGTTAAAGGTATATGGCCCAAAGGTTAATAGAAGTAGAAAAGCTGCTCAGGGGCTACCAGGGAAACCAGGACCAGACATTGATTTGTGACGTTAGTGTTTCTCTAGGTACGAGAAGATGCAAGAATTTGGGCTCATAAAATCTTTACCTGAAAACATCTGACTATCTGAAGGCCGGTTCTTCTGGGTTTTTCCCAGAGCACAGAGTGCCTTATTTCTGATCTCCACCCTGACCTCCTTTCAGGCGGTGTCGAAGGTCAGCAGCTTGCAGTGGTCATGATGTAATCTCTGTAGACGCAGCTGGCAAGTACCAACTTCCGGTCAGCAGGGCCCCTTCACAGCTACATATTTGACCATGTTTGGGGGCCATTTCATGGCCATGTGTCCCACGGTGCTGGGAAGGCTCATTCCCAGGTCTAGGGAAGATTCCATTGATAGGCCACTCAGTGTACTGTTATTGGACCAGGCCTTGCAAGTAGCAAAAGTCTCTGGACCACTGTCTTACTAGCCTCTTGGTCCAGGAAAATATTCCCTCTTGTTGCTTCTTCCCATATCTAGAGTTACAATATTACAATCATTGATCTCATATGGAACTGCATATCAGCATTGTATCACAGGCTCAGTCACACATTTGTTAACGTAAGAAATAATCTTCCGAAACAAGTGACATAGAAAATAATATAGCTATAGCTAAGCGGTTATTAGTAAAATCATAAGCAGAAGGAAATGGCAGCCCACTCCAGTGTTCTTGCCTGGAGAATCCCAGGGACCGGGGAGCCTGGTGGGCTGCCGTCTATGGGGTTGCACAGAGTCGGACATGACTGAAGCGACTTAGCAGCAGCAGCAGCAAGCAAGAATTATAAGTCAAAAACTTTCATTAGGTAGAACCTGGTATACCCCAGGTCATCTGACTTCATTTGTTAAATGACTATAGGCTGGTGTTAATCTTCTGGTTGTACATTATGGAACATCTGACCTTTATCTGAAGATTGGTTACTGAGATAAGCCTTAGAAACAAACTTAGAGTGTCCTTTTTAATAACTTAATTAAATCTTTTAGCAATATAACATAACAAGGAACTATCTCAGAAGTGAGTCTTAGTAAACACTAGACCTTAATTAACAAAACTAGAAACTTAGTTTAACAATGTACAAAACTCAATATTCAGTGATTTTTTCATTATGGAGGCATTAACCCTGTAGCCAGGGAAGGCTTTAACCCCAAATAAAAATGAGGTTTGTCAGGGAGCTGGGAAAAGCCAAGCGGCCGTCTTGGATTTCCCATAGCCCTGACTCTTTGATTTTCAACTATTGTTCACCCATTTTTAATTCCCCAATTTAGGAGTAGACTGTTGCCATTTTTTAAGGACATTAGGATAGCACAAGTCTAACCGTGAGGCGTTATTTTTTGTAGAAGCAGAATGAGCTTTTACATGTACCATAATCTTAAATAACACTTATTTACTTTACTAAAGTAACAAAAGATTTTTAAAACAAATATAAATCACTTAAAGGCAAAGAAATTCATAATCTGTTATTGAAAGATTCATTCTAAGAAAACTTTGTTCTCTTAACATAGAGAGTAGACTAAATTCCAGTCTGTTATCAATTTATCAGATAGCAAACAAACAAAATTTATCAGTTAATCTTAGAAAAGTCTTTTCCATACATCTTGAAGAACTAGCAGTATTTTTCTAAAGGCATGAGAGTGAACCCATACAAGGCATGTTTAAAATCTAATTAAATTGTAATTGACAAAGTAGCCTGGTCATTGCTGTGACTTGTAACACTTTAACATGAAAACTAGAATTATAACTGACAACATTTTACCAGGACATATCAGATTTTCATGAATTTCACATAATTTCTAGGATATCTATATAAGTAACATCAACCATACAATTTAACCTGAGAAGATTCATCACTCCTCCAACAAAATTTCCCATGCAATTTAACATGTCAAATGAACTCAGGTAGTTTAATAGCTCTTTGGAATGTCTCAGGGGCCCTCTGAAGCATCCCAAAGTCAGCTAGAAGTCAAGCTATTTAGGCAGTTTTGTCAATAAATATCAGTAGGGTTTATAACACTCAGTCAGATAGAATCACATAGATCACTGTGAAATAATATATTCACTTAGCCAAAGTAACAAAGAAGATTTCAAAGGTAAACATAGAACAGATCACTTTAGAGGCAAAGAAACTTAAAATCCATTATCAAAGGCAGCTCAACATCTCAAGAAAACTTTTATTTATACACAAAACTCTTCCCTTGGGGTCCACTTTCCATAAAGCCTTCTTATCACTCTCTGTACCCATTTGTTCTCCCATCCTGGAACAGCCAACGGTAAGTCAGACCTACTTCCTTCCCCTTCATAAAGTGTAACTTCATTCCTCATACCTTCTCTACTGAACACACACATCCTACTTTGTTTAAGCAACCAAGAATTGACCTTTATATTAGCATTCTATAGATTGGTGAACATAAATACCAGTGATAATTTCTCAAAAAAATTCTAGCGAACATCTCAGGATGGCATCAAACATTATTTATTAATAGTCCAAAATCTTTAGTTTCTCTGTAAGTTAGTATTCAGTAATGAATGTTTCAGAATCTTATTTTATTTGGAAATGACCTAGCTATTCAATAAACTTCTGTTACTTAGTTTAGCACAACCCTAGAAATCCAGGTTACCAAAATCTAGAGAAACTGTTTTAGACAGACATTTTTAATCTTAATAGAGTTTATCTAAAAGCTCATATCTCGTTTACATTTTTTTTGAAGTTTTTTCACTTGAGGTACCTTCCTTGCCGACAAACCTGTGACAGATATAACAATATAACAATATTTAACTTATAATAAACCTAGGTACAATGAAAATATGCTTAATCTTAATGACTCTTAGACATATCTATATTAGATTAGCAAACAAATGTTAATACTAGGTATTTAATATTGAATATTTCCCAGTTCACGTGAATCTGAAATTCAGTTAGGTTAATTTCTCTTGCATTTAGAATTGTCTAATTTGTAAGCGCTTACTTTTCTTTAGGCCAATTAAATTAGAACTAACAACTTCAGCAATATTATAAAAAAAAAAAAAGACACACACTGAGACACACATAAATCCAGATAGACAGACAGAGATCTCATAGTTTTCTGCCTGAGATTTAAAATGTCTCTTTGAACCACCTTCCCCCTGCCACCGCTTTTTTTTGCTGAAGTTCTAATTTGCCCAAGGCTGAGGTCTTAGGCAAAGTGGGCTGTGTATTTCAGGGACATAGAAAGAGTTAACTTCAAGCTTTTCCCTAGGCAGGGCTTTTATTTATTTATTTTTTTTAGAGATGAATAACTTTTTATTTTTTATTTATTTTTTTAATATAAATTTATTTTAATTGGAGGCTAATTACTTTACAGTATTGTATTGGTTTTGCCATACATCAACATGAATCCGCTATGGGTGTACACGTGTTCCCCATCCTGGACCCCCCTCCCTCCTCCCTCCCCGTACCATCCCTCTGGGTCATCCCAGTGCACCAGCCCCGAGCATCCTGTATCGTGCATCAAACCTGGACTGGCGATTCATTTCACATATGACATTATACATGTTTCAATGCCGTTCTCCCAAATCATCCCACCCTTGCCCTCTCCCACAGAGTCCAAAAGACTGTTCTATACATCTGTGTCTCTTTTGCTGTCTTGCATACAGGGTCATCGTCACCATCTTTCTAAAGTCTATATATATGCGTTAGTATACTGTATTGGTGTTTTTCTTTCTGGCTTACTTCACTCCCTATAATAGGCTCCAGTTTCATCCACCTCATTAGAACTGATTCAAATGTATTCTTTTTAATGGCTGAGTAATACTTCATTGTGTATATGTACCACAGCCTTCTTATCCATTCATCTGCTGATGGACATCTAGGTTGCTTCCATGTCCTGGCTATTATAAACAGTGCTGCAATGAACATTGGGGTACATGTGTCTCTTTCAATTCTGGTTTCCTCGGTGTGTATACCCAGCAGTGGGATTGCTGGGTCGTATGGCAGTTCTATTTCCAGCTTTTTAAGGAATCTCCACACTGTTCTCCATAGTGGTTGTACTAGTTTGCATTTCCACCAACAGTGTAAGAGGATTCCCTAACAAGCTAGTTGTTTCTAATTGCACATGCAAAAAGAACCGGTTTTGCAGTTTCCAAGAAAAAAAATTTTTGTTTTGGAGTCTAAAGAATATCATGGCCATCCTGTGTCAAAAAGTCATCTTTCCTTTCTGTAGTCATAGTTTTACACCTAAATTATAGACCAAATATGCTCAAATTGACTCTGATATCAGGGACAGATCAGTTGATAAAATTCTTGGATTGTCCCTCTGGTGGGAAGTGAGGTCTTTGTCCCATCAGAAGAATCTGAAGGGTTAAGGAAATTTGCAGGAGTGGGGGGAGCTTGATCCTTCCCCACCCTGAGAAACAGTAGTTAGCAGGGAACTCTTTAGGATGTTTAGGAGTGGGGGAAACTTGGTTCTCTCCCCACCTGAGAGATAAGCATAGAGGACAGTTTTGATCCTTCAGGCTTTTGAATATAGGAGAAAGACCTGGACCAAAGGGAACCTCAGAATTCTTTCCTAGAGATCATGTGGATATGAAAGGTCGAGTAGGGGTTGCCTAGGAAATCTAATGGAGAGAGACACAGCAGGGGACAGGAGATAGGGAGGCAACAGAAAGACACATGCAGCATGAGTCCCTCAAATCCATATTCTAACTGAGGGCCATGAAAGACTGAACGTAAGGAAATTCTGAGTCCTTTCTCTGCTTTTGGCAAAAGCTAGTGTGCCATTCAGAGGCCATTTTTTGGGGGGGTCCCCCAGTTTGTATTGAGGCAGGCCTTTTGCAGGGTCAAAATTTTCCAGTTTCTGAGAATGTAGCCAAGGGGTGAGTCTGAGAGAGGCTCCCGAGACATACCAGAACCCATCCTTGGCCTATTCGCCATAGAAAGGGGGTTCTGAGAGTCACCGAAGGCAAAAAGCCGTCACTTTTTGTCTCAGTGACGTCCCCGTGCGATTATTGGCACAAAAATAGCCGACCGTCCCAACAGTCGCGTACAACAGTGAGAGGTGACCTCTGAGAACTGTGCAGCTAAGGCACCACGTGACCTGGGCAGAGAAAGACAGAGATCCCTGGGAGCAGCTGGGTGACTCACCATTGGGCGATTCCCTGAAACATGGAAGGCACTCTTGGGATGGCTCAGAGGCAACACCGAGGCTCCTGTAAATCAATCCGGACCGAAAGGGGAAGAAGTGAAAGTGACAGGGGAGAAGGCTGAGGAATCCGCTTTACAATGCTATGAGGGAGGCGGTGGCCAGGGGACAATGGTCTGTCCCTGCTTTGCTTCGACCACTACGTGCCTGACACGGTGCACGGAAGTTGTCTTGCTGGGGGCGGATGCCCTTGTGGCCTGATCCGCTCCGCGACCCTCTTAGTGGACCGGCTCACGGGAGTCTGCATGTGGCAGGCACCCTAATGGCTTTTAAGAGCCTGAGCCGTGCCCACACAACATTGGTTGGCCTAGTCCTCAGTTGGAAAGAAGACAAAGAAGAGACCCTCACCCACTCGGGTGGCAGCTACTGGGGCTCAGTGAGCTGTGGGGCCCTTGGAACACACCAGAGGGTAACCCTGGCCAGAGTTCCTCAGTTGCTTCCACAGCACTTGCCTGTTTGCAGAGGGTCCCTATGAAAAAGGAGAAGTGAGGAGGTGAGGAAGAGACCCCAAGTCCCCATATAGGCCACCAAAAATGTCATGGTCTAGGTGCTTGTGGGAAAAGAATTTCCAGACATAAGACAGAATGAGAGGGAAATAAAGTTTATTAGAATGGGAGACACTGTTAGAACAGTGGGCCAGCTCAAGGGAAAACCAACATTGGACAGGGCTCTTTAGTCCACTTTTTAACCAGGGTACAGGAGTGGGATAGGGGTCTTGTGGGTCATTTGCTGATTGGATGAGGCATGTATATTGGGTGGAGGGAAGAGTAAGGCAAATACCTTCCTCCTATGGGGTAGGAGAGGAGACAGGTTATGCTGCTCAGGAGGACTTGAAATTCATTAATAGTTACAGGATGGGGGAGGGAAGGACGACAAGGGTCTGGTTTTTCCATTCCTGCATTGCAAGACCCTCCTTGGTTTCATCTGCTCTTTCATCTTTGGGTCACCACGATTCTGACTGTTATTGTTGCTGGCAGGAGTGGTTGGGGAAGACATCTGTGGAGTCTGAACAGGACAGGCTCCCTTGTTTGATGGGGCTGGGAGCTTGCCCTGGGAGCCATTTCCCAAAAGCGGGGTGCCATCCTTATGAAATTTAGAACGACACTGATTTGCCCAATGATTTCCTTTTTTACATTTTGGGCAGAGGCTGGGGACATTCCCCTTTTGTGAATTACCTTTTTGAAAATTCCCTTTTTTGAACTTACATTCAACCCTAGTATGTCCAGGTTTCCCACAATTAAAACAAGTGCTGGGGAATTTAGGAAGTTGTAATCTAGCCATAGCTTGAGCTAATAAATCCGCTTTAAAGGATTCAGTTCCCACTCCCTGGCATAGCTTAACATAATCATTTAAACTAGCTTTTCCTTTGAAAGGGTTCATTACTTTTTTGCAATCAATGTTAGCATTATCGTAAGCCAACAATCGTAATAAGACATCTGCTGCCTTGGCATCTGTGACTTGCTGGGAGATTGCCTCTTGTAATCGGGCAATAAATTCAGTATAGGGCTCCTTAGGCCCCTGGACAACTTTTTGAAAGGAAACAGAAGTCTGGCTTTTTGACTCTATTTTCTCCCAGGCCCTCAAGCAACACCTTCGCAATTGTTTTATGGCTTGATCATTCATACGTATTTGATCTTGCACTCTCCCCCATGGACCTATCCCCATAAGTTGTTCCAAGGAAATAGAGATATTATGAGTTTGATTGTGTGCAGCCAGAGTCTCAGCATGATCCTGCCACCAAGTTCTGAACTGACGAAACTCCCCTGGGGTCAAGACTGTTTTTGCTAATGCCAACCAATCTGCTGGAATGAGGCGATTACTCTCTGCCACACTCTGAACTATTTCTACTGTGAACGGGGAATTTACACCATAATTTTGTATTGCTTGTTTTAATTCCTTTAGGATTTTAAAAGGAAAAGGCTCACGAACAGCCTCATAGACTCCATTAGGGTTGTTAGGATCGACACCAAGAGCTACCCTCTCATGAATAGTCATAGGAAAGGTAGTACAAAAAGCCTCTAAATCTCCTTCCCGTTGTGCTTGTAAAATTCCTTTCTGTATGGATGAAAGGTGAGGAGTGGGCATAGGCTCTCCACTGAAAATGTTTCCTGCAAAAGCAGGTGGTAGGGATGGAGAACAGTGGGAAGGAGGTGGAGAAAAAAATCCCTCATCACCCTCCTTGGGAGCCGAGGGAGCGGGTTTTGCAGATGGCTTGCCCTTTCCCTCTGGCTTCACATACTCTGGACTTTGAGGCTTTTCAAAAGAGTCATCATCACTTTCATCAGAAGAATCAGAAGTCTGTAAAAGTTCCAGTACTGACTTAATTAATGCCCACGTACTCCAAATAGAAACAGGGAGTGGAGTTCCTTTCGCATATTCTTTCTTTAACTCAGCTCCAACCTTTTCCCAGGCTTTTAAAACTAAGGTCCCTATTGATGGGAACCAGCAGCAGTATTTATCCACTGCTTGTAACAATTCTAATAATTGCCCTTCACTAATAGAAACTCCTCCCGCTTTCAAGAGCTGTCTTAATAAACAAATATACGGGCAATAGTGCTCTGCACTCTCAACATTTCCCATTTTAACCCCAATTAAATGCCTGAAAGACTTACCAGTGGAGATTTTCAGAGGCCGCTCAATCGTCCCAGGTTCTGCGTCCCTGTAGATTCACTTGCACTCGTAGAGGTCTTTTGCTCTGGCCCCACGTTGGGTGCCAATTGTTGCCTCAACCGTCCAGGAGCAAGCCACGAGAATGAAGACAGAACACAAAACCTGATGCAGTGGGTCAGGGGACCTGCAGCCTCTACTGGACTGAGGTGCAGAGTCCACTCTGAGTCCAGCTTTTATTCCTAATTGCAGACTACAAGACTTTCTTTGATCTTATCTTTCTCAAGACACATGCTGTTTTAAGCACATACTCCTAAATGTCATGGACTACACTGACATAGTCCAGATCTCCTTGTTTTCACCCCAGGCCTTTCCCTTCCAGGCCAGTCTCGGGAACAATGAGCAAGTGCGTAGGCAGTGTTCATGCCTGGCGCTGACCCGGTGTTCCAAGGTCCGGGCTTTCATGATCCCAGTCATACTCCCTTCTGCGTCTGGCCTTGGGGCTTGTAACAAGGCTATTATTCCAAGAAAAACATGAAAGATAATCATTAACATAGTTTCTTAACATATGCTGTTTTTCCAGCTTCTATTTCTGTGGAATTTCTCAAGGCTGGGTAAGTACATCATTAGGAAGTCCCAGTACAGCTCCCTCTCGCCCTCCTTTCACCCTTCCTCACTCTCCTTTCTGTTCCCTTCCCTCCTTCTGCTCTGTCTCCTTCTGGGTTTTGTGTTTCCCCACACCCTGTTTTGCCTTTTTCTCTTGGTGCCTCCATCTTTTCTGCATTTTCTGTTTTTTGTCCTTTATCGGGTCATCCTTGGTTTTCTCGTCTCCCGTGTCCTGACCACCTCTCCCCATTTTCCTTCTTCTGATCCATCAGGACCTGAGACTCCTTCCTTCTCTGCCCACCGCCCCTCCCACCTCCTAAGGTGCTGACTCCACAGCACACAGCCCTCTGTGCAGCTGTTCACACCCTGGGCCTCCAGAGGGGCCTCATTGCCAAAGCGTGTCTGTCCCCTTGGGGGTGCCTTAGTTGGTGTCTGTGTCTGGCTTTGGGGGTGGAGGGATTGGAGCCTGTCTCAGAGGAGAGGGATGTACTGTGTGTCTCCCCTTTAAGTTAAAACAAAATCTCTGCTGCTGCTGCTGCTGCGAAGTCGCTTCAGTCGTGTCCGACTCTGTGCGACCCCAGAGATGGCAGCCCACCAGGCTCTGCTGTCCCTGGGATTCTCCAGGCAAGAAAACTGGAGTGGGTTGCCATTTCAAATCTCTGGAGGTCAATAATTCCCAGTGGGCGAGAGTCTTGAAGCAGAGACCCTGGGTCCCTGGGCCCCACCTGGTGCTCAGCCCCACCTGAGATTGGCTCCAGGATTTTGGCAGGCTCATTAAACACTGGCTGCCTAGAGGGCATCTTAGAGGAAGCTGGAGATGAATGCCTTCCATCCCAATACTCTCAGGGGAATCAAAAAAAGGAGCCAGTAGAGAACCCCAAGGTCTTGAAGACACCCGTCGGCAGTGTTGGTGAGGGGCAGTGATGTAGCCCTCCTGTCTCAGTGATGGAAACATCATGTCCTGCCTCTGCAGGGAGAAGAGCATGGCCACTGCAGCCTTAGAGGTGATGCTAGCCTGGAGTTTTTTTTCTTTTCTCCTGTTCAAGGGGTCAAAAATTGCTGGGTGACTGTTTTTAAAGGGGAAGTCTCTTTTCAAATTTTCCTGGGCAGGTGGTTTAGGGGGTGAAGTTTGCTGCTTCCGTTGTCATAGGAATCGCAGTGCCTGGCTGTGAGGCGACACTCGTGTGTTTCTGTGTGCCAGGTGCTTTCTGCTTCTGCTTCCTGTTTCTCTGAGCCTCAAGCGTAATACGATCTATATCAGTGTATATTATTTTTTAAAAATTTCTGAAGCTTCCGGTTCCCAACAGCCCCTTTAGTTAATCACAGAGAAGAACCTTGTCCCTTCTCCCATATTGATAATGTCCTTTGTAATCTCATTGTAATCTCAATAGAAAGATGGAAGGAAGAAAAGAACTCTGCAAGACAAATTCACATATACTAATGCCCCAAATTTGCTCACAGCAGAGACAGAGGTCAGAAGGGTCCTAGCCAATTTGCACCCTCACCCAAACCTAGGTTTCTGGGAAGCACTGCCACTGATTCCCCACCCACACCTGGACCACAGCCAGGGGTTGCGGCCCAGCCTGTGACTCAAGAGGTTGGATCCTACTGAGTGCCAATATCCTGTCCCCCTGATTCTTAAAGGGGCCATGGCAGCACCCGGATGCCTCTCTTTAAAGGTGTATGCCTGTGTGCACACTCAATGTGTGTGTCTGTGTGTGTTTGTATGTGTGTCAGAGTATATGTGCCCACTGTTCCCCTGCACTGAGATAGGCAGCCCTTTACAGTAACTGGTGGCTATGAAGGCCCCACAAGTCTCCCATGGACAGAGCAGTCTGGTGGGCTACAGTTCTTGTGGTTGCAAAGAGTTGGACGTGACTTAGTGACTAAACGACGGCAACAACTACGGATAGGTGAAAAAGCAACAGGAGGGAGCCATTTCCTCAGGACTTGGGCCCAGACCACCTCTTCTCTGGGAGCCCTTTCAGCCTCATAAACAGTCAGACGACTTTAAGACTCCACTTGGTCAACAAATACTACTGTGCACCGAGTGAGTGTGTGCCGGGTGCTGATCTAGGCACTGGACAGAGAGCAGAGAACAGAACCAAGAGTTCCATCCTCATGGAGCTTGCACTCTAGTACAGGAGACGTGCACATCAATATATAATATCAAGTCAGTGAGTGGTAAATGCCACATAAAAGGAACACAGGTGAGAAGTTATTGGAGTGCCTATGCTGGGGGGTGGGGGGCAAGGCTGCTATTTTAGGTAGGTGGGCAGGGTAGATATTTAAGAAGATACTGAGTGAAACGAATAGGCTGTATAATGACAACTCCCCAATTCCTGCCTCCGGAGCTGATTTCTCTTGGGATCCACAGTCACAGCCAACCACCTCCTGATCTCTGCTTCTGGATGTCTCAGGACACGTCACACTCAACATGTCCAGTCCCATCTCTTCAATCCCCCGCCCCCAACACACGCTAATCCTTCCTCATCTTTCCCATCTCAGTCAATGGCACCACCTTTCCAGATGCTCTTCACAAAATACTTGTGAATCCACACACTCGTCTTCATCTCTAGAGCCACCTGAGGGGATCCATCCATCCCCTCACCTGCACTCCTGCCATAAGCTTCTAGTTGCTTTCTCTATTTCCATCCTTTCCCTCAAAGTCTGATTTGGAGTAAAGTCAAAGTAAGATACTTTGAAGGCTTCTGTTTGCTCCCTTAGGCTGGAACACAGATTCCAAAACATCACCTCCAAAGCCCTGCAAGTTCAGGCTCCTTTCTACCTCTCCAGCCTCCTCACCTCCCTCCCTCCAAACACTGACAGCTGCTTCCAATTCCTCTTTGTTATCTCAGGGCCTTTCACCTTACATGTCTACACACCACCCAAACCTGAACTGAGACGAGAATTCAGCCTGGCACACAGTGGTCAGTCCTGTGTCAGTCAATGCCACTCTAAGCCTCAGTTTGCTCATCCAGAAAATGGAGATAATAGCTTCTGCTTTTAGTCATAAAGGCTGTTAACTGCACCTTGAAGAAAACATCTGTGGCCACTTAAGCAGAGAATAACTGTACTAGAAGGATGCAGGATAGTTTGGAGAATCATTAGGGAGGGACCAGCCTGACTACAGGCTGAGACCAGGAAGGAGGGGTGCTGGGCAGCCAGGTCAGAGCCAAGGGCAGCGGGTCCAGGCACCGTGGTCATTGGAAGCACACACTGGACGCTGCTGCAGGCCCCGCAGAAGGAATTCTGGTTTGTCTTTGTCTCTGTGTATCACCTGTTCTTGTGTGTCCAGGCCCCACTTATGGGGCAAGTCAAATATTTATCTGGCCTTTTAAGATTCTTATTGAGGGTGAGGCCCAGTCTCTCGCCAGGACTCACACAATGAGTTTGTTCTCAAATATGGCAGGAAGTTCACATTCTCAGTGGTTCCCCTCCATGGCGACATCCATCACACAAGGCCAAGTGTTGTTAGGAATATTAAATGAGACAAAATATGACTCAGCGATTCTCAAAAATTTCCCCAAATGGCAGAAGGATAGAATGTCTCTTGGTCAGGAGGCTCATCCTGGAGCCTGAGCTGTAAGCTTACATTATATTCATTTAACAAACACTTGCCATGTGCCAATGGGGTAGTTATGGACATAAAAGTTATAAGAGGTGTAGCACTCACTGCATATCAGGTACTGCTTTAAATTCATTTGTTCCTTCCAGCAGCCCATGAACTTTGTACTCACTGTCTCCATTTTCACAGGTACAAAGAGCTTAACTGGCCAAGATCATACACTGAGTAAGTGGCCAAGCTGGAATTTGAACCCAGGCACTTGAGTTCAGGATATTAATTTCTGATTGGCATTGACTTTGTACCTTATATCCAAGAAAGAGAGAGTAGTCAACATTTTCTCAGCAGCAACAGACTGACTAGGTGACTTACTACCTCCATATCATTTCATCATAAGGGATATTAATAGTATTATCCCCATTTAAAAGATGATGAAACCGAGGCTCAGACTGTATATTACATCATTTGCTCAAGGTCACAGAGCAACTCCCTGACAGTGTCAGGATTTGAATAAAAGTCTGTCTGCCTGCAAAGCTCAGCAGGTAATAGAACCTCAGGAAATGCTGAGTCACTTCCCTCTACTCTCCGGTCCAAGAGTCATGTCCTGGCTTCTGTCTGTCCTGCTCTGATCGCAGTGCCCCACTCAGAGGTCCTGCAGCCGCACTGCCATCTCAGCCAGACCAGTTCCTGTTGACTAGCCAGCCAGAACATGCCAGAGAGTGTGGAGACCTTATACAGGCATTAATTAGAGCCTCACTGCCTTCTCCTCAGCTCACATGACTCCCTACAGGCACCTTCAGACAGGAGCCAGCCTCACAGACAAGGGCCGCACGGATTGGTAGCCGGCACTGCCACCCCCAACCAGGGTGGACAGCCAGGTGCCTGAGGCCGCAGGAGAGAAGGGTCGCTCTTCTCTCCACTCAAAGCTGGACTGAGGAAGTCATCTTCATGATTTTCCACGAAAAGCCAGAGAATGGGAACAGCTGTGCCCCGGGCTGTGTTCTGGATGCAGCTCAGGACACAGTCTGGTGGGGCATCAGCTGGAGTTACTCTGTGCAGAGGAGGCTCTGGCCAGCTGAGGAGGGAGCCTCTGGCCGCTGCCCCAGGAGACAGGGAGCCCATACCAGGAAGGAAGCAAGGGAAGGGCCTGAGGCTTGGGCACCGGGCAAATGGGGGATGTTCTCCATCAACTGTTTGTGCTAAAGGGCTGGGGAG
The DNA here is from genome assembly GCF_029407905.1 of Bubalus kerabau. Lineage (NCBI taxonomy): Eukaryota > Metazoa > Chordata > Mammalia > Artiodactyla > Bovidae > Bubalus > Bubalus kerabau. The sequence goes on from NC_073642.1 coordinate 20,600,855, forward strand.
GCCCTGGTCATGCAGCAGGTGGGCTTGGGGGCCACAGCTCCCCCTCCCCAGATTCCTGGACCCAAGGCACCTCCCTTCCTTCTGCCTTTGGAGACAGGCCTGTGCGAGCATCTCTCAGCTCCCGCAGCCGGTCTGCTTTGGAGTCAGAACCACATGTGACTGTCGCCCGGCTATGGCCCCTGATCTACCTCGCTCTCCCTCTGGGCTTCCCTTTCTTCTTCCCCTGCTGAGATCAGCCCCTTTGTTCTCTCAGCAGAAAAGACTGTGTTTCCTAAAGGAAACAGGAGCTCCTCAAACAGGACGAGAGCATCCAGGCTGCTGAACTGGATTCTGAAGAAGAGAAAGTGAAGAATGTGCAGGAACAAGGGAGTCTGGGAGACCTCAGATGGTGGGAACACCTGGAAGCAGTTTATTTTTGAAAAAGCATCATTGGAGAGTTGGACCACTGGGAAGTGACTGAGAAAACTCATGTTGTGAGAGAGAAATATGTTCACTGCCAAGCAGAGGTCGTGGGGAAGGAGGGTCTGTGTAATCAGGAAGGATGTGACCAATAAATCAATAAACTGACCAATAAACCCAGCAGCCAAGAGGAAAGAAACAAGCAGAGAGGGTGGACCGAAGGGAGGGCTATACTAAAGAGAGGACCTTTAAATTTCCATTTGAGCTCCAAAGTGAAGAGACTGGACCTTGTCTTGGAATTGTGACAAATGAGCTTTAACTCCCCAGTGGGTGGGATGGAGCAACCACCCTCATGAACCATAGGCTTGGACAGTGAGTCTTTCTGGTGAGCTGGCCCTCGGCAATTCTTTTACTAAAGCATAGCCAGAGAAGGCAATGGCAACCCACTCCAGTACTCTTGCCTGGAAAATTCCATGGACGGAGGGGTCTGGTACGCTGCAGTCCATGGGGTCGCTAGGAGTCGGACACGAAGTCGGAGCGACTTCACTTTCACTTTTCACTTTCATGCGTTGGAGAAGGAAATTGCAACCCACTCCAGTATTCTTGCCTGGAGAATCCCAGGGACAGAGGAGCGTGGTGGGCTGCCATCTATGGGGTCACACAAAGTCGGACACAACTGAAGCGACTTAGCAGCAGCAGCAGCAGCAGCAGCAGCATCAGCGGCGGCATTTCCCTCCTCCTGGGAAGTGAGGTCCCTGGGCTGTGTGTGTGTATTCAATTTGGATCAGGGAAGTAGTAGAATATGAGATTCCTGCCACAGACTTGGGGAGATCAATGCATATTTATTTTTGTGGATGAAAAATTAGTCAATATTCAACCTAAGAAAGAAATGTAAATTTGATTCTGGTCAGCCTGAGGATTGTGACTAGGGAGACAGCCTCTCAGGGAGCTCTGAGGACTGTTCTGAGGAGATAAAGAGGGGAGGACAGTGTGTATGTGACTTGGGGGAAGGGGGACATGCAACCAGCACACAGCTCGGTACAGGTTACTGCTCTTCAGGAGGAGCAGATGTCTTGATTAGTGGTTTTAGTGCTTTTCTGAGTATGGGAGGATGCAAGAAACTTGGTCCATAAAAAAGTCTCCTGAAAATATCTACGTTTCTGAGGGCCAGTTCCCAGAGCACAAAGTACCTCATCCTGACCTTTTCCATGACTTCCTCTCAGGGCAGATTTTAGGTCAGTGAGCTGCAGTGGCTAGTGACTTGATTCTTGTAGAACCTGGTGGTGGGCAACATTCTTTATCACGCAATCTGCTCCGTTTCTGTCTTAATTTCAATCAAGATTTGGCAGAAATTTTGACCATTTTGTCCCAGGGTGCTGGAATGCTCACTCCCAGGCTGGGCAAGGATTTCACTGATAAACCAGTAAAAGGGCAATTACTCACCTAGTCCTGTTAATAGGAGCCTAATCATCCGGACCACCTGTCTTACTAGTCCCTCAGGCTCTGGGAAGTGGCTCCCTCTTGGTGCTTCTTCCCCAGCCTAGTCACACCATCACAATCATGGTTGTTATAGAACTGTATATGAGGTCAAGTGTTTCAGTTAACTGGTTATTATCATTTTTGTCAGAGGCTCAGGGACACATTTGTTAATGTAAGAAACGATGCTCTTGTAAAATGGGAGAATACAAGTAATATAGCTAACGACATTAATAAAGTCATAGGTAGGCAGTATCAAATAAAGATACAAGGCTGAAGTTAGAGGAATAAAAATTGATCTTTATGGTGGTTCAGGTATTTCTGCCTTTAGGAGGGCTGGTTAACACATACCACAGATGCACACTGAACCCTAGAGGGGAGGCGGGAGGTCAAAACAGGCAGAGAAAGCTTTTAAAATGTTTATTGTCTTGCCTGAAAATATTAATTTTGTTTCATTGCTTCTTAAGATTTATCTGCCATGGGGACTACCTCCTGGAGCCCTCCCCATCCATCCCACCTGCCCCTGGGTGAAGATCACACGCTTCATCCCAGTACAGGAGCAAGGGGCAGCAGTGGGGGGCCTTCCCCTCCCCTCCCCCACAGCTCTGCTTGCCTGGCCCCTCTGGCCCTGGTGGCACCCGGATGCTGGGCTCTGGGGCTTTGTGGCTGCGAACAGGCGAGAAACAACACCTTTAAATACAGTCATGTAGGGTGGGGCCCTTTAAGAGCTAAGGGGACAGAAAGTCTAGTGTTGGGGGCACAACAGTTAGTCATCTGGGGCTGGGCCATGCCCCCAGGTCCTGGGGAAAGGTGGGAGTGGAGACACATTGGGAAGGGCTCCCAAAGATGGGGGTTTGGGTGAGAATAAAAATCTGCTCAGTTTTTCTGAGTTCTAAGAAAATTTGGGGCAATTAGGCTATGGCTGGTTTGTATTTTTTTCTTTTATATTTGTATTGAGATTTTAAAAAGAACATTATAGATATGGGAGAAAGGACAGGCTTCTCTCTATGAACAGCAAGATTTGATGGTATCCAGAAATTCCAGAGAATTAAAAAATATATGTATATTTACATTTATTTAGACCAAAAGATGTGTGGGTCCCAGAGAAGCAGGAAGCAGCATCAGAAAACAACTGACACACAGAAACACACGTGTATGCAGTACACACTCAAGCAATGCAGTTTCCTCAGCTATGGCATCAGCAATACCCACCCACCCAACACCACCCCCCAGTAAAAATTTGAAAAGAAACTTTCCATATAAATATACAGTCACCCAGTAACTTTTGTGCTTGAGACAATAAAATAGAAAAGAAAAAAATCCCAGGGTCACATCAGCTTTAAGGCTGCAGTGGCCATGCTCTTCTCCCTGCAGAGGCAGGACCTGCTGTTTTGATCACTGAGGTGGGAGGGCCATGTCTCTGCCTCTCACCAACACTACAGACAGCTGTCTTCAAGACCCTGGGGTTCTTCACCAGCTCTTTATTTTTTTATTTCCCGGAAAGTAGTTGGGATGGAAAGATTTCGTCCCTGGATTCCTCTAAGAAGCCCTCTAGGTAGCAGATGTTTAGTGAGCCTGCAAAGATTCTGGAGCCAGTTTTAGGTGGAGCTGAGTACCAGGTGGGGTTTAGGGACCCAGGGTCTCTGCTTCAAGACTCCTGCTAGTGAAAATTATAGACCTCCATAGATTTTAAGTTAAAGGCAAGTGCACTGAGCATTCCTCTCCCATGGGAGATGAGGGCCTGAATCTCTAGCTGCTGCTGCTGCTGAGTCACTTCAGTCATGTCTGACTCTGTGCAACCCCATAGACAGCAGCCCACCAGGCTCCCCTGTCCCTGGGATTCTCCAGGCAAGAACACTGGAGTGGGTTGCCATTTCCTTCTCCAATGTATGAAAGTGAAAAATGAAAGTGAAGTCGCTCAGTCGTGTCCGACCCTCAGCGACCCCATGGACTGCAGCCTTCCAAGCTCCTCCATCCATGGGATTTTCCAGGCAAGAGGACTGGAGTGGGGTGCCAATGCCTTCTCCAGAATCTCTAGCTACCCACCCTCATCCCCAGCCCTTCCCCCCACATCTCCAAATAAGACACTGCCAGGGGGACAAACACACTTTGGCAATGAGGCCCCTCCGGAGGCCCAGGGTGTGAACAGCTGCACAGAGGGCTGTGTGCTGTGGAGTCAGCACCTTAGGAGGGGGGAGGGGGCGGTGGGCAGAGGAGGAAGGAGTCTCAGGTCCTGATGGATCAGAAGAAGGAAAATGGGGAGAGGTGGTCAGGACACAGGAGACGAGAAAACCAAGGATGACCAGAAAGGGGGCAAAAAGCAGAAAATGTAGAAAAGATGAGAGTGGAAAAAAAGAAAGAAGCAAAACAGGGCTTGGGCCAACAAAGAAAACAAAGACAGAGCAGGAGGGAAGGAAATGGAAAGGGAAGGAGATGAATGGGGAAGGATGTGAGAAGGGAGAGAAGGAACCAGGAAGAGAACATCCCGAGCTCAGTGAAGAAACTGCAGGTGAAAACAGAAATTGGGAGCCCCGGGGCCCGTCCTTAGTCCCTACAGAAGACTCCAAGACCAAGCACAGCAGGTCAGCCAAGTAAATCAGCAGGTTAGTAGATGTCAAGATGCCCACAGTCCAACTTTCATCCCAGATGCACAGAGCAGGTGAGTTTTTTAATCACAGCAGCTCACATGGCTGGACCTCAGGGGCTGCCTGCCCAACTTTTCTTCAAAGGTGTAGAATGGCCAGAGGACCAGAGAGCTGGTGTAGAGGAGGATGGAGAGTGCAGTCTCCGTCTATAGTAAAGGATGGTCCACAAATATGTGTGTTTCATTGTCATCCTTGAGAAACAGGGTGGACATGGTCCCCAGGGAGAAGCAGATGGAGCACAGGACCATTTGTCTTACCATGGCAGAAGTACACTGGAAACAGGTGTCACAGTTGACAAGGATGCTATAAGTGAGAGCAAGAATGACACAGACCAGGAAGATCAACAGGCTCCCAAGCACATCTGGACCAGCAGGCACCAAGCAGGATGTATCACCAGTCAGGGCACAGGTCCAGGCCACTTTGGTGGCATAAAGCACAGAACTGATGAAGGAGAAGGCAGTGGCAGTGATGGCCTGGTTCCAGGTGGGACCCTGGAGCAAGAACTGAACATAGTTTATGGTGAAAATAACGAGGCAGCAAAGGGCAAAATAGAAGGCATAGTGGTAGAGAACATCATAGCAGGACAAGGGGAAGTGGGATTGGAGCCCACACAATTCCACTATGAAGACAGTGGAGGGTCCCACCGAAGCAGAAGCACCACAGGATCACAGACCAGTTAACTGTGCACTCACTCCAAGTGTCCATGCTGGCCACCAGCAAGGAGGGCACGCAGGCGGAGAGCAGCTGCCCCAGGTGGAGGAAGAAGCCCGCAGTCCTGGAGCCCAGGCCTGAGGAGGTTCTCGTGGTGATGGTGACGGTCAGGCAGGTCACCAGCACTGGAGGTGTAACCTTGCTTATTTTACAATAAAATCTTGAACTACACAGCTCTGGGTTTTGATGGACTGGTTCAGTTTCACTTTGCCTGTTTTGTTCTGTTTCTTTGTTTTTGTTTTTCCAGGAATATATGGCCACTCACCCCTAGAGCAGATGTGCTGATTTGGACAATGTAATGACCACAAACTCAGGTTCTCAGTCCACCAAGGCGCCTTATGTTTAATGCAAAGTCTCCAAAACTAGAAGCACGACACACCCCCAGCACACATCCTGCAACCATTTCCTGTTTCTCTTGTGTAAATCCCAGCTGAACCTTGCAGTCTTGGGCGTCGGTTACCACCTTCTCCCCTAGTTGCCGGCTTCCTTAAGATAAAGTAACTTTTCTTTCATCCAACACTTACCTCTCTGTATTGGCTTTTCAGCAAACGAATCAGAGCCTGGTGACAGTCAGAGCCTTTGTGCAACCAGGCAGGAGTCAGGTCCCCTAGCCTCTGCCCCTCTAGCTACACTTGAGTTGATGAGCGGGCTGCTGCTGGGAAGGTGGAGAGGATCTACAGATAAGTTTTACAGCTGCTAAACTCATTAGTTTCTGGAATTTTCCTATCCCTCCCCACTCATTGTGGACAGCCTGTTTTCAGTTTCTGTTGAGAGAAGGAAACTGGCTTCTGAAGGAGCAGCTGAGCTCTTGACTGAGTGAGTAGAGGGTCGTACACCCCGGAAGCCCCCATTCCCACCCATTTGGACATAATCTTTGCCCTTTAGAACTCAGACATAAAGAATCTGCCAGCAATGCAGGAAATGAGAGTTTGATCCCTGGATTGGGAAGATCCCCTGGAGAAAGGAATGGCAACCCACTCCAGTATTCTTACTGGAGAATCCCATGAACAGGGAAGCCTGGCAGGCTACAGACCATGGCGTCACAAAAGAGTCGGACATGACTAAACAACTAACACCTTCACTTTGGACACCGCAGGAGTGGGAAATGATTCACTTGCCACTCTGTACTAGTCTCTCCCAGAGAATTAGTTTGTTTGTTTGTAATCTGCTCTAGAGGACCAAGTGATGTGAAGTGCAATGGGGGGTGGGGGAGGGGTGTCTTTATCCATCCCTCCTAGAAGTTCACTGGGATGCATCTTGACAGATTGGCGAAACCAGAGCTATAACCCTATAACCAAGAAAAAAGAGGTTTTTAAATTATAATACAGCCTGGCTCACATATGTTTCTGATTCTGAAAAGCAGTAGTCCCAGGTGGGTCTCTAAATTACTCCCCTATTTTGCAGTTAGAACTGATTTGTCAGAGATCTGGTTAAGTGGGAGGATATTCCATATTGAGCCTTTCATAATAAGGATTTTTCCAACAAGAGCACTAAATTAATTGTACAAAAGGGAAAGTAAAGTGTGAAAAACCCGCACTCTTTACAGAGGAGTCTTTGCAGGCAAAGGAGGGAGAAGAGGGGCCAGCTTCTTAGGGAACTGACTCCACCCCGACCTCTGGGGTTCCTATCCCGATGGCCCAGGTAGAGGTTGCCCCGAGGTCTGTGCCCAGCTCCCCGAGTCTCTGGAAGAAGGAGGGGTCCTAGTGTGGGTGTGGGGCACAGCCTTAGCGTCACCACAGCATGAGGAAGAAAGGGGGTCTGAAGTAGTCTCCCCCTTTAAGACCGTCAGGTCACTCAGCTTGGCGTCAGTGTGTCCTTGAGGGTGGGTAGGGTTGGATTTCCACTAAGACAGTTCTCTGCAGGAGGACAGCCTGGTGGCTATTATTGGACTTACACTGTTTTCAACCTCAGACCTACTAAACTGGACAATTGCCAATCCTCTTTACAGAAATTATCCACAAAAAATGGTGGAAACGTTTATTATATTTTTCTACCCACTGCCCAGCATGGGCTGATGCACAGATGTGGGTGATGACTGTGTTCACAGCAGAGGTACAGCACTTTGTCCCAGGCAAAGCCCAACATTCATCTCTGTGTTTGGCCTCTTGAGGAATGAGCAAACAAGCCTGAGTTGGATAACACGGCTAAGGGGTCTCCAGAAGCTAAAAGAGACAAAGACGGACCTCCCCTGGGGCATGAGAGACCACAGTCCTGCTGACACCTTGTTTCAAAGCGCTGACCTCTGGAACTGTGAGAGAACACATCTCTGTTGTTTTAAGCCACCAGGCTTGTGATAATTCACTGCAGTAACCCTAGGAAATCAAGATGAATTTCCAAAAATAAAAAGTATATTCTTTGTCATATTTTTTTTTAAAGTTTTCAGAAAAGCTTGCTGACCTCCTGCCCTAGAGCATGGTGGTCACATGGATCCCAGGACCTCTTGTTATCTCCTGTGTCCCCCAGTGTCTGAGACTCACGGGGAAGGGTCCACTGATCTAAAGAAAGGTGGTCAGTCCAAACACCCCCAGGAACGAGGAGGGAAGGAAATAAGTAAAGGGGATGGAAAGGACCAGCTGCACCTGTCGGGTGTGGTGGAAAAGCAAGATGCTGTGTGCATGATATTGTCTCATGTCTATAAAATGGAAAAAAAGATATAGATACTGCCTAAAACCATATTTGTGTGTATGTACACATGTTTCTACATATGATTTCAGAGCCCATGAAATGTGCTGAAGGCTGTACATGAGGTTGAGGACATGGATGGAAGGGTGGATGCTCGTGTGAGCAGGAGGAAGACTGGCCATGCCTAAGAGGGGAAACCAGGACATGGGAGATGATCATACTCCTACTTTATATCAATTATACATGAGAAGGGACTTCCCAGGTGGTACTAGTGATAAAGAACCCATCTGCCAATGCAGGAAACGTAAGACATGGGTTCAATCCTTGGTCAGGAAGATCCCCTGGAGAGGGCAACACACTCCAGTATTATTATTATTTTTAATTTATTTATTACCCCAGTATTCTTGCCTAGAGAATCCCATGGACAGAGGATCCTGGTGGGCTACAGTCCATAGGGTTGTGAATACTCAGACACAGCTGAAGCAACTTAGCATGCATGCATACATGAGAAGAAGTAAACCACACAAAAATATGAATGGAAAACAATATAGAAGCCATCCACAGTACAATCCACAATCCCTTTTTTCAAACCCTTTTTTTCTAAGGGTCTGAAAGCACCTTATAAACAAACATATTACTATTTTTGCACTGAACCTTTGAATATTCACACTAAGTGAAATAAATAAAGACTCTAAATTTTCTCCTACCATCTTGTTGGGGCTTCTCCTTTGCCCTTGGATGTGGGGTATCTTTTTTGGTTGGATCCAACATTCTTCTGTCGATGGTTGTTCAGCAATGAGTTGCCAATTCTGGAGTTCTCAAGGGAGAAAATGAGTGCACAACCTTCGACTCCACCATCTTGTTATCGACTCCTGGAATGGGCAAATTTAATTCAGATTACCATTATACGTACTACTGTGGGCAAGAATCCCTTAGAAGAAATGAAGTAGCCATCATAGTCAACAAAAGAGTCCAAAATGCCATACTTGGGTGCAATCTCAAAAATGACAGAGTGATCTCTGTTCGTTTACAAGGCAAACCATTCAATATCACTGGGATCCAAGTCTATGCCCCAACCACTAATGCCAAAGAAGCTGAAGTTGAACGGTTCTATGATGACCTACAAGACCTTCTAGAGCTAACACCAAAAAAAAAGATGTCATTTTCATCATAGGGGACTGGAATACAAAAGTAAGAAGTCAAGAGATACCTGGAGTAACAGGCAAGTTTGGCCTTGGAGTATAAAATAAAGCAGGGCAAAGGCTAACAGACTTGCCAAGAGAACATACTGGTCATAGCAAACACTCTACTCTTCCAACAACACAAGAGATGATTCTACACATGGACAACACCAGGCAGTCAATACAGAAATCAAATGGATTATATTCTTTGCAGCCAAAGATGGAGAAGGCCTATACACAGTCAGCAAAAATAAGACTGGGAGCTAATTGTGGTTCAGATTATGAATTTCCTTATTGCCAAATTCAGACTTAAATTGAAGAAAGTAGGGAAAACCACTAGACCATTCAGGTATGACCTAAATCAAATCCTTTACGATGATACAGTGGAAGTGACAAATAGATTCAAGGGGTTGGGTCTGATAGAGTGCCTGATGAACTATGGACGGAAGTTCATGACATTGTACAGGAGGTAGTGATCAAGACCATCCCCAAGAAAAAGAAATGCAAAAAGACAAAATGATTGTCTGAAGAGGCCTTACAAATAGCTGAGAAAAGAAGAGAAGCTAAAGGCAAAGGAGAAAATGAAAGCTATACCCATCTGAATGCAGAATTCCAAAGAATAGCAAGGAGAGATAAGAAAGCCTTCCTCAGTGATCAGTGCAGAAATAGAGGAAAACAATAGAATGGGAAAGACTAGAGATCTCTTCAAGAATATTAGAGATACCAAGGGAACTTTTCATGCAAAGATGGGCACAATAAGACAGAAACGGTATGGACCTAACAAAAACAAGGTATTAAGAAGAGGTGGCAAGAATACACAGAACTATACAATAAAAGAACTTAATGACCCAGATAACCATGATGGTGTGATCACTCACCTAGAGCCAGACATCCTGGAGTCCATAGTCAAGTGGGCCTTAGGAAGCATCACTACAAACAAAGCAAGTGGAGGTGATAGAATTCCAACTGAGCTATTTCAAGTCCTAAAAGGTGATGCTGTTAAAGTACTGCACTCAATATGCCAGCAAATTTGAAAAACTGTGGCCACAGGACTGGAAAAGGTCAGTTTTCATTCCAATCCCAAAGAAAGGAAATGCCGAAGGATGTTTAAACTACCATACAATTGCACACATCTCACACGCTAGCAAAGTAATGCTCAAAATTCTCCAAGCCAGGCTTCAATAGTATGTAAACTGAGAACTTCCAGATGTTCAAGCTAGATTTAGAACAGGCAGAGTAACCACTCTGGTGGTTTCAAATTGCCGACATCCGTTGGATCATCAAAAAAGCAATAGAGTTCCAGAAAAACATCAGCTTTATTGACAATGCCAAAGCCTTTGACTGTGTGGATCACAAAAAACTGGAAAATTCTGAAAGAGATGGGACTACCAGACCACCTGACCTGCCTCCTGAGAAATCTGTATGCAGGTCAAGAAGGAACAGTTAGAACCGGACATGGAACAATGAACTGGTTCCAAATTGAGAAAGGAGTACATCAAGGCTGTATATTATTTAACTTATATGCTGAGCACATCATGTGAAATGCTGGGCTGGATGAAGCACAAGCTGGAATCAAGATTGCCGGGAGAAATATCAATAAACTCAGATATGCAGATGACACCATCCTTATGGCAGAAAGTGAAGAGGAACTGAAGTGCCTCTTGATGAATGTAAAAGAGGAGTGAAAAAATTGGCTTAAAACTCAACATTCAGAAAACTATGATCATGGTATCTGGTCTCCTCACTTCATGGAGAATAGATGGGGAAACAAAGGCAACAGTGACAGACTTTATTTTCTTGGGCTCCAAAATCACTGCAGATGTTGACTGGACCCATGAAATTAAAAGCCGCTTGCTCCTTGGAAGAAAAGCTATGACAAACCTAGACAGAGCATTAAAAAGCAGAGTCATTACTTTGCTGACAAAGGTCCATATGGTCAAAGCTATGGTTTTTCCAGTAGTCATGTATGGATGTGAGAGTTGGACTATAAACAAAGCTGAGCACCAAAGAATTGATACTTTTCAACTGTGGTGTTGGAGAAGACTCTTGAGAGTCCTTTGGACTGCAAGGAGATCAAACCAGTCAGTCTTAAAGGAAGTCAGTCCTGAATATTCATTGGAAGGACTGATGTTGAAGCTGAAACTCCAGTACTTTGGCCACCTGATGAGAAGTGACTCATTTGAAAAGACCCTGATGCTGGGAAGGATTGAAGGTGGGAGGAGAAGGGGATGATAGAGGATGAGATGGTTGGATGGCATCACAGACTTGATGGCCATAAGTTTAAGCAAGCTCCAGGAGTTGGTGATGGACAGGGAGGCCTGGTTTGCTGCAGTCCATGGGGTGGCAAAGAGTCGGACACAACTGAGTGACTGAATTGAACTGAACTGATAAATTTTCTCATGTCTGTTCAAGTAGATTCTCTAGCCAAAGGAATTTATAAAAGTTCTTCTTTTCTTTTTGGAGTCTTAAAATGTTGGGATTACAGATAAGGGCCACATTCCACTGTATCTCCGAAAATAATGGCACACAGCCAAAGAGAAAAGAAGTCTTTATCGCTTGAGGCAAAACCAACTGGGCTGTGAGGTTTGGAATGGGATAGTCTTGACAGAGTCAGACACGACTGAAGCAACTTAGCAGCAGCAGCAGCAGTCTTGTTACAAGGTCAAGGGTGATGGGTGGGGAATATAATTCTGGAGCTGTTGCCCAAGTGATTGAATTATTGGTTCTAACTCCACAGATCCTGAGCCTCAGCAGTCACAGGCCCCCGAGACTTTTCCAGGCATCTGATTTAATCCGCCTCCAGAGTGTACGTTGGCTGCTGGGTCCTCAGTGAAGACCACTGCCATGTTGGCAATAGGACTTGCCTGACCATCACAATATCATGTCCACCGGTAGGACATCCCCAGAAAAGTGTGGCTTGTACATTGTGTTCAGCTGCCTCCGCATGCCACAGCTGGTCTGCATCATCTCGGCCTTCTTCCTAGCGCTTGACATGGGGATTCGGTGGGGGGACATAAGTAACCGGATCATGTTCAGCTGGTGCTTCTGAATCATTGGTACGCTCACCATCGTCATACTGGAATTATATAGGTTTCCGACCGACTTTCCTTTCTGCTGGTACAACTTCTCCATCACCTATGCCTGCTACGCTGCCCTCATCTGCCTCTTGGCCTCCATCTTCTACCCCATCACCTACATCAAGTTCTTGCCTTAGGATGCCAGCCAAAACCGGGCCATCGCTGCCACTGTGTTCTCCTGCATCGCATGTGTGGTTTATGTCATGGACGTGGTCTGCGTATGGGAATGCTGCAAGCGCAAGGAGATCCCCTGCTACGTGCACACCAGGCCAGGCCTGCTGAAGGTGCTGGAGACCTTTGTGGCCTGTGTTATCTTTGTCTTCATCAGCAACACCTCCCTGTACATAGACCAGCCAGCCCTGGAGTGGTGCGTGGCCGTGTATTCCATCTGCTTCATCCTGGCAGTTGTGGCCATGCTGATGGACCGGGAAGAATGGGAGAACAGGCTGCCCATCTCCTTCCCCGTTTTTCATCTGGGACTGAACTTGCTGTCTATCCTCCTCCACTTCACTGCTCTGGTCCTCTGGCCGCTCTACCAGTTTGATGAGAAGTATGGCGGGCAGCCCCAGCAGTCCAGCGATGTGAACTGCATTGATAGAACTACCAACGGCATGTGCGCCTGGGAGCAGCGCCTGGCTGTGGCCGTCCTGACAGCCGCCAACCTGCTGACGTACATGGCCGACCTGGGGTACTGGGCCCACCAGGTTTCTGTAGGGACTGGGGGTCAACCCACAGACTCCTGATCCTCTCTGCTCACAGGAGATCTCTACTGAGCTCTGACATCCTCTGATGCCCTCTTCCTGGCTCTCTCTCCCTTCTCACATCCTTCCCCATTCATCTCACTCTCTTTTCTGTTTCCTTCCCTCCTTCTGCTCTGTCTCCTTCCTGTCTTATGTGATAGCCCCCATTCTCTTTTGCCTCTTTCTCTTGCTTTGCTCATCTTTTCTACATTTTCTGCCTTTACCCCCATTCTGACTCTCTTTGTTTTCTCACCTTCTGTGTCCTGACCACCTCTTCCCATCTTCCTTCTTCTGATCCATCAGGACCTGAGACTCCTTCCTCCTCTGCCCACCGCCCCTCCCACCTCCTGAGGTGCTGACTCCACAGCACACAGCCCTCTGTGTAGCGGTCACACCCTGGGCCTCCAGAGGGGCCTCATTGCCAAAGGATGTCTGTCCACCTGGGGGTGCCTTAGTTGGTAATTGTCTGTGTGTTTTTTTGGAGAGTGAAGGCAGGTGGTAAGTCACTGGACACTCTCTCCCAGTGGAGCGTTGGAGGCTGGTGTGCAATGTGCCTCCCCTTTAAATTAAAAAAAAAAAAAAAAGTCTCTGGAGATCAGTAATTCCCAGATGGCAGACTTAAAGCACAGACCCTGGGCCCCTGGGCCCCTCCTGGTGCTCAGCCCCACCTGAGAGTGTCTCCAGAATTTTTGCAGGCTCACTAAACACCCACTCCCTAGAGGGCATCTTAGAGGAAGCCAGGGGTCAATACCTTCCATCCCAGCTATGCTCTGGGGAATCACAAAAGGAGCTGGTGAAGAACCCTAGGGTTGTGTTGGTGAGGGGCAGCAATGTGGCCCTCCTGCCTCAGTGATCAAAACTGCAGTCCTGCCTCTGCAGGGAGAAGAGCATGGGCCCACCAGCCTTAAAGTGATGTTAGCCTGCTTTTTTTTTTTTTTTTCTGTTCTCGTCTTTTTTCTGATTGGGAGGGCAAAAATTACTGGGTGACTCTGTTCTTAAAGGGGAAGCTTCTTTTCAAATTTTCTTGGGCAGGTTGTTTGGAGAGGGGAGGGAGTTGCTGTTCCCATCGTCAAAAGAACTGCATTGCTTGAGTGTGCAGTGACACACAGTTCTTTTTTTTTTCATAAAGAATTTTTAAAAAATTATTGATTGAGTTTTCGCTGTGCTGAGACTTCGCTGTTGTGAGTGGGCTCTCTCTAGTTGCGGAGCACTGACCCTAGGGCACACAGGTTTCAGTAGTTGTGGCCCACGGGTTTAGTCACTCTGCTGCATGTGGGATATTCCCAGACCAGGGATGTGCCCTGCGTGGCAGGTGTACTCTATCCACTGTGCCACCAGGGAAGTCCACATGTGTGTTTCTGTGTGCTGGTTGCTTTCTGCTGCTGCTTCCTGATTCTCTGGGACTCCAGCATAATGTGATCTATAAAATGCATACAATTTTTTTTTTATTCCCAGAGCTTTTGGTTCCCATCAGCCTCTGCTGTCAGTCATTGAGAATAGCGTTGTCCCTTCTTCCACATTCATAATGTAGCTTTTCAACCTCATAAAAGCGAAAGAAAAAGACAAAGACAAAAAACTCCAGAACCAAATCCACATAGTCTAATTGCACCCAATTTGTCTAGAGCTCCGAAGGTTCTAGCCAATTCCCACCCTCACCAAAGCTAGGTTTCTGGGAGCCCCTCCCACTGACTCCCATCCACAACTGGACCAAAGCCTGGGGGTGTGGCCCAGCCTGTGACACAAGAGCTTGGGCTCCACCCCAGTGCCAGCATCTTTTCCTCTAACTCTTAAAGGGGCCATGACAGCACTTGGATGCCTCTCCAGAAAGGTGTGTGCCTGTGTGTATGCTCAGTGCAGGTATGTGTGTATACATGTGTGTGTGACCATGTGCTTCCCTGCATTGAGACCACAGCCCTTTACAGTAACTGGTGGCTGTGAAGGCCCCTCAATCTCCTGTCCTCAACCACAAAGCCTCCTAGAGTCACCAGGGCCAGAGCAGCCAGGCAAGCAGAGCTGTTGGGGAGGGGAGGGGAAAGACCCCCTCTGCTGCCCCTCACTCCTGTACTGGGATGAAGTGTGTGATCTTCACCCAGAGGCAGGTGGGGTGGAGGGGGAGGGCTCCCAGGAGGCCGTCCAGATCATGGCGAAATCCTAAGAAGGACTGAAATAAAAAGTGTATTTTAAAGCAAGATAAGAAAAATTTAAAAATAAAAATTTTCTCTGTCTTTTTTGGCCTCTTCCCTCCATTCTAGTATGCTTTGTGCATCTGTATTATGTGTTAACCAGCCCTTATCAAGGGCAGAAATACCTACTCAAACATAAAGTTGAGTTTCTCTGGTGCATGCATGTAACTCCTTAGAAGGTACTACTACTTACTTATTTAGGACCTTATTAATGTCACTAGCTGTGTTACTTATTCTGCCTGTTTTACAAGACTCTTGTTTCTTGCATTAACAAATGAGTGATTGAGCCTATAATAAACAATCATCATAACCAGGTGACTTGAAACGACTGATCTGATGTAAAGTTCTATAAGATCCATAATTCTAATAGTATGACTCTGGATACAGAAAGGAAAGAGGCAACAAGAGGGAGCCCTTTCCTGGAGCTGACAGACTAGTAAGGCAGGTGGTCCAGAGGATTTGGCTACTGTTACCAGGAGTGGGTGAGTAACAGCGCATTCAGTGGCCTAACAACAAAATCCTGGATTGATTTTGGAAAGAGCATTCCTAGAACCCTGGGACAAATTGGCCAAAAAAGCCTCCCAAACTTTGTTTGAAATTAAGATCAAAAGGAAAGGAATTGTGCAGTAAAGAATGTCGCCCACCACCCGGCCGTACAAGAATCAAGTCATTAGCCACTCTGGTCACTGACCTATAGTTGATCCTGGAAGGAATTCAGGGGGGAAACTCAGGATGAGGCATTTTGTGCTCTGGGAAAACCGGGAGAACCTGCGCTCAGATAGTGATAGCTTTTTAGGAGAAATTTTTATGAACTCTGTCCTTGCATCTTCTCATACTTAGAAAAGCATGAAAGCCTTTAGCTAAAGTAGTTTTGCTTGGGAACAGCAGTAAGCCTCTTCCAAGCCATGTGCTTCTTTGCATGTTCCTCTTCCCCCAAATCACATACATACTAATCTCCTGCCTTATGTCTTCAGAACAGTTCTTAGTTTACTGAAAAACTAGGACCTGGGTTATAGTTGTCAGGTTGGCTTGAATAAAGTTTTTGGTTTCTTTCTTAGATTGACTAGTGATTAATTTTTTTTCATTGAGAAAAGCAAGTGCACATTTACCCCTGTAAGTCTAAGTACAGGATTTTCACATTCTTCTATTTTCCTAAATCAAATTGAAAACAACCCTGGGAACTCACTTCCCGGGAAGATGAAGGTGCCTCTCTGCTTTAGTGAAAGAACTGCCCAGGGTGGGCTCACCTGAGGGGCTCATTGTCAAAGCCTCATGGTTCTTGAGGGCGGCTGCTCCATACCCCCTGCTGGGGGGTTTAGCGTCATTTGTCACAGCTCCAAGGCTGGTCCAGTCCCCTCACTGTGGAGCTCAAAAGAGAGTGTAAAGGTCCTCTGCTTAGTCCAACCCTCTCGTCGTAGAGGAGGAGCAGCTGGACCCCAGGGAGGGGCAGGATGTGTCCAGAGTCATCCTGTGTGTGGCAGAGTCAGAGTCAGGACCAGGTGTCCTGTCCCCAGGCCAGCTGTCTGTCCACAGCCCCACGCTGCTTGTGACAGGTGTGGTAGCAGCATCCTCCAGGCTGGGATTCTGCCCCGTCCACCCTCATTCTGCTTAAACCTGCCCCATCCCCCCGAGGAGGGCACTCACTGCTGCTGAGTCAGTTTCCTCGTCTGCTAGAGGGGGGAGGGGTGCCAGAGACCCCTGGTCCCTCCCAGCCCCGCTCTTCCGGGGGCCCTTGGACTTGCCAGTCTTGGAGACTCAGACGTGGAGATGGAAGCCCCTGTGCCTCCCCCATGACCATGCTTCCGCCACTGAGAGCTGGCTGTGCAGGAGGAGTAGAGCTCGAGATGGGGCTGGTGCCACGGCACATGCTACCCTCTGGGTCCTGACGCTCGCTCACCTCAGCACCTACCTGGGAGGTAAGGAGGTTTCCCTAGCTTTTCCGTCCCCTGGGGACATCCAAACCCCAGAGCCAAAGCCAGAGGTTGAGTTAGAGATTTCCTTCAGGAAAAGTTTTCCTTTGTGAATCCTGGTTCCTGTCCTTTTGAGGAAGCCTGAAGCCCTGGAAGGAACTAGGGGCTAGGAGTCAGGGAGCCTGGGGTCACCCTCCAGGCCAGGCCGCAGCAAATACATCCCCAAATACATCTTATGGATGAGGGGCCTGGTGCCATTCTCTGAGTTTTAAGACATTCCATTCTTTCATTAACAGACTGCTCAATGGCACCCCAGTCCAGTACTCTTGCCTGGAAAATCCCATGGATGGAGGAGCCTAGTCGGCTGCAGTCCATGGAGTCACTAAGAGTCGGACACGACTGAGAGACTTTCATGCATTGGAGAAGGAAATGGCAACCCACTCCAGTGTTCTTGCCTGGAGAATCCCAGGGACAGGGGAGCCTGGTGGACTGCCGTCTATGGGGTTGCACAGAGTCGGACATGACTGAAATGACTTAGCATAGTGATTATATAACATCCAGCTAAAAATTAGCAGGGGGGTACTCTTTCTGCCTGCTTCTGTTACGTATGTCAGAAGCTTTCTCTTTTATACTTTAATAAAACTTTATTACACAAAAGCTCTGAGCTATTAAGCCTCATCTCTGGCCCCGGATTGAATTCTTCTCCTCTGGAGGCCAAGAATCCCAGCGTCTTTTCGTGGTTCAGCAGCAACCTATCACCAAGGGCTTTCCCTTGGTGGCCACTCACAGCCAGACAGGCAGCCCCACCCAACCCAACAGCTTCCAAAGTTCATTAAAATAATAATAATAACAACAGCAGAGTTCATGACCCTAAACCCTAGAGCCAGAACAGGAGAGAACCCTGAGAGGTCAGGCTACACATCCCCACTCTCCCAGACCTGGTTCCCAGGTGGTATCACCTATGTCACCTGGTTCAGTGGTACAAATAGCAGGCATTGCTGTTGTAAAGCAGCACCCCCTCCCCCCGCCCAACCCCCTGAGTGAAAAGCACAGTAGTTTGGTGTCATGAAAGTGAAAATGAAACTGTTAGTCGCTCGGTCGTGTCTGACTCATTGCGACCCCATAGACTGTAGTCTGCCAGGCTCCTGTGTCTATGGAATTCTCCAGGCAAGAATACTGAAGTGAGTTCCCATTTCCTTCTCCAAAGTTTGAACTTGGATTTCAATCCCTTGGGTTCTTAACCTCACCTGGAGCCCTTCATCCCTTCAGTGGGCTATTTAGGACATGTCCTGCAGGGCTGTGTCCTCTCTCTGCATGAACAGGCAGCCCAAGGAGATGGTAGGGATGAGGCTGGACCAGTGAAAGGAGTCCCCTTGGAGGTGCTCAGCCCTTAGGCCAGTGGCTCATCTGTGGCTGCACAGCACAGTAGCCTGATGTAGGCAGCACTTCTCAAACATGAAGTCTGTGCCTCCTGCACCCAGCTCTCAGTGGGGGAAGCGCTGACACGTGGGAAGCACAGGCTGGTGCTCTAGAGAGACCCCAGTCAGCCCGCCTGACTCCGTGTCTACCTCTGTGAGCTCAGGGTCCTGTCCATCAAAGGGCTGAGGAGGAGGCTGAGGTCCCCCATAGGCAGGGAGCCCAGCACCAGGCTGGGGGTGGTGGGGACCCATAAACAGCACCATCACCCCTGATCCTAATAAAGGCAGAGCCACCCCTGCTGCTCCTCTGGACCCCTGACCTAGCTGGGCCCCCCTACACCTGGGGTCGATGCTGCAAATGCTGGGTTTTCTCACTGAGGTTGTGATAGAAGGAGGCATGGGAGGTGATGTTTGTTGAGGCGCTGCTTTGTGACTGGTTCTGGGCTCCGTGCTTCACACGTGTCATCTTTCACAGTCCTCCAGTGACCCCAGCCTGGCTCCTGAGCCCCTGCTCTGTCCTCCCCAGCAGACCCCTGGGAGCAACTCCTCAGAGAGCAGACCTGGGACAACCCAGGAGCCCTGCTGTCACCTATGGCTCTACTCATATCTGGGCAACTCCTGCCTCAGTCGTCTCCTCTGTGAAATGGGGACAATAGTCCCGACTCCGTAGCCACCATGGAAACAACTGGGCTCATGCTGATCTCTGCTCTAGCCTGTTCAGGCATCCGCATGGAGGTCACTGCCTCCTGCTCTTTGCCCTCAGTTCTGAAAAGAGCAGGTCAGGGTCCACTCCAGGCAACAGGGAGAAGGGAGAGCTGTGCTTCTCAACACCCTTCGCCTTTCAGTCTCTTCTTCCCAAGCCCTTTAGCTGCCCCACTCTGCTTCTCCAGGTTAGTTCCCCAGCCCCTCTTCTCACCATCCACCCCCCACCTTCTCTCTGCTCCGTTGCTTCTGCCATCCTGTCCTGGGCCAGGGGGAGGGTGCGTGTCCCCACATTGTCCTTCATCTCGGTTCACAGAACACATGCTCTTGTGCCCTTCTCAAGCCCTTGACATCCTGGGGACAGTCTGCTGCAGGGCAGGAGGCTCCACGAGTGACTCCGCTGTCCTGGGTGGTAGGAACCAGTCCCTGGAGACCAGGATAGACCCAGCAGGATGGCAGCGGGAGGAGAGGAAGGAGGAACAGCTTGTGGGGAGTCTCCAGTGTGTGTGGGGTGGTTGGGGAGTGCATCTGGCATGGCAGTCCTGGCTGGGATGTGCTCTCACCTGAGCCTGTGGGAAGACATTTGTGCGTCCCCTCCTGCCCCGAGGGGGCTGCGTGTGAACCTAGAAATGGGGAGGATGATGAGTGTGGTCAGGACCTCTGCTCCAAGGCTCACCACCCCCAATGCCTAAGCGGTTGACCCAGGAACAAGTGAGTGACCCCAGACTGATGCTTGTCAGGACTGAGAATGCAGGCTGCACTGGGCAGGTAGCTCTCAGCCCAGCTGATGGTGTCTGTGAAGAAACACTGGCCTGTGGGAACATGTTTGGGGCTGTGTCTGGACCACAGGACACCAGGTTGAGCCCTGAACCCTAGCCCACCTCCCACCTGCCACCTGACTCCTTTCACCTGGGCCACGGACCCCGTCCTAGATGTGCCCAAGGACAGAGGAGTCATAGTCTGGAAAGCACTGCTCGGAGAGTTGAGTCCCTGGTTTATACACACAAGGCTTTCCCCCTGAAGTTTCCAGCCAGGATAAATCCAGTGTCACTTCCACATGGTGACCTGTCACCCATCTTCACCTCATCCTCATGTCTCCATCTCAACCCTGAGTTCTTCACCGTCCAGGTTACAAGGCCCCAGTTTCTTCAATACTTTCCCCTTATGTAGAACCTGACCCCATTTCCTTCTGCCCCACCACCCACCCCAATATTGGCCTCCTCCTCCCTTCTCTGCTCACTTTAATTTAGTCACATCTGCAAAGATCTTTTTCTTTTTTTTTTTTTCAAATAAATAACATTCACAGGATATGGGAGTTGACAAGGTTATCTCTCCAAGAAATATTTTCCCAGCCTACCAGAGGGACTGATTGTTTTTAAGGAAATAGGTATTTTTAGACTATTTCCCAAGGGGAAATTCAATAAGAAATTAACAAGAGCAGAAAAGAAATTGCTAGATAAAAATGAAATTGACCTGAATCAACCTGTATGAATTTTTAGTGGACTGTTTCAGGAAAGTCAGTAGGCCAATTTTGTATCAAAACCTTATTTTCTGTTATTCCCTTATCACCTCGATTAGCAAAAACACTGAAATATCCATGTAGATTGTGTAAAGTTCAAGTGTGGCAAGGAAACAATGTGGAAAAAGATATTTTAGGTAAATGTAAATTCATTAACTAAAGCCCAGATTGCAAATTTAAATTCTGAGAAACAGAATTTGGGGTAATAAACATCACAAGGGACAAGGAGATAGTTTTTGTATTGAGAAAGTGAACAAGAAGACATAACAAGCCCAAACATATATGCACCTAACTATATGGCCTTGGAATATATGAAGCCAGGGCAGTCAGCAGAGCTTTATAAAATATTTATTCATTTATTTGGCCTCATCAGGTCTTCGTTGCATCACGTGGGATCTTTGGCTGTGGTGCATGGAGTCTCTAGCTGATGCACATGGGCTTGCTAGTTATGGCATGCAGGCTTAGTTGCTTTGAGACATGTGGAATCTTACTTCCCCAACCAGGGATTGAACCCACATTCCCTGAATTGCAAGGTAGATCCTTAACCACGACCACCAGGGAAGTCCCCAGTAGAACTTTCTGCAATGATAGAAATATTCTATACCTGTCTTGTTCAATACAGTAGCCTCTAACAACATGTAGGTATATGGTGCTTGAAATGTGGCTGGTAGGACTGAGGACTTGCGTGTTTCAATCTATTTAATTTTATTTAGTTAAAAATTAGGGGACTTCCTTGGTGGTTAAGACTCTGCACTTCCACTGCAGGGGGCACAGGTTCAGTTCCCGTTTGGGGAACTAAGATCCCACATGCTGCATGGCTTGGTTAAAATAAATAAATAAATAAAACAAAAGGATATGATTAAAAAAATTAAATAGCCGCATGCATCTACTGTCCAATATACTGCACAGAAGAATTGAGTTCATGAAGTAAGTAACTCTGAAGTGATAATCACAAGTTTCTTCACATTAATAACCTTTACCCTCTTTCTCTTTATTTCCTGTTCTGACTCCAAAACAGTTGGACCATTCAGACTGTTTGATAACAAGTTAACGTATCTCCTATTTACCTAAATGATTTCATACACTGTCACCGTGATTCACATTTTATCATGCTCCGGGCATTAAAAAGTATTTTCCCCTTTGGACATTGTGTCAGTATTTGGATGTTCCTTTGGGTTGAAGTCAAGCAATAGTAAATGACCTTTTGCAAACTTATCATCTAGGTTCCCTTGACCCTTGGCTCCTCTCCAACTGTGACCCTCTCTTTCCCCTTACAGACACTAGCTGCCCCAGGAGAAACCTATATTTATCGTCTTTCCTTCTCTTTCTCTGTCTCCAATGCACTGGTTTCTGTCCTGAGAACTTCATAAAAAAGCTCTAAGCAAGGCTGTCAATGACTTTCAAATGGTCACATCCAGTGGACACTTTTCAGTGCTTATTTCATGTGATCTCTGCAGTATTTAACCAAAAGTTTATGTTTAAATTTCTCTTGTCTTGCCTTAAAATGTTAATTTTATTTCAGTGCTTCTTAAGATTTGCCTGCCATGGAGACTACCTCCTGGGAATGCCCCCTGCTCCACCCCACCTGCCCCTGGGTGAAGATCACATGCTTCATCCCAGTCCAGGAGAGAGTGGCAGCAGTGGGGGGCCTTACCCTGCGTCTCCCTCACAACTCCACTTTCCTGGCACCTCTGGCCCTGGTGACACTAGGGTGCTGGGTCTGAGGCTTTGTGGTTGAGGACAGGAGACTTGTGGGGTCTTTGCAGCCACCAGTTACTGCAAAGGGCTGCTGGTCTCAACACAGGGGAGCACATGGGCCCACACCATGCACACACATGTGCACTGAGCATACACACAAGGACACACCTTTCTGGAGAGGCCCCTTTAGGAGTTAGGGGGCCAGGATGTTGGCATTGAGGTGGGACCCCCCCCCCCATCTTGTGTCACAGTCTGGGCCACACCCCAAGACTTTGATCCAGGTGTGGATGGGGAGTCAGTGGGAGGGGCTTCCAGAAACAAATTTGGGTGAGGGTGGAAATTGGCTGGACTCTTCAGTAGTCTAGACAAATTGGAGCAATTAGAATATGTGAATGTCTTTCTCACATTTTTTTATTTTGCTTCTCTCATCATTACATTGGGATTTAAAAGGGACATTGTGGATATAGGCAAGGGGACAAGCCTTTTCTCTATGACTGACATCAGGAACTGATGGGAACCAGGAGTTCCAGGGAATTTTTAAAAATTATATGCACTGATCTAGATCATATTATGCCTGAGTCTCATAGAACCAAGAAACAGCATCAGAAAGCAATTGGCACACAGAAACACACAAGTGTGTGTTCCCTTACACTCAAGCACTGCGGTTGCTTTGACAATGGAAGCAGCAAGCCCCACCCCCACAAACCATCTGCCCAAGAAAATTTGAAAAGAAACTTCCCCCTTTAAGTACAGGGTTACCCAGTAATTTTTGCCCTCCTAATCAGAAGATAGGAAAAAAAAAAAAAATCTCAGGCTAACATCGCCTTTAAGGCTGCAGTGGCCATGCTCTTCTCCCTGCAGAGGCAGGACAAGCTGTTTTGAACACTGGGGCAGGAGGGTCACATGGCTGCCCCTCACCAATGCTGCAAACAGGTGTCTTCAAGATCCCGGGGTTCTTCACCAGCTCCTTTTTTTGATTCCCTATAGAGTAGTTGGGATGGAAGGCATTCACCCCTGGCTTCCTCTAAGATACCCTCTAGGCAGCAGGTGTTTAGTGAGCCTGCAAAAATTCTGGAGCCAATCTCAAAGGGGCTGAACACCAGGTGGGGACCTGGAATCCAGGGTCTCTGTTTTAAGACTTCTGACTGCTGGAAATAATTGACCTCTTGAGATTTTTTTTTTTAATTGAAGGGAGGGCACACTGTACACCTGCCTTCCACTCAGATAATTGAGGCCCAATGCCTAGTTACCCTGGAGAAGGCAATGGCACCCTACTCCGGTACTCTTGATTGGAAAATCCCATGGACAGAGGAGCCTGGTAGGCTGCAGTCCATGGGGTCGCAAAGAGTCGTACACGACTGCAAGACTTCACTTTCACTTTTCACTTTCATGCATTGGAGAAGGAAATGGCAACCCATTCCAGTGTTCTTGCCTGGAGAATCCCAGGGACAGGGGAGCCTGGTGGGCTGCCGTCTATGGGGTCGCACAGAGTCAGACACGACTGAAGCGACTTAGCAGCAGCAGCAGCAGCCTAGTTACCCATGCCACCCCCAAACTCACACACACACACCAACTAAGGCACTGCCAGGGGTACAGACTTGCTTTGGTAACAAGGCCCCTCCGGATGTCCAGGGTGTGAACAGCCACACAGAGAGGTGTGTGCTGTGAAGTCAGCACCTTAGGAGGTGGGAGGGGGTGGTGGGCAGAGAAGGAAGAAATCTGATCTTGATTGATCAGCAGGAAAATGGGAAGAGGAGGTCAGGACATAGGAGACCAAGGATGATCAGAAAAGGGACAAAAGCAGAAAATGTAGAAAAGATGAGAGAAGCAAGAGAAAGACAAAACAGGGTGTGAGCAAACACATAAAACAGGACAAAGAGCATATGGAGAGAAGGAAACAGAAAAGAGAGAGAGATGAACGGGGAAGGATGTGAGAAGGGGAGCCAGGAAGACGACATCAGAGCTCAGTATAGAAACCTCTATTGACAAGAGGGCTGATCCTCAGTCCTTGACAAAACCTAGTGGGCTGAGATCACCAGGTCGGCCACGTAAATCAGCAGGTTGATGGCTGTCAGGATGGCCACAGCCTGTCGATGGTCCCTGCGGCTCCAGCGGCTCCAGCGGTCGGTGAGCCCCAACATGTACAAGACCCAGAATCCCTCGGGCTTGCCCTCAATCTCCTCATCTACTGGGTAGAGCCACCAGAGAACCAAAGCAGTGGAGTAGAGGAGGACGGAGAGCAGGGTCAGCTGGACGGGCAGCCTGTACTCCCAGTTGCCCAGGTTCAACAGCGTGGCCACAATTGCCTGGATAAAGCAGATCCAATAGATGGCCAGACACCACTCGTGAGCTGGCTCCTTCGGGTGCCGGGAGGTGTTGCTGATGAAGGTGAAGATGACACAGGCCACAAACATCTCCAGCACCTTCAGCACGCCCTGCATGGTGTACACAGCGCAGGTGAGGTCTTTGAGCTTGTAGCAGTTCCACGTGCAAGACAGTTCTACACCATAAAGGAAACACGTAATGTAGGTGAATGATAGGGCAGCATTGACCCTGTCTATGAAAGGGTCATAAGGCAAAAACTGGTGTCTCTGGATAGACTGGACGACGAACGGTGAGAGACAGACGTGGGCGGCGAAGCAGGCATCTGTGAGGGGCATGTGGTACGAGAAATGAAAGTGGGACTGGATATAACATAATTCAACTATGACTACGATGAGGCTTATGGGCAAAGAGAGGAACCAGATGAGCATGGCCCAGATATTTACGTCCCCGTAGCCCCTCTTCCGAAAGCCAGAAGTCACCAGCCAGAAGGCCACGCAGCTGGAGAACAACTGCAGCAGGCGGAAGCAGAACCACACCAAGGCCAAGTAGTCCTGGTCTGTGGATGTGGACCTGGTGGCCATGGTGCTGTGATGGTCAGGCAGGTCACGGTCACTGGTTGTGGCAGTGGTCCTCACTGAAGATCCACCAGAGAAAGATCCAGATCTGGAGATGGATTGAGTCAGATGCCTGAAAACGACCCAGGGCCCTGTGAAGGCTGAGGCTCAGGACCTGTAGAATTAGAGTCAATGATTCAAGACACTTGGGTAACAGCATAGCCACTCCAGAATGATTCTCCCCACACATCACTGGTGGCTTTTTCAGGAGACTTGTTTTATCCTAAACTCACAGCTAGACTGAGGGTGGCATCAAAACTGTGTATATATTTTTATCTCTTTGTGCTGCTCCTGCTGCTGCTGCTTCTAAGTCGCTTCAGTCGTGTCCGACTCTGTGCGACCCCATAGACGACAGCCCACCAGGCTCCCCTGTCCCTGGGATTCTCCAGGCAAGAATACTGGAGTGAGTTGCCATTTCCTTCTCCAATGCATGAAAGTGAAAAGTGAAAGTGAAGTCGCTCAGTTGTGTCTGACTCTTAGCAACCCCATGGACTGCAGCCTAACAGGCTCCTCCATCCATGGGATTTTCCAGGCAAGAATACAGGAGTGGGGTGCCATCGCCTTCTTTGTGTTAGGTGCCATTATTTAAAGGAATATAGAGTATGCTGCTTCTTTTCTACAATCACAAACCTTCATGATTCTCAAAATTGAAAAAGAATTAAAAAAAAAAAGTTTGGTAGCAAATTTTGACCTGAACAGACCTGAGACAATTAACAATTTTTGTTTATTTCAATGAAAGTGAATGTTCAAAAGTACAGTTGCCAAAATGAATCTGTTTGATCACAAATTGTTTTTAGACACCAGTGGGGTGTGATGTCACATAGAGTAGATGTACCGTGTTAGTAGTCGGAAGCAGAAAGTTTCTGAATTCAGAAACATATCTGTCCCAAAGGGACTTCAGAAAAAAGATTATGGATTGTAGTCTTTTGGAGGACGTGTCCCAGCCTGTCCCCCCTGCAGCATCACTAGAAGGAGCTGATATCTGAGGGGACACAGCCCCAACCAGAGGAGGGCAGTTTCAGGGGTGAACAGGGAGGAGCCATGAGGTGAGAGCAAGGCCGTGGGAACAGAATGACATGGGAAGTAGGGACTGTTGTGAATCCCCTCCACCCATTTTTGTCTTAACTTGTGACTCTTCCCCACTGGGGAGGGGAGATCTCAACCCAGCGTGACTCCAAGGACGAGTGTCTTGGAGAAATCACAGAACAAATTAACATAATGTTTGGCTCATAAGCTCCAAAGCAGCCATCCATGTGCCAATCTGGAAAGATCTAGGAGCAGTCCTACCTGTGTGGGTTTTCCTGGCCTGGGAGACGGGTTAGCAGCTTCCAAGCTGGGAAGAAGGGATTGGAAATGAACAAGGATGCTGTGTCTGATGCTGATGGGGAGTCTTCCAGGGCATCTCAGGGAGGGGGTGAGGATGGATGGATGATTACCCCCTTTTAAGGGCAGGAGCTGAAAGAGGAGGCCCCTGCAGGACCCCTGGGAGGGGCCAGCCCTGAGGATGCACCCAGGACTTGAGGGGGGGGGGCGAGGGGCAGAGTGGAGATGACTGGGGGGACCCCAGGGTCCCAGTGGCCCTGAGGCAGCCCAGTAGGGGTCTTCAGACCCAGAAGAGATGCAGGCATGGAGCCAACCTTCCCATGGAGGAGGGGACTGGACTGGAACTGAGACAGAACAGGGGCCTGAAGGGGTTTCAGGCTGTGACAGGGACACGTGGCCAGAGTGGCAGGGACTCTGGAGACCACAGAATTGCCAAGGTCACCTGCCCAAGACAGTCCCACAAGCCAGGGCTGCAGTCCTGCTCACACAGGGGCTCCTCCAGGGTCCAGTGTTGGGGGAGTGTGCCTCTCCCCGCCTGCCCCCTCCTCAGGGACAGCTGCCCTGTTTCCAAGGGACTATTTGCTGAGAGGTCCGCAGGGCGGAAGGGCCAGCATCCTGAGCCCCAGCCAGCTTCCTGCCATCAGGGGCCTTGTCATCTTGCTGATAATAAACCCTGGGACAAGCTGAGGCTGGAAAGAGAAACACAAAGCAAAGCCTGAGAACCTTCCTGGACTCATAAAGCTCCTTGAGCCCCAATCGCCAGTGGAGCCCTGGAGCCTGCTAGCCTCCCAGTGGGCACTGCCAAGGGTGGGGAGGGGCACTGGCGTGAGGAAGGCTGGGGGTGTCATGCTCTCTGTACCCCAGTTTGATCCCGGCTTAATTACCTGAACTCACCCTGAGATTCCACCTAAGACTAAAAGACAACTTTGGGTCCTTCTCATGTCACAGAGGGAGGGCTTGGGGAAGGAGAGGATGAGGTTCTTGCTGTGTGACCCTGGGTCAGGCCTGTGCCCTCTCTGGGCCTCAGTTCCCCCACCTGGAAATCAGCAGCTTTGCCTGAGTCTCCCCAGCAGCCCCTCCTCCACTCTAATCTGTGATCCTGGACATGGTGTCCCCTGTCCGAGTACAGCCTGGATGTGGCTGAGCCCTGCCTGCCCAGCAGCCAGACGTGTGGACTGGAAGACAGGGAACCAGGAAGGTCATGGTCAGGACAGAGGAAGGAGGAGGAGGTGCCAGAAGGGCAAAGAAGGTAGAGGGGAGAGATCGTGGGAGATCCCTCAGAGCTGGATGAACCTGGGCAAGTTACTCACCAGAGCCTTACTTTTGCCATCTGTGCAGGGGGCTTTAGTATCTACTTTACATTAATTAAATGTATGGAAGCATGTGAAGGGCTTATCAGAGCCCTGGTGCATGGCACACTCAACCCATGCCATTTACCTGTCCCCCTCCGCCTCACAAAGGACCCAGAAGGCCCTGGCCCCACTCTGGACATCAGCACATGCAGCTTGATTTGCTGCAGATCAGGGGCTGCAAACCAGCTTGGACTGGAGGTGGTCCAGGGGTGTGTTTGGTTTCCCTTCAGAAAGCGATGGTAGAGAATCAACATTATTTTTTTCCTCAAGTGTTTGGTAGCTGCACAGTGCTCCAATTTCACATGAAAATCCAGATTTCCAGCTCCTTTGCAAGCCTCAGGAGATCCGGTTTCACTGGGCTGCATTCCCTAAAAAGGGGGTCACTGGAGCTCAGCAGCTGCTGTCTCCTTTATAGTTTTCATTCTCTGTTTAATTTTCTATATTTTCTTTTTCTCATGTATAACTGAACTGACAAAAATTAGGACTATGATCATCTCCCATGTGCCTGTTTTCCCCTCTTGGGTGTGGCCAGGCTTCCAGCCTGCTCACAGAAGCATCTACCCCTCCATTCAGGAAGCATCCATGTCCTCAACCTCATGTACAGCCTTCAGCGCATTTCACATGCTCTGACATCACATTTGGACATGTGTGTACATATATGCACACAAGTTTATAAGGCATATCTGTATATCTTTTCCAGTTTTATACACATGAGACCATGTCATGCACACGGCATCTTGTTTTTCACCACCCTTTTGAGGTGCAGCTGGTCCTTTCCAGGGGCCCTAGTCCTCTCCATCCCCTTTACTTATTTCCTTCCCTCCTGGCTCCTGCGGGTGTTTGGACTAACCTGCCTTCTCTAGATCAGTTGACCCTCCCCTGTGAGTCTCAGACACTGGGGGACACAGGATATAACCAGGGGTCCTGGGATCCACATGACCACCATGCTCTAGAGTAGGAGGTCAGCAAGCTTTTCTGAAAACTTAAAAAAAAAATATGACAAAGAATTTATTTTTCATTTCTGGAAATTCATCTTGAATTTCTAGGGCTACTGCAGCAAATCATCACAAGCCTGATGGCTTAAAACAGCAGTGTATTCTCTCACAGTTCTGGAGGTCAGAGTTTTGAAACAAGGTGTCAGCAGGGCTGCCCTGTCTCTGATGCCCAGGGAAGGGTCCCTCTTCACCTCTTAGCTTCTGGAAGCCCCTTAGCCATGTTACCCAACTCGGGCTTGTCTGTTTATCCCTCAGGAAGTCAAACATTGAGAGACCAGTGTCGGGAACAAGGTGCTCCACCTCCACTGTGAACACAATCATCACCCATGTCTGTGCATCAGCCTACAATGGGGGAGCGGGGGTCAGAAAAAAATACTAATGAACGTTTCTACCATTTTTTCTGGATCACCTGTGTACGGAGGACTGGTGTTTTTATGGTTTAGTAGGTTTGAGGTGGAAAACAAAGTCCAATGATGGCCAACTGGCTGTCCTCTGGCACTCAGACCTCCTGCAGAGAACCATCTTGTTGGAAATCTACCCTCTCCCTCCCCCTCCCCCTGTAGTGGACACACCCTGACCAAACTGAGTGTCCTGTCAGGTCTTAAAGGAAGAAACTATTTCAGATCCTCTTTATCTCATGCTGGGCAGGGGGTGGGGGGGAGGGTACCCTGGGTTAGAACTCCCCTGGTGTTAGAACATTAGAACTCTTCTTCGGTCCAGAGACTGGGGGAAGGGGTTGCAGACCTAGGCAGCCCCTGCCTGGGGCATTAGGATAGGACCCACAGAGGTGGGGGAAATTCAAATCCATAAGGAGCTGATCCCCTCTTCTCCCTCCCTCGCCTGCAAACTGCAAAGACTCGTCTGTAAAGGGGGCAGGCTTTTCACAGTTTAGTTTCCATTTTGCCTTTAATTTAGTGCCCTTGTTGGAAGAATTTTGCCTTTCAGTGCCCTGTTACTGTTACTATGGAGTAACAGGAAGGCCTGCACATGGAATTCCCTCCCACTTACCAGATCTTTGACAAATTAGTTCTAAGTCCAAATAGTGGAGGAATTTAGAGACCCATTCAGGGGCCACCATTCTTCAGAATCGAAAGCAAACTGGGCCAGTCTGTATTGCAATTTAAAAAAAGACTTTTTTAAAACAAGGTCATAGCTCTAGTTTTGCCAACCTGCCAGGAAGTATCCAGTGGACTTCTACAAAGTCTAAAAGTCCACTGGATGGATGTAGGCCCCTGCACTTCACTTCACCCACTCCCCTGGAACAGATTACAAACAAACATGCAAATTCCCCCTTGGGTAGAGACTGGTACAGAGTCACAGAAAAGCCAGGTCCCACTTCTGTTCTGTCCAAATTGACCCCAAAGTTCCAAAGGGCAAAGAATATTCCCAAACAGGTGGGAAGGGGGCTTCCAAGGTACACACCCCTCTACTCACTCAGTCAACAGCTCCGCAGCTCCTTCAGAGGCCGGTTTCCTTCTCTCAACAGAAAGTGAAAGCAGGCTGTGAGGAAGTGTTAGGGGAAGCATGCTGATTGAAACCGCCCACCCTGGCCAGGCACCATAGTAACCGTTTGCTTGAGTTGTTTTAGGACAGGAGGTCCTGGTAAGGAACAGGGAACTAATAAGCCTCCACCAACCAGAAGAGTTTGGGAAAGGTCAAAAGGAGACACCACCTGTCCGACCACCTCCCAGAATCCTTCTCTCTGGCATCCATCTTGCCTGAACAAGGCACCACCAGGAAGGACTCTGAGTCAGAATGATTGGCTAAGGACAACCTGGAAACTAATCCCATCACCATAAAAGCCGAGACTGCGAGACATGCAGCGGAGCTGTTCTCCTGGGTCCCCTTACCCTCCTGCTCTCCGCCCGCGTGCCCTTTCCCAATAAAATCTCTTGCTTTGTCAGCACATGTATCTCCTCAGACAATTCATTTCCAAGTGTTAGACAAGAGCGCAGTTTCGGGCCCTGGAAGGGGTCCCCCTTCCTGCAACAGAAGGACTCGGGAGGGACAGGGCAAGTTTGGAAACTAACACATTTGGCAGCTACTGGCACAGCCCTGTAGATCCTCGCCGGGAGCAACTGGCACCTCGACCTTCTCAGACGCACCGCCCTTGTCGCCCCGGAGGAGGGGGCGGGGCCGGAGCCCCAGGGACATGACTGCTGCCTGGATGGCCAACATTGTCACCCAGCTCAGAATAAGAACTCAGTATTGAGAAACAAGTGTTGAGTAAAAGAAAAGTAGCTTTATTTTAAGGAAGATGCAGCCGGGGGAGAAGGCAGACCACTGTGCAAAAGAACCAGCTCGCAGCACTCCAAGGTTGAGCCGGGATTTATACAAGGAGGGAAACAGGAAAGGGATGCAGGCTGTAGGCTGCATTGCTGGAGGTGCTCTGTGCTTCTGTTTTTAGAGACTTTACATTAACCACGAGACACCTTTCTGGCTTTTAAACTTGAGTGTGGTCCTTACATTGTCCAGATCAGTGGGTCATTATTCTACAGGTCACTGGTCATATATTTCTAGAGAAAGAAGAGCTAAGATAGAAACAGACAAAAACAGGCAGATCAACACAGTCCATTTTTTGGACTGATCAAACAGATAAAAACAATCCATCAAACTCTGGAGCTGTGTTTAACTATTCATAAGACTTTGGCTGTAAAACAAGCAAGGTTTTAACTCTGTTGATAGTGTCTGACCATCACCATCACTATGGCAGGAAGCTGGCTGGGGCTCAGGGTGCTGGCCCTTCAGCCCTGGGGGCCTCTCAGCAAATAGTCCCTTGGAAACAGAGCAGCTGTCCCTGAGGAGGGGGTGGGCTGGGAGGGGCCCCACTCCCCCGACACACTGGATCCTAGAGGAGCCCCCGTGTGAGGCAGGACTGCAGCCCTGTCTTGGGCAGGTGACCTGGGCAATTCCATGGTCTCCAGGGTCCCTGCCACTCTGGCCACATGTCCCTGTCACAGCCCTGAAACCCCTTCAGGCCCCTGTTCTCCTCTCTCAGTTCCAGTCCCGGTCCCTCCTCCATGGGGAATGTTGGCTCCATGCCTGCATCCCTTCTGGGTCAGAAGACACCTACTGGGCTGCCTCAGGGCCACTGGGACCCTGGGATCCCCCCAGTCATCTCCACTCTGCCCCCACACCCCCACCCCAGTCCCGGGTGCAACCTCAAGGCTGTCACCCCTTAGGGGTCCTGCAGGGGCCTCCTCTTTCAGCTCCTGCCCTTAAAAGGGGGCTGATCATCTGTCAATCCCCACCCAGTCCCTGAGATGCCCTGAAAGGCCCCCCATCAGAATCAGACACAGAATCCTTGTTCATTTCTAATCCCTTCTTCCCAGCTTGGAAGCTGCTAAGCAGTCTCCCAGGCCAGGAGAATCCTCATTCAGGTAGGACTACTTCTAGATCTTTCCAGACTGCCATCTGGATGGATGGATGTTTTGCAGCTTAAGAGTCAGACATTATGTTAGTTTATTCTGTGGTTCTTCAAAGACGTTCCACTTTGGAGTCATGCTGGGTTGGGGGGTTCCCCTCCCCAATGGGGAAGAGTCACATGTGAAGGCAAAATTGAGGGAGGGGATTCACAGCAGTCCCTACTTCCCACGTCATCCTGTCCCCACGGCCTTGCTCTCACCCCAGGGCTCCTCCCTGTTCACCCCTGAGCCTGCCCTCCTCTGGGTGGGGCTGCGTCCCCTCAGACGGCAGCTCCTTCTAGTGATGCTGCAGGGAGGACAGGCCGGGACACTGTGTCTTAGTTTGCTGTGGAAGGAGGCCGTGGCCCTGAAGGCATGTCCTGGGTCCCAGAGCCCTGAGGCTTGGTCCTGGGCTCCCACCCACGGGCCTTGCTGACATGTGGGCTGTAGAGTGAAGTGCTCAAACCACAGCTTTGGCATTGCTATCTGGGTTCCCACTCCTCAGCTTTTAACCTCAGGGAAGTCACTTGAGTCCTCCAGCCTTAGTTTTCTCGTTTGTAAAATGGGGTTAGCAGTATAATCTACAGTCTCTTTTCTACAGTCTCAATTCTGGAGTCAGAATTGGGATATGCTCCAGAATTCAGAAATTTTTAGCACTAGACAGATAACCTGGTGCATCCACTGTATATGACATAACACTGAAAGCTCTTTGCAATTAAACACATTAGTATTTGTGCAACTGCCTAAATTGAACTTTCACACTAAGTGAAATAAATGCATGCATGCTTGCTAAGTTGCTTCAGTCGTGTCCGCTTCTTTGTGATGCTATGGACTGTAGCCGCCCAGGCTCCTCTCTCCAAAGGATTCTCCAGGCAAGAATACTGGAGTGGGTTGCCATGCTCTCCTCCAGGGGATCTTCCCAACCCCGGAATCGAATCTGCATCTCCTGAGGCTCCTGCATTGCAGGCAGATTCTTTACCCTTGAGCTACAGGGGAAACCCCAAGTGAAATAAATAAAGATCATTAATTATCTCGTATATGTTTAGGTCAAATTCTTTTACCAAATGAATTATTTAATACTTTAATTTTCAGAGCCTGAAAGGCTTGGGATGTCAGATAAAGCCCATCCTACTCTGTGTTCCTGTAGATAATGACACAGTTTAAAGGGCAAAAATATGTTCATGGTTTTAAGCCAGACCCAACCCAGCTGGGAGTTTTGGGATAAGACAAGTCTCCTGACAAGGCCAAGGCTGATGGGTGGGGAGAACCCTTCTGGAGCGGCTGTGCTGTTACTCGAGTGTCTGAGCCATTGGTTCCAACTCCACAGATCCCGAGCCTCAGCCGTCACAGGGCCCTGAGCCTTTCCCTGGCAACTGACTTAATCCGCCCCCGAAGCTGGATCTTTCTCCAGTGGGTCCTCAGCCACAACCACTCTCATACTGATGGTGAAGGTGACCTGCATGACCATCGTGACCTCCACGTAATCGTCCTGAGGCCTGGACTTCTGGGCCATCATGGACTACTTCCTCCGAACACTGCAGCTGCTCTCCACCTGCGTGGCCATCTCACTAGTGGGCAGCCTGGACAGCTGGACGGTGCCCACAAGTACCTGGTCCTTTGTTATCTTGTGCTTCTGCTTCGTGGTGACCTTCATCATTCTCATAATTGAATCACTGGCGCTTCATTACTGCTTCCCCTTCTCCTGGGGGGACTTTCTGCTCTGCCATGCCTGCTACCTCGCCCTCTTCTGCCTCTTGGTCTCCATCATTTACCCCACCACCTATGTCCAGTTTTTGTTTTACACCCCCTCCTGGGACCACGCCATCGCTGCTACTGCGTTCTGCTTCATTTCTACTGTGGCTTATGCCACCGAAGCAATCTGGATCTTGGGCTGGCCCCAGACAGGTGATTTCACTGGCTATACAGGCAGCTTGCCATTCCTCCTCAAGATGCTAGAGACACTGGTGGCCTGTGTCATCTTACCCTTCATCAGCAATCCCTACCTGTACATGGACCATCCATTGCTGGTGTCATGCGTGGCCGTGTACTCCATCTGCTTCATCCTGGGGATCGTGACCATCCTGTTGAACCTGGCTGACTATGAGAACCGGTGGCCCATCTCCTCCTCCATGTTCCATCTGGTGCTGAGCCTGCTGTCTGTCCTTCTCTACATTGGTGCTCTGGTCCTCTGGCCACTCTACCAATTTGATGAAAAGTTTGGTGGGCAGCCCGAGAGGTCCAGGGATGTGAGCTGTCAACACAGACTTACCAACTATCTTTGCGTCTGGGACCAGCGACTGGCTGTGGCCATCCTGACAGCCATCAACCTGCTGATTTACATGGCCGACCTGGTGTACTGGGCTCGCCAGGTTTCTGTAGGGACTGAGGACCAGCCCGGGGACTCCTGATCACCTCTGCTCACAGGAGGTATCTTTACCAAGCTCTGACATCCTCTTCCTGGCTCCCTCTCTCTCTCCTTACATCCTTCCCCATTTATCTCACTCTCCTTTCTGTTCCCTTCTCCTCTTCTGCTCTGTCTCCCTCCTGTTTTCTTTGGTTTTCCACATTCTGTTTTGCCTCTTTCTCTTGCTTCTCTCATCTTTTCTACATTTTTTACTTTTTGTCCCTTTTCTGGTCATCCTTGGTTTTCTCATCTCCTGTGTCCTGACCACCTCTCCCCATCTTCCTTCTTCTGATCCATCAGGACCTGAGACTCCTTCCTTCTCTGCCCACCGCCCCCTCCTGCCTCCTGAGGTGCTGACTCCACGGCACACAGCCCTCTGTGCAGCTGTTCACACCCTGGGCCTCGGAGGGGCCTCATTGCCAAAGTGTGTCTGTCCCCCTGGGGGTGCCTTAGTTAGCGTGTGGGGTGGATTTGGGGTGTGATTGGTAGCTAAGGATCAGGCCTCACTTCGTCCTCATGGAGGGGGTGGTACACTGCACCTTTCCTTTAAGTTAAAAAAATAAAGCTCTGGAGATCAATAATTTCCCTTAGGCAGGAGTGCTAATGCAGAGACTTGGATCCCTAGGCTCCCCTTGGGGCTCCGTCCCACCTGAGATTGGCTCTGGAGTTTTTACTGACTTACTGAAACCCACTGTCTATAGGCCTGTGGACAAAAAAATATTGTGAATCATTTCTGTAAACCATGACCGCTGCTGGCCATCCAGCCTTCAGCCACTGCAGTAGCCCCCAGTGGGGCAGCCCGAGGGGAATTCGCGATGGAGAAAGACAGGGCACTGGCTGTAGATCATTACGATGCATAAGAAAGGAATGATGCACGATACTGGATGCTTGGGGCTGGTGAACTGGGAGGACCCAGAGGGATGGTATGGGGAGGGAGGAGGGAGGAGGGTTCATGATGGGGAACACATGTATACCTGTGGCGGATTCATTTTGATATTTGGCAAAACTAATACAATTATGTAAAGTTTAAAAATAAAATAAAAACATAAAAAAAAAAAAGACAGGAATGATTCTAATGCGCTCAGACTCCTGCACCTTCTGGTCCTGAGAAAAACACTAAACCTTGAGATGTCTGTTTCTGTGATTAGGGATAATCCTTTGATGTTTGACCACATGTTTCCTTTTTTTTTTTTTTTTCAGCAAAAACTCCCATGTATCCTGGCCCCCTCTCACCTCTTTGGAACAGTTCTGCAGCGTGATCTGTGAGGTGTCTCCCAAGCTATAGTCGCCAGTGAGGTCTCCAAATAGAACATAACTCACAACTTAGATTGTGAGGTTTCTTGTTTTTTCATTTCCCTTCAGTCAGCAGTTTTGGTGACTGATGAAGGAGGAACCCAGAGCAGACTTCTAACTCTACAAGGCACTGGAGGTTGGGTACCTTTTGTGCCCATCTGCCTCCTCAGAGAGTCCAGATGAATATGGGGGAGGTTATTGGATCTCCTGTTATTGGGTGATTATGCAAAGTTTGATTTGGCGCTATTAAACTCTTCCCTGGAGGGGTAGGTTTTCCTCGGCACTTAGTTCAAGAAGCAGTACCTGGGCTATTCTCAGGAGAAAGACACTAGGAAGATTTTGCTCGGTGGAAACACACTGAGTGATATGAAATGAAATCCATATTTGAATGGCAAGAGGAGAAAAGATTAAATATAAAATTTTCCTTTCCCTGTTTGGGCCTCCTCCTTCCCCTTATTGGGTATTATGCATCTGCATTAACCACGCCTCCTAAGTAGATAACATTCCTTCTTTATCATATCAAGGATCACAGCTTCTTAGGAGATAAACTTTCTTCTCCTAAGGGGCCACAATGACCACCACACACTTTGTTGAGCTGATCTGGATCATGTTAAGTGTCAGTAATACCTCGCTTGATGGATAACCGTTTGTCTCAAAAGTATAACTGTGCTTTGACCTCCTGGGTAGAACATTCGCAGAGTGTTCTGAAAGACTGTCTCCTAGATTATAATTCCCAGACTGGCCCAAATAAAAGTTTCCACTTGTTTCTTAGACTGTCTGTCAATTAATTTTTTTCATCACAATGGGTTATTTTCAGATGAAAGACACAGAGAAGCGCCTACAGAATTATATCTACAAGGTCTTGCTTAATTGGAAATTAAAGGAAATATCACCCCAAAATGGCCAAATTGGTGTTCACTGGACTTTGCAAAATTAATTAGTTTTGCATGTGCAGCTAGAAGAACCAGCTTGATAAAATATCTTTTTAGAATTCTGACCTTAAAGGATCAAAAGCCCTTTAGAGGGATCTTGCATTTCTCTTCTTGCATCTTTGATATGTAAACATAATTGATCTTCTGAGGCTTTTTTTCCCCTGTATTTTAAGAGTTTCCTATATTTTAAGAGTCTCTACCATCCAGAAGGAGCACATGGCAGCCAGTCAAATAGATTAGAATTTTAAGGAGATTTTTTGGTCTGGCTGTGTCAACACTCGTAGCCCATGAGTGCTCTTTGTCACCTTCACCTGTGAGGTATAGCTATCTGCCTATACAGTGAAAGCCCTTTAC
Organism: Bubalus kerabau; assembly: GCF_029407905.1. NCBI lineage: Eukaryota > Metazoa > Chordata > Mammalia > Artiodactyla > Bovidae > Bubalus > Bubalus kerabau. The sequence goes on from NC_073642.1 coordinate 20,638,132, forward strand.
TTTTTCAGACCACTTTTGAAAGAAAGCTTTCTAGGTCTTGTGAAGGCTATATCCTCTTCTGGGGGCACCTCTTGTATCTTCTTGGTTTGAGTCACTATTAAAATTACTACTCATCAATGGCCAAACGACAACAGATTTTATTTTCTTGGGCTCCAAAATCCCTGCAGATGTTGACTGCAGCCATGAAATTAAAAGCCGCTTACTCCTTGGAAGGAAAGCTATGACAAACTTAAGCAGCATATTAAAAAGCAGAGACATCATTTTGCTGACAAAAGTCCATATGGTCAAAGCTCTGGTTTTTCCAGTGGTCATGTATGGGTGTGAGAGTTGGACTATAAAGAAAGCTGAGTGCTGAAGAATTGATGCTTTCGAACTGTGGCATTGGAGAAGACTCTTGATAGTTCCTTGGGTGGCAAGGAGATCCAACCAGTCCATCCTAAAGGAAATCAGTCCTGAATATTCATTGGAAGGACTGATGCTGAAGCTGAAACTCCAATACTTTAGCCACCTGATGAGAAGAAGTGACTTATTTGAAAAGACCCTGATGCTGGGAAAGATTGAAGGTGGGAGGATAAGACAAGGGGGACAACAGAGGATGAGATGGTTGGATGGCGTCACCAACTCAATGGACATGAGTTTGAGTAAACTCTGGGAGTTGGTGATGGACAGAAAAGCTTGGTGTGCTGCAGCCCATGAGTCGTAAAGAGTCGGACACGACTGAGTGACTGAACTGAACTGAACTGAACTGATGTACCATGAGTTGGAGCTGAGACACTTCCCTAAAGCCAGGGCCACGTAGCCTACAGGGTCGGAGTAAGGGTAGACAAGGGAAACCATGGCCTTCAGCTAGAGGAAAGGATAAGGCTGACATCCACCTTCACAGGAGTTGGGATTGTTTTTTTTTTTAAAGTCACTACAGGAGAAATAGAAATCTCAAGTCTTCTCTTCTTGTGGGTTTGGGCCAAAATATTCTTGATCCCTGAGCTCTAAAAACTCCAACCTGGGAAATTAACTCAATTTGTACCCAACAGGTGATTGGCCAGGAGGATTCTGAGCAAGTGCAGTTCTTCTGGGTGAAGCTCCCAACCCAGGTGGCAGGATCCTCCCAGGTAAAGGGGGGTCCTGTAAAAGGGGGCTCACAGTTGAATGACAAAGTACATGAGGGCTCAACCCACTGTGAGTCCCAGAACTTCAGTGAATAGACACCAATCTGAAAGAGACAGCAAATAAATACAGGTGATACAATTAATCACATTAGAAAAAGTCACCATGAATAAAGGACAGGAAGATGGGAGCGAGGAGCATATGAATTGAAGAGTGTCCTCCAAAAAAGTCATGTCTACTCAGAACCTCAGAATGTGGCCTTATTTGGAAGTAGGGTCTCTGCTGACATATTTAGTTAAGGATTCCAGTGTGGAAATTGTCCTGGACAGAGGGTGGGACCACAGTCCAGTAATTAGTGTCTACAAGAGAAAGGACAGAGAGATTCACATACATGTAGTTGAGAGAAGATGAGCATATGAAGGTGGAGACAGAGAGGGAGTTAAGTAGCCACAAGCTAAGGGGTCTCCAGAAGCTAGAGGGGGAAAGGACAGACCGTCCCCTGGGGCATCAGAGACAGCACAGCTTTGCTGACCCCTTGCTTCACACTTCTGACCTCTAGAACTGTGAGAGAACAAGTTACTGTTGTTTTAAGGTACCAAGCTTACAGTAATCTGTTGTACTACTAATTTGTTACAAAATCAAGATTAATTTCCAGAAAATTTTCCAGAAATGCTTGCCTACCTCCTGCCCTAGAACATGGTGGCCACATGAATCCCAGGACCCCTGGTCATATCCTGTGTCCCCCAGTGTCTGAGACTCACAGGGGAGGGTCCACTGATCTAGAGAAGGGTCCAAATGTCCACAGGAGCCAGGAGGGAAGGAAATAAGTAAAGGGGATGGAGAGGACTAGGGCTGCTGGAGAGGACAGAGGCAGGTGCCTCTGTCAAGGGTGGTGGAAAAGCAAGATGCTATGTGCATGATAAGGTCTTGTGTTTATAAAACAGGAAGAAAGGTTACAGATATGTCCTGCAAACATGTGTGCATGTCTGTGCACACGTGTCTACATATGATTTCAGAGCATTTGAAATGTGTTGAAGGCTGTACACAAGGTTGAGGACATGGATGCTCCCTGGATGGAGGAGGAGTGGATGCTCCTGTGAGCAGGCAGGAAGGCTGGCCATGCCCAAGAGGGTAAACCAGGACATGGGAGGTGATCATAGTCCTGCTTTATATCAATCAGACATGAGAATGAGAAAAATACAGAAAATACTAAGCAAAGATGAGCATGAGGAACAATATAAAGGGCTGAGTAAGTGCTCAGCTCCAGGCACACCCCCACTGCTTCCTAAGGGCACACAGCCCAGTGACACCAGATCTCCTGAGGAGTCAAAGAAAGCTGGAAATGCAGATTTTCACTGAAATTAAAATACTGAGTAGATAACAAACACTTAAGAAAAAAATAACACTAATTCTATATGATCTCTTCTATAAAACACTGTATAGGGAAACCAAACACACCTCTGGGCCACCTCCAGTACAAGCTGGTTTGCAGCCCCTGATCTGGAACAAATCAAGCTTGCATGTGCTGATGTCCAGAGTGGGGCCAGGGCCTTCTGGGTCCTCTGTGAGGGGCAGGGGTACAGGTAGCTGTCATGGATTGAGTGTGCTTATGTTCCAGGCCCTCTGATGAGTCCTTCACATGCTTTCATACATTTAACTCATATGAAGTCAATATTAAGACCATTGCCCAGATGGGGAAACTGAGGCTCTGATAAATAAGCTTGCCCAAGGTCATCCATCTATGAAGCATCCCCTCCAGGCCCCACAGCCTCCTTGTCACTCTGAGTGTTCATCTCCCCTCCACCTTCTCTGCCCTTCTGACACCTCCTCCTCCTTCCTCTGTCCTGGTCTTGACCTTCCCAGCTCACTGTCTTCCAGTCCGCATGCCCGGCTGCTGGGCAGGCAGGGTTCAGCCACATCCAGATGGTGCTCTGACGGGGGGCACCATGTCCAGGCTCACAGATTAGAGTGGAGGAGGGGCTACCGGGAGACTCAGAAAAACCTGCTGCTTTCCAGGTGGGGGAACAGAGGCCCAGAGAGGGCACAGGCCTTACCCAGGGTCACACAGCAGGAACCCCCATGCCTCTCCTTCCCCTTCCAGTTCTCCCTCTGTGTCATTAAATGAATGCAAAGTTGTCATTTAGTCTTAGCTGAAATTGAAGGATGAGTTCCTGGAGGTTAGTGAGAAAAAAAATGGGGTACAGAAAACATAACCTCCCCAGCCTCCCTCACCCCAGTGCCCCTTCCCCACCCCGGCAGTGCCCACTGGGAGGCCAGCAGGTTCCAGGGCTCCACTGGCAATTGGGGCTGAAGGAGCTTTGTGAGTCCAGGGAGGTTCTCTGGGTTTGCTCTGTGTTTCTCTTTCCAACCTCAGCTTGTCCCATGGTTTATTATCAGCAAAGGTGATATAATAATCCCCTGATTGCAGGAAGCTGGCTGGGGCTCAGGGTGTTGGCCCTTCAGCCCTGGGGGCCTCTCAGCAAATAGTCCCTTGGAAACAGGGCAGCTGTCCCTGAGGAGGGGGTGGGCTGGGAGGGGCCTCACTCCCCCTGCACTGGACCCTGGAGGAGCCCCTGTGTGAGCAGAACTGCAGCCCTGACTGGCGGGACTGTCTTGGGCAGGTGACCTGGGCAATTCCATGGTCTCCATGGTCTCCATGGTCCCTGCCACTCGGGCCACGTGTCCCTGTCACAGCCCTGGAACCCCTTCAGCCCCCTGTTCTCCTGTCTCAGTTCCAGTCCAGGCCCCTCCTCCATGGGGAATGAACAGCATCCTTGTTCATTTCCAATCCCTTCTTCCCAGCTTGGAAGCTGCTAACCAGTCTCCCAGGCCAGGAAAATCCTCACTCAGGTAAGACTACTCCTAGATCATTCCTGACCCACACCTAGATGGCAGTTTTGGAGCTTAAGAGCCAAACATTATGCTAATTATTCTGAGGTTCCCCCGTGACGTCCCATATTGAGTCATGCTGGGTTGTGGTCTCCCTTCCCCAATGGAGAAGAGTCATATGCTAAGGAAAAGTTGGGAAAAGGATTCAAAGCATTCCCTACTTCCCATGTCATCTTGTCCCCACGGCCTTGCTCTTACCCCCTGGCTCCTCCCTGTTCACCCCTGGAGCTGCCCTCCTCCAGGTGGAGCTGTGTCCCCTAAGATGGCAGCTCTTTCTAGTGATGCTGCAGGGAGGAGAGGCTGGGACACGTGTGTCTTCAGTTTGCTGTGGAAGGAGGCCGTGGCCTGAAGGCGGGTCCTGGATCCCAGAACTCCCACCCACGGGGCCCCTGCTGACATGTGGGCTGTAGAGCAAACTGCTCAAACCCACAGTTGATACTTTTATCTGGGATTCCCAGTTCCTAGCCATGCCACCTTAAGGAAGGCACCGAATTCCCCAAGAGTCAATTTTCTCATACAGACAATGGAGTGAGCAGTACTATCCATAATCCCTTTTCTGAAATCCCCAGGTCAGATCTACTCGGGGACTCAATATTTTTTAGCTTTAATCACATAACCTGGTGCATCTCCGTACATGCCATAATACCCAATGGGGCCTGGAAGCATCTTTTAATCAAACATCTTAGTATTTCTACAATTGAACTCTTGAACATTTACACTAAGTGAAATAAATATAGACCACAAATGGTCTCATGTCTGTTCAGGTCAAATTTCTTATGAAACAAGTTTTTTGTTTTTTTTTTTTCTTTTCCAGTTTCAGAGACTTAAAGGTTTGGGGGTGTAGATAGAGACCACACTATCCTGTGTCTCTGTAGATAACGGCACATAGGAAGATCCAAAATGTTCATCATTTGAGGCCAGACCCAACTCAGCCAGGGGCCTCCGGATAAGACAAGTCCGACAAGGCCAAGGGTGATGGGTGCGGGGAAAAACCGTAGAGCAGCTGTGCTGTTATCAGGGGTCTGAGTCACTGGTTCAAACTCCACATACCCTGAGCCTCAGTCATCACAGGCCCCCTGAGCCTTTTCCAGGCGTCTGACTTGATCCGCCTCCAGAGCTGGACCTTTCTCCCTCAGTGGAGACCACAGCCGTATCGGTGATGCAGACGCACACCACCGCCACAGCACCATGAGCTCGTTCTCAGGCCTGGACTCTGTGACCATCGTGGGCTATTTCCTCCGCCTGGGGCAGCTGCTCTCCACCTGCGTGCCCTTCTCGCTGGTGGCCGTCGAGGACACTCTGCGGGCGGGCATAGGTAACTGGTGCTTCTTCGTCTGGTGCTTCTGCTTCTCTGCATCCCTCCTCATCCTCCTCACTGAGTTATGTATATTCCGGTCCCGCTTCCCCCACTACTGGGATGGTTTTCTCCACGCCTACGCCTATTACTTTACCTTCATCTGCCTCTCAGCCTCCATCATCTTCGGCATCACCTACATCCAGTACTTGCCTCAGGGTCCTGCCCAAAATCACGTCATCACCGCCACTGCCTTCTCAGCTGTGGCTTCTGTGCTTTATGCCGTGGAAGTGGCCTGGGTGTGTGCCCGGCCCGGCAATATATACTGCTTTGTGCCCACCACTCAAGGCATGATCAGAAGGCTGGAGAACGCCATGGCCTGTGTCATCTTTGGCTTCATCACTAACATTGACTTGTACCAGCACCAGCCGGCCCTGATTTGGTGTGTGGTCGTGTACTCGATCTGTTTCATCCTGGGGGCCGTGAACTTGTTTATCAACGGGTGTGACTGGGACAACGACAGAAGGCTGTCCATTCCCTACCCTGGTTTCCTGGTGGGGCAGACAGTGCTCTCCATCCTCCTCTACACCACCGCTGTGGTCCTCTGGCCGCTCTACCAGTTTGACAAGAATTTTGGGGGCCAGCCTCTAAGGTCCAACGATATGACTTGCAGCGGTGACCTTCCCACCACACTGTGTGTCTGGGACCAACGATTGGCTGTGGCCATCCTGACAGCCATGAATTTGCTAGCTTATGTGGCTGACAGCGCATACATGGCCTTGGTTTTTGTAGGGTAACATTCTGCCCACAAGTCTCGATTCCTCTTCTTAACAGAAATTTCATTACTGAGCTCTGTCCTCTCTGATGTCATCTTCCTGGCTCCCTCTCTCCCTTCTCACATCCATCCCCATTCAGCTCACTCTCTTTTCTGTTTCCTTTCCTCCTTCTTCTCTGACTCCTTCCTGTCTTGTGTGGTTTCCCACATTCTCTTCTGCCTCTTTCTCTTGAAATTAAAAGATGCTTACTCCTTGGAAGGAAAGTCATAACCAACCTAGACAGCATATTAAAAAGCAGAGACATTACCTTGCCAACAAAGGTCCATCAAGGCAAGGCTATGGTTTTTCCAGTAGTCATGTATGGATGTGAGAGTTGGACTATAAAGATAGCTGAGTGCCAAAGAATTGGTGCTTTTGAACTGTGGTGTTGGAGAAGACTCTTGAGAGTCCCTTGGACAGCAAGGAGATCCAACCAGTCCATCCTAAAGGAGATCAGTCCTGGGTGTTCATTGGAAGGACTGATGTTGAAGCTGAAACTCCAATACTTTGGCCACCTGATGCGAAGAGCTGACTCATTTGAAAAGATCCTGATGCTGGGAAAGATTGAAGGCAGGAGGAGAAGGGGACGACAGAGGATGAGATAGTTGGATGGCATCACCGATTCAATGGACATGAGTTTGGGTAAACTCTGAGAGTTGATGATGGACAGGGAAGCCTGGAGTGCTGCAGTCCATGGGGTCACAAAGAGTTGAACATGACTGAGCAACTGAACTGAACTGAACTTGCTGTTCCATCTTTCCTACATTTTCTACTCTTTGTCCCTTTTCTGATCTTTCTTAGTTTTCTTATCTCTTGTGTCCTGACCACCTCTCCCCATTTTCCTTCTTCTGATCCATCAGGACCTGAGACTCCTTCCTTCTCTGCCCACCGCCCCCTCCCAACTCCTGAGCTGCTGACTCCACAGCACACAGCCTCTGTGCAGCGGTCACACCCTGGGCCTCCGGAGGGGCCTCATTGCAAAGCATGTCTGTCCCGTGGCAATGCCTTAGTTGATGTGGGTGAGTATGGGGCAGTGAGGTTGGGGGGCAGGCTGGATAGGGATTGGACCCTCTTTCTCCCAGTGGAGGGAGGTATCCACTTCACTTTTCCTTTAAGTTAAAAAATAAATCTCTGGAGGTCCATAATTTCCAGCGCAAGAGGATTAAAGCAGAGACCCTGGGTCCCTGGGCCCCACTTGGTGCTCTAGGTGCCCCACCTGAGATTGGCTCCAGAATTTTTGCAGGCTCACTGAACACCCGCTGCCTCAAGGGGATCTTAGAGGAAGCCAGAAGTAGATACCCTTCCATCGCAACTACTCTCTGAGGAATCAAAGTAGGAGCTGGCAGAGAAACCCAGGGTCTTGAAGACACCTGTCTGCAGTGTTTGTGAGGGGAAGCGATGTGGCCCTCCTACCTCAGTGATCAAAACAGCAGGTCTTGCCTCTGCCGGGAGAAGAGCATGGCCACTGCAGCCTTAAAGCTGATGTTAGCTGGATTTCTTTTCTGATTAGAAGAGCACAAGTTACTGGGTGGCCCTATTCTTAAGGGAGAAGGTTCTTTTCATTTTACTTTTTCTGGCATGGTTTGAACAGGATGGGGATTGCTGCTGCCAGTCAAGGAAACTGCATTTGTTGAATGTGTGCAGCACACACATGTGTTTCTGTGTGCCAGCTGCTTTCTGATGCTGCGTCCTGTTTCTTTGTGACTCAAGAATAATGAGATCCATGTAAATGTGCATCATTTTTAAAAAATTCTTGGAGCTCCTGGTACCCATCAGCCCCTGCAGTCAATCACGAGAAGCGTTGTCCAGAGGTGGTGTCCCTTGTACCACGTCTATAATGTTAGCTTTTAAACCTTTAGCTCAGAGAGTAAAGAATCTGCCTCCATTGCAGGAGCCCTGGGTTTGATCCCTGGGTCAGGCAGATCCTTTGGAGAAGGGAACAGCAACCCTCTCCAGTATTCTTGCCTGGAGAATTTCATGGACAGAGGGGCGTGGTGGGCTACAGTCCCTGGGGTCGCAAAGAGTCAGACACAACCAGCACATACAAGATAAAAGAAAACATATGAAATCCACAGATCCTAATTACCCCAAATTTGCCTGGAGCTCAAAGCTGCCAAGCAGACTTCCTCCTCACGCAAGCAAACCACCCTCTCAAGGAAACCCTCCCTGAGTCTCTATTCCCCTGTCTCTACCCCTCCAGCCCACCATTTACCACCCCAGCCAAATCCTAGAGAATGGCCCAGTGTTAGGAAAGAAGAGGTGGGCCCCACAGTAATGCCCAGCATCTGGTCCCCTAGCTCTTAAAGGGGCCCTGCCAGCTCCCGGGTGCCTCCTTTTAAAGGGGTGTGTGTGTGTGTCTTTGTACATTCTGAGTGTGTGTGTGTGTGTGTATGTGTGTCTGTACTCTCAGCCACAGAGCCCCAGAGCCCAGCATCCTGGCATCACCAGGGCCAGAGGGGCCTGGCAAGCAGAGATGTGGGGGAGGGGAGGGGAAGCCCCCCCCCCTCCCCGCTGCCCCTCACTCCTGTTCTGGGATGAAGCGTGTGATCCTCAGCCAGGGGCGGGTTGCATAGGTGGGGAGGGCTCCCAGGAGGCGGTTCCCATGGCAGAACAGTATTAAGAAGTAATGTAGTAATTTCCATATTTTTAGGAAGACAAGAAAAAGATAAATGTATTCTTTGCCTGTTTGGCCTCCTCCCTCACCTCTAGTGTGATTGTGCATCCACATTATGTGTTAACTAATCTTCCCTAAGGGCAGAAATACCATAAAGATGAATTTTTCTTCTTCTGATGCAGCCATGTATCTCCTTAGGAGATAACAATGCTTACTTATGACTTTATTAATACCACAAGTTCTATTGCTTGTATTCTGCCTATTTTACTTTTATATGACTTTCTCTTGTATTACCAAATGTTTAACAGAGCCTATGATAAAAATAATTATGACCAAGTGACTTGAAACAATTGCCCTGATGGATAGTAGGTAAGACCCATGATTGTAGCAGTGTGACTCTAGGCATGGGAAGAAGCAACAGGAGGGAACCATTTCCTGGAGGCTGAGGGACTCCTAAGGCAAGTGGCTCAGAGGAGCTTGCTACTGTTTCTAGGACTGGGTGAGTAACAGCATTTGAGTGGTCTATCAGTGAAATTCTTAACTCTTGAGACAAATTGGTCAAAGATGCCTCCCAAATTTTATTGAAAATAAAACTAAAATGGACAGGATTATGTAATAAAGAATGTTGCCCACCACCCAGGTTGACAAGAATCAAGTCATTAGCCATGGTTGTTGCTGACCTAGTATCCATCCTGGAGGGAAATCAGAGTGAAGATCAGGATGAGGTGCTTTGCTCTCTGGGAGACCTGGCAGAACCAGCCCTCAATTAAATATCACAGGAGAAATATTTATGAACTCAGGGACTTGCATCTTCCCATACTTAGAAAAGCACTAATCCCATTAACTAAGGTATCTGTTCCTCTCAAATAGCAGTCACCTAAAAAGACCTGGTTGCACGGACCCTCTCACCAAAATCACATACATATTTGTGTATGTATGTGGCATGTTTAAAAAGTAGAGACATCGCTTTGCTGACAAAGGTCCATCTCGTCGAGCTATGGTTTTCCCACTAGTCGTATACACATATGACAGTTGAACCATAAAGAAGGCTGAGTGCCAAAAATGCTTTCGAATTGTGGTGTTGGAAACGACTCGAGGGTGTCTCTTGGACAATAAGGAGATCAAACCAGTCCATCCTAAAGGAAATCAGTCCTGCATATTCATTGGAGGGACTGATACTGAAGTACTAAAGGACTGAAGCTCCAATACTTTTGCCACGGGATGCGAAGAGTTGACTCATTGGAAAAAACCCTGATGCTGGGAAGATTGAGGGCAGGAGGAGAAAGGGGAGACAGAGGATGAGATGGTTGGATGGCATCATCAACTCAGTGGACAAGTCTGAGCAAACTTGAGGAGACAGTGAAGGACAGGGAAGCCTGGTGTGCTGCAGTCCATGGAATTGCCAAGAGTTGGACACGCTTGAGCAACTGAACAACAATGACAAATGGTTTTACAAAATAATGGCTATATTTCCCCTCAGCTGTTTACTATATCCTTGTAGCTTATTTATTCTACACATAGTGGTTTGTATCTCTCAATCCTCTGTTTTACCCCTCCCTCCTCTCTCTCCCCACTGGTGATCATTAGATCTCTGTATCTGTGAATCTGTTTCTGTTTCACAGATAAGTTCATTTATGTCATATTTTGGATTCCACATACAAGTGATATCATACGGTACTTGTCTTTGCTTTCTGACTTTCTTCATTTAGTATGAGAATCTATAGGTTCATGTTGCTGAAAATGGCATATTTTAATATTTTATTTCACATATGGAAATAGGGGGCAGATTTGCGTCTATGAAATATGGAATATTATATATTTCACATATGGAAATAAGGGGGAAGATTTCCTTCTGTGAAATATGGAATTTTCTATATTTCCTGTATGAAAATATGGTGGCATATTTCATATGGGAAAATAGAATTTTCCATATTTCACTTGTGAAAATATAGGGGCATATTGCCATATATGAAAATAGAATTTCTTATATTTCCTGTATGAATATAATGGGGCATATTGCCATTTATGAAAATAGAATTTCCTATATTTCATGTATAAACATATGGGGGCATATTTCATATATATAAATAAAATGTCCCATATCTCATGTATGAAAATACATAAAATTTCCTATATTTCATATATGAGAATAAAATACAGGTGTATAGTTCATATATGAAAATAGAATTTTCTATGGTTCGTGTATGAGCAGTTCTAAAGCTTCTGATTTAGTAAATCAGTCCAGGAACCACAGTAAAAATCATTGTGCCTTTTGAGTAATGCTTTTAAAGACTTGAGATAATTGTTCTAACTCAAGTACACTGTCTTACATCTCAATATATACATACAAAAGTCTCAATTTGAAATAGTAAGATTTCTAAGTGACTTCTATTTTAGAGAATTGTGAAATGAAATAAAAATGTAGGCATCAAAAATAGTGCTAAAGTGTTTTATCAGAGAACACTGACAAAAGCAACTCAACTTAAAAAATATATATATTTATCCTGTAATTAGATTTATTGGCTTGACTAATTAGTTCTTCAGGAAGCAAAAATTAAAAGAGTAAATCTACTTCATGTGATTTTTAAAAATCTCATCAAAGTTAGTTTCTTGATAGCATCTTTTATTTTTAAAAATTTCCCCTTTTTATTTTGCTAATTTTTTCTGTTGATTATTTTTTGTATTTATAGCTAGCCTTCAACTATTTTTTAAATGAAGTACAGTTAATTTACAGTACTATATTTGTTTTCAGTGTACAGAATGTTCATTCAATGTTTTTACTGACTATACTCGATTTAAAGGTATTACAAAATAATGCCTATATTTCCCTCTGCTGTCTGCTGTGTGCTTGTAACTTATTTATTTTATATTCAGTGGTTTGTGTCTCCTAACCCCCTACCCCTGTATTGGCCCTCCCACCTCCCTCTCCCCACTGGTAACCATTAGTTCTCTGTATCTGTGAGTCTGTTTCACAGATAATTTTTTTTGTGTCATATTTCAGGTTCCACATATACGTTTTCTCACATGGTATTTGTATTTCTGACTTACTTCGCCTTCCATGATAATCTCAAGGTTCATGTTGCTGAAAATGGCATTATTTTAATCTTTTATTTTGTATATGAAAATATGAATGGATATTCCATACATGAAAATAGAACTTTCTATATTTCATTTATGGAAATATGGGTGCATATTTCCATATATGAAAATAGAATTTTCTAGATTTCCTGTAAGAAAGTATGGGTGCATATTTCCATATGTAAAACTTGATTTTTTATATTTCCTATTTGAAAATAAAATTTCTTATATTTCCTATATGAAAATATGGATGTATATATCTATATATGAAAATCTAATTTTCTGTATTTCCTGTCTGAAAATATGTGTGCAGATCCTAGGGTTAGCTCTCTAGATAATTTTTTTTTCTGGCATTTGGAGACAGTCACTGAGGGTGTTGCCATTGTCCTTTCCCAAGACAGAGGAGGGGCATTCCCTCCCTTCCAGGTGCTATCTTGCATTTATTGTTTGTAGATTTTTGATGGTGGCCCTTCTGACTGGTGGGGATTGAGTCCTTATTGTCATTTTTGATTGTCATTCCTGAGGTAATTACAGATGCTGAGGGTAGAAATGGTGGAGATTTGGTGTTTGGGGTTTTCCCCCCTTCAAATCGTGGGAGGAAAATTTACCTGTGGCAAGTGGCTTCTAGAAAGTTGGTTGTGTTTGGAATTTATTTCGGCAGTACTTGCCCCAGGACATTTCTTGAGGATAGCTGTCATGAACAGCCCGCCAGGCTTTCTGAATTGGAGGTGCCAGCGATGGCACCCCACTCCAGTGCTCTTGCCTGGACAATCCCATGGACGGAGGAGCCTGGTGGGCTGCAGTCCATGGGGTCGCGAAGAGGCGGACACGACTGAGGTGACTTGGCAGCAGCAGCGGCAGTGAGCACCGGCGGTCGAGTTGAAGTTACAGGAAATGTCCACAAGGGGGCAGCCGTTTCTCACGTCCGCCCCTGGACCCTCCAGTAAGGAGAGCCTAGAGAAAGTTGGCTTCCTGGGATGTGAATTGGTGTGGGACTGTGCCTGACCAAACACTTAAGGGCTGGTGGCTCAGTACTTGTCCCCACTAAAGCTTCACAACCCTCCATTCCACTGTCCCATGCGGGGCCACAGCGTCCTGCTGAGGGTGCTGAGGTGCCAGGAGGCCGCACTCTCAGGAAGGAGGCTTGAGTTGGGAACCTCAGCACCAGGAGACGTGGTGGCTAGGTGTCTATTGCCCCCAAGGTCCTCCAGCCCTTGGTCCCACTCGAGACTCTGGTCCCAGCCAGAACACAGCAGACAATAGGTCTTTAAAAAGGGTTAACCGAAGGGCACCGTGCCAGGCTGGGCGGCCCCCACCCCAGTCCAGCAGTGGGACCGAAGGCTGCTCAGCCTCCAGGGATGGGATAGCATCCCACGTCAGGGAGGCTGGAGATAAAAGAGTAAGCACCGCTCTTCTTTGCTTTTCTTCAACATCTTGCCGATGCTACCTTGCAGTATAGTTGGTTTGCTGCCAGGGTACAGCCACCTGGTTCAGGCAGGACGTATCCATGGAGTGTATTTGTCCTTTTTCAGATTCTTTTGCCATAGAGTTTATTGCAGAAGGTTGAGCAAGGTGCTGAGCGTCAGGTCTTTGGGGATTATCTATCTCACATGCAATTTTCTCTGTATATGAGGAAGGAAGGAAGGAAGGAGATAATCCTTGTGGAGTGTCTCTTAGAGACACATATTTCTGGGTATAGGTCAGAAATAGAGATTTCTGTGTGTATGCGAAAGGAAGGAAGCTGATAATCCCTGTGGATTACTGATTACAGATACAGATTTGTGCCTGTGTTAGTCAGACAACAATAAGGAGAGAAGTTTCAACCTTCAACCAGCACTGGTGGGAATGGTGAAATGGTGCTGCCATTTTGGAAAACAGTCTGGCAGTTCCTCAAAATATCAAACTTGGAGTCATCACATGACCCAGCAATTCCACTCTTGCGGATAAACCCAAACACTTGTGCACACATGTTCACAGCAGCCCACTTTCCAACAGCCAAAAGGGGAAACCACCCAAATGACCATCAATAAGCAATCAAACAGATACACACAGTGGGGTCCATCCACACAGTGGAGTTTGACTCATCCATGAAAAGGAGCAAAGCTCTGACACAGGCTACAGTGTGGATGGACCTTGAACACACGATACTCAGAGAAGCAGACACAGGAGGACACACAGCACGTGATTCCATTTATAGGAAATGTCCCAAACAGGTACATCCACAAAAAATGAAAGTGGGTTTGTGGTGGCTAGGGGATAGGGGAGGGGGTGGATGGATGGATGGATGATGGATGGATGGATGGATGTGAAAGGTTGTTGCTGAACCATGAAAGACACCGGGATTCTTGGCCTCTGGAGGAGAAGAATTCAATCTGAGGCCAGAGACGAGGCTTGATCGCTCAGAGCTTCATTGTAATTAAGTTTCATTAAAGCATAAAAGGGATAGAGAAAGCTTCTGACCTAGACATCAGAAGGCTGCAGAAAGAGTGCCCCCTTGCTAGTCTTTAGCTGGATGTTATATAGCTACTAGCAGTCTGCTAATTAAAGAAAGGAGTTATCTCAAAACTCAGAGAATGGCACCAGGCCCCTCACCCACAACATGCATTTTGAGATAACACTGGCACCAGGTGAGTCATCCCAGGCCATGAAACGATTGACATAAACCTTGAAGAAAGGCAGATTTCCACACAAATATATGGTTTCATTAACACAGATTAGGAGAACAATGTATGAGTATAACATACTGGTTTATCAAGTAGGTTCTGAGCCTTTAGGCGAACCGACTTGAAGACAGAGTCTGGGGTAAATGCATAGTACATGAACAGAGCTTAAGACAAGCATTTCCATAAGAAAAATGCATTGGTTAGCTCAAGGTTTGAGAAAAGTTAAGTTTAGGTAGAACCAGGTGCCATTAAGGCAACACAAAATTTTAAGAGAAACCTCTTTTTATATTTGTGTAGAGAAGGGGGAAAAATATAACACTAGTTTGTTTCCTCCTGGCGCATGAGAGAGAGAAAAATGTCTGACACTTGCGGCCTATTTCCTCCATTGGAGACCCCTGGCCTTCCTGCCTGTTACCTTCTCGTTCCCCGCTTTTCTTCTAGGAGAATTGTGTTGCCTAGGGAAAGGGGCTTCGTTCTCGTTCCATAACTGCTTCTGAGCTGCTAAGGGGCGTTGTCCCTAAATCGGTGAGGCATCATATTCTCCTAACCCTCATACTGACGGTCTCTGATCCAGGGGCCCCAGGTAGTAGACGGAGGAAGCTGCGGCAATTGCAGGAGTTTGAGCAACCATTTGTAACTTAAAAGCCTTCATGCAAATAGAAACGAATCCAGCTACACAGTTACAGATGCAGGGAGAAAACAGCAAAAACAGAACAATCAGAATTATTGTAATTAAGATAGTTTTCCACCATGGGGAACTAGTTAATGTCCAAAGTGAGGCAGTTGAGTCTTCAGGAGTATCCATAGCCTGAATCATCTTGTTCATGTGTTTAGTAAAATGAGTAACATTCGTGCTCATGTCAGGTATATATGTACAGCACCGGGTATGAATAATGGCACAAGTTCCTCCTTGTGCAGCTGGCAGAATATCTAAGGCCAATCTGTTTTGTAAAACCACCTTTCTAATTTGTATTTGTTCAGCATTAAGAGCTGAAATAGCTTTTTGAGAATCTTGCAATACTTGTTGAGTAAAATTAGTCAAAGCATCCACTCGTAGCATAACATCTGTAGTTCCCAGAGAGGGAACAAACACTGCAGCCAAATAATTACACCAGTGAAACACAGACCTTGCCCACCGAGTTTTAAGGTGCAGTAAATTAGCAGGCTTTTCTGGAAGCTCTGAAAATATGAAGCCATGGGTAAAAGCTAGACCCAGGGTGCATCTCACTAACCAGCCAGGGGGAAGCCATGCCCATAGGTAAGAGCCACATATCCAATAAGTCCTGTTTGGAGCAAGCCAGCGTGACTGAGATATCCAGTCCCAATCAATGCTTGGCCAGGCAAAGGGAGGACCTGAACTGGGGTTGGAAAACACAAGAATTATTCCATTACACATTTCCTGAGGCAAAAATCCCAATTGTTTCCAATCATTATAATTAAGTTGTTGGACCTTTAGTATAGACTTAATTCTCTCAGGGCCTATGGTCCTAGTCCCTTCTGATATGATTAGGCCCAGATATCTAACAGATTGTTGACAAAGCTGAGCCTTTTCCCTTCATGCCTTGTAACCGCAGCCTGCCGGAGAGTTTAAGAAATCTTCTGAGGCTTGTGAACGCGCTTCCTCTCTCAGCACAGAGCAGAATATCATCTACATATTGGAGTACCACTGCTTCGTAGCTTTTCAAGTTTTGTAGATCTCATGACAAACTTTGCCCAAATAGGTGAGGGCTGTCACGAAATCCCTGGGGCAAAAATGTTCAGGTTAACTGAAAAGCGGGCTGCATAGGGTCTTCAAAGGCAAATGGAAATTGACTTTCCTCGGCCAAAGGCACTGAATGGAAAACAGCTTTTAAATCAATTACTGAGAAATATTTGGCTGGTTCGGGAATTTCAGACAATAGAGTATAAGGATTAGGCACCACAGGGTGTAAAGGAACTACAGTCTCATTTATTATTCATAAATCTTGAACTAGTCTCCATTTACTATTTGATTTCTTTAGACCCAAAATAGGAGTGTTGCATGGACTGTTACAGGAATTAATAGCCCCTGCTCCTTTAAATTCTCAGTGATAGGTTTTAACCCTTGCTTAACCCTTCCCCAGTTTTCAGTAGGTACTGCTTCTTATATGGAAATAAGTGTGGGTCTTCTTTAAGCTCTGGGGATCAAATCTATCCCAGTTTTTCAGGATACACGTCAAAGGAGTGAGGCTGAAATTGTTAGTTCCCATCTGTAAGAGAGAGAAAAAAAGCATTGGAGATCCCTGGCCTTCCTGCCTGTTACCCTCTAAGATGGATGGGTGGATTTGTTGCAGGAAGGGGGACCCCTTCCAGGGCCCGAAACTGGGCTCTTGTCTAACACTCAGAAATGCATTGTCTGAGAAGACACATGTGCTGACAAAGCAAGAGACTTTATTGGGAAAGGGCACCCGGGTGGAGAGCAGTAGGGTAAGGGAACCCAGGAGAATTGCTCTGCCACGTGGCTTGTAGTCTCAGGTTTTATGTTGATGGGATTAGTTTCTGGGTGGTCTTTGGTCATTCTAATTCAGGGTCTTTCCTGGTGGCGCACGCATCGCTCAGCCAAGATGGGTGCTAGCGAGAGGGATTCTGGGAAGTGGACGGACACGCAGTGTCTCCTTTGGACCTTTCCCGAACTCTTCTGGTTGGTGGTGGCTTATTAGTTCCGTGTTCATTATCAGGATCTCCTGTTAGAAAACAACTCATGCAAATGGTTACTATGGTGCCTGGCCAGGGTGGGCGGTTTCAATGTGTGCTTCCCCTAACAGACTGATCTGTGGGTGGATGGGTAGGTGGATGGATGAATGGATGACGGATGGATGAGGGGTGGATGGGGGGGTGGATGGAAGAAGGGGTAAACAGAATGTGGTCCATTCACACAGTGGAATATGACTCAGCCATGAAAAGGAGTGAAGCTCTGACACCGGCTACAATGGGGATGATCCTGAACACACAATTCTCAGCGAGAGAAGCAGACACAGAAGGACGTACTGTCTTAGTCTGCCTGGGCTGCCATAGCAAAATAGAAGGCTGGGGGCTTCAGCAACAGGAATGCATTTCCTACAGTTCTGGAGCCCAGACGTCTGAGATCAGGGCGTCAGGATGGTCAGGTTCTGGTGAAGCTCTGTTCTTGGTGGGGGCAGGGGTCTTCACTGCGTCCTCCCATGGAGGAAGGGCTGAGGGGGCTCCTTCGGGGTCTGTTTCTTAAGAGCATTAATCCCATTCACGGGGTTTCCACTCTCACGACCTCATCACCTCCTCAAGGCTCCCCTCCTCACACCATCCCCTTGGGGGTTAGGTTTCAACATGTGCATTTTGAGGGGGACACCAACATACAGCCCAGAATACTCACAAACTACATGATTGCATTTATAATAAACATCCCGAACAGGCAAATCCAGAGACAGGGAGTGGGTGAGTGGGGCCTGGCGCTGGGGGAGGGGAAGGGCAGTGGGAGGACCTGAATAAACCCTGCACCTTAGGATGTTCAGGAATAGCCAGTTCTGACTCCATGTTGGAACTGTGTCTTTGACTTGCTCTCTGTTACTTTTGTTACTATAATCACACATAGCAGCCTGCCCCAGAGAATCCTGCCCCTCTGCCCGACTGTTAAGGCGCCTTTGTTCAGAACCCTGTCCACCTGTGGATGGCAGGAAGGAAGAGATGAACACATCCCCTGCCTGAGGCTTGCCGTTCTCCAAGATATTTGCAAGATTTAAGGCCTTTTTAGTTTGTTTCCTCACATCTTCCTTCTCTAATTCATAAAAGAACCTGGCATCCAGAACCCAACAACAGGGTTATTTGGAGACATTAATCAGCCATAATTTTGGTCAGCCGGCAGTTGGGATACAGTCGTGTTCCTTGCCTCAACATCCGTGTCATGTGGTGAGCATAGCAAGCTTGGACCCCTGACATCTGTCCTCAGCTGATGTTAATCTGCATCCTAAGCAGCTCTGTGCCAGCTGCAGAGAGGGAGCCTGTTCACAGGGCCCTCCCAGGGTACGAGGCTCACATGGACAGACCCCTCCCAGGGCAGGGGGCCCGTCTGGGCAGGGCTCAGCACACAGGTACCCTGCATGGAACCCTCAATGCAGAGCACCCCCAGCTCTCTTCCTGGTCACCTCAGAGCAGGACCTGGACTAACCAACAGCCGCTCCTGGGCAGGTCAGTGACCCTGGGCTTCACTCTCTGTGGCCTCCTTCCGGCAGGTCTTCCAGAGGTTCCACTGCACCCGGGGCCCTGGGCTCCTGTCTCCACCCACCACCCCTCCTCTCCCTGACTCCTGGGTTCCTCTCTTTAGGAGAAGATCTTCTTGAAATTATCTCCCACTCGTGGGCCAGATGAAATGATTAGAAATCAAACCAGAGCCGCAGCCCCATGTCCATCTTGACCCTCAGGCCCACACCTGTTCCTTGCACCTGGCAGGCACAACAAGACCCATTTTCTGTAACTGTGAGCCCCTGGTGGGTGAGGATTGGCTGACTGGATGAGTTGGCCAGCCCTTCCCAGCTATGCCTGGGTTGAGGTCTTTATAAACAACCCCCTTAGGCAGTGGGGCTTCTCTGGTGGCTCGGTTGGTAAATGAAATAACCTGCAATGCACGAGATGCGAGTTGGATCCCTGGGTCAGGAAGATCCCCTGGGGAAGGGAATGGCAACCCAGTCCAGTGTTCCTGCCTGAGAAATCCCATGGACAGAGGAGCCTGGCAGGCTACAGTCCATCGGGTTGCAAGAATTTGACATGACTTAGCGACTAAAGCACCACCGCTTCCCTAGTAGCTCAGCTGGTAAAGAATCCGCCTGCAAGACAGGGGATCTGGGTTCAGTCCTGGGCTTGGGAAGATCCCCTGTAGAAGGGAACCGCTACCCACTCCAGTATTCTGGCCTGGAGAATTCCATGGACTGTATAGTCCCTGGGGTTGCAAAGAGTCAGACAGGACTGAGCAACTTTCACTTGGAAAAAACCACCCCCTCCAGGCAGCAAGAATGCCTGCAGCGGCACCTAACACCATCTTCTCTGCCCCTCAGGAGCACAGCTGGTCTGGTGAGAAGGATGAGGGGCCACACAGCGTGGGCTGATTTCTTATTTTGGGTTTCTTTTTCATTGTTCTAAGAAGTGGGTCCCAAAAGAACTTGCTATGATGAATGACAAAGCTTTTACCGCCTATATTTTCCTCAAGAATTTCATAGTATCTGACCTTACAATTAGATCTTTATCTTGAAAATCCGTTGCTAACTTGTGTCCAACTCTTTTGTAATCTCCTGAACTATAACCTGTCAGGTTCCTCTGTCCGTGGGATTTCTCAGGCAAGACTACTGGAGTGGGTTGCCGTTCTCTTCTCCAGGGAATCTTCCTGACCCAGGGATCCAAACCCGAGTTTGTTGCATTGACAGGCGAGCTCTTTACTCCTGAGCCATAATAAGGTGGGATCTTTATCTTTGTTGGTCAGTCACTCAGTCGTGTCTGACTCTTTGTGACCCCATGGACCATAGCACGCCAGGCTTCCCTGTCCATCACCATCCCCCGGAGTTTTCTCAAACTCATGTTCATTGGGTGATTCCGTCTAACCATCTTGTCCTCTGTCATCCCCTTCTCCTCCTGCTTTCAATCTTTCCCAGTATCAGGGTCTTTTCAAATGAGTCAGCTCTTCACATCAGGTGGACAAAGTATTGGAGCTTCAGTTTCAGCATCAGTCCTTCCAATAAATATTCAGGACTGATCTCTTTTAAGATGCACTGGTTGGA
Organism: Bubalus kerabau; assembly: GCF_029407905.1. Classification (NCBI taxonomy): domain Eukaryota; kingdom Metazoa; phylum Chordata; class Mammalia; order Artiodactyla; family Bovidae; genus Bubalus; species Bubalus kerabau. Next base: position 20,658,348 of record NC_073642.1, read on the forward strand.
TCTCCTTGCAGTCCAAGGCACTCTCAAGAGTCTTCTCCAACACCACAGTTCAAAAGCATCAATTCTTTGGGGCTCAGCTTTCTTTATGGTCCAACTCTTACATGGTCCAACATCTATACATGACTGGGAAAACCATAGCTTTGACTAGATGGACCTTTGCAGGCAAAGTAATGTCTCTGCTCCTTAATGTTATCATTATATTGCTGCCTTATTCAGTATAACATACACACAGCATATCTCTTTTTCTGGATTCTTTTACCACAGAGGAATTGCAGAAGGTCTAGCAAAGTTCCCTGTGCTGAATATCAGGTTGTTGTGGAGTATCTATTAGAGATACAGATTTCTGTGTATATGTTAAAGATACAGATTTTGTTATATGTTTTAGACATACAGACTTTTGTTTATATCTGGAGGAAGCAAGGAAGGAGATAATCTTGCAGATTATCTCTTACAGATATAGATTTCTGTTTATGTTAGTGATACAGATTTCTGTGTAATCTTAGAGATTCTAAAATTTTTGTATTTGTGGGAGTAAAGTAATAAAAAAGTGGAAGTGTTGGTTGCTCTGTCTTGTCCAACTCTTTGCCACCCCTGCCAGGCTCCTCTCCATGGAATTCTCCAGGCAAGAATACTGGAGTGAGTAGCCATTTCCTTCTCCAGGGGATCTTCCCAACCCAGGGATCAAAGCTAGATCCCCTGCATCGCAGGTAGATTCTTTACTGCCTGAGCCCCCAGGGAAGCCCATTTCTGGGAGGAAAGGGCAAGGAAAGAAGAAAGGAGGTAATCCTTTTGGATTATTTATTTTAGATACAGATTTCTGTGTATATGTTAGTCCTGACCTCCTAATTCATCCTTGCTCTTTCAACTTTCTTGGAACCCTCTGTGTTTGAATTCTGAGTCTCTTTTTGTGTTGTAAATTAGTTTGTCTACTTCCTTTTAGATTTTGCCTAGTATTCACATCATATGCTATTTTCTCCCTCTGTCTGTCTGACTGGTGTCTGACCCTCCCAGGTCCATCCTTGTGGTGACCAGTGGAGTAATTTCATACTTGCAGTGGCGGTTGTCATGGTTGAGTTGTGGTCCACTGTACATATGCACGACATCCTCTTTAAGCTTTAATGTGCCAGCAGACACTTTGCTGGATCTGAGTCTTGGCTGCTGTAAGCAGTGCTGCAGTGAGTGTTGGGGTGCGTGTGGGTTTTCGAATGATGGTTTTCTCGGAATATAGGCCCAGGTGTGGGAATGTCAGATCCTAGGCTTAGCTTTCTGGAAAGTGTTCCCCCCCCACTCCCGACACAGGGAGGCTGTGCTTTCTAGTGGCTGTTGCCAGTGTCCATTCCCACGTACTGTGTAGGTGGGTTCTCTCTCCTCCTGGCTCGCTCGTGCACTGTTGCCTGTGACATGTGAGAATGGCCATTCTGAGCGGCGGGATTTGATTTGTCATTGTCACTTTAATTTGCATCCTCCTGTAATAATTAGGGATGTTCAGCATCTTATCCTGGAGGAGGAAATGGCAACCCACTCCAGTGTTCTTGCCTGGAGAGTCCCGTGGACGGAGGAGCCTGGTGGACTGGTGTCCATTGGGTCGCACAGAGTCAGAGGCAATTGAAGCGACTTTGCATGCATGCATGCACTGGAGAGGGAAATGGCAACCCACTCCAGTGTTCTTGCCTGGAGAATCCCAGGGACAGGGGAGCCTGGTGGGCTTCCGTCTATGGGGTTGCACAGAGTCGGACATGACTGAAGTGATTTAGTGGCAGCGGCGGCAACATCTTATCCTGTTGCAGGGTGGGAATTTATTTTCCCCCTTTATACTGTTCTTTAAAGGATGTCAGGAAAATTTACCTGTTGCAATTGGCTTCTTGAACATCGGTTGTGTTTGGAATTTACGTCTGCAATGTGAGCCCCAGATCCTTTCCTGAGGGCAGCTGTCATTCACAGCCCCACAGGCCTTGTTCCCTGGAGGTGTGAGTAAGCGCTGCTGGCCAAGTTGTAGTTACAGGAAATGTCCACAGGGCGGCAGCGCTGTTTCGTGCTCAACTCTCGTTTCTTGGACAACCAGAGCCTTCGGGAATGTCGGCTTCCTGCGCTGTGAGTTAGAGGACTGTGCCTGAGTAAACACCCAAGGGCTTGTGTCCCCCTGCCTCTTCGCCCTAACGCTTCGCTCTTTACCATCCAAATCATCCCTGCCTCGCCCACAGAACCCTGCTGAGGTTCCTAGGAGGCTGCACTCTCAGGACAGAGCATTGAGCTGGGGACCCCAGCACCAGTCGACCTGCAGTCTCGGTTACTTTTCAAAGTTCAAGGCCAGAGGGTCAGGTGACCATCCTTTGGTTAAACGAAGGACTCTGGTCGCAGCCAGAGCAAACCTCACAGTACAGGTTAAAGACGGGGCTCAGTTAAGGGCACCCTGCCGGGCTGTTTAACCCTACTCCTGGCCAGGCATGGATCCAAGGCCTTTCAGACTGCAGGGATGGGATGGCAGCCCAGGTCAGGGAGGTGGGTGGAAATTAGGCTTTGCTTTTCTTTAATCTAATGGCGATGGTATATGGGAATATAGTTGACCTGCCGTTTGGTGCTTGTTGTCAGTATACAGCCACCTGATTCAGTGTGACATATATTAACACACAGCATATCTGTTCTTTTATGGATTGTTTTGCCCTTGAAAATCTTGTAGAATTTCAAGCAAATTTCCCTGTGGTGAACATCAGGTGTTTGTGCAGTATCTGTGAGATATACAGATTTCTGTATAAATGTGAAATTAGGAAGGAAGGAGATAATCCTTGTGGCTTACCCATTACAGATACAGCTTTTGGGGTATATGTTAGTATCAACCTCCTAATTCATTTGTGGTGTTTCCTTTTTTTTTTAATTCTTTGTTTTTTGATTCTCAGAGTCTCTTTTTATATTATAAACTACTTCCTCTGTTTCTTTTTTTAAACTTTGCCTAAAAGAGACATCTCCTGTTATTTTCTTCCTCTGTGGCTGACTTCACTTAGTGTATGATCCACCAAAGTTCATCCTTGTGGGAACCATTTTCAGAATTTCAGAATTTCAGTGGCAGTTTTTCATGTCTGAGTAATAGCCCATTGTATATATATACCACATTTCTCTAAGATTTAATCTGTCCGTGGACATTTCTTGGGTCTGTCTTCGCTATTGGAAGTAGCACTGGAGCGAACGGTGTGGCGCATGTGTCATTTTGAATGATGGTTTTTTTGTAATACAGGCCCAGGTGTGGGCACAAAAGTCCTAGGCTTAGCTCTCTTGAAATTTTTCTTCTGGCCTGGGGAGGCTGTCCTTTCTAGGGGCTGTTGCCAAAGTCTGTTCCTAGGGAAAGTGTAGGGGGATTCCATCACCTCCCTGCTCTTTCCCCCCTTTCCTGTTTGTGGACAGTCAGGATTCCCATTCTGTCGGATGGGGTTAGATTTCTTGTTATCGTTTTGATTAGCATTCTTCCTGTAATAACTCAGGATGCTGAGCTTCCTGTCCTGTGGCCATTTGTGTTTGTTTTTTTTTTTTTTCATTTCTCTCTCTTAAAGGGAGTGAGGAAAATTTACCTTCGCAGTTGGCTTCTTGAGAGTCAGTTGTGTTTGAAATTTATTTCTACAATAGCTGCCCCAGGTCCTTTCCTGAGGGTAGGGGTAATTAATACCTCCAGGTGAAAGTGAAAGTCACTCAGTCGTGTCCGACTCTTTGCGACCCCCTTGGAATTCTCCAGGCCAGAACACTGGAGTGGGTAGCCTTTCCCTTCCCCAGGGGATCTTCCCAAACCAGGGATCGAACCCACGTCTCCCACATCATGGGCAGATTCTTTACCAGCTGAGCCACAAATAGCTCCAGAGGCCTTGCTAATTGGAGGTGCTAGTAAACACGCAGTGGGCAAGAATGCTCAAACTACTGCACAACGGCACTCATCTCACACGCTAGTAAAGTAATGCTCAAAATTCTCCAAGCCAGGCTTCAGCAATACGTGAACTGTGAACTTCCAGATGTTCAAGCTGGTTTTAGAAAAGGCAGAGGAACCAAAGATCAAATTGCCAACATCTGCTGGATCGTTGAAAAAGCAAGAGAGTTTCAGAAAAACATTTATTTCTGCTTTATTGACTATGCCAAAGCCTTTGACTGTGTGCATAACAATAAACTCTGGAAAAAGAGATGTGAATACCAGACCACCTGACCTGACTCTTGAGAAATCTGTATGCAGGTCAGGAAGCAACAGTTAGACCTGGACATGGAACAACAGACTGGTTCCAAATAAGAAAAGGAGCATGTCAAGGCTATATATTGTCACCCTGCTTATTTAACTTCTATGCAGAGTACATCATGAGAAACACTGGACTGGAGGAAGCACAAGCTGGAATCAAGATTGCCAGGAGAAATATCAATAACCTCAGATATGCAGATGACACCACCCTTATGGCAGAAAGCGAAGAAGAACTTAAGAGCCTCTTAATGAAAGTGAAAGAGGAGAGTGAAAAAGTTGGCTTAAAGCTCAACATTCAGAAAACTAAGACCATGGCATCTGGTCCCATCACTTCATGGCAAATAGATGGAGAAACAGTGGAAAGAGTGACAGACTTTTATTTTCTTGGACTCCAAAATCACTGCAGATGGTGACTGCGGCCATGAAATAAAAAGACGCTTACTCCTTGGAAGGAAAGTTATGACCAACCTGGACAGCATATTAAAAACAGAGACTTTACTTTGCCAACAAAGGTCTGTCTAGTCAAGGCTATGGTTTTTTTGCTAGTCATGTATGAATGTGAGAGTTGGACTATAAAAAAAGCTGAGCGCAGAAGAATTGACGCTTTTGAACTGTGGTGTTGGAGAAGATTTTGGAGAGTGCCTTGGAGTGCAAGGAGATCCAACCAATCCATCCTAAAGGAGATCAGTCCTGAATATTCATTGGAAGGACTGATGTTGAAGCTGAAACCTGATGCGAAGAGCTGACTCATTTGAAAAGACCCTGATGCTGGGAAAGATTGAAGGCAGGAGGAGAAGGGGACGACAGAGGATGAGATGGTTGGATGGCATCACCGACTCAATGGACATGAGTTTGAGTAAACTCCAGGAGTTGGTGGTGAACAGGGAGGCCTGACGTGCTGCAGTCCATGGGGTCGCAAAGAGTCAGACACGACTGAGCAACTGAGCTGAACTGAACTTTACTGGGCAAGTTGTAGTTATAGGAAATGTCCACAAGGCGGCAGCACTTCTTCATGCCCAACTCTGGTTCCACCTGCAACCAGAGCCTTAGGGAAAGTGGGCTTCCTGGTCTATGAATGAGAGTGAAATCTGCTTGAGCAAACTTCCAAAGCCTTGTGTCTCACAACTTCTTCCCCTTAAAGTTTCACCCAGTCTTCCCTCCAGACTCATCTGAACCTGGGGCACTGCTCTTGCTGAGGTCCTGAGAGGCTGCACTCTTAGGAAGGAGGCTTCAGCTGGGGACTCCAGCACCAGTGAACCTGGATTCTTGGTGACTTTACCCTGGTCCAGAGGGTCAGGCCACCATCGTTAGGGGGCACTAGGGATTCTGGTTCCAGCCAGGGCAAGCCAGACAGTGCAGGTTTAACAGGGGTGTCAATGAAGGGCACCTCCTGGCCTGTCTCGATCCCACCCCAATCCAGCTCTAGGACTCAAGTCTACTCAGGTTCCAAGAATGAGTTATTAGCCCAAGTTAAGGAGGTGGCAGGGTATAAACTAGTAATTCCCTTTCTTTAATCTCATGGGTAGCTGTGCTGGGACAGTTTTCTGGTTTGTGCTTGTTGGCAGTGTACAGCCACCTGAGTCAGTTGTGACATATACAGACAGCATATCTGTTGTTTTCTTCAATTCTTTTTCCATAGAGAATATTGCACAAACTCAAGTAAAGTTCCGTGTGATGATCCTGAGGTCCTTGTGGAGTGTCTATTAGAGATACAGAGCTTCTGCACAGTGGATGGAAGGAAGGAGATAAAGCCTTTATTTATTCATTTTGGTTTGCTTTGTCTGTGTTGGAAATCTCAGTCTCTTTTTGTCTTGTACATTAGTTCCTGTATCACCTTTTTTATTTTGCCTAGAATGGACTCATATGCTATGGTCTTTCTCTGTCTGGCTGACTTCACTTAGTGTGTGATCTTCCAAGGTCCATCCCTGTGGCTAGCAGTGGTGTTATTTCAGTTTCAGTTTCAGTGGCAGTTTCTCTGGGGTGAGTAACAGTGCATTATCTGCATGTACCACATCTTTTTTAAGTTTTAGCCTGTGGGTGACATCTTGCTGGTTCTGTGTCTTGGCTATTGTAAGGAGTGCTGCCGTGAAGGTTGAGTTGCATGTGCGTATTTGAATCTTGTTTTTCTCAGGATATCAGCCCAGGGTGGGAACGTCAGATCCTAGGGTTAGCTGTCTCGAGGCGCTGTCTCTACCCCACCCTAGTTTTTCCTTCCTCTCTTATTTATCGTTTATCTTTTTTTGGCCAGATGTGTGTTTCAAACCTTACCAAATTTTTGGGGGGTTGTTTGGTATAATTTGAGTACAGATCCCTTATCTGATATGTGGTTTGAAAACAGTTTCTTCCAGTTTGTGGCTCATTTTTTGATGTTCTGAATAAGGTGTTTCATAGAGTAGAAGTTTTAATTTTTATAAATAATTTTATAATTTTTAATTTTCTGAGGAAGTTTTTAATTTTCTGAGGAAGGTTTTAACTTCCTGAAGAAGTTTTTAATTGTATGAAAGTGAGTAGTTCTATGAATATTATTAATTTATTTTAGGAATGTCAATAATTTTATAAATTTATTCAATTTATAGAAGTTATGCAAATTTTGATATTCATTTTATGAAAGTTATCAATTTTATGGAAGTTTTAATTTTATAGAAATTTTCAATTTTATGGAGGTAATTAATTTTATGGAAGTTATTAATTTTGTGGAATATCTGTGTAGTGATATAAATATTTATCTACAGAGAGATATAAATATCTATCTACCTAGACATGTAAACATCTACAGAGAGATAAACAGTTCTCTATATATTGATAAAAATATCTATGTACACATCTGTTTATATTTTTTGGCCAGGTGTGTTTTTCAATCTTTATCAAATGTTAAGGAGCTATGTGATACAATTTGAGTACAGATCCTTTCTTGATTGAGTATAGATCCTTTCTCTGATATGTGTTTTGGAAATAGTTTCTTTCAGTCTGTGGTTCCTCATTTGGTTTTCTGAATAAGGTGTTTCATGTCATGGATGCAGTCACCATCCACAGTGCTTTTGGAGCCCAAGAAAATAATATCTGCCACTGTTTCCATTTCTTCCCTGTGTATTTGCCATAAAATGATTGGACCAGATACTATGATCTTAGTTTTTTGAATGTTGAGTTTTATTCCAGTTTTTTCATTCTCCTCTTTCACCTTCATCAAGAGGCTCTTTAGTTCCGCTTCACTTTCTGCCATTAGGGTGGTATCATCTGCATATCTGACATTGCTCACATTTTTCCTAGCAACCTCATTTCTAGCTTGTGATTCATCCAGCCCAGCATTTAATATGATGTACTCTGCATAGAAGTTAAATAAGCCATGTAGCAAGACACATCCGTGACATACTCCTTTCCCAATTTTGAACCAGTCCATTGTTCCATATCCATTTCTAACCTTTGCTTCTTTACCTGCATACAGGTTTCTCAAGAAGCAGGTAAGGTGGTCTGGTCCTCCAATCTCTTTAAGAATTCTCCAGTATGTTGTGATTCACATAATCAAAGGCTTTAATTCTTTTTTAATTTAAGTTTTAAGTTTATTAAAGTTTTTAATTTTATGATATAAAAATAGATACCTATATTTTATGATATATATACCTATATTTTTGTATATGAGATATGTACCTACATTGTCATATGAGATATATACTAATATTTTCACGTGGCATACATACCTATATTGCCATATATGAAATATATAACTTTATTTTCATATATGAAATACACATGGAATACTACTCAGCAGAATAGCAAAATAAAAATGGGAAAGTTTTAAAAACAGGAGATGCCATCAAGAAACAGGTTTTGATGAGATTTTTAAAAATCACGTAAAATTGTTTTACTCTTGATTTTTGCTTTACAAAGAACTTACCAGTCAAGTCAAGCCAATTAATATAACTACAGGATAAATATGCTTTTTTTTAAAACTTAAGTTGTTCTGTCAACGTTCTCTGACAAAACATTTTATTTTCATTATTTTTCATGCCTACAAATTGATTTCAGTTCACAATGCCCTATAAGTAGAAGTCATTTAGCAATCTTCTAGCTTCAGATTAAGACTTTTGTATGTATTAAGATGTAAGACAGTTTACTTGATTTGGAAGGGTTATCTTCAGTCTCTAAAAGCATTACTCAAAAGGCACAATGGTTTTCATTATGGTCCCTGGACTGGTATTTGCAAATCTACTAAATCAGAAGCTCTGGACTGCCGTCTGATGATTTTAGTAAATAAGCCGTCCAGGTGAATCTGAAGCACTGAAGCAAACTGACTTTTGAGAACTTTAGTTTTCAGTTTTTGCGCTGAAAATCCTGGCAAAATACACATTTACCAAGCCCCAGTTGTAAGAATTAGTATCATTAGAAGTTATTGTAAAATTTTCATCCTTTTGGTTAAAGAACAATAGCAAAGGAGTGCACTCTGCAAATATATGTACGTATATTTTCATATATGAAATATATACCTATGTTTTCTTATATGAAATATATACCTAGGTTTTCATATATGAAATATATACTGAGTACTGCTCAGCTATAAAAAGATTAAAATAATGGCATTTTCAGCAGTGTAATCCTAGAGATTATCATAATAAGTGATGTAAGTCAGAAAGACAAAGAGAAATCCCATATAATATCACTTACATGTAAAATCTAAAGTATAACACCAATGAACTTATCTATGAAATGGAGACAGACTTGTAGATATGGTTACCAGTGGCAGGAGCAAGATAGGTGTTACCAGTTACCAGTGGGAGCGGCAAGATAGGTGTAGGGGATTAAGAGATGGAAACTACTATGTATAATATCCATAAAGTATAAGGATATATTATACAGCATGAGGAAATATAGCCTTTATTTGTAATACCTTTAGATGGAGTATAATCCATATAAATATTGAATCACTATGTTGAATACCCAAAACTAATACAGTATTGTAAATAAACTGTACTTCAACTTAAAAAAATGTTGATGGCGATCTACAGAAAGAATAAAGTAGTCAAAAATTAAAAAATAAGTGAAATAAAAATGGGAAATTTTTAAAAATAGAAGATTCCATCAAGAAATTAATTTTGATGAGAATTTTAAAAATCACGTAAAAAAGCTTTACTGTTTTATCTTGCTTTTCAAGAACTTATTAGTCCAGTCAAGCCAATTAATCTACCTAACACTAAACCTTACCAAGCTAAGGGCAGTAAGCACATTTGGTCACCATGTTTTTCCAAGAAGCCTCTAGTTGGCAAAGGTTTTTTTAACTTTAACCTTTCTTGTCACTAATTGTAGCTATTTCAGGAGCAATATTGTTCTGGTGGCACTATCACGTGGTATAACAGGTCCTAAGATCACATTACCAAGGGTTTTCTTTTTAACTGAGCAACTTTTTAAAAAGTCGTGCTGTGCTTCATCTTGTTGGTGTTAAATTCTCATTGGAGAGGAAGTTACTTGTGACGCTGCTAGCCCCAGAGTCTCCTGCTCTCATCCTAAAGTGTGCCTGTGTTGCCGTATTAGGAATCTGGGGTCTGCAAAGTGAAGAGATTACCATGTTGAAGGAGCTGGGAAGTGGCCCATTTGGAGCGGTCCCTCTGGGCAGGTGGAAGGGGCAGTGTGATGTTCTGTTAAGGGGATCAGGGAGCGCTCCATGTCAGATGAATTCTTCCAGGAGGCCCAGACCACCAGGTAAGTTTCTTCTGGGGAATTGTGCTTTAGCCCTCACCATGAGAGGACGTTCATGCAAACAGGTCTGTCGGTAACATCTCTAAGGCCTGAATCAAGAGTCCACATATCATAGAATATACAGTGGAATATTAGCCATAATAAATGAAATAATGCCATTTCATCAACATGAATGGACCTAGAGGTTAGCATATTAAGTGAAGACACAGAAAGACAAATAGCATATGATATCACTTATGTGTGGAATCTAAACTATGATGCAAATGAACTTCTTGACAAAACAGAAATAGTCTCAGACATAGAAAACAAACTTATGGTTACCAAAGGGGAAAGAGGTGGGGGACAAATTACGAGTCTGGTATCGACAGATACATACTACTATATATAAAATAGATAAACAAGTCCCTATGTATAGGATGGGGAGCTATAATCAATATCTTGTAATAGCCTAATAATCTGAGAAAGAACATGTATGTGGGTATGTTTATATATATGTATTATATATGCTTATATAAATATATGTAATATATATTATATATATGTATAACTGAATGACTTTGCTGTACACCCGGAACTAACACAACATAAAACAACTACTCTTCAATTAAAAATGCACCTGTTTTCAATAGAAAACAAGTCCACATATCATTAATACAAATATTTGAAGTTATAAGTCAATTTAGCACACCCTTACACAAGATTGACTCTATGCAAACAGAAGTCTTTGGCTGGGGCTGGCTTCACGGGCACAGGGTTGCATGGTGTCAGGGGCTCCTCTTGCACTTAGAAGGGCTCCGTGCTTGGTTTAAGGTGGGCTGTCACCATCCAAATTCTTAATAATTCTTACACAAGGATTCCGACATTTTCATTTTGCGCTGATCCCTCCCAATTATGTAGCTCATCCAGTCTCTGGCAATTGTGCTGTCATCAAACTGGGGAAGGGCCTTGATGTCAGAACAGAAAAATCCAGCAGAAACTCCCTCAGGCTCATGGTGTAACCCGTGGGTCCTGGTGTAACTTTAAAATATATATTCTGCTATTGCTGCTGCTGCTGCTAAGTTGCTTCAGTCGTGTCCGACTCTGTGTGACCATGTAGACGGCAGCCCACCAGGCTCCGCCGTCCCTGGGATTCTCCAGCCAAGAACTCTGGAGTGGGTTGCCATTTCTTTCTCCAATGAATGAAAGTGAAAAGTGACAGTGAAGTCGCTCAGTCGCGACCCCATGGACTGCAGCCTACCAGGCTCCTCCGTCCATGGGATTTTCCAGGCAAGAGTACTGGAGTGGGGTGCCATTGCCTTCTCCGATATTTTGCTATTAGAGGGCTGTTAATCCTACAGAATCCTAAAATGTCATTAACAACTCACCTAGTCATACAGAAAGAGGTCAAGCTGTACCACCAGGGCAAACTGTTACACCGCAAATGGAATGGTCAGTCTGAGGCCTGAGATGTGGGAAATGTCAGCTGACAAGGTGGTCTTACCATGTGCCCCCTGGGCAGTGACTGAATTTGCTCAAGGAACAGCATTTATTGGGAAGCAGACCTTGGTCCCAACACAAGCCTTCCCTGTATAGGGAGCAATGCAGTTCTCTAAAACTGTTCAAAGATGTGTGTGTGTGTGTGTGTGTGTGTGTGTGTGTGTGTATGCGCGTGCGCGCGCATGTGTGTTAGTAGCTCAGTCATGTCCAACTCTGTGCAACCCCATGGACAATAGTCCACCAGGATCTTCTGTCCATGGAATTCTCCAGGCAAGAATACTGGGTAGCCATTCCATTCTCCAGGGGATCTTCCCTGGAGATCTTCCCAACCCAGGGATCTTCCCAACCCAAGGATCAAATTTGGGTCTCCTGCATTGCAGGCATAACCAAGATCATTGCCTTAAGTAACATGATAATGAATGTCCCCTATAGTTAGACTAGGAAGAAAGGAAATAACTAAATATTCAATAAACCCTCATCTGTGAAAATAATGGTCAAGTTGACAGGTTACACTTAACGTACTTCACATATCTGAAAATTAAAGAATCATCCTGTAATGCTCCTCATTGTTAATTATTAGAGAAACGCAAATCAAAACTTCAGTGAGGTACCACCTCAAACTGGTCAGAATGGCCATCATTTAAAAAATCTCCAAATAACAAGTGTTACAGAGGGTGTGGAGAAGAGGGAACCCTCCAACAGTGTTGGTAGGCATGTAAATTGGTACACTCACTGTAGAGAACAGTATGGCATTTCCTCAAAAAAAAAAAAAAAAAAAGAGTTACCATATGATACAGCAATCCCACTCCCAGCCATACAGACTAAGCTATAATTTGAAAAGATACATGCAGTATTCTAAAAGAATTTGTGCATACAAGCTGCAGATCTGAGAAGAAACCTTTACTCTCACATCTGAGACATCAAATTTGTCTTCACATATTGCTTGCTACATGGAGACCCTTGGTTCATACTCCATGTAATCACATTCTGTCATAGTTTGAATCTGTCCAATTTGAATTTTAGGATGTGGTTTCTCTCCAGCAGCTTAGGAGCAGTCCCTTTTCTCCAGGCCTTGTTACCCTGGCATGACATTTCAAACCTCAAAACTGTTACTTGTTGCTATAAGCATCATTTTCATTTTAGCTCAGTTTGAACAGAGAAGCAAAAAATCAGGGGGCCCTATGTTTTCTGTTTTCTTCATGGAGAAAAATGAAACTGTTAGAAGAAAAATTCCTGCAGCTCATGTGATCTTTGTCACTAATTGTTGGCAGGGATTTTATTTTAAGTGTGACCCTTCATTCATATAATAACAAATAACAGAATTAGAAGAAAGTAGTTTGAGAAGATGGCTTGAAAATCTGAACCAAAGGAAACAATGAAAACCTCAAAGATCAGGGTGCCAAGCTTTTAAGAATATTTTAGATGTGCAAACAGTACGCTTGCGATTTCAACAATATATTTTTATACTGATAAAGAATGTATTTTTCCGGAAGATTTCCAGCATGGCCACCTCCTGCTGGAAGCCTGGGATGCTGGAATCAGGCCTCTTCCTGTCTGTCTGTACAGGACACTGGGCTGCACTCTGAGAAGTTCCTGTCGCTCCCCTGACCATCGTGTGACCAGAGAAATTGGTAACATTGTTGTTTTGCCTGTTGAAATGTGTAATAGGACAGATTCTTTCGGTTTCCTGATGTGGGTGAAGTGTGGAGCCCAGTGATGACTTTTTCCTAGTTCCCACACGAGCGTGAGCCCCCATCCGACAATGAGAGACCCTGCATGTATGTGACCTGTGCCTCCTGGGAGACCAGCGCTAAACTAGTTTGAACCTGACCAAGTTCTGTCTACATGGTAGATTTAGCCCTCTATAAGTCCTATCTACACGATGATGTTTAGATGAGACTGTGCTTTCTGAAGGAAAGTTACATGGCTCAAAATAGCCTGGAGTTAAACTCCCCTCTGGTCCTCCCCACCATTCTATGCAAAACAAAGAACTCTCTCACCCAAAGGAAAAAATGGACATTAAGGTTGGTTACAACCAGCTCCCAGCCAGTCCAGCCTCTGGCCGATCTCCAGAATTCCTTGCCCCAGCCAGTTAAGAGATAACTACTCTGAACTACCTTGGAGAAGAACAGGCACCCTTAAGACAGTAGATTTCCACATATATGCCTATACATACCTGCTCTTTTCTTGGGTTAGTGTAGCAGCTCACTAATCTGACTGCTGCCCCTTCTCACCTCATTAAAGGTGATCTGTTCCTGTAAAGTGCTGGTCTCCTTTTTCTGAACCTCGCCTTCTCTAACTCCATTCCCTACACTTTCTGCAGTGAGAACATTTAGACCTGACCTTGTACTCTCTGCACTGGGACATGGAGACCCGGGTGGAGGCCTGGTCTAGCTTCTGTCCTAGAAAACTCCGTGCTTGCATCTGAATGTCAGTGCTCAGCTGTCTGGGGTCTGGAGCTGAGGAGGCCTTCTCTAGGTAACCGTACTCTTCTCTGAGTGGGGTTCCATGGCCCTCCTGGGGGGCCTGCCAGGTTCAGCTTCTCGGGGGCTCCTGGAGACCCCTCAGGTGGGCTACCTGGTAATTATTCCAATTTTCCAGCACATTCGGGTTGAGTAGAGAAGCAGGTTCACCTGGTGCATTGGTTCCAGGGCACAGGGATCGGGCATAAAGTCAATGGGCAGCAGGTGAGGCTACGGCTGTGAACTCCTTCCAGTCGATTCTCTCCTCCGAAGAGAATAGAGCTGCCCCTCGTCTTTCAGCCCAGCTCTCCTGTGTTTTCTCAGCACCTCAGCGGGACAAGAAAGACAGAGCCCGCCAGAACCAAGGTACTGTGTTTAACTCCAGCATGAGCTTCCAAACCAGTAAAAAAAAAAAAAAAGAATCACACAGAACCAAAGTGAAAACAGGAGGGGCCTGACTTCTCAGGGACAATTGAGGGGAGAGGAGACAGACCCTGCACTTCCTTCTAGGGTCCCGGGGGTCCCACAGACCTGGCTTGTTTACACAGTGGGGTCTGGCTGACCACAGCTATGGTGTCCTGATCAAGGGGGCACATGACCCGAGGGGGGGTTCTGGGGACTGTGTGAGTCTCACCCCATCTGCATGGGTCAGGATCACGTATGTGGGGAGACCACACACACAAAGACAAGAAAAAGGGAAGGATACATGAGAGCTTCACTTGTGTTTAGGAATCAATACTTTATGGAATTCACTTTATACAGGCTGTGCCTGTTTGCCTTTTTACCCCCGCGAGGTTCACCCTCCCTGGGGCTCCTGGAGACTCCTCAGGAGACTCCTCAGAGACACGACGCCCTAACCAAGGGTCGTGGGACCCCAGGTGCAGGCTTGGGGATTGTGTGGGTCTCACCCCATCCACGTGGGTCAGGATCCTGTGTACACAGAGGCCACGTATCTGCTGTGTGCCTGCAGTGTGTCTTGTCACCTCGGAGATTCCCATCATTTGAATTGAGGGTGTTGCCTGATTAACCTGTGGTTCCTTTTCTTCTCTTCACGTTGTCACATTCACGTGAGATCAGGCGCCTTTGGGTGGGTTGCTGCTCCGTGTTCTGCTGAGTGACAACCTTTGCTGGTGTCATATTAATATCATAGCATATCAACATGTCTAATTCATAGGGTCGCCACTGCCTGGTTTCCCCTTCACCAAGCTCAGGTATTTTAATTGTTATTGGTTTTTCTTGTTATTGGTTTTCATGGTGTTGTTACAGAAAATGGCCACAAGGCGGCAGCACTTCTCCATGCTACAGTGTTTATTTCTTTTATTCTGTAATTTTCTTGTAATTTTACATCGGAACATAGTTGATTTCTGATGTTTTTGCTTCAGGTGTACAAGAACTCGATTTAATTATACACAGATGTTTATCTGTTATCTTTCAGGTCCTTTTTCGCATTTAGGTGATTCAGTTCAGTTCAGTTGCTCAGTCGTGCCCGACTCTGCGACCCGGTGAAATCGCAGCACGCCAGGCCTCCCTGTCCATCACCAACTCCCGGAGTTCACTCAAACTCAATGTCCATCAAGTCGGTGATGCCATCCAGCCATCTTATCCTACGTCGTCCCCTTCTCCTCCTGCCCCCAATCCCTCCCAGCATCAGTCTTTTCCAATGAGTCAACTCTTCACATGATTACAATGTGTTCGATAAACTTCCCTCTGCTTTTTGGTAGTTACTTCTGGATCATCTATCCAACACATATTAATGTGTATATGTTAACTCCAAGCTCTCAATTTCTCCTGCCTGTATCTGGAGGTTGGGGGCTCTGCAGAAAGGAAGAGATACTCCAGGTCCATTTTGGAGGTACACTGCCTGCCACATGCTCCCAGCTCCCTCGCACCTGGACTCTCCAGCCTTGGGATGCAAGCCAATCTGGCTCCAGGGATGTGACACCAGCCCGGTCCCTATTGCCTGGAGGGAATAAAGTTAGCATTTTTTTTTCTGTTTTTAATCAATTATTTGAACTAGAGTATTTAAGTGAATTAAAGTCTTGTTTTTATTTTTGTTTTTATTTTTTTTCCCCCTTTTCAATCTACTGCAACTGGTTCACTTCCATATAGATGCATACGTTTTTTGGGAGGTTCTTTTTCTATATAGGTGATTATATAGTGTGGTGTAAGATTCCTTGTGTTACACAGTGGGTCCTGGTGTCTTACTTTAGAAATAACTATTTCTAAATAACTATTTCTAATAACTATTTTATGTGCATATGTTAGTCTGAAGCAGCTCATTTCTTCCTGCCCCACATCTTACATTCTTGGTGACTGGAGGTTTCCCTTCTAAGTCTCTGAGCTGTGTCTCTTTTTGAAAGAGTTCACTTGTATCCATTTTCAGATTACACCTAGAAGTGATACCATGTGATACTTGGAGCTGCCTGTCTCCCTTACTTCACTTGGGATGACCACGTCTCCTTCCTTTTCTGTGGCTGGACTCTGCATTATATCCTCCTTTTTCTGGTGGAGGTACGTTGCACTGTGAACATGGACCCACCTCTGTATCCATTCATGTGCGCTTCTATAATTAGCTGCTTCCTGTCTTGGCCGTTGTACCTTGTGGGGTCAAAATCACATAGGTACACTTCTCTATTAAAGTTTGGGTTGTCTCGACCCAGCTGCCTGGACCCCACCCCAGTCCAGACAAGAGACCCAAGTCTGCCCAGGCTCCAGGGATGGGGTAGCAGCCAAAGTCAGGGAAGTTGGAGGGAATAAACTAGGCATTACTTTTTTATTCGGTTTCTTTAACCTCATGTCTATGCTGTGCTGGAGTATAGTCGATTTCCAGTATTTTGCTGATGGTCAAGGTACAGCCGCCTGATTCAGTTATGACATATACATGCAGCGCATCTCTTTTTTTAGATTCTTTTGCCTAAGAGCTTATTGCAGAAAGTGGAACCCGTGCTGAACATTAGGTCTTTGTGGAGTATCTGTTAGAAATACAGATTTTTTTTTTTTTTGTATACGTGGAAGGAAGAAGATAAGTTTATATAAGATTATATAAGATAAGATATATTAAAATTACAGGTACAGCTTTCTGTGTACATATCGCTGCTGTTTAGTTGATAAGTTTTGTCCGACTCATTTCGCCCCTACAGACTGCAGCACACTGGCTTACCTGTCCTTCACTATCTTCTGGAGTTTCCTCAAATTCATGTCCATTGAATCAGTGATGCTATCTAACCATCTCACCTTCTGCCTCTCTCTTTTCCTTTTGCTTTTAATCTTTCCCAGCATCAAGGTCTTTTTCAATGAGTCAGTTCTTCACATCAGGTGGGCAAAATATTGGAGCTTCAGCTTTAGCATCAGTCCTTCCAATGAATATTCAGGACTGATTTCTGTTAGGATGAACTGGTTGGATCTCCTTGCAGTCCAAGGGACTCTCTCAAGAGTCTTCTCCAGCAACACAGTTCAAAAGCATCAGTTCTTCAGCACTCAGCCTTCTTTATGGTCCAACTGTAACATCTCTACATGACTACTAGAAATACCATGCTGCTGCTGCTGCTAAGTCACTTCAGTCGTGTCTGACTCTGTGCGACCCCATAGACAGCAGCCCACCAGGCTCACCTGTCCCTGGGATTTTTCCAGGCAAGAGTACTGGAGTGGGGTGCCATTGCCTTCTGCAATGCATGAAAGTAACAAGTGAAAGTGAAGTTGCTCAGTCGTGTCTGACTCTGAGTGACCCCGTAGACTGCAGCCTACCAGGCTCCTCTGTCCATGAGATTTTTCCAGGCAAGAGTACTGGAGTGGGGTGCCATTGCCTTCTCCCAGAAATACCATAGCTTTGACTATAGAGACTTTTGTCGGCAAAGTGATTGTCTCTTCTTTTCAAAACGCTGTCTAGGTTGGTCATAGCTTTTCTCACAAGGAGCAAGTGTAATCTGCCAGGCTTCTCTGTCCATGGAATGGACATTCTTCTCCAGTCAAGAATACTGGAGTGGGTAGCCATTCTCTTCTTCAGGGGATCTTACCGACCCAGAGATTGAACCTGCATCTGTATTTCTGTATTTCATATATGAACATATAGGTGCATCTACTTATAGAATTTTCTGTTTCATGTATGAAGATATAACTGGTTATTTCACATATGAAAATAAAATTTTATCTATTTTATGTATGAAAATATGGGGTACACATTTGTAGAGTCAAGTTGTTTGCTATTGTTCTTTAACCAAAAGAATTAAAATTTAAAAAAAATTAAAATTTTAAAATTAAAAGTAATTTACAATGATACTAAATCTTAAAACTTGGGCTTGGTAAAATGTGTTTTGCCTGGATTTCTAGGACAATAGCTCTCAAACTTCAGTGTGCTCCCTGCTTCAGAATCACCTGGAGGGCTTGTGAATTCAAATTGTCAGACAGGCAGTTCCAGAGCTCCTGATTAATAGATATGCAAATACCAGTCCAGGGACCATAATGAAAATCCTTGTGCCTTTTGAGTAATGCTTTTAAAGATGTAAAATAACTTTTCGAAATCAAGATAATCTAAATTATCTTACATCTTAATACCTACAAAAGTCTTAATTTGAAACTAGAAGATTGCTAAGTGGCTTCTATTTTAGGGCACTGTGAACTGAAATCAACATAGGCATCACAAATAACGTTAAAGTGTCTTGTCAGAGAACACTGACAGAAGCAACTTTCAGAAAAGCATGTTTTTTTTCTGTAGATTAATTGGCTTGACTTGACTAATTCTTTGTGAAACAAAAGTAAAATTACTATATGTGATTTTTAAAAATCTCATCAAAGTTAGTTTCTTGATGGAAACTATTTTCTATCTTCTATTTTTAAAAATATCCCGTTTTTATTTTCTAACTTTTTTCTTTTTGATTATTTTTGTGTTTGTAACCAGACATCAACTATTTTTTTAAATTGAAGTATAGTTGATTTATATTACTATATTTGCCTTGGTTGTACAACATAGTGACTCAATATTTTTATGGAATATGCATCATCTAAAGGTATTAAGGCAATGGCACCCCACTCCAGTACTGTTGCCCGGAAAATCCCATGGATGGAGGAGCCTGGTAGGTTGCAGTCCATGGGGTCGCTAAGAGTCAGACACGACTGAGCGACTTCACTGTCACTTTCCACTTTCATGCATTGGAGAAGGAAATGGCAACCCACTCCAGTGTTCTTGCCTGCAGAATCCCATGGACGGAGAAACCTGGTAGACTGCAGTGCATGGGGTCGCACAGAGTCGGACACGACTGAAGCGACTTGGCAGCAGCAGCAGCAAAGATATTAAAAATAATGGCTATACTTTCACTGCTTTACACGATAACTTTAGAGCTTATTTATTTTACATGTGGTGGTTTGTACCCCGTAATCCCGTATTCCGTCCTGTCCCTCCACCTCCAGCCTCCCTCTCCCCACTGGTAAGCACAGTTCTCTGTATCAGTGAGTCTGTTTTGTTTCATAGGTACGCTCATTTGTGTCACATTTTAGATTCAACATATAAGTCACATCACATGGTATTTGTCTTTGTCTTTATGATTTATTTCACTTAGTATGTTAATCTCTAGGTTCATGTTGCTGAAAATAGCATTATTTTAATCTTTTCTACATTTTATATATGAAAATATTGATACCTATTTATATGTGAAAATGGAATTTTCTATAAATCACATTTTAAAATATCAGCATATCTTTCATATATGATAATAAAATATTTGGTATTTCACAAATGAAAATATTGGTGCATATTTCATATATGAAAGTAGAATTTTCTGTACTTCTGTATGAATTTATCCATGCATATTTCAATAAGAAAACAGAATTTTCTGAACTTCACATATGAAAATATCACTACATATTTCACATATGAATATAGAATTTTCTATACTTAAGAATACATAAGTGCATATTTCTCTAATGAAAATAGAAGTTTCTGTTTCACGGGTGAAAATATTGGTGCATATTTCATATATGAAAATACAGGCATATACATTTGTAGCGTGAACTCCTTTGCTATTGTTCTTTATACAAAAGAATCAAAAATTTACTATAACTTATAATACTAATTCTTACAACTTGGAGTTGGTAAAATGTGTGTTTTTCTGGCACTTATAGGGCAATAGATCTCAAATTTCACTGCTTCAGTGCTCCAGAATCACCTAGAGGGCTTATGAACTCAAACTGTCAGACGGCAGCTCCAGAACTTCTGATTTAGTAGATTTGCAAATACCAGTCCAGGGGCCATAATGAAAACCACTGGGCCTTTTGAGTAATGCTTTTAGAGACTTAACATAACTCTTCTAAATCAAGTATACTGTCTTACATCTTAATACATACAAAAGTCTTAATTTGAAACTAGAAAATTGCTAATTCACTTCTATTTATATGGCATTGTGAACTAAAATCAATATGTAGGCATCAAAAATAACATTAAATAAAGTGTTTTTTCAGAGAACACTGACAAAAGCAACATAACTTTCAAAAAACCATATTTATTTTGTAGTTTAATTGGCTTGACTTCACTGATTTGTGAAGCAAATTTTAAAAGACTGAAACTTAAAAAAAATAAAAATAAAAGACTGAAACTACTTTATATGATTATTTAAAAATCTCATCAAAATTAATTTCTTGATGGAATCTTCTATTTCTAAAAAATACCCAGTTTTATTTTGCTAACTTTTTTTGTTGATTACTTTTTGTGTTTGTAGCTAGCCATCAACTGTATTTTTTAACTGAAGTACAGTTGATTTACATTCCTATGTTTGCTTTGGGTGTACAACATAGTGATTCAATATTTTTATGGAATATACTCTATTTAAAGGAATCACAAAATGACTGTATTTCACTCTGCTGTAGTAGCTTGTTTCTTTTACGGATAGCAGTGTGTGTCCCTTATTCCCCTACCCCGTCTTGCCCCTCCCACCTCCCTCTGCACTGGTGACTGTTAGTCCTCTGTACAGTGACTCAGTTTCAATGCAGGAGACACGGGTTCTATCCCTGGGTCAGGAAGATCCCCTGGAGGAGGAAATGGCATCCCCCTCCAGTATTCTTGCCTGGAGACTCCCATGGGCAGAGGAGCCTATGGGCTACACAGTCCATGGGGTCGCACAGAGCTGGACACGACTGAGCGACTGAACAACAGCAGCACCTGTTTTGAGGTGTATATATTGACCTGAACCAGCTAATTCCCCCCGCCCCTCCTCCACATTTCTTTCTTGGTAACCCTAAGTGTCTTTTCTAAGTATGTTAATCTGTTTCTCTTTTGTAAAGATGTACATTTGCATCCATTTTTTTTATTACCTAGAAGTGACATCATATGATATTTGTCTGTCCCTGTCTCCTTTACTTCACGTGGAATGATCATCTTGACTTTCTTTTCTGTGGCTGGACTTGGAATTATTTCCTACTTCTTTATGATTGAGAAATATTGCTTTGGGTATATGTTCCCCACCATGTATCCATTCATCTGTAATTTCATCAATTAACTTGCTTCCCAGACTTGGCTGTTGGACCTTGTGGGGCCGAGATGGCAGGCGTTCCCTTGGCTTTAAAATTTTTGAATTTCTCCAGATTTATGCCCAGACATGGGCTTTCTGGGTCCTGAAGTACTTCTGTTATTTTTTAAATGAACCTCCATGTGCTCTCCCTACCGGATGAACCTATGTACATTACGATCAACAGTGCAGGAGGGTTCCCTTGTCTCCACACCCTCTCTGGCATTTATTCTTATAAAATAATTTTATTTATTCGTTCTTCTGGTTGCACTGGGCCTTAGTTGCTGAGCGCAGGCTTCCTCTGTCTGCAGCGAGCGGGGCTACTCTCTAGCTTCACTGTGCAGCTTCTCCTTGAGGTGCCCTCTGGCGGCAGAATGTGGGCTCCAGAGCACCGGGCTTCTGTCTCCTGCATTTGCAGGTGATTCTTAACCACGGCACCACCAGGTAAGTCCTAGCATTTTTTTTTTCTAGCATCTATTCTTTAAGATGTTTTGAAATGGCCATTCTGACCAATGTGAGTGGTTAGCTTATTGGACTTTGAGTCTTTCTATAATTAGTGATGCTGAGCATCTTTTCATGAGCCCAAGTGCAATCTGCAGGCCTTCCTCTGAGAAATATCATCTTCAATCTTTGGCCCATTTTGTTCTTGGGTTGTATTTATTTTTGATATTGAGTTGCATGAGCTGTTTGTATGTTTTGGAGATGAATTCCTTGTGGGTGTCTTGGTTTGCAAATCTTTCTTCCTATTCGGAGGGTTGTGCTTGTCTCTTGTTTAGGGTTTCCTTTGGTAGGCAAATGGTTTTAAGGGTAATGAAATTCCATTTTCTGATTTGTGGTTTATTTTTCATTATTCTGAGAGGTAGATCCACAGCAGACTTCCTGCATTTTATGTCAGATCATGTCCTGTTTATATTTCTCTCAAGAATTTCATAGTATCCATCATGACCTTTAGATATTTATACCATATTTATTTTGTGTATGGTGTTAGGAAGTTTTCTAACTTCTTTCTCATTTTCATGTCTGAAGGAACCCTCACTGCATCCTCCACAATGACTGTTACCAATTTCCATCCCAAGCATCAGTGGAGGAGTGTTCCCTTGTCTGCACAGCCTCTCCAGAACTTACTGTTTGTAGAGTGTTTGGCAATGGCCATTCTGACCAGTGTGATGTGATGCCTTGCTGTAGTTCAGATTTGCATTTCTCTTAATATTTAACGATGTTGACATCGTTTCATGTGATTTTTTTGAAAAGGGTGTGAGTTATACTTATATCTTGAAATTGGCTTCTTTAATGCCTGCCTTATTTTGAATTATTTTTCCATGGACACCCATAAAATATTTCTCTAGGGCATGTATTTAATTTTTTGGAGCTCCTGGATCCTTGTGAATATAAAATATCCAGCAGCACAGCTCTTCATGGTGTTATTACAGAAAATGTCCACAAGGCGGCAGCACTATTTCTTGCCTGCTGCTGCTAAGTCGCTTCAGTCGTGTCCGACTCTCTGCGATCCCATAGAGGGCAGCCCACCATACTCCCCCGTCCCTGGGATTCTCAAGGCAAGAACACTGGATCAGGTTGCCATTTCCTTCTCCAATGCATGAAAGTGAAAAGTGAAAGTGAAGTCGCTCAGTCGTGTCCGACGCTTCGCGACCCCATGGACTGCAGCCTACCAGGCTCCTCCGTCCATGGGATTTTCCAGGCAAGAGTACTGGAGTGGGGTGCCATTGCCTTCTCCTCAGGCAAACTGAGCCTTTGGGAAAGTTGGCTTCCAGGGCTGTGAATTAGAGAGGAATGTGCTAGGGCAAACACCCAAGGCCTTGGGTCTGACTTCTTCCCCTTAAGGCTTCACCCTTCCCCTCCAGACTCATCCCATTCTGGGGCACTGCTCCCTGCTGAGGTGCCCAGGAGGCTGCACTCTCAGGAAGGAGGCTTCAGCTGGGGACCCCAGCACCAGGAAACCTGGAGGAAGGTGACTTTTCCAAGGTCCTTGTGGCCAGAGGGTCAAGCCACCATCCGTTGGGTGCACTGGGGTCTATGGTCCCAGCCAGAGTAAACCAGATGCTACCAGCTTAGGAGCAGGCTCAGTTAAGGGCACCCAGTCTGACTGTCTCAGCCCCTCTCCACCCAGTCATGGGACTCAAGCCTGGTCAGGTTTAAGGTACAGCAAGTGGCCCATGTCAGGGAGACCAGAGGGAATAAAAAAGCCATTACTCTTTTCTTTAATATCATGCTGATGAAATGCTGACCTGTATTTGATTCGCAGTGTTGTGCTTGCTGGCAGTGTACAGGCTCCTGATTCAGTTATGACGTGTACATACAGCATATCTGTTCCTTTTTCACTTCTTTGTCATAGACGTAATTGAACAAGGTGAGTAAGCTCCCTGTGCTGAACATTCTGTCCTTCTGGAGTATCTATTCGGACTCTATGTGACCCCAAGGGCTGAAGCCCAGCAGGCTCCTCTTTCCATAATTCCCAGGCACAAATACAGTGGGGGGCCATTCCCTTCTCCTGGGGATGTTTTGACCCAGGGTTGAACCCTGGTCTCCATCATTGTTTTCATATTATTTACACTTTGAGCCACCAGGGAAGCCCACAGAATCTATTAGAGATACAGATATTTATGTATGTGGAAGGAGGGAGATAATCCTTTGAATTATTATGAGTACAGATTTATGTGTATATGTTAGACATATGGATTTGTGTGTACCTGTCAGACATACAGATTTCTGTGTATATGTGGGAGGGAGAAATAAGGAATGAAGGAATAAGGAAGGAGGGCAGGGAAGAAAGGAGATAATCCTTGTGAATTATCTATTACAGATACCGTTTCTGTGCATATGTAGTCCTGAATTCCTAATTCATCCCTGGCCCTTTATTGTTTCTTTTGTTTGGAATTCCTTGTTTGTGTTTGAATTTTCAGAGTCTCTCTCTCTGTACTGTATATTAGTTTCTTGGTTTCTTTTTTTTTTTTTTGTCTAGAAGGAACATCATATGCTATTTTCTTCCTCTATTTTCTATTTTCTTCCACTTAGTGTTTGATTCTCCATCATGGTGGCAAACCGTGGCCTAATTTCATCACTGCAGTGCTGCTTTTCATGGCGACTGATAGTCCAATGTATTTATTTACCACATTGTCTTTAAGCTTTAATCTGTTACAGGATTTTGCTGTTCTGTGAATTGGCTATTATAAGTAGTACAGCAGTGAGTGTTGGGGTGCATGTGTCTTTTTGAATGATGGATTTCTGGGGCTATAGGCCCAGGTGTGGATGTCAGACACGAGGCTTAGCTCTCTTGAAAAGTCTATCTTCTGGCATGCAGAGGCTGTCTTTTCTAGGGGCTGTTGGCAACGTCCATTCCCACTAACCCTGTAGTGGGGTTCAATCATTAACTGGCTGTCTCCCACATTTACTCTTTGTTGGCCTTTGAGGGTGTCCATTCTGATTGGTTGGATTTGATTTCTTGTCATCATTTTGATTGTCATTCCTCCTGTAATAATTAGATGCTGAATGGTTTGTCCTGTGGCCATTTTTTCTTTTCTTTTTTTCCCACAAAGGATTTGAGGAAATTTACCCATCGCAATTGACTTCTTGAGTCGGTCATATTTGGAATTTATTTCTGCAATAGCCACCCCAGGGCCTTTCCTGAGGGCAGCTGTCATTAACCACCCCACAGGGCTTTTGAATTGGAGGTACAGGTAAGGGCTGTAACAACTTGCCCAAGTTGTTGTTACAGGAAATGTCCACAAGGCGGCAGCACTTCTTCATGACAACTCGGGTTCCACCTGCAGTCAGAGCCTGAGGGAAAGTGGACTTTTGGGCTGTGTCTTAGAGTGGAATGTGCCTGAGCAAACACCCAAGGGCTTGTGTCTCACTATTCTTCCCCCTGAAGCTTCACCCCAGCCCACTACCCTCATGCCTACCTGGCATACCGCTTCCTGGTGAGGGGCCTAGGAGGCTGCACTCCCTCCTGGGATCCCAGCACCAGGGAACTGGAGACTGGGAGACTTTTTCAAGGTCTTCGAGGTCAGAGGGTCATGCCACAATCCTTTGGGTGCCCTGGGGCATTAGGAACCAGCCAGAGGAAACCACAAAATACAAGGGTCATAGGGGTTTAAATTAGGAGCACTCTTCCTAGTGTTTGACCCTCCCAGCCCAGTCATAGGAACCACGCCTCCTCAAGCTCCAGGGATGGGATAGGAGCCCAAGTCAGGGAGGGACTTCCCCAAGAGGGAAATGAAATAGATGCTGCTTTTATTTTCTTTTACGTAACCTCATGTCTTTGACGTGTTAGAACATCGTTGATCTGCGGTTTTGTGCTTGTCGTCCATGTACAGCGCGTTTTTCAGTTATGATGTATACACACAGCATATATGTGCTTTCTTGGATTTTTTTTCCATAGAGGTTATTGCGGAAGGTAGGGGGAAGTTCTTGTGCTGAACTTCAGATCCTTGTGCAGTATCTGTTAGAGATACAGTTTTTGTTTGTTTTTTGCATGAATGTGAAGGAACAAATGAGGGAAGGAGATAATGCACGTAGATTAAATATTACAGATAAAGAATTTGGTGTATGTGTTAGTGCCAACCTCCTCTGAATTCATCCTGGCCCTTTATTTTATTAATTCTTTATTTGTGTTTGAATTCTCAGAGGCTCCTTTTGTGTTGTAAATTAGTTTCTTTTTATCTCTTTTTATGTGGCCTGGAAGGTTCTTCCTCTGCTGTTTTGTCTGGCTGATTTCACTTAGTGTATGGTCCTTCAGGGTCCACCTTGTGGAGCCCTGGACATAATATCACAATTTCAGTGGCACTTTTTTATGGCTGAGTAATAGTCCATGGTAAGTATGTAGCACATCTTGTTTAAGCTTTAAGCTGTGGGTGGAAATTTTGTGTTTCTGTGTCTTGTCTGTGGTAAGCAGTGCTGCAGAGAATGTTGGGGTGCATGTGTCTTGTGAATGATGGTTTTCTCAGGACATAGCCCAGGTGTGGGAATGTCAAACCTAGGCTTAACTATCTTGAAACTTCCATTTCTGGCCTGCAGAGACTGTCTTTTCTAGTGACTGTTGCCAGTGTGCATTCCCACCGACCATGTAGGGGGTTCCCTCCCCTCCTGGCTCTCCTACATTTATTTCCTGTAGACTTGTGTGGATGGCCATTCTGACTGGTGTAGGGTGACATTTGTTGTCATTCTGTCATTCTTCCTGCAATAATTAGGGGTGCCAAACATCTTGTTGCAGTTTTGGGTAGTTTTTATTTCCTTCCCCCCTCCCCCCGTTAAATTAGGGTGTTAGGAAAATTTACCAGTTGCAGTTGGCTTCGTGAAAGTCGGCTGTTAGGAATTTATATCTGCAATATCCACCAGAGAGAGTGGTCAGAGAGTTGGGGCTCGATATTTTGGGTGCACAGGAGACTTTGTTCACAGCCAAGCAAACCCGACAGTACAGGTTTAAGTGGGGGCTCAGTTAAGGGCACCCTGCCCAGCTGTCTCTGCCCCCATGCATTCCAGCAGCGGGACCCTAGCCTGCTCAGACTCCAGGGATGGGACAGGAACTCAAGTCAGGGGGTCGGAGGGAACAAAATGGGATTCCTTTTCTTTTACTTTTCTTTAACCTCCAATTTTGTGCCTCTTGTCAGTGGACAGCCATGTGATTCAACTATGACATAAACAGCATAACTCACGTTTTGGGGATCCTTTTGCCATAAAGATTATTGCAGAAGGCTGAGGAAAGTTCCATCTGCTGAAAATCATGTTCTTCAGGATGATCTATTATTACAGATGTTTTGTATTTGTGAAAGTAAGGAAGGGAGGAGATAGTCCTTGTAAATTATCTATTACAGATTTAGTTTTCTGTGTATATGTTAGAGATGGATTTCTGAATATATTTGGAAGGAAGAAAGAAAGGAAATATATAATCCTTGTTGATTACCTATTACAGATAGAGATTCATACGTTTGTTTAGTCATGACCGCTGAATTTATCCATATCCCTTTATTGTTACTTTTTGGGGATTGGTTGTTTGTGTTTGTATTCTCAGGGATTTTTTTGAGTTTTCAATGAGTTTCTTCATATATTTAAAAAATTTTCCCTGTAGGGGTATCATATTCTTTTGTCTTCCTCTGGCTGACGTCACTTAGTGTGTGATCCTCCAAGGTCCATCCTTCTAGTGACTGATGACATAGTTTCATAGTTTCAGTGGTGCCTCCTCATAGCTGAGTAACAGTCCATTGTATATGTGCACCACATTTTCTTTAAGCTTTAATCTGCCCTTGGACATTTTCTCGGGTCTGTGTCTCAGCTACTGTGAGTAGCGCTTCAGTGAACGTGGGGTGCATATGTCTTTTGGAATGACAGTTTCTCGGCCCAGGTGTGCATATGTCAGATCCTAAGCTTAGCTACTTGGGAAGTGTTTTTTTCCTGGCACGTGGAGACTCTCCTTTCAGTGGCTCTTGCCAGTGTCCATACCACTGATTGTGCTGGGTCAGAGAAGGAGGTGTTACTTGTCTTGCCAGCTCTGTACTGCATGTATTGTTTGTGGATTAGTGTGATTAGATTTCTTATTAGTGTGATTAGATTTCTGGCTCTTTTCATTGACTTCCCTCCTGTAATAATTAGGGATGCTGAGTATCTTGTCCTGTGGCCATTTGTGGATTGTTTTTTCTTTATTTTCTTCCTTAAATTGTGTGAAGAAAATGTACATGTTGCAACTGGCATCTTGAAAGTCGGTTGTGTTTGGAATTTATTTCTGCAATACCCGCCCCAGGACCTTTCCCCGGGGGCAGCTGTCATTAGCAGCCCCACAGGCCTTGTGATTGGAGGTGCAGAAAGCAAGGTGTTTAAGTTGTAGTTACAGGAAATGTCCACAAGGCGGCTGCACTGTTTCTTGCCAACTCTGGTTCTTCAGGCAAACAGAGCCTTTGGGAAAGTTGGCTTCCAGAGCTGTGAATTAGAGTGAAAGGTGCCTGGGCAAACACCCAAGGCCTTGGGTCTCACTGCTTCTTCCCCTTAAGGCTTCACCTCTCCCTTTCAGATTCATCCTATTCTGGGCCACCGCTCCCTGCTGAGGTGCCTAGGAGGCTGCACTCTCAGGAAGGAGGCTTCAGCTGGGGACCCCAGCACCAGCGGACCTGGAGGAAGGTGACTTTTCCAAGGTCTTCGTGGCCAGAGGGTCAGTCCACCATCCCTTGGATGCACTAGGGTCTATGGTCCCAGCCAGGGCAAACCAGATGGTACATGTTGAAGAGGAGGTTTAGTGAAGGGCACCTGGCCCGACTGTCTGGACCCCTCTCCACCCACTCATGGGACCCAAACCTGCTCAGGTTCCAGGGGTTGGAAAGCAGCCCAAGTCAGGGAGATCGGAGGGAATAAAATAGACATTGCTCTTTTCTTTTCGTTAATCTCACGCAGATGCTACGTTGGCCTACATTTGATTTGCAGTGTTGTGCTTGTTGTCAATGAACAGGCTCCTGTATCAGTTATGACATTTACACACAGCATATCTGTTCTTCAAGTCTTTGCCATAGAGATGATTCAACAAAGTCAAGTAACCTCCCTGGGCTGAATATTATGTCTTCCGTTGTATCTATTCTGAGTGTATGTGACACCAAGAACTGTAACCCACTATGTTCCTCTCTCCATGGAATTCTACAGGCACAAATACTGGAGTAGGTAGCCATTCCCTTCTTTGGGGGATATTTTGGCCCCAGGCATTGAATCCAGGTCTCCGTCATTGCCTTCATATTATTTACCCTTTATGTCACCAGGGAAGCACATAGTATCTATTAGAGATAGCAATTTTATATATATATATTTATATATATATATGAAAGGAAGAAGGAGATAATCCTTGTGAATTATCTATTACAGATTCAGATTTTTGTGTGTATGTTATGCAGATACAAATTTCTATGTGTATGTAAGAGATACAAATTCCTCTGTATGTGGTAGTGCTGATTTCCAAATGTATCCCTGGCCTTTATTGTTTCTTTTTTGGGGAAATTTCTTGTTTATGTTTGAATTTTCCTAGTCTCTTTCTGTGTTGTAAATTAGTTCCTTAGTATCTCTTTTTTTTATTTGCCTCAAAGGAACATCATATGCTACTTTCTTCCTCTGTCTGGTTGATTAAATTTAGTGTATGATCATCCAGGCTCCGTTCTTGTGGCAACCTGGAGCATAGTTTCACATTTTCAGTGCTGCTTTTTCGTGACTGAGTAATAGTCCATTGCATTTATGTATGACATTTTCCGTAAGCTTTAATCTGTCAGGACATTTGCTGGTTCTGTGTCTTGGCTATTGTAAGCACTGCAGCAGTGAACGCTGGGGTGCATGAATCTTTTTGAATGATGGTTTTTCTCTGCACATCGACCCAGGTGAAGATGCCAGATAGTAGGCTTAGCTTGTTGGAAAAGTTTTTTGGCATGTGAAAATTGTCTTTTCTAAGGGATGTTGGCAATGTCCATTCTCACCAACCGTGTAGTGGAGTTCAAACATCCCCCAGCTTTCTTCTGCATTTACTGTTTACACACCTGTGATGATGGCCATCTGGACAGGTGGGATTTGATTTCTTGCTGTTTTGACTATCATTCCCCCTGTAGTATTTAAGGATGCTGATCATCATGTGCTGTGGCTGTTTGGGTTTTTTTTTTCCATAAAGAATTTAGGATCCTTACCTGTCAGAATTGGCTCTTAAATGTCAACTCTGTTTGGAATATATCTCTGCACCACCTGCCCAAGATCTTTCCTGAGGGCAGCTTGTCATTAACAGCCCCCCAGGCCTTGCGAATTGGAGGTGCAAGTGGGCACTGCTGCTGGTCAAGTTGTAGTTACAGGAAGTGTCCACAAGGCAACAGCAATTCTGCTGCCCAATTCTTGTTCCCCTTGCCAGGAGGTCCTTAGGGAAAATCAGCTTCCTGGGCTGTGAATTATAGTGAAAAGTGCCTGAGGAAGCACTCAAGGGCTTAGTCTGAGTACTTCTTCCCCCTAAATCTTCACCCCTCCCCTCTAGACCCCTCCCAACCTGAGCCACAGCACCCTGCTGAGGGGCCAAGGAGGTGCCACTGTCAGGAAGCCGGCTTGAACTGGGACATCCCAGCACCAGGAGACCTAGAGTTAGGTGATTTTCCAAGGTCCTGGAGGTCAGATGGTTGGGCCACCATCCTCTAGGTACACTGGGGACTCTGTTCCCAGCCAAGCAAACCAGACAGTACAGGTTTGTGGGTGCTCTATCACCAGCACCCTGCCCGCGGTCTCTGCCCCATCCAGTCCAGCATGGGCACCCACGCCTGCTCAGGGTCCAGGGAAGGGATCACAGCCCACGTCAGGGAGGTTGGAGGGAACAAATGGGCATTCCTTTTCCTTCTTTTACTTTTCTTTAATCTCCATTTTTATGCTTCTGTTAGTGTACAGCCGCCTGATTCAACTATGACACATACAAATAGCCTATCACTTCTTTGGGGGATTCTTTTGCCATAAAATTTATTGCAGAAAGTTGATCCAGATTCCCTTTGCTGAAAATCATGTCCTGGATTATCTATTAGATATACAGATTTTTTTTGTGCGTTTGTGAAAGGAAGGAAGGGAGGAGCTAATCCTTGTGAATGACCTATTAGAGCGGGAGGTTTCTTTGTATAGGTTAGAGATACAGGTTTCTGTGTATATGTGAAAGGAAGAAGGGAAGTAAAGATGACCCTTGTGGATTATCATTGTCATTGTTGTTCAGTTGGCCAGTCATGTCCGACTCTTTGAGACCCCATGGACTGCAGCCCGCCAGGCATCTCTGGCCCTGAGCATCTCCTGGAGTTTGCCCAAGTTCATGCCCATCACCTTGCTGACGCCATCCAGCCTTCTCATCCTCTGACACCCTCTTATCCTTCCGCTCTCAATCTTTCCCAGCATCGGGGACTTTTCCAGCGAGCTGATTGTTTGCATCAGATGACCAGAATCCTGGAGCTTCAGCATCAGTCCTTCCAATGAGTATTCAGGGTTGTTCTCCCTTAAGATTGACTGGTGTGATGTCCTTGCTGTCCAAGGGACCTTCAGGAGTCTTCTCCAGCACCACAGTTTGAAGGCGTCAATTCTCTGGTGCTCTGCCTTCTTTGTGGCCCCGCTCTCACAACCACACATGACCGATGAGGAGACCACAGCCTTGACTATACAGACATGTGTCAGCAGAGTGATGTCTCTGTTTTCCAACACACTCCCTAGGTCTGTCATAGCTTTCCTGCCAAGAAGCAATCATCTTCCGGTTTCATGACTGCAGTCACCATCCACGGTGATCTTAGAGCCCAAGAAGAGGAAATCTGTCACTACTTCCGTACTTCCCCTTCTATTTGCCATTAAGTAATGGGGCCAGATGCGATGATCTTAGTATTTTTAATACTGAGATTTAAGCCAGCTCTTTCACTCCACTCCTTCACCCTCATCAAGAGGTTCTTCAGTTCCTCTTCACTTTCTGCCATTAGAATGGTATCATCCGCATATGTGAGACTGTTGATGTTTCTCCCAACTATCTTGATCCCAGCTTGTAACTCAGCAGCCCGGCCCTTCTCATGAAGTGCTCAGCATATAGGTAAACAAGCAGGGTGAGAGCAGTCAGCCCTGTCATCCTCCTTTCTCAATCTGGAAGCCATCAGTTGTTTCCTGCAGGGTTCTAACTGTTGCTTCTTGACCCACATACAGGTTTCTCAGGAGACAGGTAAGTTGGTCCGGTATTCCCATCTCTCTAAGAGCTTTCCACAGTTTGTTATGATCCACACAGTCAAAGGCTTTAGAGTAATCAATGAAACAGAAGTAGATGTTTTTCTGGAATTCCCTTGCTTTCTCTATGATCCAGCGAATGTTGGCAATTTGATCTCTGGTTCCTCTTCCTTTTCTAAACTAGCTTGGACATCTGGAAGTTCTTGGTTCGCATAATGCTTTGCATGCAAATAAGATTTTAAGCATGATCTTACTAGCATGGGAGATGAGTATAACTGTCCAATAGCACATCTTTATTGCTGCCCTTCTTGGAAATTGGCATGAGGATTGACCTTTTCCAGTCCTGTGGCCACTGCTGGGTTTTCTGGATCTGCTGACATATTGAATGCATCACATCAATGGCATTGTCCTTTTATGGTTTCGAATAGCTCTACTGGAATTCCATGGTATCCACTAACTTTTTAAACAGCAGTTGATGAGTTTCTCATGGCAAGTCTACTGGGGTGGTTTGCCATTCTCTCCTCCAGCGGATCACGTTTTGTCAGAACTCTCTGGTATGACCCATCCTTCTTATGTGGCCCTACACGGTGTGGCTCATAGCTTCATTGAGTTATACAAGCCCCTTGGACACGACAAGGCAGTGATCTATGAAGCAGGGGTTATCATTACAAATTCCTGCGTATATGTTTTTCAGGACCTCTGATTTTATCCCTGCCCCTTTATTGTTACTTTTTTGATATTGATTCTTTGTGTTTGAATTCTCAGCAATCCTTTTGTGTTTTACATTGGTTCCTTTGTATATTTTAAAAATTTTGCCTGTAAGAGAAATCAAATTCTTTTGTCTTCCTCTGTCTAGCTGACATCATGTAATGAATGATCCTCCAAGATCCACTCCTGTTGTGACTGATGTCACACTTTCAGCGGTGGCTTTTCATGGGTGAGGAAGAGTCCACTGTGTATGTATGTGTACCTCAGTTTCTTTAATCTGTTGGTGGACATTTTCCCATGTCTGTGTCTCAGCTGCAGTGAACGTTGGGGAGCATGTGTCTTTGGAATGATGGTTTTCATAGGATAGATGACCAGATGTGGCTATGTCAGATCCTAGGCTTGGCACCTTTGAAAGTTTTTGTGTTTTTTTTTTTACCCCTGGCATAGGCTGTCCTTTCTGTGGCTGTTGCCAATGTCAATTCCGGGGACCGAGTCAGGTGGGGCGCCAGGGGTAGACATGGTTTGTAGACATTTTAGAACGGCCATTCTGACTAGTACGTTGTTATTTTGATGGCATTCCTCCTGTAATAATTAGGGGTGCTGAGCATCTTGTCCTGTGTCCCTTTGGGGATTTTCTTCTTTACTTTTCCCTGAATGTATGTGAAGAAAATTTACCTGTTACAGTTAGCTTCTTGAAAGTCAGTTGTGCTTGTAATTTATCTGCAATACCTGCCCCAGGAACTTTCCTGAGGGCAGCTGCCATTAGCAGCCTAACAGCCCTTGTGAATTGGAGGCACTATTATTTAACTTCTATGCAGAGTACATCATGAGAAATGCTGGACTGGAAGAAACACAAGCTGGAATCAAGATTGCCGGGAGAAATATCAATAACCTCAGATATGCAGATGACACCACCCTTAGGGCAGAAAGTGAAGAGGAACTCAAAAGCCTCTTGATGAAAGAGAAAGTGGAGAGTGAAAAAGTTGGCTTAAAGCTCAACATTCAGAAAACGAAGATCATGGCATCCGGTCCCACCACTTCATGGGAAATAGATGGGGAAACAGTGGAAACAGTGTCAGATTTTATTTTTCTGGGCTCCAAAATCACTACAGATGGTGACTGTAGCCATGAAATTAAAAGACGCTTGTTCTTTGGAAGGAAAGTTATGACCAACCTAGATAGCATATTCAAAAGCAGAGACATTACTTTGCCGACAAAGGTTCGTCTAGTCAAGGCTATGGTTTTTCCAGTGGTCATGTATGGATGTGAGAGTTGGACTGTGAAGAAGGCTGAGCGCCGAAGAATTGATGCTTTTGAACTGTGGTTTTGGAGAAGACTCTTGAGAGTCCCTTGGACTGTAAGGAGATCCAACCAGTCCATTCTGAAGGAGATCGGCCCTGGGATTTCTTTGGAAGGAATGATGCTAAAGCTGAAACTCCAGTACTTTGGCCACATCATGCGAAGAGTTGCCTCATTGGAGAAGACTCTGATGCTGGGAGGGATTGGGGGCAGGAGGAGAAGGGGACGACAGAGGATGAGATGGCTGGATGGCATCACTGACTCGATGGACGTGAGTCTGAGTGAACTCCGGGAGTTGGTGATGGACATGGAGGCCTGGCGTGCTGCGATTCATGGGGTCTCAAAGTGTCGGACACAACTGAGCGACTGATTTGATCTGATTATGCATGTGTTCAAGTTGTAGGTACAGGAAATGTCCACAAGGCGGCAGCACTTCTTCATTCCAACTCCGGTCCTCCTGCAACCTGAGCCTTAAGGTGAGTCGGCCTCCTGGGCTGTGATTTAGAGTGGAATGTGCATGAGCAACGGAGAAGGCAATGGCGCCCCACTGCAGTACTCTTGCCTGGAAAATCCCATGGATGGACGAGCCTGGTGTGCCACAGTCCATGGGGTCGCTAAGAGTCGGACACGACTGAGCGATTTCACTTTCACTTTTCACTTTCATGCATTGGAAAAGGCAATGGCAACCCACTCCAGTGTTCTTGCCTGGAGAATCCCAGGGACGGGGGAGCCTAGTGGGCTGCCGTCTATGGGGTCGCACAGAGTCGGACACGACTGAAGCGGCTTAGCAGCAGCAGCAGTGCATGAGCGAACACTCCAGAGCTTGTGTCTCACTAATTCTTCCACCTAAAGTTTCACCCCTCCCCTCCAGACTCATCCCAACTTGGGCCACAGCCCCTGCTGAGGTGCCTAGGAAGCTGTAGTCTCATGAAGGAGCCTTGAATTAGGGACTCCAGCACCAGGAGACCTGGAGGCTAGGTGACTTTTCCAAGGTCCTTGAAGTCAGAGGGTCATGCCAGCATCCTTTGGGCATCTAGGGCATGTGGTCCCAGCCAGAGAAACAGACAATACAGTTGCCATAGGGCTCCAATAAGTGCATCCTTCCCAGTCAAGTCAAGACCAGTGTCCCATCCCAGTCCAGCCATGGGAACCAAGCCTCCTCAGACTCCAACGATGGGATAGCAGCCCAAGTCAGGGAGACAGGAGGGAATGAAACAGATATTGCTTTTGTTTTCCTTTCTTTTTTGTAACCTCATGCCATTGCTATGTTGGAATATGGTTGATTTGAGGTTTTATGCTTGTTGTCAGGGTTTATACACCCTTGATTCAGTGATGACATATCCATATAGCACATCTGTTCTTTTTTTGGATTCTTTTTCCATAACGGTTATTGTAGAAGGTAAAGGAAAGTTCCATTTGCTGAATATCAGATCCTTGTGCAGTATCTATTAGAGACACAGGTTTTTTTGTGTGTGTATGTCAAAGGAAGGAATGAGGGAAGGAGATAATCCTCATGGATCTTCTATTACAGATACAGATTTCGGTGTATATGTTGAAGTAGTGGATTTCTGTATATTTGTCAGTCACAAGGCCCTATGAATACATCCTGGTCCTTAACTTAAAAAAAAATCCTTTGTGTTTGAATTCTCAGAGGCTTCTTTTGAGCTGTGAATTAATTCCTTTTTTTTTTTTAATATTTTTTTTATGTTGCCCTGGTATTCTTCATCTGGTATTTTCTTCCTTTGTCTGGCTGACTTCACTTAGTGTATGATCCTCTAAGGTTCACCTTTGTGATGACCAATCACATAATTTCATAATTGAGCTGCGGGTGACATCGTGTGGTTCTGTGTCTCGGCTGCTGTGAGCAGTGCTGCAGTGGACGCTGGGGTGCATGTGTCTTTCTGAAAGATGGTTTTCTGGGGATATACTCCTAGTTTGGGAATGTCAGAGGCTGTAGTTAACTTGAAATTTTATTACTATTTTTGGGGGGATGCAGAGATTGTTGGCCATTCTGACCGTATGGTGTGATATTTGTGTAGTTTTGTCATTTTTCCTATAAGTAGGGATGCTGAGCATCTTGTCCTGTGTCTGAGGTTTTTGGGTTTTTTTTTTCTTTCCTTAAAGGGCATGAGGACACTTACCTGTTGCAGCTGTCTTCTTGAAAGTCGTCTGTGTTTGGAATTTATTTCTGCAATATCTTCCCCAGGGCCTTTCCTGAGTGCTGCGGTCGTTAGCATCCCCAAAGTCCTTGTCAGTTGGAGGTGGCATTATCTGTGTTCAAGTTGTAGTTTCAGGTAATGTCCACAAGGCGGCAGCACTGTTTCGTGCCAACTCTGGTTCTTAGGGATTCCCTGGTGGCTCAGACGGTAAAGAGTCTGCCCTCAATGAGGGAGACTCGGGTTCGATCCCTGGGTCAGGAAGATCCCCTGGAGAAGGAAACGGCAGGCAAGCTGACACTTTGGAAACTGACTTCCTGGGCTGTGAATTAAGAGTGTAACGTGCCTGAGCAAACACGCAAGGCCTGTCTCACTGCTACTTCCCCTTAACACTTCACCCTCTGTTTCAGACTCATCCCAACCTGGGGCACCACTCCCTGCTGAGGTGCCCAGGAGGCTGCACTCTCAGAAAAGAGGCTTCAGCTGGGGACCCCAGCACCAGCGGACCTGGAGGAGGGTGACTTTTCCTGGGTCCTCGCGGCCAGAGGTTCAGGCGACCATTGCGTGCACTAGGTTGTACGGTCCCAGCCACGGCAAAGCAGACAGTACAGGTTTAAGAGGGGCTCCATTTAGGGCCCCCGGCCTGACTGCCGACTCCTCTCCAGCCCAGTCATGTGACTGAAGCCTGGTCAGGGTCCAGGGAATGGAAAGCAGCCCAAGGCAGGGAAAATC
Organism: Bubalus kerabau; assembly: GCF_029407905.1. Classification (NCBI taxonomy): domain Eukaryota; kingdom Metazoa; phylum Chordata; class Mammalia; order Artiodactyla; family Bovidae; genus Bubalus; species Bubalus kerabau. Next base: position 20,695,255 of record NC_073642.1, read on the forward strand.
AGAGGGAATGAAATAGACATTGCTTTTTTCTTTTCTTTAATCTCATGCGGATGCTGTGTTTGTTGGTCTGTATTTGATTTGCAATCTTGTGCTTGTTGTCAGTGTACAGGCTCTTGATTCAGTTATGACATTTACATACAGCATATCTGTATTGTTTTTTTCAATTCTTTGCCATAGAGATTATGGAACAAGGCCAAGTAACCTCCCTGGGCTGAATATTATGTCCTTCTGGTGTATCTGTTCTGACTCTGCAACCCCAAGGGCTGTAGCTTGCTGGGTTACTCTTTCCATGGATTCCCCAGGCATGAATACTGGACTAGGTAGCCATTCCCTTCTCCTGGGGATCTTTTGGACCCAGAGGTTGAACCCAGGTCTCCCACATTACCATCATATTATTAACCCTTTGGCCACAAGGGAAGCTCTAAGTAGCTATTAGAGATGCAGATTTTTTTATATATATGGAGGGAAGGAGAAAGGAGATAACCCTTTGAATTATCTATTTATGGGTACAGATTTCTTTGTATATGTTTGACATATGGATTTGTGTGTATAGATACACAGCTTTCTGTGTATATGTGGATGGAAGGAAGGAGATAATCGTTCTGGATTATCTATTACAGATACAGCTTTATGTGTATATGTTCAACATACAGGTTTTTGTGAATATGTAGTCCTGAATTCCTAATTAACCCCTGGCCCTTTATTATTTCTTCTCTTTGGGATTCCTTGTCTGTGTTTGAATTTTCAGAATCTCTTTCTCTGCTGTATATTAGTTTCTTTGTGTCTCTTTTTTTATTTGACTGAAAGGAACATCATATGCTCTTTTCTTCCTCTGTCTGTTGAGTACACTTTTGTATGATCCTCCCGTGTCCATCCCTGGGCAAACAGTGGCATAACTGCATAATTTCAGTGCTGCCTTCTCATGGCTAATAGTCCGGTGCGTGTATTCACCACATTGTCCTTGAGCATCAGCCTGTGAGAGGACACTTTGTCATTCTGCGCCTTGGCTATTGTAAGCAGTAAAGCAGTGAGTGTTGGGGTGCATGGGTCATTTGAATGATGGATTTGGGGGGATATAAGCCCAGGTGCGGACGTCAGATACTGTGGTTAGCTGTCTTGAATGTTTATATTCTGGCATGTGGAGGCTGTCTTTTCTAGGGATTGTTGACAATGTCCATTCCCACCAACCTTGTATAGGGGTTCAATCAGCTTCTGGCCCTCTCGAACATTTACTGTTTGTAGACTTTTGTGGATGTCCATTCCGACTGGTGGGATTTGGTTTCTTGTTATCGTTTTGATTGTCTTTCCTCCTGTAATGATGCTAAATGTCTTGTTCAGTGCCATTTATTTTTTTCCATAAAGGATTTGAGGAGATTTACCTGTCAGAATTGGCTTCTTGAGTCGGTCGTTGTAGTTTATTTCTGCAATACCAGCCCCAGGACCATTCCCGAGAGCGGTTTTAACTGCCCCACAGGCCTTGTGAATGGAGAGACCCGTAACAGAGGTGTCAAGTTGTAGTTACAAGACATGCCCACAAGGCGGCAGCACTTCTTCATGCCGAACTCTGGTTCTGCAACCAGAGTTAAGGAGAGCGTGCCTCCTGGGCTGTTTGTTCAAGTGCAATGTGCCTGAGCAAAAACTCGAGGGCTTGTGTCTTACTACTTCCTCCCCCTAAAGCTTCTCCCCTCCTCTCCAGACTCATCCCAACATTGGCCACAACCCCAGGTGAGGGGCCTAGGAGGCTGCACTTCCAGGAAGGGTCCTTGAATTGGGGACCCCTGCACCAGGAGGCTAGGTGACTTTTCCAAGGTCTTCAAGGTCAGAGCGTCGTGACACAATCCTTGTGTGCCCTGGGGCCTGTGGCCCCAGCCAGAGGGAGCCGCACAGTACCAGTGTCACAGGAATCTAAATTAAGGGCACACTTCCCAGTGTCGTGATGCTCCAAGTCAGCCGCAGGAACCAGCCTCCTCAGGCTCCAGGCATGGGGTAGGAGCCCACGTTAGGGGGGCAAGAGGGAAATGAAATAGATATTGCTTTCCTTTCCTTTCCTTTCCTGTAATCTCATGGCTTTGCTGTGTTAGAATATAGTTGATTTGCGGTTTTGTGCTTGTTGTCACTGTACAGCCGCTTTTTTAGTTATGACATATACACACAGCATATCTGTGCTTTCTTGGATTCTTTCTCCATAATAGCTATTGCAGAAGGTAGGGGAAAGTTCCATTTGCTGAACATCAGATCCTTGTGCAATATCTATTACAGATACCGATTTTTTTTTTTTTAATCTCAAAGGAAGGAATGATGCAAAGAGATAATCTTAATGGATTATCTATTACAGATACAGATTTCGGTGCATATGTTAGTCCTGACCTCCTCTGAATTCATCCTAGCCGCTTTTATTTTTTAAATTCTTTGTGTTTATATTTTCAGAGGCTCCTTTTGTGTTATAGTTTCTTCTTTTTATCTCTTTTTATGTTGCCTAGAATGTCTTCATCTGCTATTTTCTTCCTTTGTCCTACAGATTTTACTTGTATGATCCTTCAAGGTCCACCTTGTGGAGACCCATGGCATGACTCCTTAATGTCAGGGGTGCTTTTTTATGGCTGAGTAACGGTCCATAGTAAATATGTACCACATCTTGTTTAACCTGTAAGCTGTGGGTGGAAATTTTCTTTCTGTCTTGTCTATTGTGAGCAGTGCAGCAGTGAGTGCTGGGGTGCGTGTGTCTCTTTGAATGATGGTTTTCTTGGGATACAGTCCCGGTGTGGGAATGTCAGAGCCCGGTTTACCTTTCTTGAAACTTTAACTTCTGGCCTGAAGAGACTCTTTTCTAGTAGTGACTGTTCCCAATGTGCATTCCCTGTATAGTGGGGGTCCCCTCACCCCCTGGCTCTCTCCTACATTTGTTGCTTGTAGACTCGTGTGGATGGCCATTCTGACTGGTGTGGTGTGATATTTGTGGCCATTTTGTCATTCTCCTGTAATAATTAGGAATGCTGAGCATCTTGTCCTTTGGGCATTTGGGTTTTTGTTGTTGTTTTTCTTTTCCTTTAAGGGTGTGAGGAAAATTTACCAGTTGCAGTTTGGCTTCTTGAAAGTCGGCTGTGTTTGGAATTTATACCTGCAATACCCACCCAAAGACCTTTCCTGAGGACAGCTGTCATTAACAGTGCCCCAGGCCTTGTGAATTACACCTGCAATTAAGCAGGGCTGGTCAAAGTGTAGTTATAGGAAAGACCCACAGGCAACAGCAGTTCTTCCTGCCCAACTCTGATTCCTCAGGCAATGAGATCCTTAGGGAAAATTGGCTTCCTGGGCTGTAAATTAGGGTGGAAGGTGCCTGAGCAAACACTCAAGGGCTCCTGTCTCAGTGCATCTTCCTCCTAAAGCTTTACCTCTCCCCTCCAGACCCATTCCAGCCTGGGGTACCACTCCCTGCTTGAATTGGAGACCCCAGCACCCAGAGACTAGGTGACTTTTCCAAGGTCCTGGTGATCAGAGGATTGGGCCACCATCTTTGGGTGCACTGGAGACTTTGTTCACAGCCAAGCAAACCAGACATACAAGTTTAAGTGGGGGCTCACCCTGCCCAGCTGTCTCTACACCATCCAGTCCATCAGTGGGACCCAGGCCTGCTCAGGCTCCAGGGCTGGGATAGCATCTCATGTCAGGGAGATCAGAGGGAACAAAATGAGCATGCCTTTTTTTCATTCTTCTTTAATCTCCAGTTTGTGCTTCTTGTCAGTGGGCAGCCACCTGATTCAATGACATACACAAAGAGCATAACTCTTGTTTGGGGGATTCATTTGCCACAGAGTTTATTTCAGAAGGCTGAGGAAAGTATTGTCTGCTGAAAATCATGTCCATCAGGATTACCTTTTAGAGATGCAGATGTTTTTGTATTTGTGAAAGGAAGGAAAGGAGGAGATAATCCTTGTGAATTATTACAGATAATGTTTTCTTTGTATATTTAGAGATGCAGATTTCTGAGTATATTTAGAAGGATGAAAGGAAGGAAAAATATAATCCTTGTGGATTATCTATTACAGATACAGATTCCTGTGTATGTGTTAGTCGTGACCTTGGAATTTAAACCTGCCCCTTTACTGTTACTTTTTGCGGATTGTCTTTGTGTTTGAATGCTCAGAGATTTGTTTGAGTTTTAAATGATTTTCCATCATATATTTTAAAAATTTTGCCTATAAGGATATCACATTCTTTTGTCTTTCTCTGTCTCACTTCACATAATGTATGATCCTCCAAGGTCCATCCTTGTAGCAACTAATGGCATAATTTTGTAATTTCTGTGGTGGATTTTCAAGGCTGAGTATTAGTCTCAGCCTTGTATATGTACCACGTTTCCTTTAAATTTTAATCTGTCGGTGGACATTTTCTTGGATCTGTTTCTTGGCTCCTGTAAATAGTGTTGAAGTGAACTTTGGGGTGCCTGTGTCTTTTGGAATGGTGGTTTTCTTGTCATAAGAGCCCAGGTTTGTGTATGTCAGATCCTAGGATTAGATCCTTTGAAAGCTTTTTTTTCTTTTGCCTGGCAGATGCTATCTCCTTTTTGACTATGGGGACCCTAGGCAGACAATCAGCAGTGTTTATCTAGAGGCCTCAAGATTCTTGTTGAGGTCCTGTGGGCCTAGCAGACACTCAGCTTGTCTGTAACAATGAGGCATCTAGATAGAATCTCAGCTCATTTCCTCATCTTGTCCTGGGGCCATTTGAGTTGTTTTCTCTCTTTTTTCTTTCCTTGAAGCATGTGAAGAAAACTGACCTTTGAAATTGGTCTTTTGAAAGTCCGTTTTGTTTGGAATTCATTTCTGCAATACCTTCCCAGGACCTATTGTGAGGACAGATCTCATTAACCACCCCACTATCATCCGTCATCAGTTCAGTTGCTCAGTTGTATCTGACTCTTCGCAACCCCGTGGACTGCAGCACTCCAGGCTTCCCTGTCCATCACCAACTCCCGGAGAATGCTCAAACTCATGTCCATCGAAGCGGTGATGCCATCCAACCATCTCATCCTCTGTCATCGCCTTCTCCTCCCGCCTTCACTCTTTCCCAGCATCAGGGTCTGTTCAAATGAGTCAGTTCTTTGCATCAGGTGGCCAAAGTATTGGAGCTTTAGCTTCAGCATAAGTCCTTCTAATGAATATTCAGGACTGATTTCCTTTAGGCTTGGCTGGTTGGATCTCCTTGCAGTCCAAGGGACTCTCAAGAGTCTTCTCCAACACCACAGTTCAAAAGCATCAATTCTTCAGCGCTCAGCTTTCTTCACAGTCCAACTCTCACATCCATACATGACCACTGGAAAAACCATAGCCTTGACTAGATGGATCTTTGCCAGTAATGTAATGTCTCTGCTTTTTAATATGCTGTCTAGGTCGGTCATGGCTTTTCTTCCAAGGAACAAGCATCTTTTAATTTCATGGCTGCAAAAAGCAGAGACATTATATTGCCAACAAAGGTCCATTTAGTCAAAGCTATGGTTTTTCCAGTATCATGTATGGATGTGAGAGTTGGACTGTGAAGAAAGCTGAGCGCTGAAGAATTGATGCTTTTGAACTGTGGTGTTGGAGGAGACTCTTGAGAGTTGGACTGCAAGGACAGAAAATGTCCACAAAGTGGCAGCAGTTCTTCCTGCCCGACTCCGGTTCTACCTGCAACCAGAGCCTTAGGGAAAGTAGACTTCCTGGGCTGTGAATTAGAGTGGAATGTGCACGAGCAAGGAGAAGGCGATGGCACCCCACTCCAGTACTCTTGGCTGGAAAATCCCATAGACCGAGGAGCCTGGTAGGCTGCAGTCCATGGGGTCGCGAAGCGTTGGACATGACTAAGGGACTTCACTTTCACTTTCATGCATTGGAGAAGGAAATGGCAACCCACTCCAGTGTTCTTGCCTGGAGAATCCCAGGGACGGGAGAGCCTGGTGAGCTGCCATCTATGGGGTCGCACAGAGTCGGACACGATGGAAGCGACTTAGCAGCAGCAGCAGCGCCTGAGCAAACACCCAAGGGCTTGTGTCTCACTCCTTCTTCCCCCTCAATCTTCACCGCTCCCCTCTAGCCTGATGCCTACCTGGGGCCCCACTCCCTGATGAGGTGCCTAGGAGGCAGCACTCTAAGGAAGGAGGCTTCAGCTGGGGACCCCAGTGCCACCACCCTGGATACTTGATGAATTTATTCTGGCCCTCGAGGCCAGATCGTTGGGGTGCACTAGGGATTCTAGCCCCAGCCAGAGAAAACCAGAGAGTACAAGTTTAAGAGGAGTCTCTATGAAACACACCCTGCCAGGTTGTCACAAACCTACCACAGTCCAGTGCTGGGAGTTGCGCTTACTCAGGGCTTCAGTGAGGACCCCAGGGATGGGATAATAGCGTGAGTCTTGGAGGGCAGAGGGAAGGCGTTACTTCTCTTTCCTTCTTTCTTAGTCTCATGACGATGCTATGTTGAAGTATCGTCGATTTGCAGTTTTGTGCTTCTCCTCAGTGTACAGTGATTCAGTTATGACAGATTCGTTTGGCATATGTGTAGTGTTGTTTGTGTTTTTCTGCCATAGAGTTTATCGAAGAAATTCCCGTAAAGTGCTCTATTCTGATCTTCAAGTCCCTTTGGACTATTTATTAGAGAGACAGATTTTTTGTACATATGCAAGGAACCAAGTAAGGAGATAACCCTTGTGGATTATCTATTACAGATACAGATTTCTGTGTATACATTAGTTCAGTTCATTTCTGTTCAGTTCCTCAGTTGTGTCTGACTGTTTGCAACCCCATGAACTGCAGCACGCCAGGCTTCAGCTTTTATAGTCCACCTCCGGGAGTTGGTGATGGACAGGGAGGCTGGCCTCTGTCCGAAGAGGATTCAAGATGACTGACGAAGAACCTCTTCCCAAAAAGGTTCGACTGAGTGAAACAGACTTCAGAGTTATGGCGTGAGGTGAATTAATTCTAAGGTGGAAACAGCGTGAAGCATATGTGCAGGCTTTGGAGGGCAGGGACACAGATCTCAGCTCTAATGATGTGACTGGCTTAAGCGAACCTGAAGAAAAACTCAAGCCACAGCAGCAAGAGTCTGCACGCGGGGAAAACATTCTTGTAATGCGACTAGCAACCAAGGAGCAAGAGATGCAAGCGTGTACCACTCAGATCCAGTACCTCAGGCAAGTCCAGCCGCCTAGCGTTGCCCAACTGAGATCAACAATGGTGCACCAGCGATCAACTTCTTATTCCTAAAAATGAAAAGTGAACTGGAAGAGACTAAAGAACTGGAACAAGCCCCAAATGGACTGAGTGCCTGGAAGTTTACGCCTGTTAGGTAAACAAACCATACTCCCCAGTCAAGACTTCCCTGGCAGTCCCACTGCAAGAAAGCTTTGGTGGGACAGCCATGTACTCATTTCCACACCAAGACTCAGACTTTTTGAGCCAAAAAGCCACATTCTTATACTATCCAGCTCGTAAAGGTTAATGTAAAACTTACCAGATGAACCTTGTGTTTCAGCTTTTTTCTCTCCCCACTCCCCTTGCCTCAGAGGCCTGATGGCGTCAGACTATTCCGAAGATGTGGCCACCTCTGAAAAACTCCCCTTCTAGAACATGTAGACACTTGAGAAATGTTTCTGTTTGAAGAAAATAGAGGGAGAAAGAGAAGTCTTAAGTCTGTGGCACACTGTGTCTTCAGACAGTTTGGAGGAATGAAAACCTAGAGATTTAAAACCATGACCTGAACATATAAAATTCCAGTAAATGTAAAGTTAGAATATGCATCGCTCTTAACCTTGAGCATAGTGACTTAGAGACACTGGATATCAGTTTTGCCAATAAGACTGTTGTGGACTTCGTGATTGTTGTTGAACTTCTGGGTCACACTCCAATGAGGTGAATTTTGCCTTTAAAGGATTTATTTGCTAAGAACCAGCTTAATAGTCATGAGTGAATCAAATAATAGATGTCGGTATAAGTAGTTCATCTATTTAACCATTCCATTTGGGGCTCTATGTTACTTGACTGAACCTTAAACCTATGTGGTTTTACTCAGTGAGTTGTTCTTTGAATGGTTGCTAATGCTGAGGACGATAAGCTTACTGAGGACTGTACGAACATGAAGGTGTGGTGTCAAACTTCAGGTTTTAAACTGTTTGAAACATTACAAACATTCATTTCACAACTAGATTGTATAATGATATTGGCTGTGATGAGACTCACTGCATTATTTTTTTTTCAGTTGTGAAATTTATTAAATCCCCATCCCATTCAACAGGCACGTGTTGAAAGAACATTGTTGTTGGTGTTAATGGGGGAATGTGTTCCTTCATAGTATTTGGGCCTTTTGTATTGCACTCTTGATATTAAAATGTGCCTTAAAAAAAAAAAAGATTTACTGAGCATGGCCCTGCCCATCAGAACAAGACCCAGTTTCCCCCACAGTCTCTCCCCTCAGGAAGCTTCCATAAGCCTCTTATCTTTATCCCTAAGAGGGCAGACAGAATGAAAACCACAATCACAGAAAACTAATCAAACTGACCACATGACCCACAGCCTTGTCTAACTCAATGAAACTATGAACCATGCCATGTAGGACCACCCAAGACAGACAGGTCCTGGTGGAGATTTCTGACAAAAAGTGGTCCACTGGAGAAGGGAATGGCAAACCACTTCAGTATTCTTGCCTTGAGAATCCCATGAACAGTATGAAAAGGCAAAAAGATATGACACTAAAAGATGAACTTCCCAGGTCGGTAGGTGCCTATTATGGAGAAGAGTAGAGAGAGAACTCCAGAAAGAAAGAAGAGATGCAGCCAAAGCAAAAACAATGCCCAGTTGTGGATGTGACTGGTGATGGAAGCAAGGTCCGATGCTGTAAAGAACAATATTGCATAGGAACCTGGAATGTTAGGTCCATGAATCAAGGCAAATTGGAAGTCGTCAAACAGGAGATGGCAAGAATGAACCTTGACAATTTAGCAATCAGTGAACTAAAATGGACCAGAATGGGTGAATCAGATAACCATTACATCTACTACTGTGGGCAAGAATCCCTTAGAAGAAATGGAGTAGCCCTCATAGTCAACAAGAGTCCGAAATGCAGTACTTGGGTGCAGTCTCAAACAGCAGAATGATCTCTGTTTGTTTCCAAGGCAAACCATTCACTATCACAGTAATCCAAGTCTATGCCCTGACCAGTAATGCTGAAGAAGCTGAAGTTGAATGGTTCTGTGAAAACCTACAAGACCTTCTAGAACTAACACCCAAAAAAGATGTCCTTTTCATCTTAGGGGACTGGAATGCAAAAGTAGGAAGTTAAGAGATACCTGGAGTAACAAGCAAATTTAGCCTTGCAGTACAAAATGAAGCAGGGCATAGGCTAACAGCGTTTTGCCCAAAGAACGCACTTGTCATAGCAAATACCCTTTTCCAATAACACAAGAGAAGACTCTACACATGGACATCACCAGATGGTCAATACTGAAATCAAATTGATTAGAAATCAAATTGATTAGAAATCAGACTGATTAGAAATCAGACTGATTATATTCCTTGCAGCCAAAGATGGAGAAGCTGTATACAGTCAACAAAAACAAGACCGGGAACTGAACTGTGGCTCAGATCATGAACTCCTTATTGCCTAATTCAGACTGAAATTGAAGAAAGTAGGGAAACCCCTAGACCATTCAGATATGACCTAAATCAAATCCCTTATGATTATACAGTGGAAGTGAGAAATAGATTCAAGGGATTCAATCTGATAGCATGCCGAAGAACTATGGATGGAGGTTCATGACATTGTAGAGGAGGCAGTGAATAAGACCATCGCCAAGAAAGAGAAATGCAAAAAGGCAAAATGGTTGTCTGAGGAGGCCTTACAAATAGTTGAGAAAAGAAGAGAAATGAAAAGCAAAGGAGAAAAGGAAAGATATAAACATCTGAATGCAGAGTTCCAAAGAATAGCAAGGAGAGATAAGAAAGCCTTCCTCAGTGATCAATGCAAAGAAATAGAGGACAACAATAGAATGGGAAAGACTAGAGATCTCTTTAAGAAAATGACAGATACCAAGGGAATATTTCATGCAAAGATGGGCACAATAAAGGACAAAAGAGAGGGAGCAACAAAGAATATGTCACTTCTAGATGGAATCTAAAAATGGATAATAGGAGCTCTTTGAGCCAAGATAAACAGTTCACAGACTTTGAAAAAAACTCATCTCACCGTTAGCGGAGAAGAAAGGTTTTGGGCACATAGAAATAAGCTACTTCTCTAATATGTGAATAGTACTATTTAAAAAATAAGCTGCAAGGATCTACTAGGTAACACTAGGAGTGGTACTCCACTTTCTGTCATAATCCTTACAGGAACAGTCAAAAATACAGCATATACTCATCAATGTGTGAGTGAATCAAGTGACTATGAATTAAAAAAAAAAACAAAAACACCTGCTGCTGCTGCTAAGTCACGTCAGTCGTGTACAACTCTGTGTGACCCCATAGACGGCAGCCCACCAGGCTCCACCATCCCTGGGATTCTCCAGGCAAGAACACTGGAGTGGGTTGCCATTTCCTTCTCCAATGCATGAAAGTGAAAAGCAAAAGGGAAGTCTCAGTCGTGCCCGACTCTTCATGACCCCATGAACTGCAGCCCACCAGGCTCCTCATCCATGGGACTTTCCAGCCTCTGGCAGATCTCCAGAATTCCTTGCCCCAGCCATTTAAAAGATAGCTACTCCGAACAACCTTGGAGAAGAATAGGCACCCTTAAGACAGTAACTTTTCACATTCATGCCTATATATACTTACTCATTTCTTAGGTTAGGGCTGCTGCTGCTGCTAAGTCGCTTCAGTTGTGTCCGACTCTGTGCGACCCCAGGGACAGCAGCAGTTAGGTTAGGGCAGCAGCTCGCTAATCTGACTGCTGCCCCTTCTCGCCTCATTAAAGGTGATCTGTTCCTGTGAAGTGCCAGTCTCATTCTTTTTCTGAGCCTCGCCTTCTCTAACTCCCTTACCCTACATTTTTGGTGCCAAAACCCGGGAGGTTGAGGTTCCTTCTCGTTCTGCACAGCCAGCTCTTTGGAGCATGGAAGCCTACTGAGCTTACTTTCCCGCCCAGGCTTTCAAGACCTCCTCTAGAGGATGCCCTGTGCCTTCGTGAGCGGTACAAGTCCTGTGTAAGGGCTTTATTGATTTTTCACGTAACCCAAGGAATATTGGCTTCTCTCTCTTTCTTCCTCTTTTCTCTACACTTTCTCTTCCACGAGACCGGCCAACTCCAGGACAGAGGCCTTTTGCCATTTGACCACTTTACATGCAACACTCCACTCAAGCTGGCCCCTAGATTAAGGTAAGATCCGGAAGGTGTTCTAGAGGCGCCCTAGAACTCAGTCCTCTCCGGGTCCCGGGGACCCCCGGCCTAGGGCCACTCTGTAGGTGATGGTGGGGGATGTTCCACCTCGACACAGAGCTCTCGTCTCATAACTCCTATTGCAACTACGGGTGATGACTCGAGCTCCCAATAGAAGCCTCTGCATGCCTTTCAATTATGGGGTCTGGCCAATCTGTCCCAAAGGATTCCCCTCTGGACTGTATTCTCAAAAATCTCAAATGACTCTCACTCACTGAACTCAAAGCTAACCACTTAAAACAACTCTATACAGATCTGGCTTCAATACCAATTAGACAATCAAAACCACTGGCTTGAGTTTGGGGCTTGCGATTTCAGTATTTTATCAGATCTCACTAACTTCCTCAAATGGAATGGCAAATGGTCAAAGGTCCCCTATATTTAAGCATTCTGAGACCTTAAAAGCTGTCCTTCTCTCTACAAAGACTGTTCTACCTATCAGATCCTCCTCTGCTCTCTCTCCCCCTCCATTCCAAAAGAATCCAAATCTAAAGGCCCCCTAAACCCTTAGCCCCCAATTTTGACCAGACAGATGAGCCTCCTCTCTACCACCCTGGAGAAAAAGCTTCCAGAGACGAGACCCCATCCTTTAGCCCTTCCTCCTCCAAAACAGTCAGGACACTGGACAGAGACATGTCCGAACCTGCGGCCTCCGACAAAAGCATGCCCAGCCTGTGGTCAGTGGGGACACTGAAAGGTGGACTGTCCCCAGAGACGCCCTGACACCCCTGGAGAGGTCCCCAGCCCCCAGACCTGGAGAGTGGAACGTCCACAGGGATGCCCTTGGCGTCCCTGGAGAGATCCCCACATCTCCCCCAAACCCCAGCCCAACCCTACGAGAGTTATTCCAATGACAGGGCCTGGGTTCCAGTCCCTCTGGCCCATGTCCCGGACATGGGCTCAGAACTTAGGATGGAGTACTGCCCAGAAAAAAGACCTCCTTCATAGTAGACACTGGAGTTGCTTTCTCTCTCTTAACTTCCTACTCTGGCCCAATTCAAGACTCAAAACTCACAATCAAGGGGGTCTCTGAAATTCCCTTAAGGCCAAAAATCAGCCCTCCATTACTCTGTCAATTTGAAAAATTGACCCTCATACACTCATTCCTCATAATGCTTAAGTGCCCAATGACACTCCTAGAGAGAGATCTGTTATCCAAATTCGGGTCTTTATTACCATAACCCCGCCTCTCCTTTGTTTTTTTGGTAAAACAACATTAACACATTCTTTTATAGTAGTTCCTCAATGCCCAGTGGATATTGATGAGGCATGATCTTCTGGCTAAGCTACAAATTTCTATAAATCTCCCATTCTTAGATCCCATATCAATTCTTCATATCCAAATGACACCCAAACCCTTGACCAGCCCTCACTCCCAAAACCTGCTCCCTGGCCTTCCCCCAATAGATCCAAAGCCCCATTAGTAGCCAGACACCATTCCCCCATACAGGTATTTCTTAAAAATCCCTCTCAAATAATAATCCAAACTCAATATACCCTGACCACAAAATCCCAACAAGACCTTCAACCAATAATCTCCCGACTGCTCAAAGCCAGCCTTTTGCAACCTATCTGTTCTCCTCATAATACTCCCATACTGCCAGTTAAAAAGGGACCCCACTCCTGGCCTCTAGTCCAAGATCTTCACAAGGTCAATAAGGCCATAATACCCGTACACCCATGGTCACCAATCCCTACACCCTTCTCTCACACATTCCCCCTGACACACTCTACTTCATGGTATTAGACCTCAAAGACGCTTTCTTTACTATACCTCTACACCACTCCTCACAGCCCCTATTTGCCTTCACCTGGACGGATCCAGACACACATCAATCTCAACAATTAACTTAGATGGTTTTACCACAAGACTTTAGAGATAGCCCTCATTTTTTCGGCCAAGCCCTCCAAAGAGACCTACAAACTTTAGACCTAGACTCTACTACCTTACTCCCATATGTAGACAGTTTATCGTTCCTCTTGCCATAACTGCCTAGTCCACACTGTGACAGTATTAAATGCCCTAACTAACTGGAACTACAGAGTCTCACTCTCCAAAACACAAATTGCTTCCACCACTGTCAATTACATGGAATTACTTCTCACTCCCAAATCCAAAATAATCCCAACTCAGAGATTTTGAGCCTTGACTCAGACCCCCAGGCCCCAAATCAAAAAACAAACTTCTTTCTCTCTTAGGTCTATTAAACTTCTTCCAAATATGGGTCCCAAATTTTGCCCTCCACACAAAACCTCTCTACTAAGCTATTCAAAAAAACTTAGATAAACACTTTTTGGCCCCCACCTCTCTCCACACCCCAATACAGATTCTTATCAAACATTTACTACAGGCCCCTTCTCTTTACTTACCTGATTACACCAAGCCTTTTTTCCTTTTTGTACATTCTCGACAAGGACATGCCTTACAGATTCTGTGCCAAAAAGGGGGAGACATATGGGGCCCTCTAGCTCACTTATCTAAACAACTAGATCTCATCACACTCGGATGGCCACCTTGTCTCCAGGCCTTAGCTGCAACCACCCTCCTAATAACTGAAACCCCCAAAACTAACCCAAAATGCTCCTCTAAATGTATGCTCACCTCATTCCTTCAAAGATTTACTGTCTCATCGGGCTTTCCTTTCTCTGCCCCCTGCTTGACTACAAATCCTCCACATACTCCTCCTCGACCCGTCCCTTTCTTTCATGCCTCGTAAACTCTTAATCCTACTAGCTTAGTCCCTACACCAGATCCAGAAACACCACACCTATCTCATGACTGTGTTCAGACCTTAGATATGACACTTAATCCCTTTGAACATATAACTGATCAGCTCCTTACTGACCCCAAAGTCCCATCCTGGTTCATAGATGACACTGCCCAGAAACAAGCCCCATTTGGGGTTCAATATGCTATAGTTCAGGGACAGCCAACAAAGTTACCCCCACTCACTTCATCAAGTCAGCCACACTCCCAATTCACACATCCTCACAACAGGCTGAACTGATAGCTCTTACACAAGCTTTGACCCTAGCCAAAGACCAAAAGATAAACATTTACACTGACTCCAAATATGTCTATAACATATTACATTCTAACATTATAATCTGAAAAGAGAGAAAATTGCTCACTTAAAAGAACACACCTATTCTCAATGTTTCTTTTACTTCTGAACTCCTCCATGCGGCTCAGCTCCCAAAACAAGCTGCTGTAATACATTGCCAGAGACATCAGCAACATAGTCCTATCTCCTTTTATAACAATATAACAGATCACAAAACAAAGTGGCAAGCCACCTCTGTTAGTCCTGTCTTTACTATAGCCCAAATTGGTGAGCCTAACATCCACACATTACTTTCATATTTACATTCCCTTTTCCACCCCTCTGCAAAAGTACTTAATGCTTTCCTTCAGAACTTTATTAAACTGACTAGGACGATAGGACTTATTTAAATAATCTGACCCAAACTTACACCATTTGTCAATGGACAAATCCTAATTCTAACATTCGCCCCCCTCCATTCCCCACCCACACAGACATCTTCCTGCACAAGACTGGCAGGTAGATTTCACCCACATGCCACCTGTAAAAAGGGTTAAATTTCTTCCAGTCTTTGTAGATATATTTTCTAAACAGATGAAGCTTTCCTGACTACTAACAAATGAGCCCCTACTGTAGCTCAGCTTATTCTTACTGAAATCCTCCCAAGGTTTGGAATGCCTTCCTCCCTCCAGTCTGACAATGGGCCCGAGTTCACATCCCAAATCACCCAAAATATTGCACGAGCCCTTCCAGTTCCTTGAGGTTTCACATTCCTTATCATCACCGGTCTTCCGAAAAGGTTGAGAGAGCCAACCAAGTCCTAATAGAAACTCTGACCAAATTAACGATGGAACTTCATCAAGACTGAACTAAACTCCTCCCTTCAGCCCTCTTAAAGGTCCGGGCCTTACCGAAAAAACCCTTAAACATCAGTCCATTTGAGGGCATGTATGGGAGGCCCATAATACCTTTGGGTCTTCCCCCCTCCCAGGACAGTCCCAAACTGCCTTCCCACCTTCCTTTTCCTTTACTTGCCCAGATACAAGATGACCTTTGGCAATATATGGATAACTTACTCCCTCGACCACACCCCAATCTTCCATACCCATCCCTTCAAATAAGAGACAAAGTCTATATGACAGTTCAGTCCCACTCAGATCTAACCCCAAAATGACAAGAACCCTACACGGTAATTCTGGTGACCCCTACCACTACAAAAAACAAACAAAAAAAATCACCCCTTGGGTATACATCACCCAGTTTAAAAAAAAAAAAAAAAGGTTATGCAGCCCAATGATGAAAATGCTTGCCAGACTAGTACTATCAAGTTTCTCACACAGGCCCTACGACTCTCAAGTTCTCACAGCTTCCACCAGTCCCAACTGGCAACAGATGAGCCTGTCAGTTTCACAGCTACAATTATTCCTGGAACAACTTCTGACAGATATCTGGGTCTCGAGTCCTCAAGGATCCACACTCAAACACATTGAAGATTACATCTTCACCCTGTGGCTACAGGAAACCTTTTATAACTTTTACCCCTTTCTCAGACTATTCATTTTTATCATCCTCCTACTTACCTTTGGGCCTTGTTTAATCTTTTCCAGAGATTCCTCCAAGACCGAATCCCAGCCATTTCCCAAGACCAAGTCAAGACTTCTTTTGCTTGAGACCCTGAAGGCTAAAATAGAAAATCGACACTATGGGCCTTGGACTTCCTTCCTCCCAGACCACAAACCCCTGACCCTCATTTATCAGCACGAAGAAACCCTGAACATAACGGGGCCCACCTCTCTTTTTGTATATATTCCTTAGGGTCTGGAATGAAGGAAAGTTACATAGCTCAAAATAGCCTGGAGTTAAAACTCCCCTCCAGGTCCTCCACACCATTCTATGCAAAACAAAGAACTCTCTCACCCAAAGTAAAAATGGACATCAAGTTTGATTATGCCCAGCTTCCAGCTGGTCCCAGCCGCTGGCCGATCTCCAGAATTCCTTGTCCCAGCCATTTAAGAGATAACTACTCCAAACAACCTTGGAGAAGAACAGGAGCCCTTAAGACAGTAACTTTTCACATACATACCTATATATACTTACTCATTCCTTAGGTTAGGGGAGCAGCTCGCTAATCTGACTGCTGCCCCTTCTAGCCTCATTAAAGGTGATCTGTTCCTGTAAAGTATTGGTCTCGTTCTTTTTCTGAGCCTCCCCTCTCTAGCTCCCTTACCCTATATTATGAACTCCATATAGTTTCTAGGATATCTATATTAGTAACATTTACCATACAATATAATCCAAGACTTATTACTCACTTGACAATATTCCTCATGTAATTCTGTATACAAAATGAACCTAATTAGTGTAGTATCTCTCTTTGGGATATTTCACGGGCCCTCTGAATCATCCCAAAGTTAGCTAGAAATCTTCATTAGAATGATTTAGAAATTTTTGTCAACAAATATCAACTGGAACACTCAGATAGGGTTATAGGTCATTGCGAAACAATACTAATTACGTAGCCAAGGTCACAATAAGGGATTTCAGAACAGATCATTTAAGAGATAAAGAAACTTAAATCCATTATCAAAGGCAGTTCAACATCTGAAGAAAAGATGTCCTCTTAACCGAGAGAAAAGCTAAATTCAAGTTTTTGCACCAGCTTACTTTCTGCTTTATTGACTATGCCAAAGCCTTTGACTGTGTGGATCACAATAAACTGTGGAAAATTCTGAAAGAGATGGGAATACCAGACCACCTGACCCGCCTATTGAGAAACCTATATGCAGGTCAGGAAGCAACATTTAGAACTGGACATGGACCAACAGACTGGTTCCAGATAGGAAAAGGAGTACATCAAGGCTATATATTGTCACCCTGCTTATTTAACTTATATGCAGAGTACATCATGAGAAACGCTGGGCTGGAAGAAGCACAAGCTGGAATCAAGACTGCCAGCAGAAATATCAATAACCTCAGATATGCAGATGATTCCACCCTTATGGCAGAAAGTGAAGAGGAACTAAAAAGCCTCTTGATGAAGGTGAAGGAGGAGAGTGAAAAAGTTGGCTTAAAGCTCAACATTCAGAAAACTAAGATCATGGCATCTAGTCCCATCACTTCATGGGAAATAGAGGGGAAACAGTGGAAACAGTGTCAGACTTTATTTTTGGGGGCTCCAAAATCACTGCAGATGGTGACTACAGCCATGAAATTAAGACTCTTACTCCTTGGAAGGAAAGTTATGACCAACTTAGACAGCATACTAAAAAGCAGAGACATTACTTTGCCAACAAAGGTCCGTCTAGTCAAGGCTATGGTTTTTCCAGTGGTCATGTATGGATGTGAGAGTTGGACTGTGAAGAAAGCTGAGTGCCAAAGAATTGATGCTTTTGAACTGTGGTGTTGGAGAAGACTCTTGAGAGTCCCTTGGACTGCAAGGAGATCCAACCAGTTCATTCTAAAGGATATCAGTCCTGGGTGTTCTTTGGAAGGACTGATGCTAAAACTGAAATTCCAATACTTTGGCCACCTCATGCGAAGAGTTGACTCATTGGAAAAGACTCTGATGCTGGGAGGGATTGGGGGCAGGAGGAGAAGGGGACAACAGAGGATGAGACAGCTGGATGGTATCACCGACTTGATGGACATGAGTTTAGGTGAATTCCGGGAGTTGGTGATGGACAGGGAGGCCTGGTGTGCTGCAATTCATGGGGTTGCAAAGAGTCGGACACGACTGAGTGACTGAACTGAACTGAACTGAACTTGATTTAAAAGGTAAACTTAATTAGCTTTATTTTAAACTTATTTTAAACCATGTACAAAACTCGTTTCTCATGGTTCACTTTCCACAAACCTTCTTATCACATTCTGTATCCATTACTTTGTTCTTCCATCCTAAAAAACCACCTGTAAGTCAGTATTACTTTTTTCCCTTCACAAAATGCAATTCCATTCCTCATACCTTCTTTACTGAAAACACTCTTCTTACTTTCCTTAAGCAACCAAGAACTGACTTTTATATTAGCATTTTATAGATTGGTGAGCATAAATACCAGTGATAATTTCTAAAACCTTTGTTTTCTTAAAGAGAACTTTTAGGATGGCACCAAACATCATTCATTTTTAATCCCAAATCTCTTTAGTTTCTCTGTAAGAGGAAATTAGTGTTCAGTAGTAAATGTTTCAAAATCTTATTTTATTTGGAAATGACCTAGCTATTCAATAGACTTCCAACATTTAGTTTAGCACAACCCTTAGAAATTCAAGTTATCCCAATCTGGAGAGACTATTTTAAACAGACTTTCCTAAAGCATAATTATTCTTAATAGAGTTTATCAAAAGCTCATATCTCATTTACATTTTTTTAGAAGTTCCTTCACTCAAGGTAATTTCCTTGTTGACAAACTTGTAACAGGTATAATAATATTTAAGTTATATTAAACCTAGATACAATGAAAATATTCTGCTTAATGTTAATTACCCTTAGACATGTCTACAGTAGTTAGATCAATAAACAAACAATAAAATAAGGAATTTTAATACTGAATATTTCCCAGTTTATAAGAACATGAAATTCATTTAGGTTAATTTCTCTTGTATTTAGAATTATTTGATCCGTAAGGACTTACTTTTTAAGGGCAATTATATTAGAGCTCATTTACAAACTGATCTTAGCAATCAGCAATAGTATCAAAAAAACAAAGACACACACTGAGACATACATATATCCAAACAGACACAAGAGATCCTATAGCTTTGTTTTCCAAACTTGGTTATGAATCAGATATCACAATACAAAACACACTAATTGTAAAAATGGTTAGAACAAGATTTTAGAAGGCTTTGTTCTCTTTTTCCTTTTTGTTTCAGGAATTAGAGATGGTCCAGATAAGTGATCCAGAGAGCTCTGGTCTAAAGGTAGAGGCGGAGTTATTTGCTCAGGACAAGAATTCTTAGAGAGATTTTTATTTTTCTTCAAGCTTCCTCTGGAATCTAAAGAATATTGTGACCACATTGTCAAAAGCCGTATTTTTTTGTCACCATAGTTTTATAGCCAAAATTTAGACCAGATAGTGCTCAACTTGGCCCTGACAACAAGGGCAGATTGGTCCCAGCAGGGATTGTCCCTCTGGGGAAGTAGGGGTCTTAGTTTGATCAGCCCCAGGCTGTTGATTTCAGGAGGAAGTCCTAGACATAAGGGAACTTCAGTCCATTTTCCTATTCTGTGTCAATAAAGATCTAATGTTTTTAGGCTATTTTTCTTGTCATAGCTATAGACTGACCAGTCAAAAAAATTTTGTTTTTCCAAAGGGTTCCCAGGTGGAGTGTGGAAGCTTAGAGTGAGCAGTTCCCATATTAGCTCGAGCAGTTTGTATGTCTGTGCGCTCAAACCAAACCAACAAATCAAAGTGAACCAGAACTTCACCAGCCAGGAGTCACACTCCAAATGGAACAAAAGTAAAGAGATGCCCCCAAATCAAAAGCCAAGTGGCACAAATGGCCAAACATGACTTCCCAGTTCCACTAGACCTGTGACCTTGCAAAGTCAGTGCTACCAGCCTTTTTTAGATCTGATATAGTTTCAAGCAATTTCTTGTTGGTTTCCTGCGAAGAAGTTCCTCTATCATTTCCTCTTTTAGAAGGTCCTAGATACCAGTCAAAGTAAGCATGGCTGGCCTTTTCTACTTGTGTGTGCAAAAATATCAACTTTGGAATATCAAAAGAGCCCCAATTTGGCCATTTTAGGTTGAGATCTCTTTTAGTATAATTTCTCCAATTAACTAGGTACTTGCAAGTATGAGCTCTGTACATGAATCTGGCTGGAGTGTTAGTCAGAGGCTGGCTTTCTGACACCCCTTTCTGTTTTTGAGACATTCTGTTTCCCATTTTAGGCTGAATTTGTCAGGGATAAAAATCACTAGTAGTGACTTGTGTAGTGGGCCCGTGTGCTGCTTGTGAGCTTATCTCCTCCAGGAGTCACCCCAGCGTGGTTTCAGCTCATCTTACATGTCTCGGATTCTGCCTCCGGCAATCTAAGACCACCGTGGCTGCTCAGGTCGCTGAAAGGCCAGTTCTTATGTGTGACTGCCCCCCCACCCCAAGACGAGCAAGTATTTTGATTAATGAGTGTGTTTCCCTATGGGACCACTGCATGGTATGAGGACTAGGCCTCCACCACTCCGTAAATTTCTCAGTCACCCGAGAAAACCAAAACTGGCTGCGAGGAGTCTTGTGCCTTTCCTTCAGAGCAAAGCTCTCATGTGCTATCCTCACTTTTATCCTGACAGACTCTATAATGGCAGCCAAACTGAGGGAAAGTGTCAGACCAGCCTCTTACTTAGCCACTCAGCCAACACCATTCAGTGCCCTACAACAGAGTGACCTCAGCATCTTGCAGCCGAGCCCCAGGTATTCCTCAATTTTTTCCCAACTGAGCTCCTCTACCCAGTACCTTTCCACTGGATGGGCAATTCTCCTGGCATCTTTCAGCCAGCCAGTATCTTTTGACTGGGTGAGACTTTCTCGGTATCTTTCAACTGAGCCCCACTCAGTGTCTAGGCCATGAGTGGGTGTGCCCTGGATGTTTCACCTGGGCCCCCCAGTATCTTTCCTATTGGGAGGGGACAGCTAACCTGCTCTACCACCAAATAAAACTCAGAATCTCAACCAATATGGGAGATTCGAGAACCAGGAGAGACTTACCCAAATTAGTCTGCACTCCCCGAGGAGGCAGATGGGAGCAAGGGGCCACTTCTGGTGCCAAAGCTCTGGTTCCTCGTGGAGTCCAGTTGAAGGAAGAAGTCCACCCTGGGTCCCTTCGTGGTCGCCATAACTGTTGACTAAAAAAGATGTACAACTTGAGAGTTGTGAGTTAAGTTTTATTTGGGGCAAAATGAGGACTGCAGTCTGGGAGACAGCATCTCAGATCGCTCTGTGAGACTGAAAGTCAATATATAAGGTTTTGGTGAAGGGGGAGTTCAATGCCGTGAAGCACTCATTTTACAAAAGGATTTTTGTTAAGTTATGAGAATCTGATGTCACCATGAAGGATTTAATGCTTCTCTAGATATGAGGAGATGCAAGGATTGAGATCATAAAATCGTTCCTAAAAACATCCAACTGTCTAAAGACCTGTCCCACCATATTTCCTGGAGCACAGAATGCCTCACTCCACCCTGAACTTGCTCAGGGGTTGTTGAAGGTCAACAGCTATAGCAGCATGGGGTTCAATCTCTGTCGAGGCAGATGGCAAATGCCTTTGTTGTCCAGTCATTGGCAATGCTCTTGGTAAGTGCCAATTTGTAGTTGATAATACAGACAATGGAGTACATCTACACAGTGCAATATTTCTCAACCATAAAGAAGTAGAAAATAATGCCAAGTCCAGCCATAGAAAAGAAAGTTCATTCCAAGTGAGGTAAAGGAGACAGGGAGAGGCAATATCTTATGATATCACCTCTAGGGGTAATCTAAACATGGATACAAATGAACTTCTCTCCCAAAGAGACACAACCTCTCAGACTTTGGAAAGAAACTTCTAGTAACCAAGAAAGAATGACGTGGGTCAGGGAGAAATGAGCTGCTTCAGACCAACATATGTACATTACTATTTATAAAAAGTCACCACAACCCACTGTGCAACAAAAAGAAACATGCAACTCTCTGTAATAATGTATATGGAAAAATAATCCCCATGGAGAAGTGAATCAAGTTGCATTAGATTGAAAAGGAAAAAAAAAAAAAAAGACCCACAAGAATGTAAATTACCAGTATACTTCAATTCAAATTATAGGATAGAAACATAAAAAAATGCTGACTCCACTTCCCTCAGGCCATAGTGACATGGGCTGGTCACATCTCTGGAGCCCGATTGCCTTGGGTTACACATGGATACATATCAAATAGATGGTCCATCAGTTCAGTTCAGTTCAGTTGCTCAGTCGTGTCCGAGTCTTTGTGACCCCATGGACTGCAGCACACCAGGTTTCCCCGTCCATCACCAACTCCCAGAGCTTTCTTAAACTCATGTCCATACAGTCGGTGATGCCATCCAACCATCTCATCCTCTGTCATCCCCTTCTCCTTCTGCCCTCAATCTTTCCCAGCATCAGGGTCTTTTCAAGTGAGTCAGTTCTTCACATCAGGTGGCCAAAGTACTGGAGTTTCAGCTTCAGCATCAGTCCTTCCAGTGAATAGGACTGATCTCCTTTAGGATTGACTGGTTGGATCTCCTTGCAGTCCAAGGGACTCTCAAGAGTCTTCTCCAACACCACAGTTCAAAAGCATCAATTCTTTGGCGCTCAGCTTTCTTTATAGTCCAACTCTCACATCCATACATGACTACTGGAAAAACCATAGCTTTGACTAGATGAACCTTTGTTGGCAACATAATGTTTCTGCTTTTTAATACGCTGTCTAGATTGGTTATAACTTTTCTTCCACGGAGTAAGTGTCTTTTTATTTCATGGCTGCAGTCACCATCTGCAGTGATTTTGGAGCCCCCAAAAATAAGGTCTGTCACTGTTTCCACCGTTTCCCCATCTATTTGCCATGAAGTGATGGGACCAGATGCCATGATCTTAGTTTTCTGAATGCTGAATTTTAAGCCAACCTTTTCACTCTCCTCTTTCATTTTCATCAAGAGGCTCTTTAGTTCCTCTTCACTTTCTGCCATAAGGGTGGAGTCATCTGCATATCTGAGGTTATTGATATTTCTGCCGGCAATCTTGATTCCAGCTTGTGCTTCATCCAGCCTGGCATTTCTCATGATGTCATCTGCATAGAGGGCTTCCTTCATAGCTCAGTTGGTAAATCATTTGCCTGCAATGCAGGACACCCGGGTTCAATTCCTGGGTTGGGAAGATCCCCTGGAGAAGGAAATGGCAACCCACTCCAGTATTCTTGCCTGGAGAATCCCATGGACAGAGGAGCCTGGTGGGCTATAGTCCATGGGATTGCAAGAGTCGGACACAACTTAGCAACTAAACCACCACCACCACCACCACCACCCTGCATAGAAGTTAAATAAGCAGGGTGACAATATACAGCCTTGACGTACTCTTATCCCCATTCGGAACCAGTCTGTTGTTCCATAGAAATTACTAAAAAGCAGAGGAAAGTTTATTGAACACACTTTAATCATCTATATGTGAAAAAGAACCCAAAACAAAATAAACATGTATGTATAATTGAATCGAGATCCTGTACACCTGAAACAAACACGATATCAGATATTAACTTTATTCCAATGTAAAACAACAGGAAATTATAGGGGAAAACTAAAAGAAGTGTGAGGTATGAAGAAGTGCTGCCATCTTGTGGCCATTTTCTGTAACAACACCATGAAGAATTGTAATGCTGGATATTTAACATTCACAAGGATCCGGGGGCTGGAAGTAAAATACACATGTCCTCAAGGAATGTCCTAGGAGTGGTCATCGAAAAAGAATTCAAAATGAGGCAGGTGCTTATGAAGCCAATGTCAAGAGGTAAGTTTAATTCACACCCTTTAAAAAAATCACAAGAAAAGATGTTAACATTGCTAAATATTAGAGAAATGCAAATCTAAACCACAGCAAGATATCACATCACACCGGCCAGAATAGCCATTGCAAACACTCTACAAACGATAAGTGTGGAGAGGATGTGGAGACAAGGGAACCCTCCTGCACTGTCCTTCCTAATGCACATAGGTACATACAACAGAAAGAACAGTACAGAGGTTCATTTGAAAAATAACATAGAAGTACCTTAGGACCCAGCAATCCAATACCTAGGAAAAAATCCAGAGCAAACCTAAAATTTAAAAGACATGGGTAACCCTCGATGTCAGTTCCACTAGCCAAGACAAGAAAGCAAGCTAATTGTAGAAAGGCAGATGAATGGATACAGAAGATGGGGTACCTATATAAAATGTAATATTCTGCAGCTATATTCCAACATAAAATAATAGGAAATTAAGGGGGAAAAAGAAGAGGGAGGCATGAAGAAGTGCTACTCCCTTGTGGCCTTTTTCTGTAACAATACCATGAAAAACAGTGGTGCTGGGAATTTACTGTTCACAAGGATGGAGGGGCTGTAAGTAAAATATACCTGCCCTCAAGGAATGTCTTAAGGGTTGTCATCCAAAAAGAATTCAAAACAAGGCAGGCATTCAAGTGGCCAATTTCAGGTGGTGGTTTAACTCACACCCTTTAAAAAATAAAATCACATGAAAAGATATCAGCATTGCTAAAATATTAGAAAAATGCAAATCAAAACTACAATAAGGTATTTCCTCACATGGTTCACAATTGCCATTGTCCAAAAGCTGACGAACAATAAACGCTGGAGAAAGTATGGGAAAAAGGGAACCCTCCTACACTGTTCGTGAAAAGGTCAATTAGTAACAGCCACTATGGAGAATGGTGTGCTGGTTTTAAAAATCATAATTTCTTAAAATGAGAATATTCCCTGATAGCATACACATAAATAAACTTCAAATAGATTAAAGATCTAAATAAAAGGACAGATACAATGAAGTTCTTGAAGAACAGAACAGAACACACTTTGACGTAAAATGTAGCAAGTCCTTTTTTACCCACCTCTTAGGATTATTAAAATAAAAATAAATTAATGGGACCTAATTCCCCTTAAATGTTGGCACAGCAGAGGAAACCAGAAACACAACAAAAAAACATCATAATTGAACTAATATTTGCAAACAAAGACACCCATGAGGAATTTATCTCCAAGATGTACAAATAGTTTCTTGCACTTCAATATCAAACAAATAACCCAATCAAATAGGGGCACAAGATTTAAATGGACATTTCTCCAAATGAAGCACATGAAAAGATGCTCAGCATCTGTAAGTGTTAGACAACTATGAATCAGAAGTACAATGTGGTATCTCCTCACACAGGTCAGAATGGTCAGCATCAAAAAAATCTAGAAGAATAAATGCTGGAGAGGAAAAAGAACTGCCCTCCCTGTTGATGGGAATGAAAGTGAGTAAATTCAAGAAGGAGAGCAGGACAAAGGTTCATTAACAACTAAACAGAGAAGTACCATAGGAACCAGGAATCCCATTCTTGGGCATAGATCCAGAGAAAACCATTATTTTAAAAGACAGGTGCTCCTAACATTCATGGCAGCTCTGTAACAGCCAAGGCAGGGAAGCAACCTAAGTGGATAAGGACAGATGAGTGGGTAAACGAGATGGGGTGCACGCACACAGCACATTATTACTCACCATACTAAGGGTGACATCATACCATGCCCAGCAACAAAGACAGAAGTAGAGACGATCATACTAAGTGAAGTGAAACAAGAAAGAAAGATCATAGGATATCACTTAGAGGTCGATTTTAAAAATGGATACAAATGAACTTCTTTACCACACAGAAACACCTCACAACATAGCAAAGCACCTTATAGTTCCCAAAAGGGTAAGGTGGTGGGCAGTGAGCAATAAACAGGTGGAGATGAACATATACACACTACTCTTTATGAAATACACACATACACATTATTCTTTATGAAATAATCAACGAGGACTCCTATTCAACACTGCATAATAAACTATATGGGAAGAAAATCCAAAAAAGGACATGTACACGTCTATGCATAAGTGAATCATGTCGCTGTCCACCTAAAACTGAAAACAAAACAAACACACCCTACAATATTGTAAGTCACCTATACACCAATACAAAATACAAATTATAGAAAGAGAATGCCGACTCTATTCCCCTCAGGCCTTGGTGATCTGGGCTGCTGTCACATCCCTGAAGCCTGGGCAGGATTGGTTCCCAAGGACGGACTGTCATGGGGCTGATGGAGCTGGGGAGGATGAACCAGCCAATGAGCTCTGCCCCATGGACCTGGTGAGCCTGTTCCCCTCTGCATCAGCCCACAACCTCCAGATCCAGGTGGCTCCATCTGCAGTGAAAGTATGACCACTGCACCCAAAGCATTTGGAGCCTCTGGGCTGGAAGAGCTTTGACAAGCTCCATTGGCTCCATGTCTCCTGGTGGTGGGGTTCCCACCTCCAACCTCCTTTCTTAGGGTCACCCCACCTATGAATATCCTGGAGAAGGAAATGGCAACCCACTCCAGGATCCCTGCCTGGAAAATCTCATGGACACAGGAGCCTGGTGGGCTGCAGTCCATGGGGTCGCAGAGTCAGGCACGACTGAGAGACTAACATACAGACACACCCCCCCACACCCACACCCCACACACCCACCCCACACACCCCCACACCCACACCCTCCCCACCCCACACCCCCACCCCACACACCCCCCCACACCCACACCCCACACACCCCCCTACACCCCCACCCCACACCCCCCCACACCCCCACCCCCCCCACACCCCCACACCCACACCCCACACACCCCACACCCCCACCCCACACACCCCCCCACACCCACACCCCACACACCCACCACACACACCCCCACCCCACACACCCCCCTACACCCCCACCCCACACCCCCCCCCACACCCCCCACACCCCCCCACACCCCCACCCCACACACCGCTCTACACCCCCACCCCACACCCCCCCCCACACCCCCACCCCACACACCCACACCCCACACACCCCCCTACACCCCCACCCCACACACCCACACCCCACACCCCCCCCACACCCCCACCCCACACACCCACACCCCACACACCCCCCTACACCCCCACCCCACACACCCACACCCCACACCCCCCCCACACCCCCACCCCACACACCCACACCCCACACACCCCCCTACACCCCCACCCCCGCCACGAATAACAGCACACTCCACAGTGTGGTGTTGTAGCAATTGGGATTTGTCCAGGGGCTAGGGGTACGGAGGAAAGAAGGACTGGGACACAAACCTTGGGTGTTTCTTCCGGCATATTCCACTCTGACAATCCAGGAACAGGACTTTTCCTAAGGCTGTTCACCCCAGTAAACAGAGTTGGGCATAAAGACATGCTGCCACCTTGTGGCCATTTCTCATAACAACCACTTTGAAACCATTGCTGATGGGCACTTACTTTCCACAAGACCTGTAGGACTAAAAGTAAAAAACACCCTCCTCAAGAAATGTCCTAGGCGAATTCATCAGGAAAATATTCAAAGTAGGGCAGGCATTCAAGAAACCAATTTGAATAAGAAAGTTTAACTCACAGTGTTTAAGCAAATCACATGAAAAGATGTCAACATCACTAAGTATGAGAGAAATGACAACCAACCTTCAACCAGGTATCACATCACACCACTCAGAATGGTTGTAGGCAGAAACTCTACAAACAATAAATGCCGGGGAGGGTACAGAGAAAAGGGAGCCCTCCTACCCTGATGCTTGGAATGCAAATTGGGAGTAGCCACTGTGGGGGACACTGGGCAGGTTCCTTAGCATGAAAATGAGAATGAAATTAGAATACTCCCTAACACCATACACAAAAATAAACTGCAAATAGATTAAAGGTCTAAATAAAAGGACAGATGCTATGAAATTCTTAAGGAAAATAGTGGAACACACTTTGACATAAAATGTAGCATGTTCTTTCATGATCCATCTCTTAGAATCAGGACAAATAAAACAAAAATAAACAAATGGGACCTAACAAATATTAAAAGCATTTGCACAGCAAATGACATGATCAGTGAAAGAAAAAAAGAGAACCCTCAGGATGGAAAAAATTCTTGCAAATAAAAATACCCACAGAGAATTTATCACTAACACATACAAACAACTCACAGTACAATATCAAATAATCAAATAAAAAATTGTGCAAAGATCTAAATGCACATTTCTCCATAGAAGGCATAGAGATAGCCATAAAACACAAGAAAAGAAGCTCAGCCTCACTAGCTCTTTGTTGTTCAGTCGCTCAGTCATGTCCAACTCCTTGCGACCCCATAGACTGAAGCACGCTAGGCTTCCCTGTCTTTCACCATCTCCTGGAGCTTGCTCAAACTCATGTCCATTGAATCGGTGATGCCATCCAACTATCCTATCCTCTGTTGTCCCCTTCTCCTCCTGCCTTCAATCTTTCACAGCATCCAGGTCTTTTCCGGTGAGTCAGCTCTTCACATCAGGTGGCCAAAGTATTGGAGCTTCAGCCTCAGAATCTGTCTCTCGAATGAATAGTCAGGATTGATTTCCTTTAGGATTCACTGGTTTGATCTCGTTGTCCAAGGGACTCTCAAGAGTCTTCTCCAACACGACAGTTCAAAAGCATCAATACTTTGGCGCTCAGCCTTCTTTATAGTCCAACTCTCACATCCATACATGACTACTGGAAAAAACGTAGCTTTACTAGATAGACCTTTGTCAGCAAAGAAACGTCTCTGCTTTTTAATACGCTGTCTAGGTTGGTCATAACTTTTCTTCCAAGGAGCAAGCGAATTTTAATTTCATGGCTGCAGTCACCATCTACAGTGGTTTTGGAGCCCAAGAAAATAAAATCTGTCACTGCTTCCAATTGATTCCCCATTTGCCATGAAGTAATGGGACCAGATGCTGTGATCTTAGTTTTCTGAATGTTGAGTTTTAAGCCAACTTTTCACTGTCCTCTTTCACTTTCATCAGGAGGCTCTTTAGTTCTTCTTTGCTTTCTGCCATAGAGGTGGTGTCATCTGCATATCTGAGGTTATTGATATTTCTTTAAGCAATCTTGATTCCAGCTTGTGCTTCATTCAGCCCAGAATTTCGCATGATATACTCGGCATATAAGTTAAATAAGCAGGGTAATGATATACGGCCTTGACAGTACTCCTTTCCCTATTTGGAACCAGTCTGTTGTTCAATGTCCAGTTCTAACTGTTGCTTCTTGACCTGCATACAGATTTCTCAGGAGGCAGGTCAGGTGGTCTGGTATTCCCATCTCTTTCAGAATTTTCCACAGTTTTTTGTGATCCACACAGTCAAAGGCTTTGGCATAGTCAATAAAGCAGAAGTAGATGTTTTTCTGGAACTCTCTTGCTTTTTTGATGGTATAAATTCATGCCAATAAACTAATGTACAAAACAGAAATGGACTCACAGACTGAGAAAACCATATTATGATTATCAAAAGAATATTAAAAGGGAGGGATAAATTAAGAGTTTCAGATTAATATATACAAACTAATAATCTATCAAACTGATAATCAAATAGGACCTACTGAATAGAATCAGGAACTCTGCTGAAAAAACTGTAATAACCTATACGAAGAAAAAAATGGAAAAAGAATAGATATACCTCTATTCCCTTGCTGATCTTGCTCCCAGTGTCAATTGTCTCACTGTATCTCACTGTGCGCACAGTACACTGAACCCATGGCAGGCAAGGCGCGAGCAGGGGAGAGCTGGAAGAAGACGCGAGGAAGCTGTAGGAACTGCAGACGTGTTTATCCTCTCCTGGTTGACGCAGCAGCCATAGCATGAGCCATAGCATCAGCCATAACATAACATAGTAACAACCGCAAGGGATTTCCAGGTAGAGCTTAGAGAGTACTCATGACGCGCGTGCGCAGAACTATAAGAACGCTCAACTGTTACATAATCATTATTTACAAAACATGGGGCAAAGCAAGAGGTCATGGGGCTAGAGAGCCTGATCGCGCCATCTTGGCTAATTTGCTCTTTCCCTACTGCTGCTGCTATGTCGCTTCAGTCGTGTCCGACTCTGTGCGACCCCATAGACGGCAGCCCACCAGGCTCCCCCGTCCCTGGGATTCTCCAGGCGAGAACACTGGAGTGGGTTGCCATTTCCTTTTCCAGTGCATGAAAGTGGAAAGTGAAAGTGAAGTCGCTCAGTCGTGTCCGACTCTTCGCGACCCCATGCACTGCAGCCTACCAGGCTCCTCCATCCATGGGATTTTCCAGGCAAGAGTACTGGAGTGGGCTGCCATTGCCTTCTCCATGCGCTCTTTCCCTACACCTGTGTAAAATCGAATCAAGTTCCTATACACCTAAAATGAACAAAACAATGGAAATCAACTCTACTCCAATATAAAATAAAAATTAAATTACAAATTAAATTGCCTGAGCTTGTTGTAGGCGAACCAGACAGTGGTGACCCTATGAATTAGATATGGGATATGCTACAGTATTAATATGGCACCACCAAAGGTTTTCACTCAGCAGAACACGTGGCAGCAACCCACTCAAAGGTGCCTGACCTCATACAAATGCCACAAGATGAAGAGAAGAAAAAGGCCATGGGTTAATCAGGGCAACACCCTCAATTCAGACGTTGGGAATCTCAGAGGGGACAAGACACACTGCAGGTAAAAAGGAGATATAGGGTTTCTGGGTACAGATTCCTGGCCATGTAGATGGGGTGAGACCCACACAATCCCCAGACGCTGTACCTGGGGGTCCCACAACCCTTGGTTACGACACCAGGTCTCTGCTGGTTGGGCCCCTAAGGTGGAAATGAGTGGGTTCCTGTAACCTCCTGGGATGGCAGAAAGAAGTGTAGGGTCAGTCTCCTCTCCCCACACTGTCCCCGAGAAGTCCTCCTCTCTTCCATTTGGTTCTGTGTGAAATCAACTGTTTTCACAGCTGTCATGGTAATGTTGAACACACTACCTTGGTTCTGGTAGACAAGGTCCTTTCTTGTTCCACTGGGGTGTTGAGAAAACACACCAGGCGCAGGGCTGGGAGACGAGGGGCAGGTCTGGTCTCTGCTGAGTAGGGATGGTCGACCGGAAGATCAAAGCAGCAACCTCAGCTGCTGCCCATGGGCTGTTTGCCTGATCCATGTGCCCTGCAATCAATTCACTAGGCAAACCTGCCTCCTTTCTTGCCATGGTCTTGCTAATGAATTGGAATAATTACCAGGTAGCCCACCTGAGTCTCCAGGAGCCCCAGGGAGGGTCAACCTCTCAGGGGTAAGAGGCAAACAGGCACATGCCTGTATAAAGTGAATACCATAAAGTATTAATTCCTAAACACAAGTGAAGCCCTCATATATTATTCCCCTTTCTTAGCTTCATGTCTGTGGTCTCCCCTACACATGATCCTGACCCATGCCCATGGGGTGAGACTCACACAGTCCCCAGACCCCCCAGCTGGGGTCACACGTTCCCTCGGTCAAGACCCCACAGCTGTGGATGGTGGGTTCCTGATGCATAAACAAGCCAGGAGCCTGGGACCTCCTGGGACCCTAGAAAGAAGTGTAGCATCCGTCCCTCTCCACACAATTGTCCCTGAGAAGTCAGCACCCACCCCCCACCCCTCCCGCCCGTTTTCACTTTGGTTCTGTGTGATTTCTTTACTGGTTTGAAAGTGCATGCTAGAGTTGAGCACACTACCTTGGTTTTGGTAGGGTCTGTCTTTCTTATCCTACTGAGGTGTTGAGAAAACAGATGACAGCTGGGCTGAAAGATGAGGGGCAGCCCTGTTATCTTTGGAGGAGAGAGTGGACTGGAAGATGTGCGTAGCAGCAACTTCCCCTGCTGCTCATTGACTTTTTGTCCAATTCCTGTACTCTGCAATCAATTCACCAGGTGAACCTGCCTCCCTACCAACCTGAATGTTCTGGCTGAAAAATTGGAATAATCACCAAGTAGCCCACCTGAGGAGTCTCCAGGACTCCTAGGGAAGGTGAAGCCGGCACAGGGAAAGACTGCAAGCCCTACCTCAGCACTGACCCCCGGGAGGGCCGTGGAGCCCCACTCAGAGAAGAGCACGGTTACCCAGAGAGGCCCACCCCAGCTCCAGACATCTGAGCACTGACATTCAGACGCAGGCATGGAGTTTTCCAGACAGAGGCCAGGCCAGGTCTCTACCCAGGTCTCCATGCCCTAGGGCACACAGAACAGGTTCAGGTCTAAATGTTCTCATTGTAGAAAGCACACGGTCTCGTCTAAACATCATCGGTGTAGACAGGACTTACAGAGGTCTGAATCATGTAGACAGAACTTGGTCAGGTTCAGAGTAGTTTAGAGCTGGTCTAGTTTAGAGGAGGCACGGGTCACACACACGCAGGGTCTCTCATCGTTGGACAGGGGGCTCACCCTCATGTGGGAACTAGGATGTACATTTCTTGAAGAAATCATCACTGGGCTCCACACTTCACCCACATCAGGAAACTGAAAGGATATGCCTCATTAAACATTTCAACAGGCCGAACAACAGTGTTACCAATTTCTCCAGCCACATGATGGTCAGAATCCAGGCAACAGCCAGGAACTTCTTAGAGTGCAGCCCAGTGTCCTGTAAAGACAGACAGGAAGTGGCCTGATTCCAGCAACCCAGGCTTCCAGCAGGAGGTGGCCACGCTAGAAGCCTTCTGGAAAAGTATATTATTTATCAGAATAAAAATATATTGTTGAAATTGCAAGTATAATAGTTATTGTTTGCAAACCTAAAATATTCTTAAAACTTGGCACCCTGATTTTACAGTTTCCATTGGTTCAGATTTTCTACATAGAAGCAAGCCCTCATTTCAAACTACTTTCTTCTAATTTTGTTATTTGTTATTAAACAAATAAAAGGTCACACCTGGAAGAAAAATGAAAGAAAATTCCTGCAAACAATAAGAGACTCGAAGAGCACATGAGCTGCAGGTACTTTCTCTTCTAAAAGTTGGCATGAAGAAAACAGAAAACATAGGCCCCCTGGTTTTTTGGTTCTGTGTTCAAATTGATCTTGAATGAAACTGATATCATATCAACAAGTAAGAGTTGTTGAGGTCTGAAATGTCATACCAGGGTAACAGGACCTGGAGGAAAGGGAATGCTCCTAACCTGCTGGAGGGAAGACACATCCGAAAAATAAAGCTAACATTCAAATTGGATTTACTTATGACAATATGGGGTTACATGGAGCATGAACCAAGAGTCTAAATATAGCAGACCATATATGAAAACAAATCTGCCATCTCAGATATGAGTGTAAAAGATTCTTGTCAGATCTGCAGCTGGTATGCACATACTGCATGTATCTTTTTGAATTATAGCTTTGTGTGGATGTATGGCTATAAGTGGGATTGCTGGATCATACAGCAACTCTATTTTTGGTTTTTTTGAGGAACCACCACACTGTTCTCTACAGTGGACAGCACCAATTTACTTTTCCACCAACAGTGTAGAAGGGTTTCCTTTTCTCCACACCCTCTGAAACACTTGTTATTTGGAGATTTTTTTAATGATGGCCCTTCTGACCAGTTTGAGTTGGTACCTCATTGTCATTTTGATTTGCATTTCTCAACTAATTAACAGTAAAGAGCATTATAGGATGATTCTTTAATTTTCAGATGTGTAAAATAAAGTTAATGTGACAACTTGACAATTTTTTCCCAGATAAGGATTTATTACATATTTAGTTATTTCCTTTCTTCTTAGTCTCGGAGAAGGCAATGGCGACCCACTCCAGTACTCTTACCTGGAAAATCCCATGGACAGAGGAGCCTGGTAGGCTGCAGTCCATGGGGTCGTTAAAGAGTTGGACACAACTATAGGAACATGCGTCATCATGTTCCTTAAGGTGATGAGCTCGGCTATGCATCTTTTTCTTTTTCAATTTTTGTTTCATTTTTTTTATTGAAGGAAAACTGCTTTCAGAATTTTGCTGTTTTCTGCCAAATATCAACATGAATCAGCCACAGGTATACATATGTTGCCTCCCTCTTGAACCTTTCTCCCATCTCCCTGCCTATCCCATCCCTCTAGGTTGTTACAAAGCCCCTGAGTCCCCTAAGTCATACATCGAATTCCATTGGCTATCTAGTTTGTATATGGTAATGTAAGTTTCCATGTTACTCTCTGCATACATTTCACCCTCTCTCCTTACTCTCTGCTAACCGTGTCCATAAGTCTGTTCTCTGTGTCTGTTTCTCCATTGCTGCCCTTCAAATAAATTCATCAGTACCATCTTTCTAGTTTCCATATATATGTGTTAGTATATGATATTTTATCTTTCTCTTTCTGACTTACTTCACTCTGTATAATAGGCTCTAGGTTCATACACCTCTTTAGAACTGACTCAAGTGTGTTCCTTTTTATGACTGAGTAATATTCCATTGTATATATATGTACCACAGCTTCTTTATCCATTCATCTGTCGATGGATGTCTAGGTTGCTTCCATGTTCTAACTATTGTAAATAGTGCTGCAGTGAACATTGGGGTACATGTGTCTTTTTCAATTTTGGTTTCCTCAGGATATGCCTAGGGGTGGGATTGCTTGGTCATATGGTGGTTTTATTCCTTGTTTTTTAAGGAATCTCCTTACCATCTTCTATAGTGGCTGTATCAAAGTGATGAGCTCAGTTATGCATCTTTAAGCAGTTTTCAAAATGTGCATTTTGTGTAATGGTGTGTTAAATTGATTTAAACTTCAATATTTGTGTCAATGATATGTGGACTCTTCTTTTCTATTGAAAACTGGTGCATTTTTAATTGAAGAATAGTTGTTTTATGCTGTTGTGTTAGTTCCATGTATATAGCAAAGGGATTTTGTTATATACATATTAAATATATATAATCTATAAAATACATTATATTTGTTATTTATAAGCATATATAATACACATATACAAAAACACACCCACATACATGCTTTCAGATTATTAGGTTATTATGAATACTGAATATAGCTCCCTGTGCTGTACGGGGGGGCCTTGTTTATCTATTTTATATATAGTAGTGTGTATCTGTTAATACCAAATTCCTAATTAATCCCCATCCCTTTCCCCTTTGGTAACCCTAAGTTTGTTTTCTATGTCTGAGACTGCTTCTGTCTGTCAAGAAGTTCATTTGCATCATAGTTTAGAGTCCACACCTAAGTGATATCATATGATACTTGTTCTTCTGTGTCTTCACTTAATATGCTAATCTCTACATCCATCCATGTTACTGAAATGGCATTATTTCATTTTCTACGACTGAGTAATATTCCATTGTATATCCTATGATATGTGGACTCTTGATTCAGGCCTTAGAGATGTTACTGACGACCTGTTTGCATGAACGTCCTCTCATGATGAGGGCTAAACCACAGTTCCCCAGAAGAAACTTATCTGATGGTCTGGGCCTCCTGGAAGAATTTATCTTCTGACATGGAGCACTTCCTGATCACCTTAACAGAACATCATACTGTCCCTTCCACCTGCTCAGATGGACCGCTCCAAACTGGCCACTTCCCCGTTCCTTCAACACGGTAATCTCTTCAATTTGCAGTTCCTAGATTCCTAATAAGGCGACATGGGTGCACTTTAGGATGTGACTAGAAGACTTTGGGGCTAGCAGCTTCAAAAGTTACTCTCTCCAATGAGAACTTAACATTGACAAGATGAAGTACAGCATGACTTTTAAGTTGCTCAGTTAAAAAGAAAACTCTTGGTAATGTGGTCTTAGGACCTGTTAGACCACATGATATTGCCATGAGAACAATCAGTTCAGTTCAGTCACTGAGTCGTGTCCTACTCTTTGCAACCCCATGGACTGCAGCACGCCAGGCTTCCCCGTCCACCACCCACCCCTGGAGCTTTCTCAAACTCATGTCCATCGAGTTGGTGATGACATCCAACCATCTCATTCTCTGTCCTCCCCTTCTCCTCCTGCCTTCAATCTTTCCCAGCAACACAGTCTCTTCCAATGAGTTAATTCTTTGTATCAGGTGGCCAAAATATTGGAGCTTCAGCTTAAGCATCAGCCCTTCCAATAAATGTTCAGGACGATTTCCTTTAGGCTTGACTGGTTTGATATCCTTGTAGTCCAAGGGGCTCTCAAGAGTCTTCTACAACAGTACAGTTCAAAAGCATCAATTCTTTGGTACTCAGCTTTCTTTATGGTCCAACTCTCACATTCATACATGATGACTGGAAAAACCACAGTGGAACTTTGTCAGCAAAGTAATGTCTCTGCTTTTTAATATGCTAGGTTTGTCATAGCTTTTCTACCAAGGAGCAAGCATCTTTTAATTTTATGGCTGCAGTCACCATCTGCAGTGATTTTGGAGCCCCAAAAGATAAAGTCTGTCATTGTTTCCACTGTTTCCCCATCTATTTGCCATGAAGTGATGGGACTCGATGCCATATTAGTTTTTTGTTTGTTGAATTTTAAGCCAAATTTTCTCTCTCCTCTTTCCGTTTCATCAACAGGTTCTTTAGTTCCTCTTTGCTTTCTGCCATAAGTGTGGTGCCATCCACATATCTGAGGTTATTGATATTTCTCCCAGAAATCTTGAATCCAGCTTGTGCTTCATCCAGCCTGGCATTTTGCATGATGTACTCTGAATGTAAGTTAAATAAGTAGGGTGACAATATACAGCCTTGACGTGCTCCTTTCCCAGTTTGTAACCAGTCTGTTGTTCCATGCTGCTGCTACTGCTGCTAAGTCACTTCAGTCGTGTCCGACTCTGTGTGACCCCATAGACGGCAGCCCACCAGGCTCCCCCATCCCTGGGATTCTCCATGCAAGAACACTGGAGTGGATTGCCATTTCCTTTTCCAATGCATGAAAGTGAAAAGTGAAAGGGAAGTCACTCAGTCATGTCCGATCCTTAGTGACCCCATGGACTGCAGCCCACCAGGCTCGTCCATCCATGGGATTTTCCAGGCAAGAGTACTGGAGTGGGGTGCCATCGCCTTCTCCACTGTTGTTCCATATCCAGTTCTAAATGTTGCTTCTTGAACTGCATACAGATTTCTTAGGAGGCAGGTCTGGTATTCCCATCTTTTTAAGCATTTTCCACAGTTTGTTGTGATCCACAGTCAAAGGCTTTGGCATAGTCAAGAAAGGTTAAAGTTAAAACAAAAAAACAAAAAACAAAAACAACCTTTGCCAACCAGAGGCATCTTGGAAAAACTTGGTGACAAAATGTGCTTAGTGCCCTTAGCTTGGTAAGGGTTAATGTTAGGTAGATTAATTGGCTTGACTAGACCAATAAGTTCTTGAGAAACAAAAATTAAAACAGTAAAGTTACTTTGGTGCTGGCTGGGCTTCTCTGATAGCTCAGTTGGTAAAGAATCTGCCTGCAGTGCAGGAAACCCCAGTTTGATTCCCGGGTCAGGAAGATCTGCTGCAGAAGGCATAGGCTACCCACTCTAGTATTCTTGGGCTTCCCTTATGGCTCAGCTAGTAAAGAATCTGCCCGCAATGTGGGGGACCTGGGTTTGATCCCTGGGTTGGGAAGATCCTGTGGAGAAGGCAAAGGCTACCCACTCCAGTAGTCTGGCCTGGAGAATTCCATGGACTGTATAGTCCATGGGTTTGCAAAGAGTTGGACATGACTGAGCAACTTTCACAAAGCTACTTTGCGTGATTTTTAAAATTCTCATCAAAATTTGTTTCTTGATGGAATCTTGTATTTTTTAAATTTTCCCATTTGTATTTCACTTATTTTTCCTAAAAAAAAAATAAAGAGGAACTAAAAAGCCTCTTGATGAAGGTGAAAGTGGAGAGTGAAAAAGTTGGCTTAAAGCTCAACATTCAGAAAATGAAGATCATGGCATCTGGTCCCATCACTTCATGGGAAATAGATGGGGAAACAGTGGAAACAGTGTCAGACTTTATTTTTGGGGGCTCCAAAATCACTGCAGCTGGTGATTGCAGCCATGAAATTAAAAGACACTTACTCCTTGAAAGCAAAGTTGTGACCAACCTAGATAGCATATTGAAAAGCAGAGACATTACTTTGCCAACAAAGGTCTATCTAGTCAAGTCTGTGGTTTTTCCTGTGGTCATGTATGGATGTGAGAGTTGGACTGTGAAGAAAGCTGAGCGCCGGACAATTGATGCTTTTGAACTATGGTGTTGGAGAAGACTCTTGAGAGTCCCTTGGACTGCAAGGAGATCCAACCAGTCCTTTCTGAAGGAGATCAGCCCTGGGTGTTCTTAGGAAGGAATGATGCTAAAGCTGAAACTCCAGTACTTTGGCCACCTCATGTGAAGAGTTGACTCATTGGAAAAGACTCTGATGCTGGGAGGGATTAGGGGCAGGAGGAGAAGGGGACCAGAGGATGAGATGGCTGGATGGCATCACTGACTCGATGGACATGAGTCTGGGTGAACTCCGGGAGTTGGTGATGGACAGGGAGGCCTGGTGTGCTGCAGTTCATGGGGTCACAAAGAGTCGGACACGACTGAGCGACTGAACTGAGCTGACAGTTTATCTACAGTACTGTATTAGTTTTGGGTATACAACATAGTGATTCAATATTATTATATTGAATTATATTGATTATACTCCATTTAAAGGTATTACAAATGAGGCTGTATTTCCTTGCGCTGTATAAACACATCCTTTAGCTGACTGATTTCATACATAGTGGTTTCCATCCCTTAGTCTCCTACACCTATCTTGCCCCTCCCACCACTCTATCCCCACAGGTAACCCCTAGTCCTCTGTATATGAGTCTGTTTCCATTTTATAGATCAATTCATTGGTGTCATACTTCAGATTTCACATAAAAGTGCTATTATATGGTATTTCCCTTTGTCTTTCTGACATATCACTTATTATGATAATCTCTAGGATTATACTGCTGAAAATGCCATATTTCAATCTTTTTTTATAGCTCAGTAGTAGTCAGTATATATTTCATATATGAAATTATTCATGTATATAATTTCAGAGTACACTCCTTTGCTATTGTTCTTTAACCAAAAGAATGAAAATTTTACTATACGTTAAGAGTCAGACACGACTGAGCAACTTCACTTTCACTTTTCACTTTCCTGCATTGGAGAAGGAAATGGCAACCCACTCCAGTGTTCTTGCCTGGAGAATCCCAGGGACGGAGGAGCCTGGTGGGCTGCCGTCTATGGGGTCGCACAGAGTCGGACACGACTGAAGCGACTTAGCAGCAGCATAATGATACTAGTTACAACTTGGACTTGGTAAAATGCGTGTTTTGCCAGGACTTTCACGGCAATAGTTCTCAAACTTCAGTTTGCTTCAGTGCTTAAGATTCACCCAGACACTTATTAACTAAAATTGTCAGACGGCAGTTTGAGAGCTTCTGATTTAGTAGATTTGCAAATACCAGTCCATGGACCATAATGAAAATCACTGTGCCTTTTGAGTAATGCTTTTAGAGGCTTAAGATAACCCTTTTAAATCTAGTATACTGTCTTACATCTTAATACATACAAAAGGCTTAATTTGAAACTAGAAGATTGCTAATGACTTCTATTTATAGGGCTTGTGAACTGAAATCAATATGTAGGCATGAAAAATAACGAAAATAAAATGTTTTGTCAGAAAACATTGACCAAAGAAGCAATTTAAATTAAAAAAAAAATTTATCCTGTAGTTACATTAATTTGCCTGACTTGACTGATAAGTTCTTTGTGAAGCAAAAATTAAAAGAGTAAAATTATTTTATGTGATTTTTAAGAATCTCATCAAAGTTTCTTGATAGCATCTCCTATTTTTAAAAATTTTCCATTTTTATTTTTCTATTTTGTTGAGTAGTATTCCATATGTATTTCATATATGAAAATAGAGTTATATATTTTATATACAGAAATATAAGTATCTATGTCTTATGTGAAAATATCAGTATATATCTCTTATGTGACAATATAGGTCATATTTCATATATACAATAGAGGTATCTATGTAATATATAAAATATAGTTATATGTTTTTATATCATAAAATTTTAAACTTTCATAAAATTATAAACTTTCAAAGAATTAAAGCCTTTGAGTGTGTGGATCATAACTAACTCCAGAGAATTCTAAAAGAGATGGGAATACCAGACCACCTTACCCACTTCTCAAGAAATCTGTATGAAGGTCAAGAAGCAAACAGAACTGGATATGGAACAACAGACTGGTTCCAAACTGGGAAAGGAGTATGTCAAAGCTGTATATTGCCATCGAGCTTCTATGCAGAGTACATCATGCAAAATGCTGGGATGAATGAATCACAAGCTAGAAATGAGATGCTGGGAGAAATATCAATAATGTCAGATATGCAGATGACACCACCGTTATGGCAGAAAGTGAAGAAGAACTAAACGGCCTCTTGATGAAGGTGAAAGAGGAACATGAGAAAACTGGAATAAATGGAAACCGTGACAGATTTTTATTAAATTGGGCTTCAAAATCACTGCAGATGGTGACTGCAGCCATGATATGAAACACCTTATTCAGAAAACCAAATGACGAACCACAGACTGGAAGAAACTATTTCCAAAATACGTATCAGAGAAAGAATATCTACTCAAATTATACCAAACAGCTCCTTAAAACTTGATAAAGACTGAAATACATACCTGGCCAAAAAAGATAAACAGATGTGTATATAGATATTTATATCAATATATAGAGAATTATTTAATTCTCTGTAGATACATGCATACATGTCTAGGTAGATAGATATTTATATCTCTTGGTAGATAAATATTTGTATTGCTACACAGATATTCCATAAAATTAATAACTTCCATAAAATTAATGACCTCCATAAAATTGAAAATTTCCATAAAATTAAAACTTTTATAAAATTAATAACTTTCATAAATTGAATAACTTTCATAAAATTATTAACATTCCTAAAATAAATAACTTTCATACATTACATACAATTTAATGAATACATTAATAATTAATACTATTCATTAATATTAATATTTTATTAACAATATAGTATATTATATTATTATATATTATACATTGATATATTTATTATATTATATTATATCTTAATATTGATTATAATATATTAATATATTTTATATAATATATTAATAATTAAATATCATAATATATAATCATATATTATGTATGATATATAATATATTGTAATATTTATTATATATTTATATAAATAATATATTAAATTATTCATATATAATTTATATATAATATATAATTTATGTTTTATATATAATTATAATTATTATATAATATATATTATATAAAATATATAAATAAATATATAAATGCATATATAAATATGTATATATAATATCTATATAATTTATATATTATATTAAATATATTTTATATAATATGTAAAATATATTATATATAATTATTATATAATATATAATTATACATGTATAAATGTATATATAAAATAATTTATATAATTTAAATATATATAATACATTTATAAGTATTTATATTTATACATATAAAAAATATATTTATATATAAATATATTGTATATATTACATATATATGTATTATATTATTTATATATTTTATAATATATTATATAATAATATATAATATAATTCTTTATTAATAATTTGTTAATATAATATAGTATAATATATTAAATAATATTAATGTTATAATATACATTAATAATATTCATAGAATTAATTATTATTTTACAAATACTCATTTTCATACAATTAAAAACTTCAGAATTTTAAAACCTTCCTCAGAATATTAAAAATTAAAAATTTCCTCAGAAAATTAAAAACTTCCTGTTAAAAATAAAAATTATAAAATTATTTATAAAATTTAAAACTTCCACTCTATGAAGCACCTTATTCAGAAAATCTAAAAATGAACCACAAACTGGAAGAAACTTTTCAAACCACATATCAGATAAGGGATCTGTACTCAAATTATACCAAACAACCCCCCAAAAATTTGGTAAGGTTTGAAACACACATCTGGCCAAAAAAAGATAAACGATAAATAAGAGAGGAAGGAAAAACTAGGGTGGGGTAGAGACAGCCCCTCGAGACAGCTAACCCTAGGATCTGACGTTCCCAACCTGGGCTGATATCCTGAGAAAAACAAGATTCAAATACGCACATGCACCCCAACCTTCACTGCAGCACTCCTTACAATAGCCAAGACACAGAACCAGCAAGATGTCACCAACAGGCTAAAATTTAAAAAAGATGTGGTACATGTAGATAATGCACTGTTACTCACCCCAGAGAAACTGCCACTGAAACTGAAACTGAAATAACACCACTGCTAGCCACAGGGATGGACCTTGAAGATCACACACTAAGTGAAGTCAGCCAGACAGAGAAAGACCATAGCATATGAGTCCATTCTAGGCAAAATAAAAAATACAGGGAACTAATTTACAAGACAAAAAGAGACTGCGATTTCCAACACAGACAAAGCAAACCAAAATAAATAAATAAAGGCTTTATCTCCTTCCTTCCATCCACTGTGCAGAAACTCTGTATCTCTAATAGACACTCCACAAGGACCCGAGAATGATCACACGGAACTTTACTTGAGTTTGTGCAATATTCTCTATGGAAAAAGAATTGAAGAAAACAACAGATATGCTGTCTGTATATGTCACAACTGACTCAGGTGGCTGTACACTGCCAACAAGCACAAACCAGAAAACTGTCCCAGCACAGCTACCCATGAGATTAAAGAAAAGGAATTACTAGTTTATACCCTGCCACCTCCTTAACTTGGGCTAATAACTCATTCTTGGAACCTGAGTAGACTTGAGTCCTAGAGCTGGATTGGGGTGGGATCGAGACAGGCCAGGAGATGCCCTTGACACCCCTGTTAAACCTGCACTGTCTGGCTTGCCTTGGCTGGAACCAGAACCCCTAGTGCCCCCTAACTATGGTGGCCTGACCCTCTGGACCAGGGTAAAGTCACCAAAAATCCAGGTTCACTGCTGCTAGAGTCCCAGCTGAAGTCTCCCTCCTAAGAGCACAGCCTCATCAGGAGCCGTGCCCCAGGTTCAGATGAGTCTGGAGCGAAGGGGTGAAGCTTTAGGGGGAAGAAGTAGTGAGACACAAGCTCTTGGAAGTTTGCTCAAGCACATTTCACTCTCATTCATAGACCAGGAAGCCCACTTTCCCTAGGGCTGGGGTTGCAGGTGGAACCAGAGTTGGGCATGAAGAAGTGCTGCCACCTTGTGGACATTTCCTGTAACTACAACTTGTCCACTGCGTGTTTACTAGCACCTCCAATTAACAATGGGGCTTCCCTGGTGGCTCAGAGGGTAAAGCGTCTACCTGCAATGAGGGAGACTCAGGTTCGATCCCTGGGTCAGGAAGATCCCCTAGAGAAGGAAATGGCAACCCACTCCGGTATTCTTGCTTGGAAAATCCCATGGACAGAGAAGCCTGGTAGGCTCCATGTGGTCACAAAGAGTCGGAGACGACTGGGTGACTTCACTTCCACTTTCCAATTAACAATGCCTCTGGGGCTGTTAATGACACCTGCTCTCAGGAAAGGACCTTGGACGCCTACTGCAGAAATAAATTCCGAAGACAACTGACTTTCAAGAATCCAATTAAAGGTAAAATTTCGTCACAGCTTTTAAGGAAAAAGAAAAGAAGAAAACCCAAATAGCCACAGAACAAGAATCCCAGCATCCTGAACTATTACAGCAGGAATGCCCATCAAAACGACAAGAAATCTAATCCCATCTGACAGAATGGGAATCCTGACTGTCTACAAACAGGAAAGGGGGGAAAGACCAGGGAGATGATGGAATCCCCCTACACCTTTCCTAGGAACAGACATTGGCAACAGCCCCTAGAAAGGACAGCCTGCACAGGCCAGAAGAAAAATTTCAAGAGAACTAAGCCTAGGACTTTTGTGCCCACACCTGGGCCTATATTACAAAAAAATCATCATTCAAAATGACACATGCAACCTAATGTTCATTCCAGTGCTACTTCGAATAACCAAGACAGACCGAAGAAATGGTCCATGGACAGATTAAATCTTAAAGAAATGTGGTGTATATATATACAATGGGCTATTACTCAGACAAGAAAAACTGCCACTGAAATTATGAAATCCTGCAAATGGTTCCCACAAGGATGGACCTTGGTGGATCATACACCAAGTGAAGTCAGAAACAGGAAGAAAATAGCAGGCAATTTTCTAGGCAAAATTAAAAAAAAGAAATACAGAGGAAGTAGTTTACAGCACAAAAAGAGACTCTGAGAATCAAAACACAAAGAACTCAAAAAAGAAAAAAAAAAAAAGGAAACGTCACGAATGAAATAGGAGGTTGATACTAACATATACTCAAAAAGCTGTA
The DNA here is from genome assembly GCF_029407905.1 of Bubalus kerabau. Lineage (NCBI taxonomy): Eukaryota > Metazoa > Chordata > Mammalia > Artiodactyla > Bovidae > Bubalus > Bubalus kerabau. Next base: position 20,739,621 of record NC_073642.1, read on the forward strand.
TCTGTAATGGGTAATCCACAAGGATTATCTCCTTCCTTCCTAATTCCACATTTACACAGAAATCTGTATATCTCACAGATACTGCATAAACACCTGATGTTCACCACAGGGAAATTTGCTTGAAATTCTGCAAGAACCTCTAGGGCAAAACAATCCATAAAAGAACAGATATGCTGTGTGTTAATATATGTCACATTGAATCGGGTGGCTGTATACTGACAACAAGCACCAAACGGCAGGTCAACTATATTCCCATATACCATCGCCATTAGATTAAAGAAAAGCAAAGCCTAATTTCCACCCACCTCCCTGACCTGGGCTGCCATCCCATCCCTGGAGTCTGAACTGCCTTGGATCCATGCCTGGCCAGGAGTAGGGTTAAACAGCCCGGCAGGGTGCCCTTAACTGAGCCCCGTCTTTAACCTGTACTGTGAGGTTTGCTCTGGCTGCGACCAGAGTCCTTCGTTTAACCAAAGGATGGTCGCCTGACCCTCTGGCCTTGAACTTTGAAAGTAACCAAGACTGCAGGTCGACTGGTGCTGGGGTCCCCAGCTCAATCCTCTTTCTGAGAGTGCAGCCTTCTAGGCACCTCAGCAGGGTTCTGTGGGCGAGGCAGGGATGACTCGGATGATGAAGAGTGAAGCGTTAGGGAGAAGAGGCAGGGGGACACAAGCCCTTGGGTGTTTACTCAGGCACAGTCCTCTAACTCACAGCCCAGGAAGCAGACATTCCCGAAGGGTCTGGTTGTCCAAGAAACGAGAGTTGAGCACGAAACAGCGCTGCCGCCCTGTGGACATTTCCTGTAACTACAATTTGACCAAATGTGCTTACCCACACCTCCAATGAACAAGGCCTGTGGGGCTGTGAATGACAGCTGCCCTCAGCAAAGGATCTGGGGCTCACATTGCAGACGTAAATTCCAAACACAACCGATGTTCAAGAAGCCAATTGCAACAGGTAAATTTCCCTGACACCCTTTAAAGAACAGTATAAAGGGGGAAAAAAAATTCCCACCCTGCAACAGGATAAGATTCTGAACATCCCTAATTATTACAGGAGGATGCAAATTAAAGTCACAATGACAAATCAAATCCCACCGCTCAGAATGGCCATTCTCACATGTCACAGGCCACAGTGCAGGAGCGAGCCAGGAGGAGAGAGAACCCACCTACACAGTAACGTGGGAATGGACATTGGCAACAGCCACTAGAAAGGACAGCCTCCCTGTGTCGGGGGAAAAAAAAACACTTTCCAGAAAGCTAAGCCTAGGATCTGACATTCCCACACCTGGGCCTATATCCTGAGAAAACCATCATTCAAAAACCCACACGCACCCCAACACTCACTGCAGCACTGCTTACAGCAGCCAAGACTCAGATCCAGCAAAGTGTCTGCTGCTGCTGCTAAGTCACTTCAGTTGTGTCCGACTCTGTGCCACCCCATAGATGGCAACCCACCAGGCTCCCCCGTCCCTGGGATTCTCCAGGCAAGAACACTGGAGTGGATTTCCATTTCCTTCTCCAATGAATGAAAGTGAAAAGTGAAAGTGAAAAGTGAAAGTGAAGTCGCTCAGTCTTGTCCGACTCTTCGAGACCCCATGGACTGCAGCCTACCAGGCTCCTCCGTCCATGGGATTTTCCAGGCAAGAGTACTGGAGTGGGGTGCCATTGCCTTCTCCGAGTAAAATGTCTACTGATACATTAAAGCTTAAAGAAGATGTGGTACATGCATACAGTGGACCACAACTCAACCATGAGAATCGCCACTGCAATTATGAAATTATTCCACTGGTCACCACAAGGATGGACCTGGGAGGGTCAGACACCAGTCAGGCAGACAGAGGGAGAAAATAGCATATGATGTGAATACTAGGCAAAATCTAAAAGGAAGTAGACAAACTAATTTACAACACAAAAACAGACTCTGAGAATTCAAACACAGAGGGTTCCAAAAAAGTTGAAAGAGCAAGGATGAATTAGAAGGTCAGGACTAACATATACACAGAAATCTGTATCTAAAATAAATAATCCAAAAGGATTACCTCCTTTCTTCTTTCCTTGCCCTTTCCTCCCAGAAATGGGCTTCCCTGGGGGCTCAGGCAGTAAAGAATCTATCTGCGATGCAGAGGACCTGGCTTTGATCCCTGGGTTGGGAAGATCCCCTGGAGAAGGAAATGGCTACTCACTCCAATATTCTTGCCTGGAGAATTCCATGGAGAGGAGCTTGGCTGGGGTGGCAGTCCATGGGGTGGCAAAGAGTTGGACACAACAGAGCAACTAACACTTTCATTTTTTATTACTTTCCTCCTGCAAATGCAAAAATTTCAGAATCTGTAAGAATACACAGAAATCTGTATCACTAACATATAAGCAGAAATCTATGTCTGTAACAGATAATCTGCAAGATTATCTCCTTCCTTGCTTCCTCCAGATATAAACAAAAGTCTGTATGTCTAACATATATACCAAAATCTGTATCATTAACATATATGCAGAAATCTGTATCTCTAATAAATACTCTACAAAGACCTGATGTTCAGCACAGGGAACTTTGCTAGACCTTCTGCAATTCCTCTATGGTAAAAGAATCCAGAAAAAGAGATATGCTGTATGTATATGTGGTAACTGAATCAAGCAGCAGTATAATGATAACATTAAGGAGCAGAGACATTACTTTGCTGACAAAGGTCCATCTAGTCAAAACTATGGTTTTTCCAGTAGTCATGTATAGATGTGAGAGTTCAACCATAAAGTAAACTGGGCCCTGAAGAATTGATGCTTTTGAACTGTGGTGTTGGAGAAGACTCTTGAGAGTCCCTTGGACTGCAAGGAGATCCAACCAGTCCATCCTAAAGGAAATCAGTCCTGAATATTCATTGGAAGGACTGATGCTGAAACTGAAGCTCCAATACTTTGGTCACCTGATGTGAAGAGCTGACTCATTGGAAAAGACCCTGGGAAAGATTGAAAGCAGGAGAAGAGAGGGTTAATAGAGGACAAGATGGTTAGTGGAATCACCGACTTGATGGACATGAGTTTGAGAAAACTCCGGGAGATGGTGATGGACAGAGAAGCCTGGCATGTTGCAGTCCATGGGGTTGCAAAGAGTCAGACACAACTGAGTAACTCAACAACGACAAAGATAAAGATTCCACCTTATTATTGCTCAGTAGTAAAGAGCTTGCCTGTCAATGCAACAAACTTGGGTTTGATCCATGGGTCAGGAAGATTCCCTGGAGAAGAGAATGGCAACCCACTCTAGTATTCTTGCCTGAGAAATCCCATGGACAGAGGAGCCTGCCAGGCTATGGTCCATGGGAATACAAAAGAGTTGGACACGACTTAGCAACAGATTTTCAAGATAAAGATCTAATTGTAAGGTCAGATACTATGAAATTCTAGAGGGAAATATAGGCAGTAGAAGCTTTGACATTCGTCACAGCAAGTTCTTTTGGGACCCAGCTCTTAGAACAATGAAAAAGAAACCAAAAATAAGAAATCAGCCCACGATGTGTGACCCCTCACTCCTTCTCACCAGACCAGCTGTGCTCCTGAGGGGCAGAGAAGATGGTGTTAGGTGCCGCTGCAGGCATTCTTGCTGCCTGGAGGGGGTGGTTTTTTCCAAGTGAAAGTTGCTCAGTTGTGTCTGATTTTTTGCGACCGCAGGGACTATACAGTCCATGGAATTCTCCAAGCCAGAATACTGGAGTGGGTAGCGATTCCCTTCTACAGGGGATCTTCCCAAGCCCAGGACTGAACCCAGATCCCCTGTCTTGCAGGCGGATTCTTTACCAGATGAGCTACTAGGGAAGTGGTGGTGGTTTAGTCGCTAAGTCGTGTCAGATTCTTGCAACCTGATGGACTGTGGCCTGCCAGGCTCCTCTGTCCATGGGATTTCTCAGGCAAGAACACTGGACTGGGTTGCCATTCCCTTCTCCAGGGGATCTTCCTGACCCAGGGATCCAACTCGTGTCTCGTGCATTGCAGGTTATTTCATTTACCAGCTGAGCCACCAGAGAAGCCCCACTGCCTGAAGGGGGTTGTTTATAAAGACCTCAACCCAGGCATTGCTGGGAAGGGCTGGCCAACTCATCCAGTCAGCCAATCCTCACCCACCAGGGGCTCACAGTTGCAGAAAATGGGTCTTATTGTGCCTGCCAGGTGCAAGGAACAGGTGTGGGCCTGAGGGTCAAGATGAACATGAGGCTGCAGCTCTGGTTTCATTTCTAGTCTTTTTTTCTGGCCCACGAGTGGGAGAGAATTTCAAGATCTTCTCCTGAAGAGAGGAACCCAGGAGTCAGGGAGAGGAGGGGTGGTGGGTGGAGATAGGAGCCCAGGGCCCCGGGTGCAGTGGAACCTCTGGAAGACCTGCTGGAAGGAGGCCACACAGAGTGAAGCCCAGGGTCACTGACCTGCCCAGGAGCAGCTGTTTATTAGTCCAGGTCCTACTCTGAGGTGACCAGGAAGAGAGCTGGGGCTGCTCTGCATTGAGGGTTCCATGCAGGGTACCTGTGTGCTGAGCCCTGCCCAGACGGGCCCCTGCCCTGGGAGGGATCTGCTCATGTGAGTCCCGTGCCCTGGGAGGGCCCTGTGAACAGGCTCCCTCTCTGCAGCTGGCAAAGAGCTTCTTAGGATGCAGATTAAAATCAGCTGAGGACAGAGGTTAGGTGCAGAGGCAGGGCTTCAAGCTTGCTATGCTCGCTGCATATGCTCGCTGCATGACACGAGATGTGGAGACTAGAAATACAACTGTATCCTAAGGGCCGGCTGAGCAAAATGACGGCCAATCAATATCTCCAAATAACCATCTTGTCGGGGTCTGGATGCCAGGTTCTTTTATGAATTAGAGAAGGAAGATGTGAGGAAACAAACTAAAAAGGCCTTAAATCTTGCAAATATCTTGGAGAACGGTAAGCCTCAGGCAGGGGATGTGTTCATCTCTTCCTTCCTGCCATCCACAGGTGGACAGGGTTCTGAACAAAGGCACTTTAACAGTTGGGCAGAGGGGCAGGATTCTCTGGGGCAGGCCGCTATGTGTGATTATAGTAACAAAAGTAACAGAGAGCAAATCAAAGGCACAGTTCCAACATGGAGTCAGAACTGACTATTCCTGAACATCCTAAGGTGCAGGGTTTATTCAGGTCCTCCCGTTGCCCTTCTCCTCCCCCAGCCCCAGGCCCCACTCACCCACTCCCTGTCTCTGGATTTGCCTGTTCTGGATGTTTATTATAAATGCAATCATGTAGTTTGTGAGTATTCTGGGCTGTGTGTTGGTGACCCCTCAAAATGCACATGTTGCAACCTAACCCCCAAGGGGATGGTGTGAGGAGAGGGGGGCCTTGAGGAGGTGATGAGGTCGTGAGAGTGGAGACCCCATGAATGGGATTAGTGCTCTTATGAAAGAGACCCCCCAAGAGGCCTCCTCAGCCCTTCCTCCATGTGAGGACGCAGTGAAGACCCCTGCCCCCACCAAGAATAGAGCTTCACCAGAACCTGACCATCCTGACACCCTAATCTCTGACATCTAGCCTCCAGAGCTGTAGGAAATGCATTCCTGTTGCTGAAGCCCCCAGCCTTCTATTTTGCTATGGCAGCCCAGGCAGACTAAGACAGTGCATTCTTCTGTTTCTGCTTCTCTCGCTGAGCATGTGTTCAAGTTCATCCCCATTGTAGCCTGTGTCAGAGCTTCACTCCTTTTCATGGCTGAGTCATATTCCACTGTGTGAATGAACCACATTCTGTTTATCCCTTCTTCCATCCATCCACACATCCATCTACCCATCAATCCATCCATCCATCATCCATCCATCCATTCATCCATCCATTCACCCATCCATCATCCATCCATCCATCCATCCATCCATTCACCCATCCATCATCCATCCATCCATCCATCCACCCCCTCCCCTATCCCCTAGCCACCACAAACCCACTTTCATTCTTTGTGGATTTGCCTGTTTGGGACATTTCCTATAAATGGAATCATGTTCTGTGTGTCCTTCTGTGTCTACTTCTCTCACTGAGTATCATGTGTTCAAGGTTCATCTACACTGTGGCCTGTGTCAAAGCTTCGCTCCTTTTCATGGCTGAGTCATATTCCACTGTGTGGATGGACCCCACTGTGTGTATCTGTTCTCTGATCACTTGTTGATGGTCATTTGGGTGGTCCTTGGAAATTGTGCTGCTGTGCACATGCATGCACAATGCACAGGTGTTTGGGTTTATATGTAAGAGTGGAATTGCAGGGTCATGTGGTGACTTCAAGTTTGACAATTTGAGGAACTGCCAGACTGTTCTCCAAAATGGCAGCACCATTTCACATTCCCACTAGCACTGTTTGAAGATTCAAACTTCTCTCATTATTGTCTAACACAGACACAAATCTGTATCTGTAATCAATAATCCATAAGGATTATCAGCTTCCTTCCTTCTTTCCTTCTGCATACACATAGAAATCTCTATCTGTGACCTATACACAGAAATGTTTGTCTCTAAGAGATACTCCACAAGGATTATCTCCTTCCTTCCTTCCTCATATACACAGAAAACTGCATGCGAAATAGATAATCCCCAAGGACCTGATGCTCAGCATCTTTCTTGGCCTTCTGCAATAATCTTCATGGCAAAAGAATTCAGAAAACAACAAATACACTCCATGGATATGTCCTGCCTGAAGCAGGCGGCTGTACACTGACAACAATCATATTTCAAATCGACAATACTGCAGGGGAGCATCAACAAGATGTTAAAGAAAAGTGATGCCTGCTCTGTTATCTTCAGCCTCCCTGACGTGGGATGCAATCCCATCCTTGGAGGCTGAGCAGGCTTGGGTCCCACTGCTGGACTGGGGTGGGGCCCACAAAACAGCCTGGCATGGTGCCCTTCGGTTAACACTTTTTAAAGACCTATTGTCTGTTGTATTCTGGCTGGGACCAGAGTCCTGAATGAGATCAAGGGCTCAAGGACCTTGGGGGCAACAGACACCCAGCCACCATGTCTCCTGGTGCTGAGGTTCCCAACTCAAGCCTCCTTCCTGAGAGCACTGCCTCCTAGGCACCTCAGCAGGATGCTGTGGCCCCAGATGGGACAGTGGAACAGAGGATTGTGAAGCTTTAGGGGGAAGAAGTACTGAACCGCAAGTCCTTGAGTGTTTGGTCAGGCACAGTCCACTCTAATTTACATCCCAGAAAGCCAAATTTCCCTAGGTACTTGTCACTGGAGGGTCCAGAGGTGGGCATGAAACATGGCTGCCCTTGTGGACTTTTCTTCTAACTTCAACTTGACCACTGGTGCTTATTGGCATCTCCAATTCAGAAAGCCTAGTGGACTGTTCATGGCAGCTAACCTCAAGAAATGTCCAAGGGAAGGTATTTTCGAAATGAACTCCAAACACAGTGAACTTTCTAGAAGCCACTTGCCACAGATAAATTTTCCTCATACAATTTGAGAAGAAAACAAAACAAAACACCAAATCTCCACCACAGAAGAAGTCAGCATCTGTAATTACTTGGAATGAAGATCAAAATGACAACTCAAATGAGAGCTCAAATCCCACCAGTCAGAAGACAGAAAAATGTGCTCTATGTAGAGCACATAATGTGAAATGCCAGGCTGGATGAAGCACAAGATGGAATCAAGATTGCTGTGAGAAATATCAATAACCTCAGATATGCAGATGACAGCATTCCTAATGACAAAAAGCAAAGAGGAACTAAGTCTCTTGATGAAGATGAAAAAGGAGAGTGAACAAGCTGGCTTAAAACTCAACATCCAAAACACTAAGATCATGGCATCTGATCCCGTCACTTCATGGGAAATAGAGGGGAAAGAATAGAAATAGTGACAGACTTTCTTTTCTTGGCTCCAAAAATCACTGAAGATGGTGGCTGCAGCCATGAAATTAAAAGACACTAGCTCCTTGGAAGAAAAGCTATGATAAAACTAGATAGCGTATTAAAAAGCAGAGACATTGCTTTGCCGACAAAGGTCCTGTTAGGTAGTTAGAATGGGCAAAAGGAGTCCAGAATGGTGGTGGCTAAAAGACAAAGAAGGGAAAAGCCCACAAAAATAGAACAAAGGAAGGTCCAGGGAGTGGAGTGAGGACCTCAAGTAAAACAAACAGTCTTCCTGGCTAGCCCAGTTTACACAGGGCAGGCTCAGGGGAAGGAGAAAAAACATACAAAAAGAGGAGCCAAAATTGACCAGGGGGCCTCTCTTCTCTTCTTGTCTTTTGGGTCAGCCCGCCCTCATGCCTCAAGGATGTATTTTCCTTTGCTTGCCAAATAAAACTGAGCTGTAACACTGATCTGTCCGTCGCTTCAATTTTTTGCCGCAGCAAGACAGAACTGAGGAAATTACAAACTCCCCCTACAGTCCGGATAGTCAAAGCTATGGTTTTTCCAGTAGTCATGTAGTGATGTGAGAGATGAACCTGGCTTGCTGCAGTTCATGGGGTCCCAAAGAGTTGGATATGACTGCTGCTGCTGCTGCTGCTAAGTCGCTTCAGTCGTGTCCGACTCTGTGCCACCCCATAGACGGCAGCCCACCAGGCTCCCCCGTCCCTGGGATTCTCCAGGCAAGAACACTGGAGTGGGTTGCCATTTCCTTCTCCAATGCATGAAAGTGAAAAGTGAAAGTGAAGTCGCTCAGTCGTGTCCGACTCCCAGCGACCCCATGGACTGCAGCCTACCAGGCTCCTCCGTCCATGGGATTTTCCAGGCAAGAGCACTGGAGTGGGGTGCCATCGCCTTCTGCGTGGATATGACTGAGGGACTGAAAAACAACGGAGGGAATCCCTGTTGGCTGATTAACTTTAAGGTAGAGTCGGAATGACTGAGGGACTTAGCAGCAGCAGTGTAATAATATCAAACCTTATTTTAATCAAATAAATCTCCATTCTATTTATCCGGTTCCAAATAACCATCCAAAGATTTTTTTACATTTATTTAGTTAAGGCAAATCATTTTTTAAAAGAATCTGCCTCAGTGAAATGTGCTTAGTCGCTCAGTCCTGTCTGACTCTTTGCAACCCCATGGGCTGTAGCCCTCCAGGCTGCTCTGTCCATGGGATTCTCTAGGCAAGAATACTGGAGTGGGTTGCCCTGTCCTCCTCCAGTCATTGAAGTAATAGCTACATTTTCCTTCCAAATTTTTTTCTGCTGTTGTTCTTCATTGTTCTTATTAGCATCTGTAAGAGACATTGAGGGGAAGATCATAATGGCGTTTCCCAAACCAGCTTTTCTTGTTTTCAGGTTAACTTAACTTTGGTTAGATAGGTACAGGAAAAAAGAGTTGTTTACAATGAGAGCATTCTAGATTTCATAATTTGTTAGTTTCTTTAATTTTAGAAGTATCCACCACTTGGGCACTAATAAATTATAAAAGGACCTCTTATAGGCCTAACTCAAACAAACACACAACAGAACACCTTAGGAATGTCAGATAGAACATTCATATCTCAAAAACACATGGAAATGTAAGTTTCCCCCAGGAGGTCTTTGTTTAAAGTTACAAAGCCAGCTTCCCGCCTGCCCCCTTCCCACATCATCTTAATTAATTACACAGGCAAAAAAAAAAAAAAAAGGAGCTTTCTGGGGGGAAAAATATTTTTTACATGTGATCATCTTTAACTTCCACTTAAGTAAATTCTTATCATAATTACAGGTTGACCAGTCCCCTAGGATTTTCCCTAGGGGACTCTGAGATGGAACTTTAGAGGAAGCACTTCCATTCTAGCTTAAACAGTTAGTGTCAGAAGTCTGTGTTCACAAACCAGAGTAAATCAGCCAAACCAAACCACACTAACGGGAAGTCACCAAAAACAAAGCAAATGCCAAAGAGATGCCCAGAAATTCAAAGCACAAATGGCAAGACTGCCCCAGACGTGACTTCTAAGTCCCACCAAGTCTGGGACACTTCTCCAAAGCAACGCCTTGCAAACAGGGAGAAACCCCCAAACTGGAACTCCATCAGTCCCCAAAACAGAAAACATCAAGAGGCCATGAGGTGCACCTCGGGGGATTTACCAAAATGCTGGTGGGTGTCACAACACACCAGACACCCTCCTCCTGATCCTCCAATATTTAGTGTTTCTCTGAGTGGAAGGTCAGGCTGGCATGGACAAGAGAATAAAAAGGTGTCCTCAAGGGGTAAGAGACCTTGGCAGCTGCAAAGGGCAACCTCTCTCCTATTCTCTGCCATAGCCTGGAGTTCCACAGTCGAGTCACAGGGTCGGGTTGAAGAAGGAATTCATAGGGCCTGGACTCCATCTTAGGCCTGTTCATGCTGATCATGCTCGGCCACCTTTCCAATGGACTCTGAACACTGTGTTTAGTGCCTATGAAAACAACAACAGAAGGACAAGACCCCCTCCAGACAGGGGAACCTTGAAGATCATATCTAGGTTACTCATCGTCTAAAAGAAAACATCCACTAATCACCCCTTCCTCCAGACAGGCTATAAATTTTTCTGTATCTATAGGAGTGTAACCTCGGGTTTATTGATTATTGGTTAATTGTTGGACTGTTTGAGCACATGAGCACATAGCACGTGAATGATGGGGTTATTGGGATTGTATTTTCCTTGGTTTATGTAAGTCTCAAGGAATTTGTAGTGGTGGGTTCAGACACGTCCACATGGGGTATAAAAGATTTTCATATGTGCTGGTCGGGGTCCTCGGCCAAGAGGAGACTCTGCCTTGGGCCTGCCGGTGTAATAAACTGTGCTCCACTATCTGCATTGTCCTTCTGAGTGAGTTTGTTTCCCGGAACACGTGGCTACAACAGGGTGTGATCAGGCACAGCCCTACAGCAGAAGGTCTGTGGCCTCAGAGAATTCCCTCAATTCTCTGCTCTCCCAAAGGAGGCTGGCACTGTTAGCGGAAGCACACTGACTGAAACTGCCAACATGGTCCCAGATGCCTCCATCATCTCTCTTACACTCTGCCCCACTCCCAAAGGACCACGTTTTCTCCTCCATCACCCAGAGGAGGAGTGTCCACCAGAACTTGCTCAAATATAGGCACAACAGGACTCAGTTTTCTGTATCTTTAAACAAATAGGGCAGCGCAGGCACCAGACCATTCATAACTTTTGTACTGAAACAAGCCTGACACGTTCAGTTCAGTTCAGTTCAGTTCAGTCACTCAGTCGTGTCCGACTCTGCGACACCATGAATCGCAGCACACCAGGCCTCCCTGTCCATCACCAACTCCCGGAGTTCACCCAGATTCACATCCATTGAGTCAGTGATGCCATCCAGCCATCTCATCTGTCGTCCACTTCTCCTCCTGCCCCCAATCCCTCCCAGCATCAGAGTCTTTTACAATGAGTCAACTCTTCACATGAGGTGGCCAAAGTACTGGAGTTTCAGCTTTAGCATCAGTCCCACAAAGAATGCCCAGGACTGATCTCCTTTAGAATGGATTGGTTGGATCTCCTTGCAGTCCAAGGGACTCTCAAGAGTCTTCTCCAACACCACAGTTCAGAAGCATCAATTCTTCGGCACTCATCTTTCTTCACAGTCCAACTCTCACATCCATACATGACCACAGGAAAAACCATAGCCTTGACTAGACAGACCTTTGTTGGCAAAGTAATGTCTCTTCTTCTGAATATGCTATCTAGGTTGGTCATAACTTTCCTTCCAAGGAGTAAGCATCTTTTAATTTCATGGCTGCAGTCACCATCTGCAGTGATTTTGGAGCCCCAAAAAATAAAGTCTGACACTGTTTCCACTGTTCCCCCATTTATTTCCCATTAGGGGTATATTATTGGCCTTATAAATAGCTGTGAAAAGAAGAGAAGCGAAAAGCAAAGGAGAAAAAGAAAGATATAAACATCTGAATGCAGAGTTCCAAAGAATAGCAAGAAGAGATAAGAAAGCCTTCTTCAGCGATCAATGCAAAGAAATAGAGGAAAACAACAGAATGGGAAAGACTAGGGATCTCTTCAAGAAAATCAGAGATACCAAAGGAACATTTCATGCAAAGATGGGCTCGATAAAGGACAGAAATGGTATGGACCTAACAGAAGCAGAAGATATTAAGAAGAGATGGCAAGAATACACAGAAGAACTGTACAAAAAAGTTCTTCACGACCCAGATAATCACGATGGTGTGATCACTCACCTAGAGCCAGACATCCTGGAATGTGAAGTCAAGTGGGCCTTAGAAAGCATCACTACGAACAAAGCTAGTGGAGGTGATGGAATTCCAGTTGAGCTAATCCAAATGCTGAAAGACGATGCTGTGAAAGTGCTGCACTCAATATGCCAGCAAATTTGGAGAACTCAGCAGTGGCCACAGGACTGGAAAAGGTCAGTTTTCATTCCAATCCCAAAGAAAGGCAATGCCAAAGAATGCTCAAACTACCGCACAATTGCACTCATCTCACATGCTAGTCAAGTAATGCTCAAAATTCTCCAAGCCAGGCTTCAGCAATATGTGAACCATGAACTTCCTGATGTTCAAGCTGGTTTTAGAAAAGGCAGAGGAACCAGAGATCAAATTGCCAACATCCGCTGGATCATGGAAAAAGCAAGAGAGTTCCAGAAAAACATCTATTTCTGCTTTATTGACTATGCCAAAGCCTTTGACCGTGTGGATCACAATAAACTGTGGAATACCAGACCACCTGATCTGCCTCTTGAGAAATTTGTATGCAGGTCAGGAAGCAACAGTTAGAACTGGTCATGGAACAATAGACTGGTTCCAAATAGGAAAAGGAGTTCATCAAGGCTGTATATTGTCACCCTGCTTATTTAACTTATATGCAGAATACATCATGAGAAATGCTGGACTGGAAGAAACACAAGCTGGAATCAAGATTGCCAGGAGAAATATCAATAACCTCAGATATGCAGATGACACCACCCTTATGGCAGAAAGTGAAGAGGAACTCGAAAGCCTCTTGATGAAAGTGAAAGTGGAGAGTGAAAAAGTTGGCTTAAAGCTCAACATTCAGAAAACAAAGATCATGGCATCTGGTCCCATCACTTCATGGGAAATAGATGGGGAAACAGTGGAAACAGTGTCAGACTTTATTTTTCTGGGCTCCAAAATCACTGCAGATGGTGATTGCAGCCATGAAATTAAAAGACGCTTACTCCTTGGAAGGAAAGTTATGACCAACATAGATAGCATATTCAAGAGCAGAGACATTACTTTGCCAACAAAGGTCCGTCTAGTCAAGGCTATGGTTTTTCCTGTGGTCATGTATGGATGTGAGAGTTGGACTGTGAAGAAGGCTGAGCGCCGAAGAATTGATCCTTTTGAACTGTGGTGTTGGAGAAGACTCTTGAGAGTCCCTTGGACTGCAAGGAGATCCAACCAGTCCATTCTGAAGGAGATCAGCCCTGGGATTTCTTTGGAAGGACTGATGCTGAAGCTGAAACTCCAGTACTTTGGCCACCTCATGTGAAGAGTTGACTCATTGTAAAAGACTCTGATGCTGGGAGGGATTGGGGGCAAGAGGAGAAGGGGACGACAGAGGATGAGATGGCTGGATGGCATCACTGGCTTGATCGACGTGAGTCTGAGTGAAGTGAAGTGAAGTCCGGGAGTTGGTGATGGACAGGGAGGCCTGGCGTGCTGCAATTCATGGGGTCACAAAGAGTCAGACTCGACTGATCGACTGATCTGATCTGATTGACGTTATGGACCTATTACAAAATAGAATGCAGAACTCTGAACTGACTTTAAGGAAAACAGAAGGCTTCAAAGATAAACCCTAGAATACAGATCCACTGAGAAGGCGTATTCTGCCCTTTGTTCATTGTTGTAGTCCCTGAACTGAGAAGAGGGCCTGGCACATGGCAGACACTTGCTGACCACAGCACAGGATTACAGCCCAGGGTCCTGCCTGGACCTCTCACCCTGGACACATGCCATCCCTTCTGCCTTTAGGGGAAATGTCTGAGAATCAGTGATTTGTGTGTTATCTCACTTCATTCTCCCAGCCACCCCCATGGTCTTGTGTGATGAATACCTCCCTGCATGGGTTCATTGACAACCTGAATTCTTGCCATATTTGAGGATGTCCCTTTCCTGTGAGTCGTGGTGAGCAACTAGGCCTCACCCTAATAAGAAACTTAATGGCCAGGTAAGTATTTGATCAGCTGCACAAGAGGGGCCTGCACACACACCTAAGGAGCAGCTGAAACACACCAGGTCAAGTCTGATTTCCTTCTGATCTGCAGTAGCATCCAGTGTGTGCTTCCAATGGCCACGAGTGCCTGGACCAGCTGCCCTGGCTGTGCCCTGGCTGCTCAGCTCCCCCCATCCTGAACTAAGTCTGTTCCCAGGCTGGCCCCTCCCTAGTAGCTCTCCAAGCTACCCTGCTCCTTCTAGTACAGTGGTTCTCTGCTTGAAGTTTAGTGAAGTGAAAGTCGCTCAGTCATGTCTACTCTTTGTGACCCCATGGACTGTATAGCCTGTCAGGCTCCTGTGTTCATGGAATTCTCCAGCAAAAATACTGGAGTGGGTAGTCGTTCCCTTCTCCAGGGGATATTCCCAGCCCAGGGATTGAACCAGGTCTCCCACGTTGCTGGCAGATTCTTTACCATCTGGGCCCCCAAGGAAGCCTAAGAATACAGTAGTGGATAGCCTATCCCTTCTCCACGGGATCTTCCTGACCCAGGAATTGAACTGGAGTCTCCTGCATTGCTGGCGGATTCTTTACCAGCTGAGCTTTGCCAGAAATGTTCTCTGCGGGGTGTAATCCAAAGCCTTTATGACTAAAAGCAGGAGATACGATCTCCATTTTCTGGACGAGCAAACTGAGGCTTGGAGTAGCATTGACTGGGCACAGGACTACTGTGTGCCAGGCTGATCTCTGGTCTCAGTTCAGGGTTGGGGAGCACGTGGACATTAGGGGAAAGGCCCTGTGATGACCAAGAGGAACTGGAAGAAATTCTCAGTGGCTGGAGGAAGGTGAGGAGGCTGGAGAGGTAGAAAGGGGTCTGAGCTTGCAGGGCTTTGGAGATGACATTTTGCAGTTTGTTTTTTGTCCTCAGGTTACAAAGAAGTTGTCAAAGGTGTCTCAGTTTGAGTTCAGCCCAAGGAGACATTGAGGGAAAGAATGGAATTGGAGAAACCAGCTAGAAGCTAATGGCAGGACTGCAGGTGAGAGGACGGATAGCCTTTCACTGGCACCCTTCTGGGAGCGGCCCTTCACTTCTTTGTCTCTGACCCTCACACCAGCCCTGGGAGGGTTATTATAATCTCCAGTCTACAGATCAGGAACTAGGACCTCAGTGGGGCTAGAACTCAGGACCTCCCAGCCCCGCAACCACTGAATGGGGCCAGGCCCCCAGCCTCTGCCCACCAGGTCTTGCCCTCAGCACCTGAAAACAGAGGCCAGCGGTTTTACCAGGAGACACAGCACATCCCCTGAACTTAGGGTGCTGGGCCAGGCTAGAGTTTGCCTTTCCCTCCATGTTTCAGCAAAGCTACTCAAACCCTCTCATCCCCCAGAAGGAAAAGCACATGCTCTTTCCATGAAGAGGAGAAACTGTGCCCTGAGTGAGTAAGCTTCTTGGCCATGGTGCCCATGGCAGACTGGGCAGGAAGCGGGCAGCGTTCTTACCACTGCTGGAACCAGACCGCCTGGATTCTCACCTTCAGAGACAGCGGGCCTTCGGATAGGGCAGGGCGCAGGGGAGCAGGGCAGGGTGTGAGCATGAACATAGGAAGCAGGTAAAAATGGAGAATCCTGTCCCTGAATAGAAAGTCTTTCCTCCATTGGGCGGGTCCCTGGTGGCTCAGACGGTAAAGCATCTGTCTATCAATGCTGGAGACCTGGGTTTGATCCCTGGGTTGGGAAGATTCCCTGGTGAAGGAAATGGCAATCCACTCCAGTACTCTTGCCTAGAGAATCCCATGGACGGAGGAGCCTGGTGCAGGCTACTGTCCATGGGGTCGCACAGAGTCAGACACGACTGAGCGATTTCACTTCACTTAAGAGGGTGGAGAAGGTGAGAGGGAAGGCTGCTGCTGCTGCTGCTAAGTTGCTTCAGTGGTGTCCGACTCTGTGCGACCCCATAGACGGCAGCCCACTAGGCTCCTCTGTCCCTGGGATTCTCCAGGCAAGAATACTGGAGTGGGTTGCCATTTTTCTCCAATGCATGAAAGTGAAAAGTGAAAGTGAAGTCACTCAGTTGTGCCTGACTCTTAGCGACCAGGCAAGAGTACTGGAGTGGGGTGCCATTGTCTTCTCCGGAGAGGGAAGGCTACCAGGTGTGAAAAGAGCAGGCAGCCCTTCCAATCCCCTTACTCTACCAGCAAACAGGTCTGAGTCAGAGGTGACCCAGTTGAGCTTTGCGAGGCAGGACCACTGTCAATGGTCCTTTCCAGACATCCCAGATTTCCCTTGATGCCTCCAGGGTTAGGTGGCAGGAAGGGATCCCATCCCTGTGTCGTAGTTCATTCTGTCAGAGAACTTACAGGTGTTTCAAGAGCCAAAGTCAGCCCTGTGCACTGGTTCCCCTGGCTCAGCTGAGACCTGATTTTCCTCCCATCTTTTCCTCATTTGCTGAGAATCCCCTGAGAATGGGTTAGGGGGGCGTGGGCAGAGAATGGGAAAAGAGAAGCACCCACTCAGCTCCAAGCACTTTCCTCTGCTGCTGCTGCTGCTAAGTCGCTTCAGTTGTGTCCGACTCTGTGTGACCCCATAGACAGCAGCCCACCAGGCTCCCCTGTCCCTGGGATTCTCCAGGCAAGAACACTGGAGTGGGTTGCCATTTCCTTCTCCAATGCATGAAAGTGAAAAGTGAAAGTGAAGTCGCTCAGTCGTGTCCGACCCTCAGCGACCCCATGGACTGCAGCCTTCCAGGCTCCTCCGTCCATGGGATTCTCCAGGCAGAAAGTACTGAAGTGGGGTGCCACTGCCTTCTCCAAGCACCCTCCTCTAGAGGCAACAAATCTCAGCGACACCAGAGCTCCTGAGACTTCAAAGGGACCTAGAAATACAGATATTCTTTGAAATTAAAACACTGTGCAGTTAAACACGTAAGGAAAACATATCATCAATTCTACAACCGTCTGACACACACAGAAAATACTGTGAAGGGAAACCAAACATAGGTACCGGCCACCTTGAGTACAAACAAGATAGCAGTCACTGATTCGAAGCAAATCAAGCTTGCCTGTGCTGATGTCCAGAGTTGGGCCAGGGCCTTCTGGGTCCTCTGTGAGGGAGATGGGGAAGGGCACAGGTAGCTGGTAGGGATTGAATGTGCCATGTGACAGGCCTTCTGATGAGCCCTTCACATGCTTTTATTCATTTAACTGATACAAAGTAGGGATTAAGCCCATTGCACAGATGGGGAAACTGAGGTTCTGATGAGCAACTTGCCCAAAATCATCCAGCTCTGAAATGTCTGCCAAAAGTTCAGAGCCTTCTGGTAACTGAGTGTCCATCTCCCCTCCACCTTCTCTGTCCTTCTGGCACCTTTTCCTTTCTTCCTCTGTCGCGGCCATGACCCTCCCAGCTCACCGTCTTCCAGTCCACATGCCTGGCATTGGGCAGGCAGGGCTCAGCCACATCCAGGCTGTGCTCTGATGGGGGCACCATGTCCAGGCTCACAGACTAGAGTGGAGGAGGGGCTGCTGGGAGACTCAGGCAAAGCTCTTCTTTCCAGGTGGGGGAACAGAGGCCCAGAGAGGTCACAGGCCTTACCCAGGGTCACACAGCTGGAACCCCCATGCCTCTCCTGCTCAAGTCATCCCTTGTGCCATCAAATGGACCCAAAGTTCTCATTTAACCTTAGGTGTAATCAAGGGTGACTTTGGGGATGTTGGTGGGGGAGCAACTGAGGTACAGACAGCATGATACCCCAATTCCCTCACCCCGGTGCTCTGCCCCGACCCTGGCAGTGCCCACTGGGAGGCCAGCAGGCTCCAGGACTCCATTGACAATTGGGGCTCAAGGATCTCTGTGACTCCAGGGAGGTTCTCAGGTTTGCTCTGTGTTTCTTTTTCCAGACTTACCTTGTCCCAGGGTTTATTATCAGTAAAGGTGACAAGACCCCTGATGGCAGGAAGCTGGCTGGGGCTCAGGGTGCTGGCCCTTCAGCCCTGGGGGCCTCTCAGCAAATAGTCCCTTGGAAACAGCTGTCCCTGAGGAGGGGGCGGGCTGAGAGGGGCCTCATTCCCCCCACACTGGACCCTGGAGGAGTCCCTGTGTGAGCAAGACTGCAGCCCTGGCTGGCGGGACTGTCTTAGGCAGGTGACCTGGGCAATTCCATGGTCTCCAGGGTCCCTGCCACTCTGGCCACATGTCCCTGTCACAGCCCTGAAACCCCTTCAGGCCCCTGTTCTCCTGTCTCAGTTCCAGTCCAGGCTTCCATGGAGCCTCCCATGGAGGAGGCTCCATGGGAAGGTTGGCTCCATGTGTGCATCCCTTCTGGGTCAGAAGACACCTACTGGGCTGCCTCAGGGGCCCTGGGACCCTGGGATCCCCCCAGTCATCTCCACTCTGCTCCCTCACCCCAATCCCGGGTGCATCCTCAGGGTTGTCCCCTCTCAGGAGTCCTGCAGGGGCCTCCTCTTTCAGCTCCTGCCCTTAAAAGGGGGTGATCATCCATCTATCCCCACCCCCTCCCTGGGATGCCCTGGAAGTCTCCCCATCAGCACCAGACACAGCATCCTTGTTCATTTCCAATCCCTTCTTCCCAGCTTGGAAGCTGCTAACCAGTCTCCCAGGTCAGGAAAATCCTCACTCAGGTAGGACTACTCCTAGATCTTTCCAGACTCCCACCTAGATGGCAGCTTTGGAGCTTAAGAGCCAAATAGTATGTTAATTTATTCTGTGGTTCCTCAATGATGCTCCGCCTTGGAGTCATGCTGAGTCAAGGTCTCCCTCCCCAGTGGAGAAGGATCACATGTTAAAGCAGAATTTGGGGAGGAGATTGAACAACAGCTCCCACTGGCCATGTCATCTCATCCCCACGGCCTTGCTCTTACCCCAGGGCTCCTCCCTGTTCACCCCTGAAGCTGCCCTCCTCCGGGTGGGGCTGTGTCCCCTCAGACGGCAGCTCCTTCTAGTGATGGCTGTGGGGAGGGCAGGCTGGGACATGTGTATCTTCAGGTTGCTGTAGTAGAAGCCCATGGCCCTGAAGGGATGTCCTGGGTCCCAGAGACCTGAGACTTGGTCCTGGGCTCCCACCCTCAGGCCCTGCTGACATGTGGGCTGTAGAGCAAAGTGCTCAAACCCACAATGTTGGCATTTTCATGTGGGGTCCCACTTCCTAGTCATGCCACCTTATGTAAGGCACTTGATTGCTCCAGCCTTAGTGTTCTCATCTGTAAAATGAGGTTAGTAGTACAATCCACAGTCCCTTTTCTAAAATACTTAAGAGTCAGGATAAAGATAAGGCCTAGAATTGAGAATTTTTCAGCCCCAGACAAGCAACCTGGTACACATCTACTCTATATGATGTAACACCAAAAGCTGTTTGTAATCAAATACATTAATATTTATGCAACTTCACTTTTGAACTTTCACACTAAGTGAAATAAAGACGACTAATTATCTCATGTCTTTTTAGGTCAAATTCTGTTACCAAATGAATTTTTTTTATGCTTTCCAATTTTCAGAGCCTTAAAAGTTTGGGATGTCAGATAAGGGCCATCCTACTCTGTGTTCCTGTAGATAATGACCCAGTGCAAAGGGCAAAAATATGTTCATGGTTTGAGGCCAGACCCAACCTAGCTATGAGATAAGACAAGTCTCCTGACAAGGCCAAGGCTGATGGGTGGGGAGAACCCTTCTGGAGGGGCTGTGCTGTTACCCGAGTGTCTGAGCCATTGGTTCCAACTCCACAGATCCTGAGCCTCAGCCGTCACAGGCCCTGAGCCTTTTCCAGATGTCTGACTTAATCTGCCTCTGAAGCTGGATCTTTCTCCAGTGACCACTCTCATACTAGCGAAGGTGACCTGCATGAACATCGCAACCTCCACGTAATCGTCCCGAGGCCTGGACTTCTGGGCCATCATGGGCTACTTCCTCCGAACACTGCAGCTGGTCTCCACCTGCGTGGCCATCTCACTAGTGGGCAGCCTGGACAGCTGGACGGTGCCCACAAGTACCTGGTCCTTTGTTATCTTGTGCTTCTGCTTCGTGGTGACCTTCATCATTCTCATAATTGAATCACTGGCGCTTCATTACTGCTTCCCCTTCTCCTGGGGGGACTTTCTCCTCTGCCATGCCTGCTACCTCGCCCTCTTCTGCCTCTTGGTCTCCATCATTTACCCCACCACCTATGTCCAGTTTTTGTTTTACACCCCCTCCTGGGACCATGCCATCGCTGCTACTGCGTTCTGCTTCATTTCTACTGTGTCTTATGCCACCGAAGCAATCTGGATCTTGGGCTGGCCCCGGACAGGTGATTTCACTGGCTATATAGGCAGCTTGTCATTCCTCCTCAAGATGCTAGAGACACTGGTGGCCTGTGTCATCTTACCCTTCATCAGCAATCCCTACCTGTACATGGACCATCCATTGCTGGTGTCATGCGTGGCCGTGTACTCCATCTGCTTCATCCTGGGGATCGTGACCATCCTGTTGAACCTGGCTAACTGTGAGAACCGGTGGCCCATCTCCTCCTCCATGTTCCATCTGGTGTTAAGCCTGCTGTCTGTCCTTCTCTACATTGGTGCTCTGGTCCTCTGGCCGCTCTACCAATTTGATGAAAAGTTTGGCGGGCAGCCCGAGAGGTCCAGGGATGTGAGCTGTCAACATAGACTTACCAACTATGTATGCGTCTGGGACCAGCGACTGGCCGTGGCCATCCTGACAGCCATCAACCTGCTGATTTACATGGCCGACCTGGTGTACTGGGCCCACCATGTTTCTGTAGGGACTGAGGACCAGCCCGGGGACTCCTGACCACCTCTGCTCACAGGAGGTATCTTTGCCAAGCTCTGACATCCTCTTCCTGGCTCCCTCTCTCCCTCCTCACATCCTCCCTCATTCATCTTGCTCTCCTTTCTATTTCCTTCCCTTCTGCTCTGTTTTGTCTCCTTCCTGTTTTGTGTGGTTGCCCACACCTTGTTTTGTCTCTTTCTCATTTTTTCTGTATTTTCTACTCTTTGGCCCTTTTCTAGTCATCATTGGTTTTCCCATCTCCTGTGTCCTGACCACCTCTCCCCATTTTCCTTCTTCTGATCCATCAGGACCTGAGACTCCTTCCTTCTGGGTCCACCGCCCCCTCCCGCCTCCTGAGGTGCTGACGCCACAGCACACAGCCCTCTGTGCAGCTGTTCACATCCTGGGCCTCATTGCCAAAGCGTGTCTGGCCCCCTTTGGTGGTGCCTTAGTTAGTGTGTGGGGTGGTTTTGAGATGTGGTTGGTAGCTAAGGATCAGGCCTCACTTCCTCCTCGTGGAGGTGGTGGTATACTGCACCTCTCCTTTAAGTTAAAAAAAAAAAAATCTCTGGAGATCAATAATTTCCCTTGGATGGGAGTGCTAATGCAGAGACTTGGATCCCTAGGCCCCCCTTGGTGTTCCATCCCATCTGAGATTGGCTCCAGAATTTTTTCTGGCTTACTAAAACCCATTGCTTACAGACCATGTGGACAAAAAATATTGTGAGTCATTTCTTAAACGATGAATGCTGCTGGCCATCAAGCCTTCAGCCACTGCGGCAGCCCCTCAGTGGGGGCAGCCCGAGGGGAATTCATGATGCAGAAAAGGCACTGGCTTTAGATCATTACGATGAATAAGAAAGGAATGATTCAAACTCCTGCACCTTCTGGCCCTGAGAAAAAGACTAAACTCATTACCTTGAGATTTCTGTTTTTGTGCTTAGTGATAATCCTTTGATATTTGACTACATGTTTTTTATTTTTTTCCCCCAGCAAAAACTCCCATGTATCGTGGCCCCTCCTCACCTCTTTGGAACAGTTCCACAGAGCTATCTGTGATGTGCCTCCCAAGCTATAGTCTTTAGTAAGGTCTCCAAACAGAATGTAACTTACAACTTAGATTGTGAGTTTTTTTTTTTTTTTCCTTCAGTCATATGTTTTTGGTGACTCATGAAGGAACCTAGAGCAGATTTCTCCTGAATTCTATGAAGGACTGGAGGTTGGGTACCTCTTGTGCCCATCTGCCTCCTAAGAGAGTCCAGATGAATATGGGGGAGGTTATCGCATCTCCTATTATTGGGCGATGATGCAAAGTTTGATTTGGCGCTATTAAACTCTTTCCTGGAAGGGTAGGTTTTCCTCGACACTCAGTTTCAAGAAACAGCATCTGGGTTATTCTAAGGTGAAATACACTAGGAAGATTTTGCTCAGTGGAAACACACTGAGTGATATGAAATGAAATCCATATTTTAATGGCAAGAGGAGAAAAGTTTAAACAAAAAATTATTCTTTCCCTGTTTGGGTCTCCTCCCTCCCATTATTGCAAATTGAGAATCTGCATTAATCACACCTTCTAAGTAGATTGACAGCCATGTGGCTCAGATGGTAAAGAATCTGCCTGCAATGTGGGAGATCTGGATTTGATCCTTGGATCGTGAAGATCCCCTGGAGAAGAGCATGGCAACCGACTCCAGTATTCTTGACTGGAGAATTCCATGAACAGAGGAGCCTGGCAGGCTACAGTCCATGGGGTTGCAAAGAGTTGTACAGGACTCAGTGACTAACACTTTCACTTTCTTAAAGAGATAAAATTCCTTCTTTACCATATCAAGGATCACAACTTTTGGGGAGATAAACTTCCTTCCTCTTCTCCTAAGGAGTCACAATGACCTGTACTCACCGCACACTTTATTGAGTTGATCTGAATTGTGTAAAGTGTCAGTAATATCTCACTTGACAAATAACCCTTTGTCATAAAAGCTTATATAACTGTGCTTTGACCTCATGGGTGGAACAATCTCAGAGTGTTGTGAAATACTGTCTCCTAGGTTATAATCCCCAGACTGGCTCAAATAAAAAAGTTTCCACTTGTTTCTTAGACTGTTGATTAATTTTTTCATCATAGTGGTTTATTCTCAGTTGAAAGACATGGAAAATTGCCTACAGAATTATATTTACAAGTTCTTGCTTAATTGAAATTTAAAGGAAATATTGCACCCAAATGGCCAAATTTTATTTACTGGAAACTGCAAAACTAATTAGCTTTGCATGCGCAGCTAGAAAACCAGCTTGATGAACTCTCTCTTTAGAATTCTGATCTTAAAGGAACAAAAGTCATTTAGAGGCACCTTGCATTTTTCTTCCTGTGTTTTTGATTTATAAATATAACAGACCTTCTAAGGTTTTTCCTCCCTGTGTTTTAAGAGTCTCTACCATCAGAAGGAACATGTATGGCAGCCAGTTGAATAGATTAGAATTTTAAGGAGTTTTTTTGATCTGGCTATGCAACTTCCCTAGCTCATAACTGGCCTTTGTCACCTTAACCTTCGTTGAGTCTGCCTATACAACGAAGGCCCTTTACTTCCTCAGACTATTTTGGGGTGGAAGCTTTCTAGATCTTGCGAAGGCTATATCCTTTACACCTTCTTGTGGGGCACCTCAAGCAGCGGCCAGATGATGAACCCTTTAAATTGAGAAAACTTGTAAATTGGTATATTTTCAGAGAGTGTCAGTATAAACAGTTCTTCTCTTGGTATCTGAGGAAAGATAAACAAATTAGAAGGTTGATTAAAATATTTTAGGCTCATCTAAGAACTCCTTTACTTTAAAACAAACAAGGAAAAAGTACAGTTTGGAAAGCTTTATTTGTGGTCCTGGCTTCCCTTCAATGGGTGTTACAAATGTTAATACACTAGATGAACTATTAATTAGATTGATTAACAAGGGAATAAGAAGAAGCTGAGGCAAAATCTAGACATTTCCCAACAAGTTGGAAATTTAAAGGGACTAAACTTAAAAAGATAAGATCTTCATTGTTGTTTAGTAGCTAAGTCTTGTCCAAATCTTTTGCAACCCCATGGACTGTAGCCCAACAGGGTCCTCTGCCCATGGAATTTTCCAGGCAAGAGTACTGGAGTGGGTTGCCATTTCCTTCTTCTGGGGATCTTCCCAACCCAGGGACTGAACCAGCGTCTCCTGTATCTCCTGCATTAGCAGGTGTATTCTTTACCACTGAGCCACCAGGGAAGCCCAAAGAAATCTTTAGATGGCTATTAAGAAATGGGATAAAGAAAACTGATGTCAGTGGGATTAAACAAAAGATTTGATGCAACATGATCTAAGACTAGATGGACCAAATAGAGACCCTGTTTGTTCCCAATGTTAAAAAGCCCCAAACAAATCTGCTCTTTTTACCCCATTTTAAAAATAGATATAGAATTAATGCTTTTGAACTGTGGTGTTGGAGAAGACTCTTGAGAGTCCCTGGGACTGCAAGGAGATCCAACCAGTCCATCCTAAAGGAGATCAGTCCTGGGTGTTCATTGGAGGGACTGATGTTGAAGCTGAAACTCCAGTACTTTGGCCACCTGATGCGGAGAGCTGACTCATTTGAAAAGACCCTGATGCTGGGAAAGATTGAGGGCCAGAAGAGAAGGGGACGACAAAGGGTGATACGGTTGGATGGCATCACCAACTCAATGGACATGGGTTTGGGTAGACTCTGGGAGTTGGTGATGAACAGGGAGGCCTGGCATGCTGTGGTCCATGGGTTTGCAAAGAGTTGGACATGACTGAATGACTGAACTGAACTCAACTGAAAAATAGATAAATAAATATGCTTATTTTAAAGCTGGAAGAAAATTGCACTTGAGATACTTGACCAGGAAACGC
Source organism: Bubalus kerabau (assembly GCF_029407905.1). Lineage (NCBI taxonomy): Eukaryota > Metazoa > Chordata > Mammalia > Artiodactyla > Bovidae > Bubalus > Bubalus kerabau. Next base: position 20,764,375 of record NC_073642.1, read on the forward strand.
TTAGGACAACAGACAACAGGGCAACTAATCAAGTTAAAAGATTAACAAAAGGACCTTTCTTGAACTCTTCCAGTTGGTGATGGCTTATTAATTCCGTGTTCCTCATTAGGACTTCCTGTCGTAAAACAACTCATGCAAATGGTTACTCTGATGTCTGGCCAGGATGGGCGGTTTCAGTCAGTGTGCTTCCCCTAACACATCGCTGGGTTAGGAAGCTCCCCCGGAGGAGGAACTGGCAACCTACTCCAGTATTCTTGCAGAGATATTCCCATGGACAGAGAAGCCTGGTGAGCTATAGTCCATGGGGTTTCCATGGGACTAACACAACTGAGAGACTGAACATGCATGCATGAAAGCTATGGGTTAGCATAAATTTATGAAGAGGCTTGGGTTATATATGCATATTCATGAAGGGGCTTGAGCAGGAGAGAGTTCAGTATAGAATTGGAGCAGGGGTTGTCAGAGTCCAAGCTTTAGTTCATTGAAGTTAGGAGGGTCAGAGAAGGCCAAGATCATTATTCCTTGGGTCCACGTATTAAAAAGCAGAGACACCATTTTGCTGACAAAGATCCATATAGTCAAAGCTATGGCTTTTTCCAGTAGTCATGTACAGATGTGCGAGTTGGACCATAAAGAAGGCTGAGCACAGAAGAATTGATGCTTTCAAATTATGGTGCTAGAGAAGACTCTTGAGAGTCCCTTGGGCAGCAAGGAGATCAAATCAGTCAATCCTAAAGGAAATCAGTCCTGAATATTCACTGGAAAGACTGATACTGAAGCTGAAACTCCAATACTTTGGCCACCTGATGTGAAGAGCCAACTCATTGGAAAAGACCCTGATGATGGGAAAGATCGAGGGCAGGAGGAGAATGGGGGTGACAGAGAATGAGATAGTTGGATGGCATCACCACCTCAATGAACATGACTTTGAGCAAACTCCAGGAGATAGTGAAGGACAGGGAGGCCTGACTGCAGTTCCTAGGGCCACCAAGAGTCAGACATGACTTAGCAACTGAAAAATCACCAGTTGATTTAATGCTTGAGCACTGGGGGTGAGAAAAGGGTTGAATTCTACAAAACAGCTCAAAAATTCTTCAGGCTAATATTTACCATTGAAACGAAAGAAAAGTCTTTATAACTAATTCTTTCTTTGCTATTGTTACTTCTTTTTCATGAGTTACTTGTCTTGAGTCGCTTGTTCCTGCATTCTTTTGTCCCTATAAGATAATTAATTCCTTTTCAAGGGCAAGTATTGTGGCCATACTTGCCATAATACCTGTCTGAGGGACAGATGTATATACTCTGTCTTGTTATACCAGGCAGGGGAAGCATTGCCCAGTGAGACATAATTATATCTTGGGAATAATTAGATTCTCACAATATAATTAGGCAAAGGACATATAACCATCTTATATAATGGCCATTTAAATATACCAATTTATGTAAACTTTCATCTCAGTGTTGTTGATTTTCATACCTTTAACTTTAGTTTCCTTTAAGAGCCCATTAATAAGCCTTGGTCTTAAAGAAGTCCTAGAAGCTTCCCTTTTTATCCCTGGACATTTTTCCCATTTGAAGTCCCCAGTGAGGGGTTGAACCAAAGGACACAAGAACCCTCTGACCCTCCTAACTTCAATGAACTAAAGCTTGGACTCTGACAACCCCTGCTCCAATTCTATACTGAACTCTCTCCTGCTCAAGCCCCTTCATGAATATGCATATATAACCCAAGCCTCTTCATAAATTTATGCTAACCCATAGCTTTCATGCATGCATGTTCAGTCTCTCAGTTGTGTTAGTCCCATGGAAACCCCATGGACTATAGCTCACCAGGCTTCTCTGTCCATGGGAATATCTCTGCAAGAATACTGGAGTAGGTTGCCAGTTCCTCCTCCGGGGGAGCTTCCTAACCCAGCGATGTGTTAGGGGAAGCACACTGACTGAAACCGCCCATCCTGGCCAGACATCAGAGTAACCATTTGCATGAGTTGTTTTACGACAGGAGGTCCTAATGAGGAACACGGAATTAATAAGCCATCACCAACTGGAAGAGTTCAAGAAAGGTCAAAAAGTGACACCACGTGTCCAAAACCAACCACCTCCCAGAATCCTTCTCGCTGGCATCCATCTTGGCTGAACAAGATGGAACCACTAGGAAGGACCCTGAGTCAGAATGATTGGCTAAAGACAACTCAGAAACTAATCCCATTACCATAAAACCTGAGACCATGAACCATGTGGCAGAGCAGTTCTCCTGGGTTCCCTTACCCTACTGCTCTCTGCTTGGGCACACCTTCCCAATAAAATTTCTTGCTTTGTCAGCACATGTGTCTCCTCGGACAATTCAATTTCAAGGGTTAGACAAGAGCCCAATTTTGGGCCCTGGAAGGGGTCCCCCTTCCTGGAGCAAATGGAGACTAACATCCTGACCACTTGGGGAACTCAGGGACCAGCTTGCCCACCAATGGGCCAGACTCAGCAGCCACAACTAAAACCCTTTTGTCCCTGGTCTCCTCCTGATGTGGACAAATGGCCAAAGTGTCCCGACCAGATAAGAAACAAAAGACTTTATGGACCTCTCTCCCCTTCCTTCTCTCTTTCCTCTCCTTAACCCTTCCTATTCTACCTTTTTTTTCTAGTCCCACCTTCCTGGATGCAGGAATCTGGTCAAAGTGCCTGAGCCTGAGCTGAGAATTGGAGACCAATCACCTTCTCCTGGCATAGAACTTGAATTCTGCTTCTGTTCTGAATTCTGGTTCTGTTCTGTTCTGGTCTGATTTTTTGTTGGGCCAAGTTCCCTAGAGGCCCAAGGTAAAGTCCCATAACACCTGGGTATCTGCAGGTAGCAGGAGAAATTTGTAAGACCATCTTTTTTGCTCTCCTCTCCCACCTCTTCTTCCCTCTTCTTTCAACCTGGCTTATTTTCATTTACTCTGTTAGTACTTGGATCTGAAGTTCTGTGTCTCTATAGGAGGTTTCCTGAGAGACTGAAATCTTGTATTTAAGGGAGCATCTGATTAGGACTGCCAGGTCTATGTGTGTGTTTTATATTCTGTGTTCTGTATTGTGATTTGTGATGGCCATTTTGCTTTGTGTCGCCACCATTTGGTTTAGACCTGGCACCATTTTGCTAGAACTTGATTTTCTTTCCCTGTGCCTTGAGACCTGGGCCCTCAGTAAACACTTATTTAGGTCATCTTTAACTCTTGAAACTGAGGAAAAATGGGAAGAAGTCTTCAAAAATTTTATTTGTTCTAACATTTATTTATAAGCTAATGAATTTTATATTGTAGGATGGCAGAGTAGAAGAATGTATGCTCAACTTCTCCTGTAAGAACTCCAAAATTGCAACTTGCTGCTGAACAACCATCTACAGGAGAATGTTGGATCCCACAAAAAAAAGATACCCCACATCCAAGGGCAAAGAAGAAGCCTGAACAAGATGGTAGGAGGGGCAAGATTGCCTTTAGAATCAAACCCCATACCCACCAGAGACACTCGGAGGGCTCAAACAAAACCTTGTGTACACCAGGACCCAGAGACCCCACAAGAGTCTGAGCCAGGCCTGCCTTTGAGTGTTTGAATGTCTCCTGTGGAGGCATGGATCAGCAGTGGCTACATGTGGACAGGGGCTCTGCCTTCATCAGACCTGGGAAGCACTATGTGTGGCATAAATCCTCTTGGAGGAGGCCATAATTAGCTCCACCATAGAGCCACTGAGCAGACGACCCAAAAACTGGAGAACAATTATATCAAAGAAGTTCTTGCACTGTCACAAAAGTTCTGGGGCTCACAACAGATTCCCCAACCTAACTTGACTTTGGAGGCCAATGGGATTTGATTACGGAACTTCCACAGGACTAGGGAAACAGACTCTTGAAGGGCACAAACAAAACCTTGTATGCACCAGGACCCAGGAGGAAGAAGCACTGACCCCACAAGAGACTGAGCCAGACTTGCCTATTAGTGTCCTGGAGTCTCCTGTGGAGTCGTGGGTTGACAATGGCTTGCTGTGGGGTCAGGAGCACTGAATACCCCAGTCCTGGGAGCCGTGGGGTGTGCTGGCATAAGTCTTTTTGCAGGAGGTCGCCATTACCACCATTCAGTTCATTTTAGTCTCTCAGTTGTGTCCGACTCTTTGTGACCCCATGGACTGCAGCACTCCAGGCCTCCCTGTCCATCACCAACTGCCAGAGTTTACTCAAACTCATGTCCATTGAGTTTGTGATGACATCCAAACATCTCATCCTCTGTCATCCCCTTCTCCTCCAGCCTTCAATCTTTCCCAGCATCAAGGTCTTTTCAAATGAGTCAGCTCTTCGCATCAGGTGGCCAAAGTATTGGAGTTTCAGCTTCCAGGATCAGTCCTTCCAATGAATATTCAGGACTGATTTCCTTTAGGATGGACTGGTTGGATTTCCCTGCAGTTCAATGGACTCTCAAGAGTCTTCTCCAACACCACAGTTCAAAAGCATTAATTCTTTAGTGCTCAGCTTTCTTCATAGTCCAACTCTCATATCCATACATGACTACTGGAAAAACCATAGCCTTGACTAGATGGACTTTTGTTGGCAAAGTAATGTCTCTTCTTTGTAATATGCTGTCTAGTTTGGTCATAACTTTTCCTCCAAGGAGTAAGTGTCTTTTTGTTTCATGGCTGCAGTCACCATCTTCAGAGATTTTGGAGCCCCCAAAAATAAAGTCTGCCACTATTTCCACTGTTTCTCCATCTATTTGCCATGAACCGATGGGACTGGATGCTATGATCTTTGTTTTCTGAATGTTGAGCTTTAAGCCAACTTTTTCACTCTCCTCTTTCACTTTCATCAAGAGGCTCTTTAGTTCTTCACTTTCTGCATGCATAAGCGTGGTATCATCTGCATATCTGAGATTATTGATATTTCTCCCAGCAATCTTGATTCTAGATTGACCATAGTTTGCCCTCAGGCCAAACTACAGGGAGGGAACACACAGCCCCACCCATCAGCAGAAAATTGGATTAAAGATTTACTGAGCAGGGCCCTGACCAACAGAGCTAGACCCAGATTCCCCAACAGACAGTTCCTCCCATCAGGAAGCTTTCACAATCCTCTTATTGTTATCCATCAGAGGGCAGACAGAATGAAAACCACAATCACAGAAAACTAACCAAACTAATCACATAGATCACAGCCTTGTCTAACTCAACGAAACTATGAGCCATGCCCTGTAGGGCCACCCAAGATGGACAGGTCCTGGTGGAGAGTTCTGACCAAAAGTGGTTCACTGGAGAAGGGAATGACAAACCACTTCAGTATTCTTGCCTTGAGAACCCTATGAACAGTATGAAAAGGCAAAAAGATATGACATTGAAAGATGAATTCCTCAGCTTGGTAGGTGCCCAATATGCTACTGGAGAAGAGTGGAGAAATAGCTCCAGAAAGAATGAAGAGATGGAGCCAAAGCTAAAGCAGCATCCAGTTGTAGATGTGACTGGTGATGGAAGTAAAGTCCAATTCTGTAAAGAACAATATTGCATAGGAACCTGGAATGTTAGGTCCATGAATCAAGGTAAATTAGAAGTGGTCAAAGAGGAGATGGCAAGAATGAACAGGAACATTTTAGGAAACATTGAACTACAACGGACTGGAATCAGTTCAGTTCAGTTCAGTTCAGTCGCTCAGTCATGTCCGATTCTTTGTGACCCCATGAATTGCAGCATGCCAGGCCTCCCTGTCCATCACCAACTCCCGGAGTTCACTCAGACTCACGTCCATCGAGTCAGTGATGCCATCCAGTCATCTCATCCTCTGTCATCCCCTTCTTCTCCTGCCCCCAATCCCTCCCAGCATCAGAGTCTTCTCCAATGAGTCAACTCTTTGCATGAGGTGACCAAAGTACTGGAGTTTCAGCTTTAGCATCATTCGTTCCAAAGAAACCCCAGGGCCAATCTCCTTCAGAATGGACTGGTTGGATCTCCTTGCAGTCCAAGGGACTCTCAAGAGTCTTCTCCAACACCGCAGTTCAAAAGCATCAATTCTTCGGTGCTCAGCTTTCTTCACAGTCTAACTCTCACATCCATACATGACCACAGGAAAAACCATAGCCTTGACTAGACGGACCTTTGTTGGCAAAGTAATGTCTCTGCTTTTGAATATGCTATCTAGGTTAGTCATAACTTTCCTTCCAAGGAGTAAGTGTCTTTTAATTTCATGGCTGCAGTCACGATCTATAGTGATTTTGGAGCCCCCCAAAATAAAATCAGCCCCTGTTTCCATTGTTTCCCCATCTATTTCCCATGAAGTGATGGGACTGGATGCCATGATCTTCGTTTTCTGAATGTTGAGCTTTAAGCCAACTTTTTCACTCTCCACTTTCACTTTCATCAAGAGGCTTTTTAGTTCCTCTTCACTTTCTGCCATAAGGGTGGTGTAATCTGCATATCTGGGGTTATTGATATTTCTCCCGGCAATCTTGATTCCAGCTTGTGCTTCTTCCAGCCGAGCGTTTCTCATGATGTACTCTGCATATAAGTTAAATAAGCAGGGTGACAATATACAGCCTTGACATACTCCTTTTCCTATTTGGAACCAGTCTGTTGGACTGGAACAGGCGAATTTAATTCAGATGACCATTACATCTACTACTGTGGGAAAGAATCCCTTAGAAGAAATGGAGTAGCCCTCATAGTCAACAAAAGAGTCCAAAATGCAGTACTTGGATGCAATCTCAAAAATGACAGAATGATCTCTGTTCATTTCCAAGGCAAACCATAAAATATCACAGTAATCCAAGTCTATGCCCCAACCACTAATGCCAAAGAAGCTAAAGGGTTCCATGAAAACCTACAAGACCTTCTAGAACTAATACCCAAAAAAGATGTCCTTTTAATCACAGGGGACTGGCATGTAAAAGGAAGTCAAAAGATACCTGGAGTAACAGGCAAATTTGGCCTTGGAGTACAAAATGAAGCAGGGCAAAGGTTAACAGACTTTTACCAAGAGAATGCACCGATCACAACAAAAACACTCTCTTCTAACAACACAAGAGAAGACTCTACACATGGACATCACCATACGGTCAATATCAAAATCAGGTTGATTATTTTCTTTGCAGTCAAAGTTGGAGAAGCTCTATACTGTCAGCAAAAACAAGACCAGGAGTGGACTGTGGCTCGGATAATGAACTCCTTATTGCCAAATTCAGACTTAAATTGAGGAAAGTAGGTAGAACCATTAGATCATTCAGGTATGACTTAAATCAATTCTCTTATGACTATACAGTGAACGTGAAAAATAGATTCAAGGGATTAGATCTGATAGACAGAGTGCCTGAAGAACTATGGACGGAGGTTTGTAACATTGTACAGGAGGCTGTGATCAAAATTATCCCCAAGAAAAAGAAATGGAAAAAGGCAAAATGGTTGAGGAGGCTTTACAAATAGCTGAGAAAAGAAGAGAAGCAAAAGGCAAAGGAGAAAAGAAAAGATATATTCATCTGAATGCAGAATTCCAAAGAATAGCAGGAGAGATAAGAAAGCCTTCCTCAGTGATCAATGCAAAGAAATAGAGGAAAACAACAGAATGGGAATGACTAGAGATCTCTTCTAGAAAATTAGAGATACCAAGGGAACATTTCATGCAAAGATGGGCTCGATAAAGAACAGAAATGGTATGGACCTAACAGAAGGAGAAGATATTAAGAAGAGGTGGCAAGAATACACAGAAGAACTGTACAAAAAAGATCTTCACGACCCAGATAATCACAAAGGTGTGATCACTCACACTCATCTAAAGCTGGACATCCTGGAATGTGAAGTCAGATGGGCCTTAAGAAGCATCACTACGAACAAAGCTAGTGGAGGTGATGGAATTCCAGTTGAGCTATTTCAAATCCTAAAAGATGATGCTGTGAAAGTGCTGCACTCAAGATGCCAGCAAATTTGGAAAACTCAGCCACAGGACTGGAAAGGGCCAATTTTCATTCCAATCCCAAAGAAAGGTAATGCCAAAGAATGTTCAAACTACTGCACAATTGCACTCATCTCACATGCTAGTAAAGTAATGCTCAAAATTGTCCAAGCCAGGCTTCAGCAATATGTGAACTGTGAACTTCCAGATGTTCAAGCTGGTTTTAGAAAAGGCAGAGGAACCAGAGATCAAATTGCCAACATCCACTGGATCATGGAAAAAGCAAGAGAGTTCCAGAAAAACATCTATTTCTGCTTTATTGACTATGCCAAAGCCTTTGACTGTGTGGATCACAACAAACTGTGGAAAATTCTAAAAGAGATGGAAATATCAGACCACCTCTTGAGAAACCTATATACAGGTCAGGAAGCAACAGTTAGAACTGGATATGGAACAACAGACTGGTTCCAAATAGGAAAAGGAGTTTGTCAAGGTTGTATATTGTCACCCTGTTTATTTAACTTATATGCAGAGTACATCATGAGAAACGTTGGACTGGAGGAAGCACAAGCTGGAATCAAGATTGCTGGGAGAAATATCAATAACTTCAGCTATGCAGAGGACACCACCCTTATGGCAGAAAGTGAAGAGGAACTAAAAAGCCTCTTGATGAAAGTGAAAGTGGAGAGTGAAAAAGTTGGCTTAAAGCTCAACATTAAGAAAACGAAGATCATGGCATCTGGTCCCATCACTTCATGGGAAATAGATGGGGAAACAGTGGAAACAGTGGCTGACTTTATTTTTCTAGGCTCCAAAATCACTGTGGATATGATTGCAGCCATGAAATTAAAAGACACTTACTCCTTGGAAGGAAAGTTATGACCAACCTAGACAGCATATTCAAAAGTAGAGACGTTACTTTGCCAACAAAGGTCCGTCTAGTCAAGGCTATGGTTTTTCCAGTGGTCATGTATGGATGTGAGAGTTGGATTATAAAGAAAGCTCAGTGCCGAAGAATTGATGCTTTTGAACTGTGGTGTTGGAGAAGACTCTTGAGAGTCCCTTGGACTGCAAGGAGATCCAGCCAGTCCATCCTAAAGGAGATCAGTCCTGGGTGTTCATTGGAGGGACTGATGTTGAAGCTGAAACTCCAATACTTTGGCCACCTGATGCGGAGAGCTCATTTGAAAAGACCCTGATGCTGGGAAAGATTAAGGGCCGGAGGAGAGGGGAACAACAGAGGATGATATGATTGGATGGCATCACTGACACAATGGACATGGGTTTGGGTGGGCTCGGGGAGTTGGTGATGGACAGGGAGGCCTGGAGTGCTGTGGTTTATGGGGTCAGAAAGAGTCTGACACGAATGAGGGACTGAACTGAACTAATAATTTATAAACAAATTAAAACAATTATATTTTCTCTCTGACTCCTCCAGAGACTGAAAACTCTTAGGTTTCCAGTTACTTTATCAGATGAGTTAGGAAGGTTATCTCATTAACAGGTACAGAAATCTCAAGGAATTTTTGAGACCTTGAAAAGGGAAGAATTCACTTAGATTTGTTAGGCGAAATCTGTGATAAGCCTTTGGTGTGACTTTCCCAGCCCTGTTTTATTTTAAAAGTTCAGTCTGAGATTAAAGTTTCAGCAAAGCAAAAAGTCTATGATCGATTATGGTTATATAAATTATCAGGCCAAATTTATTGACAGCAAACCTGTTTTGAAAACAAATTAGCCTTAATTTGGTTATATTTGATAAAAATGAGGGTAATTTTAGGGAGAAAAAGATGTTTCAATAAATATCAAATCCCAGTCTGTTAATGGAGGTCTGTATCTAGTCAGACTCACTTTCTGGATAGTTCTTTGCTGTTGTGGGATATTAATGTAACATTGAATTCTTAAAGAACACCCTAAGTTTGTTTCTGAAGCTTATCTCAGTAGTCTACCTTTGGATGAAGATCAGATGCCTCATGACCCGCAACCAGGACTGGCAAAAGACACAATTTAAGGGACTGTCTCCACCTTGGATGAAAGAATCTTTTTATCAGGTATTCTTAACTAGCTCATGCATACTGAAATTGAAGGGAAATTGACTCTTGGATTAATTCCCATTTCCAAAGGCCCCTACACTGGACTGGTCTATAGAGAGGACAGCTGACTTGATCTCACCTTAAAATGACACTCAAACAGAGGGGAATCTACATTACACCAGGACAAGAAGAAGACAACATCAGAGACTGATAGCTTGCCCAAGATGCTGGACCTGATTCGTATGATCATATGATCATTTATAATGTTTTCTTGACTTCTTATGTTGCAGGAAGGAGGACTCCTTCCAGGGCCCAAAAGTGGGCTCTTGCCTAACACTCAGAAATGAATTATCTGAGGAGACACATAAGCAAGAGATTTTACTGGGAAGGGGCGCCCAGGCGGAGAGCAGTAAAGAGTAAGAGAATCCAGGGGAACTGCTTTGCCACATGGCTTGCAGTCTTGGGTTTTATGGTGATGGAATTAGTTTCTGGATTGTCTTTAGCCAATCCTTCTGACTCAGAGTCTTTCCTGGTGGTGCATGCCTTGTTCAGCCAAGATGAATGCCAGCAAGAAGGATTCTACGAGGTGGTTAGACACATGGTGTCAATTTTGAACCTTTCCTAAACTCTCCTGGTTGGTGGTGGCGTATTAGTTTCGTGTTCCTTACCAGGACCTCCAGTCATAAAACAACTCATGCAAATGGTTACCATGGTGCCTGGCCAGGTAACTGGAATGGATTGAGGGTGTCATGTGACAGGCCTTCTGATAAGCCCTTCACAGGCTTTTATTCACTTAATTGATACAAAGTAGGGATTAAGCCCATTATACAGATGGAGAAACTGAGGCTCTGATGAGTAACTAGCCCAGGATCATCCAACTCTGAAATGTCTGCCAAAGGTCCAGAGCCTTCTGTAACTATGAGTGTCCATTTCTCCTCCACTTCTTTGCCCTTCTGGCACCTCCTCCTTCCTTCTTTTGTCCTGGCCATGACCTTCACAAATCACTGTCTTCCAGTCCACATGCCTGGCTGCTGGGCAGGCAGGAATCAGCCACATCCAGGCTGTGCTCTGACGGGGGTACCACATGCTCTGACTCTAATCCATGAATAAGCTCATGGATTAGAGTGGAGGAGGGGCTACTGGTAGACTCAGGCAAACCTGATGATTTCCAGGTGGGGGAACTGAGGCCCAGAGAGGGCACATACCTTACCCAGGGTCACACAGCACAAACCCCCATGCCTCTCCTTCCCCAAGTCCTCCCTTGTGCCATCAAATGGATCCAAAGTTGTCATTTAACTTTAGGTGGAATAAAGGGTGACTTTGAGGATGTTGGTGGGAGAGCAACTGGGGAACAGGCAGCATGACACCCCCAGCTTCCCTCATGCTAGTGCCCCTTCGCCACCCAGGCAGTGCCCACTGGGAGGCCAGCAGGCTCCAGGACTCCACTGGCAATTGGGGCTCAAGGAGCTTTGTGAGTCCAGGGAGGTTCTCAGGGTTTGCTCTGTGTTTCTCTTTCCAGCCTCAGCTTGTCCCAGGGTTTATTATCAGCAAAGATGATAAGGCCCCTGATGTCAGGAAGCTGGCTGGGGCTCAGGGTGCTGGCCCTTCAGCCCTGGGGACCTCTCAGCAAATAGTCCTTTGGAAACAGGGCAGGTGTCTCTGAGGAGGGGGCAGGCTGCGAGGGGCCTCACTCCCCCAACAATGGACCCTGGAGGAGCCCCTGTGTGAGCAGAACTGCAGCCCTGGTTGGCGGGACTACCTTGGGCAGGTGACCTGGGCAATTCTGTGGTCTCCAGGGTCCCTGCCACTCTGGCCACGTGTCCCTGTCACAGCCCTGAAACCCCTTCAGGCCCCTGTTTTCCTGTCTGAGTTCCAGTCCAGGCCCCTCCTCCATGGGGAAGATTGGCTTCATGCCTGCATCCCTTCTGGGTCAGAAGATACCCACTGGGCTGCCCCAGGGCCACTGGGACCCTGGGGTCCCCCCAGTCATTTCCACTCTGCTCCTCGCCAACCCCAGTCCCGGGAGCATCCTCAGGGCTGGCCCCTCCCAGGGGTCCTGCAGGAGTCTCCTCTTTCAGCTCCTGCCCTTAAAAGGGGTCTGATCATCCATCCATCATCACCCCCTCCCTGAGATGCCCTGAAAACCTCCACATCAGCATCAGACAGAGCATCCCTGTTCATTTCCAATCCCTTCTTCCAGCTTGGAAGCTGCTAACCAGTCTCCCAGGCCAGGAGAATCCTCACAGGTAGGACTACTGCCAGACTCCCATTTGGATGGCATCTTTGGAGCTTAGGTGTCAAACATTATGTTAATTTATTCTGTGGTTTCCCCATGATGCTCCACCTTGGAGTCATGCTGGGTGGTGTCCCCTGTTCCAGTGGAGAGGAACCACATGTTAAGGCAAAATTAGGGGAGGTGATTCAGAATAGTTTCTACTTCCCATGTCATCTTGTCCCCATGGCCTTGCTCTCATCCCATGGTTCCTCCCTATTAATCTTTGATCCCACTCCTCCGGGTGGGGCTGTGTCCCCTCAGATGGCAGCTCCTGCTAGTGATGCTGCAGGGAGGACAGGCTGGGACACACGTGTCTTCAGGTTGCTGTGGAAGGAAGACCTGCAGCTGTGTCCTGGGTCCCAGAGCTCGAGTTTGGTCCTGGGCTTCCACCCATGGGCCCTACCAACTTGTGCGGTACAGAACAAAGTGCTCAAACCCACAGCTTTGGTACTTTTATCTGAATTTCCACTTCCTAGCCATGGTACGAGAGAGGGAAATGGCAACCCACTCCAGTATTCTTGCCTGGAGAATCCCAGGGACAGAGGAGCCTGGTGGGCTGCTTTTGTCTATGGGGTCACACAGAGTCAGACATAACTAAAGCAACTTGGCAGCAGCAGCAGCCATGGTACGAAATTAGGGATGGTACTTAAGTCTGTGAATGTTTTGTGTTTCCTCCTCTGCAAAATGGAGTTAACTGTACAATCCAGGACCTCATTCCTGAAACATTTGGGGTCATATATCCTCCAGAATTCAGAATTTTTCAGCTTCAGTCATGAAACATGGTGAATCTACCCTGTATGATGTAACACCCCCTGGGGTCTTAAAGCACCTTACAGTCAAACCCAGTAGTGTTTCTTCAACCAAAGGTTTAAACATTCACACTAAGTGAAATAAAGATCAGAAACTGTCTCATGTCTGTTGAGGTAAAATTTTATTTCCAAATGAATTACTTTAATTTAATATTATATTTATTAAAGATTCCAATTTGGAGCAAAATCCATGACATTAAAGGCCAAATGAATTTTTTTTTTTTAATTCTTTTTGAATTTTCAGAGACATGAAAATTGAGTAACGTAGATAAGGACCATCCTACCCTGTGTTTCTGCAGATAACGTCATGTACCACAAAGTAATAATTTAAAAAAATATATTCATGGTTTAATACCAGACCTAACCCAGCTGTGAGGTTTTGGATAAGATAAGTCTCCTGACAAGGCCAAGGGTAATGGGTGGGGAGAATCATTCTGAAGCGGTTGTGCTGTTACCCAGGTGTCTGAGCCACTGGTTCTAACTCCACAGATCCTGAGCTTCAGCGGTCACAGGACTCTGAGTCTTTTCCAGGCATCTGACTTAATCCCCCTCCAGAGCTGGATCTTTCTCTGATGGGTCCTCAGGGAAGACCACTGCCATATTGGTGACAGAGACTGATCTGACTTCGTGATCACCATGTGCTCATCCTCAAGCCTGCTTTCTGCAATCCTCCTGGGCTACTTCCTCCGCCTGTTGCAGCTGCTCTCCACCTGCCTGGCCTTCTCCCTTGTGGCCAGCGTGGGCACTTGGATGGGGGCCGTGAGTAACTGGTCTGTATTCATCTGGTGCTTCTGCTTTCTCGTGACCCTCATCATCCTCATAATCGAGTTCTGTGGGCTCCAGTCCCGCTTCCCCTTCTCCTGGTACAACTTTCTCATCACCTATGCCTGTTACGCTGCCCTCCTCTGCATCTCGGCCTCCATCGTTTACCCCATCACTTACATCTGGTTCTTCCCCCATGGCCGCTCCAAGGATCATGCCATCGCCGCCACTGCATTCTCCTGCATTGCTTCTGTGGCTTATGCCAGCGAAGTGGCCTGGGCTCGTACCTGGGTCTGGCTTGGTGTGATCACCGGCTACATGGTCACTGTGCCAGGACTGCTCAAGGGGCTGGAGACTTTTGTGGCTTGTATCATCTTCACCTTTATCATTGACAGCCACCTGTACGTGCACCAGCCGGCCCTGGTGTGGTGCGTGGCCGTGTACTTCATCTGCTTCCTCCTGGCAGCCGCGGCCCTTCTGCTGAACTGGTGTGACTGAGACAACAGGCTGCCCATTGCCTTTCCCACTTGTCTTTTGGGGCTGACCCTGCTCTCTGTCCTCCTCTACACCAGTGCTCTGGTCCTCTGGCCTCTCTACCAGTTTGACGAGCAGTTTGGTGGCCAGCCCGAGCGGTCGAGCTGCAATGATGGGCTCATCTACTCTGTTTGTACCTGGGACCAACAACTAGCTGTGGCCGTCCTAACAGCTATCAACCTGCTGATTTATGTGGTCGACTTGGTGTTCTTGGCCCACATGGTTTTTTCAAGGACCGAGGATCAGCTCAGGGGCTCCCAGTTCCCTCTTCTTTACAAGTCATGATGTCCTCTTCCTGGATCCTTATTTAGGGACCTCCCTCGGGTTTGGCTGCCTCTTTTCAGAAGTCCAATGGTGAGGGACAAGTGTTGGTTAAAAGAAAAATAGCTTTATTGAGGAAGCTGCTAATCCTGGGGAGAATGTGAAGTCATGTCCCAAAGAATCCACTCCTAACTCCCCAGATTTTCCTCATAGTTTATATAAAGAAAAGAGGAAGAGTATAAGCTAGGGGGGCTTTCCAGGTGGTGCTAGTGGTAAAGAACCTGCCTGCCAATGCAGGAGGTATAAGAGACGCAGGTTCGATCCCTGTATCAGGAAGATCCCCTGCAGGAGGGCATGGCAACCTACTCCAGTATTCTCACAGTGCCCTGCCCCCATCCAGAGTGTGGGAAGCCCCTGGATGGCACACCTGGCCTCAGGATCTGGATTCTGTGCCTGGCTATGCCTGGGCCCTGGGCTCATGGATGAAGCCAGGGCTGCTCCAGACACCTGCCAAGTCCAGGGTGTCAGAGGCCTTGGGGACTCATCCCTGACCCACCTCTGCCCCGGACATCAGGATTTTAGCAGGGAAGGCCTGGGTCCTATGGCACCTGGATTCAGCCCCCAGTCCCCTCTCTGTCCTGTGTCTGCAGGACAGCGTGCTGTGACATAACTCAGTGGAAGACCCCAGGGCAGCCATGGAGCTCTACCGCATCTCCAGGAGAATTTGAGAGCAGTGAGGGCTACATGCCTGGTGGAGTCCAGCCTCCTCCCCAAGGACTAGAGGCCTTCATCTCTTCAGGACAAAAACTCTCTTGCTTTGGGAACGTGCATCTTTAGCAGTAACATGGCTCCATATCCTCTCTACTCCCTCGGGTCCTCCTCTTATCTCTTTCTTTTTTCTCTCTGAGCTGAGAGTCAGTGGACACCACCCAGCACTGAGACGGCAACAAAGGCTTGAGCTGGGATGGAGACAAGTGTCAATTTCCTTAACATCCTGAATCCTGTGGGTCCAAGAAGATGTCCCTGGGACTTAATTAATACCCTGCCTCCACCTCACTTTTCCAGTTGCATTTATTCCCTGGAGGGTGACATTATTTCTTGGGGGTGACACCCCCCCTCAGAGGTGCATTCATCTCAATTTGATATTGGTGCCTCAGCATTGGGGAGCTTCCAGGCAAGGGTGCAGGAAGAGGGATGGGTGCCCCCTGCTGACCTTCAGCACCTCATCCCTCCTCTCGTTTATAAAATTAGGAAGCAAGGGTAGTGGACTTGCAAGATTGTGCATCTGTGGGAATGAGGTTGGAATCCTTCCTTTGGGTCCAG
The DNA here is from genome assembly GCF_029407905.1 of Bubalus kerabau. Lineage (NCBI taxonomy): Eukaryota > Metazoa > Chordata > Mammalia > Artiodactyla > Bovidae > Bubalus > Bubalus kerabau. Next base: position 20,780,258 of record NC_073642.1, read on the forward strand.
GAGTCGTGTCCTGGACACTGTGTCCTGGTCTGGCTGCAGTGCCCCACCCAGAGATCCTGCAACAGCACCCCTATTTCAGTCAGGTCAGTCCCTGTTGGAAAACCAGCCAGGAAAAAACAGAGTGTGGAGACTTTAGGTGGGGGCTGATGGACAGCATCACTCTCCTTCCACCCACCAGCCTCTCTACAAGGACATTCACAGCCAGCCTCACAGACAAGGGCCACGTGGATTGGCAGCCAGCACTGCCATCCCCAACCAGGGTGGACAGCCAGGTGCCTGAGGCCACAGGAGAGAGGGTCTCTCTCCACTCAAAGCTGGATTGAGGAAGTCATCTCCATGATTTTCCAAGAAAAGCCAGAGAATGGGAACATCTGTGCCCTCAGCTCTGTTCTGGATGCAGCTCAGGCCACAGTCCGGGGGACATCAGATGGAGTCACCCTGCCTGCCAGCCACCTCTGGCTGGCTGAGAAGAGAGCCTCTGGCTACTGCCCCAGGAGACAGGGAGCCCAGGCCAGGCAGGGAGCAAGGGAAGGGCCTGAGACTTGGGCACCGAGGGGGCTTCTCCATCAACTGTGTGTGCTAAAGGGCTGGGGGAGGTCATGGTCACCCAGCAGGTGGGCTTGGAGGCCACTGCTTCCCCTCCCCAGACCCCTGAACCCAAAGCACCTCCCTTCCTTCTGCCTTTGGAGACAAGCCTGTGTGGGCATCTCTCAGCTCCTCCCCCAGCCTGTCCATCAAGTCTGCAGGGAACATGGAGACCATCTGGCAACCATCCCTCCCCTGACCCTTCTTCTCCTCTTGGGATATTTTTCAGGCTTGAATTTTGTTTTCTTAAAAAGTTAATTTACTTCCATGTTTCAAAATCAAGTTGTTCTAAAAAGCCGTATATTGAGCCATATAATCCCTCCTCACTCAACCCTCAGCTCCCCTCCCCCACCAGGACCAGGTAACTGCTCCACTGGACTCCTAGGAGTTGTTCACGTGCCTTTTGATGTGAATCAAGCAAATACAGACGTATTTATTTTTATTTTCTCTCCTTTGATTATTTAAAATGTATAATACTATTCATAATTCTGTATCTTACTGTTTTTTCCTTATAAATCCTGGGGATAGTTTCTTCTTATTATTTTGAGAGACTCCTCATTTTTCCAAGCTGTATAGTATTCCATCTTGTGGCTACACCATGGTTTATTAATATTTGTCCTAAAGATGAGCACTTGGGTTATTTTAAACCTATCCACCCTTACTACCAAATGAGATCTTGAGTGAGAGAATTCATTTCATACAGCTCTGGTTAGAGAAAAGTGGTGGATGATGCCATCAACCTACTTACAACCCCATTAACTCACCAGAAACTTAGAGCCTCAGGGAAAATAGCTTAATAACAATCCCTTTAGTATAATTTGCTTATTTTATAAATGGGAAACTGAGGCTCAGATCAGTGACAAGACTCATCTGTGCTCATGGCAGATGAGCTGCAGAATGGGAACTGGAAAACTGATCTCTTGGGCTCTGCTCTCCACATGATCACCATTCATCCCCAGGGAGACCAGAACAGGGCTGTGGGGCCACTGGACTGGAGTCAGGAGCACATGTGACTGTGGACCCAGCCATGGACCCCAGGTCTGCCTCTCTCTCATTCTGGGCTTCTGTTTCCCACTTCCCCTATTATGGTCAGTCTCTCTGTACTCTCAACAGAATGAACTTTGTGTTCCCTAAAGGTAACATGAGCTTCCCAAACAGAGTGAGAGCATTCAGACTGCTGAGCTGGACTCTGAAGAAGCGGGAGGACAAGAGTGTGCAGGAACAAGGAAGTCTGGGACACCTCAGACTGTGGGGGCACCTGGAAGCAGTTTGTGTTTTGACAAGAATCACTGGAGAGTTGGAACACTGGGAAGTGATTGAGGAAACTCATGTTATGAAAGAGAAATGTGTTCCCCACCAAGCAGAGGTCGTGGGGAAGGAGGGTCTGTATAATCAGGGAGGATGTGACCAATAAACAGGACCCAGCAGCCAAGAGGAAACAAGCAGAGAGGGTGGACAGAGGGGAGGGAGCCGGCTTCCATTTCCACGTCTGAGTCTCCAGGACTGGCAAGTCCAGGGGCCCCGGGAAGAGCGGGGCTGGGAGGGACCAGGGGTCTCTGGCACCCCTCCCCCATCTAGCAGATGAGGAAACTGACTCAGCAGCAGTGAGTGCCCTCCTCGGGGGGACGGGGCAGGTTTGTGCAGAATGAGGGTGGATGGGGCAGAATCCCAGCCTGGAGGATGCTGCTGCTATGCTTGTCACAAGCAGCATGGAGCCATGGACAGACAGCCGGCCTGGGGACAGGGCACCTGGTCCTGACTCTGACTCTGCCACACACAGGGTGACTCTGGGCACATCCTGCCCCTCCCTGGGGTCCAGCTGCTCCTCCCCTATGACGAGAGGATTGGACTAAGCAGAGGACCTTTACACTCTCTTTTGAGCTCCACAGTGAGGGGACTGGACCAGCCTTGGAATTGTGACAAATGACCCTTAACCCCCCAGCAGGGGGGATGGAGCAGCCACCCTCATGAACCACAGGCTTGGACAGTGAGCCCCTCAGGTGGGCCCACCCTGGGCGATTCTTTTACTAAAGCAGAGAGGCATCTCCATCCTCTTAGAAGTGAGCTCCCAGTGTTGTGTTCAGTTTGACTTAGGAAAATAGAAGAATATGAAATTCTTTACCCAGACTTGTAGGCATCAATGCATACTTGATTTTGTCAATTAAAAATTAATCAACAGTCTAAGAAAGAAATGGGAAATTTTATTCAAGCCAATCTCAGAATAATAAACAGTCTTCCTGAGGTACAGGCATCTTATTTAACAGTTTTAGCACTTTTTTGCAAGAGCATGAGAGGATGCAAGAAACTAGATCCATAAAAGTTTCTCCTGAAAATACCTCTTTGAGGGCCAGTTCTTCCAGTTTTCCCAGAGCACAAAGTGCCTTACCCTGATCTTTGCCCTCAATTCCTTTCAAGGTGGATTGTAGATCAGTGACTGCAGTAGCTGATGACTAGATTCTTGTAGAACTGGATGGTAGACAGCATTCTTTACTACACAGCCCCTCTATTTCCACCTTAATTTCAACCAAGTTTTCAGATACATCTTTAACCAATTTGCCCCAAATTGATAAGAATGCTCATTCCCAGGCCAGGTAAAGATTTCACTGATAGACCACTCAAGTGCTATTACTCATCTAGTTCTGGTAAGAGTAGCCGAGTCCACTGGGCCATGTGTCTTACTAGTCTGTCAGCTCCAGGATATGGCTCCCTGCAGAGGCAGGACCTGCTGCTTTGATCACTGAGGTAGGAGCCCACATCGCAGCCCCCCACAAATACTGCAGACAGATGTCTTCAAGACCTTGTGATTTTTTACCAGCTCCTTTTTTATTTTCCCAGAAAGTAGTTGGGATAAAATGTATCCCAACTTCTGTTAAGATGACCTCTACACAGCGGATATTTAGTAAGCCTGGAAAAATTCCGGAGCCAACTTCAGGTGGGGCTGAATACAAGATGGGACCCAGGGATCCAGGGTCCTGCTCACTGGGAATTACTGACCTCCAGAGATTTTTGTGTGACTTAAAGGGGAGGTACACTGTACATCCCTCTTCACTGGGAGAAAGGAGGCCAAATTCTAGCTATGTACCTCCAGCCACCAACCCCTTCCAACCCACCCCCTAACTCTCCCCACATACACATCAACTAAGGCACCACCCCCAGGTGGACAGACTTGCTTTGGCAATGAGGCCCCTCCGGAGGCTCAGGGTGTGAACAGCTGTACAGAGGGCTGTGTGCTATGGAGTCAGCACCTTAGGAGGTGGAAAGGGGCGGTGGGCAGAGAAGAAAGAAGTCTTAGATCCTGATGGATCAAAAGGAGAATGGGGAGAGGGAGTCAGGACACAGGAGACAAGAAAACCAAGGACGACCACAAAAGGGGCAAAAAAACCCCAGAAAATGTAGAAAAGATGAGAGCAAAAAGGAGGCAAAACAGAATGCGGGCAACCCAACAAAATAGGAAGAAGAGAAAACAGAAGGAGGGAAGGAAACAGAAAAGAGAGAGATGAGTGGGTAAAGATGTGAAGAGGGAGAGAGGGAGCCAGGAAGAGGACATCAGAGGACATCACTGTTGTTCACTTTCTGAGTCGTGTCTGACTCTCTGCGACCCCGTGGACCGCAGCAAGCCAGGCTTCCCTGTCCCTCACCATCTCCTAGAGTTTGCCCAAGTTCACACCCATTGAGGACATCGGAAGATAACAGAGCTCAGTGAGGAGACCTGTGACCAGAGGGATCAGAAGTCCCTGGGCTGGTCCTCAGTCCCTATAGAAACCTGGCGGGCCCAGTACACCAAGTCAGCCACATAAATCAATAGGTTAATGGCTGTCAGGACGGCCACAGCCAGTCGCTGGATCCAGGTGCATATGAGGTCATCGATACAGCTGATATCACTGGACCACTGGGGCTGCCCGCCGAATTCCTCATAGAATTGGTAGAGCAACCAGAGGACCAGAGCGCTGATGTAGAGGAGGACGGACAGCAAGGTTAGCCCCAACTGGAAAATGGGGAAGGGGACAGGCAGTATGTTCTCCCAGTCACCCAGTTTTAGCAGCATAGCTAGTGCTGTTGGGATGAAGCAGATGGAGTACGCGGCCACGCACCACTCCAAGGCCGGCTGGTGCAGGTACAGGGAGGTGTTGCTGAGGAAGACAAAGATGACACCAGCCACGAAGGTCTCCAGCACCTTCAGCAGGGCGGGTAATGTGTACACATAGCAGGGGATAGCTTCCGGCCAATAGTAGTTCCACACAAAGGCATCTATGGCATAAAATGCAGAAGCGATACAGGATAATATAGTGGCTGCGGTGGCCCGGTCCCGGAGAGGTCCATCAGGCAGGAACTGGACGTGGGTGACGCAGTAGATGACGGAGGCCAAGACGCAGAGGATGGCGGAATAGCAGGCGTAGGTGATGGAGAAGTTGTACCAGAAGAGAGGAAAGTGTGATTCGAAATCAAAAAACTTGACTGTGACTATTATGAGTGTGACAGCAAAACAGAAGCACCAGATGGACATGGACCAGTTGCCTATGTTCCCTCTCCAAATGCCCATGTCGGCCACCAGGGAGAAGGCCACACAGGTGGAGAAGAGCTGTGGCAGGCGGAAGAAGCAGCACACTGTGTTCCAGTCATCCAGGTTTGGATGTGTGACCCCAGTGGACATGGTGCTGTGATGGTCAGGCAAGTCACGGCCACCAGTATGGCCGTGGTCTTCACTGAGGACCTGCCAGAGAAAGGTCCAGTTCTGGAGGTGGATTAAGCCAGACACCTGGAAAAGGCTCAGGGCCCTGTGACAGCTGAGGCCCAGGATCCATGGAGTTAGAACCAGTGGCCCAGACACTCGGGTAACAGCACAGCCGCTCCAGAATGGTTGTCCCCACCCATCACCCTTGGCCTTGTCAGGAGATTTGTCTTATCCCAAACCTCACAGCTGGGTTGGGTCTGGCCTCAAACCATGAACATCCTGGATCTCTCTGAGCTGTGGGCCATTATCTGAGACACAGGATAGGATGGCCCTTATCTCTAACCCCAACACTTCAGATCTCTCAAAATTGAAAACAAATTAAAAAAAAATTTTTTGGTAACAAAATTTAACCTAAACAGACATGACAAAATTTGTGATCTCTATTTGTTTCACTTAATGTGAATGTTGAAAAGTTCAGTTGCAGAAACACTGATGTTTTTGATTACAAGGTCTTTTCAGACCCCACTGGCGTGACGTGTCGTATAGAGATGTACCACGTCACATACCTGAAGCTGAAAAAACTGAATTTTGAATTATATCTGACCCCAAGAGTTTCAGAAATGGGATTGAGGATTATATTGCTAACCCCATTTTACACATGACAAAACTTAATGCTCAGAGAATTAACTGCTTTCCTTAAGGTGGCATGAACAGGATGTGGGAACCCCAGATAAAAATGCCAAATGTGTGGATTTGAATGCTTTGCTATATAGCCCATATATCAACAGAGCCCATGGCTGGGACCCCAGGACCAAAGCTCGGGGCTCTGGGACCCACGACACAGCTGTAGGGCCACAGCCTCCTTCCACAGCAACCTGAAGACACACGTGTGCCAACCTGTCCTCCCTGCAGCATCACTATAAGAAGCTGTCATCTGAGGTGACACAGCCCCACCCAGAGGAGGGCAGCTTCAGGGGCGAACAGGGAGGAGCCATGGGATGAGAGCAAGGCGTGGGAACAAGATAATGTGGGAAGTAGTGAAACAGAGCAGGACTCTATGGTCCTTTCCTCCATGACCCCTGCCTGCCTTTTATCTATGGAAAACTTTAGTTAAAGAATGAGTTTAATCAGAGAAATGAGAACATGCAGAAACAAAGGAAAATGGACAAAGGAGACCAAATAATAATAATAATGAACTCATTAAGTGTAGTAAAGGATCCTTAGTTCCTCCTTGAGGGCTATAGATAATATTCTGATCCATATCCTGTGAGCTGTCTTATAGGTACTGGAACCCACACCAGGTGGAAGAAGTCAACTACATGATGATCAGACTGTAGCCATGACATAGCTGCCAGTTCTGAGAACTGGCCTCAAACAAATGGAAACAAACCAGTTCGTAGTGATGTAGAACTAAAGCATCACTACGAACAAAGCTAGTGGAGGTGATGGAATTCCAGTTGAGCTATTTCAAATCCTGAAAGATGATGCTGTTAAAGTGCTGCACTCAAGATGCCAGCAAATTTGGAAAACTCAGCAGTGGCCATAGGACTGGAAAAGGTCAGTTTTCATTCCAATCCCAAAGAAAGGCAATGCCAAAGAATGCTCAAACTACTGCACAATTGCACTCATCTCACATGCTAGTAAGGTAATGCTCAAAATTCTCCAAGCCAGGCTTCAGCAATACGTGAACCGTGAACTTCCTGATGTTCAAGCAGGTTTTAGAAAAGGCAGAGGAACCAGAGATCAAATTGCCAACATCTGTTGGATCACAGAAAAAGCAAGAGAGTTCCAGAAAAACATCTATTTTTGCTTTATTGACTATGCCAAAGCCTTTGACTGTGTGGATCACAATAAACTGTGGAAAATTCTGAAAGAGATGGGAATATCAGACCACCTGACCTGCCTCTTGAGAAATCTGTATGCAGGTCAGGAAGCAACAGTTAGAACTGGACATGGAACAACAGACTGGTTCCAAATAGGAAAAGGAGTACATCAAGGCTGTATACTGTCACCCTGCTTATTTAAATTATATGCAGAGTACATCATGAGAAACGCTGGACTGGAAGAAACACAAGCTGGAATCAAGATTGCCAGGAGAAATATCAATAACCTCAGATATGCAGATGACACCACCCTTAGGGCAGAAAGTGAAGAGGAACTAAAAAGCCTCTTGACGAAAGTGAAAGTGGAAAGTGAAAAAGTTGGCTTAAAGCTCAACATTCAGAAAATGAAGATCATGGCATCTGATCCCATCACTTCATGGCAAATAGATGTGGAAACAGTGTCAGACTTTATTTTTCTGGGCTCCAAAATCACTGCAGATGGTGACTGCAGCCATGAAATTAAAAGACGCATACTCCTTGGAAGGAAAGTTATGACCAACCTAGATAGCATATTCAAAAGCAGAGACACTACTTTGCCAACAAAGGTCCATCTAGTCAAGGCTATGGTTTTTCCAGTAGTCATGTTGGATGTGAGAGTTGGACTGTGAAGAAAGATGAGCACCGAAGAATTGATGGTTTTGAACTGTGGTGTTGGAGAAGACTCTTGAGAGTCCCTTGGACTACAAGGAGATCCAACCAGTCCATTCTAAAGGAGATCAGCCCTGGGATTTCTTTGGAAGGACTGATGCTGAGGCTGAAACTCCAGTCCTTTGGCCACCTCATGCGAAGAGTTGACTCATTGGAAAAGACTCTGATGCTGGGAGGGATTGGGGGCAGGAGGAGAAGGAGATGACAGAGGATGAGATGGCTGGATGGCATCACTGACTCGATGGACGTGAGTCTGAGTGAACTCCGGGAGTTGGTGATGGACAGGGAGGCCTGGCGTGCTGCGAGTCATGGGGTCGCAAAGAGTCGGACACGACTGAGCGACTGATCTGATCTGATCTGACTGAAAACAATCAAGATGATGCAAGTCAGACCACGGAGGACCGATATGAAGATGACTGTCAGAGCTGAGTATGCTATTTCTGCATGTAGCCCCCTCCCTCAGCCTATAAAGGCTCTCACCTCCTGCTTGGCAGGGATGTACGGTGGATAGGGTGGGGTGGGGAGTCAGCCTTGGGATAGACATCCACCCTCCCGCCAAATTGCCACTATCTGAAATGAAGTAAACTTTCCTTCTCACCAACCTGGCCTGTTTATTGACTTTTGGGGAGTGAACAACCAGACCCCACACCTTTTGGTAATAGTAGCCGCTATTCTGAATCCCCTTCCCTCAATTTTGCCTTAATGTTTGATTCTTCCTCATTTGGGAAGGGAGACCTCAACCCAGCATGACTCCGAGGAGGAGAGTCATGGAGGAACCACAAAATAAATAAACATAATGTTTGGCTTTTCAGCTTCAAAGGAGCCATCCAGATGTGAGTCTGGAAAGATCTAGGAGTAGTCCTACACGAGCGGGATTTTTCTGACCTGGGAGACTGGTTAGCAGGTTCCAAGGTGGGAACCAAGGGATAGGAAGTGAACAAGTATGCTGTGTCTGCTGCTGATGTGGAGCTTTTGAGGGCCTCCCAGAGAGGGGATGAGGATGGACAGATGGTTGGACCATTTTAAGGGCAGGAGCTGAAAGAGGAGGCACCTCCTTGACCTCTGGGAGGAGACAGCCCTGAGAATGCACCCGGGACTGGGGTGGGGGCAAGGGGCAGAGTGGAGATGACTGGGGGGATCCTAGGGTCCCACTGGCCCTGAGGCAGCCCAGTAGGGGTCTTCTGACCCAGAAGGGATGCAGGCATGCAGCCAACCTTCCCATGGAGGAGGGGCCTGGACTGGAACTGAGACAGGAGAACAGGGGCCTGAAGGGGTTCCAGGGCTGTGACAGGGACACATGGCCAGAGTGGCAGGGACCCTGGAGACCATGGAATTGCCCAGGTCACCTGCCCAAGACAGTCCCTCCAGCCAGGGCTGCAGTCCTGCTCACACAGGGGCTCCTCCAGGGTCCAGTGTGGGGGGAGTGAGGACCCTCCCAGCACGCCCCCTCCTCAGGGACACCTGCCCTGTTTCCAAGGGACTATTTGCTGAGAGGCCCCCAGGGCGGAAGGGCCAGCACCCTGAGCCCCAGCCAGCTTCCTGCCATCAGGGGCCTTGTCACCTTTGCTGATAATAAACCCTGGGACAAGTTGAGGCTGGAAAGAGAAACACAAAGCAAACCTGAGAACTTCCCTGGACTCACAAAGCTCCTTGAGTCCCAACTGGCAGTGGAGCCCTGGAGCCTTCTGGCTTCCCAGTGGGCACTGCCAGGGGTGGGGAAGGGCACCAGATATAAGTTATTCTGGGATGTTAATGCTCTGTACCCCAGTTTGTTACCAACTTAACTCCCTGAACTGCCACTGGGATTTCCACTTAAGGGTAAAAGACAATTTTGGAGCCTTTTAATGGCACAGAGGGAGGATTTGGAGTGGAAGAGGCATAGGAGTTCCAGCTGTGTGACCCTGGGTCAAGCCTGTGCCCTCTCTGGGCCTCAGTTCCCCCACCTGGAAAGCAGAAAGTGGAAGTTTGTCTAAGTCTCCCAACAGCCCCTCCTCCACTCTAGTCTGTGAGCCTGGACATGGTGCCCCCATCAGAACACAGCCTGGATGTGGCTGAACCCTGCCTACCCCAGCAGCCAGGCATGTGGACTGGAAGACAGTGAGCCAGGAAAGTCAAGGTCAGGACAGAGGAAGGAGGAGGAGGTGTCAGAAGGGCAGAGAAGGAGGAGGGGAGATGGACACTCAGAGTGACAAGAAGGCTGTGGGGCCTGGAGGAGACACTTCATAACTGAATGATCCTGAGCAAATTAGTCATCAAAGCCTGTTTCCTCATCTGTGTAGGATGAGGAAACTTAATATCTGATTTATGTCAATTAAATAAATAATAGCATGTGAAGGGCTCATGAAAGGGCCTGGCACAAAACACACTCAATCCATGCCGGCTACCTGTTCCCCTTCCTCTCACAGAGGACACAGAAGGCCCTAGCCCCACTTTGGACATAAGTGCATGCAAGCTTCATTCTTCCAGGTCAGGTGTTGCAAACCTGTGTGTCCTGAAGGTGGCCCAGGGATGTGTTTGGTTTCTCTTCACAGAGTTTTTAGGAAGAGATTGTGTAGAATCAGTATTATTTCTTCTTGAAGTGTTGGTAGCTGCAGTATTTTAATTTCACATGGAAATCTGGATTTCCAGCTCCTCTTGAAGCTTCAGGAGATCTGGTGTCACTGGGCCATGTTGCCTCTGGAAGGACGGGTGGAGCTGAGTAGCTGCCATGTCCTTTACTTTATACTGCTTTTCATTCTCACCTTTGTTTAGTATTTTCTATATTTCCTTCTTCTCATGTATAATTGACATGAAGCAGGACTATGAGCATCTCACATGTGCTCCGTTTACCCTCTTGGGCATGGCCAAGCTTCCTGCCTGCTCACGGAGTGTTCACCTCTCCATTCAGGGATCATCCGTATCCTCAATCTCATGTACAGCCTTCAACACCTTTCACATGCTCTGAAATCATACGTAGACATGTGTGTACATATGCAGCTTCCCACGTGGCTCACTGGTAAAGAATCTGCCTGTCTATGCAGGTGACTCAGGAGACATAGGTTTGATCCCTGGGTCAGGAAGCTCCCCTGAAGATGGAAATGGCAACCCACTCCAGTAATCTTGTCTGGGAAAATGCCATTGACAGATGAGCCTAGTGGGCTATAGTCCATGCGGTCTGACACGACAGAGGGACTGAGCATGCACACACATGCATACATGCCCACATGTTTGTGATACATATCTGTAGTTTTTTTCCAGGTTTATAAACATAAGACCATGTCATGCACATGGCCTCTTACTTTTTAACCACCCCCAACAAGTGCAGCTAAACTCTCCAGGGGCCCTAGTCTTCTCCATTCCTTTTTCTTATTTCCTTCCCTCCTGGCTCCTGTGGGAGGGAAGGAGCCTTCTCTAGATCAGTGGATCCTCCCCTGTGAGTCTCAGACACTGGGGGACACAGGATATGACAAGGGGTGCTGGGATCCATGTGACCACCATGCTCTAGGGCAGGAGATCAGGCATTCTCTCTGTAAACTTTTTAAAAATATGACTAAAACTCTTTTTTCCTTTCTGGAAACTTAGCTTGGTTTCCTAGGACTATTGCAACAAGTTGGTACAATTTTGCTGGCTTAAAACAACAGAGATTTATTCTCTCACTGTCCTGGAGGCCTGAAGTCTGAAATCAAGGTGTCAGCAGAACTGTGCTGCTTCAGATTCTTCAGAAAGAGGGCCCTTCCTTTCCTCTTTCAGTTTCTGGAGTCCCCTTAGCTTGCGGCCATTTATCTATGTCTCGGCCTCCACCTTCATGTACTCATCTTCTCTCAACTATGTGTGTGCAAATCTCTCTCTCATTTCTCTTATAAAGATACCAGTCATGAGATTTCAGGCCCACCCTCCATTCTTAACTAAATATGTCTGCAAAGACCCTACTTCTAATTAAGGCCCATTCTGAAGTTTTGAGTAGACATGAATTTTTGGAAGACACTCTTCAGCCCTTTATGGTCCTCTTTCATGTCTTCCTGTCCTTACTTCATGATTCTTTTTCTAATGTGTTTTATCATATAAAGTGAATTTGTTTACTGAGTATTTCTGATTGATGTGTGTTCACTGGAGTTCCTGGGATTCACAGTGGGTTGTTCCTCATGTATTTTGTTATTAAACTGAGACCCTCTTTTACAGGACTCCTTTTCCTGGAAGGGTCCTACTGGGTTGGGAGCTTCACCCAGAATAACTGCACCTGCTCCTGCTCAGGACCCTCCAGATCAATCGCCTATTGGGCACTGACTGTGTTCATTTCCCAGGTTGGAGTTGTGGGATCTCAGGGATCATGCACATTGGGATCCAAACTCACAAGAAAAGAAGACCTGAAATTTCTATTCCTCTTGTGGAAACTTAAAAAAAAAAAAAGAAAAAGGCAAAACTCATGTGGGGCAGATGTCAGCCTTGACCTTTCCTCTAGCTGAAGGGCATGGTTTTTCCTTGTCTACCCTTGCTCCAAGGCTGTAGGCCATGTGGTCTCGGCTTTAGGGAAGTCTCTCAGCTCCAAATCCTTATATTGTGCCACCCCAAAGCCTCGTTCCTGACTCAAGTGGGGATATGAATCAGTCTCCAGTTAGCCAGGCTCAATTCTTCCTTCTCCCTCCTCCTTCCTACACACAAGCAGCAGTCACATCAGCTCTGCCACTGAAGACTCATGAGATCCTTGAGCAAAGCATTTAATCCTGCAACTGTTTCCTGTCTTTTTGCTTTGTTAATTCTAACTTGTCCTTGACCTCCACATCACCTCCTCCAAGAAGTCTTCCTGGATCCCACAAGCTCCGCCTCTCGTTGCTCCCAGATTGATACTTCTCAGCCTTTACCCTGTGGTAAGCAGTGATTGTGGACAGGTCACTACAGAGTTCTGCATCTTATCTGAGCATCACAAATGAGGTGCGGAGTAACAGAGGTGTTGGATGGGCCTGAACACCAGAGAAATAAGTTGGATTTTAGCCGTGAGTGCTGATGCCTCACTGACATTTTCTACGGTTGGGCCACTCGATCAGATGCCCACATTGGAACTGTCCCTCCGGTTGTTAGGAAGAAAATGAACTGGAGGTCAGTGAAGAAGCAATGCAGAATGCAGTGGTCACGTGGAGCAACTGGAACATGCGTACATCACTGTGGGCGTGTAAAAGCTACTCAAGGGTCTGACAGTTTCTTATACAATTAAACATAAATTACCCCATGACCCAGCAATTTCAACCATAAGTATTTTCTCAACAGAAATGAAATCTTCCTTTACAAGTCTTGTATGAGAATGTTCATTTGTAGCAGCTTTCTCATAATAATCCCAAATTAGAAACAGGCAATATATCAATCAACAGGGGAATAAACACAGTAATATAGTCAAACCTAGAGTATTACAATACAAAGGATGAACTATAAGCTACACAAAACATGGATGCATCTCAAAAACTTTTGATAATTGAAAGATTCTAGAAACAAAAGAATATACACAGTATGATTCTGAAATAGGTTAAACTAATCTACTATGCAAATCGAAAGTGGTCCCTTCTTGGGTTGGGGAGGTGGATTTACTCAAAAGGGCATGCGGAAACTTTCTGGGGTGTTTATATTGCTCTATATTTTAACAGTAGTTTACAACACATTGGTGCACGGATTATCTTTTGATGGAAAATGAAATTCAAGACGTCCTCTCATTCTATAAAGTGTTTGATAACATTTTACAACAAGCAGTATCAAGATATGTATATGCCACTTTTGGATTATGTTTTAAATAATGGAACACTTAATAACAATCTGTAGAAATTCTATTTTTCCAAATCTGCAATTTTAGTTTTTGCCCTTTCATCTTATCTGATACTAAGGAGCATGGCAATATGAAAATAACCTGAGTGTCCATCGGTGGGTGAACAGAATAAGAAACACACACACACACACACACACACACACACACAGAATATTATTCAGCCCTTAAAAAGAAAGAAATTCTGACATTAGCAACAACTTAGATAAACCTGGAGGACGTTACACTGAGTTGAAAGGGAGATACAGAAAAACTAGCACAATTGCACTTATGTGTGGAATCTAAAAAAAAAACAAACAAACATTCACAGAGGCAGAAAGTAGAACAGTGGTGGGGCAGGGAGGTGGGAGGAGGCCTTGTTAAAAGATACAAAGTTGTAGTTCAATCCAGGGATGCTCCGATGCTGTACTTTGGGAAAGAGACAAGCTGGGGAAATTTAATGCCTAAAGAGGCTACCAGATCTTTTTGAACCTACTTCTCTTGATGCTGTGGTGTTAGAGAAGACTCTTGAGAGTCCCTTGGACTACAAGGAGATCCAACCAGTCCATTCTAAAGGAGATCAGCCCTGGGATTTCTTTGGAAGGAATGATGCTAAAGCTGAAACTCCAGTACTTTGGCCACCTCATGCGAAGAGTTGACTCATTGGAAAAGACTCTGATGCTGGGAGGGATTGGGGGCAAGAGGAGAAGGGGACGACAGAGGATGAGATAGCTGGATGGCATCACTGACTCGATGGACATGAGTCTGAGTGAACTCCAGGAGTTGGTGATGGACAGGGAGGCCTGGCGTGTGCTGCGATTCATGGGGTCGCAAAGAGTTGGACACGACTGAGCGACTGATCTGATCTGATCTGATCTCTTGATGCCAAGGGAGGTCACTGCTCCAGATGGACAACACAGAGAGAATCCTAAATCTTTGTTTCCTCACTTATTCTGTTGGTACACAATATTAGTACACAATATCTACTTCTTTTGGAGATACAGAAAGCCCCTTGGAAACATTTCAGCTTTTCCAGTACACAATTCCCATTGAGAATATGATGATCCCAGAAATATGCATGTACATACCCTGGAAACATTGCATTCTGTTATAAGGCTGTTACAGACCACCTAAAACCTATCTCCCAGGACATTAATGGACCCATGGGACTCAGGGTAGAAAGCTGACCTTAGAGGTAAGTCAGGTGATTCCTGTACTATCTTCCCCTCAGGTGTGGGTGAGCAGAGTCCTGAGCTTATACTCAGGTGTCCCCCTTGTGGTGCCCCTCAAATGCCTGAGGTCCCGAGATAGACAAGAGAGTCCTCTGGAGGCAGACCAAAGAGTCTGAGTCCTGACAATGATGCCTGTGCTCATCTTCATGGTCCCCTTTTGCTTCTATGACTCAGGAGTTCTGGGACCCCCATCACAGGACCCTCAGAAGGTGACTATTGAAACCTTTGGGGAAGGTGGGTTGCTATATTTTTCACTATTTGGATTAAACCATTTTAAGAGAGTGATTGCAGTCTGGAGTTTGCATCTATAGGAAATGATAGGGGAAGGGTACTTCTCACAGAACAAGCCAGGGGCAGGGGGTACAGAGCAATGTTTATGGGAGAGAGAGCAAGTAGAGTCTGGCAGGGACAGACAGTCACAGTCTTGGGCATCACATTAAGCACTTAGGACTCAGTGGGAAGCCAGTGTTGAGCTGTAACCTGGGGACTAACTTTCAGTTTCAGAAAAGCCTCTGGGACTTCCCCTCAGATAGGAGAGTGGCACATATGCAATGAGCAGGGGGAGGGGGATCAAAAAATGAGAGACGGACCCTGAGCTCAAACTCACAGGCAAAGATGGTCCCCCTGAGGTCCCAGGCAGGGGCAGGTGTGTGCTGAGAACTGGGAGCTCACTGGGGTAGAAGGGCCCAGGGAAGCGGGCTGGACACTAGGAGCTGCGGCCACAGAGGGGCCCTTCTAACTCAGCACCTGCTCTGGACCAGAGGCTGAGGACCTGGGTGAGCAAGGCCCAGCCAATCCTTGAGAAACTCTTGGTTGAAGGGAGGGTGACCCATGACCTGACCATCAGCACATCTGGGGGTATGTCCACAGAGGGGAGGGCAGGTATCCTGAGCAGGGACGGAGGACAAGGGCAGGCAGGACACTAAGTCCGAGTGGAGGGTGAAGGGTGTGTATTAGTGGAAGAGGCAGGAAGCGGAGACTGGGGAGGGAAAAACCTGAGCTCCAGTCTGAGGAGTAGGGGCAGCTTGTCTGGGGAGCAGGAATGTGCAGGAGGCGGGAAACAGACCTGAGCTTGGGCCCCTCTGCTGGGCTTGTGGCACCAGGGACCGAGGACAGAGTATCAGCTCCTGGACTCACTGAAGATCCCTGTTCTCAACATGCTGAGCAAGGAGCACTCTAGAAACCTCTGTGTCCATGTTCTCCAGGCCCTGGCCTCCCTGTGAGAACTGCTTGAAGCCAGGCCTGCTTCAGCACCTGCTGAGACTATTGTATCAGAGCCCTCAGAGACTCACCCTGATCTACTTCAGCCCTGAAGTCAGGGTGTGAGCAGGGAAGTCCCGGGTCACATGGCACCTGGATTCAGCCCCCAGGCCCCTCTCAGTCCTGAGTCTGCAGGACGGTGTTCTGGGATACAACTTGGTGGAAGATACCAGGGCAGCCATGGAGCCATGGGCATACCTCAGCTCCAGGAGAATTCGAGAGCAGTAGGGCTGCCTGCCTGGTGGAGTTCATCCCGGCCCTACCCGAGGACTAGATCCTCATCTTTCCAGAGCAAATATTCCCTTGCTCTTGGAAAATGCTTTTTTAGTAGTAAAATGGTTCCATATTCTCTCTACTCCCTCAGATCCTCCTCTTTTTCTTTATTCTCTCTGAGTCAAGTTTCGGTGGACACCACCCAGCACTGAGAGGGCGATGAACACTTGAGCCGGGACAGGAACACCGTGAATCCTGTGGGCCCAGGGAGCAGACCACGTGACTAATCAATACCCCTCCCTTTGCCTCCCTGTTCCAGTTCCGTTTGCTCATGGGAGGGGGGCATTATTTCCTGGGGGTGGCACCTGGCTCAGAGGTCCATTCATCCCATTTTGAAACTGGTGCCCCAGCACTGGGGAGCTTCCAAGCAAAGGTACAAGAGAAGTGATGGGTGCCCCCCTTCTGACCTTCAGCACCTCATCCCTCTGTTCCTACAAGTTCTTGGGCCCCATGAACAGTGAGGCCAAACAAACTGAAATGTTGAGGTTTGGACCAGAAAAAGGTTTATTGTAGAGCCATGCAAGGAGACAGGTGGCTTGTGCCCTCAAAAACTCCCTAAAGGGTTTCAGCAAAGCTGTTTTAAAAGCCATGTTGGGGGCAGGGAGTGTCCTAGGGTCTGTGATTAGCTCCTGCACATTTCTCTGATTGGCTGATGGCGTAATTGCAAGGTGGTGTCACAGGGCTGAACTCTATCAGTCCTTAGGCTCCAGGAGGCCTGGGGCTATGTGCTTCTGGTCATCAGGCAGTTAACCTCTTCCATTTGTTGGAGAGGGAGTTGGTTTTCACATCTGCAGACCATCTCAGGAAATGTGCATCACCTACTATTTATTATTTGGAAACTTCAGTTCAGTTCAGTTCAGTTCAGTCGCTCAGTCGTGTCCGTTCACTCAAACTCACGTCCATCAAGTGGGTGATGCCATCCAGCCATCTCATCCTCTGTCGTTTCCTTCTCCTCCTGCCCCCAATCCCTCCCAGCATCAGAGTCTTCTCCAATGAATCAACTCTTCGCATGAGGTGGCCAAAGGACTGGAGTTTCCGCTTTAGCATCATTCCTTCCAAAGAACACCCAGGACTGATCTCCTTTAGAATGGACTGGTTGGATCTCCTTGCAGTCCAAGGGACTCTCAAGAGTCTTCTCCAACACCCCAGTTCAAAAGCATCAATTCTTCGGCACTCAGCTTTCTTCACAGTCCAACTCTCACATCCAACATGACTACTGGAAAAACCATAGCCTTGACTAGAAGGACATTTGTTGGCAAATTAATGTCTCTGCTCTTGAATATGCTACCTAGGTTGGTCATAACTTTCCTTCCAAGGAGTAAGCGTCTTTTAATTTCATGGCTGCAATCACCATCTGCAGTGATTTTGGAGTCCCAAAAAATAAAGTCTGACAGTGTTTCCACTGTTTCCCCATCTATTTCCCATGAAGTGATGGGACCAGATGCCATGATCTTCGTTTTCTGAATGTTGAGCTTTAAGCCAACTTTTTCACTCTCCTCTTTCACTTTCATCAAGAGGCTTTTGAGTTCCTCTTCACTTTCTGCCATAAGGGAGGTGTCATCTGCATATCTGAGGTTATTGATATTTCTCCTGGCAATCTTGATTCCAGCCTGTGCTTCTTCCAGCCCAGCGTTTCTCATGATGTACTCTGTATAGAAGTTAAATAAGCAGGGTGACAATATACAGCCTTGACGTACTCCTTTTCCTATTTGGAACCAGTCTGTTGTTCCATGTCCAGTTCTAACTGTTGCTTCCTGACCTGCATATAGGTTTCTCAAGAGGCAGGTCAGGTGGTCTGGTATTCCCATCTCTTTCAGAATTTTCCACAGTGTATTGTGATCCACACAGTCAAAGGCTTTGGCATAGTCAATAAAGCAGAAATAGATGTTTTTCTGGAACTAGAAACGCCAGAGAAGAGCTAAAGCAGAGGATATCGGGGAGGGGCCTGTCCTGGGAAGATCTCATGGGTTCCTGCTCAGTTACACCTCCTCTCATTTATAAAAAGAGGGAGCAAAGATAGTGGACTCTGGAGTCTGGAGGAACTAGGATGGAATCCTGGTTCTGCTAGCTGTGTGACCTAGGGTGAGTGACTCAACCTCTCTGTGCCTCAGTTTCACCCTCTGTAAAGTAGGGGAATGTAGCCATTCATAGGGTTCTCATGAGATGTTGATACAAAGCCCAAGCACCAGGCCTGTCATAGATCAAGCAGCCACCAAATGTCTGTAACTGTGATTATTCTCTGCACCAGAGGCCCACCTAGGAGAGCAGTCATCCTCTGCTGCAGGGCCCAGCCTGTGAAGAAAGGTTGTGCGTAGTGTGTGGGGAGAAGGGTCCAAACTAGAGCAGTGACTGAATTGGAATCAGTTTCTTAGTTGTTTTTTAATCCCTGCCTGGGTCCTGTTTCAGGTTCACTGAACCAGAATCGCTGGGGTTGGGCAATGGGGTTAGGGCAGAAACCTATTAGTATTTTGACTTCCAGAATTATTCTTTTCTTTTATTTATTTGGCTGCATTGGATTTTTTTTTTTTTTTTTATCTTGTGGAATCTTTCATTGCAGTACATAGACTCTCTCGTTGCAGTGGACGCAGTTGCTCCATGGCATGTGATATCTTAGTTCCCTGACCAGGGATTGAACCCATGTCCCCTGCACTGCAAGGCAGATTCTTAACCACTACCACCATGGAAGTTCCGTTCTAGAGGTGATTCTGAATGTCAAGATATTGGAGTCACCTGAGGAGTTTTTCAGCACCCCAGGACCTGAGCACCGTGTTCTCACAGTGGACCAAGAGCAGCATCACCTGGGGGTTCTTGGGCCCCATCCCAGAATTTCTGATTCAGCAGGTCTCAGGTAGAACCCAGGAATCTGCATTCCCAACAAGTTCCCCCTATCAGCTACAAATTGGCGCTTGCCATCTACCTCTACAAGGATTAAATCATGTGCCACTGTAGCTGCTGACCTTCAACACCCCCTAAAAGGAGTTCAGGGTGGAGAGCAGAAATGAGGCACTCTGTGCTTGGGGTCCTGGCAGGACAGGTCTTCAGACAGATATTTTCAGGAGCCGATTTTATGAGCCCAATTCTTGTACCTCCTCATATCTACAAAAGCACTAAATCCTTCATGGTGACCACTGTTCCTCATGACTAGCAAAAGCTTCATGAGACTAGTTGGAACCTTCTGGAAAAATATGTGCTTGACTGCACATATTCCCCCTTCATGAAAATCATATATAAATTGCCTCTTTGGAGAGGTCTCTAAGAGCTACCTGAGATGCTATCTCCCAGGCTACAGTCTTCATTTTGCCCCAAATAAAACTTAACGCACAACTCTCATGTCCTTTGTTTTTTAATTCGACACCCTCTACCCCATGTTGATATTCTGTTGCTGGCCCGGGAACCATGTTTGAGAAGCACTACCAGAGCATCAGGTTAGGGTTAGATGCTGTGTCATCATGGATAAACAACTGGCCTAGGAGATGAGCACCACTGGGGGGATGCAGATGACACCACCCTTATAGCAGAAAGTGAAGAGGAACTAAAAAGCCTCTTGATGAAAGTGAAAGTGGAGAGTGAAAAAGTTGGCTTAAAGCTCAACATTCAGAAAACAAAGATCATGGCATCCGGCCCCATCACTTCATGGGAAATAGATGGGGAAACGGTGGAAACAGTGTCAGACTTTATTTTTCTGGGCTCTAAAATCACTACAGATGGTGACTGCAGACATGAAATTAAAAGACGCTTACTCCTTGGAAGGAAAGTTATGACCAACCTAGATAGCATGTTCAAAAGCAGAGACATTACTTTGCCGACAAAGGTTCATCCAGTCAAGGCTATGGTTTTTCCAGTAGTCATGTACGGATGTGAGAGTTGGACTGTGAAGAAGGCTGAGCGCCGAAGAATTGATGCTTTTGAACTGTGGTGTTGGAGAAGACTCTTGAGAGTCCCTTGGACTGCAAGGAGATCCAACCAGTCCATTCTGAAGGAGATCAGCCCTGGGATTTCTTTGGAAGGAATGATGCTAAAGTGGAAACTCCAGTCCTTTGGCCACCTCATGCGAAGAGTTGACTCATTGGAGAAGACTCTGATGCTGGGAGGGACTGGGGGCAGGAGGAGAAGGGGACGACAGAGGATGAGATGACTGGATGGCATAACTGACTCGATGGACGTGAGTCTGAGTGAACTCCGGGAGTTGGTGATGGACAGGGAGGCCTGGCGTGCTGCGATTCATGGGGTCGCAAAGAGTCGGACACGACTGAGCGACTGATCTGATCTGATCTGATCTGGGAGGACTCCTGTCACCATCCAGCCTCTCTCCCATCTCTCCATTGGCTGCTGTTCATGCAGAGAGGGCACAACCCTGCAGGGAGTGTCCTAAACAGCCCACTACATGGATGAGGGTCTCCAGGTGAGGTTAAGAACCCAAGGGATTCATTCCAGGCCCATCCGACTCTAAACAGACTTCTGTTTCCTTCCTTCCTTTTGCCCTTTCCTCCTGTTTGGTGTGCCCACATCCTATTTTGCCTGTTGCAAGTAAGATGTTGGCCTCACCCACCACTTCCTTTAACTAAAGCAGTCTGGCATTGACCTTGGAGAGACAGCTGTGAATGGTCCTGATGAGAAATCTTAGCTTCCTGCCCAGGAATTGAACCTGGGTAGCCTGGATGAAAACTAAGACTCCTTGCCACCAGGGCTGGAGGCCAGGAGAAAACTGGCCCTGCTCTTTCCCTCCTTTGAAAGCAAGAACGTTTCAAGAAGGCAAAAACCGTAAAAACAGGTACACAGTTTATTATTAGAGACACAGTATAACGTGGGAAAACACACAGAGAAACAGTTTTTTTTATTTAAGTCAGAAGGAGGCCAGAAATAGACACTGGGAGAGGAGTGCAATAGGAGGTGATTTATGTTGCTTATATAGGATAATCCTTCAAGGTCTTTGTTTACATTTGACCAAAATGTGTACACAACTTTTTGCTACGATGAATCCCAATGCAGAAGCCTGTGGGTACATGTCCACAGTTATTATGGGGTGCTGCCCTTTTCCTTTTTGAACTACAAGGAACCTTCCACACATGTGCAGATGGGGAAGTCTTCCTTGACCTCAGGAGTGGGAACCTTATCTCTGCTTTAACAGAGCTCAGCTTCTGCCACTAGCTTTGTCTTTGGAGTGTCTGGTTGAGAACAGAGCTTCAATTTTAGCCCATTTGACAAACACCAGCTGTCCATTCCAGGGGCCCATCTATCCCCTACTTCAGTAATAATCAATTTATGCCCTGTCCTTGGGCTATGTCCTTCTTTAAAATGTTATGCCCTGCCCACCTCCCTCCTTCCCCATCTACCCATCCCACACTCCCAAGAAAAATTTGAAAAGAAACTTTCCCTTTAAGAATAGGGTCACCCAGTAATTTTTGCCACCCAGACTAGAAAAGCAAAGCAAAAAATACCCATCCTATCATCACCTTTAAGGCTGGCAGTGGCCATTACTTCTTCCTGCAGAGGCCTGGGAACACTAAGGCAGGAGGGCCACAGGGATGCCCCTCGCAAACATGCAGGCAGGTGTCTCCAAGACCATGAGATTTTTTTGATTGCTTCTTTTGTAACTGAGCAGGACCCTATGGGGGCTTCTTGGACCAGAAAGTGTTAGTCGCTCAGTTGTGTCCAACTCTTGCGACTCCATGGATTGTAGCCCACAGGCTTCTCTGGGATTCTCTAAGCAAGAATACTGGAGATCCCTCCCTCAAATCCTCTGGTTTAGCTTCTTTTGAAGTACCTAGAAAACACTATCTGATGCACATTTCCAGAGTTGTTTTACAGATGTGAAAAACCCTGAGTGAATGTGAGACCTTAACCACTTCAAAAGCTGGACTATAAAGAAAGCTGAGCACTGAAGAATCGATGCTTTTGAATTGGGGTGTTGGAGAAGACTCTTGAGAGTCCCTTGGACTGCAAGGAGATCTAACCAGTACAATTTAAAGGAAATCAGTCCTGAATATTCATCGGAAGGACTGATGCTGAAGCTGAAACGCCAATACTTTGGCACCTGATGTGAAGAACTGAATCATTTGAAAAGACCCTGATGCTGGGAAAGATTGAAGGCAGGAGGAGAAGGGGACGACAGAGGATGAGATGGTTGGATGGCATCACCGACTCAATGGACATGAGTTTGAGTAAACTCTGGGAGTTGGTGATGGACAGGGAAGCCTGGCGTGCTACAGTCCAGGGGGTTGCAAAGTCAGACACGGGTGAGAAATTAAACTGAACTAAACAGAACCACTTCAAGACCTTGAGCACATAGCCCCCAGGCCTCCTGGAGGTAAGGACTCATAATCAGAGCATTGCATAGGAGCTGCTCGCTATCCTGAGACCCTCCTCCCTTACCTGGCCTTTAAATATCCTGATACTCTTAGGGGAGTTAGGGCTTTTGGACATGAGCCACCTTTTTCCTCCCACGATCTTGCAGTAAACCTTTTTTTCTACTCCAAACTCAGACATTTCGGTATTGCTTGGCCTTACAGTGCACAAGGCACAAGAGCTTGCTTTCTATTACACTTGTTTGATACCCAGAGAGCAGCTGGGATGGAAGGCATCCACCCCTGGCTTCCTCTAAGATACCCTCTAGGCAGCAGGTATTTAGTGAGCTTGCAAAAGTTCTGGAGCCAGTCTCAGGTGGGGCTGAGCAATCCAGGTGGGGTCTCAAAATCCAGGGTCCCTGCTCTAAGCCTTCTGCCAACTGGAAATTATTGACCCCCTGAGTTTTATTTTGCTTTTTTTCAGTTAGAAGGGAAGAGCACTGTACACCGCCCACCACTGGGAGAAAGGGGACACAATCACTAGGTACCCACCACCACCCCAAACCACCCCCCCAACACACCAACTAAGGCACCGCCAAGGGGACAGATGTGCTTTGGCAACAAGGCCCCCCCAGAGGCCCAGGCTGTCAACAGCTGCGCAGACGGCTGTGTGCCGTGGAGTCAGCACCTTAGGAGGTGGGAGGGGGCGGTGAGCAGAGGAGGAAGGAGTCTCAGGTCCTGATGGATCAGAAGAAGGAAAATGGGGAGAGGTGGTCAGGACACCGGAGAGGAGAAACCAAGGATGACCAGAAAAGGGGCAGAAAGCAGAAAATGTAGGAAAAATGAGAAAGAGGCAAAACAGGGTGTGGGCAATCACACAGAATGGGAAGAACTCAGAGCAGAAGGAGGGAAGGAAATGGAAAGGAGAGTGAAATGAGTGGAGAAGGATGTGAGGAGGGAGAGAGGGAGCCAGGGAGACATCAGACGACATAATATCTCCATAAGTAGAGGGCATCTGGAGCCCGTGGGTGGAGCCTGTCACTGACCAGGCAGCTCGCGATCACCAGGTCAGCCACATAAAGCAGCAAGTTGATGGCTGTCAGGATGGCCACAGCCAGTCGCTGGTCCCAGTTGCACACGTAAGTAGTGAACTCATCTCTGCAGGTCGTATCACTGGATCGCTGGGACTGGCCGCCCAGCTCCTCATTGAACTGATAGAGCAGCCAGAGGACCAGAGCGCTGATGTAGAGGAGGATGGAAAACAGGGTCAGCCCAAGCTGGGAAACGGGGAAGCGGATGGGCAGCCAGTTGTCACAGTAGAGCAAGCCCAGCAGGATGGCCAGGGTCCCCAGGATGAAACAGGTGGAGTACACAGCCACGCACCACACCAGGGCCGGCTGGTGCTGGTACAGGGAGGTGTTGCTAATGAAGGCGAAGATGATGCAAGCCACAAAGTTCTCCAGCAGCTTGAGCAGGCCATGCAGCGTATGCACGTAGGTGATGATCCTTCTGGGCCGGTGACCCACCCAGGTCCAGACAAATTCGGTCCCGTAAGCTACAGCAGCGATGCAAGAAAATGCTGTGGCCGTGATGGCGTGGTTCCGGGTGGGGCCCTGAGGCAAGAACGGGACATAAGTAGTGGCAGAGATGATGGAGGTTGAGAAGCAGAAGAGGGCGGCATAGCAGGCGTAGTTGATGGGGAAGTTGTACCAGTGGGAGGAAAAGTGGGACTGGAGGTTACTGTATTCCACAATGATGATGAGGAGGGTCACAACGTAGCAGAAGCACCAGAAGAACATGAACCAGTTATCTACGCCCACCCGCTGAGTGCCCATGCTGGCCACCAGGGAGGAGGCCACGCCGGTGGAGAGCAGCTGCAGCAGGCGGACGGAGCAGCCCATGACAGTCCAGGAGCAAAGGCCTGGGGATGACGAAGTGGTGGACATGGTGGTTCATATGGTCAAATTGGTCACTGTCCTGGGTAAGGCCTAGCCTTTGCTGAGGACCCACGAGAGAAAGATCCAGCTCCGGAGGTGGATTAAGTCAGATTCCAGGGAAAGGCTCAGGGTCCTGTGATGGATGAGGCTCAGGATCCGTGGAGTTAGAACCAGTGGCCCAGACACCCGGGTAACAGCACAGCCGCTCCAGAATGATTCTCCCCACCCATCACCCTTGGCCTTGTCAGGAGACTTGTCTTATCCCAAACCTCACAGCTGGGTTGGGTCTGGCAGCAAACCGTGAACGTTTTTCACCTCTTTGTGCTGCGTGCCATTATCTACGGAGACACATGGTCCTTATCCGCAAGCCCAACCCTTCAAGGCTCTGGAAAATGTAGAAATTTTTTTAAAAAGCCATTTGAAACAAATTTGATCTGAACAGACATGAGACAATTTATGGCCTTTATTTATTTCACTTAGTGTGAATGTTCAAGTTTGGTTGAAGAAACACTACTGTGTTTGATTGCAAGATGCTTTCAGACCCCAGTGGGGTGTGAAGTCATATAGAGTAGATGAAACATGCCACCTGCCTAAAGGTGAAAAATTCTGAATTTTGGAGTATATCTGACCCCAACAATTTCATAAAAGGTATTATGGATTGTACTGCTAACTCCATTTTACAGATCAGAAAGCTAACGCTTGAGGGAAAAAAATCTCTACCCTAAGGTCCCATGCCTAGGAAGTGGGAACTTCAGATGAAAATGCCAAAGCTGTGAGTTTGAGCCTTTTGTTCCACTGCGCACATGTCAGCAGGGCCTGCGGGTGGGAGCCCAGGACCAAAGCTCAGGGCTCTGGGACCCAGGACCCACCTTCAGGGCCACAGCCTCCTTCCACAGCACCTGAAGACACACGTGTCCCGGCCTCTCCTCCCTGCAGCATCACTAGAAGGAGCTGCCATCTGAGGGACACAGCCCCACCCGGAGGAGGGCAGCTTCAGGGGTAGACAGGGAGGAGCCATGGGGTGAGAGCAAGGCCATGGGGATGAGATGACGTGGGAAGTAGGAACTGTTGTGAATCCTTCCCACCCTGGGGAGTTTTGCCTTAACATGTGACTCTTCCCCACATGGAAAGGGAGACCCCAACCCAGCATGACGCTCAGGTGCGTGTCCTGGAGGAACCAAGAAACAAATATTAAAATGCCAGCTTTATAAGCTCCAAAGCTGCCATCCACGTGAGAGTCTAACCCCTTTTAAGAGCAGGAGCTGAAAGAGGAGCTACCTGCTAGACCCCTGGGAGGCGCACCCGGGTCTGGGTTGGGGAGGGGGGCAGAGTGGAGATGTTGGGGGCAGCTGGGGTTGGGGGGAGGGATTGCAGGGTCCCAGTGGCCCTGAGGCAGCCCAGTAGGTGTCTTGTGACCCAGAAGGGATGCAGGCATGGAGCCAACCTTCCCATGGAGGAGGGGCCTGGACTGGAACTGAGACAGGAGAACAGGGGCCTAAAGGGGTTTCAGGGCTGTGACAAGGACACATGGCCAGAAAGGCAGGAACCCTGTAGACCATGGAATTGCCCAGGTCACCTGCCCAAGACAGTCCCTCCAGCCAGGGCTGCAGTCTTGCTCACACAGGGGCTCCTCCAGGGTCCAGTGTAGGGGAGTGAGGCCCCTCCCAGCCCACCCCCTCCGCAGGGACAGCTGCCCTGTTTCCAAGGGACTATTTGCTGAGAGGCCCCCAGGGCTGAAGGGCCAGCAGCCTGAGTCCCAGCCAGCTTCCTGCCATCAGGGGCCTTGTCACCTTTGCTGATAATAAACCCTGGGACAGGCTGAGGCTGGAAAGAGAAACACGGAGCAAACGCAGAGAACCTCTCTGGGCTCACAAAGCTCCTTGAGCCCCAATTGCCAGTGGAGTGCTGGAGCCTGTGGGCCTCCCAGTGGGCACTGCCAGGGTTGGGAAAGGACACTGGGGTGAGGGACTCTGGAGGTGTCGTGCTGTCTGTTCCCCAATTGCCCCCCCACCAACCTCTCCAAAGCCACCCTTGATTCCACCTAAGGTTAAATGACAGCTTTGGACCCATTTGATGGCGCAGAGGGCTTGGGGAAGGAGAGGTTCCAGCTGTGTGGCCCTGGGCAAGGCCTGTGCCCTCTCTGGGCCTCAGTTCCCCCACCTGGAAATCAGCAGGTTTGCCTGAGTCTCCCAGTAGCCCCTCCTCCACTCTAATCCATGAGCCTGTTCATGGTGCCCCCGTCAGAGCACAGCCTGGATGTGGCTGAGCCCTGCCTGCCCAGCAGCCTGGCATGTGGACTGGAAGACAGTGAGCCGGGAAGGTCAAGGCCAGAAAAGGAAGGAAGGAAGGAAGAGGTGCCAGAAAGGCAGAGTAGGAAGGAAAATGGATACTCAGAGTTACAAAGAGGCTCTGGAGCTTTGGCAGACACTTCATAGCTAAATGATCCTGAAGATTCCCCACCTGTGCAATGGGCTTAATACCTACTTTGTGTTAAATAATGAATAAAAACATGTAAAGGGCTCATCAGAGGGCCTGACGCATGGTATACTCAATCCAAGCCAGTTCCCACCTTCAGCTTGAGGCCATTTAACTCCATCTGCACCTCCACCTTCACCTGCTCATCCTCTCTCAACTCTGTGTGTGCAAACCTCTCTGTCCTTCCTCTTATGAAGACACCAGTCACTGGACTTTGGTTTCACACTCCACCCAGGATGTTTTCCATCCCAGAGGCCTTAACTAAATATGTCTCCAAAGGCCCTATTTCTAAATGAATGTGTTTTCTGAGTAGAAATGACCTTTTCGGAGGACAATCTTCAATCCATTATGGTCCTCACTCAGATCTTCCTGTCCTTTTTTCACTGTGTCTTTTCCTAATGTCTATCATACTAAGTGAATTTGTTTTCTTTTTCAGATTGTTCTGTGTTTGCTGGAGTTCTTGGGACTCACAGTGGGTTGATTCCTTGTGTACTTTGTCATTACACTGTGACACCCCTTCTACAGGATCCCTTTTCCTGGTAGGATCCTGACATCTGTGTTGGGACTTGCACGAAAGTTTCACCAAAGAATAATTGCACTTGCTCCTGCTCAGGACCCTCCATGCCAATCACCTGTTTGGCACCTATTGTGTTAATTTCCCCAGTTTGTAGAGCCATTGGACCTGAGGGATAGAGAACTTTTGGGCCCAAATCCACAAGTGAAGACCTGAAGTTTCTATTTCTCTTGTGGAGACAAAAAAAAAAAAAAAAAAAAACTCCTATGGAGGTAGGTATCAGTCTTGACCTTTCCTCTTTCTGAAGGGCCTGTTTTTCCTTGTCTACCCTTGCTCCGAGGCTGCAGACCATGTGATCCTGGCTCTAGGGAAATGTCTCAGCTCCAACTCCTCACCTTGTACCACCCCAAAGTCTCATTCCTGACCCAAGTGGGCAAATAGGCCAGCCTCCAGATATCTATGCTCAATTCTCCCTTCTCCCTCCTCCCTCCTACAGACAAGCAGGGGTCACATCAGTTCTGCCACTGAAGATTCAGGAGAAACTTGAGCAAATTAATTAATTCTAAAGGTTCTTTCTCTCTTCTTTTCCTCCTTAAAGACTTGACTTTTAATCACCCGCTCTAGGAAGGCTTCCAGAATCTCACCAGCTCCATGTCTGATTGCTCTCAGATTGATAGTTTTCGGTCTTTGCCCTTCTGTGAAGCAGCCTGGTGTGGACAGGTCATCACAAGTTCCTGGGTCTTACCTGGGCCAAACAGGTGAGGTGGGGAGGAAGGGAGGTGTTGCAGGGGCAGCAGACAGGGCCCTATGTGGATGGACCTGAACGCCAGAGACATAGGTTTTTAGCTGTAAGTGATGAGGCCTCACTGACATTCTTTAGGGAGGAGCTGATCCATCAGAGGCCCACTTTGGAACTGACACTCTGGCTGTAGGAGGAAAATGGGATGGAGGCCAGGGCGTCAGGGAGGCAGCCTGGGTTCCTGCCTCCGTGTCTCCTGGAGGACCCTCCTGACACACGTGCTCTTCCTGCACCTGCACCTGGAGGCCTGGCTCGTGCACTTCATGAGGTGGAACTGATCAAGACAGGAGAATCCTCAGGCAGACTAGCCCTCCCTGGTGAGTGACCACACAGTGAAACCTGACAAGGGTCCTTCACAGGCCCAACTGCCCGGAGCTGCCCAGGCAGCCAGATGCAGCTCCTGAATCTGCCTCTGGTAGAAGGTCAGCACCTCACAGCCTCGCTCTGCCCCGGGATGTCTGGCTGAACAGTGACAGGAGCATTTATGATGAAATGTGGGAGGAGAGTCTATGTGGTCCTAGATGACAAGACCTCCATGATCGATTTTTTTTTAGTAACACAGATGTGTTTCTTTGTAATGTATATCCATATAAAGCTTATTTTTACCTTATCATAATTGTAATATATATTATTTTGTCTTTCCAAACATTATACTTGATTTTTATGTTACCATGTGGGGTTCTTAACTACTTTTTTATGTTAGCTTTTAAGAAACTTTTTTATTTAGGTATTATTGACATGAAACTGTTCTGTATATAACTCGATGAGTTTTCAGATAAATATACACTTCATGAAACCATCAACAGTCTCAAGGCCATAAACTTTTCCATCACCACCCAAAGTTTCCTCCCCATCCACTTTATTGTAATAATTATCACTTTGTCTACATGTGATAAGAACACCCCCTTTTCCAATGATCACTGATTCCAGTTGTTTATTTGTCCAAACTATGCCCTGGATGGACTTGGCCCAGAGACCCAGAGGTGACCACAGAGACTAGATGCTTATTTGCATGGAGCTCTGCTCCAGTGGGTGTGTCAGATGACAAATCCATAAACTAGTTAAATCCTCTAACAAGATAACCTCAGGAAGTGACCAGCACGATGAAGAGATCAACGGTCCTGGGACGAAGCAGATGACTTTTGGAAGATCCTCCTACGCAGGTGACATTTCAGCTGAGAACTGAAGACTGACAAAGAGGTGGCCATGTTGAAGGTAGACGGAACAGCTTGTGCAAGATCTTGAGCAGGGAACAAGTCGCCATCTTGAGATTACGTGTAAGAGAGTTGTGGGATCTGGAGAGTTAAGGGACCATAGAAAAATGAGCGCTGGAGACCGAATGTCCCTGGAAACATGTGAGGCACCATGTGTGGCTCCACAGCTCTTCATCGCAGACAGCCAGGAGCGGGGAAAGTCTGGAGATGGGGGCACAATTGTGGTTGCATGAGCAATCCGGGGAGGCTCTATGCACTTCTGCTCTAAACAATGATTTACCGCATGTTTGCTGTGTGCTGGGCACTGCAGACCCCACAGCAAAGCTGCTTCCTGTCCTGAAGGAGCATCTGGCTTAATGCAGAAACATTTAGTCTAGGGAGTGTGAAGACAGAAGATCCAGAGACATAGCAGAACTTTCAGAGGACTCTGAAAAAGAAAAGGGTTGGGTTTGTTCTGTTCAAACTCCAGAGAGCTGGGCAAGTGGGCTTTGCACCCCCTAAGGAATTAAAGATGCCCCCAAATGAGATGGGCCACTGTGGGAGGTGCTGTTAGAGCATTAGAGCCTTTCCAGCCAGCACTGCTGGATCACTCCCAGCGGAGGCTTGAAACTAATTGTTCCCAAAGGATAGTCCATGGAACACTAGTCCAAGATGCTGCATGGAAAGAGTTCCCTGATTGTGCAAGTTTGAGAAAAACTTCCTGCTATTGGTAATTTTATAATGCTCTATTCAAGGTCCTAGGGAGTCCTGCAATAAACAAATCTGTTTAACTTTTTAATATGGTGTTAAATGTATTTGGCCATATGAAATTTTTGTCTTGCCTTAACATATGAATTTTATTTCATTACTTTTTAAGAATACCTGCCACGGGGATCACCTCCTGGGAGCCCGCCCCATCCACCGCAACTGCCACTGGGTGAAGATCACATGGTTCATCCCAGTACAGGAGTGAGGGGCACAGTGGGGGTCCTTCCCCTGGCCTTCCCACAGCTCTGCTTGCCTGGCCCCTCTGGCCCTGGTGACCCTAGAATGCAGGGCTCTGAGGCTTTGCTCTGGCACTAGGTGAGGAAGAAGGACTGTGGTGCGTTTCTGGCCACTGGTTACTGTAAAGGGCCATTGATCTCAATGCATGGGAGTGCATGGATGGACACACACACAAACACACACTCTGAGCAAGCATGCAGGCACACAACTTTAAAGACAGGTTTTGAGGTGCTGGCAAGGGATCTTTAAGAGCTACAGGATAAGATGTTGGGCATTGGGGTGGGGCCCAACCCCTAGTTTCCCAGGGATGAGCCCTGTCTAAGGCGCTCTGGGGTGGGGAGGCAATAGCAGGGGCTTGTAAAAACCTTGGTTTGGGTAAAGATTGACACGTGCTCAGTTGATTCTGCATTCTAAGCAAATTTGGGTAATCAGGGTCTGTGGATTTTATGGTTTGCCTGTTTGGTTGGTTTTTTCCTTCGTCTTTCTCTGAGCATTAGGAAACATCTGACATAGAAATGTGTGCATGCTCTACACATGCAAACGATGCAATTCCTTTCACTATAGCAGCAGGTTTCAAACCTACCCCTCTGCTTGCCCTCAATCTACCCCTCCACCCACTAAAAAATTGAAAAGCAACTTCCTGTTTAAGAATAGGGCCACTGGTACTTTTTGCCCTCATAACCAAGAAAAAGAAGAAAAAAATCCAGGCTAATGTCAATTTGAAAAAAAAAAAAAAAAGCACAAACTAAAGTTTACAAATTATGTTTTACTCAGGAACCTTATGGAGGACCATAGCCTTAGAGACAGCCTCTAAGACAGTTCTGTGGAACCTTCCAAAGAGCTAAGGGAAGAGCCAGAATATGCATGTGTTTTTGCTGGGAAAAAAAAAATAGCATGAAGTTGACCATCAAAAGATTATTGCTAGCCATAAAGCCCAGGCACCTCAAGTTAATCATTTTAGTGCTTTCCTATCTACGGGAAGTGAGTGTGAGCTCACTGAAATTATTAGATGTGCATGTTCACCATCTTGAGCTAGTATCCTGTTTTTATCCGTTCTGAATTCCTCCCTGGTTGCACTTTTGAACGTGGCTGCAGTGGCTGATGGATAGAGGGCAACATCCATTGTTTACTGAAATGGCAAACCATGTTCTTTGTCCTTGGCAATTTCTCCTGGTCAAACTTTGACCAAGGTTTGGGAGGCATTCATAGCCAGTTTGTCCGAGGGCACTAGAAAGACTTGTTCCTAATTCAGGCAAGGATTCTTTTGATAGGCCACTTAATACACTAATTTTTCAGATTAGGTCCTGTTGATAACCCAAAATTCTATGGATCACCTGTCTCACTAGTCTTTTGTGATCCAGGAAATATTTTCTGTAGTTGCTTCTCCTAAAATCTAGAGTTGCAGTATTACAGTTACTCTATGTAGAGTTTTATACATGATAGAGTAACATGTTTAGCCATCATTAATTTTGTCGGAGGCTTGGTTGCACATTGGGTAAAATAAGAGATAGCAATCTTAGAAGTAGAATATAAGTGATAGAGCAGTGACATTAATAAAGTCATAGTACAGCAGAGAGAGGCATGAGGCAAACATAATTTGAAAACAGTAAGAGACAACAAATGAAAACAGTGAATAGTATAACTAGTTGTAATCTGGTCACAGTAAATCATCAAGTCCACAGGAGAGCAAGCTGGATAAGCCAAGTTCTAGAGGGATCAGGTAAAGAGAAAAAGATAAATGTTACATCTTTATTTACAAATGTATACTTTATCAATTTGTTGTAGATCATAGCATAGGAGGAAAGGTTTTCTGAAAACCAAAGATTAAAAACCATTCTGTTTCAGGGCTTCACTGGTGACTAGGTGGTAAGGAATTTGCCTGCCAATGCAGGAAACATGGGTTCGATCCCTGGTCTGGAAAGATCCCACATGCGAAGGAGCAACTAAGCGAGTGCGCCACAGCTGCTGCGCCCACAGCCCAGAGCCCGAGCTAGGCAACAAGAGCCTGTGCTATGAGAAGCCCGCACACTGCAGCTAGAGGGCAGCTCTGTGTAGCAACGAAGAGCTGCAGTGAAGACCCACCCAAACCAAAAACAAAAGGAGGTGCCACCACAAGAAGGTGCCAAGGACGTAGCCTTCACAAAATGTGGAAAGTTTGCTTCCAAAAGTAGTATAAGAAAGTAAAATGAAGGTTAAGATGACAAAGGACCCTTATGGGTTGGGATCCCTCATGACTAATTTCCCTAAGAGTTGGCAGAGCCAGACAAAAAGTCTCCTTGGAATCCCAATGTATTTCACTGGTTGCCATATGAATTCCTCTGGATAACAGAGACCAAGCTCTTAAAACACAGGGAAAGGAAAGTGAAGTCGCTCAGTTGTGTCCGACTCTTTGCGACCCCATGCACTGTAGCCTACCAGGCTCCTCTATCCATGGGATTTTCCAGGCAATAGTACTGGAGTGGGTTGCCATTTCCTTCTCCAAAAACACAGGGAGGGGTGGGGAAATGGCTAAGATCAAGTACATTTAATCACAAAGACACAGGGAGAGAAATCTAAGTTTTCACTACAGGGCTTTTGTTCCTTTAAGGTAAGAATTTTAAAAGGATGGTTTATCAAGCTGTTTTCTCTAGCTGTACATGCAAAAATATATTAATTTAACAATGTCAAAAGAACTGCAATCTGGCCAATTTAAGGTGAGATTTCCTTTAATTATCAATTAAGCAGATACTTGTAAGTATAAACTCTGTATGAACATAATAAACTATTCCCAGTGTCCTTCAACTGAGAATAATCCAATGTTCATGAAAAAAAAAATCATAGTCTATCTAAGAAACAAGTGGAAATTTTTATTTGACCTAACCTGGAGGATTATAACCCAAGAGACAGTCTTTCAAAAATCTCTCTGAGGACTGTTCCACCTGTTATAGGTCAGAGCACAGTAGTATAAGCTTTTGAGACAAAGAGTTATACATTAAATGATATATTATTGTCATTTTACTCAATCCAGATCTACACAAATAAAGAGAACAATGGGTATGAGTCATCTTGTTCACGCTCAGTTGTGTCTGACTCTTGCGATCTGATGGACTATGCCAGCCTCCTCTGACCATGGGATTTTCCAGGCAAGAATACTGGAGTGGGTTGCATTTCCTCCTCCAGGAGATCTTCCCAACCCAGGGACTGAACCTGCATTTCTTGCATCTCCTACATTGGTAGTTGGATTCTTTACTACTGGGAAGAATCTACCTGAGAAACCTGGGTCATCTTGGTCCCTCACAGAATTAAGAAGGAAGATTATCTCCTAAGAAGCCATGATCTTTGATGAGATCAAGAAAAAATGTTGTCTCCCAAGGAGGCTTAGTTCATGCAGATGCACAATACACAAAAAAGTGAAGGAGGAGACCCAAATGGGCAGAGAAAAGTTTTATGCTTCAATTTTTCTCAACTTGGCATAAGTATGGATTTTATTTCATTACCATTGAGTGTGTTTCAACTGAGCAAAATCTTCCCACATCTTTTAACTGAAGATAGGGTATAGTGTTTGCCTGCAATGCAGGAGACCTGGGTTCGATCCCTGGGTCAGAAAGATTCCCTTGGAGAAAGAAATGGCAACCCACTCCAGTACTCTTGTCTGGAAAAATCCCATGGACAGAGAAGACTGGTGGACTACAGTCCATGGGATCGCAAAGAGTCAGACACAATTGAGCGACTTCACTTCACTTCACTTCAAACCAGTTACTGCTTCTCAAAACTAAGTCTCAAGGAGAACCTACTCCTCCAGAGAGGAGCTTAACATCACAGAATAAAATTTAGGATTATCAGACAATAACAGGAAATCTAAAACCCAAGAGAGACTCACCCCAATTCATCCGGACTTCCTAAGGAGGCAGATAGGCACAAGAGGCCTCTGGGGGTACAAGGCTAGTGCTTCGAAGAGTTCAGGAGAAGAGGAGAAGCCTTCCCTGGGTGCCTTCTGTAGTCACCAAAACTGTTGATGAAAAAAAAACAAAGCAAAACCTAAAAGTCACAAATTTATGTTTAATTTGGAGACATTACTGAAGACTCTAGCCAAAGAGACACTCTCAGATAGTTCTGAGGAACTGTTCCAAAGAGGTCAGGGATGAGTCAGGATATACAGAAGATTTTACTGGGGCTGGGGGAACACATGTAATTAAAATCAGTAGATTATTGCTCATCACAAAAACCAGATATCTCAAGTCAATGATTTTACTGCTTTTTTATGTATGGGAAGATATAGTGCTCTGGGCTCACAAAAATTATTCCTCTGATATGCATCTTAACTTTCTAGAATCAGTACCTTGTTTTTCTCCATCTTGAATTCCCCTCAGGATAGGATATTAGTGCTGAAACAGAGGCTGATGGCCTGAGGACATGATGGACAAGATAATTCACCGTTTTCTGAAAAAGCAGGCAACATTCTTTGTCCACATTTACATCACTTCTAAGGCTGGTGGGTCCATGCTCTTCTCACTGCAGAGGCAGGACAAGCTGTTTTGATCACTGAGGCAGGAGGGCCACATTGCTGCCCCTCACCAACATTGCAGACATGTGTCTTCAAGACCCTGGGGTCCATCACGAGCTCCTTTTTTGATTCCATAGAGAGTAGTTGGGCTGGAAGGCATTCACTTCTGGCTTCCTCTAAAATGCGCTTTAGTCAGTCGATGTTTAGTGAGCCTGCAAAAATTCTGGAGCCAATCTCAGGTGAGGCTGAGCACCAGGTGGGGCCTACGGACCAAAGGTCTCTGCTTTGAATATTGCCCGCTGGACATTATTGACGTCCAGGTATTTCTTTTTAACTTAAATGGAAGGCACACTGTGCACCCTCCTCTACTGGGAGAAAGTGAGCCCAGTGTCTATCTACCTGCTTCCACCCCAACACACACACACACACACACACACACACCCCCCCCAACTAAGGCACTGAGGGGGACAGACACATCTTGGCAATGAGGACCTCCAGAGGCCCAGGGTGTGAACAGATGCACAGAGGGCTGTGTGATGTGGAGGAGATGGGAGCGGGTGGTGGGCAGAGAAGGAAGGGGTCTCAGGTCCTGATGGATCAGAAGAAGGAAAATGGGGAGAGGTGGTCAGGACACAGGAGACAAGAAAACCAAGGATGACCAGAAAAGGGGCAGAAAGCAGAAAATGTAGAAAAGATGAAAGCAGCAAGAGAAAACAGTAAAAGAGGGTGTGGGCAACCATACAAAACAGGAAGGAAACAAAACAGAGCAGAAGGAGGGAAGGAAACAGAAAGGAGAGAGAGATGAGTGGGGCAGGATGTGAGGAGGGAGAGAGGGAGCCAGGAAGAAGACATTAGAGGACACCAGAGCTCGGTGAAAATACCTCCTGTGAGCAGAGGGGATCAGGAGTCCCTGGGCTGGTCCTCAGTCCCTAACAAAGACCCAGCGGGCCCAGTACACCAGGTCAGCCACGTAAATCAGCAGGTTGATCGCTGTCAAGATGGCTACAACCAGTCTTTGGTCCCAGATGCACACCAAGTGGTGATGGCGGCAGCTCACATCACTGGACCGCTGGGGCTGGCCACCAAAATTCTTGTCGAACTGGTAGAGCAGCCATAGGATCAGAGCGCTGGCATAGAGGAAGATGGAGAACAGGGCCAACCCCAACAGGAAAATGGGGAAGCAAACGGGCAACTTGTTGCTATAGCCTCTCAGATACAGCAGGAGGGCCACGGCCCCCAGGAAGAGGCAGATGGAGTACGTGGCCACACACCACACCAGGGCTGGCTGGTGCAGGTACAGGGAGGTATTGCTGATGAAGCCAAAGATGACACAGGCCACGAAGTTCTCTAGCCCCTTGAGCAGTCCTGGCATGGGGAGCACATAGCAGGTGATGTGGCTGGGCCAGGCATAGATCCAGGCTACTTCAGTGGCATAAGTCACAGAAGCGAGGCAGGAGAAGGCAGTAGCAGCAATGGCGTGGTTCCAGGAGCTGCCACGAGGGACGATCTGGAGGTACGTGGTGGGGTAAATAATGGAGGCTGAGAGGTAGAGGAGGGTGGAGTAGGAGGCATAGTTGATGAGAAAGTCATCCCAGGGAAAGGGCCAGAGGAACTGGAGCCCACATAACTCAACTATGAAAATAAGGAGGGTCACAACGAAGCAGAAGCACCAGATGAACATGGACCAGTTACCTATGGTCTCCCTCCAAGTGCCAGTGGTAGCCACCAGCGAGAAGGCCAGGCAGGTGGAGAGCAGCTGCAGCAGGCGGAGGAAGTAGCCCATGACGGTTGCAGAGGCCAGGCCAGAGGACGAGCTCATGGTGAGCCTGATGGTCAGGCTGGGCATTGTCATCAGACTGAGTCTTCACTGAGGACCCACCAAAGAAAGATGCAGCTTTGGAGGTGGATTAATCAGACATCTGAAAAGAGCCTCGGGTCCTGCGACGGCTGCTGCTCAGGATCTACGGAGTTGGAACCAATGACTCAGACACTTGGGTAAAGGCACAGCTGGTCTAAGACGATTCTCCCCACCCATCACCCTTGGCCTTGTCACAAGACTTGTCTTATCCCAGAGCTCAGAGCAGGGTGGGTCTGGCCTCAGACCAGGAACATTTTGGATCCCTCTGAGCTGTGTGTCATTATCTACAGAGACACAGGGTAGGATGGTCCTTTCTACAGTCCCAACCCTTCAAGTGTGTCAAAATTGAAAAAAAAAAATGTTTTTTAAATTATTTGGTAACAAAATTAGATGTGAACAGACATGAGACAAATTATGATCTCTATTTCCCTTAGTATGAGTGTTTAAAAGTTCAGTTTCAGAAACACAAATGTGTTTGATTACAAGTGCTTTCAGACCCCAGTGGGGTGGGGTGGGATGTCCTATAGAGTAGACACACTATATGTAACTGGAGTTGAAAAAATCCTGAATTCTGGAGCATATCTAACTCCATGGATTTCATAAAATGGACTGTGGATGTACTGCTAACCCCATTTTAGAGATGAAAAAACTAAAGTGAAAGTCGCTCAGTCGTGTCCAACTCTGCGACCCAGAGAATTCTTCAGGCCAGAATACTGGATTGGGTAACCGTTCCTTTCTCCAGGGGATCTTCCCAAGCCAGGGATCAAACCCAGGTCTCCCACATTGCGGGCGGATTCTTTACCAGCTGAGCCACAACTGCTAATCCCATTCTAGAGATGAAAAAACTAAGGCTTGGTGAATCAAGGGCCTTCTCTAAGGTCAAAGTTTAGGAGTAGTAAGCTCGTATAAAAATGCCAAAGCCATGGATTTAAACGTTTTCCTCTACAACCCAGCATGTCAGCAGGGCCTGTGGGTGGGAGCCCAAGACCAAAGCTCGCGTCTGTGGGATCCAGGACCCGCCTTCACGGCCGTGGCCTCCTTCCACAGCAACCTGAAGACCCACGTGTCCCGGCCTCTCCTCCCTGCAGCATCACTGGAAGGAGCTGCCATCTGAGGGGACACAGCCCCACCCGGAGGAGGGCAGCCTCAGGGGTGAACAGGGAGGAGCCATGGGGTCAGAGCAAGGCCGTGGGAACAAGATGACATGGGAAGTAGGGGCTATTGTGAATCCCCTCCCCTCAACTTTGCCCTAACATGTGACTCTTCCTCCCTGGGACAGGGGACACCAACCCAGTATGACTCAAGATGGAGTGTCCTGGAGAAACCACAGAATAAATAACATAATGTTTGGCTCAAGCTCCAAACCTGCCATCCAGGTGGGAGTCTGGAAAGATCTAGGAGTAATCCTACGTGAATGAGGATTTCTGTGACCTGAGAGACTGGATGGCAGTTTCCAAGCTGGGAAGAAGAGGTTGAAAATGAACAAGGATTTTGTATCTGTATGCTGATATGAAGCCTTTGAATCCATTTAATGGCACAGAGGGAGGATTTAGGAAGGAGAGGCATGGGGGTTGCTGCTGTGTGACCCTGGGTAAGGCCTGTACCCTCTCTGGGCCTCTGTTCCCCCACCTGGAAAGCAGCAGTTTTCCCTGAGCTTCCCAGCAACCTCTCCTCCACTGTAATCTGTAAGCCTGGACATGATGCCCCCATCAGAGCACAGCCTAGATGTGACTGAGTCCTGCCTGCCCAGCAGCCAGGCATGTGGACTGGAAGACAGGGAGCCGGGAAGGTCATGGCTGGGACAGAGGAAGGAGGAGGAGGTGCCTGAAGGGCATGGTTTTGTTTTTGTTTGTTTGTTTTTAAACTTTTTATTTTGCATTGGGGTATAGCTGATTAACAATGCTGTGATAGGTTCAGACGCACACCAAAGGGACTCAGCCATACATATACATGTATCCATTCTCCCCCAAACTCCCCTCCCATCCAGGTTCCACATAACATTGAGCAGGGTTCCATGTGCTATATGTCCTTCTTGGTTATCCAGTTTAAATAAAACAGGGTATACAGGCAACCATAAATTCATCTCTAAGTCTGTGTATCTCTTTCTGTTTCATAAGTTCATTTGTATCATTTTTCATATTTCACATATAAGGGATGTCATATGATATTTCTCTGAAGGGCAGAGCTTTCCTTGTCTACCCTTGCTCTGAGGTTGCAGGCCCCATAGTCCTGGCTTTAGGGAAGTGTCTCAGCTCCAACTCCTCACCTTGTGCCGCCCCAAAGCCTCATTCCTGACCCAAGTGGGCAAATAGACCAGCCTCCAGGTGGCCAGGCTCAATTCTCCCTTCTCCCTCCTCCTTCCTCCCTGCTGCACACGAGCTGCAGTCACATCAGCTCTGCCGCTGAAACTTCATGAGATCCTTGAGCAAATCAATTAATTCTAAATGTCCTTTCTTTCTTCTTTCCTGTGAGTCTGAACTTTTCCTTAAAGGCTTGACTCTTAGTCATCTCCTCTCAGAAGCCTCCCTGGATCCCACCAACTCCATGCCTCATTGCTCCCAGACTGACAGTTCTCAGCCTTTGCCCTTCTGTGAAGCATCCTGGTGCGGGCAAGTCATCACAAGCTTCTGGGTCTTACCTGGGCAAGACAGGTGAGATAGGGAGGAAGGGAGGTGCTGCAGGAGCAGCAGACATGGTCCACTGTGGATGGATCTGAATACTAGAGACATAGGTTAGATTTTAGCTGTAAGTGAGGAGGCCTCACTGACATTCTCTAAGGAGGGACTGATCAGTCAGAGGCTCCCTCTGAAACTGACACTCTGACTATAGGAGGAAAATGGATGGAGGCTAATTCTGTAGTCAAGGTATGTGATGATGGGCCTTGAGCAAAGACACCCCAGGAGTGAAGGGCACGGACAGATTTATGAAAATACTTAGGGAGCAAACATTCAGCTGGTCTTGATGAGAAAGGGCAGCAATTACCAGATATTTGTTGTCCCCAAGGGCAGACTGCAACCCCACCTCTCCCTCCTGCTCCCTTTACATCTCAGACCCCATCCCAGGTGTTCCCGGCACCCTGCCCTTCCTCTGGGCACCTGAGCACTGAGTGCTTTGGGAAGGGAGAAATGGGGAAGGATATGAGGAGAGAGAGAGAGGCCAGGAAGAGGACATCAGAGGACGTCAGAGCTTGGTGAGGATACCTTTGTGAGCAGAGGATCAGGAGTCCCTGGACTAATCTTCAGTCCCTACAGAAACCTGATGAGCCCAGTACACCAGGTCAGCCACGTAAACCAGCAGGTTGATGGCTGTCAGGACGGCCACAGCCAGGCGCTGGTCCCAGGCGCACATGTTGTGGGTGAGCTCGTCCCTGCAGTCCCCATCACTGGGCCTCTGGGGCTGCCCGCCGAGCTCCTCACTGAACTGGTAGAGCGGCCAGAGGACCAGAGCACTGATGTAGAGGAGGACGGAGAGCAGGCTGAGCACTAGCTGGAAAATGGAGAAGGGGACCGGCAGCCTGTATTCACGTTCACCCAGGTCCAGCAGGAGG
Source organism: Bubalus kerabau (assembly GCF_029407905.1). Lineage (NCBI taxonomy): Eukaryota > Metazoa > Chordata > Mammalia > Artiodactyla > Bovidae > Bubalus > Bubalus kerabau. The sequence goes on from NC_073642.1 coordinate 20,820,670, forward strand.
ACCACAGCTGCCAGGATGAAGCAGATGGAGTACACGGCCACGCACCACACCAGGGCCGGCTGGTGCAGGTACAGGGAGGTGTTGCTGAGGAAGGCAAAGATGACACCGGCCACAAAGGTCTCCAGCACCTTCAGCAGGCCTGGCACAGTGTGCACATAGCAGGGGATATCACTGAGATCATACCAATCCCATACCCAGGCCACATCCAGGGCATAAACCACAGACGCGATGCAGGAGAATGCAGTGGCAGCGATGGCCCGGTCCCGGGAAGGACCATAAGGCAGGAATTGGACGTAGGTGATGGAGTAGATGATGGAGGTCGAGAGGCAGACGAGGGCAGCGTAGCAGGCATAGGTGACGGGGAAGTTGTACCAGTAGAAAGGAAAGTGGGATGGGAGCCTCCATAACTCGACCATGACTATGATGAGGGTCATGGTGAAACAGAAGCACCAGATGGACATGGACCAGTTACCTATGTCCCCTCTCCCAAAGCCCATGTCAGCTACCAGGGAGAAAGCCACGCAGGTGGAGAAGAGCTCTGGCAAGCGGAAGTACCAGAACCCTACCCAAAAGTCATCGTAGTCTGGGGATGATGCCCTAGTGGGCATGATGTTTCGATGTCCAGGCAGGTCACTGTCACCAGAACAGCAGTGGTCTTTGCTGAGGATCCACCAGAGAAAGATCTGGCTCCGAAGGTGGGTTAAGCCAGACGCCTGGAAATGACTCAGGGCCCTGTGACCGCTGAGGCTCAGGATCCGTGGAGTTGGAACCAATGGCTCAGACAATCGGGTAACAGCACAGCTGCTCCAGAATGGTTCCCCCCACCCATCACCCTTGGCCTTGTCAGGAGACTTGTCTTATCCCAAGCCTCACAGCTGGGTGTGGTCTAGCCTCAAACCACGAACATTTTGGGTCTCTCTAAATAGCTGTATGCCATTATCTATGGAGACACAGGGTAGGATGGTCATTATCTGCAATCCCAACCATTCAAAGCTCTCAAAATTGAAAACAAATTTTTAAAAAATTGTTTGGTAACAAAATTTGAGATGAAGAGACATGAGACAATTTATGATCTCTCTCTTTTTTTTTTTTTCACTTATTGTGAATGTTCAAAAGATGAGTTGCAGAAGCACTAATGTCTTTAATTACAAGGTACTTTTAGACCATAGTTGAATGCTATGTCCTACAGAGTAGATGCACCATGTCATCTATCTGGAGCTGAAAAAGTCTGAATTCAGGAGCAGATCTGACACTAAGGATTTCGAAAAAGGGATTGCAATGGTAGCACTAACCCTGTTTTATAGACGAGAAAATAAAGGCTGGAGGTATTAAGTCCTTCCCTAAGGTGGCATGACCGTAAAGTGGAAACTCCAGATAAACATACCAAAGCCGTAAGTGTGAACCCTTTGCTCTACATCCCACATGTCAGCAAGGCCTGCGGGTGGGAGCTCTGGAATGCAGGACCCGCCTTCAGGCCTCCTTCCACAGCAACCTGGAGACACACCTGCCCTGGCCTCTCCTCCCTGCTGCTGCTGCTAAGTCGCTTCAGTCGTGTCCGACTCTGTGCGACCCCATAGACGGTACCCCACCAGGCTCCCTCATCCCTGGGATTCTCCAGGCAAGAACACTGGAGTGGGTTGCCATTTCCTTCTCCAATGCATGAGAGTGAAAAGTGAAAGTGAAGTCGCTCAGTCATGTCCGACTCTTAGCGACCCCATGGACTGTAGCCCACCAGACTTCTCCATCCATGGGATTTTCCAGGCAAGAGTACTGGAGTGGGGTGCCATTGCCTTCTCCAGGGGACACAGCCCCACCCAGAGGAGGGAGGCTTTAGGAATGAACAGGGAGGAGCCATGGGGTGACAGCAAGGCTGTGGGGAAGAGGTGACATGAGAAGTAGGAACATTTTGAATCCTTTGCCCAATTTTTCCTTCACATGTGACTCTTTCCCACTGGGGAAAGGAGACCCCCCCAACTCAGCATGACTCCAAGGTGGAGCATCACAGAGGAATCATTAAAATTAAATTAACATACTATTTGGAATAAATTAACATACTGTTTAATACAGTATATTAATACAGAATAAATTAATATACTGTTTGGCTCATAAGCTCCAAAGCTGCCATCCAGACGTGAGTCTGGAAAGATCTAGGAGTAGTCTTACCTGAGCAGGATTTTCCTGGCCTGGGAGACTGGCTAGCAGCTTCGAAGCTGGGAAGAAGGGATTGGAAATGAACAAGGATGCTGTGTCTGATGCTGACGTGGAGTTTTTCAGGGCAACCCAGGGAGGGGGTGGGGATGGACGGGTGATCACCCCCTTTCAAGGGCAGGAGCTGAGAGAGGAGGCCCCTGCAGGACCCCTGAGAGGGGCCAACCCTGAGGATGCACCCAGGACTGGGGTGGGGGCCAGGGGGCAGAGTGGAGATGACTGGGGGGATGCCAGGGTCCCAGGGGCCCTGAGGCAGCCTAGTAGGGGTCTTCTGACCCAGAAGAGATGGAGGCATGGAGCCAACCTTCCCATGGAGGAGGGGCCTGGGCTGGAACTGAGACAGGAGAACAGGGGCCTAAAGGGGTTTCAGGGCTGTGACAGGGACACCTGGCCAGAGTGGCAGGGACCCTGGAGACCATGGAATTGCCCAGGTCACCTGCCCAAGACAGTCCCTCCAGCCAGGGCTGCAGTCCTGCTCACACAGGGGCTCCTCCAGGGTCCAGTGTTGGGGGAGTGAGGCCCCTCCAAGCCCTCCCCCTCCTCGGGGACAGCTGCCCTGTTTCCAAGGGACTGTTTGCTGAGAGGCCCCCAGGGCTGAAGGGCCAGCAGCCTGAGCCCCAGCCAGCTTCCTGCCATTAGGGGCCTTGTCACCTTTGCTGATAATAAACCCTGGGACAAGCTGAGGCTGGAAAGAGAAACACAGAGCAAACCTGAGAACCTCCCTGGAGTCACAAAGCTCCTTGAGCCCCATTGCAGGGGAGCCCTGGAGCCTGTGGGCCTCCCAGTGGGCACTGCCGGGGTGGGGAGGGGCACTGGGGGTGTCACACTATTTATCTTCCACTTTGTTCCCACAACCTCTCTGAATTTACCCTGTGTATGCTACTGGAGAAGAAAATGGCAACCCACCCAAGTATTCTTGCCAGGAGAATTCCATGGCCAGAGGAGCCTGACAGGCTACAGTCCACAGGGTTGCAAAGAGTAGGACACAACTGAGCTACTAACACAGACACATGCTGCTTAAGGGTAAATGATAAGCTTGGATCCTTTTCATGCCACAGAGGGAGGAGTTGGAGAAGGAGAGGATGAGGTTCCTGCTGTGTAGCCCTGGGACAGGCCTGTGCCCTCTCTGGGCCTCAGTTCCCCCACCTGGAAAGCAGCAGGTTTGCCTGAGTCTCCCCAGCAGCCCCTCCCCCACTCTCATCTGTGAGCCTGGACATGGTGCCCCCGTCAGAGCACAGCCTGGATGTGTCTGAGCCCTGCCTGCCCAGCAGCCAGACATGTGGCCTGGAAGACAGGGAGCCGGGAAGGTCATGGCTGGGACAGAGGAAGGAGGAGGAAGTGCCGGAAGGGCAGAGAAGGAGGAGGGGAGATGGACACTAGAGTTACAAGGAGGCTATGTGTCATAGAGGAACCTGGCAAGTTACTTAACAGAACCACAGTTTCCCCATCTGAGCAATGGGCTGAATACCTACTCTGTGTCAATCGATAAATAAAAAGTACATGATGGGCTCATCAGAAGGCCTGGCACATGGTACACTCAGTCATGCCAGCTACCTGTTCCCATCCCCCTCCCCCTCAGAGAGGATCCAGAAGGCCCTGCCCCACTCTGACCATAAGCTCATGCAAGACTGGTTCACTCCAGATCAGGGGCCTTAAACGAGTTTGTACTGGAGGCGGTCTCTTAATGCATTTAGTTTTCCCTCACAGTGTTTTCTGAAAGAGATGTAGAAAAGGTATTATTTCTTCCCTAAGTGTTTGGTAGCTGCCCATTGTTTTAATTTCACACAAAAATCCAAATTTCCTGCTCCTTTAAAAACCTCAAGAGATCCGATGTCACGGGGCTGTGTTCCCTTGGGGGAGGTGGCTGGAGCTGAGCATCTGCTATGTCCTCTATATTGTTTTCCATTCATATCTTTGTGTAGTTTTCCATATTTCTCTTATTCTCGTGTATAACTGACATAAAGCCGGACTATGATCATCTCGCACGTCCCGGTTTCCCCTCTTGGGCATGACCAGGCTTCCTGCCTGCTCACAGGAGCATCCAGCCCTCCATCCGTGTCCTCAACCTCATGTACAGGCTTCAACACAGGCTCTGAAATCATATTTAGACATGTGTGTACCTCCATGCACATGTGTTTGTAGGGAGTATCTGTATCTTTTTTCCTGTTTTATATGCATGAGCTCGTGTCATGCACAGGGCATCTTTTCCACCACCCCCAACAGGTGCAGTTCGTCCTTGCCAGGGCCCTAGTCCTCTCCATCCCCTTCACTTATTTCCTTCCCACCTGGCTCCCGTGGGCATTTGGACTGACCCCCCTTCTCTAGATCACCAGACCCTCCCCTGTGAGTCTCAGACACTGGGGAACCCCATTGTATGACCCTCTAGAAGGTGACTGTTGAAAACTTTGCAAATGTGCATTGCTTTGTATTTTCCAATATTTGGATTAAACCCTTTTCAGAGAGTGGACTGGGATTTGGTGGGTGCACCCTGAGGAAATGAGGGGCTCCTGAACCAGGGCTGCGCTGCGGGAGGGGCACTTACTGCGGTAAGGGGTAGAAGACAGGGGCAGGCGGTCTGAGCAATGAGAGCAGAGTCTGGCAGGGACAGGCCAATCCAAGCCTTGGGCACCACATTAAGCATTTGGGACTCAGTGGGAAGCCCATGTTGGTACCATCCCTTTACATAGAATCCTCTGGGAATCCTTCCCCCTCCCCACCCGCCCCTGCTCTGCAACCAGGATAGGAGGGTGGCAGATGTCTAACGAGAGGGATTCAAAAAGTGAGGAACACTGAACCCAAACCCACAGACTGAGCAGGCTCCCTCAAAGCCCCGGGAGGGGCTGGCATGTGCTGGGGGCTAGGAGCTCACTAGGGTAGAGGAGCCCAGGGAGACAGACTGGGCATTAGGAATTGTGACCAAATGTGGGCCCTTCTAGCTCAGTTCAGTTCAGTCACTCAGTCGTGTCTGACTCTTTGCAACACCATGAACCGCAGCACGCCAGGCTTCCCTGTCCATCACCAACTCCCAGAGTTTACTCAAACTCATGTCCATTGAGTCGGTGATGACATCCAACCATCTCATCCTCTGCCATCCCCTTCTCCTCCTGCCCTCAATCTTTCCCAGCATCAGGGTCTTTTCAAATGAGTCAGCTCTTCGCATCAGGTGGCCAAAGTATTGGAGTTTCAGCTTTGGCATCAGTCCTTCCAATGAATATTCAGGATTGATTTCCTGTAGGATGGACTGGTTGAATCTCCTTGCAGTCCAAGGGACTCTCAAGAGTCTTCTCCAACACCACAGTTCAAAAGTATCAATTCTGCAGCACGCAGCTTTCTTTATAGTCCAACACTCACATCCATACATGGCCACTGGAAAAACCATAGCCTTGACTAGACAGACCTTTGTTGACAAAGTAATGTCTCTGCTTTTCAATATGCTGTCTAGGTTGGTCATAACTTTGCTTCCAAGGAATAAGCGTCTTTTAATTTCATTGCTGCAATCATCATCTGCAGTGATTTTGGAGCCTAGAAAAATAAAATCAGCCACTGTTTCCACTCTTTCCCCATCTATTTCCCATGAAGTGATGGGACCAGATGCCATGATCTTCGTTTTCTAAATGTTGAGCTTTAAGCCAACTTTTTACTCTCCTTTTTCACTTTCATCAAGAGGTTCTTTAGTTCTTCTTCACTTCCTGCCGTAAGGGTGGTGTCATCTGCATATCTGACGTTTTCGATATTTCTCCCGGCAATTTTGAATCCAGCTTGTGCTTCCTCCAGCCCAGCGTTTCTCATGATGTACTCTGCATGTAAATTAAATAAGCAGGCTAACAATATACAGCCTTGACTACTCCTTTTCCTATTTGGAACCAGTCTGTTGTTCCACATTCAATTCTAACTGTTGCTTCCTGACCTGCATACAGATTTCTCAAGAGGCAGATCAGGTGGTCTGGTATTCCCATCTCTCTCAGAATTTTCCACAGTTTGTTGTGATCCACACAGTCAAAGGCTTTGGCATAGTCAATAAAGCAGAAATAGATGTGTTTCTGGAACTCTCTTGCTTTTACCATGATCCAGAGGATGTTGGCAATTTGATTTCTGGTTCCTCTGCCTTTTCTAAAACCAGCTTAAACATCTGGAAGTTCACAGTTGACGTATTGCTGAAGCCTGGCTTGGAGAATTTTGAGCACTACTTTACTAGCGTGTGAGATGGGTGCAATTGTGTGGTAGTTTGAGCATTCTTTGGCATTGCTTTTCTTTGGAATTGGAATGAAAACTGACCTTTTCCAGTCCTGTGGCCACTGCTGAGTTTTCCAAATTTGCTGGCATATTGAGTGCAGCACTTTCACAGCATCATCTTTCAGGATTTGAAATAGCTCAACTGGAATTCCATCACCTCCACTAGCTTTGTTCGTAGTGATGCTTCCTAAGGCCCATTTGACTTCACCTTCCAGGATGTCTGGCTCTAGGTGAGTGATCACACCATCGTGGTTATCTGGGTCGTGAAGATCTTTTTTGTACAGTTCTTCTGTGTATTCTTGCCACCTCTTCTTAAAATCTTCTGCTTCTGTTAGGTCCCTACCATCTCTGTCCTTTATTGAGCCCATCTTTGCACGAAATGTTCCCTTGGTATCTCTAATTTTCTTAAAGAGATCTTTAGTCTTTCCCATTCTATTGTTTTCCTCTATTTCTTTGCATTGATCGCTGAAGAAGGATTTCTTATCTCTCCTTGCTATTCTTTGGAACTCTACATTCTAGCTCAGTGGATATTTTATGAAGCACCTGCTCTGGGCCACACTGGACCACAGGCTGAGGACCTGGGTGAACAAGGCCTGGCCTGTCCTTGAGAAGATGGAAGGGAGGGTGACCCATGACCTGACCATCAGCACATCTGGGGGTTGTGTCCACAGAGGGAAAGGCAGGCATCCTGAGCAGGGACGGAGGATGGGGGCAGACAGGACATCAGGTCTGAGTGGAGGGTGAAGACTGTGTCTTAGTGGAGGAGCAGGGGGCTGGCTGGGGAGAGGAGAACTGGAGCCCCAGTCTGAGGAGTGGGGGCAGCTTGTCTGGGGAGCAGGAGGCAGGGGATGAGCCTGAGTTTGGGCCCTTCTGTAGGGCTTGTGGCAGCAGGGACCCAGGACAGGGTGTCAGCTCCCGGGTTCACTGAAGAGCTCTATTCTCAATGTGCTGAGCAAGCAGCACTGTAGAAACATCTGTGTCCACGTTCCCCACGCCCTGGGCTCCTGTGAGAACTGCTCCAGCCCCTCTGGGTCTGAGGCCAAGTCTGCAGCGCCCCAGTCCCACCCAGTGGATGGGAGCCCCTGGAGGGCACATGTGGCCTCAGGACCTGGATTCCGTGCCTGGCCCTGCCTAGGCCCTGGGCTCATGGGTGAAGCCAGGCCTGCTCCAGACACGTGCCGAGTCCAGGGTGTCAGGGCCCTGGGAGACTCACCTGACCCACTTCAGCCCTGGACATCAGGGTGTGAGCTGGGAAGGCCCAGGTCCCATGGCGCCTGGATTCAGCCCCCTGTCTCCTCTCTGTCCTGTGTCTGCAGGACAGCAGGGTGGGACACAGCTCAGTGGAGGACACCAGGGCAGCCATGGAGCTTCACCACATCTCCAGGAGAATCAAGAGCAGTGAGGGCTGCACGCCTGGTGGTATCAGCCCTCCCCAAGGACCAGAGGCCTTCATCTCTTCAGGACAAGAACTCTCTTGCTTTTGGAAAATGCATTTTTAGCAGTAAAATAGATCTATATTTTCTCTACTCTTTAAGATTCTTCCCTTTCTCCTTCTCCTCTCTGATCTGGCTGTTGGTGGACACCACCCAGTACTGAGAGGGCAAGGAACACTTGAGCTGGGATGTGGCAAGTGTCAAATTCCTTAACACCCTGAATCCTGCGAGTCCAGGATGAAACCTCACCTTCCTTTCCCAACTCCATCTATGCCCAGGCAGGAGGCATTATTTCCTGAGGTGATACCCAGCTCCGAGGTCCATTCATCACATCTTGAAGTTGATGCCTCAGCACTAGGGAGCTTCCAGGCAAAAGTACAGCAGGAGTGATGGGTGTCCTGCATGGTGACCTTCAGCACCTCATTCCTGCTCTTGTTTGGAAAAAAAGGAAGCAAAAGTGGTGGACTCTGGAGTCTGAGAAAAATAGGTTGGAAATCTGATTCTGTCATTTAGTAGCTGTGTGACTAAGGACTTAACCTCTCTGTGCTTCAGTTTTTCGATCTGTAAAGCAGGAAATTCTAACAATTCATTGGGCTCTTCTGAGATATTACATACAAGTCATCCAGCACCATGCATGTCATAGCTCAAGCTGCCACTAAATGTCAATATCTGGTGATTATTCTCTGCACAGTCCAGTGACCTAGCAGAGAGCAGCTGTCTTGTGCTGCAGGGCCTGGCCTCTAAAGGAAGAGCATGCACAGTGTACGTAAGGAAGTGTCCATACCAGAGCAGCGACTCACATTAGGATCAGCTGCATGTTGCTATTTAGATCTGTGTCTGGTTCCTGCTTCAGCTCCAAGGAACTAGAATCCCTGGGGGTGGGGAGTGAGGCAGATGGGTGGGGGTAGGGTGGCCCTGTTGACCTTCAGATGTTTCCAATGCCTAACACCTTGGAATGCCCTGAGGAGCTTTCTCAGCACCTTGGTACCTGAGCACGGTGTTCTCACACTGGACCAGGATCAGCATCACCTGGGGGGCAGCTGGGCCCCATCCCAAAGCTTCTGACTCAGCAGGTCTGGGGTGGAACCCAGGAATCTGCATTCCCAATAATTTCCTGTTGATGTTCTGCTGCTGGTCTGAGGACCACACTTTGAGAAGCACTGTCCACATCAGGCAAGCGTAATATGCAGCCACAGAGGAGCCAATGGCCTAAGAACTGAGCGCCTCCAGAGGGATTCCGGTCACTGGTCCAGCCTCGCCCCTGCCATCTCTCTGGGCTGCATGTTCATGCAGAGAGGGGGCACAGCTCCACAGGACGTGTCCCAAATAGCCCACTGCAGGGATGAGGGGCCCCAGGTAAGGTCAAGAACCCAAGGGATTCAAATCCAGGCCCATCTGACAGCAATGCCAGTGCTTTTTATTCAGACAGGTTTCCAGAACTGGTGCTTTGCATTCCCACCTATGACACCTGGGAACCAGTGTGAGAGGGCGGGGAGGTGCAGCTTGACTTCTCAGAGGTCTCTGCTGGAGGAGGCTCTGTGTCTGGCTGTGGAGTGGCCACCAGGTGGAGTCCTTGGATCATCTCTCCCCCAGGCTGACTTGCAGGGAGAACCAGCCTGAGGGACAGGAGGCAGACTCTGGCAGGAGGCAGGAGGGGCTGGGTCTCCAACTTGGTTAGGGGGTGGCTCCAGGGGGCAACTCCAGGGACCTCTAGATGCCCTCTCTCAGCCAATGAGCTGAGGTTGGGAGAGGCCTGGGGCAGTGTTGCAGCCTGGTGTGGAAGATGACCCCAGGATTCCTGCCTCTCAGCCAGGGTTTCTTCTAGGGTTTTAGGCTTTCTTGGAAGGAGTGGAACCAGGATTCCCAGAGGAAGAGCTTTCAAATCTCTAACCTGGCCTCCTGCTTCTGGCTCAATGCGGGGTCAGTTACCCTTGGCAGGTGCCTCTCAGCCCAGCTGCTTGTGTCTGTGAAGAACTGCTGCCCTCTATTCCCAGGTCCTGGAGCTCCAGGGACGCTTATCAGGATCTTGTTTAGGGCCCTGAGTTGGTCCCTCGGTCAAGATTGCGTGTCTTCACCTCTTTATGTCCACCTATCCCCAGGGTTTAGGGCTGGGATAGAGAGACAGGGGGCTTCCCTGATAGCTCAATTGGTAAAGAATCTGCCTGCAATGCAGGAGACCCCAGTTTGATTCCTGGGTCGGGAAGATCTGCTAGAGAAGGGATAAGCTACCCGCTGTAGTATTCTTGGGCTTCCCTTGTGGCTCAGCTGGTAAAGAATCTGCCTGCAATGTGGGAGACCTGGGTTCGATCCCTGGGTTGGTAAGATCCCCTGGAGAAAGGAAAGGCTATACCCACTCCAGTATTCTGGTTGAAGAGAATTTCATGGACTGTATAGTCCATGGGGTTGCAAAGAGTCAGACACAACTGAGCGATTCACTTTCACTAGAAGGACAGGGGTGCAGAGACCACCCTGCCAGTCAGTCCCAGCTTTTCATCCACGGGGTCCTCAGTGGAGGCTGGAGTTGTTCCACTTGACGGATCTCCCCCACCCAGGATCCTCTGTCTAAAGAGCTCAGGCTAAGGGGGAGCTGGCAAGCCTAGTGGTTCAGTCCCACTGCACCGGGACTCACTGACGTCTACAGAAAGGAAGGGTGGCTTTGTAATAAGAATTCTCTCTATGTGACTAGCATCTGTCCTCTAAGTGAAAGAAAGGCTGGACGACAGAGACCATGGCTGGGGCTCCCCTGCTGTTTGGAAGCCCCAGGAGCCTGGCCTGAGGTGCAGCCACAGGAAGGACAGGACCTGGTGGGCAGAGACTGGAGACCAGGCCCTGCTCAGTGATTCCAGGGCTGGGAGGTCCTGAGCTCTAGCCCTGTTGAGGTTCTAGTTCCTCGTCTGTAGATTGGAGATTATATAACTCTCCTAAGGCTGGTGTGAAGGTCATAGACAATGATGTGAGGGGCCAGTGAAAGAGGGGGTCCCAGTGAAAGGCAGCCTTGAACAAAGATGAACCTGAGAACCATCCATCCCCTCACCTGCACTCCTGCCATTAGCTTCTAGCTGCTTTGTCTATTTCCATTCTTTTCCTCAATGTCTGCTTGTGCTGAATGCAAACTGAAATAACTTTGGTGGGTTCTCTTTGTTGCCTTAAGATGAAACACAAACTTTTAAAATGTCACCTCCAAAGCTTTGCAAGCTCAGACCATTTTCTACCTCTCCAACCTCATCACCTCCCTCTCTGGGAGGGAGTTTGTGTTTCATCTGATTCAGGAAAATATAAGAAAATGAGAGTTCTTGCACTGAACTTGCAAGAGATAAATGCATACATGCTCATATCAGTAAAAAAAAATTCATCAATTGTCAACTCAAATAGAAGTGAAAAGTTTTACTCAAGTCAACAAAGAATTATAACCAGGGAGACAGTCTTTCAGAAAGCTGTGAGAACTGTGCTGAAGAGTTAAGGGTTGGAGATAGTATGTGTGTGATTTGGAGAAGGGTACATGCAACCAAGCATACATCTTAGCCAAGTTATTGTTCTTCAAAAGGGTCAGATACCAGAGTTAAGGATTTAGTGCTTTTTTAAGTATGGGAAGATGCAAGAAACTGGGTTCATAGAAATTTCTCCTAAAAATATCTATCTGAGGACCGGTTCTGCCAGTTTTGCTACAACATAAAGTGCTTCTTCCTGATTTCCACCCTGAATTCATTTCAGGGTAGATTACTTTCAGGATAGGTCAGTGACTGCAGTGATTAATGACTTGATTCCTTTAGAACCCAGTGGTGGGCAACATTTTTTACTACTCAATATTCTCCATTTGTTTCTGTCTTAATTTCAGCTAAAGTTTGGGAGGTGTTTTTGACCAATTTGCCCCAGGATGCTAAGAATGCTCGTTCCCTGGTCAGGTAAAGATTTCATTGATAGGCTACTCAGCAAGCAATTACTCATCTAGTCTTGGTAACAGTAGTCAAAATCCTCTGGACCAACTGTCTTACTAGTCTGTCAGCTCCAGGAAATGTTTCCCTCCTGTTGCTTCTTCCCATATCCAGAGTCACACTATTACAATCAGTGATCTTAGAATTATACATCAGTCAATTGTTTCAAGCCAGTTAATCATTAGTTTTTTCAGGGGCTCAATAACACATTGTGAAAGCAAGAAACAAGAATCTTGTCAAACAGGAAGAATAGAAGTAATAAAATAGTGACATCAATAAGGTCATTTGTAAGTAGTAGTAGTTTCTAAGGAGTCACATGGCTGGGCCCAGAACAGAAATATTGATCTTTATGGTGGAGCAGGTATTTCTGCCCTTGTGAAGGTAGGTTTTATACACAATGCAAATACACAATGCATACCAGAGGGGAGGGAGAAGGTTCAAATGGGCAGAGAAAATATTTATGTTTAAATTTTTCTTGTCTTGTCTTAAAATAGCAAGTCTATTTCATTGCTTCTTAATGAAAGCTTCCCATGGCAGTTTTACCTGCCATGGGAACTGCCTCCTGGGAGTCCTCCCCCTCCACCACACCTGCCTGTGGGTGAAGATCCCAGGCTTCCTCCCAGCACAGGAGTGAGGGGCAGCAGCGGGGGTCCTTCCTCCCAGCGCAGGAGTGAGGGGCAGCAGTGGGGGTCCTTCCTCCCAGCGCAGGACTGAGGGGCAGCAGCGGGGGTCCTTCCTCCCAGCACAGGAGTGAGGGGCAGCAGAGGGGGTCCTTCCCCGCCCCTCTCCCACAGCTCTGCTTGCCGGGTCCCTCTGGGCCTGGTGACACCAGGATGCTGGGCTCTGAGGCTTTGCATTTGAGAGGAAGAGAGGAAGAGGTCTTTCGGTGCCTTCCCAGTCACCAGTTCCTGTAAACAAACTGCTACTGGCCTCAGTGCAGTGGAACCCACAGGCACATATACAGGTGCACACAGAGACACACAAAAACACCCACCGAGCCTGCACACAGGCACACACCCTTAAAGAGAGGCATCCAGGTGCTTTCCTGGCCCCTTTAAGAGTTCGGGCACAGGAAGCTGGCACTGGGGTGGGCCTAACCTCTTGTGTCCCAGGCTAGGCCACCTGTGACCAAGGGTCTGGTCCAGGTGTGGGTGGGGCATCAGTGGAAGGGGCTCCACGAAAGCCAGGTTTGGGTGAGGGTGCAAATTAGATAGGATCCTTCTGAGCCCTAGGCAAATTTGGGGCAATTAGAATATTTGGATTTTGTGGAGGTTTTTCTTTGTTTTCCTTCATCTTTATATTGAAATTGAAAAGGACACTATAAATGTGGGAGGGGGTACAAGTCTTTGTCTGTGATTGAGAAACAGACTATGTGATTGAGCAGAGACAATGATGGACACGAAAAGCTCTGTGGAGTTTCTCTAAACTATATGTATTTACATAGATCACATTATGCTTCAGCATATGTGTGTGCACCACACACTCAAGCCATGCAGTTTCTATGACAATGACATCAGCGTTGTCAATGCTGTCAAATGCTACCCCCCCAAACTGCCCACTGGAGAAAATTTGAAAAGAAACTTTCCCTTTACAAATAGGGTCACCTACTAATTTTTGCTGTCTTGATCAGAAAAAAGAAAAGAATAGGAAAAAAGAAAAGCAGGCTAACATCCCCTTTAAGGCTGGCAGGACCATGCTCTTCTCCCTGTAGAGGAAGGACCTGCTGCTTTGATCACTGAGGCAGGAGGGCCACATCACTGTCCCTCACCAACACTGCAGACAGGTGTCTTCAAGACCTTGTGGTTTTTTTCCTAGATCCTTTTTAATTTGCCCAGAGAGGAGCTGGATTGGTTAAGACACTTCTGTTAAGACACCCTCTAGGCAGCAGATAATTAGTAAGCCTGGGAAAATTCTCCAGTCAATCTCTGGTGGGGTTGTGCAACAAGTTGGGTCTCAATCTAAGGTCTCTGCTTCAAATTTCCTGCCCACTTGACATTATTGACCTCTAGAGATTTTATTTAACTTAAAGGGGAGTGCATTGTATAGCCCCCTCCACTAATAGAAATGAGGACCTACCTACCCCCAACACCCATACACCCCCCATAAACACACCAACTATTACCCCCAGGGGGACAGACACACTTTGGCAATGAGGCCCCTCTGGAGGCCCAGGGTGTGAACAGCTGCACAAAGGGCTGTGTGCTGTGGAGTCCGCACCTTAGGAGGCGGGAGGGGGCGGTGGGCAGAGAAGGAAGGACTCTCAGGTCCTGATGGATCAGAAGAAGGAAAATGGGGAGAGGTGGTCAGGACGCAGGAGGCAAGAAAACCAGAAAAGGGCCAAAAAACAGAAAATGTAGAAACAATGAGAGAAGCAAAAGAGAATGTGGGCAACCATACAAGACAGGAAGGAGACAGCAGAAGGAGAAAAGGAACAGAAAAGAGAGTGAGATGCATGGGGAAGGATGTGAGGAGGGAGAGAGGGAGCCAGGAAGAGGGCATCAGAGGACATCAGAGCTCAATGAGGATATCTCCTGTGAGCAGAGGATCAGGAGTCTCCAGACTGGTCCTCAGTCCCTACAGAGACCTGGTGGGCCCAGTACCCCAGCTCAGCCACATAAATCAGCAAGTTGATGGCTGTCAGGACGGCCACAGCCAGGCTGTGGTCCCAGGTGCACATGAGGTCATCAATGCAGCTCACATCGCTGGACCGCTGGGGTAGCCCGCCGAACTCCTCATAGAACTGGTAGAGCGGCCAGAGGACAAGAGCACTGATGTAGAGGAGGACAGAGAACACGGTGAGCACAAGTTGGCAAATGGGGAAGGGGATGGGCAGCCTGTCCTCCCATTTGCCCAGATTCAACAGGATGGTTACTGCTTCTGAGATGAAGCAGATGGAGTACACGGCCACGCACCACTCCAGGGCCGGCTGGTGCAGGTATAGGGAGGTGTTGCTGAGGAAGGCAAAGATGACACCAGCAACGAAGGTCTCCAGCACGTTCAGCAGGCTGGGCACGGTGTGCAGGTAGCAGGGGATCTTGAGCTTGTAGAAGTTCCACATGCCCGCCGTTTCTATGGCATAAAGCACTGACGCGATGCAGGAGAATGCAGTGGCAGCGACGGCCCGGTCCCACTCAGGGCCATCAGGCAGGAACTGGACGTGGGCGATGGAGTAGATGATGGAGGCTGAGAGGCAGATGAGGGCGGCGTAGCAGGCAAAGGTGACGGGAAAGTTGTACCAGTAGAAAGGAAAGCGAGGCTGGAGATCATTTAACTCAATTATGACTATGAATAGGGTCACAATGAAACAGATGCACCAGAAGGACATGAACCAGTTACCTATGTCCCCTCTCAAAATGCCCATGTCAGCCACCAAGGAGAATGCCACGCAGGTGGACAAGAGCTGCGGCACGCGGAGGAACCAGAACACTCTGTTCACGTAGCGCCAGGATGGGAGTGTCACCCTGGTAGGCATGGTGTTATGAATGTCTGGCAAGTCACAGTCACCGGTCTGGCAGTGGTCTTCACTGAGGACCCACCAAAGAAAGATCCGGCTCCAGAGGATCAGACACCTACAAACGGCTCAGGGCTCTGTGACGGCTGAGGCTCAGGATCTGTGGAGTTGGAACCAATGGCTTCAGACGATCAGGTAACAGCACAGCTGCTCCAGAATGGTTCCCCCCACCCATCACCCTTGGCCTTGTCAGGAGGCTTGTCTTATCCAAAGCTCCCAGCTGGTGGTGGTCTAGCCTCAAACCATTAACATTGTGGATCTCTCTAAGCTGGGAATTATCTATGGAGACACAGAGACGGATGGTCCTTATCTTTAATCCCAACCCTTCAAGTCTCTCAAAATGGTCTGGTAACAAAATTTGACCTGAAGAGACATGAGACAAATTATGATCTTTTTTTATTTTACTCAATGTGACTGTTCAAAAGTTCAGTTGCCGAAACACTAATGTGTGTGGTTACAAGGTGCTTTCAGACCCCAGTGGGGTGTGATGTCATGTAGAGTAGATGTACTATGTCACCTGTAGGGAGCTGAAAATTCTGAATTCTAGAGAATATCTGACCCCAAGTGTTTCAGAAAAAGGACTATGGAGTGTCCTTTTGACTAACCCCATTTTACAGATGAGAAAACTAAGGTAGGGGAATTAAGTCCTTCCCTAAGGTGGCATGACCATGAAGTTGGAACCCCAGATAAATATACCAAAGCCGTGGGCATGAACTCTTTGCTCTACAGCACACATGGCAGAAATCCCCTTAGGTGGAGCCCAGGACCAAAACCTAGAACACACCTTCAGGGCCAGAGCCTCCTTCCACAGCAACCTGAAAATACCTGAATCCTGGCCTCTCCTCCCTGCAGCCATCACTAGAAGAAGCTGCCATGTGAGGGGACACAGCCCCACCCGGAGGAGGGCAGCTTCAGAAGTGAACAGGGAGGAGCCATGGGGTGAGAGCAAGGCCGTGGGGACAGGATGAAATGGGAAGTAGGGACTATTATGACTCTCCTCCCCAATTTTGCCTTCACATGTGACTCTTTTGCGTTGGGTCAGGGGACCCCAACCTAGCATGATTCCAAGGTGGAGCGTCATGGAGGAACCAAGGAACGAAATGTTAAAATGCCAGCTTTTTAAGCTCCAAAGGAGCCATCCATGTGAGAATCTAATCCTTTTAAGGGCAGGAGCTAAGAGAGGAGGCCCCTACAGGACCCCTGGGAGGGGCCAGCCCTGAGGATGCACCCAGGAGTGGGGTGGGGGCCGGGGGGCAGAGTGGAGATGACTGGGGGGATCCCAGGGTCCCAGGGGCCCTGAGGCAGCCCAGTAGGGGTCTTGTGACCCAGAAGGGATGCAGGCATGGAGCCAACCTTCCCATGGAGGAGGGGCCTGGGCTGGAACTGAGACAGGAGAACAAAGGACTGAAGGGGTTTCAAGGCTGTGACAGGGATACGTGGCCAGAGTGGCAGGGACACTGGAGACCATGGAATTGCCCAGATCACCGCCAAAGACAGTCCCTCCAGCCAGGGCTGCAGTCCTGCTCAACAGGGCCTCCTCCAGGGTCCAGTGTGTTGGGGGAGTGAGGCCCCTCCCAGCCCGCCCCCTCTGCAGGGACCGCTGCCCTGTTTCCAAGGGACTATTTGCTGAGAGGCCCCCAGGGATGAAGGGCCAGCACCCTGAGCCCCAGCCAGCTTCCTGCCATCAGGGGCCTTGTCACCTTTGCTGATAATAATCCCTGGGACAGGCTGAGGCTGGAAAGAGAAACACAGAGCAAACCTGAGAACCTCCCTGGCCTCCCAAAGCTCCTTGAGACCTAATTGCCAGTGGAGTCCTGGAGCCTGTGGGCCTCCCAGTGGGCACTGCTGAGGTTGGAGAGGGGCCCTGAGGTGAGGAAGGCTGGGGGTGCTGTGCTCTCTGTACCCCAGTTTGTCCTCATCAACCTCCAGGAACTGAAGAGAGAGTTCCATAAAGAAGGTTGAGTGTTGAAGAATTGATGCTTTCAAACTGTGGTGTTGAGAAGACTCTTGAGATTCCCTTGGACAGCAAGGAGATCAAGCCAGTCACTCCAAAGGAAATCAACCCTGAATATTCATTGGAAGGACTGATGCTGAAGCTACAATACTTTGATCACCTGATACAAAGAGACAACTCATTGGAAAATACCCTGATTCTGAGAAAGATTGAGGGCAGGAGGAGAAGAGGGTAACAGAGGATAAGATGGTTGGTTGGCATCACTGACTCAATAGACATGACTTTGAGTAAACTCCAGGAGATAGTGTAGGACAGGGAAGCCTGGCATGCTGCAGTCCAAGGGGTCACAAAGAGTCGGATACCACTGAGTGACTGAACAACAACAACAACTTTGCATATAAGTTAAATAAGCTGGGTGACAATATACAGCCTTGACGGTACTCCTTTCCCTATTTTGAACCAGTCAGTTGTTCAATGTCTGACTTTTTGCTTCTTGATCTGTAAACAAATTTCTCAGGAGACAGATAAGGTGGTCTGGTATTCCCATTTCTTTTTTTTTTTTAATTTTATTTTATTTTTAAACTTTACAATATTGTACTGGTTTTGCCAAATATCGAAATGAATCCGCCACAGGTATACATGTGTTCCCCATCCTGAACCCTCCTCCCTCCTCCCTCCGCATACCATCCCTCTGGGTCGTCCCAGTGCACCAGCCCCAAGCATCCAGTATCGTGCATCGAACCTGGACTGGCGACTTGTTCCATATATGATATTATATATATTTCAATGCCATTCTCCCAAATCATCCCACCCTCTCCCTCTCCCTCTCCCACAGAGTCCAAAAGACTGTTCTATACATCAGTGTCTCTTTTGCTGTCTCGTACACAGGGTTATTGTTACCATCTTTCTAAGCTGAATTTTCCTATTTCTTTAAGAATTTTCCACAGTTTATAGTCCACACAGTCAAAGACTTTCTCGAGTCAGTGAAGCAGAAGTAGATTTTTTTAGAATTCCCTTGCTTTTTCTATGATCCAACAGATGTTGGCAATTTGATCTCTGGTTCCTCTGCCTTTTCTAAACCAGCTGTACATCTGGAAGTTCTCGGTTCACATATTGCGGAAGCCTAGACTGGAGGATTTTGAGCATAACCTCGCTAGCATGTGAATTGAGCACAATGGTACTGTAGTTTGAACACTTTCTGGCATTGCCCTTCTTTGATACTGGAATGAAAACTGCTCTTTTCCAGTCCTGTGGCCACAGCTAAGTTTTCCAAATTTGCTGCCATTCTGCATGCAGCAATTTTACAGCATCATCTTTTAGGATTTGAAATACCTCAGCTGGAATTTCATCACCTCCACTAGCTTTGTTCATAGTAATGCTTCCTGGAGAAGGCAATGGCACCCCACTCCAGTACTCTTGCCTGGAAAATCCCATGGACGGAGGGGCCTGGTAGACTGTAGTCGATGAGGTCCCTAAGAGTCAGACACAACTGAACGACTTCACTTTGACTTTTCACTTTCATGCATTGGAGAAGGAAATGGCAACCCACTCCAGTGTTCTTGCCTGGAGAATCCCAGGGACGGCCGAGCCTGGTGGACTGCTGTCTATGGAGTCGCACAGAGTCAGACAAGACTGAAGCGACTTAGCAGCAGCAGCAGCAATGCTTCGTAAGGCCCACTTGACTTCGCATTCCACGATGTCTGGCTCAAGGTGAGTGCCCATCATGGTTATCTGAGTCATGAAGATCTTTTTGTGTAGTTCTTCTGTGTATTCTTGCCACCTCTTCTTAATATCTTCTGCTTCTGTTAGGTCCATACCATTTCTGTCCTTTATCGAGCTCATCTTTGCATGAAATGTTCCCTTGGGGTCTCTAATTTTCTTGGAGAGATCTTTAGTCTTTCCCATTCTATTGTTTTCCTCTAGTTCTTGAGAATATGACTATCCTAGAAATACACATGCACGTACCCACAGATGTTGCATTCAGTTGCAGGGCTCTTGTAGACCTCCTAGAACCCATCCCAGGACGTCAGGGCTCAGGGTTGAAAGCCAGCCTTGAAGGAGTAAGTCAGGTGGCTCCTGTTCCACCTTTCCCTCAGGTGTGGGTGATCGCAGTCCTGGGCTCATACTCAGCACTCCCCATTGTAGTTCCCTCACAAATGCCAGAGGTCTCCAAACAGGCAACCCAGTGCTCTGGAGCAGTGGTCCCCAAACTCTTTGACACCAGGGACCTGCTTCATGGAAGACGATTTTTCCATGGAAGGGGGTATGGGGAGTGGTTTGGGGATGATTCAAGTGCATTACATTTATTGTGCACTTGGCTTCTCTTACTATTACACCGTGATATATAATGAAATATGAAATGATTATACAGCTCACCGTAACGCAGAATCAGTGGGAGTCCTGAGCTTATTTTCCTGCAACTACACAGCTCTATCTGGGGGTTATGGGAGCCACTCTCTAGTGCTAGCATCACTGCCTCAGCTCCACCTCAGACTACCAGGCATTAGATTCTTATAAGGAGCACGAACCTAGATCCTCCCAGAGGCAGGGATGACTGAGCAACGTTTATGAGAGGGAGAGACAGACTCACAGAAAGAGATACAGAGTCTGGCAGGGACAAACATTCACAGCATTGGGCACCTCATGAAGCATCTAAGACTCGGTAGGAAACCATTGTTGAGATGTAACCAGGGGACTAACATTCACTTATAGAGAAGCCTCTGGGATTTTCACCCAGGAAATTGGCCCCATGACGAGGTTCCAAAAGTGAGAGACCCTGAGCTCAATCTTTCAGGCAGAACAGACCCACAAAAGCCCCAGGTGGAGGCAGGCATGTGCTGGGGGCTGGGAGCTGGGAGCTCAATGGGGTAGAAGGGCTCAGAGAGGCGGGCTGGACGCTAGAATCTGTGTTGACTCAGGGTCAACAGATGTTTATGAAGCACCTGCTCTATACCCGGCTGGACAAGATACTGAGGATCTGGGTGAGCAAGGTCCGGTCCGTCCTTGAGAAACTCTTTATTGAAGGGAGGGTGGCCTGTGACCTGACCATCAGCACATCGGTGGGGTGTGTCCACAGAGGGAGAGCAGGTGTCCTGAGCAGGGATGGAGGGCAGGAAACAAGCAGGACACCAGGTCTGAGTGGAGGGTGAAGGGTCTGTCTTAGTGGAGGAGGCAGGAGATGGGGGCCAGGGAGATGAGAACCCAACCCCAGTCTGAGGGATGGGGGACAGCTTGTCTGGGAGCAGGAATGTTCAGGAGGAGAGAGATGGGCCTGAGTTTGGGCCCCTCTGCAGGGCTTCTGGCACCAGGGACCCAGGACAGGTGTCAGCTCCTGGCCTCAATGAAGAGTTCTGTTCTCAACATGCTGAGCAAGGAGCACTCTAGAAACATCTCTGTCCCCATTCCCCGGTCCCTGGGCTCCTGTGGGAACTGCTCCAGCCCCTCTGGGTCTGAGGCCAAGCCTGCAGCGCCCCGCCCCCACCCAGCAGATGGGAGCCCCTGGAGGGCACACGTGGCCTCAGGACCTGGATTCTGTGCCTGGCCCTGCCTGGGCCCTGGGCTCATGGGTGAAGCCAGGCCTGCTCCAGACACCTGCCGAGTCCAGGGTCTGAGGGGCCTGGGAGACTCACCCCTGACCCACTGCAGCCCTGGACTCAGGAAGTGAACAGGGAAGGCCCGAGATGGAGGACGCCAGGGCAGCCATGGAGCTCTACCGCTTCTCCAGGAGAATCGAGAGCAGTGAGGGCTGCCCTCCTAGTGGTATCAACCCCTCCCCAAGCCCTTCATCTCTTCAGGACAAAATCTTTGCTTTTGTAAAATGCATTTTTAGTGGTAAAATGGACCTATATTTTTTCTACTCCTTAAGATCCTTCTCTTTTTCTTTCTTCTCTCTGGGTGTCAGTGAACACCACCCAACATTGAGAGGGCAAGGAACACTTGAACTAGGACAGGGACAAGTGTCAAATTTCTTAACATCCTGAATCCTGTGAGTCCAGGATGAAATCCTTGTGACTTAATTAATACTCCACCTCACTTTCCTTTTCCAACTCCATCTATGCCCAGGAGGGAGGCATTATTTCCTGAGGGTGACACCCAGCTCCGAGTTCCATTTGTCACATCCTGAAGTTGATGCCCCAGCACTGGGGAGCTTCCAGGCAAAGGTGCAGCAGAAGGGATGGGTCCCCCCCCCCCCACCAGAGACCTTCAGCGCTTCATTCCTGCTCTTGTTTGTAAAATGAGGAAGCAAAGGTGGTGGACTCTGGAGTCTGAGAGAACTAGGTTGGGATTCTGATTCTGTCCTTTAGTAGCTGTGCGACAAAGGTGAGTTACTTAACCTCTCTGTGCTTTAGTTTTTCTGTCTGTAAAGCAGAGAATTCTAACAATTCACTGGGCTGTTCTGAGATGTTACACACAAACCATTGAGCACCATGCATGTCATAGCTCAAGCTACCACTAAACGTCAATATCTGGTGATTATTCTCTGCACAGTCCAGTGACCTAGCAGAGAGCAGCTTTCCTGTGCTGCAGGGCCTGGCCTCTAAAGGAAGAGCATGCACAGTGTACATAAGGAAGTGTCCATACCAGAGCAGCGACTCACATTAGGATCAGCTGCATGTTGCTATTTAGATCTGTGTCTGGTTCCTGCTTCAGCTCCAAGGAACTAGAATCCCTGGGGGTGGGGAGTGAGGCAGATGGGTGGGGGTAGGGTGGCCCCTGTTGACCGTCACATATGTTTCCGATGCCTAACACCCTGGAATGCCCTGTGGAGCTTTCTCAGAACTCTGGCACCTGAGCACTGCGTTCTCATACTGGACCAGGATCAGCATCACCTGGGGGGCTGCTGGGCCCCATCCCAGAGTTTCTGACTCAGCAGGTCTGGGGTGGAACCCAGGAATCTGCATTCCCAGTAACTTCCTGTTGATGTTCTGCTGCTGGTCCGAGGACCACACTTTAAGAAGCACTGTACCCATCAGGCAACCGTGATGCGCAGCCACGGATGAACCACTGGCCTAAGAGCTGAGCACCTCCAGGGCGACTCCTGTCACTGGTCCAGCCTCTCCCCTGCCATCTCCCTGGGCTGCCTGTTCATGCAGAGAGAGGACACAGCCCTGTAGGATGTGTCCCAAATAGCCCACTGCAGGGATGAGGGGCTCCACGTAAGGTTAAAAACCCAAGGATTTCAAATCCAGGCCCATCTGACAGCAATGCCAGTGCTTTTCATTCAGACAGCTTTATAATGGCAGTTTTCCCATTCCCAGCTATGACACCTGGGAACCAGTGTGAGACGGCAGGGAGGTGCAGCTTGACTTCTCAGAAGTCTCTGCTGGAGGCAGCTGTGTGTCTGGTTGTGGAGGGGCCACCAGGTGTCCTTGGACCATCTCCCCCCCAGGCTGACTTGCATGGAGAACTAGCCTGAGGGACACTCTGGCAGGAGGCATGAGGGGCTGGATCTCCAACTTGGTTAGGGGGCAGCACCAGGGACCTCTAGATGCCCTCTCTCAGCCAATGAGCTGAGGTTGGGAGAGGCCTGGGGCAGTGATGCCGCCTGATGTGAAAGGCGACCCCAGGATTCCTGCCTCTCAGCGCAGGTTCCTTCCAGGGTTTCAGGCTTTCTTGGAAGGAGAGGAACTAGGATTCCCAGAGGAAGAGCTTTCAAATCTCTAACCCAGCTTTCTGCTTCTGGCTCAGTGCAGGGTCAGTTACACTTGGCAGGTGCCAATCAGCCCAGTTGCTGGTGTCTGTGAAAAACCACTGCCCTCTGTTCCCAGGTGCTGGAGCCCCAGGTACGCTTGTTGGGATCCTGTTTAGGGCCCTGAGCTGGTCCCTCATTCAAAACTGAGCGTCTTCACCTCTTGATGTCCTCCTATCCCCAGGGTTTAGGGCTGAGATAGAGGGACAGGGGTGCAGACACCGCCGTGCCTTCACCCAGCTCTTCATCCCTGGGGTCCTCAGTGGAGGCTGGAGTTTTTCCACTTGACGGACCCCCACCCAGGACCCTCCTTCAGGAGGAGGAGCTCAGGCTGAGGAGGAGCTGGCATTCCTGGTGGTTCAGTCTAACTGCACCGGGACTCACTGGAGTCTACAGAAAAGAGGGGTAGATTTATCATAAGAACTCTTTCTATGTGACTAGCATCTGCCCTCTAAGGGAAGGAAAGGCTGGAAGACAGTGACATTGGCTGGGGCTCCCCTGCTGTTTGGAAGCCCCAGAAGCCTGGCCCGAGGTGCAGCCTCAAGAAGGGAGGAGCTGGTGGGCAGAGACTGGACCTGACAGGCCCTGCTCAGTTGTTCCCAGGCTGGGAGGTCCTGAGCTCTAGCCCTGCTGAGTTCCTGATGTGTAGACTGGGGATAATAATTAACCCTCCCAAGTTAGTCAGAGGGTCAGAGATGATGATGTGAGGGGCCAGGCACAGAGGGGGCCTGGTGAAAGGCAGCCTTGAACAAAGTCGCACCTGTGATCCTTGCATCCCCTCACCTGCACTCCTGCCATTAGCTTCTAGCTGCTTCCTCTATTTCCATTCTTTCCCTCAATGTCTGCCTGTGCTGAATTCAAACTGAGATAACTTTGAAGGCTTCTCTTTGCTGCCTTGGGATGAAGCACAAACTTTAAAGTATCACCTCCAAAGCCCTATAAACTCACACCCCTTTCTACCTCTCCAGCCTCATCACCTCCCTCCCTCCAGCCACTGAGAACGTCTTCCAGTTCCTCTTAGTCATCTCAGGGCCTTTCCCCGGACATGTCTATGTGCTCCCCAACCCTGAACTGAGATCAAAGTTCACCCTGGCACACAGTCATCTTGGGCTCAGTCTATGCTACTCTAAGCCTCAGTTTCCTCATCCAGAAAGTGGAGTTAATAGCACCTGCTTTTAGACATGAAGGCTTTTGATTACACCACGAAGAGAACATTTCTGGAATCCTAAGCAGAGAAGAGCTGTACTAGAAGGATGCTGGATAACTTGGAGAATCACTGGGAAGGGACCAGCCTGAGATCAGGCAGAGACCAAGAAGGTGGGAGCTGAGCAGCCAAGGGCAGCTGGTCCAGGCACCTTGGCCATTGGAAGCACACGCTGAACGCTACTGCAGGCCCCGCAGAAGGGATTCTGATCTGTCCTGGTATCTGTGTGTCACCTGCTGCTTAGGTGTGCCCAGTTGTGGGGCAGTTCAAATATTTATCTGGCCTTTCAAGTTTCTTATTGAGGGTGAGGCCCAATCTCTCACTGAGACTCACAGAAGGAGGACATCCTCAAATATGGTGGGGAGTTCAGGTTCTCAACGAATCCATGCAGGGAGGTGTCTGTCACACAAGGCCACAGGGCAGTTGGGAAGATTAAAATGAGATAACACGCAAATCAGTGATTCTCAAACATTTCCCCTAAAGGCAGAAGAAATGGAATGGATCCTGGTCAGCAGATCCAAGCTGAAGCCTGAGGCTTCAGTCTTATGCTGTATACAGTCAGCAAGTATCTGCCACGTGCCAGGGCCTCAGCATGGGGACTACAACAATGAACAAAGGACACGACATCCCTACTCAGTGGATCTGTATTCCAGGGTTTATCTTGGAAACCTCTTATTTTCCTTGAAAGTGAATGCAGAATTTTCCCTTCCATTTTGTAACAGGACCATAGTGCTAATAATACACCCATAACATGTCAGGCATATTTCAGTACAAAAGTTATGAATGAACTGGTTCCTGCGCTGCCCTATTTGCTTGAAGATACAGAAAACGGTGTCTTTAAGTGCCTATATTTGAGCAAGTTATGGTTGATACTCCTCCTCTGGGTGATGGAGGAGAAACTGGGTCCTGTGGCAGAGGGGGCAGAGTGTAAGAGAGATGATGGAGGGACTGGCCCCTTGCCAGCCTCTTCAGGTTCCAGGAACAGAATATTCTGGAAGTGCCTCCTTCTCCTTGAAGCACCAGAAAGAACCACACTCCCTTTATTTTTAGAAATTTGGATAAGGAGTGGCCCCACACTAACAATAGGAGTGTTACTGGGGGCAGTGGTCTGGGCTGATGGGCAGCTGGCCCCAGCTCAGCATGGACATGGATCACTGAGGTCACCAGGTAGCCTGAGGGATGGCGTGCTGCGGGTGCAGTGGGGTGCAGTGGGCAGCCGGGGGGAGCTCAAGAGGCAGGGGGGCTGCAGCTGGGACCAGGGAAGTGACTTCCCTTGACAGTAGTGCTGAGAGGGTGTCATCGGCCCTAAGGCTTGTCAGGGTCAATGTAGGGAGGGGAGAAGGCCTGAGAGAACCTCCACCCCATGAGCAGCCAGGTGGCCCAGATGGGTGCTTTGGAGGAACTTTGTTACCTGACAAAGCTTACTCTCCTTCTAGGCAAAGCACTGGAGGGATTTATGGAAAGAGATGCTGGTTGGAGTGGAGGTGAGGGGCTAGGCTTGAACTGAGCTCCTCCTCCTCTCCTCACCCCTGGTCAGAAGCAGACCCAGAAAAGACCAAGTGGAGCAAACCCTCACCAGTCCAGCCTGGCTCCAGAAGAGACCTCAGGAGACAGCTCACAGGTTCTGTTGGCTGAGAAAGGGGCCCTGAGGACTTGGGCTGCAGCGGGGCTGCTGTGGACACAACAGTTACAAGACATCGTATGTGTCGTGCTCACTGCAGGCCGAGCTCCGCTCTGATTCATTTGCTCCTCCCAGCAGCCCCTGAACTGTGCACTCAGTGTCTCCATTTTCCAAGCACAGAGAGGTCAACTGGCCAAGATCACATAGATTTAGGTGGCAGAGCTGGATTTGAATCCAGTCATGTGGGTTTAGGATCTTAAATTCTCCTTGGCATTCACCTTGCAACTTCTACCCAGAGGAAGAGTGTAGCCAATATTTTTTTTTGTAACAACTGTCTTATTTGGTAAGACTTATTACCTCTAAGTCTTTTGGTAAGACTTATCTACCTCAACTAACTTATTACCTCTATTTCATTTTATCTTCAGTGAGATTATTATTGTCATCCCCATTTTATAGATGATGAGACTGAGGCTCAGAGAGTACATTATGTAATTTAAACAAAGTCACACAGTCACTCCCTGACAGAGCCTGGATTTGAATGCAGGTCTGTCTCTCAGCAAAACTCAGCAGGTAATAGAATCTCAGGAAATGCAGAGCCCCTTCCCTCTTCTCTTGAATCCAGGAAATCATCTCCTGGCTCCTGGTGTCGTGCTCTGACCGCAGTGCTCCAACCAGAGGTCCTGCAACAGCCAGACCACTTCCTGTTGGAAAGCCAGTCAGAAAACGCCAGAGAATGTTGAGATTCTAGGCAAGGGCTGTGTGTGTGTGTGTGTGTGCTCAGTCATGTCCGATTATTTGCAACCCCTTGGACTGTAGCCTACCAGGCTCCTCTGTCCATGGGATTCTCCAGGCAGAATACTGGAGTGGGTTGCCATTTCCTTCTCCAGGGCAGGGGCTAATGGAGCATAACTATTCTCTTTCCACCCACCAGCCTCTCTACAGGGACCTTTGAGAGGAGCCAGCCTCACAGACAAGGGCTACATGGATTGGCAGCCATCACTGCTGCCCCAACAAGGGTGGAGAGGCAGGTGCCTGAGGCTGCAGGAGAGAAGGGTTCCTCTGCTCTCCACTCAAAGTTGGATTGAGGAAGTCATTGCCATGATTTTCCAAGAAACGCCAGAGAATGGGAATATCTGTGCCCCAAGCTCTGTTCTGGATATAGCTCAGAACACAGTCTGGGGGAGCATCATTTGGAAACACCCTGCATGGAGGAGGCCAGAGGAGCAAGGGTAGGGCAGCTGTCCCGGGAAACAGGGAGCCCAGGCCAGGCAAGGAGCAAGAGAAGGGCCTGAGGCTTGGGCACCAGAGGGCTTCTCCATTAACTGTTTCTGCTAAAGGGCTGGGGGAAGCCCTGGGGGTCCAACAGGTGAGCTCAGGGCCACAGCTCCCCCTCCCCAGACCCCTGGACCCAAGGCACCTCCCTCCCCTCTGCCTTTGGAGACAGGCCCATGCAGGCATCTCTCAGCTCCTCCCCCAGCCTGTCCATCAGGCTGCAGGAAACATGGAGACCATTTGCCAACCATCCCTCTTCTGACCTTCCTTCTCCACTTGGTCTATTTTTCAAACTGAAATTTTCTTTTCTCAAAGGTAATTTACTTACATGTTTCAAAATCAAAATGCTCTAAAAAGCCACATATTGAGAAACCTCGCTTCCACGTGTGGTCCATGCTCTCTCCCCTCAGCTGCCCTCTCTCATCAGTGCCAGGTAGTAGCTGCTCCATTGCACTCATGGGAGCCCTTCCAGTGCTCCATGATACAGAGCAAGTACATGCAGATTTATTTTCTATTTCTCCCACTCTCTTTACATTAAAAAAGGATATAATGCATTTTCTGTATCTTACTATTTTTACTTAGGATATATTGGACATTTTTGTTTGTCATTATTTTGAAAGCATCCTCGTTTTTCCCAGTTGTATAGTATTCCCTCTTCTGTCTACACCTTGGTTTATTAACCAGCATCCTAAACATGACCATGTGAATTAGTTTCCAATCTTTCCAATCTTATTTTCAAGTGAGATCTTGAGTGGGCTCTTGATTCTCACCAGGCTGCTCTGGTTATAAAAAGTGGTGGGTGAGGCCAACACCCTATTTTCAACTCCCATCACCTCACAGGAAACAAAGGGCTCCAGGGAACATAGCTGAAAAACTATGATTTTAGCCCAATCTGCTCATTTTATCAATAGGAAACTGAGACTAAGATCAGGGACAAGACTCATCTGTTATATGGTGGTGGAACTAGAACTAGAAACCGGATTTCTTGGATTCTGCTCTCCATATTCCTCATGGTTCATCCCTAAGGGGCCAGACCACAATGGGGGGACCACTGGACTGGAGGCAGGACCAATGTGACTGTGAACCCAGACATGGACCCCATATCTGCCTCTCTTTCTTACTCTGGGATTCCACTAAGCCATCAAGGAAGCCTGGGGAGGTCTATGCATGCTTCCTTTTCTTGATGAAAAATGAATCATTAGTCAATCTAAGAACGAAGTAGAATTTTTTATTTGAGTTCAGCCGTAAAGAATCCACCTGCCCATGCAGAGGGTGCAGGTTCAATTCTGGGGTCGGGAAGATCCCCTAGAGAAGGAAAAGGCAACCCACTCCAGTATTCTTGCCTGGAAAATCCCACGAACAGAGGAACTTGGCGGGCCACAGTTCACGGGGTTGAAAAAGTCGGACATGACTAAGCGAGTAAACAACAACGAGGAATATGACCCAAGCGACAATCTTTCCGGAAGCTATGAAACTGTTCTGAAGCGGTAAGGGAGGAGGCCAGCACGTATGTGACTTCAGGGAAGGGGTACACGCAACCAAGCACGTAGTTTTGGTGGAATGTTACTGCTCTTCATGAGGAATAGCTCCCCTACTTAACAGTTTTAGTGCTTTTCTAGGTATGAGAAGATGCAAGAAACTGGGATCATAAAAATTTCTCTTGAAAAACTCTTGCTATCTGAGGTCCAGTTTTATAGATGACAGTGTCCCATCCTCGTGTTTGAGCTAAATTCCTTCCAGGGTGGATTGTAGGTCAGTGACTGTGGTGGCTAATTACTCGATTCTTGTAGAAAGAACGGGGTGGTGGGCCACATTTTTTATTTCACAGTCTTCTCCTTTTTGGTCTTAATTTTAACCAGAGTTTGGGAGGCATTTTGTGGCCAGTTTGTCACAGGTCACT
The DNA here is from genome assembly GCF_029407905.1 of Bubalus kerabau. Taxonomy (NCBI): domain Eukaryota; kingdom Metazoa; phylum Chordata; class Mammalia; order Artiodactyla; family Bovidae; genus Bubalus; species Bubalus kerabau. The sequence goes on from NC_073642.1 coordinate 20,849,627, forward strand.
AGGAATGTCTATTCCTGGTCACTTAAGGTGCTATTACTCATCCAGTCTTGGTAACAGTAGCCTTAATCCTCTGGACCACCTGTCTTACTAGACTGTCAGCTCCAGGAAATGGTTCCTTCCTATTGCTTCTTCCCATATCTAGAGTCACACTATTACTATCATGGATCTTCGCGAGTATACAATCAGGTCAATCATTTCAGGTCAACATTATTTTTTACCAGAGGCTCAATCACACATTTGTTAGTGCAAGAAGCAATAATCTTGTAAAATAGGCAGAATACAAATAATACAACTATGACATTAATAAGGTCATAAATTGTGTTAATCTTCTGAGGAGTTACATGCCTGGGGCCAAAAGAAGGAAAGTTCATCTTTATGGTTGAGCAGGTATTTCTGCCCCCAGAGAGGTTGGTTAACACATACTGCAGATGCATAATGCTCACTAGGAGGGAGGAGGCTCAAATGGGCAGAGAAAATTTTATGTTGAAATTTGTCTTGCCTTGTTTTATAATATGAACTTTTTCAGTCCTGCTTAAGATTTCCCCACGATGGGGATTACCTCCTGGGAGCCCTTCCCATTCACCCCACCTACCACTGGGTGAAGATCAAATGGCTTCCTCGCAGTACAGGAGTGAGTGGCAGCCTCGGGGGTTGGCGGGGGTGGGAGGGGAGAGCAGTCCCTCCCCTGCCCCTCCCCCACAGCTCTGCTTGCCTGGCTCCTCTGGCCCTGGTGACATAAAGGATGCTGGGCTCTGAGGCTTTGTATCTTAGAGTAAGAGAGGAAGAAGGCTTGGGGTGACTTCACAGCCACCAGTTATTTAAAGGGCTGCTGGTCTTAATGCATGCCTGCCCATTGACATAGACAACCACACACAGTCAGTATGCACACACCTTTAAAGAGAGGCATCTAGGGGCTGGCGGGGCCCCTTTAAGACCTAGGCGGCTTCTGACTTCTAGTTAAATTTGGGCAGTTAGGACCTGTGGACTTTGATGGTTTTGTTTTCATTTTATTTTATCTTTATATTGAGGTTTTTTAAAAAGAACATTGTGGATGTGGAAGAAAGGACAAGATTTCTCTCTATGGTTGACAAGCAAGGACTGATGGGGATCAGAAACTCTAGGTAGTTAAAAGAAACCATACATATTTTTTTCTACATTTATACAGGTCACTTTATGCCTGATTCTCAGAGAAGCAGAAAGCAGTGGCAAAAAGCCACTGACATGCAGAAACACATGTTTGTCTGCACCACACACTCAAGTACTGCAATTTGTTTGACTACAGCAGCTGAAATCGCCACTCAGTCAACCCACCTGCCCCAGAAAAATAGAAAAGAAACTTCACCTTTAATAACAGGTCCATTCAGTCAATTTTGTCCTCATGACCAGAAAAAGAAAAGAAAAAAATCCCAGGCAGGCTAACATCACCTTTAAGGCTGCAATGGCCATGATCTTCTCCCTGCAGAGACAGGACCTGCTATTTAGATCACTGAGGCAGGAGGGCCACACCACTGCCCCCCATCAACACTGCAGACAGGTGTCTTCAAGACTCTAGGATTCTTTACCAGCTCCTACTTTGATTCCCCAAGAGTAGCTTGGATGGGGAGGCATTCAACCTTTGCTTCCTTTAAAATGGCCTCTGCAGGCAGTGGATTTTAAGTAAGCCTGGAAAATTTTTGGAGCCAACGTCAGGCAGGGTTGAACACCAGCTGGGGCCTAGGGATCAGGGTCTCTGCTTCAAGACTCCCACCCACTGGAAATTACTGACCTCCAGAGATTTTTTTTTAACTTACTGGGGAGGCACAGTGTATACTCCCTCCCCTGGGAAAAAGAGGGCCCAATGCCTAGCTACCCACCCCCACCCCCAAACTCATCACACATATATCAGGGGACAGGCACGCTTTGGCAACGAGGCCCCTCCAGAGGCCCAGGGTGTGAACAGCTGCACAGAGGGCTGTGTGCTGTGGAGTCAGCACTTTAAGAGATGGGAGGGGGTGGTGGGCAGAGAAGGAAGGAGTCTCAGGTCCTGATGGATAGGAAGAAGGAAGATGGGGAGAGGTGACCAGGACACAGGAGATGAGAAATCCAACGATGATCAGAAAAAAAAGCAAAAAGCAGAAAATGTAGAAAAGATGAGAGCAGCAAGAGAAAGATGCAAAACAGGATACTGGCAACCATACAAACAGGAAGAAGACAGAGCAGAAAGAGGAAAGGAAACAGAAAAGAGAGTGAGATGAATGGGGAAGGATGTGAGGAGGGTGAGAGGGAGCCAGGAAGAGGACAACAGGAGACGACAGATCTCTGTAAAGACACCGGATGGGACCAAACAGAATCTGGAGCACTGGAGACATCCTCAGACCCTACAGAAACCTGGTGGACCCAGTACACCAATTCGGCCACATAAACCAACAGGTTGATGAATGTCAGGATGACCACAGCCAGTCCCCGGTCCAAGCTGCAAATGGTGTAGGTGAGCTCATTGCTGCAGTTCACAGCCCTGGACTGCTGGGGCTGGCCCCCGAACTCCTCATTGAACTGGTAGAGCTGCCAGAGGATCAGAGCACTAAAGTAGAGGAGAATGTAACACAGAGTGAGTACAACAAGCTGGAAAATGAGGTACAGGATGGGCAACCAGTATTTCCATTCAGCCAGCTTCAGCAGGAGGGCCATGGCTCCCAGGATGAAGCAGATGGAGTACACGGCCACACACCACTCCAGGGCTGGCTGGTGCAGGTACAGGGAGGTGTTGCTGATGAAGATGAAGATGACACAGGCCACGAAGGTCTCCAGCACCTTCAGCAGGCCTGGCATGGTGGGCACACAGCAGGTGATATCATCCAGCTTGTAGCTGTTCTACATGAAGGCCACATCCATGACATAAAACACACACACAAAGCTGGAGAATGCAGTGGTGGTGATGGTCTGGTCCCAGTAAGGACCATAGGCAGGAACTGGATGAGTGAAATGGAGTAGATGATGGAGGCTGAGAGGCAGATGCGGGAGGCATAGCAGGCATAGCAGGTGCCAGGGAGGTTGTACCAGAAGAAAGGAAAGCTGGATGGGAGCCTACATAGCTCTACGATGGAGATGATGAGGGTCACAGTGAAATAGAAGCACCAACTGAACATGGACAGTTACCTATGTCCGTGTTCTCAACACCCATGTTGACCACCAGTAAGAAGACCACACAGGTGGAGAGAGCTGTGGCAGGCTGGGGAGGCAGCACGCCTGGGCCCAGCCGTCCAGGTCTGGGGATGTCCACCTGGTGGACATGGCGCTGTGATGGTCAGGCAGATCAGAGTCGCTGTTATAGCAGTGGTCACTGAAAACCCACCAAAGAAAGACCCAGCTCTGGAGGGGGAATAAGTCACATGCCTGGAAAAGGCTCAGGGCCCTGTGATGGCTGAGGCTCAGGATCTGTGGAGTTAGAATCAGTGACTCAGACGGTCAGGTACAACACAGCATCTCCAGAATGGTTGTCTCCACCCACCACCCTTGGCCTTGTCAGGAGACTTGTCTTATCCTAAAACTCATAGCTGGGTTGAATCTGGCCTCAAACTATGAATATTTTGGATTGCTCTGACTGTGTGTCGTTATCTACAGAGGCACAGGGTAGGGCGGTTGTTATCTGCAATGCTAACCCTTCAAGTCTCTCAAAATTGAAACAAGACTTTAAAAAATTATTTGGTAACAAAATTTGACCTGAACAGACTTTTTACTTAGTGTGAATGTTCAAAAGTTCAGTTGAGGATATACTAATATGTTTGTTTACAAGGTGCTTTCAGACCCCAGAGGGGTGTTGTTATGTCATATGGAGTAGATACACCATGTCACCAGTCTGAAGCTGAAAAATTATGAGTTCTGGTCCTTATCTGACCCCAAGAGTTTCAAAAAACAGACTGTGGATTGTACTGCTAACCCATTTTGCATATGAGAAAACTAAGGCTGGGGGATGCTGAGTCCTGCCCCAAGGCCACAGGTGCAAGACCTTGTACCAAGGCCATAGGAGCGTAGCCGAGAACCCAGGTCGCCTCAGAAGCTGACTGAGCCCCTTTGTCACCATGGCCAAAAGACCCCCAGATCATCACCAGCAGGCTTTCTGACCCCAAATGAGGCAAAAAAAAGCCCACCCTGGTAGTCACCCTATAGCGCCCTAACCAGTTGCCTAACACCAACTTTCAGCAGGAATTTTCTTGTCTTGAGGCTATAAAAACTGGCTACTGTCGAAAACTGTCAACTCTCCCTGGTCTGTCAGGTCAGCCCGCTGTGCTTGCAGTGCCCAATTTGTTATCTCTGCTCTTTCTTTTTAATAAACTCACTTCCTTCTGAAATGCTCTGTGTCCAGAAATTCTTTTCCAATCTGCACTTAGACTGCCTCAACAGGGAGCTTAAGTGCCATCCTTAAGGTTGAAAGGCTAGGAAGTGGGAACCCAGATAAAAATGCCAAGCTGTGTGTGTGAACACTTCACTCTACAGCCCACGTGTCAGCAGGGCCCGTGGGTGGGAGCCCAGGACCAAGCCTCAGGACTCTGGGACCCAGGACATGCCTTCAGGGCCACGGCCTCCTTCCACAGCAAACTAAGACACAGTGTCCCGGCCTGTCCTCCCTGCAGCATCACTAGAAGGAGCTGCCGTCTGAGGGGACGCAGCCCCACCCGGAGGAGGGCAGCCTCAGGGGTGAACAGGGAGGAGCCCTGGGGTGAGAGCAAGGCCGTGGGGACAAGATGACGTGGGAAGTATGGACTGCTGTGAATCCCCTCCACCCAGTTTTGCCTTCACATGTGACTGTGAAAGGAGATCCCCACCCAGCATGACTCCAAGGAGGAGTGTCCTGGAGGAACCACAGAACACATTTAGAGCACGAAATTTTTGCACTTGTTTTATATCCCTGGATATGTTCCAGGGTCTCCTGGTTTATTGTCTATGGGAACTTGAACAGAATTTGTATCCTGCTGTACTTTGCCAACAAAGGTCCGTCTGGTCAAGGCTATGGTTTTTCCAGTGGTCATGTATGGATGTGAGAGTTGGACTGTGAAGAAGGCTGAGCGCCGAAGAATTGGTGCTTTTGAACTGTGGTGTTGGAGAAGGCTCCTGAGAATCCCTTGGACTGCAAGGAGATCCAACCAGTCCATTCTGAAGGAGATCAGCCCTGGGATTTCTTTGGAGGGAATGATGCTAAAGCTGAAACTCCAGTACTTTGGCCACCTCATGTGAAGAGTTGACTCATTGGAAAAGACTCTGATGCTGGGAGGGACTGGGGGCAGGAGGAGAGGGGACAACAGAGGATGAGATGGCTGGATGGCATCACTGACTCGATGGACGTGAGTCTGAGTGAACTCTGGGAGTTGGTGATGGACAGGGAGGCCTGGAGTGCTGCGATTCACGGGGTTGCAAAGAGTCGGACATGACTGAGTGACTGAACTGAACTGAACTGAACTGTTGTGTGAAAATTGCATAAATCTTAATTACTTTGAATGGTTCATAGTGCTTTTCAGGTCTACTATACTTTTCTGCATTTTCATCCTGTTAATTTTTTGGAGTTTGCTATTAAAACTCTAACTAAAAATTGTAATTTATCTACTTAAAAAGTAATTGAAATATACAGTGGATATTACCTACATACCTATATTACATATACATATGTAACTTTGTTCTGTATTTTGCAAGGCTCCTGGTAAATGTGTTATCATATTTTCATAATTTAAAAAATAAAAAAATAAATTAGCATAATGTTTGGCTTCTAATCTCCAAAGCTGCCGTCCAGGTGCAGTATGAAAAGATCTAAGAGTACTCCCACTCCTAGAGGATTTTCCTGGCCTGGGAGACTGGTTAGCAGCTTCAAAGCTGGGAAGAAGGGATTGGAAATGAACAAGGATGCTCTATCTGATGCTGATGGGGAGCATTTAGATTCATTTAATCGCACAGAGGAACCAGAGATAGAAATGCCAACATCCGCTGGATCATCGAAAAAGCATGAGAGTCCCAGAAAAACATCTATTTCTGCTTTATTGACTATGCCAAAGCCTTTGACTGTGTGAATCACAATAAACTGTGGGAAATTCTGAAAGAGATGGGAATACCAGATCACCTGACCTGCCTCTTGAGAAACCTTTATGCAGGTCAGGAAGCAACAGTTAGAACTGGGCATGGAACAACAGACTGGTTCCAAATAGGACAAGGAGTATGTCTGTATACTGGCTGTATACTGTCACCCTGCTTATTTAACTTATATGCAGAGTACATCATGAGAAACACTGGGCTGGAAGAAGCACAAGCTGGAATCAAGATTGCCGGGAGAAATATCAATAACCTCAGATATGCAGAGGACACCACCCTTATGGCAGAAAGTGAAGAGGAACTAAAAAGCCTCTTGATGCAAGTGAAGGAGGAGAGCGAAAAAGTTGGCTTAAAGCTCAACATTCAGAAAACGAAGATCATGGCATCTGGTCCCATCACTTCATGGGAAATAGATGGGGAAACAATGGAAACAGTGTCAGACTTTATTTTTTGGGGCTCCAAAATCACTGCAGATGGTGATTGCAGCCATGAAATTAAAAGACGCTTACTCCTTGGAAGGAAAGTTATGACCAACCTAGATAGCATATTCAAAAGCAGAGACATTACTTTGGAAACAAAGGTCCGTCTAGTCAAGGCTATGGTTTTTTCCAGTGGTCATGTATGGATGTGAGAGTTGGACTGTGAAGAATGGATGCTTTTGAACTGTGGTGTTGGAGAAGACTCTTGAGAGTCCCTTGGACTGCAAAGAGATCCAACCAGTCCATTCTAAAGGAGATCAGTCCTGGGTGTTCTTTGGAAGGAATGATGCTAAAGCTGAAACTCCAACACTTTGGTCACCTCATGTGAAGAGTTGACTCATTGGAAAAGACCCTGATGCTAGGAGGGATTGGGGGCAGGAGGAAAAGGGGATGACAGAGGATGAGATGGCTGGATGGCATCACCAACTCAATGGACATGAGTTTGAGTGAACTCCGGGAGTTGGTGATGTACATGGAGGCCTGGCATGCTGCGATTCTTGGGGTTGCAAAGAGTCGGACATGACTGAGTGACTGAACTGAACTGAACTGAATCACACAGAGGGAGAGCTTGGAGGAGAGGCATGGGGGTTCCTGCTGTGTGGGATAAGGCATGTGCCCTCTCTGGCTTCAGTTCCCCCACCTGGAAATCAGCAGCTTTACCTGGGTCTTCCAGCAGCCCCTCCTCCACTCTAATCTGTGAGTGTGGCATGGTGCCCCTTTCAGAGCCCAGCCTGGATGTGGCTGAACCCTGTCTGCCCAGCAGCCAAGCGAGTGGACTGGAAGACAGTGAGCCAGGAAGGTCATGACCTGGACAGATGAAGGAAGGAGGAGGTGCCAGAAGGACAGAGAAGAAGGAGGGGAGATGGACACTCAGAGTGACAAGGAGTCTGTGGGGTGTGGAGGAAACTGGCAAGTTACTTTACAGAGCCTCCGTTTTCACATGTGTGCAATGGGCTGAATACCTACTATACAAACTATACAAAGTCGTGTCTGACTCTTTGTGATCCCATGGACTGTAGCCTACCAGGCTCCTCCGTCCATGGGATTTTCCAGACAAGAGTAATGGAGTGGGTTGCCATTTCCCTCTCCAGGGGATCTTCCCAACCCAGGGGTGGAACCTGGGTCTCCCCCACTGCAGGCAGACGCTTTACCCTCTAAGCCACCAGGGAAGCCCCTATATATCAATTAAATGAATGAAACTATGTGAAGGGCTCCTCAGAGGGCCTGGCACCTGGCACCCTGGATCCATACAACCTACCTGTTCTCCTCCCTCGAAAGAGAACCCTGAAGTCCCTGGCTCCACTTTGGACATAAGCACACGCAAGCTTGATTTGCTCTGGACCAGGGGCTGCAAACTTGTACGTCCTGGATGTGATCTGCCTGTGTGTTTGATTTTTCCTTCGCAGTGCTTTCAGGAAGAGATGTGTCGAATCAGCTGTATTTCTTCCTCAAGTGTTTGGTAGATGCACAGTGTTTTCATCTCACATGAAAATCCAGATTTCTAGCTCTTTTAGCTCTTCTAGCTCATAAGATCAGCTGCTATGCCCTTTACTCTATATTCTTCTTGATTCTCATCTTTGTTTGGTTTTCTATATTTTTCTTCTCCTCATGTATAATTGGCAAAGTAGGATTATGATCATCTCACATGTGCCCAGTTTCTCCTTTTTGGTGTGGCCAGGCTTCCTGCCTGCTCACAGGAGTGTCCACCCCTCCATCCAGAGAGCATCCATGTTCTCAACCTCATGTACAGCCTTCAACACATTTCACATATGTACATGTGTGTAGGGCACACGTATAGATATTTTTGATTTTATAAACTTGAGACCGTATCATCACACAGCATCTTGCTTTTCCACCACCCCCAACAGGCGCAGCTGGACCTCTCCAGGGACCCTAATCCTCTCCATCTCCTTTACTCATTTCCTTCCCTCCTGGCTCCTGTGGGCATTTGGACTGAACACCCTTCTCTGTGATGATCTCTGTGGTGATCAGTGAGCCTCCTATGAGCCTCAGACACTGGGATCACAGGACATGACAAGGGGTCCTGGGATCCATGTGATCTCCCTTCTCTAGGGCAGAAGGTCAGCAAGTTTTTCTGGAAACGTGTTAAAACTATGACAAAGATTATATTTTTTATCTCTAGTAACTGGAATGTAGAAATAAGTTATACAACTTAATAATAGACAACCCAGTTGAATATCGACTAAACTTCCTAAGATGTTTTAGCTATCTTACTGATTTAAACGTGATAATTTTTAATAATTTCTTTAGATACCATGGAACTCTAAAATTTTTAATTTGGTATTTTACCCTCTAAGCCTTGCTTCAAAGCATTATGAGTCTACGAGAATGGCTACTATTTTACAAAAATGAGATTCATATAAGAGATAAATGATTTAGATGCAGTGAATCCACCTAATCAGTACTCGTGCTCTTTTAGAAAAGTGTATAAATTGTGTAAATCAATAGTTGGAAAAGTGAAAGTTAATATAAGAAATAGATCATTTAATTCAAATGGCACAGTTTGATTGCAAAAAATAGGCCAAAATATTTTGCAAAGACAGATATGGGAATAGTGTTAGGTGCTCATCTGTGTCGGACTCTATGCAACTCCATGGACTGTAGCCCACCAGGCTCCATGAGATTTGTTCATGGGATTCTTTACACACAAATCCTGAAGGACGAGCCCCAGACTGAGTGACAAGGTCTGTGGCTTCTCTTTCTTATGTTAGATGTCAGGGTCTGGTCTGAGAAATTCATCTCTCTGGGCAGAGTGCATGGAACAACCAGGAAGCCATGAACTTTATAATCAAATAGTCATGAGTTCAAGTTCTGACCCTACCACTTAACACTGTGCTTAAGTTTCACTATCTGCTGTCCATGGGATTCTCCAGGCAAGAATAATGCAGTCTGTAGCCATTCCGTCCTCCAGGGGATCTTTCCAACCCAGAGATCAAACCCATTGCAGGCGGAAGGGAAGTCCATGGGAATGGTAGGTAAACACATGAAAAAGTACTCAGACACCTTAATAGTGAGAGAAATGCAAATTATAACCCTAATGAGATATCATTACACACCTTAAACATATATAATTATCATTAAAAAAAAAAACAGTGACCAATAAGGCAAGAAACACAGTGCCAAGTTGTAGAGGTAGGTTCTTAATTGTTCTTTCAAAAAATGTCTGAGATTTTTGAGAAGGGTAATGATTTAATTTTTAAAATAAAGTTTCACAGGACTCCCTGATGGTCGGTCCAATGGTTAAGACTCTGCACTTCCAATGCAGGGGGCACAAGTTCCACCCCTGGTTGGGGAATTAAGATCCCGCATACTTGTTGCTTAGCTGGTAAAGAATCCACCTGCAATGCAGGAGACCTGGGTTCCATCCCTGGGTTGGGAAGATCCCCTGGAGAAGGGAAAGGCTTCCTACTGGAGAAGGGAAAGGCTTCCCACTCCAGTATTCTGACCTGGAGAATTCCAGGGACTGTGTAGTCCATGGTGTCACAAAGAGTCTGACACGACTAAGCGACTTTCACTTTCACTTCACATACTGTGTGGAGGGGCCAAATAAAAACATAATAAATAAACAAACTGACAACTTGTAACTGTTTAAAATAAATAAATAAGTTTCAGTTCAGTTAAGTTCAGTTCAGTCGCTCAGTCGTGTCCGACTCTTTGCGACCCCATGTATCGCAGCACGCCAGGCCTCCATGTCCATCACCAGCTCCCGGAGTTCACTCAGACTCACGTCCATCGAGTCAGTAATGCCATCCAGCCATCTCATCCTCTGTCGTCCCCTTCTCCTCCTGCCCCCAATCCCTCCCAGCATCAGAGTCTTATCCAATGAGTCAACACTTCGCATGAGGTGGCCAAAGTACTGGAGTTTCAGCTTTAGCATCATTCCTTCCAAAGAAATCCCAGGGCTGATCTCCTTCAGAATGGACTGGTTGAGAAAGATTAATCTAACATATGTTCATAGAATGGTGAATTTAATAAAAATGATACAACATGAAAAAAATCTAATAAAAAGCATAGTATCTTTTTTTAATAGAATGCAAGTTATAAATCATTAAAGTCCTGAAGTTATAGGATAGATAAGCTAATCTAATTGTCAGTTGGCATGTTTAAAAAGTTGGAATCAAATTATCTTGCAGAAACTGCAGGAGTTTCTTCCATAGTTTGACTACTTTTATAGGAGCATCCCCTCAATTACATTTTTACTTTGTATAAAACAATGAAAGTGTGAAAGTGAAAGTCGCTCTGTTGTGTCTGACTCTTTGTGACCCCCATGGACTACACAGTCCATGGAATTCTCTAGGCCAGAACACTGGAGTGGGTAGCCTTTCCATCTCCAGGGGATCTTCCCAACCTGGGGATTGAACCCAGGTCTCCTGCATTGTGGGTGAATTCTTTACCAACTGAGCTATCAGGGAAGCCCTGTATGAAACAATAGTTGTTGACAATTAGCTCCCGTATTGTCACAAAATAAAAGACAATAATTTAACATATTAGTTTTTGTGTAATTCACACTTTTTACATCTTCAGTAAGCCTAATGTTTAGTTTTACTAACTTTATTTTTGCTTTTGGCAAAACATTCTTGATTAAGGAAGCAGAGCGTTGATTCTCTGGCCCAGCCTCCTTCATCTGGGTCATGCCTGTCCTGCCACTGCTACAGTAAACTTACCCTCCAATTTGCTGACTCTGATCATACTCCTGGATCTTTGTACAATGTCAAGTTGCTGCTGCTGCTGCTAAGTCGCTTCAGTCATGTCCAACTTTGTGCAACCCCATAGACAGCAGCCCACAAGGCTCCCCCGTCCCTGGGATTCTAAAAGTTTCTAAATACTCCCTCTCACTTTCTGTACTTCATCTCATTGTGAACAAGGAACAATTTGCAATCAGCACTAATCCACAAACCACACTCTGAGGAGCACTGTACAGAGCTCTCTCTGGGAAATGATGGATGAGCCCAGAGTTAGGGTACAAGGTAGAGAACTGAACTAAAGTTCTAAAATGGTCCCGCCACCCAGGGATGCTCTGATGTTGTAGTTTGGGAAGGAGATGATCTGCGGACATTAAATGTTCAGAAAAACTACCAAATGTTTCTGAACATGCTTCTCCTGAGGCCAAGGGAGGTCAGTGCTCCAGACAGACAACCCAGAGAGATTCTCAAATCCATACTCCCTCACTTACACTGTTTGATTCAGCAATTTTAGGAGATCCTACTTCTTTGGAAGTTATGAGAGTCCCTTGGGAACTCTTACCTTTTCTGCACATAAATCCCCTTGAAAACATGACTATCCTAGAAAGACAAATGTACCTACATTGGAAATCTTGCATTCATTTACAAGGCTTTGGTAGACCTCTTAGACCCCATTCCAGGACATCAGTGGACTCATGGGGCTTAGAGTAGGAAGCTGGCCTTGGAGGAGTAAGTCAGGTGATTTTTTTTTAATAATTTTATTTACTTATTTATTTATGGCTGTGCAGCGTCTTCGTTGCTGTGAGGCTTTTCTCTAGTTGCCTTGCCTGGGCTTCTCCCTTGTGACGACTTCTGTTTCAGAGCACCAGCTGTAGGGAACTCAGACTTCAGTAGTTTTGACTCCTGGGCTCTAGAGCACAGGCTCAGCAGTTCTGGTGCACAGGCTTAGTTGCTTCAAGGCATGTGTGATCTTCCGGGATCAGGGATAGAACCACCGTGTCTTTTGCATTGGCAGGCAGATTCTTTACCACTGAACCATTAGGGAAGGCTGGAAAGTAATGGCTTCTTACAAATGGCTGCTGAACTGGACTCCAAAGAAGTGGAAAGTAAGAATGTGCAGGAACAAGGAAGTCTGGGACACCTCAAACTGTAGGGGCACCTGGAAGCAGTTTGGGTTTTTGACAAAAATCACTGGAGAGTTGGACCCCTGGGAAGTGACTGAGGAAACTCATGTTACAAGAGAGAAACATGTTCCCCACCAAGCAGAGGTCATGGGAAGGAAGGTCTGTGTAATCAGGGAGGATGTGACCAATAAACAGGACCCAGCAGCCAAGAGGAAACAAGCAGAGAGGGTGGACAGAGGGGAGAGAGCCGGCTTCCATCTCCACATCTGAGTCTCCAGGACTGGCAAGTCCAGGGGCCCCAGAAAGAGGGGGGCTGGGAGGGACAGGGGTCTCTGGCACCCCTCCCCCATCTAGCAGATGAGGAAACAGACTCAGCAGCAGTGAGTGCCCTCCTCGGGGGGACGGGGCACGTTTGTGCAGAACGAGGGTGGACGGGGCAGAATCCCAGCCTGGAGGATGCTGCCGCCACACTTGTCACAAGCAGCGTGGGGCCATGGACGGACAGCCGGCCTGGGGCAGGATACCTGGGTCCTAACTCTGACTCTGCCACACACAGGGTGACCCTGGACAAGTCCTGCCCCTCCCTGGAGTCCAGATGCTCCTCCTCTATGGCGAGAGGGTGGGACTAAGCAGAGGACCTTTCTACTCTCTTTTGAGCTCCACAGTGAGGGGACTGGACCAGCCTTGGAATTGTGACAAATGACCCTTAACCCTCCAACAGGAGGGATGCAGCAGCCGCCCTCATGAACCACAGGCTTGGACGGTGAGCCCCTCGTGTGAGCCCACCCTGTACAGATCTTTCACTAAAGCACAGAGGCATCTCCAGCCTCCTGGGAAGTGACGTCCCAAGGTTGTGTTCAATTTGATTCAGGAAAATGTAGGACTCTGAGATTCCCTGCACCAAACTTATGGAGATAAATGCATACTTGCTTATATGGATGAAAAAAATTGATCAATAGTCAAGAAAGAAATGGAAAATTTTATTCAAGCCAACATAAGAATTATAACCAGGGAGACAATTTCAGAAAGCTGTGAAAACTGTTCCAAAGCGGTTAGGGGTTGAGGGCAGTGTGTATGTGACTTTGGTGAAGGGATACACGCAACCAAGCTCACATCTTGACAAAGTTACTGCTTTTCAAAAGGACCGGATACCATGGTTAATAGTTTTGGTGCTTTTCTAGTATGGGAAGATGCAAGGTACCATGTTTATAAAAAATTCTCCTAAAAATACATAAGTATCTGAGGGCTGGTTCTGCCAGTTTTCCCAGAGCACAAAGGGCCACATCATGATCTTCACCCTGAATTCCTTTCAGGGTGGATTGTAGATCAGTGACTGGAGTGACTAATGACTTAATGCTTGTAGAACTGGGTGGTGGGCAACATTCTTTATTACACAATCCCTTCCAATTCCCTCTTAATTTCCAGCAAGGTTTGGAAAGCATTTTTGACCAATTGTTCCAGGAGTCTAGAAATGCTCATTCCCAAGTCAGGAAAGGATTTAGCTGACTGACCACTGGGTGTGCAATTACTCACCTAGTCCTGGTAACAGTAGTCTTAATCCTCTGGGCCACCTGTCTTACTAGTCTGTCAGCTCCAGGAAATGGTTCCCTCCTTTGCTTCTTCCCGTAGCTAGAATCACACTATTATAATCATATAGATCTTATAGACTATATATCAGGCCAGTCATTTCAAGTATTTGGTCATCATCATTACTATTTTTTTTAACCACAGTCTAAATCACACATTCATTAGTGCAAGAAATAACAATCTTATAAAATAAGCAGAATAAATTAATAATAAGTAGTGACATTAATCAAATCATGAGTAGGTAAGCAGTGTTATCTTCTAAGGAGTTGCATGGCTGGCACTAGAAGAAAAATTTATCTTTTTGGCCAAACCCTCCTTTGAGGAGGGCTGTTTAACACAATGCAGATGTACAATGGACACTAGAGGAGGAGGAGGGCCAACAGGGCAGAAAAAAATTTTTATGTTGAAATTTTTCTTGTCTTGCCTTCAAATTTGAGTTTCATTTCATCACTTTTTATGATTTTCTGATCATGGAAAGCACCTCCTGGGAGCCCTCCCACACCACCCCACCTTCCACTGCATGAAGAGCTCATGCTTCCTCCCAGTACAGGAGTGAGGGGCAGCCATGGGGGTTCCTCCCCTCCCCTCCCCCGCAGCTCTGCTTGCCTGGCTCCTCTGGCCCTGGTGACGCCAGGATGCTGGGCTCTGAGACTCTGTGTCTGAAGACAAGAGACTTTAGCCACCAGTTACTATAAAGGGCTGCTGGTGTCAGTGCACCCGTGGCCTGGAACACACACAGAGCATGCACACAGGCACACGGCTTTACGGAAAGGCATTCAGGTTCTGACAGGGGCTCTTTAAAAGCTAGGGGACAGGGTACTGGGCAATGGGGTAGGACCCATAGGCTACTTTTCCATGGCTGGGCCAAGCTCCTAGGCTCTGGCCAATGTAGAAATTGGGAGACAGTGAGACAGGCTTGCAGAGAGGGTTGTTTGGGTGAGAATGGAAACCTACTTAGTTGCCTCTGAACTCTAGACAAATTTGAGTCAATTAGATTATGTTAATTTTGTGGGGGTTTTTCTATCTTTCTACTGAGGTTTTAAAAAGTACATTGCGGATGCAGGAGAAGGCTTCTCTCTATGATTCAGAACAGGAACTGATGGGAATCAGAAGCTCCAGGGAATTTTTAAATTTTTTACACATTTAGGTGGCACTAGTGGTAAGGAACCCACCTGCCAATGCAGGAGACATAACAGATGTGGGTTTAATCCCTGGGTTGGGAAGTTCCCCTGGAGGAGGTCATGGCAACCTGCTCCAGTATTCTAGCCTGGAGAATCCCATGGACAGAGGAGCCTGGCAGGCTACAGTCCATGGGGTAGCCAAGACTCAGACACGACTGAAGTGACTGAGCGAGCACGCATATAGATCACATTATATATGAGTCCTAGTGAAGCAGAAATAGCAGTAGAAAGCAACTGGCACACAGAAACTTGTGTGTGCAACACACAGTCAAGGAAAGCAAGCATTAACACTTTAACTATTGAAGCAACGATACCCACTCAACCAACCCACCTGCTAATCCAAAAAGGGTTGAAAGGCACTTCCCCCTTAAGAATAAGGCCACACAGTAATTTTTACCTTTGTGATAAAAAAAAGAACAGAAACTGTACCCAGTCTAACATCAGCTTCAAGGCTGGCAGCGTCCGTGTTCTCCCTGCAGAGGCAGGACCTGCTGTTTTTAGCACTGAGGATGGTGGGTCACATCTCTGCACCTCTGAAATACTTTGGAGTGTTGTCTTCAAGAAACCGCAGCTCTTTGCCAGTTCAGTTTTTTGATTCCCCAGAGAATAGTTGGACTGGAAGTCATCTACCCTTCACTAGCTATAAAATGAGCTCTAGGCAGCAGGTATTTAATGAGTCCACGATATTCTGGAACCAATCTGAGGTAGGACAGAGCATCATGTAGGGCCTCTGGGTCCAAGGTCTCTGCTTTAAGCTTGCAACTCACTGGAAATTATTGACCTCCTGAGTTTTTTTTTTTTTTTTTTTTTTTTACCTTAAAGGGAAGGGACACTGTATACCACCTTACACAGGGAGAAAGGTGGCCCAATACCTAGCTACAACCCCCCTCCTCCTTACCAAACACACATACACACACCAACTAAGGCACCGCCAAGGGGACAGACACGCTTTGGCAATGAGGACCTCCGGAGGCCCAGGGTGTGAACAGCTGCACAGAGGGCTGTGTGCTATGGAGTCAACACCTTAGGAGGCGGGAGAGGGAGTGGGCAGAGAAGGAAGGAGTCTCAGGTCCTGATGGATCAGAAGAAGAAAAATGGGGAGAGGTGGTCAGGACACAGGAGATTAGAAAACTAAGAATGACCCAAAAAGGGACAAAGAGTAGAAAATGTAGAAAAAAATGAGAAAGAGGCAAAACAGGGTGTGGGCAACCACCCAAAACAGGAAGGAGACAAAACAGAGCAGAAGGAGGGAAGGAAACAGAAAAGAGAGAGAGATGAGTGGGGCAGGATGTGAGGAGGGAGAGAGGGAGCCAGGAAGGAGACGTCAGAGAATGTCAGAGCTCGGTAAAGAAACCTCCAGTGAGAAGAGGGAATCAGGAGCCTCTGGGAAGAGCCTCAGATCCGGAAGGCCGAGATCACCAGGTCAACCATGTAAATCAGCAGGTTGATGGCTGTCAGGGTGGCCACAGCCAGTTGTTGGTCCCAGATGCACACGCTATACCCAGCATTGCAGCTTACATCTCTGGACCGCTGGGGATTCCCGCCAAGCTGCTCGTTGAACTGATAGAGAGGCCAGAGGACAGCAGCAGTGGCATAGAGGAGGACGGCGAACATGGTCTGCCGAAACACAAAACGGGAGGAGGGCAGACTCTCGTCACAGTCACACCGGTGCCACAATAAGGATACGACCCCCAGGATGAAGCAGATGGAGTACACAGCCACACACCACACCAGGGCCAGATGGTGCATGTACAGGAAGGTGTTGCTGATGAAGGCGAGGATGCCACAGGCCACAGTGATCTCTAGCTTTTTGAGCAGGCCGATAAAGGAGCAGGACACGCTAGTTTTGACACAGGTCCAGACTACTTCCATGGCATAAGCCACCGAAGCAATACAGGAGAATGCAGTGGCGGCGATAGCATGGTTCCACTGGGTGCCATAACTCAACATCTGAAGATGGATGATGGGGTACATGATGGAGGCTGAGAGGCAGACGAGGGCAGAGAAGCAGGTGTAGGTGATGAGAAAGTTGTCCCAGGATGAAGAAAATCCCTCCTGGAGTCGACATAACTCAACTATGAGACTGAGGAGGGTCACGACAAAGCAGAAGCACCAGATGAACATGGACCAGTTGCTTACATCCGCTCTCCAGGCACTCTCACTGGCCACCAGGGATAAGGCCACACAGGTGGATAGCAGCTGCAGCAGGCGGAAGAAGTAGCCCATGATGGTCACAGAGCCCAGGCCTGAGGACGATCACGTGGTTATGTGGATCGCTGAGATAAGGATGGCTGTGGTCTTTGTGAAGGAGCTCAGGAAGTGGATTGAGTCAGACAAGTAGAAAAAGTTCAGGGTTCAGTGTCAGCTGAGGCTCAGGATCTGCGGAGTTGGAACCAACGGCCCAGACACTTGGGTAACAGCACAGCTGCTCCAGAATGGTTCTCCCCACCCATCACCCTTGACCTTGTCACAAGACTTGTCTTATCCCAAAGCTCACAGCTGGGTTGGGTCTGGCATCAAACCATGGACATTACTTATCTCTTTGAACTTTTTGCCATTGCTGTCAGAGACACAGGGTAGGATGGTCCTTATCTGTAATCCTAACCTTCAAAGCTGTGAAATATGCAAAAGAGTTTTAAAAATTTGCTTGGTAAGAACATTTGACCTGAATGAACATGAGACAAGTTATGATCTTTATTTATTTCACTTACTGTTAAACTTCAAAAGGTCAGTTGCAGAAATGCTACTATGCTTGATCACAAGGTGCTTTCAGACCCCAGAGAGGTGTGATGTCATATACAGTAGATGCACCATGTCACCTGTCTGAAGCAGAAAAATTCTGAATTCTGGAGCAGATCTGACCCCCAAGTTTTCAGAACAGGAATTGTACATTGTACTGCTTACCATTTGACAAAAGAGAAAATAAGGCTCAGGGAACTAAATGTCTACCACGAGGTTCCATGGATAGGAGTGGGAACTCAGGTAACAATACCAAAGCTGTGGCTTTGAGCATTTGGCTGTACAGCCCACATGTCAGCAGGGCCTGTGGGTGGGAGCCCAGGACCAAAGCTCGGGGCTCTGGGACTCAGAACACCTCTTTAGGGCCACAGCCTTCTTCCACAGCAACCTGAAGACACATGTGTCCCGGCCCCTCCTCCCTGCAGCATCACTAGAAGGAGCTGCCATCTGAGGGGAAACAGACCCACCCAGAGGAGGGAAGCTTCAGGGGTGAACAGGGAGGAGCCATGGGATGAGAGCAAGGCCGTGGGGACAAGATGACATGGGAAGTAGGGACTGTTGTGAATCCTCTCTGCCAGCATGACTCCAAGGGGAAGTGTGTTGGAGGAATCACAGAGTAAATTGACGTAATGTTTGGCTCTTAAGCTCCAAATCTGCCATCCAGCTGGGAGTCTGGAAAGATCTAGGAGTAGTCCTACCTGTGAGGATTCTCCTGGCCTGTGAGACTAGTTAGCAGCTTCCAAGCTAGGAAGAAGGGATTGGAAATGAACAAGGATGCTGTGACTGATGCTGATGTGGAGCCTTTCAGGGCATCCCAGGGAGGGGGTGGGGATGGATGGATGATCAGCCCCCTTTTAAGGGAAGGAACTGAAACAGGAGGCACCTGCAGGACCCCTGGGAGGGGGTGACCCTGAGAATGCACCTGGGACTGGGGTGGGGGTGGGGGGCAGAGTGGAGATGACTAGGGGGATTCTAGGGTCCCTGGGACCCTGAGGCAGCCCAGTAGATGTCTTTTGACCCAGAAGGGATGTAGGCATGGAGCCAACCTTCCCATGGAGGAGGGCCTGGACTGGAACAGAGAGAGGAAAACAGGGGCCTGAAGGGGTTTCAGGGCTGTGACAGGGACACATGACCAGAGTGGCAGGGACCCTGGAAACCATGGAATTGCCCAGGTCACCGCCCAAGACAGTCCCGCCAGCCAGGGCTGCAGTCCTGCTCACACAGGAGCTCCCCCAGGATCCAGTGTCTCAGGGGAGTGAGGCCCTTCCCAGCCGTCCCCCTCCTCAGGGACAGCTGCCCTGTTTCCAAGGGACTATTTGCTGAGAGGCCCCCAGAGCTGAAGGGCCAGCAGCCTGAGCCCCAGCCAGCTTCCTGCCATCAGGGCCCTGTCACCTTTGCTGATAATAAACCCTGGGACAGGCTGAGGCTGGAAAGAGAAACACAAAGCAAAGCCCAAGAACCTTCCTGGACTCACAAAGCTCCTTGAGCCCCAATTGTCAGTGGAACCCTGGAACCTGCTGGCCTCCCAGTGGGCCGTGAGAGAGTCTGGGGTGTCACTCTGACTGTTCCTGAATTTGTTCCCAATTTACTGTTAAAATGACTCTGCGATTTACACCTAAGTCTAAATAATAACTTTGGATCCATTTAACACCACAGAAGCAGAGCTTGAAGAAGGACAGGATGTGGTTCCTGCTGTGTGACCCTGAGTAAGGCCTGTGCCCTCTCTGGGCCTCAGTTCCCCTACTTGGAAAGCAGCAGCTTTACCTGAGTCTCCCAGAAGCCCCTCCTCCACTCTAGTCTGTGAGCCTGGACATGGTGCCCCCGTCAGAGCACAGCCTGGATGTGGCTGAGCCCTGCCTGCCCGGCAGCCAGGCATGTGGACTGGAAGACAATGAGCCAGGAAGGTCATGGCCGGGACAGAGGAAGGAGGAGGAGGAGGTGCCGGAAGGGCAAAGAAGGAGGAGGGGAGATGGACATCAGAGTTACAAGGAGGCTGTGGGGCCTTGAGGAGACATTTTAGAGCTGGATGATCCTGGGCAAGTTATTCATCAGAGCTTCAGTTTCCTCATCTGTGCAATGGGCTTAATACTTGATTTGTGTCAATTAAATGAACAAAAGCATGTGAAAGGCTCCTCAGAGGGTCTGAAACAAAACACAGTCATGCCAGCTACCTGTCCCCACCCCCCTCACAGAGGACCCAGAAGGCCCTGGCCCCACTTTGGACATGAGTACACGCAAGCTTGATTTGCTCTAGATCGGGGGTTACAAACTGGTTTGTACTGAAGGTGGTCCCCTGATGTGTTTAGAATTCCCTCAGTGTTTTCTGGAAGAAATGGTGTGGAATAAGTATTGTTTCTTTGCTAAGGGTTTGGAAGCTGCAGTGTTTTAATTTCACATGAAACTCCAGATTTCTTGCTCCTTTAGAAACCTCAGGAGATCTGGTATCACTGGGCTATGTTCCCTTGGTGGGGGAGTGACTGGAGATGAGCAGCGGCTATGCCCTCTATATTGTTTTCCATTTATATCTTTGTGTTGCTGCTGCTGCTGCTAAGTCGCTTCAGTCGTGTCTGACTCTGTGCGACCCCATAGACGGCAGCCCACCAGACTTCCCCGCCCCTGGGATTCTCCAGGCAAGAACACTGGAGTGGGTTGCCATTTCCTTCTCCAATGCATGAAAGTGAAAAGTGAAAGTGAAGTCGCTCAGTCGTGTCCAACCCTCAGCTACCCCATGGACTGCAGCCCACCAGGCTCCTCTGTCCATGGATTTTCCAGGCAAGAGTACTAGAGTGGGGTGCTATTGCTTTCTCCAATATCTTTGTGTAGTTTCCTATATTTTCTTCTTCTCATGTACAGTTGACATAAAGCAGAACTATAATTATCTCAACGTGTGCTGAGTTTCCCCTCTTCAGCATGGCCAGGCTTCCTGCCTGCTCACAGGAGCGTCCACCCCTCCATCCAGGAAACATTCATGCCCTCAACCTCAGGTGCAGCCTTCAACACATTTCACATGCTCTGATATCATATGTACACCTGTGTGTACATACATACACATGTGTTTGTAGGGTGTATCTGTATCTTTTTTCTCTTTTATAGACATAAGACTGTGTCACGCACACAGAATCTTGCTTTTCCACCACCCCTGACAGGTGCAGCTGGTCCTCTCCGTGGGCCCTAGTCCTCTCCATCTCCTTTACTTATTTCCTTCCCTCTTGGCTCCTGTGGGCGTTTGCACTGATCTCCTTTCTCTAGATCAGTGGACCCTCCCCTGCAAGTCTCAGACACTGGAGATGTTAGGGGAAGCACACTGATTGAAACCGCCCACCCTGGCCAGGCACCATAGTAACCACTTGCATGAGCTGTTTTATGACAGGAGATCCTGATAAGGACGGAACTAATAAGCCACCACCAACCGGAAGAGTTCAGGAAAGATCAAAAGGAGACACCGCGTGTCCGTCCACTTCCCAGAATCCCTCTCGCTAGCATCCATCTTGGCTGAGCAATGCGTGCACCACCAGGAAAGACTCTGAATTAGAATGATTGGCCAAAGACCATCCGGAAACTAATCCAATCACCATAAAACCCAAGACTGCGAGCCACGCGGCAGAGCTGTTCTCCTGGTTTCCCTTTCCCTATTCCTCTCCACCTGGTGCCCTTTCCCAATAAAATCTCTTGCTTTGTCAGCACATGTCTCTCCTCAGAAAATTCATTTCCAAGACAAGAGCCCAGTTTCAGGTCCTGGAAGGTGTCCCCCTTCCTGCAACAGGGACACAGAATATGACAAGGGAGTTCTGGGAACCTCACTGTATGACCCTCTCAAAGGTGACAATTTAAGCTCTGCAAGGGTGCATTGCTGTTGTATTTTCCAATATTTGGATTAAACCCTTTTCAGAGAGTGGACCATGATCTGGAGTGACCATTCTGAGGAAATGAGGGGCTCCTGAACCAGGGCTGTGCTGGGGGAGAGGCACTTCTCACAGTAAGCAGGAGAAGCCAGGGTGGGTGTTCTGAGCAATGTTTATGATGGAGAGAGACAGAGACAGACACACACACAAGAGAGTAGACTCTAGCAGGGACAGGCATTCACAGCCTTCAGTTCAGTTCAGTCTCTCAGTTGTGTCCGACTCTGCGACCCCATGAATCGCAGCATGCCAGGCCTCCCTGTCCATTACCAACTTCTGGAGGTCACTCAAACTCATATCCATCGAGTCAGTGATGCGATTCAGCCATCTCATCCTCTGTCGTCCCCTTCTCCTCCTGCCCCCCAATCCCTCCCAGCATCAGAATCTTTTCCAATGGGTCAACTCTTCACATGAGTTGGCCAAAGTACTGGAGTTTCAGCAAGAAATCCCAGGGCTGATCTCCTTCAGAATGGACTGGTTGGATCTCCTTGCAGTCCAAGGGACTCTCAAGAGTCTTCTCCAACACCACAGTTCAAAAGCATCAATTCGTCAGTGCTCAGCTTTCTTCACAGTCCAACTCTCACATCCATACATGACCAGTGGAAAAACCATAGCCTTGACTAGACGGACCTTTGTTGGCAAAGTAATATCTCTGCTTTCCAATATGCTATCTAGGTTGGTCATAACTTTTCTTACAAGGAGTAAGCGTCTTTTAATTTCATGGCTGCAGTCACCATCTGCAGTGATTTTGAAGCCCCCCAAAATAAAGTCTGCTACTGTTTCCACTGTTTCCCCATCTATTTCCCATGAAGTGATGGGACCAGATGCCATGATCTTAGTTCTCTGACTGTTGAGCTTTAAGCCAACTTTTTCACTCTCCTCTTTCACTTTCAAGAGGCTTTTTGGTTCCTCTTCACTTTCTGCCATAGGGGTGGTGTCAGCTGCATATCTGAGGTTATTGATATTTCTCCTGGCAATCTTGATTCCAGCTTGTGCTTCTTCCAGCCCAGCGTTTCTCATGATGTACTCTGCATATAAGTTAAATAAGCAGGGTGACAATATACAGCCTTGACGTACTCCTTTTCCTATTTGGAACCAATCTGTTGTTTTATCTCCAGTTTTAACCGTTGCTTCCTGACCTGCATACAGATTTCTCAAGAGGCAGGTCAGGTAGTCTGGTATTCCCATCTCTTTCAGAATTTTCCACTGTTTATTGTGATCCACACAGTCAAAGGCTTTGGCATAGTCAATAAAGCAGAAATAGATGTTTTTCTGGAACTCTCTTGCTTTTTTGATGATCCAGCGAATGTTGGCAATTTGGTCTCTGGTTCCTCTGCCTTTTCTAAAACCAGCTTGAACATCAGGAAGTTCACGGTTCAAGTATTGCTGAAGCCTGGCTTGGAGAATTTTGAGCATTACTTTACTAGCGTGTGAGATGAGTGCAATTGTGCGATAGTTTGAGCATTCTTTGGCATTGCCTTTCTTTGGGATTGGAATGAAAACTGACCTTTTCCAGGCCTGTGGCCACTGCTGAGTTTTCCAAATTTGCTGGCATATTGAGTGCAGGGCTTTCACAGCAACATCTTTCAGGATTTGAAGTAGTTCAACTGGAATTCCATCACCTCCACTAGCTTTGTTCGTAGTGATGCTTTCTGAAGCCCACTTTACTTCACATTCCAGGATATCTGGCTCTAGGTGAGTGATCACCCCATCTTGATTATCTGGTTCATGAAGATCTTTTTTGTACAGTTCTTCTGTGTATTCTTGCCACCTCTTCTTAATATCTTCTACTTCTGTTAGGTCCATACCATTTCTGTCCTTTATCGAGCCCATCTTTGCATGAAATGTTCCCTTGGTATCTCTAATTTTCTTGAAGAGATCTCTAGTCTTTCCCATTCTGTTGTTTTCCTCTATTTCTTTGCATTGATCGCTGAGGAAGGATTTCTTATCTCTTCTTGCTATTCTTTGGAACTCTGCATTCAGATGTTTGTATCTTTCCTTTTCTCCTTTGCTTTTCACTTCTCTTCTTTTCACAGCTATTTGCAAGGCCTCCCCAGACAGCCATTTTGCTTTTTTGCATTTCTTTTCCATGGGGATGGTCTTGAGCCCTGTCTCCTGTACAATGTCATGAACCTCAGTCCATAGTTCATCAGGCACTTTATCAGATCTAGTCCCTTAAATCTATTTCTCACTTCCACTGTATAATCATAAGGGATTTGATTTAGGTCATTCCTAAATGGTCTAGTGGGTTTCCCTACTTTCTTCAATTTAAGTCTGAATTTGGCAATAAGGAGTTCATGATCTGAGCCACAATCAGCTCCTGGTCTTCTTTTTGTTGACTGTATAGAGCTTCTCCATCTTTGGCTGCAAAGAATATAATCAATCTGATTTCGGTGTTGACCACCTGGTGATGTCCATGTGTAGAGTCTTCTCTTGTGTTGTTGGAAGAGGGTGTTTGCTATGACCAGTGCATTTTCTTGGCAAAACTTTATTAATCTTTGCCCTGCTTCATTCCGTATTCCAAGGCCAAATTTGCCTGTTACTCCAGGTGTTTCTTGACTTTCTACTTTTGCATTCCAGCCCCCTATAATGAAAAGGACATCTTTTTTGGGTGTTAGTTCTAAAAGGTCTTGTAGATCTTCATAGAACCGTTCAACTTCAGCTTCTTCAGCATTACTGGTTGGGGCATAGACTTGGATTACTGTGATATTGAATGGTTTGCCTTGGAAATGAACAGAGATCATTCTGTCGTTTTTGAGATTGCATCCAAGTACTCATTTTGGACTCTTTTGTTGGCATGATGTCTACTCCATTTCTTGTGAGGGATTCCTGCCTGCAGTAGTAGATATAATGGTCATCTGAGTTAAATTCACCCATTCCAGTCCATTTTAGTTGGCTGAGTCCTAGAATGTCTACATTCACTCTTGCCATCTCTTGTTTGACCACTTCCAATTTGCCTTGATTCATGGACCTGACAGTCCAGGTTCCTATGCAATATTGCTCTTTACAGCATCGGACTTTGCTTCTATCACCAGTCACATCCACAACTGGGTATTGTTTTTGCTTTGGCTCCATCCCTTCATTCTTTCTGGAGTTATTTCTCCACTGATCTCCAGTAGCATATTGGGCACCTACTGACCTGGGGAGTTCCTCTTTCAGTATCCTATCATTTTGCCTTTTCATACTGTTCATGGGGTTCTCAAGGCAAGAATACTGAAGTGGTTTGCCATTCCCTTCTCCAGTGGACCACATTCTGTCAGACCTCTCCACCATGACCTGCCTGTCTTGGGTGGCCCCACGGGCATGGCTTAGTTTCATTGAGTTAGACAAGGCTGTGGTCCTAGTGTGATTAGATTGACTAGTTTTCTGTAAGTATGGTTTCAGTGTGTCTTCCCTCTGATGCCCTCTTGCAACACCTACCATCTTACTTGGGTTTCTCTTACCTTGGACGTGGGGTATCTCTTCATGGCTGCTCCAGCAAAGCGCAGCCACTGCTCCTTACCTTCACCACATTAAGCATTTGGGACTCAGTAGAAAACCATTGTTGAGATGTAAACAGGGGTCTAACATTCACTTACAGAGAAGCCTCTGGGAATTCTTCCCAGATAAGAAAGAGACAAATATACAATGAGGGGGGTTCAAAAAGTGAGAGTCTTGTGGTGCCCAAGACTGTGAATGCCTGTCCCTGCCAGACTCTACTCTCTCTCTCCCATAAATATTGCTCAGTCCTCTCTGCCCCTGGCTTCTCCTGTGAGAAGTGCCCCTCCCCTGTCAGAGCCCTAGTTCAGAAGCCCCTCAGGATGCAAACCCTAGACCACAATCAACTTTCTGAAAAGAGTTTGATCCAAATAGCAGAGAATACAGCAGCACTTCACCTTCCTCAAAGGCTTCAATAGTCACCTTCTGAGGGCCCTGTGATGGGCGTCCCAGAACTCCTGAGTCATAGGAAGAAAAGGGGACCATGAAGATGAGTGTAGGCATCATTGTCAGGACTCAGACTCCTTGGTCTGCCTCCAGAGGACTCTCTCGTCTATCTGGGGACCTCTGGCATTTGAGGGGGGCACCAATGGGGGAGCCCTGAGTATGAACCAGGAACCCATAGTGCAGGAATCACCTGACTTACTGCTGCAAGGCCGCTTCTTACCCTGAGGCCCATGAGTCCACTGATGTCCTGAGATGGATTTTAGGAGGTCTATATAGCCCTGTAAGTGAATATAGTATTTCCAGGGTATGTGCATGCCTATTTTTGCGATAGTCATATTCTCAAAGGGAGTTGTGTGCTGGAAAAGCTGAAAAGTTTCCAAGGGGCTTTCTTATATCTTCCAAAGAAGTAGAGTTTCCTAATATTGTGTACCAAACAGAGTAAGTGAGGAAGCATGGAGCTGAGGTTCTCTCTGGGCTGTCTGTCTGAAGCCGTGACCTCCGTTGTCATCAGTAGATGCATGTTCAGAAATATTTGGTAGCTTTTCTGAGCATTTAATTTCCCCAGCTTGTTTCCTTCCCAAACCACAGCATCAGAGTATCCCTGGATTGAACTGAAACTTCATATCCTTTGACAACATCTCCCCATTTCCCCACCTCCTTGTCCCTGGTAACCATTGTTCTACATTCTGCCTCTGTTAATCTGACTTTTTTAGATTTCACACATAAGTGAGATTTCGCTAGCTTTTCTCTGTCTCTCTTTCCACTTAGTGTAACGTCCTCCAGGTTTATCTCTGCTGCTGCTAATGTCAGAATCTCTTTCCTTCTTTAGGGCTGAATAGTATTCTGCATATGTTTCTTATTCTATTCACCCACTGATGTACACTCAGGATGTTTTCATATCACCATGCTCTTTAATATCAGGTAAGATGAAAGGGCAAAAACTGAAATTGGACATTTGGAAAAACAGAATGTTTACAGATTGTTATAAAGTGTTCCATTATTTAAAACATTATCAAAAGGTGGCATATGCATGTCTTGATACTGCATATTTGTAAAATGTTATCAAACACTTTACAGAATGAGAGGACATCTTAAATTTCATTTTCACTCAAAAGAAAATCCATGCACAAAAAATTCATGGGTTCAGAATCTATTGCTTTCAATTGAAGTTTAATTATAATAAACAGTAATAAGAAATTATAGTGTTACAGAGTAATTATTGATACTGTCTACTAAAAAAACACTAAAGATAGTTTTTAAAACAGGTCAGCATTTACCTTGCTTTGGGAAGTAGCTAAAAAATAAATCCTGAGCTTGATGAAGTTACTATAAAATCTCTTTATCTTACCCTATTATAGTCCTATGAGACTGCTTTCTGTACAATGGATATTGGTGAAGCAAAACACAGAAGCCATTTACTCACATTTGTCTCCTGTGACTAACATTGTCATCAATCCAAAACAAATATATTAGATTTTTGTTCAAAATGTGTGTTCTTGGTATTAATATGGGGAATGAAAATTTTCAAATTTGAAAGAACGGTGAATACCCATATATTCATTATCTAGTTCTTCAATAAATATGTGTACTTACTCCATCACATATTTCTCTACTTATCCATTTCTCTTTCCATCCACTAATACACCTTTTTAAAAATGTACTAAAGTAAGCTTCAAATGTGCTTCACCAGCCCTGAGTACTTCAGCATTACTAGCAATAACTGGGGTTCAGCATTTGTTTATGGTTCTCTTTTATTCCTTTGGGTAAATTTTATATACAATGACAGGCACAAATCTTAAGGGCGCCATTCAATGAGTTTTGGCAAATGCAAACAGCTATGTGTTGCAAACAGTTAAAAGCAATAAATACACCTCAGAGGGTTTTCTCATACCCTTCTAAGTATATCCATGTCCCCCACCCAAGAGGGAACTGCTTCTGACTTTTTCCCCTCATAGGTTCTGTTTGGTTCAGTTCAGTCGCGTCCAGTTCTTTGTGACCCCATGGCCTGCAGCACACCATGCAGCACGCCCTCATAGATTACTTGAACCTATTTCAGCATCTGTAGTGGATACTCTTTTGTGCCTGGCTTCTTTCACTTGGCATCCAGTGTTTGAGATGCATCCATGTTTATGTAGATATATGGTTCATTCGTTTGTATTGTGGGTGATATCTAATTTTGAATGTCTTTGTTGTTTAGTTGTGTCCGACTCTTTGGCAACCCCCATGAACTCTGGCCCACCGAGTTCCTCTGTGCATGGGGTTTCCCAGGCAAGAATACTGGAGTGAATTGCCATTTCCCTGTCCAAAGGATCTTCCCAGACCAGGAATTAAACCCGTACCTTCTGCAAGCATCTTCTGCATTGCAGGTGGATTCTTTCTGATGAGCCAATAGGCAAACCTCCCTTGAATAGATTACTGTTTGTTCATCCCCCAGTTAATTGACGTATTGTTTGCTTCCAGCGTGGGATTATTATGGGAAAGCTGTGGTCAACATTCTCATACAAGTCTTATAGAGTCAACTTTCACTTCTGTTGAGAAAATACTTATGTGTGAAATTGCCGGATCATGGGGTAGTTTATGTTTAATTGTATAAGAAACTGTCAGACCCTTGAGTGTAGCTTTTACACGCCCACAGTTACTCACGCATGTTCCAGTTGCTTCACATGACCACTATACGGTGTTGCTTCTTCACTGACCTCCATTTCATTTTCCCCCTAACAACTAGAGGCACACTTTCAGTGTGGGCATCTGACTGAGAAGCCCAACCGCAGAAAATGCCAGTGAGGCATCTTCACTCACAGCTAAAATCCAACTTATTTCTACAGCGTTCAGGCCCATCCAACACCTCTGTTACTCCCCACCTCACTTGTGATGTAATCAGATAAAATGCAGGACAATGTAATGACCTGTCCACAATCTCTACTTCCCAGAGGACCAAGGTTGAGAAGTATCAGTCTGGGAGCAATGAGAGATGGAGCTGGTGGGATCCAGGAAGTCTTCCTAGAGGAGGTGATTTGGGATCAAGGACAAGTTAGAATTAGCAAGGCACAGATGAGAGGAAGGAGTTGTACAATTAGATGCTTTACTCAAGGGTCTCTGAATCTTCAGTGGCAGAGCTGATGTGACTATTGATTGGATGTTTGAGAGAAAGAGAAATGGAGAATTGAGCCTGGCCAACTGGAGGCTGGTCTATATGCCCACTTGGGCCAGGAATGAGACTTTGGCGTGGTGCAAGGTAAGGAGCTGGAGCTGAGACACTTCCCTAAAGCCAGGACCACATGGCCTGCAGCCTAGGAGCAAGGGTAGACAAGGAAAACCTACCCTTCAGCAAGAGGAAAATCAAGGCTGATATCTACCTCCACGGGAGAAATAAAAATGTCAAGTCTTTACTTCTTGTGTGTTGAGCCCATATATGCATGATTTCTGAGGTCCAACAACTCCAACCTGGAAATTAACACAATTAGTGCCCAACAGGAGATTGGCCTGGAGGGTCCTGAGCAGCAACAAATGCAGTTATCCTGGGTGAAGCTCCCAACCCAGGCAGCAGGATCCTCCCAGGAAAAAGGGGTCCTGTAAAATGGGGCTCACAGTTTAATGACAAGGTACATGAGGGATTGACCCGCTGTGAGTCACAAGAACTTCAGTGGACAAACACCAATCTAAAAGATAAAGCAAATAAATACACTTAATGCAATAAACACATTAGGAAAAGACACCATGAAATAAGGACAGGAAGATATGAGAGAGAACCTTAATGGCTGCAGAATATCCCCCAAATTCATGTCTACCTCAGAATGTGATGCTATTTAGAAGTATGGTCTTTGCAGACATATTTAGTTAAGGGCTTAGGGATGAAATCATCCTGGATGGAGTGTTGGCCCACGGTCCAGTGACAGGTGTCTTTGTAAGAGAAAGGACAGAGAGGGTTGCACACACAGAGTTGAGCAAAGATGAGCACATGAAGGTGGAGCCAGAGATAGAATTAAGTGGCCACAAGCTAAGGGGCCTCCAGAAGCTGAAGGAGGCAAGGATGGACCCTATTGGAGCATCACAGACATCACAGCCTTGCTGACACCTTAATTCCAGACTTCAGGCCTCCAGGATTGTGAGAAGAATAAATCTCTGTTATTTTAAGCCACCTAACTTGTGGAGAAGGCAATGGCACCCCACTCCAGTACTTTTGCCTAGAAAATCCCATGGATGGAGGAGCCTGGTAGGCTGCAGTCCATGGGGTCGCTAGAGTCTGACACGACTGAGTGACTTCACTTTCACTTTTCACTTTCATGCATTGGAGAAAGAAATGGCAACCCACTCCAGCGTTCTTGCCTGGAGAATCCCAGGGACGGGGGAGCCTGGTGGGCTGCCATCTCTGGGGTCGCACAGAGTCGGACACGACTGAAGCAACTGAGCAGCAACTTGTGCTAACTTGTTGCAGTAGCCCTAGGAAACCAAAAAGTTTCCAGAAAGGAAGAAAAGAGTCTTTCTCATATTTTTAAAAAGTTCACAGAGAGGATTGCCAACTGGTGGTCACATAGATCCCAGGACCCCTTGTCATATCTTGTGTTCCCCAGTGTCTGAGACTCACAGGGGAGGATCCACCGGTCTAGAGAAGGGTGGTCAGTCCAAATGCCCACAGGAGCCAGGAGGGAAGGAAAGTAAGAGGATTAAGGCCCCTGGGGAGGACCACTTGCACTTGTCAGGGCTGGTGAAAAAGCAAGATGCCCTGTTCATGACATGATCTCATGTTTATAAAATTGCAACAACAATAACAAAAAATCTACAGCTATGTATCACAAAACGTGCATATACGTATGCATATGTATGCTCAGTCACTGAGTCTTCTTGGACTCTTTGCAACCACATGGACTGTAACTCACCAGGCTCCTCTGCCCATGAAATTTTACCAGGCAAGAATTTTGGACTAGGTTGCCATTCCCTTCTCCAGGGGATATTCACAACTCAGGGATGGAACCCACATCTCTAGCATTGCAGGCAGATTCTTTACCACTAGAGCCACTTGGGAAGCTGCATATGTACACACATGTCTAAATATTATTTCAGGGCATGTGAAATGTGCTGAAGGCTGTACAAGAGGTGGAGAACATAGATGCTTCCTGGATGGAGGGGCGATGCTCCTCTGAGCAGTCAGGAAGTCTGGCCACGCCCAAGAGGGGAAACCGGGACAAGGGAGATGATCATAGTCTTGCTTTATATCAGTTATATATGAGAAGAAGAAAATATAAAAAACTAAACAAATATAAGAATGAAAAACCATATAAAGTAAAGGAGCATCTGCTCAGCTCCACCCCTCCCCCACAAAGCAAAACAGCCCATTGACAGCAGATCTCGTGAGGCTTTAAGTTCAGTTCAATTCAGTCGCTCAGTCATGTCTGACTCTTTGTGACTCCATGGACTGCAGCACACCAGGCTTCCCTGTTCATCACCAACTCCTGGAGTTTGCTCAAACTCATGTCCTTCGAGGCGGTGATGCCATCCAACGATCTCATCCTCTGTCATCCCCTTCTCTTCTTGTCTTCAATCTTTCCCAGCATCATGGTCTTTTCAAATTAGTCAACCCTTCTCATCAGGTGGCCAAAGTATTGGAGTTTCAGCTTCAGTATCAGTCCTTCCAACGAATATTCAGGACTGATTTCCTTTAGGATGGACTGGTTGGATCTCCTTGCAGTCCAAGGGACTCTCAAGAGTCTTCTCCAACACCACAGTTCAAAAGCATTCATTCTTTGGCAGTCAGCTTTCTTTATGGTCCAACTCTCATGTCCATACATGCCTACTGGAAAAACCATAGCTTTGACTAGATGGACCTTTGTTGACAAAGTAATGTCTCTGCTTTTTTAATATGTTGTCTAGGTTGGTCATAGCTTTTCTTCCAAGGAGCAAGCGTCTTTTAATTTCATGGCTGCAGTCACCATCTGCAGTGATTTTGGAGCCCAAGAAAATAAAATCTGTCCCTGTTTCTATATTTTCCCAGTCTATTTGCCATGAAGTGATGGGACCAGATGCCATGATCTTCGTTTTTTGAATGTTGAGTTTTAAGCCAGCCTTTTCACCTTCTTCTTACACTTTCATCAAGAGGCTCTTTAGTTCCTCTTCACTTTCTGTTGGTTTTCTTCACTTTCACACCACCACATAAGGGTGGTAGTACCTGCATATCTGAGGTTATTGATATTTCTCCTGGCAATCTTGATTCCAGCTTCATCCAGCCCAGTGTTTCGCATGATATATTATGCATATAAGTTAAATAAGCAGGGTGACAATATACAGCCTTGATGTAGTCTTTTCCCAATTTGGAACCAGTTCATTGTTCAATGTCAAGTTCTAACTGTTGCTTCTTGACCTGCATACAGATTTCTCAAGAGGCAGGTAATGTGGTCTGATATTCCCATCTCTTTCAGAATTTTCCAGTTTGTTGTGATCCACACAGTCAAAGGCTTTGGCGTAGTCAATGAAGCAGAAGTAGATGTTTTTCTGGAACTCTCTTGCTTTTTCAATGATCCAACAGATGTTGGCAATTTGATCTCTGGTTCCTCTGCCTTTTGTAAATCCAGCCTGAACATCTGGAAGTTCTCGGTTCACATATTGTTGAAGCCTGGCTTGGACAATTTTGAGCATTACTTTGATAGCGTGTGAGATGACTGCAATTGTGCAGTAGTTTGAGCATTCTTTGGCATTGCCTTTCTTTGGGATTGGAATGAAAACTGACCTTTTTCAGTCCTTTTGGCCACTACTGAGTTTTCCAAATTTGCTGGCATATTGAGTGCAGCATTTTAACAGAATCATCTTTTAGGACTTGAAATAGCTCATCTGGAATTCCATCACCCCCACTAGCTTTATTTGTAGTGATGCTTTCTAAGGCCCACTTGACTTCACATTCCAGGATGTCTGGCTCTACGTGGGTGATGACACCATTATGGTTATCTGGGTCATGAAGATTTTTTTTTGTATAGTTTTTCTGTGTATTCTTTCCACCATTTCTTAATATCTTCTGCTTCTGTTAGGTCATAACATTTCTGTCCTTTATTGTGCCCATCTTTGCATGAAATATTCCCTTGGTATCTCTAATTTTCTTGAAGAGATCTCTAGTCATTTCCATTCTATTATTTTCCTGCATTTCTTTGCAATGATCACTGAGGAAGGCTTTCTTATCTCTCCTTGCTATTCTTTAGACTAATACAAGATGGTAGAGTTGAAGAACTTGTGCTCATCTTCTCCATCAAGAACTCCAAAATTGCAACTCGCTGCTAAACAACCATCAACAGGAGAATGTTGGATCCCACCAAAAAAAGATACCCCACACCTAAGGGCAAGGGAGAAACCCCAACAAGACAGTAGGAAGGGCAAAATAACACTTAGAACCAAACCCCATACCCACCAGAGATGCTCAGAGGGCTCAAACAAAACCTTGTGTGCACCAGGACCCAGAGGCCCCACAGAGACTGAACCAGACCTGCCTTTGAGTGTTTGAGTATCTCCTATGGAGGCATGGGTCAGCAGTGCCCTGCCGTGGGGATAGGGGTTCTGGCTGCAGCAGACCTGGGTCATGTAACATGTGGCATAAGCCCTCTTTGGAGGAGGTCGCCATTAATCCCACCATAGAGCTGCCAAGCAGATGACCCACAAACTGCAGAAAAATTATACCAAAGAAATTCTCAAACTGTTAAGAAAGTTCTAGGACCCACAACAGACTTCCCAACCTAGGGATCTGGCAGAGGGACTGAGAACCCCCAACAAATCTGACTTTGGAGACCAGTGGGATTTGATTACAGAACTTCTACAGGACTGGGTAAACATACTCTTGGAGGGCACAAACAGAAACTTGAGGCTTCAAAAGGAGCTGGAAATTGGGTTTTCATGTGAAATAAAAACACTGCAGCTACCAAACACTTAGGGAAGAAATAGTACACATTTTATACATTCTTTTCATGAAAACTCCCTTAAGAGAAACCAAACACATCTCTGGGCCACCTTCAAGACACACAGGTTTGTAGCCCCTGATCTGGAGCAAATCAAGCTTGCATGCACTTGTGTCCAGAGTGGAGCCAGGGCCTTCTGGGTCCTCTGTGGGGGGTGGGGGTGGGGTGGAACAGGTAGTTGGCATGACTGTGTTTTGTTTCAGACCCTCTGAGGAGCCTTTGTCATGCTTTTATTCATTTAATTGACACAAATCAGGTATTAAGCCCATTGTGCAAATTAGGAAACTGAAGCTCTGATGAATAACTTGCCCAGGATCATCCAGCTCTAAAGTGTCTCCTTCAGGCCCCACAGCCTCCTTGTCATTCTGAGTCTCCATCTCCCCTCCTCCTTCTCTGCCCTTCTGGCACATCCTCCTCCTTCCTCTGTCTCAGCCATGACCTTCCTGGCTCACTATCTTCCAGTCCACATGCCTGGCTGCTGGGAAGACAGGGCTCAGCCTCATCTAGACTGTGCTCTGATGTAGCACGTGCTATGGAGAGTGGTACCATGTCCGTGCTCACAGATAGAGTAGAGGAACTGAGGCCCTGAGAGGGCACAGGCCTTACCCAGGGTCACACAGAAGGAACCCCCATGCCTCTCTTTCCCCAAGGTCTGCTTCTGTGGTGTTAAATGGACCCAAAGTTATTATTTAGCCTTAGGTGTAAATCACAGGGTCATTTTAACAGTAAATTGGGAACAAATTCAGAAACAGTCAGAGTGACACCCCAGCCTGTCTCTCAGCCAGTGTCCCGCCCCCACCCCTGGCAGTGCCCGCTGGGAAGCCAGCAGGCTCCAGGGCTCCACTGGCAATTGGGGCTCAAGGAGCTTTGTGAGTCCAGGGAGGTTCTCAGGTTTGCTCTGTGTTTCTCTTTCCAGCCTCAGCCTGTCCCAGCTTTTATTATCAGCAAAAGTAACAAGGCCCCTGATGGCAGGAAGCTGGCTGGGGCTCAGGGTGCTGGCCCTTCAGCCCTGGGGGCCTCTCAGCAAATAGTCCCTTGGAAACAGGGCAGCAGTCCCTGCGGAGCGGGAGGGCTGGGAGGGGCCTCACTCCCCCAACACACTGGACCCTGGGGGAGCCCCTGTGTGAGCAGGACTGCAGCCCTGCTTGGCGGGACTGTCTTGGGCAGGTGACCTGGGCAATTCCATGGTCTCCAGGGTCCCTGCCACTCTGGGCATGTGTCCCTGTCACAGCCCTGAAACCCCTTCAGGCCTCAGTTCTCCTGTCTCAGTTCCAGCCCAGGCCCCTCCTCCATGGGAAGGTTGGCTCCATGCCTCCGTCCCTTCTGGGTCAGAAGACACCTACTGGGCTGCCTCAGGGCCACTGGGACCCTGGGATCCCCCCAGTCATCTCCACTCTGCACCACCACCCCCGCCCCGACCCCAGTCCCGGGAGCATCCTCAGGGCTGTCACCTCCCAGGGGTGCTGCAGGGGCCTCCTCTTTCAGCTCCTGCCCTTAAAAGGGGGCCAAACATCCATCCATCCCCACTGCCTTCCTGGGATGCCCTAAAAGACTCCACGTCAGCCTCAGATACAGCATCCTTGTTCATTTCCAATCCCTTCTTCCCATCTTGGCAGCTGCTTACCAGTCTGCCAGGCCGGGAAACTCCTCACAGGTAGGACTACTCCTAGATCTTTCCAGACTCCTACCTAGATGGCAGCTTTGGAGCTTCAGAGCCCCAAATTATGTTAATTTATTCTGCAGTTCCTTAATGATGTTCTACTTTGGAGTCACACTGGGTGGAGAGTCTCTCCTCCCCAGGGGGGAAGAGTCACATGTGAAGGCAAAATGGGGGGAGCGGATTCAGAACAGTCCCTACTCCCATGTCATCTTGTCCCCACAGCCTTGCTCTCACTCATGGCTCCTCCCTGCTCACCTCTGAAGCTGCCCTCCTCTGGGTGGGGCTGTGTCCCCTCAAATGGCAACTCCTTCTAGTGATGCTGCAGGGAGGAGAGGCCAGGATACTTCAGATTGTCCCGGGTGTGTCTTCAGAAGCTCTGGAAGGAGGCTGTGGCCCTGAAGGTGTGTCCTGGGTCCCGGAGCCTCAGGCTTTGGTCCTGGGCTCCCACCCACAGGCCCTACTCACATGCAGGGCTTTAGAGCAAAGTGTTCACACCCACAGTTTTGGCATTTTTATCTGGGCTCCCACTTCCTAGTCATGCCACCTGGGGAAGGAACTTGATTCCACAGCCTTAGTTTTCTCATCTGTAAAATGGGTTAGCAGTAGAATCCACAGTTCCTTTTCTGAAACCCTTGGAGTCAGATCTGCTCCAGACAGGTTAAATAGTACATCTACTCTACATGACATCACACCCCACTGGGGTGTGAACACACCCTATATTCAGACATTAGTGTTTCTGCAACTGAACATTTGAAATTTCACACTAAGTGAATTAAATAGATATCATAAATTGTCTCGTGCCTGTTCAGGTCAAATTTTGTTACCGAACAATTTTTCAAAAATTTGTTTTCAATTTTGAGAGACTTGAAGGGTTTGGATTGCAGATAAGGACCATCCTTCTCTGTGTCTCCATAGATAATGGCACACAGTCAGAGATCCACAATGTTCATGGTTTGAGGCCAGACTCAACCCAGCTCTGAGGTTTGGGATAAGACAAGTATCCTGACAAGGCCAACAGTGATGAGTGGGGAGAACCATTCAGGGGAAGCTGTGCTGTTACCCAAGCAACTGGGCCATTTGTTCTAACTCCACAGACCCTGAGCCTCTGCCGTCACAGGTCTCTGAGCCTTTCTAGCTGAATCTCTCTTAATCAACTTCCAGAACTGGATCTTTTTACAGTGGTTACTCAGGAAGATCCTGCCACCCCAGTTACTGTGACCTGCCTGACCGTCACAGCACCATGTCCAACTCAGGAACAGCTCTATACCTGGCCGACTTGGACACCACGTGCCGGTTCCTCCGCCTGCCACAGCTTTTTTCCACCTGCATGTCCTTCTTTCTGGTGGCCGACATGGGCATTCACAGGGGGTACGTAGGTAACTGGTTTATGTCCATCTGGTGCTTCTGTTGTGCGGTGACCCTCATTGTCCTCACAGTTGAGTTACGTAGGTTCCCATCTGAGTTTCCTTTCTTCTGGTACTTATCTAACACCTACGCCTGCTACGCTGCCCTCCTCTGTCTCTCGGCCTCCATCATCTACTCCCTCACCTACGTCCAGTTCCTGCCTTATGGTCCTCACCGGGACCAGGCCATCGCTGTTACTGCATTCTCCTGCATTGCATCTGTATTTTATGCCACGGAAGTAGTCAAAATGTGGGAGCGCTGCAAGATCTACAAGACCTCCTGCTATGTGCTCACCGTGCCAGGCCTACTGAAGGTGCTGGAGACCTTCATGGCCGGCATCATCTTCGCCTTCATCAGCAACACCTCCCTGTACCTGCACCAGCCGGCCCTGGAGTGGTGTGTGGCCGTGTACTCCATCTGCTTCATCCCGGCAGCCCTGGCCATCCTGCTGAACCTGGGACAATGGGAATACAGGCTGCCTGGGCCCTTCCCCCTCTTCCAGCTTGTGCTCAGCCTGCTCTCCGTCCTCCTCTATATCAGTGCTCTGGTCCTCTGGCTGCTCTACCAGTTCAACAAGGAGTTCAGCGGGCATCCTCAGCGGTCTAGTGATGAGGACTGCAAGGACGAGCTCGCCTATGACATGTGCGCCTGGGACCAGCGCCTGGCTGTGGCCATCCTGACAGCCGCCAACCTGCTGGTTTATGTGACCGAACTGGGGTACTGGGCCCGCCAGGTTTCTGTGGAGACTAAGGCTCTGCCCAGGGTCTCCTGATCCCCTCTGCTCATAGAAGGTATCTTTACAGAGTTCTAATGTCCTCTTCTTGGCTCCCTCTCTCCCTCCTCACATCCTTCCCCCTTCATCTCACTCTCTTTTCTGTTTCCTTCTCCCCTTCTCCATCTTTTTCCTGCTTTCTTTGGTTGCCCACACATTGTTTTGACTTTTTCTCTTGCTGCTCTCATCTTTCCTTCATTTTCTGCTTTTTGGCCCTTTTCTGGTCATCCTTGGTTTTCTCATCTCCTGTGTCCTGACCACCTCTCCCCATCTTCCTTCTTCTGATCCATCAGGACCTGAGACCCCTTCCGTCTCTGCCCACCGCCCCCTCCCGCCTCCTAAGGTGCCGACTCCACAGCACACAGCCCTCTGTGCAGCGGTCACACCCTGGGCCTCCGAAGGGCCCTCATTGCCAAAGAGTGTCTGTCCCCCTGGGGGTGCCTTAGTTGGTGTGTGTGGATTTGTGATTGAGGTAGTTAGTTAGGTATTAGACCCCTATTCTCACAGTGGATGAATGGTGCATCTCCCTTTTACTTAAAAGAAAAAAATCTCTGGAGGTCAACAATTTTCAGTGGCAGAAATCGTAGAGACCCTGGATCCTTACGTGCCATCTGATTCTCATCCTTCCAAGAGATTGGTTGAATTTTTTCAGGGTCACTAAACACCCATCACCCAGAGGGACTCTTAGAGAAAGCAAGGGATGAATGCCCTCTCTGAGGAATCAAAAAAAGGATTGATGAAGAACCCCAGGGACTTGCAGACACCTGTCTGCAGTCTTGGTGAGGGGCAGTGATGTGGCCCTCCTGCCCCAGTGATCAAAGCAGCAGGCCCTGCCCCTGCGGGGAGAAGAGCATGGACACTGCAGCCTCAATGCTGTTGTTCCCTTCATTTTTTTTTTTTAACTTTTCTAGTCAGGGGTTCAGAATTTACTGGGTGGCCTTGTTCTTAAAGGGACATTTCTTTTCAAAAATTTTGGGCAGGTGTGTTGAGGTGGTGGAGAATTGCTGCTTTTGTAGTTAAAGAAAATGAAGTGCTTGAGTGTGTGGTGCACACATGTGTTTCTGTGAGTCAGTTGCTTTCTACTCTTGCTTCCTTGTGCTCTGGGCCACAGGCATAATGTGATCTACATAATGTATTTTATAATGTGTGTGTGTGTGTGTGTGTGTGTACATATATAAAATATATGTGTGTCTGTGTGTGTGTTAAATTCCCTGGAGCTCTGGTTCCTATCAGCCTTTGCTGGCAATCATAGAGAGAAGACTTGTCTCTTGTTCTACATTATAATGTTCTTTTTTTCCCCAACCTCATATAAAGGACAAAGAAAAAGGAAAACAAAATCAAAAGGTCCTGACTGCCCTCAATGTGCCTAGAGTTCAGAAGTACCCTAGTCAACTTGGACTTCCATGCTTACCCAAAAGACCCCCTCTGTGAACCGCACCCAGCGACTCCCCACACCCCCTCGAGCTGACTAGGGCTTCAGCCCATTAGAGCAAACTAGCAGTTTGGCCCCACTCCAAAGCCCCAAATCCTTACCTATTAAAACCCTCTGCCAGCGCCAGGATGCTTCCTTTAAAGGTG
Organism: Bubalus kerabau; assembly: GCF_029407905.1. NCBI lineage: Eukaryota > Metazoa > Chordata > Mammalia > Artiodactyla > Bovidae > Bubalus > Bubalus kerabau. Next base: position 20,888,662 of record NC_073642.1, read on the forward strand.
CCTGGATGTAGGTTCAGTGCGTGTGTATGCATGTGCCTCCCCGACCCTTGAAGAGATGAATTCAGACCAGCAGTCCTTTACAGTAACTGGAGGCCGGGAAGCCCCCACAAGCCTTCTTCCTCTCCTGCTTTCAGCCACAAAGCCTCAGAGCCCAGCATTCTGGTGTCACCAGGGCCAGAGGGGCCAGGCTAGCAGAGCTGTGGGGGAGGGGCAGGGAAGAACCCCCCTGCCCTGCTGCCCCTCACTCCTGTACTGGGATGAACCATGTGATCTTCACCCAGGGGAAGGTGAGGTGGGTGGGGAGGGCTCCCAGGAGGTGGTGCACATGGCAGGCAAATTTTAAGAAGGAATGAAATAAAAATTGTATTTCAAGGCCAGACAGGAAACATTTCAACATAATTTTTTTTCTCTGCCCTTTTGGGCCTCCTCCCTCCCCTCTAGAGTGCAGTGAGCATCTGCAGTATGTGTTAACCCGACCTTCCCAAGAAGAGAAATACCTGCTCCACCATAAAGATGAATTTTTCTTCTTCTGGCCCCAGCCATGTGACTCCTTAGAAGATAACACTATTTACTTATGAGCTTATTAATTTCACAAGCTATTTTACTTGTATTCTGCCTATTTGACAATGCTGTTGTTTCTTACATTAACAAATGTAATTTGTGAGATTGAAGCTCCAATAAAAATAATGATGACCAGGTGGGCCTGCCAGTGAACCTAGAGAAGGGAAGGGTGATGAGTGTGGTCAGGGCCTCTGCTCCAGGGCTCACAACTCTAAATGCCTAAGTGGTTGGTCCAGGAACAAGCCAGTGACCCTGGTCTGATGCTTGTCAGGACTGAGAATGCAGGCTGCACTGGGCAGGTGCCTCTCAGCCCAGCTGATGGTGTCTGTGAAGAAACGCTGGCCCGTGGAAACATGTTCAGGGCTGTGTCTGAACTCAGGTCACCAGGTTAAGCCCTGAGCCCTAGCCCACCTCCCACCTGCCACCTGACTCCTTTCACCTGGGCCATGGACCCTGGCCTGGATGTGCCCAAGGACAGGGAAGTCATTGTCTGGAAAGCACTGCTCAGAGGGTTGGGTCCCTGGTTTATACACACAGGACTTTCCCCACTGAAGCTTCCACCTAGTACAAATCCAGTGTCACTTCCACATGGTGACCTGTCACCCATCTTTAGCTCATTCTCATGTCTCTGTCTCAACCCTGGATCTTTGACTTTCCAGGTTAAATGTCCCCAATTTATTCAATGTTTTGCCTTTATCTGGATTGCATTTCACCTCTGCCCTACCAGCCACCCCAACACCCTGGCCTCCTTGTCCTTTCTCTGCCCATGTCCCCCAAACCCATTCACAGTGGATTCTTAACAAATGAGGAAAAGGTGGGAAGAAAACCAGAACTCAGCTGAGCCAGGAGCATCCAGCGTGTCCTCCAGCCCAGAGCTGGTTTTGGAAAGACCTGTACATTCCTGCTGCTGCTAAGTCACTTCAGTCATGTCCAACTCTGTGTGACCCTAGAGACGGCAGCCCACCAGGCTCCCCCGTCCCTGGGATTCTCCAGACAAGAACACTGGAGTGGGTTGCCATTTCCTTCTCCAATGCATGAAAGTGAAAAATGAAAGTGAAGTCGCTCAGTCGTGTCCAACTCCCAGCGACCCCATGGACTGCAGCCTACCAGTTTCTTCCGTCCATGGGATTTTCCAGGCAAGAGTACTGGAGTGGGGTGCCATTGCCTTCTCCAGTATGTTCCTGAGGCTCTGGCAAAATGAACTAGAAGACAGGGACGTGAACCCTTAGTGCTACCTAACCCTGGAGGAACCAAGCGAAATCTGGGGGGTGGTCTAAAAGGACTGTCTACAGTGGCCATGCCTTGCTGAGCTCCCTTGGGGCACCTGTGACTCAGACCTGTTAGCTGGAGGAGTACAGGGATTGGGAAGGGTGCCTGCCCCTCTAACACTCTGTAGCCACCCCTCCTCCCCTTCTTCCTCTGCCCCCAGCCCTACCCGATGGAGAAAGACCTTCTATTCAGGGACAGGATTCTCCACCCTCATCTGCTGTCTCCAGGCACACATCCCACCACCTTGCTCCCCAGCGCCCAGCCCCATCAGGACAGCATCACTGTCTCTGAAGGTGAGGATCCAGCCAGTTTGGTCCCAGGAGTGATACGAACGCTGCCCACTTCTGTCTGGGCCAGGCTCTGCAGCCAAGAAACTTACTCACTTGAAGCACAATTTCTCCTCTATATGGAAAGAACAAATGCTTTTCCTGCTGGGGGATGAGAGAGTTTGAATGGGTTTGCTGAGAAATGGGAGAAAAGGGCAAATGCTAGCCTGGCCCAGCATCCTGAGTTCAGGGGGTGTGCTGTGTCACCTGGTAGAATCGCTGGTTTCTGTTACCAGGTGGTGGAGCCCTGGGGACACTGGTGGGGACTTGTTTAGGGTCCTGAACTTGACCCTTACTCAAGGGCATCCTCACCTCTTCATTGTCCTCCCATCTCTCAGAGTTTAGGGCTAGGACAGAGAGAGAGGGGTACCGACTCCATCCTGCCAGCCAATCCTAGCTCTGCCCCCAAGGGCCCTCAGTGGAGGCTGGAAGCATTCTGCCTGATGGACCCCCATCCAACACCCTCCATCTGGAGGAAGAGCTCAGGCCAAGGGGTAGCTGGCAAGGCTGGTGGTTCAGCCTAACTGCACCCAGGACTCACTGGAGTCTACAGAAGGAGGGGTGGATTCTAATAAAAATTATCTTTTTGTGAGTTAGCACCTGTCCTCTAAAGGAAAGAAAAGTCTGGAAAACAGTGATCACGGCTGAGGCTCCCCTGCTGTTTGGAAGCCCCATGAGCCTGACCCAAGGTGCAGCTGAAGGAAGGGCAGGACCTGGCTGGCAGAGGCTGAAGGCCAGGACCTGCTCAGTGGTTCCCGGACTGGGAGGTCCTGAGCTCTCACTTTGCTGAGGTTCTGGTTCCTGATGTGTAGACTGGGATAGTAATAACTTTCCCAGGGTCAGTGTAAGAGTCAGAGACAATGGTATGAAGGGCCAGGCAGAGAGGGGGGCCAGTGAAACGCAGCCTTAAGCAAAGATGCACCATGGCTTTGATGGAGGAGGAGGGGAATAACAGCTGTGAGGGCTGGGGAGGGCACTAGGCCTGGAAATACTTGAGGACCAGATGTTTCTGAGTCCTTCAGGAAGATGACAATTTTCTTCCCAGATCTATTATGTCTGCCGCATAGGCTTTGATTGGAAGAAACACTCCAACTCAACAAACTGGACTTCCTGATATATTGCCAGGACCCAGTGTTTTCCAGTTGAGCTGCTGTAACAGAACTCCATAGACTGGGCAGCTTAAACAACAGACATTTACTTCTCAGAGTTCTGGAGACTAGGAAGTTCAAGATCAAAGTTCCTGGAGAGCTGAAATCTGGTAAGGGCTCTCTTCCTGGTTTGCAGTCTTCCCACTGTATGAGGCTATGACCTCACATGATGGAGAGAGAGATCATCTGTCCTGTTTCTTCTTATAAAGGCACTAATCCTATTCACACAGGCCCCAGCCTCATGACCTAATTACCTCCTAGAAGCCCCACCTCCAAATCCAACATACTGGTGATTTAGGCTTCAACATATGAATTTTGGAGGGAAACAAACACTGAGTCTACAGAATTTGGCATTAGGAAAAAAAGTTACCAATAAGTTTGAAAGTCTGGTGGAAAATCATTTGAACTCTAGTTTCCCCTTTCTTTTACACTCAGGTCCAGGGGCAAGGCCATGAACCAAAAATATTCAGTTACTGGTCAGATTCTGCCAATAAAAAGGGTTTTGCATTCTGGCATGAGTAAATGGAATTCAATCCATGTATATGGCACATGTCATGTGCAAACCATGTTGTAGCATCTTGCAGTTTAAAACAAAGCAGAAGCAAACCCTTGGTCCTACCCCTGCCCAGCTATTGTCCTTTGCACTCTTTCTCCACAACTATCCTGAACATGATCTAACCCCCCTCTGCATCTTCCCTTCTCTCATCTACTCTAGCCCCTTCTCTGCCTTCTGTTCCCACCTCTCCATGGAAAATGTTCTCACCAGTTCACCACTGAGCAGCATGTGGGCAACTCAAGATATATTTACCCTCTCATCATCAGGTCTCTCAACACAATTCACCTGCTTCAGGAAACCTTCTCTGGAGTGATGGTCCTCCTGCTGCTCAGACTCTCCTCCCTCCTTCTCCTCTTCTCCATCATCTAAGGGTCTCAGGTCCTCAGGACTTGGGACTGGAAAACATCTGTCATATGTCAAACCCTCTTCTTAGCACTGGGAATACACATACATATTGGTTCTAGATTTTAGTGTTTATCTTTCTCATGTTTTATTTGAAACTGAATGCAGAGTTTTGCATTCTTCTTTATAATAGGGCCATAATAACATAACAATAATGTATCAGGCCTTATTTCAATACAACAGTAATGCATGCATGCATGCTCAGTCACTCAGTCATGTCTGACTTTTTGTGACCCCATGGACTGTAGCCTGCCAGACCCCTCTGTCCATGGGATTTCCCAGAAAAGAATACTGGAGTGGGTTGCCATTTCCTTCTCCAGGGGATCTTCCTGACCCAGGGATCAAGCCAGTGTCTCCTACGTCTCCTGCATCAGCAAGTAGATTCTTTACTATTGAACCACCTAGAAATCCCACAAAAGCAATGTTTTCCTACAAATGGCTGCTGAGATGGACTCTGAAGAAGTGGAAAGTCAAGCATGTGCAAGAACAAGGGAATCTGGGACACCTCAGACTGTGGGGGCACCTGGAAGCAGTTTGTGTTTTTGACAAAAACACTGGAGAGTCAGACCCCTGGGAAGTGACTGAGGAAACTCTTGTTATGAAAGAGAAACATGTTCCCCACCAAGCAGAGGTCGTGGGGAAGGAAGGTCTGTGTAATCAGGAAGGATGTGACCAATAAACAGGACCCAGCAGCCAAGAGGAAGCAAGCAGAGAGGGTGGACAGAGGGGAGGGAGCTGGCTTCCATCTCCACATCTGAGTCTCCAGGACTGGCAAGTCCAGGGGCCCCAGAAAGAGGGGGGCTGGGAGGGACCAGGGGTCTCTGGCACCCCTCCCCCATCTAGCAGATGAGGAAACAGACTCAGCAGCAGTGAGTGCCCTCTTCAGGGGGATGGGGCAGGTTTGTACAAAACAAGGGTGGACGGGGCAGAATCCCAGCCTGGAGGGTGCTGCTGCTACACTTATAACAAGCAGCATGGGGCTGTGGACAGACAGCCGGCCTGGGAAAGAGGACACCTGGGTCCTGTCTCTGACTCTGCCACACACAGGGTGACTCTGGACACGTCCTGCCACTCCCTGGGGCCCAGCTGCGCCACTTCTATGATGAGAAGTTTCGACTAAGCAGAGGACCTTTCTACGCTCTTTTGAGCTCCACAGTGAAGGGACTTGACCTGCCTTGGAATTGTGACAAATGACCCTTAACTCCCCAACAGAAGGGATGGAGCAGCCACCCTCCTGAACCACAGGACTTGGACAGTGAGTCCCTCAGGTGAGCCTACCTGGACAACAGATCTTTCACTAAAGCACAGAGGCATCTCCATCCTCCTGGGAAGTGAGGTCACAGAGTTATGTTCAATTTAATTCATGAAAATAGAAGAATATGAATTTCCTTCACTTAACTTATGGAAATATTTATAAATGCCCACTTGCTCATATCTATGAAAAAATGAGTGAAAATCAATTAAGAAAGAAATGAAAAATTTTATTCAAGCCAATATAAGAATTATAACCAGCAAGACATTCTTTCAGGAAGCTGTGAGAACTGTTCCAAAGAGGTAAATGGGGGCCACTATGTATGTGATTCAGGGAAGGGGTACATGCAACCAAGCACACTTCTTGACAAAGTTATTGATCTTCAAAAAGACCAGAAGCCATAGTTAATGGTTTTAGTGCTTTTATAGTATGGCAATATGTAAGAAATTGGGTTTGTAAATATTTCTACTGGAAATGTCTAAGTATCTGAGGGCTGGTTCTGCCAGTCTTCCCAGAACACAACTTGCCTTATCGTGGTCTTTGCCGTGAATTCCTTTCAGAGTGGATTCTAGGTCAGTGATGGCAGTATGCTAATGACTTGATTCTTGTAGAACTGGGTGGTTTGAACATTCTTTATTACACAATCCTATGGCTATTCCCCTCTAAATTTCAAGCAAGGCTTGGGAGACACTTTTGACCAAGTCGTCCCTGGGTACTAGGAATGCTCATTCCCAGGAGGGGAGAGGATTTTTTATATAGGCCACTTGTTGTGCTAATACTCAATTTCTGTTAACAGTAGCCAAAAGCCTCTAGGCTACCTGTCTTACTAGTCTGTCAGCTCCAGGTAATGATTCCATCCTATTCCTTCTTCCCATATCTAGAGTCACACTATTACAATCATGGATCTTACAGGCTATACATCAAGTCAATCATTTCAAGTCACCTCATCATTATTATTTTTATTGGAGGCTCAGTCACACATTTGTTAATGCAGGAAAACAATAATTTTAAAAGCAAAGTACAGAAAACATAGCTAGTTGGAAAGTGTTCTGCCTATGTTTTCCTCTATGAGTTTTACAGTGTCCAGTCTCACATTTAACTCCTTAATCCATTTTGAGCTTATTTTTGTGTATGCGGTTTAAATATGATCTAATTTCATTTTTTACATGTAGCTGTCCAGTTTTTCCAGCAGCATTTGTTGAAGAGACTGTCTTTCCAACAATGGGTAGCCTTGCCTCCTTTGTCATAGATTAATTGTCCATAGGGTTTCCCAGATGGTGCTAGTGGTAAAGAACCTGCCTGCCAATGCAGGAGATATAAGAGACTCAGTTCAGTCACTGGGTCTATAGGTTCATGGGCTTATTTCTCAGTTTTCTGTTCTGTTCCATTGATCCATTGTGTGAGTATCATACTGTTTTGATGACTGTAGTTTTATAGTGTACTCTGAAGTCAAGGAGCCTGATTCTCCCACCTCCAATTTTCTTTCTCAAGATTGCTTTGGCTATCCAGGGTCTTTTGTGTCTCCATACAGATTTTGAGATTTTTTTTGTTCTAGTTCTATAAAAATTCCATTGGTAATTTGATGAGGATTGCATTGAATCTATAGGTTGCCTTGCCTGACATAAATCACAGCAATATCTTTTTTTGATCTGTCTCTAGGAATAATGGAAATAAAAACAAAAATAAATAAATGGGACCTACTTAAACTCTAAAGTTTTTTCAGGCAAAGGAAACAATAAACAAAATGAAAGACAACTCACAGATTGGGAGAAAATATTTGCAAATGACATGACCAATAAGGGATTAGTCTCAAAATTTACAAAAAGTTTGTGACATTCAGCAGCATCAAAACAAACAATCCACTCAAAAAGTGGGCAGGAAACATAAGACATTTCTCCAAGACATACAGATAGCAATAGCTACATGAAAAGATGTTCAACATTGTTATTTATTCAGTTCAGTTAGTTCAGTCACTCAGTCGTGTCTGACTCTGTGACTCCATGAATTGCAGCACACCAGGCCTCCCTGTCCATCACCAACTCCCGGAGTTCACCCAGACTCATGTCCATCGAGTCAGTGATGCCATCCAGCCATCTCATCTTCTGTCATCCCCTTCTCCTCCTGCCCCCAAGCCCTCCCAGCATCAGAGTCTTTTCCAATGAGTCAACTCTTCGCATGAGGTGGCCAAAGTACTGGAGTTTCAGCTTTAGCATCATTCCTTCCAAAGAAATCCCAAGGCTGATCTCCTTCAGAATGGACTGGTTGGATCTCCTTGCAGTCCAAGGGACCCTCAAGAGTCTTCTCCAACACCACAGTTCAAAAGCATCAATTCTTCAGTGCTCAGCTTTCTTCACAGTCCAACTCTCACATCCATACATGACCAGTGGAAAAAACCATAGCCTTGACTAGACGGACCTTTGTTGACAAAGTAATGTCTCTGCTTTTGAATATGCTATCTAGGTTGGTCATAACTTTCCTTCCAAGGAGCAAGCGTCTTTTAATTTCATGATTGCAGTCACCATCTGCAGTGATTTTGGAGCCCAGAAAAATAAAGTCTGCCACTGTTTCCACTGTTTCCCCATCTATTTCCCATGAAGTGGTGGGACCGGATGCCATGATCTTCATTTTCTGAATGTTGAGCTTTAAGCCAACTTTTTCACTCTCCACTTTCACTTTCATCAAGAGGCTTTTTAGTTCCTCTTCACTTTCTGCCATAAGGGTGGTGTCAGCTGCATATCTGAGGTTATTGATATTTCTCCCAGCAATCTGGATTCCAGCTTGTGCTTCTTCCAGTCCAGCGTTTCTCATGATGTACTCTGCATATAAGTTAAATAAGCAGTAACAATATACAGCCTTGACGTACTCCTTTTCCTATTTGGAACCAGTCTGTTGTTCCATGTCCAGTTCTATCTGTTGCTTCCTGACCTGCATACAAATTTCTCAAGAGACAGATCAGGTGGTCTGGTATTCCCATCTCTTTCAGAATTCTCCACAGTTTGTTGTGATCCACACAGTCAAAGGCTTTGGCATAGTCAATAAAGCAGAAATAGATGTGTTTCTGGAACTCTCTGGCTTTTTCCATGATCCAGCGGATGTTGGCAATTTGATCTCTGGTTCCTGTGCCTTTTATAAAACCAGCTTGAACATCTGGAAGTTCATGGTTCACATATTGCTGAAGCCTGGCTCAAAAAGCAATTTTGAGCATTACTTTACTAGCGTGTGAGATGAGTGCAATTGTGTGGTAGTTTGAGCATTCTTTGGCATTGCCTTTCTTTGGGATTGGAATGAAAATTGACTTTTTCCAGTCCTGTGGCCACTGCTGAGTTTTCCAAATTTGCTGGCATATTGAGTGCAGCACTTTCACAGCATCATCTTTCAGGATTTGAAAGAGCTCAACTGGAATTCCATCACCTCCACTAGCTTTGTTGTTTATTAGGGAAGTGCAAATCAAAACAATGTGATATCACCTCTCACCAGTCAGAACGACTACCATCAAAAAATCCGCACAAACAAAAGATGCTGGAGAGCGTGTGGAGAGAAGGGAGCCCTCCTACACAGTTGGTGGGAATGTAAATTGATACAACCACTATAGAGAATAGTATATGAAAGTTGCTCAGCCGTGTCTGACTCTTTGCAACCCCATGGACTGTAGCCTGCCAGGTGCCTCTGTCCATGAGATTCTCTAGGCAAGAATTCTGGAGTGGGTAGCCATTCCCTTTTCCAGAGGATCTTCTCAACCCAGGGATCGAACCCAGGTCTCCTGCATTTCAGGTGGATTCTTTACTGTTTGAGCCATCAGAGAAACCCAGAGAACAGTATGGAGGTTCCTTAAAAAACTAAAAATAGAGCTACCATATGACCCTCCAATCACACTCATGGGCATATATCTGGAGAAAAACATTATCTGGAAAGATACATGCACCCCAATGTTCATTGCAGCACTGTTTGCAATAGCCAAGACATGGAAGCAGCCTAAATGTTCATCAATGGAGGAATGGATAAAGAGGGGTCCATTCCCCAGCTACCCACCCCTACACTTCCAACCTCCACCCCCCAATTCCACCAACTAAGATACCACCAGCATGTACAGACACGCTTTGGCAATGAGGCCCCTCCGGAGGCCCAGGGTGTGAACAGCTGCACAGAGGGCTGTGTGCTGTGGAGTCAGCACCTTAGGAAGTGGGAGGGGGCGGTGGGCAGAGAAGGAAGGAGTCTCAGGTCCTGATGGATCAGAAGAATAAAAATGGGGAGAGGTGGTCAGGACAAAGGAGATGAGAAAGCCAAGGATGAATGCAAGAAGGGCAAAAAAAAAAAAAAAAAAACAGAAATGTAGAAAAGATGAGAGAAGCAAGGGAAAGAGGCAAAACAGGATGTGGGCAACAAAACAAGAAGGAGACACAGCAGGAGGAGGGAAGGAAGCATAAAGATAGTGAGATGAATGGGGAAGGACGTGAGGAGGGAGAGAGGGGGCCAGGCAGAGGACATCATAGGATGTCTCCACAGAGTGAAGACACCAGATAGGACCAGACAGAATCAGGAGCACTGGAGACATCCTCAGTCCCTGTGGAAACCTGGCAGGCCCAGTACACCAGGTCGACCATGTACATCAGCAGGTTGATGGCTGTCAGGACGGCCACAGCCAGTAGGCGATCCTAGAGGCACATGTCATAGGCGAGCTCATCACTGCAGCTCACAACACTGGACTGCTGGGACTGCCCCCCAAACTCCTCATTGAACTGGTATAGAGGCCAGAGGATCACAGTGCTGATGTAGAGGAGGATGGAGAACAAGGAGAGCACAAGCTGGAAAATGGGGTACGGGATGCACAGTATACATTCCCATTCACTCAGTTTCAACAGGAGGACGACAGCTCCCAGGATGAAGCAGATGAAGTACACGGCCACACACCACACCAGGGCCGTGTGGTGTACAACAGGGTGCAGGTCCAGGGAGGGGCTACTGATGAAGGCGAAGATGACACCAGCCACAAAGGTCTCCAGCACCTTCAGCAGGCCTGGCACGGTGTGCACGTAGCAGATGATACCATCGAGGTCATACCAGTTTCACGTGAAGGCCACACCCAAGGCATAAACACAGATGCGATGCAGGAGAAGGCAGTGGCGGTGATGGCCCGGTCCCAGTAAGGACCATAAGGCAGGAACTGGACGTAGCTGATGGAGTAGATGATGGAGGCCGAGAGGCAGACGAGGGTGGCATAGCAGGCATAGCTAACAGGGAAGTTGTACCGGTAGAAAGGAAACCAGGACAGGAGATTGCAGAACTCAACAATGGAGAAGATGAGGGTCACAGCGAAACAGATGCACCAGATGGACATGGACCAGTCACCTATGACTCCTCTCCAAATGCCCATGTCGCCCAGCAGGGAGAAGGCCACGCAGGTGGAGCAGAGCTGCGGCAGATGGAGGAGGCTGCACACCTTGCCCCATTCATCCTTTTCTGGGGGTGTCGCCCTGGTGGGCATGGTGTTGTGAAATCTGGCAGGTCACAGTCACCAGTGTGGCAGTTGTCTTCATGGATGACCCATCATTGAAAGATCCAACTCTGGAGGAGGATTAAGTCAGACGCCTAGAGAAGGCACAGGGCCCTGTGATGGCTGAGGCTCAGGATCTGTGGAGTTGGAACCAATGACTCAGACACATGGGTAACAGCACAGCCGCTCCAGAATGGTTCTCCCCATCCATCAGCCTTGGCCTTGTCAGGAGACTTGTCTCATCCCAAACCTCACAACTGGGTCGGGTCTGGCCACAATCCATCAACATTTTGGATCTCTCTGAACTGTGTGGCATTATCTGCAGAAACACAGGGTAGGATGGTCCTTATCTACAAAGCCATCCCTTGAAGTCTCTCAACATTGAAAACAAATTTTTAAAAAATTATTTGGTAGTAAAATTATACCTGAGCAGATATTAGAGAATTTATGATCTGTATTTACTTCCCCTAGTGTGAATGTTCAAAGGCTTCAGTTTCAGAAATACTCATGTGTATGATTACAAGGTGCTCTCAGACCCCAGTGGGGTGTGATGTCATGTAGAGTAGATACACCATGTCATCTGTCTGGAGCTGAAAAATCTTGAATTCTGGAGCTTATCTAACCCCAAGGATTAAAAAAGAAAAACAAATGGACTGTGGATTGCACTGCTAACCCCATTTATTGATGAGAAAACTAAGACTTGGGGACTTAAATGTCTTCCCTAAGGTCGAAACCCTAAGAAGAGAGAACCCCAGATATAAATCCCAAAGCTGTGGGTGTGAGCACTTTGCTCTACAGCCCAGCATGTCAGCAGGCCTGCAGGTGGGGAGCCCAGGACCAAATCGTGGTGCTCTGGGACCCAGGACACACCTTCAGGGCCACAGCCTCCTTCCACAGCAACCTGAAGACACACGTCCCGGCCCCTCCTCCCTGCAACATCACTAGAAGGAGCTGCCGTCTGAGGGGACACAGCCCCACCCGGAGGAGGGCAGCTTCAGGGATGAACAGGGAGGAGCCACAGGGTGATAGCAAGGCTGTGGGGACAAGATGACACAGAAAGTAGGAACTATTTGAATCCCTGCTCTCAATTTTGCCTTCACATGTGACTTTTCCCCACTGGGGCAGGGAAACCCCAACCCAGCATAATTCAAGGTGGAGCCTCATGGAGGAACCACAGAATAAATTAACATAATGTTGGGCTCTTAAGTGCCAAAGCTGCCATCCAGGTGTGAGTCTGGAAAGGTCTAGAAGTACTCTTACCAGAGTGAGGATTTTCCTGGCCTGGGAGATGGGTGAGTGGCTTCTAAGCTGGGAAGAAGAGATTAGAAATGAAAAAAGATGCTGTGTCTGATGCTGATAGGGAGGCTTTAGATCCATTTAATGGCACAGAGGGAGGCACTGGAGGAGAGGCATGGGGTTTCTAGCTGTGTGACCCTGGATAAGGCCTGTGCCCTCTCTGGGCCTCAGTTCCCCCACCTGGAAAGCAGGAGGTTTGTCTGAGCCTCCCCAGCAGCCCCTCCTCCACTCTAATCTGTGAGCCTGGACATGGTGCCTCTATCAGAGCACAGCCTGGATGTGGCTGAGCCCTGCCTGCCCAGCAGCCAGGTGTGTGGACTGGAAGACGGTGAGCCAGGAAGGTCAAGGTCAGGACAAAAGAAGGAAGGAGGAGGTGAGATGGAAACTCAGAGTTACAGGGAGGCTGTGGGGTGTGGAGGAAACTGGTAAGTTACCTTACAGAGTCTCAGTTTTCTCATGTGTGCAATGGGCTTAATACCTACTATATGTCAATTTAATGAATGAAGCTATATGAATGGCTTATAGAAGACCTGGCACCTGAACACACTGGAACCATAGCTGGCATGCCAGCTACCTGTTCCCCTTCCCCTTCCCACCAAAGGGAACCCATATGGCCCCAGCCCCACTCTGGGCATAAGCACATGCAAGCTTGATTTGTTCCAGATCATGGCTTGCAAACCTGTGTGTCTTGGAAGTGGCCCAGGGATTTGTTTGGTTTTCCTTCACAGTGTTTTCAGGAAAAGATGGTGTAGAAGCAGTTTTATTTCCTCCTGAAATGTTTGGTAGATGCACGGTTTTTTCATTGCATATGAAAATCCAGTTTTCCAGATCCTTTACAAGTCTCATAAAATCAGCTGCTATGCCCTTTATACTGACTTTCACTCTCATCTTTGCTTAGTATTTTCTATATTTTCTTCTTCTCATGTATAATTGACACAAAGCAGAACTACTTTAAAAGAACTAAATTAAAAGACGTTTTATTTTCTTGGGCTCCAAAATCACTGCAGATGGTGACTGCAGCCATGAAATTAAAAGACGTTTGCTCCTTGGAAGAAAAGCTATGACAAATCGAGACAGTGTATTAAAAAGTAGAGACATTATTTTGCCAACAAAAGTCCATATAGTCAAAGCTGTGGTTATTCCATGGAAGGACTGATGCTGAAGTACTGAAACTCCAGTACTTTGGCCACCTGATACGAAGAACTGATTCATCGGAAAAGACCCTGATGCTGGGAAAGATTGAAGGCAGGAGGAGAAGGGGATGACAGAGGATGAGATGGTTGGATGGCATCACTGACTCGATGGACATGATCTGAGCAAGCTCTGGGAGTTGGTGATGGACAGGGAAGCCTGGCATGCTGAAGTCCATGGGGTCGCAAAGAGTCGGACACGACTGAGCGACTGAACTGACTGTTTTTCCCGTAGTCACGTACGGATGTGAGTTGGACTGTAATGCAGGCTGAATGCTGAAGAATTGATGCTTTTGAACTGTGGTGTTGGAGAAGACTCTTGAGAGTTCCTTGGACTGCAAGGAGATTAAACCAGTCAATCCTAAAGGAAATCAGTTCTGAATATTCATTGGAAGGACCGATGCTGAAGCTGAAGCTCCAATACTTTGGCCACATGATGCAAAGAGTTGTCTCATTAGAAAAGACCCTGATGCTGGGAAAGATGGAAGACAGGAGAAGGGGACGACTCACCGACTCAATGGATAGGAGTTTGAGCAAGCTCAGGAGATAGTGAAGGACAGGGAAGCCTGGCGTGCTGCAGTCCATGGGGTCACAAAGAGTTGGACAAGACTGAGGGACTGAACAACAACAAATGATGACCTCACATGTCCCAGTTTTCCCTCTTGGGCATGGCCAGGCTGCCTGCCTGCTCACAGGAGCGTCCATGCCTCCATCCAGGGAGCATCCATGTCCTCAATGTCATTAGAGCCTTCAACACCTTTCACATGCTCTGACGTCATATGTAGACATGTGTGTACAGATATGCACACATATTTGTAGAGTGTATCTGTATCTTTCTTCTTTCCTGTTTTTTAAACATGAGACCATGTCATGTACACAGCATCTTGCTTTTTCTACCAACCCCAACAGGTGCAGCTGGTCCTCTCCAGGGGCCTTAGTCCTCTCCATCCCCTTTACTTATTTCTTTCCCTCCTGGCTTCTCTGCGTATTTGGACTGGTCCCCCTTCTCTAGATCAGTGGATCCTCCCCTGTGAGTCTCAAACACTGGGGGACACAGGATATGGCAAGGGGTCCTGGGATCGATGTGCTCATCATGCTCCAGAGTAGGAGGTAGGCAAGCATTTCTGGAAACTTTTAAAAAAATAATGACAAAAATTGTGTTATTCATCTCTAGTGTCTAGAAAATAGACAGAAATTCTACAACTTAATAATAGACAACACAATTTAAAATCGAACAAACTTCTTAAGATGTTTTACTTTATCTTACTAACTTACAGAAGAGTCCAAAATGCAGTACTTGGGCGCAATCTCAAAAACAACAGAATGATCTTGGTTTATTTCTGAGGCAAGCCATTCAACATCACAGTAAGCCAAGACTATGCCCCAGGGCTTGATACTGAAGAAATTGAAGTTGACCAGTTCCATGAAGACATACAACACCTTCTAGAACTAACACCAAAAGAAGATGCCCTTTTCATCATAGGGGATTGGAATGTAAAACTAGGAAGTCGAGAGACACCCAGGACAAGAGGCCAAGGCATTTTGGCCTTGGAGTACAAAATGAAGCAGGGCAAAGGCTAACAGTTTTGTCAAGAAAACACACTGGTCATAGCAAACACCATTTTCCAACAACACAAGAGATGACTCTACATATAAACATCACCAAATGGTCAATACTGAAATCAGATCTATTATGTTCTTTGCAGCTAAAGACAGAGAAGCTCTATGCAAATAAGACCTGGAGCTGACTGGGGCTCAAATCATCAGCTCCTTATCGTAAAATTCAGGCTTAGATTGAAGAAAAGTAGGGGAAACCATGAGGCCATTCAGGTATGAACTAAATAAAATCCCTTATGATTATACAGTGGAGGTGATGAATGGATTCTGAAGAACTATGGATGGAAGTTCGTAACACTGTACAGGAGGTAGTGACCAAAATCATCCCAAAGGAAAAGAAATGCAAGAAGGCAAAGTGGTTGTCTGAGGAAACTTTACAAATAGCTGAGGAAAGAAGAGAAGCAAAGGGCAAAGGAGAAAGGAAAAGATACACCCAACTGAATGCAGAGTTCCAGGGAATAACAAGGAGAAATAAAAAGGTCTTCTTAAATGCACAATGCGAAGAAACAGGGGAAAACAACGGAATGCAAAGACTAGAGATTTCTTTCAAGAAAATTGAAGAGATCAAGGGAGCATTTCATGGAAGGATGGGCACAATAAAGGACAGAAATGGTAAGACCTAATGTAAGCCAAAGAGATTAAGAAGAGGTGGCAAGAATACACAGAAGAACTATACGAAAAAAGGTCTTAATGACACAGATAGACACGATGGTGTGGTCACTCACCTAGAGCTGGACATGCTGGAGCGTGAAGTAAAGTGGGCCTTAAGAAGC
Source organism: Bubalus kerabau (assembly GCF_029407905.1). Taxonomy (NCBI): domain Eukaryota; kingdom Metazoa; phylum Chordata; class Mammalia; order Artiodactyla; family Bovidae; genus Bubalus; species Bubalus kerabau. Next base: position 20,904,543 of record NC_073642.1, read on the forward strand.
ATTACTATGAACAAAGTTAGTGACGAGATCAGGGCTGGGTTATAAGGTAGAGAACTGAACTGAAATCCTAAAGTGGTCTCTCCACTCAGGGATGCTCTGATGCTGTGGTTTGGGAAGGAGACAATCTGGGGAATTTAAATGCTGAGAGAGGCTACAAGGTTTTTCTGAATGAGCTTCTCCTGATGCCAAGGGAAGTCACTATTCCAGATGGAAAACACAGAGAGATTCTCAGATCCACACTCCCTCACTTACTTGGTTTGGTTCAGCAATATTAGGAGACTCTACTTCCTCGGAAGGTATGAGAGAGCCTCTTGGAAACTCTTAAACTTTTCTGACACAAAAATCTCTTTGAGAATATGACTATCCCAGAAATATGCATGGACATACCCTGGAAATGTTGCACTCACTATCAGGGCTCTACAGACCTCCTAGAACCCATCCCAGGACATCAGTGGATCCACAGAGCTCAGGACAGAAAGTGGCCTTGGAGGAGTAAGTCAGGTGATTCCCTTAGGTGTGGGTGAGCAGAGTCCTGCGCTCATACTCAGGGCTTCCCTTGTGGATCTCCCAAATTCCAGAGGTTCCTATGCAGGGCTTGCGGCACCAGGGACCCAGGACAAAGTATCAGCTCCTGGATTCACTGAAAAGCCCTGTTTTCAACATGCTGAGCAAGGAGCACCCTAGAAACATCTGTGTCCACGTTCCCCGGGCCCTGGGCTCCTGTGAGAACTGCTCCAGCCCCTCTGGGTCTGAAGCCAAGTCTGCAGTGCCCCGCCCCCACCCAGCAGATGGGAGCCCCTGGAGGGCACACCTGGCCTCAGTACCTGGATTCCTTGCCTGGCCCTGCCTGGGCCCCGGGTTCATGGGTAAAGCCTGGCCTGCTCCAAACACCTGCCGAGTCCAAAGTCTCAGGGGCCTGGGAGACTCACCCCTGACCCACTGCAGCCCTGGACTCAGGATGTGAGCAGGGAAGGCCCGGGTCGCATGGGCCTGGATTCAGCCCCCTGTCCCCTCTCAGTCCTGTGTCTACAGGACAACTCGGTGGAAGACGCCAGAGCAGCCATGGAGCTCTACCGCATCTCCAGGAGAATTCGATAGCAGCAAGGGCTGCCTACCTGGTGGAGTGCAGCACCTCCCCAAGGACTTGAGGCCTTTGTCTTTTCAGGACAGCAACTCTCTTGCTTTTGAAAAGTGCATTTTTAACATTAAAATGTCTCCATGTGCTCTCAACTTCTCTTGTAGCTCAGTTGGTAAAGAATTTGCCTGCAATGCAGGAGACCCGGGTTTGATTCCTGGGTCAGGAAGATCCTCTGGAGAAGGAAATGGCAACCCACTCCAGTATTCTTGCCTGGAGAATCCCATGGACAGAGGAGCCTGGCGGGCTACAGTCTATGGGGCTGCAAGAGTAGAACATGACTTAGCAACTAAACCACCACCACATATGCTCTCTACTCCTCCAGATCCTCCTCTTGTCTTTTTATTTCTTCTCTCTGAGCTGGGTGTCAGTGGACACTGCCCAGCACTGAGAGGGCAATGAACAATTGAGCTGGGATGGGGGTGAGTGTCAATTTCCTTAACATCTTGAATCCTGTGGGTCCAGGAGTAGTCCTGGTGACTTAACTAATACCCCTGGCTCCCACTCCCTTTTCCAGCTGTGTCTATGCCCAGGAGAGAGGCATTATTTCCTTGGGGCGACACCCAGCTCAGAGGTCGATTCAGTCCATCTTGATATTGGTGTCCCAGCACTGGGGAGCTTTCAGGCAAAAGTGCAGAAGGAGTGATGGGTGCGCCCTGGTGACCTTCAGCATCTCATTCCTCTCATTTGTAAAATGGGGTGGGGGGGAATGTGGTGGACTCTGGAGTCTGAGATAACCAGTTTGGAATCCTGCCATTTAGTAGCTGTGTAACCTAGGCTGAGTTACTCAACCTCTCTGTGCCTCAATTTCTCCGTTTGTGAAGCAAGAGACTCTAACAACTCATAGGGTTCTTGTGAGATGATCCATACAGAGCCCACAGCAGCATGCCTGTCATAGCTCGAGCAGCCACCAAGTGACAATAACTGATGACTTTTCTGTATACCACAGGCTAGTCTAGGAAAGCCTCTGCCCTCTGCTACAAGGTCAAGAATCACTGGGGTGGGGGGAGTCGGGGTGTGGCAGGCCCTGGTTAGTATTTTGACCTCCAGAGGTGATTCCGATGCATAAGACATTCAAATTGCATAAGGTGTCTTCTCAGCATCCCCTGGTACGTGAGCACAGCATTCTCTCACTGCACCAGGTTGGCATCACCTGGGGGCTGCTGGGCCCATCCAGAGTTTCTGATTCAGCAGGTCTTGGTGGGGAACCTAGGAATCTGCATTCCCCAAAATTTCCTGTTGATGCCTTGCTGGTGGTCCAGGGACCACACTTTGAGAAGCACTGCCCACATCAGGCCATTGAGATGTGCAGCCACAGATGAGCCATTGGCCTAAGGGCTGAGCACCACCAGAGGGCTCTTCTCACTGGTCCAGCCTCACCCCGCCATCTACCTTGGCTGCGTATTCATGCAGAGAGAGGGCACAGCCCTGCACGACGAGTCCTAAACAGCCCGCTACAGGGCTGAAGTTCAGAACTCAAGGGATTGAAATCTAGTCCCATCTGACAGCAATGCCAGTGCTTTTCAGTTTTACACTGACGGTGGTTCCCATTCCCACCACTGACACCCGGGAGCCAGGCGTGAGAGGGCGGGCAGGTTGAATTCTCAGGGTTCTCTCCTGCCCTGTCTCCCAGGGTCAGGGTCCTGACCTCAGTTACGATTTTTATGAACCTTGGAAACTGCTGGGTGGGGCTGCCTGTCTGGCTGTGAGTGGCCGCCAGGGAGAGCCCTTGGACCATCTCTCTCTAAGACTGACTTGCATGTGGGATCAGCCTGAGAGTCACTCTGGCAGGAGATGTGAGGGGCTGGGTCTTTCATATGAATAGGGGGAAGCTCCAGGACCCTCTAGATGCCCTCACTCACCCGTGAGCTGAAGCTCAGGGCAGCCAGAGCAGTGGTGAAGCCTGGCCTGGAAGGTGACCCCAGGCTCTCTGACTCCCAGCCCAAGTTCCTTCCAAAGGATCAGGCTTCCTTGAAAGGAAGGTAGCCAGGATTCCCATCCCCTGAGATTTGGGGCTGGGACAGAGGGAGAGGGGTGCAGACTCTGCCCTGCCAGTCAGTCCCAGCTCTGCCCACCATGGGGTCCTCAGTGGAGGCTGGAATTATTCTGCCTGATGGACCCCCACCCAGGACCCGCCGTCTGGAGGAAGAGCTCAGGCCGCAGGGGAGCTGGTAGGGCCTAGTGGTTCAGTCTAATTGCACCGGGAGTCACTGGAGTCTATGTAATGAGCGGTGGATTTGCAATAAGAATCCTCTCTATGTGAGTTAGCATCTGTCCTCTAAGGGAAGGAAAGGCTGGAAGACAGCGACCAGGCTGAGGCTCCCCTGCTGTTTGGAAGCCACAGGAGGCTGGCCCAAGGTGCAGCCACAGGAAGGGCAGGACCTGGCTGGCAGAGGCTGGAGGCCAGGCCAGCTCAGTGGTTCCCGGGCTGGGAGGTCCTGGGCTCTAGCCCCGCTGACATTCTGATTCCTGATGTGTAGACAAGGGATAATAATAAGCCTTCCAGGTTAATGTGAGGGTCAAAGACAATGATGTGAGGGGCTGGGCACAGAGGGGGGCCAGGTTAATGTGAGGGTCAAAGACAATGATGTGAGGGGCTGGGCACAGAGGGAGTCCCTACAAGGGACTTGTAGGTCTTGTAGGGCCTTGAAGAAAGACTCACCTGTGATCCATCCATCCAAATAGGGCCATAATAATCTACCCATGACATGTCAGTCATGTTTCAATACAAAGTTATGACTTCCTACGAATGGACGGGTGCTTGTGCTGCCCTATTTGCTTAAAGATACAGAAAATGGTGTGTTTATGTGCCTGTATTTGATCAAGTCTGGTTTACATTCAGTTCAGTTCAGTTCAGTCGCTCAGTTCTGTCCGACTCTTTGCGACCCCATGAATCACAGCACGCCAGGCCTCCCTGTCCATCACCAACTCCGGGAGTTCACCCAGACTCACGTCCATCAAGTCAGTGATGCCATCCAGCCATCTCATCCTCTGTCGTCCCCTTCTCCTCCTGCCCCCAATACCTCCCAGCATCAGAGTCTTTTCCAATGAGTCAACTCTTCGCATGAGGTGGCCAAAGTACTGGAGTTTCAGCTTTAGCATCATTCCTTCCAAAGAAATCCCAAGGCTGATCTCCTTCAGAATGGACTGGTTGGATCTCCTTGCAGTCCAAGGGACTCTCAAGAGTCTTCTCCAACACCACAGTTCAAAGGCATCAATTTTTCAGCGCTCAGCCTTCTTCACAGTCCAACTCTCACATCCATACATGACCACAGGAAAAACCATAGCCTTGACTAGATGGACCTTTGTTGGCAAAGTAATGTCTCTGCTTTTGAATATGCTATCTAGGTTGGTCATAACTTTCCTTCCAAGGAGTAAGCGTCTTTTAATTTCATGGCTGCAGTCACCATCTGCAGTGATTTTTGAGCCCCAAAAAATAAAGTCTGACACTGTTTCCACTGTTTCCCCATCTATTTCCCATGGAGTGATGGGACTGGATGCCATGATCTTCATTTTCTGAATGTTGAGCTTTAAGCCAACTTTTTCACTCTCCACTTTCACTTTCATCAAGAGGCTTTTGAGTTCCTCTTCACTTTCTGCCATAAGGGTGGTGTCAGCTGCATATCTGAGGTTATTGATATTTCTCCCGGCAATCTGGATTCCAGCTTGTGTTTCTTCCAGTCCAGCGTTTCTCATGATGTACTCTGCATATAAGTTAAATAAGCAGGGTGACAATATACAGCCTTGATGTACTCCTTTTCCTATTTGGAACCAGTCTGTTGTTCCATGACCAGTTCTAACTGTTGCTTCCTGACCTGCATACAGATTTCTCAAGAGGCAGATCAGGTGGTCTGGTATTCCCATCTCTTTCAGAATTTTCCACAGTTTATTGTGATCCACACAAAGGCTTTGGCATAGTCAATAAAGCAGAAATAGATGTGTTTCTGGAACTCTCTGGCTTTTTCCATAATCCAGAGGATGTTGGCAATTTGATCTCTGGTTCCTCTGCCTTTTCTAAAACCAGCTTGAACATCTGGAAGTTCACGGTTCACATATTGCTGAAGCCTGGCTTGGAGAATTTTGAGCATTACTTTACTAGCGTGTGAGATGAGTGCAATTGTGCGGTAGTTTGAGCATTCTTTGGCATTGCCTTTCTTTGGGATTGGAATGAAAACTGACCTTTTCCAGTCCTGTGGCCACTGCTGAGTTTTCCAAATTTGCTGGCATATTGAGTGCAGCACTTTCACAGCATCATCTTTCAGGATTTGAAAGAGCTCAACTGGAATTCCATCACCTCCATTAGCTTTGTTCGTAGTGATGCTTCCCAAGGCCCACTTGACTTCACATTCCAGGATGTCTGGCTCTAGATGAGTGATGACACTATCGTGATTATCTGGGTCGTGAAGATCTTTTTTGTACAGTTCTTCTGTGTATTCTTGCCACCTCTTCTTAATATCTTCTGCTTCTGTTAGGTCCATACCATTTCTGTCCTTTATCGAGCCCATCTTTGCATGAAATGTTCCCCTGGTATCTCTAATTTTCTTGAAGACATCCCTAGTCTTTCCCATTCTGTTGTTTTCCTCTATTTCTTTGCACTGATCGCTGAAGAAGGCTTTCTTATCTCTTCTTGCTATTCTTTGGAACTCTGCATTCAGATGCTTATATCTTTCCTTTTCTCCTTTGCTTTTTGCTTCTCTTCTTTTCACACCTATTTGTAAGGCCTCCTCAGACAGCTTTTTTGCATCTCTTTTCCATGGGGATGGTCTTGATCCCTGTCTCCTGTACAATGTCACGAACCTCATTTCATAGTTCATCAGGCACTCTATCTATCAGATCTAGGCCCTTAAATCTATTTCTCACTTCCACTGTATAATCATAAGGGATTTGATTTAGGTCATACCTGAATGGTCTAGTGGTTTTCCCTACTTTCTTAAATTTAAGTCTGATTTTGGCAATAAGGAGTTCATGATCTGAGCCACAGTCGGCTCCTGGTCTTGTTTTTGCTGACTGTATAGAGCTTCTCCATCTTTGGCTGCAAAGAATATAATCAATCTGATTTCAGTGTTGACCATCTGGTGATGTCCATGTGTAGAGTCTTCTCTTGTTGTTGGAAGAGGGTGTTTGTTATGATCAGTGCATTTTCTTGGCAAAACTCTATTAGTCTTCGCCCTGCTTCATTCCATATTCCAAGGCCAAATTTGCCTGTTACTCCAGATGTTTCTTGACTTCCTACTTTTGCATTCCAGTCCTCTAAAATGAAAAGGATGTCTTTTTTGGGTGTTAGTTCTAAAAAGTCTTGTAGGTCTTCATAGAACCATTCAACTTCAGCTTCTTCAGCATTACTGGTTGGGGCATAGACTTGGATTACTGTGATATTGAATGGTTTGCCTTGGAAACGAACAGAGATCATTCTGTCGTTTTTGAGATTGCATCCAAGTACTCATTTCGGACTCTTTTATTGACCATGATGGCTACTCCATTTCTTGTGAGGGATTCCTGCCTGCTGTAGTAGATATAATGGTCATCTGAGTTAAATTCACCCATTCCAGTCCATTTTAGTTCGCTGATTCCTAGAATGTCGACGTTCACTTGTGCCATCTCTTGTTTGACCACTTCCAATTTGCCTTGATTCATGGACCTGACAGCCCAGGTTCCTATGCAATATTGCTCTTTACAGCATCAGACCTTGCTTCTATCACCAGTCACATCCACAGCTGGGTATTCTTTTTACTTTGGCTCCATCCCTTCATTCTTTCTGGAGTTATTTCTCCACTGATCTCCAGTAGCATATTGGGCATCTACTGACCTGGGGAGTTTCTCTTTCAGTATCCTATCATTTTGCCTTTTCATACTGTTCATGGGGTTCTCAAGGCAAGAATACTGAAGTGGTTTGCCATTCCCTTCTCCAGTGGACCACATTCTGTCAGATCTCTCCACCATGACCCACCCATCTTGGGTGGCCCCACGGGCATGGTTTAGTTTCATTGAGTTAGACAAGGCTGTGGTCCTAGTGTGATTAGATTGACTAGTTTTCTGTGAGTATGGTTTCAATTTCTGCCCTCTGAAGCCCTCTTGCAACACCTACCATCTTACTTGGGTTTCTCTTACCTTGGGCGTGGCATATCTCTTCATGGCTACTCCAGCAAAGCGCAGCCGCTGCTCCTTACCTTGGACGAGGGGTATCTCCTCACCGCTGCCCTTCCTGACCTTCAACGTGGGATAGCTCCCTAGGCCCTCCTGCGCCCACGCAGCCACGACTCCTTGGACGTGGGGTCCTCCCGGCCGTCGCCCCTGACCTCGGACGCGGGGTAATTCCTCTCGTCGCCGCCCCTGACCTCAGAGGCAGGGTAGCTCCTCTCGGCCACCCCGCCCCACCCCAACCCCCCCACTCCACCCCACGCCTCCCCCCCACTCCCCCCCATCCCCCCTGCCGACCTCGGACGCAGGGTAGCTCTTGGTTCCTGCGCCATCGCAGCCTGGCACTCTCGACCACTGCCCCTGACCTCGGACGTGGGATAACTCCTCTTGGCCACCTATTAGAACAAAGCTTAAACTGAGTTTGAGGTGGGTGGAGGAGAAAGCTGGGGTATCAGGGTCCTATGGGAGAGGGGCAGAGAATAAGAGAGATGATGGAAGGATCTCAGACTGTGTTGGCCTCTGACGGGTTCAAGGAATAGAACATTCTGGTAGTGCTTCATTCTTCCCAAAGCAACAGAAAGAACAAGCTCTTTTTGTTTTAAGGCATTTGCATAAGGAGTGGTCCCAGACTAGTAACAAGAGTGTAACTGGGGGCAGAAGTCTGGGCTGATGGGCAGCTGGCCCCAGCTCAGCATGGACATGTACCACTGCGGTCACCTGGTGGCCTGAGGGATGGCATGCTGCGGGCAGCAGTGGGCAGCCAGGAGCCCGAGAGGCAGGCGGGCTGCAGCTGGGACCAGGGAAGTGACTTCCCTTGGCAGTCGTGCTAACAGCGTGTCATTGGCCTTAAGGCTTGTTGGGATCAATGAAGGGAGGGGAGGAGCCCTGAGGGACCCCCACCCCATGAGCAGCCTGGTTGTCCAGATAGATTGTTTTGGAGAGCTTTGTGGCCTGAGGAAACTTACTTTCCCTCCAGACAAAACACTGGGGGGATTTATGGAAACACACGCTGGTTGGAGTGGAGGTGAGAGCATGGGCTTGAATTGAGCTCCCCACCCCATCTCCCCACCCTTGGTTAGATGCAGACCCTGAAAAGACCAACTGCGATGAATCCTCACCCTCCCAGCCGGGCTCCAGAAAAGACCTCAGGTTACAGTTCATAGGTTCTGTCGGCTGAGAAAGGGGCCCTGAGGCCTTGGGCTGCAGCGGGGCTGCTGTGGACACAACAGTTACAAGAGGTCACACGTGTCATGCTCACTGCAGGTCAAGCTCTGCTCTGATTCATTTGTTCCTCCCAGCAGCCCCTGAACTATGTCCTCACTGTCCCCATTTTCACAGGCACAGAAAGGTCAACTGGCCAAGATCACACAGGTTTAAGTGGCAGAGCTGGGATTTGAACCCAGTCATGGGGGTTTAGGATCTTAAATTCTGTTTGGCATTCGCCTTGCAATTTATACCCAGGGGAAAAGAGTAACCAATATTTTTTCATACTAACCATCTGATTTGGTGACTTGTTACATTTATTAATTTTATCTTCAGGGAGACTATTATTGTCATCCCCATTTTATAGATGATGAAACTAAGGCTCAGAGAGTACATTATGTAATTTAAACAAAGTCACAGTTACTCCCTGACAGAGCCTGGATTTGAATACAGGTCTGTCTCCCTGCAAAGCTCAGCAGGTAGTAGAACCTCAGGAAATGTGGAGCCCCTTCTCACTTTTCTCAGGTCCAGGAATCATCTCCTGGCTCTTGTGTGTCCTGCTTTGGCTGGACCCACCAGAGGTTCTGCAACAACCAGACCACTTTCTGTTGGAAAGCCAGCCAGAAAATGCCAGAGAAAGTGTGGAGACTCTAGGCAGGGGCTAATGGAACATAACTGTCCTCTTTCCACCCACCAGCCTCTCTACAGGGACCTTTGAGAGGAGACAGCCACACAGACAAGGACCACATGCATTGGCAGCCAGTACTGCCGCCCCCAACCAGGGTGGACAGCCAGGTGCCTGAGACTGCAGGAGAGAGGGGTCCCTCTTCTCTCCACTCACAGGAGAACTGAGAAACGCTGACTCTGTGATTTTTCCAAGAAGCTGGTCAGAGCCAGAGAATGGGACCATCTGTGCCACGGGCTCTGTTCTGGATGTGGCTCAGACCACAGTCTGAGGGAGCGTCAGCTGGAAAACTCTGCATGGAGGAGGCCAGAGGAGCAAGGGTAGGGCAGCTGTCCCAGGAAACAGGGAGCCCAGGCCAAGCAAGGAGCAAGAAAAGGGCCTGAGGATAGGGCACCAGAGGGCTTCTCCATTAACTGTTTCTGCTAAAGGGCTGGGGGAAGCCCTGGGGATCCAACAGGTGGGCTTCAGGGCCACAGCTCCCCCTCCCCAGACCTCTGGACCCAAGGCACCTCCCTCCCCTCTGCCTTTGGAGACAGGCCCATGCAGGCATCTCTCAGCTCCTCCCCCAGCCTGTCCATCAAGGCTGCAGGGAACATGCAGACCATTTGCCAACCATCCCTCTTCTGACCTTCCTTCTCCACTTGGTCTATTTTTCAAACTGAAATTTTCTTTTCTTAAAGATAATTTACTTGCATGTTTCAAAATCAAAATGCTCTAAAAAGCCACATATCGAGAAACCTCGCTTCCACGTGTGGTCCATGCCCTCTCCCCTCAGCTGCCCTCTCATCAGTGCCAGGTAGTAGCTGCTCCATTGCACCTTCCCGTGCTCCATGATACAGAGCAAGTACATGCAGATTTATTTTCTATTTCTCCCACTCACTTTACATTAAAAAAGGATATAATATGTTGTTCTGTATCTTACTATTTTTACTTAGGGTATATTGGACATTTTTCTTTATCATTATTTTGAGAGCATCCTCATTTTTTCCAGCTGTATAGAATTCCCTCTTCTGTCTACACCTTGGTTCATTAACCAGCATCTTCAACATGACCATGTGAGTTGTTTCCAATCTTTCCAATCTTGTTTTCAAGCGAGATCTTGAGTCGGACCTTGATTCTCACCAGGCTGCTCTGGTTAGAGAAAGTGGTGAGTGAGGAAAACACCCTATTTTCAACCCCCATCAGCTCACCAGAAACTCACATCAGGGACAAGACTCATCTGTTATATGGTGGCAGAACTAGAACTAGAAACCAGATTTCTTGGGTTCTGCTTTCCATACTCCTCATGGTTCATCCCTAAGGGGCCAGACCACAATGGTGGGACCACTGGACTGGAGGCAGGATGACATGTGACTGTGAACCCAGACGTGGACCCAAGATCTGCCCCTCTCTCTTACTCTGGGATTCCACTAAGCCATCAGGGAAGCCTAGGGAGGACTACGCATGCTTGCTTTTCTTGATGAAAAATGAATCATTAGTCAATCTAAGAAAGAAATGGAGTTTTTTATTTGAGCTCAGTGGTAAAGAATCCACCTGCCAATGCAGGAGGTGCAGGTTTGATCCCGGAGTCAGGAAGATCTCCTAGAGAAGGAAATGGCAACCCACTCCAGTATTCTTGCCTGGAAAATCCCATGTACAGAGGAACTTGGCGGGCCACAGTTTATGGGGTCGAAAAAGTTGGATACAACTGAGCGAGTAAACAGCAACAACGAAGAATATGACCCGAGTGACAATCTTTCCAGAAGCTATGAAACTGTTCTGAAGAGGTAAGGGAGGAGGCCAGTATGTATGTGACTTCAGGGGTACAGGCAACCAAGCACATAGTTTTGGTGGAATGTTACTGTTCTTCATGAGGAATAGATATTAGTTAACGGTTTGAGTGCTTTTCTAGGTATGGGAAGATGCAAGAAACTGGGATCATAAAAATTTCTCTTGAGAAACTCTTGCTATCTGAGGTCCAGCTTTATAGATCACAGTGTCTCATCCTGATGTTCAACCTAAATTCCTTCCAGGGTGGATTGTAGGCCAGTGACTATGGTGGCTAACTACTTGATTCTTGTAGAACTGAACAGTGGGTGACATTTTTTATTTCACAGTCCTCTCCCTTTTTATCTTAATTTTGACCAGGATTTAGGAAGCATTTTAAGGCCATTTTGTCACAGGTCACTAGGAATGTCTATTTTGGTCGCTCAAGTGCTATTACTCACCCAGTCCTGGTAACAGTAGCCTCTGGACCACCTGTCTTACAAGAGTGTCAGCTCCAGGAAATGGTTCCTTCCTATCACTTCTTCCCATATCTAGAGTCACACTATTACAATCAAGGATCTTATAGACTATACATCAGGTCAATCATTTCAAGTCAACATTAATTTTTTACCAGAGGCTCAGTCACACACTTGGCAATGCAAGAAACAATAATCTTGTAAAATAGGCCGAATACAAATAATACAGCTGTGACATTAATAAGGTCATAAGTTGTGTTAATCTTCTAAGGAGTTATATGACTGGGGCCAGAAGAAGGAAAATTCACCTTTAAGGCTGAGCAGAGAGGTTGGTTAACACATACTACAGATGCACAATGGACTCTAGAGGGGAGGGAGGAGATTCAAATGGACAGAGAACAATTTTATCCTGAAATTTTTCATCTTGCCTTAAATATGAATTTTTTTTAGTCCTTCTTAAGATTTCCCCAGGATAGGGACAGCCTCCTGGGAGCCCGCCCCATTCATCCCACCTGCCACTGGGTGAAGATCACATGACTTCATCCCAGTACAGGAGTGAGGGGCAGCAGTGGGCGTCCTTCCCCTCCCCTCCCCCACAGCCATGCTTGCCTGGCTCCTCTGGCCCTGGTGAAGCTACTATGCTGGACTCTGAGGCTTTGTGACTGAGAACAGGAGAGGAAGAAGGTTTGGGGTGGCTTCCTCACCACAGTTTACAAGGGGCTGCTGGTGCCAATGCCAGCGTGCACATGGACATGCACGCTCATACCCAGGCAAACATGCTGTGCATGCACACAAGCACACAACTTTTTAAAAAAAAAAAAAATGTTTTTGCCTGCGCTGAATGGCAGGTGGGACCTTAGTTCCTAGACCAAGTATAGAACCCACTCCCTCTGCAGTGGAAGCCAGGAGTCTCAACCAGTGGACTACCAGGGGAGTCCCTGGCACAAACTATTAAAGAAAGACATCGAGGAGCTGGCAAGAGCCTTTTAAGAGTTATCTGATGGGATATTGGGCACTGGGGTGGGGCCCAAACTCTAGTTTTCCAAGGATGGCCCACTCCCTAAGGTCTAGCTCAGGTGAGGGCGGGAAGACAGTGGGAGGGACCCCACCCATGTTTGGGTGGGTGAGGAGGGAAATCTGTTAGGCCTCTTCTGAGCTCTAGATAAATTTGGGTTAACTAGGATCTCTTGATTAGTGAGGAGGGGACAAGGCATGGTTTCGTTTTGTTTTCCTTCATCTTAATATTGAGGTTAAAAAAGTACATTGTGATTGTGGAGAAGGGACGAGATTTTCTCTATGACTGATGGCAAAGGGCTGATGGAACCAGAAGCTCCTGGGAGTAAGATATACATACTTATACATTCATTTAGACCATCTTATTCATGAGTCCCAGAGAAGCAGGAAGCAGCAGAGAAACCACTGATACATAGAATCGTACTTCTGTGTGCAGCAGTCAGGGATGCAATTCCTTTCACTATGGCAGAAGGAATTTCCACTGTTTGAAGTAACCCCGCTGGGAAAAAGAATGAAAAGAAACTTCCCTTTTAGGAATAGGGATATTCACTAATTTTTGCCTTCCTGATGAAGGGAAAAAAAATCCAGGCTAACATCACCTTTAAGGCTGCAGGGGCCACACTCTTTTCCCTGCAGAGGCAGGACCTGCCATTTTGATCACTGAGGCAGGAGGGCCACATCGCTGCCCCTCACCAACACTGCAGACAGGTGTCTTTAAGACCCTGGGGTTCTCTGCCAGCTCCTACTTTGATGTCCAGAAAGTAATTGGGATGAAAGTCATCACAACTTCCTCTAAGAAGCCCTCTAGGCAGTGGGTGTTTAGTGAACCTGCAAAAATTCTGGAGCCAATCTCAGGTGGGGCTGAGCACCGGATGGGGCCCAGGGACCCAAGGTCTCTGCTTCAAGACTCCCACCCACTGGGAATTATTGACCTCCAGAGATTTTGTTTTAACTTAAAAAGAAGCCGACTCATTAGAAAAGACCCTGATGATGGGGAAGATTGTAGGCAGGAGGAGAAGGGAGTGACAGAGGATGAGATTGTTAGATGGCATCACTGACTTAACGGACATGCATTTGAGCAAGCTCCAGGAGATGGTGAAGGACAGGGAAGCATGGTGTGCTGCAGTCCATGGGGTCGCAAAGAGTCGGACACAACTGAGAAACTAAACAACAATAATACTCTACAACCCCCTCCACTGGGAAAAACGGGGTCCAATCCCTAGCTACCCGCACTCACCCCACTCCACACACCTGTACCAACTAAGACATAGCCAGAGTGACAGACAACCAGAGCCTCCAGAGGCCCAGGGTGTGCACAGCTGCACAGAGGGCTGTGTGCTGTGGAGTCAGCACCTTAGGAGGTGAGAGGGCAGAGGGGGAAGGAGTCTCAGGTCCTGATGGATCAGAAGAAGGAAGATGGAGAGTGGTGATCAGGACACAGGAGATGAGAAAACCAAGGAAGAACAGAAAAGGGCCAAAAAGCAGAAAATGTAGAAAAGATGGAACACAAGAGAGAGGCAAAACAGAATTACGGGCAAGCACAGGAGACAGAAGGGAGACAGAGAAGAAGGAGGGAAGGAAACAGGAAAGAGCAAGATGAATGGGAAAGGATGTGAGAAGGGAGAGAGGGAGCCAGGAAGAGGACATCAGAGGACGACTGAGCTTGGTGAAGATGCCTCCACTGACAATAAGAGGGAATCGGGGGGCCTGGTGCAGAGCCTCAGAAGCTGATAAAAAAAGCGGCGGGCCAAGTCCACCAGGTCCACCACGTAAATCAGCAGATTGACGGCAGTCAGGACGGCCACAGCCAGTCGCTGGTCCCAGGTGCACATGTAGGAGCTGAGTTTATCACGGCAGCTCACGTCGCTGGACCTCTGGGGCTGCCCGCCGAACTCCCCATTGAACTGGTAGAGCGGCCAGAGGACCACAGCGGAGGCATAGAGGAGGGCGGAGAGCAGGGTCAGCCCCAAATGCACAAGGGGGACGGGGACAGGCAGCCTGTTGTCCCAGTTGTACCAGTTCAGCAGGAGGGTCACGGCTGACAGGAGGAAGCAGATGGAATACACGGCCACGCACCACTCCAGGGCCGGCTGGTGCACGTACAGATGGGGGCTGCTGATGAAGGCGAAGATGACACAGGCCACGAAGATCTCCAGCCTGTGAAGCAGGCCTGGCAAGGTGAGCACAGAGCAGGAGAACTCTCCAGACCGGGCGCAGGTCCAGACCACTTCAGTGGCATAAGCCACAGATGCAAGGCTGGAAAAGGCAGTGACCGCAATGGCGTGGTCACCGAAGGGGCTGTGAGGCAGCAACTGGATGCAGGCGGTGGCAAAGACGATGGAGCCTGAGAGACATAAGAAGGTGGCACAGGAGGCGCTGGTGATGAGAAAGCCATCCCAGGAGAGGTGGAGGCGAGACTGAAGCCCACACAACTCTACTATGAGGATGATGAAGGTCACGATGAAGCAGAAGCACCAGACAAATATGGACCAGTTACCTGCAGCCACCTGCAAAGTGCTCACACCAGCCACCAGGGAGAAGGCCACGCAGGTGGAGAGCAGCTGCAGCAGGCGGAGAAAGTAGCCCATGATGATGGTCAGAGCCCAGGCCTGAGGACGATCCTGTGGAGGTCCTGATGGTTGTGCAGGCCTAGGTCATCGATACGGCAGTGGTCTTTGCTGACACCCACCAGAAAAAGATCCAGCTCTGGAGTCAAGATGCCTGGAAAAGGCTCAGGGCCCTGTGAGGGCCGAGGCTCAGGATCTGCGGAGTTGGAACCAGTGGCTCAGACACTCGGGTGACAGCACAGCCGCTGCAGAATGTTTCTCCCACATCAGCCTTGGCCTTGTCAGGAGACTCGTCTTATCCCAAACCTTATAGCCATGTTTGGTCTGGCCTCAAAGCATGAATATTTTCTCTGAGCTGTGTACCTTTATCTATGGAGACAGAAGTTAGGCTGGTCCTTATCTGCAATCCCAACCTTTCAAGGCTATAAAAACTGAAAAAAGAATTTTGAAAAAACTCATTTGGTAACAAGTTTTGACCTGAACAAACATGAGAAATTTATGTTCAAAAGTTCAGTTGCAGAAACACTCCTGTATCTGATTAGAAGGTGCTTTCAGACCCCAGTGAGTGTGATATCACACAGAGTAGATGCACCATGGAGCTGAAAAATTCAGAATTCTGGAGCAGACCCAAAGGTTTCAGAAATGGGATATTGGATTGTACTGCTAACCACATTTTACAGATGAGAAAACTGAAGCTGGGTGGTTAAGCATTTCCCTGAGGTTGCCCCATAGATAGGAGTGGGAAATCCAGATGAAAATGCCAAAGCTGTAGGTTTGAGCGCTTTGCTCTACAGTTCAGCAGGTCAGCCAGAGTGGGAGCCCAGGACCAAAGCTCGGGGCTCTGAGACCCAGGACACACCTTCAGGGCCATGGCCTCCTTCCACAGCAACCTGGAGACACGTGTCCTGGCCTGTCCTCCCAGGAGCCATCACTGGAAGGAGCTGCCATCTGAGAGGACACAGCTCCACCCGGGGGAGGGCAGCTTCAGAGATTAACAGGGAGGAGCCATGGGTGAGAGCAAGGCCTGTGGGTGCCGGGGACCAGCCCCGGCTGATCCAGGGTATTCGAAGGAGAGACGGCTAGGCGAGGGTCAGGGAATAACTGCTTAATTACACTTTAATTAAGGATACAAAGAGTAATAGAATAAGGATAGCTCAGTGAGGAAATTCAGTGGAGAAAAGCGGCTGAAATAAGGATAGCTCAGTAGGAAAATTCAGTGGAGAAAAGAAGCTGAGTGGCTTGGTTTACGCGGAAAATCAATATAACCCGTGACACCAGGTTAGCTCTGACCACGGAGGCCGCAGGCGCCCTCTCGAATAGCGGAAGGTGCCCCACCTTAGACACCTTCTCGAGTGGGTCTTAGAAGCCCAGGCAAATAAATGGTCGCAGAGGATATCCACGCTCCAGATGGACACTCAGCTGGAAGTTAAAGGGAAGAATGACATGGGGAGACCAAGCGTTGGTGAGCAAGGCCCGCACTTTATTTTCCAAAGTAGTTTTTATACCTAAAGTTGTGCATAGAGGATAATGGGGGAAGGGGTGGAGTCATGCAAGGACAGCAGTTCCTGGTCCTAATCGAAGCCAGGCTTTCAAACTTATCATATGCAAAAGTTCAGGTGATTGACATCATCTTCTTGCCCGGAGGCCTGTTAACATTTTAAGAAACTTATTTTTCTCTAAAGGTGATTATTCCAAAGTCAGGCACCAGCCTTCCAAAAAGCATTAGACAAAGCTGCATTTTACATTTCTATACACCCATTATATCAATCAATACACTGCCAAGGACACAGTAGGTAAGGAGTATGGAGACTTAGCAGCAAACATTGGCCCAACAAGTGAAAAACCCTTCACCAATACAATTTCTAATCAATCTTTTAACTACTCAAAGGAATCTGTGTTTAGGCAGTTTAGAACATCTCCTGCCTCTCACAGTTGGGAGGCTCTGAACAATCACATGTGGCCGGAAAAACCCATTCAGGCAGGCTAGAGGATTTCCAAAGGAGTTTGTAGGTTGAAACACTGTCACATCCAAGAATTATTAACTGGAGCTGTAAGCTAACTCTCTTTTCAGAGAGAGGTAGTGGGAGACAGCCCCCCGTAAAGTCAGAGGTGTAGGTGAAAGCACAAAGCAGAAAGTAGGCAGACTCTGGTTTTGGGGGTAGATGCTCGAGAATTTCCAGGGGGACTCCTGAGGCTCGATCCCGCCTTTGCGTATGCCGAGCCTCCTTCCTCATGACCTTTGTCATGGGCGGAGTGCCTCACGCTGGCTCCCAGCAGTGATAGAACTCCAGTTGAGCTATTCCAGATCCTGAAAGATGATGCTGTGGAAAGTGCTGCACTCAATATGCAATATGCACTCAATATGCAATATGCCGGCTCCCGGCATCGGGGATGTGGGGACAAGATGACATGGAAAATAGGAACTGTTCTGAATCCCCTCCCCTGCATTTTTCCTTCCCATGTGACTCTTGCGCACTGGGGCAGGGAGACTCCAACCCAGCATGACTCCAAGGTGGAGTGTCCCGGAGGAACCACAGAATAAATTAACATAATGTTTAGCTTATAAGCTCCAAAATTGCCATCCAGATTCAAGTCTGGAAATATCTAGAAGTATGGCACCCCACTCCAGTACTCTTGCCTGGAAAATCCCATGGACGGAGGAGCCTGGTAGGCTGCAGTCCATGGGGTCGCTGAGGGTCGGACACGACTGAGCGACTTCACTTCCACTTTTCACTTTCATGCATTGGAGAAGGAAATGGCAACCCACTCCAGTATTCTTGCCTGGAGAATCCCAGGGACGGGGAAGCCTGGTGGGCTGCCGTCTATGGGTCACACAGAATCGGACACAACTGAAGTAACTTAGCAGTCCTACCTGAGTGAGGATTCTCCTGGCCTGGGAGACTGGTTAGCAGCTTCCAAGCTGGGAAGAAGGGATTGGAAATGAACAAGGATGCTGTGTCTGATTCTGATGTGAAGTCTTTCAGGGCATCCCAGGGAGGGGGTGGGGATGGACGGATCACTGGCCCCCTTTTAAGGGCAGGAGCTGAAAGAGGAGGCACCTGCTGGACCCCTAGGAGGGGACAGCCCTGAGAAGGCAACCAGGACTGGAGTGGGGGCTAGGTGACAGATTGGGGATGAGTTGGGTGGGGACGGGTGTGGATTCCAGGGTCTCAGTGGCCTTGAGGCAGCCCAGTAGGTGTCTTCTGACCCAGAAGGGATGCAGGCATGGAGCCAACCTTCCCATGGAGGAGGGGCCTGGGCTGGAACTGAGACAGGAGAACAGGGGCCTGAAGGGGTTTCAGGGCTGTGACAGGGACACGTGGCCAGAGTGGCAGGGACCCTGGAGACCACGGAATTGTCCAGGTCACCTGCCCAAGACAGTCCCGCCAGCCAGGGCTGCAGTCCTGCTCACACAGGGGCTCCTCCACGGTCCAGTGTGTGGGGGGAGTGAGGCCTCTCCCAGCCCGCCCCCTCCGCAGGGACCGCTGCCCTGTTTCCAAGGGACTATTTGCTGAGAGGCCCCCAGGGCTGAAGGGCCAGCACCCTGAGCCCCAGCCAGCTTCCTACCATCAGGGGCCTTGTCACCTTTGCTGATAATAAACCCTGGGACAAGCTGAGGCTGGAAAGAGAAACACAGAGCAAACCTGAGAACCTCCCTGGACTCACAAAGCTCCCTGAGCCCCAATTGCAGGGGAGCACTGGAGCCTGCTGGCCTCCCAGTGGGCATGCCGGGGGGGGGGGGGGGGGAGGGGCACTGGCATGAGGGCTGATGGGGGTATCTGTCCCCGAAGCTGTTCCCAACTTACCTCAACAAAATGACCCTGCAATTTACATCTAAGACATTTACATCAGTCATTCAGTCATGTCCGACTCTTTGCAACCCCATGAATCACAGCACGCCAGGCCTCCCTGTCAATCACCAACTCCCTGAGTTCACTCAAACTCATGTCCATCGAGTCGGTGATGCCATCCAACCATCTCATCCTCTGTCGTTTCCTTCTCCTCCTGCCCCCAATCCCTCCCAGCATCAGAGTCTTTTCCAATGAGTCAACTCTTCACATTAGGTATCCAAAGTATTGGAGTTTCAGCTTTAGCATCAGTCCTTCCAAAGAACACCCAGGACTGATCTCCTTTAGGATGGACTGGTTGGATCTCCTTGCAGTCCAAGGGACTCTCAAGAGTCTTCTCTAACACCACAGTTCAAAACCATCAATTCTTCGGCACTCAGCTTTCTTCACAGTCCAACTCTCACATCCATACATGACCACTGGAAAAACCATAGCCTTGACTAGATGAACCTTTGTGGGCAAAGTAATGTCTCTGTTTTTGAATATGCTGTCTAGGTTGGTCATAACTTTCCTTCCAAGGAGTAAGCGTCTTTTAATTTCATGGCTGCAATCACCATCTGCAGTGATTTTGGAGCCCCAAAAAATAAAGTCTGACACTGTTTCCACTGTTTCCCCATCTATTTCCCATGAAGTGGTGGGACCGGATGCCATGATCTTCGTTTTCTGAATGTTGAGCTTTAAGCCAACTTTTTCACTCTCCACTTTCACTTTCATCAAGAGGCTTTTTAGTTCCTCTTCACTTTCTGCCATAAGGGTGGTGTCCTCTGCATATCTGAGGTTATTGATATTTCTCCCGGCAATCTGGATTCCAGCTTGTGCTTCTTGCAGCCCAGCGTTTCTCATGATGTATTCGGCATATAAGTTAAATAAGCAGGGTGACAATATACAGCCTTGACGTACTCCTTTTCCTATTTGGAACCAGTCTATTGTTCCATGTCCAGTTCTAACTGTTGCTTCCTGACCTGCATACAGATTTCTCAAGAGGCAGGTCAGGTGGTTTGGTATTCCCATCTCTTTGGACCCATTTAATGGCACAGACGGAGGGCTTGGGGAAGGAGAGGATGAGGTTCCTTCTGTGTGACCCTGGGTGAGGCCTGTGCCCTCTCTGGGCCTCAGTTCCCCCACCTGGAAAGCAAGAGGTTTGCCTGAGTCTCCCAGCAGCCCCTCCTCCACTCTAATCTATGAGCCTGGACATGGTGCCCCAGAGAGATCACAGCCTGGATATGGCTGAGCCCTGCCTGCCCAGCAGCCAGGTGTGTGGACTGGAAGACAAGGAGCCGGGAAGGTCATGGCCGGGACAGAGGAAAGAAGGAGGCGATGCCAGAAGGACAGAGAAGGAAGAGGGAAGATGGACACCAGAGTGACAAGGATAAGACATCTCATAACTGGATGATCCTGTCCATTTACTCATCAGAGCCTCAGGTTCCCCATCTGTGCACTGGGCTTATAACCTACTATGTATCAATTAAATGAATAAAAGCACGTGAAGGGCTCCTCAGAGGGTTTCTGGCACGGCACTCTCAATCCATGCCCCCTACCTGTTCCCCTCCCCGCCCCCCTCACAGAGGACCCAGAAGGCCCTGGCCCCCTCTGGACATCAGCACATGCAGCTTGATTTGCTGCAGATCAGGGGCTGCAAACCAGCTTGCACTGCAGGTGGACTCTTGATGTGTTCAGTTTCCCATCACAGTATTTTTATGAAGAAATGATATAGAATCACTATTTCTTTCCCTAAGGGTTTGGAAGCGGCAGTGGTTTAATTTCGCATGAAAATTCAGACTCCCAGCTCCTTTGGAAGCCTCAGGAGGTCTGGTGTCACCGGGCTGTGTGTCCTTGAGGGGTTGGGTTGGGGGGAGGGGCTGGAGCTGATGTGGCTATGCTCTCTATATTGTTTTCCATTCATATCTTCATGTAGTTTTCTATATTTCTGTTATTCTCCTGTATAATTGACATAAAGCAAGTCTATGATCATCTCACATGTCCTGATTTCTTCTCTTGGGCATGACCAGGCTTCCTGCCTGTTCACAGGAACGTCCAACCCTCCATCCAGGGAGCATTTGTGTCCTCAACCTCATGTACAATCTTCAACACATTTCATATGTTCTGAAATGTGTGTACATAAATGCACATGTTTGTAGGGCATATCTGTATTGTTTTTCCATTTTATACACATGAGAGTGTGTCATGCACAGGGCCTCCTTCTTTTCTACCCTGGCAGGTGCAGCTGGTCCTCTCCAGGGGCCCTAGTCCTCTCCATCCCGTTTACTTATTTCTGTGGGCATTTGGACTGACTCCCCTTCTCTAGATCAGTGGACCCTCCCCTGTGAGTCTCAGACACTGGGGGAACAGGAAATAACAAGGGGACCTGCATGTGACTACCATGCTCTAGAGTAGGTGAGCTAGCTTTTCTGGTAATTTATAAAAATATGAGAGACTATACTTTCCAATTCTTTATTTATTTTTATTTCTTAGGGCTGTTGCATAAGGTTACCATGAGCTTGGTGGTTTAATACAAGAGAGATTTATTCTCTCATAGTTCTGGAGGTCAGAAGTCTGAAATCAAGGTGTCAGCAGGGCTGTGCTGCCTGTGATACTCCAAGAGGGTCCATCCTTGCCTCCTTTAGCTTCTGGAGACCCCTTATCTTGTAGCTCCCCGCCTTAATTCCATCTCTGTCTTCATGTGCTCATCTTCTCTCAACTCTGTGTGTGTAAATCTCTGCGTCCTTTCTCTTGTAAAGACACCAGTCACTGGACTGTGGTCCCACCCTCCATCCAGGATGATTTCCATCCCCAGATCTTTAGTTAAGTATGTTTGCATCACCATGCTTCTATATAAGGCCACGATCTGAGGTTCTGAGTAGACATGAGTTTCAGGAGGACCCTCTTCAACCCATTACAGTTCTCTCTCCTATCTTCCTGTCTTTTTTTCACCGTGTCTTTTTCTAATGTGTTTATCATTAGTGTATTTGTTTATCAAAGTGTACTGGTTTGCTGAGTATTTCATACTGGTGTGCATTCACTGGAGTTCCTGGGACTCACAGCAGGTTGATCCCTCACGTACTTTGTCATTAAACTGTGACACCCCTCCCCCCGCCCCTCCGCCTTTTACAGGACTCGCTTTTCTGGGACAGTCCTGACACCTTTATTGGAAGCTTCATCCAACATTTGCTTCTGCTCAGGACCCTCCAGGCCAAACACCTGTGGGTCCAATTGTGTTAATTTCCAGGTTGGCATTGTTTGACCTCAGAGGTCATGTATATTTGGGCCCATTTCACCGGAAATGAAGACTTAGATTTTGCTTCTCTTGTGGAGACTTAAAAAAAAAATCCAAAATTCCTGTCAAGGTGGGTATTAGCCTTGACATTTCCTCTTGCTGAAGGGCATGCTTTTCCTTGTCTACTCTACCTCTGAATTTGTGAACAAGGTGGTCTAGCTTTAGAGAAGTGTCTCAGCTCCAACTCGTTACTTTCTGCTACCCCAAACCTCATTCCTGACCCAAGTGGGCATATAGACCAGCCTCCAGTTGGCCAGAGTCAATTCTCTCTTCTCCATCCTCCCACACACAAGCAAGAGTCACATCCAATCTGCCATTGAAACTTCATGAGATCCTCGAGCAAATCATATACCCCAAAACTCTTCCTCACTTCTTTGCTTTGTTAACCTTTTTATATGTCCTTTAAGACTTGACTTTTAATCACCTCCTCCAGGAGGTCTTCCTTGATTCCAACAACTCCATCTCTGATTGCTTCCAGAGTGACACTTCTGGGAAGTAATCTGATGTGGGCAGCTCCTGGGTTTCACGTGAGCACAACAGGTGAGGTGGGAGGAAGGGAGGTGTTGCAGGAGCAGCAGACAGGGCTCAGTGTAGATGGACCTGGACACCAGAGACACAAGTAGGATCTTAGCTGTAAGTGATGAGGCCTCGCTGACATTCTCTAAGGAGGGGCTGATCCATCAGAGGCCCACTCTGGAACTGACACTCTGGGTGTAGGAGGAAAATGGGGTGGAGGCTGGCCAATAAGCTGGGTGGCCAGTTTGGAGGCTGATTGTAGAGTCCACATATGGGATGATGGGCCTTGAGCAAAGACACTTCAGGGGTGGAGGGCAGGGGCAGATTTATGAAATATTTGAGAGCAAACATTCGACTGGTCTTGATGAGGGGAGGGGCCAGGATTACTGACACTTGATGCCCCAGGGACAGCTGTAACCTCACCTCTCCCTTCTGCTCTCTTAACATCTCAGGCTCCGTCCCAGGTGCTCCCAGCGCCCCGCCCCTCCCTCTGGGCACCACCCACTGAGTGTGCTCTGGGAAGGGAGGCTAAGAAAGGGGGAACCAGCTGGAGCTCAGGGAGGCGGCCTGGGCTCCTGCCTCCTCGTTTCCTGGAGGCCCCTCCAGATACACGTGCTGTTCCTCCACCTGCACCTGAGGCCCGGCTCTTGTGCTTCTAGAGGGAGGAAGTTTATTAAGAAATGGCTCTCTGCCCTCAATTCACCAGGAACCATTCTCTGGAGTGATGGTCCCCCTGCTCCTCAGCCTCCCATCCGTCCTTTTCTCCCTTGTCCTCCTCCTGTCCCATTGTCTGAGGGTCTCAGGTCCTCAGGACTCCAGCCTCAACCCCCTCTTCTCTGTGCACCTTCTAGTCCTTATCCAGTCAGATGGCTTTGAGTGTTCTAGGCACTGGACAGAGAGCAGAGAATGGAACCAATAGTTTCTTCCCTCACGAATCCTACTTATCTAGATGGATAATATGCAAACCAATATATAATAGCATGTTATCTGGTAATAAATATAATGACAAGGGGAAAAGAGGTGAAGAGGCAGTTATTGGAATGTGGGGAGTAGATAAGACTGCTCCATGGATATGACATTTAAGAAGATGCTGAATGAAGTAAATAGGCTGAAGTAAATTTACTTTTGCGAAGTAAAAAAACATCGCAATTCCTGCCTCCAGAGCTAATCTCTGCTGAGTGCTAGAGTCTTATCCAGCTACCTCCTGAGTGCTCTCTCTGAATCATGTATGGTACCTCACACTCAACATGTCCAATCCCACTTCTTGAAACTCCCGGCCCCAAAACATGCTGATCCTTCCTCATCTTTCTCATTCAGTCAATGGCAGCACCTTCACAGATGCTTTTCACAAAATACTTGTGAATCCATCCTCTCTCTTCTTCATTTCTAGAGTCACCACCTGGTCCAGATCCATCCATCCCCTCACTCGCTCTCCTGCCATATTGCTGCTGCTGCTGCTGCTAAGTCGCTTCAGTCGTATTCGACTCTGTGCGACCCCAGAGATGGCAGCTCACCAGGCTCCCCCATCCTTAGGATTCTCCAGGCAAGAACACTGGAGTGGGTTGCCATTTCCTTCTCCAATGCATGAAAGTGAAAAGTGAAAGTGAAGTCACTCAGTCGTGTCCAACTCTTAGCGACCCCATAGACTGCAGCCCACCAGGCTCCTCTGCCCATGGGATTTTCCAGGCAAGAGTACTGGAGTGGGATGCCATTGCCTTCTCCAGCCATAAGCTTCCTGCTAATGACTCTGTCTCCATTCTTTACCTCAATGTCTACTTTGGACTGAACTTAACTAAGAACACTTTTCAGGCTTCTCTTTGCTCCCTCAGGATGAAACACACATTCCAAAATATCACCTCCAAAGCCCTGAAAGCTCACACCTCTTTCTACCTCTCTTGCCTCTTTGCCTCCCTCCCTCCAGCCACTGAGAACTTCTCCCAATTCCTCTTGGTCATCTCATGGCCTTTCCGCTGACATGTCTACACATCCCCCAACCCTGAACTGAGACCAGAGTTCAGTCTGGAACATGGCAGTCCTGTGCTCAGTCAATGATACTCTAAGCCTCAGTTTCATCACCCAGAAAATAGAGATTATTAGCACCTGCTTTTAGACATGATGGGCTCTTGATTAGACCTGCAGAGAACATCTCTGGCAACTTCAGCAGAGAACAACTGTACTAGAGAGCTGCTGGGTAGCTTAGAGAATTACTAGGGTGGGACCAGGCTCAGAAATAGGCTCAGACCAGGAAGGCAGGAGCTAGGCAGCCAGGGCACAGCCAAGGGCAGCTGGTCCAGGCGCCATGGCCATTGGAAGCACACACTGGATGCTACTGCAGGCCTGGATCGTGAGGCTGTGAGGTAAAATTCATAAGCCTATATGATAAAGTCATATTCATTCAACAAATACTGCTTGTGTCAGCCCAGTTCAGTGCTGGGAATATAGTCATGAGTGAAAGAGGCAAATGCTCTACCTGGTGCCTCTATATTGTAGTGTTTATGTTTGAAGCCTCAGCGTTTACTTGAAGCTGAATGTAGAGTTTTGCATTCTATTTTACAATAGGTCATAATAATATACACATAACATATCAGGCCTGTTTCAACAAAAAAATAACAGCTTCCTACAAATGGACTGGGGACTCTGTCCCCCTATTTGTTTGATGACACAAAATCCTGTTTCCTTACATGCCTATAAGGAGCAACTTCTTGACACCAAGAACAAAGCTTAAAACAAGTTTGTGGAGTGGGAATAGGAGAAAGCAGGGGTGCCAGGGTCCTGTGGTGGAGGACAGAGGTTGAGATGATGGAGGGATCTGGGTCTCTGCCAGCCTCTGCAGGGTCCGGGAACAGAATATTCTGGAATCCCTCCTTCTGCCTGAAGCACCAGAAACACAAGCTCTTTCTTCTTAGGGATTAGCATAAGGAGTGGCCCCAGCCTAGCAACGAGAGCGTTCCTGGGGGCAGTGTCTGGGCTGATGGGCAGCTGGCCCTGGCTCAGCAGGGACGTGGACCACTGCAGTCACCTGCTGGCCTGAGGGATGGCGTGCTGCGGGCAGCGGTGGGCAGCTGGGAGCCCGAGGGGCAAGCAGGCTGCAGCTGGGACCAGGGGAGTGCCTTCCCTTGGCTGTAGTGCTGAGAGGGCGTCATTTGTCCTAAGGTTTGTCAGGGTCAATGTAGGGAGGGGAGGATGCCCAGAGGGAGCCCCACTCCATGAGCTGCCCAAATGGATGGTTTCTGAGAACTTTGTTGCCTGAGGAAGTTCACTCTTCTTCCAGACAAAGCACTGGAGGGATTTATGGAAACAGATGCTGGTTGGACTGGGGGTGAGGAGATGGGCTTGAACGGAGCTCCCGTCATCACCTCCCAACACCTGGTCAGAAGCAGATTCAGAAAAGAATCTCACCAGCCCAGCCTGGCTCCAAAAGAGACCTCAGATTACAGCTCACAGGTTCTGTCGGCTGAGAAAGGGGCCCTGAGGACTTGGGGCTGCAGCGAGGCTGTGGTGGACACAACAGTTACAAGAGGTCACACGTGTTGTGCTCACTGCAGGTCGAGCTCTGCTCTGATTCATTTGTTCCTCCCTGCAGCCCCTGAACTATGCACTCTGTGTCCCCATTTTCACAGGCACAGAAAGGTCAACTGGTCAAGATCACACAGACAGGAAGTGGCAGAGCTGGGATTTGAGCCTGGATACTTGGTTCAAGATCTTAAACTCTCCCTGGATTTGGCATTGTACCTGAGACCCAAGAGGAACGGAATAGCCATTTGTGCAGCAACAACACTCTGACTAGGTGACTTATTTCTATTTCATCTTCAGAGATATATTTATTGTCATCCCCATTTTATAGATGTTGAACTGAGGCCCCAAAACTACATTATATCTTTTGCTCAAGGTTACACAGTTACTCCTCGTCAGAGCCTGGAATTCAAGTCTGGCTTCCTGCAAAACTCAGCAGGTACTAGAACCTCAGGAAAAGCTGAGCCCCTTCCCTCTTCTCTTGGGTCCAGGAATAATCTCCGGGCTCCTGTTTGTCCTGGTCTAACTGCAATGCCCCAAGCAGAGGTCCTGCAGCAGTGCCCTCATCTCAGCCAGACCACTTCCTGTTGACGAGCCAGCCAGAAAATGCCAGAGAGAGCGTGGAGACCTTAGACACTGCCTTCTCCTCAGCTCATCTGCCTCCCTATAGCCACCTTGAGACAGGAGACAAACACAGAGACAAGGGCCAGGACTGGCATCCTGCACTGTTTCCCAGGGCAGATAACCAGGTGCCTGATGTCCCAGGAGAGAAGAAATCCTCTTCTCTCCACTCAAAGGTAAATTAGGGAAGGCTATCTCCATGATTATTCCAAGAAGCTGCTCCAGAGCCAGAGAATGGGAACATCTGTGCCCCGGGCTCTGATCTGGATGCGGCTCAGGTCACAGTCTTGGGGAGTGGGGGCGTCAGCTGGAGTCACGATGCCTGGAGGAGGCTCTGGCTGGCCGGCTGAGGAGGGAGCCTCTGGCCACTGCCTTGGGAGACAGAGAGCCCAGGCCAGGCAGGGAGCAAGGGTAGGGCCTGAGGCTTGGGCACCGTCTGGCTTCTCAATCAACTGTATGTGCTAAAGGGCTGGGGGAGTCCTGGTCATAGCAGGTGGGCTTGGGGGCCACAGCTCCCCCTCCCCAGCCGCTGGACCCAAGGCACCTCCCTTCGCTCTGCCTTTGGAGACAGGTTTGTGTGGGCATCTCTCAGCTCCTCCCCCAGACTGTCCATCAAAGTTGCAGGGAACATGGAAACCATCTGCCAACTATCCCTCCCCTGACCCTTCTTCTCCAGTTGGTATAGTTTTCAAACTTAAATTTTATTTTCTTGAAAAGGTAATATATTTACATGGTTCAAAATAAAAATATTCTTTTAAAAGCCATATATTGAGAAACCTCATTTCTACCTGTGGCTCCATCTACTCTCTCTTCAGTTCCTCTTCCTGATTAAGACCAGGCATCTTTTCCACTGAGCTCATGGGGTTCCTTTCTGTGTTTCTCGAAGCAAACCAATCATCTATAGATATTTTTATTTTTATTGTATTTCTCTCCCTATTATACAGTTTAAAATAGCATACTATATATCTTACTTTTTTACTCTGTATACACTGGAGATATTTCCTTATCATTATTTGAGAGCATCCTCATTTTTTCCAGCTGTTTAGTATTCCTTCTTCTGTCTACACCATAGTTCATTAACCACCATCCTAAAGATGAGCATATGAATCACCTCCAATCTTTCCAGTCTTATTTTCAAATGAGATCTTGAGTGGGAGTTTGATTCAAGCCAGATTGCTCTGGTTCGAGAAAATGTGGGGTGGGCCAACACCCTACTTGCAACCCCACCATCTCACAAGAAACCAAGGTCTCCAGAGGACATAGCTTAAAAACCACGATTTTAGCCTAATTTGCCTATTTTATAAAAGGGAAACTGGAGCTCAAATCGGTGACAAGATTCATCCATGCTCATGAGTTATCCTGTGGCAGAACTGAAACCAGAAACCAGATCTCTTGGGCTCTTCTCTCCATGCAACTCATGGTTCATCTCCAGGGAGACCAGACCAGAACTGTGGGGCTTTTTGACTGGAGGCAGGACCACTTGTGACTGTGGACCCCAATCTACCTCTTTCTCACTCTGGGTTTCCATTTCCTCTTCTACCTTTTGGGATCAGTCCCTTTGTATTCCCAGCAGAAAAGATCAGGGAAAGGTGGCGCTGGGAAGGACCAGGATCTCTGGCACCCCTCCCCCATCTAGCAGATGAGAAAATGGACTCAGCAGCAGTGAGTGCCCTTCTCGGGGGGACAGGGCAGGTTTGTGCAGAACGAGGGTGGACGGAGCAGAATCCCAGCCTGGAGGATGCTGCGGCCACACTTGTCACAAGCAGTGTGGGGCCATGGACGGACAGCCGGCCTGGGGACACGGCACCTGGGTCCTGACTCTGACTCTGCCACACACAGGGTGACTCTGGACATGTCCTGCCCCTCCCTGGGATCCAGCTGCTCCTCCTCTATGACGAGAGGGTTGGACTAAGCAGAAGACCTTTACACTCTCTTTTGAGCTCCACAGTGAGGGGACTGGACCAGCCTTGGAATTGCGACAAATGACCCTTAACTCTCCAACAGGAGGGATGGAGCAACTGCCCTGATAACCACCAGTCTTGGACAGTGAGCCCCTCAGGTGGGCCCACCCTGGGCAATTCTTTTACTAAAGCAGAGAGGCACCTCCATTCTCCTGGGAAGTGAGGTCCCAGGGCTGTGTCCCATTTGATTCAGGAAATATAAGATACTTATATGATATATGATACTCCTGCACAAAAACTTGGGTGTATCAATGTGTTTATCAATGAAAAATTAGTCAGTAGTCAACTTAAGAAAGAAATAGAAGTTTTATTGGAGCCAACCTGATGAGTATAACTGGGGAGACAGTCTCTCAGGAAGCTCTGAGACCTGTCCTGGAGAAGTAAGACGGAGGGCAGGATGTATGTGATTTGGGGACCCACAGCTTGGTATAGGTTACTGCTCTTCATGAGGACCAGATATCTTGGGTAATGGTTTTAGTGCTTTTCTGAATATGGGAAGATGCAAGAAACTGGGCTCCTAAAAAAATTCTTCTGAAAATATCTAACTATCTGAGGTCTGGCTCTCACACTTGTCCCAGAGCACAAAGTACTTTATTCTGATTTTCACCCTGATTTCCTTCCAGGGTGGATTATAGATCAGCGACTGCAGTGGCTAATGACTTGTTTCTCTTTTTCAAAAGCATATATTTTTATTTATGTATGTGGCTAGGCTGGGTCCTAATTGCAGTATGTGGGATCTAGTTGCCCAACCAGGGATCAAACCCGGGGCCCCTGCATTGGGAGTGCAGACTCTTAGGCACTGGACCACCAAGGAAGTCCTGGCTTGATTCTTGTAGAACTGAGTGGTCGGCAACATTCTTTATTATACAATTCCCTCTATTTCTGTCTTAATTTCAACCAAGGTTTAGGAGACATTTTTCACCAATTTGTCCCAGGGTGCTAGGAATGCTCATTCCCAGGTCAGATGGGGATTTCACTGATAGGCCACTCACATGCTATTACTCATCCTGTCCTGGCAATAGTAGCTAAAAGATGGCTGGACCACCTATCTTACAAGTCTTACAAGTCTCTCAGTTCCAGGAGATGGTTTCCACTTGTTGCTTCTTCTCATATCTAGAATCACACTACTACAATCATGGATCTTAGAGAATTATATATTTCATTTCAAGTAGCCAGTGCTTATGTATGCTCAGTCGCTCAGTTGTGTCCAACTCTTTGAGACCTCATGGACTGCAGTCCACCAGGCTCCTCTGTCCATGGGGATTCTCCAGGCAAGAATCCTGGAGTGGTTTGCCATGCCCTCCTCCAGGGGATCTTCCCAACCCAGAGATCAGACCCAGGTCTCCTGAATTGCAGGAGGATTCTTTACTGACTGAGCCACCAGGGAAGCCCAAGAGTACAGGAGTGGGTAGCCTATCCCTTCTCCAGGGGATCTTCCCGCCATAGGAATCAAACCAGGGTCTCCTGCATTGCAGGCAGGTTCAAGTAGCCTAGTTATCTTATTTTTTTTTTCATCATTTACTCAAGAAATAAGAATCTTGTAAAATGGGCAGAACACAAGCAATACATCTAGTGACCCCAGTAAGGTCGTAAGTAAGTAAGCAGTGTTATCTTCTAAGAAGTTCCCTGGCTTCGGCTAGAAAAATTGATCTCTATGGTGGAGCAGATATTTCTGCTCTTTAGGAGGTCAGATTAATGCACAATGCACACTAGCAAGGAAGGAGGAGGCCCAAATGGACAGAGAAACATTTTATTTGCAAATTTTTCTTCTCTTGCCTTAAAATATGAATTTTATTTCATTCCTTCTTAAGATTTGCCTGCATTAGGATGACCTTCTGGAAGCCCTCCCCCTGCACCCCCCTACCAATGGGTGAAGATCACACGCTTCATCCCAGGACAGGAATGAGGGGCAGCAGAGGGGGTCCTTCCCCTCCCCTCCCCCGCAGCTCTGCTTGCCAGCCCCTCTGGTCCTGGTGATGCCAGGATGCTGGGCTCTGAGGCTTTGTAATTGACAACAGGAGACCTGTGGGACCTTCACAGCCACCAGTTACTGTAAAGGCCTGCTGATCTCAGTGCAGGGGAGCACAAGGGCGCACACACAGGTACACAGTGCACTGAGCATGCACACAGCACACACCTTTATAGCGAGGCATCCAGATGCTGTCACGGCCCCTTTAAGAGCTAGGGGACAGGATCCTGGGCACTGGGGTGGGGCCCAACATCTAGTGTCACAGGCTGGGCCACACCCCCAGGCTCTAGTCCAGGCCTGGGTGGGGAGTCAGTGGGAGGGGCTCCCAGAGACCTCTGTTTGGGTGAGGGTGGGAATTGATTGGGACTCCTCTGAGCTCTAGGCAAATTTGCGGCAAGTACAGTATGTGGATTTTGTTTTGTTTTGCTTTCTTTCTTTTCCTTCATGTTTATATTGAGGTTGAAAAAGTTATTATGAAAGTGGAAGAATAGAAAAAGCCATTCTCTATGATTGACAGCGGAGAAGGCAATGGCAGCCCACTCCAGTACTCTTGCCTGGAAAATCCCATGGACGGAGGAGCCTGGTAGGCTGCAATCCATGGGGTCGCAAAGAGTCGGACACGACTGAGCGACTTCACTTTCACTTTTCACTTTCATGCATTGGAGAAGGAAATGGCAACCCACTCCAGTGTTCTTGCCTAGAGAATCCCAGGGACGGGGAAGCCTGGTGGGCAGCTGTCTATGGGGTCGCACAGAGTCGGACACGACTGAAGCGACTTAGCAGCAGCATGATTGACAGCAGTGCTGATAGGAACAAGAGGCTCCAGAAAATCTTTTTAAATTGTGCACATTTATATAGTTCAAATTATGCCTGAGTCCCAGAGAAGCAGGAAGCAACATCAAAAAGCAACCAACACAGAAAAACACACGTATGTGTCCTCCCACACCCAACAATACAGTTCCTTTGACAATGGGAGCAGCAACCCCCACACCCTACAAACCACCCGCCCAAGAAAATTTGAAACTTTCTCTTGACGAACAGAGTCACTCAGTAATTTTTGGCCCCCAGAACAGAAGGAAAAAAAGGAAAAACAAAACAAAACACTCAGACAGGTTGGCAGTGTCCATGCTCTTCTGCCTGCAGAGGCAGGATCTGCTGTTTTGATCACTGAGTCAGGGGGACCACATCACTGCCCCTCACAAGCACTGCAGACAGGTGTCTTCAAGACCCTGGGGATCTTCACCAGCTTTTTTTTTTTTTTTTTTTTTTTTTTGATTCCCCAGAGAGTAGTTGGGATGGAAGGCATTTACCCCTGGCTTCCTCCAAGATGCCCTCTAAGCAATGGATGTTTAATGAGCCTGCAAAAATTCTGGAGCCAATCTCTTGGAGGACTGAGCACCAAGTGGGGCCCAGGAACCCAGAGTATCTCATGCAAGAATCTCGCCCACTAGAGATTATTGACCTTCAGAGGTTTTTTTTAACTTAAAGGGGAGGTGCACTATACAGTTGCTCCATAGGGAGAAAAAAAGCCCAATCCCTTCCTACCTGCCCACATCCCGTAAACTCTCCCAGCCACACCAGTAAGGCACTGCCAGGGGGACAGACACGCTTTGGCAATGAGGCCCCTCAGGAGGCCCAGCATGTGATCAGCTGCACAGAGGGCTGTGTGCTGTGGAGTCAGCACCTTAGGAAGGGGGAGGGGGCGGTGGGCAGAGAAGGAAGGGGTCTCAGGTCCTGATGGATCAGAAGAAGGAAAATGGGGAGAGGTGGTGGACACAGGAGAAGATAAAACTAA
This sequence comes from Bubalus kerabau, assembly GCF_029407905.1. NCBI lineage: Eukaryota > Metazoa > Chordata > Mammalia > Artiodactyla > Bovidae > Bubalus > Bubalus kerabau. Next base: position 20,937,004 of record NC_073642.1, read on the forward strand.
GGATGATCAGAAAAGGGCCAAAAAGCAGAAAATGAAGGAAAAATGAGAGAAGCAAGAGAAAGAGACAAGACAGAAATTGAACAACCAAAGAAACCAGGAAGGAGACAGCAGCAGGAGGGAAAGGAACAGAAAAGAGAGTGAGATGCGTGGGGAAGGATGTGAGGAGAGAGAGAGCGATCCAGGAAGAGGGCATCAGAGGATGTCAGAGTTCACTGAGGATACCTCCTGTGAGCAGAGGATCAGGAGTCCCTGGGCTAATCTTCAGTCCCTACAGACACCTGGCGGGCCCAGTACCCCAGGTCGGCCACATAAACCAGCAGGTTGATGGCTGTCAGGACGGCCACAGCCAGGCGCTGGTCCCAGGCGCACATGTCATAGGTGAGCTCGTCCCTGCAGTCCCCATCACTGGGCCTCTGGGGCTGCCCGCCGAGCTCCTCGCTGAACTGGTAGAGCGGCCAGAGGACCAGAGCACTGATGTAGAAGAGGACAGACAGCAGACTGAGCACTAGCTGGAAAATGGAGAAGGGGACCGGCAGCATGTATTTCCATTCAGCCAGGTCCAGCAGGAGGACCACAGCTGCCAGGATGAAGCAGATGGCGTACACGGCCACACACCACTCCAGGGCCGGCTAGTGCAGGTACAGGGAGGTGTTGCTGAGGAAGGCAAAGATGACACCGGCCACAAAGGTCTCCAGCACCTTCAGCAGGGCTCTCATGGTGTGCACATAGAAGAAGATCTCCTTGAGCTCATAACAGTCCCATATCCCGGCCACCTCTATGACATACAGCACAGACACGATGCAGGAGAAAGCAGTGGCGGCAATGGCCCGGTCCCTGTAAGGACCATAAGGCACGAACTGGACATAGGTGATGGAGTAGATGATGGAGGCCGAGAGGCAGATGAGGGCAGCGTAGCAGGTGTAGGTGACCGAGATGTTGTACCAGAAGAAAGGAAAGCTGGATGGGTGCCTGCAGCGCTCAACTATGGTAATGATGAAGGTCATGGTGAAACAGACACACCAGAAGGACATGGACCAGTTACCTATGGCCCCTCTCTGAATGCCCATGTCAGCCACAAGCGAGAAGGCCACGCAGGTGGAGCAGAGCTGCGGCAGGCGGAGGAGCCAGAACACCCAGAGGATGCCTTCACTGCTTGGGGATGTCCGCCGGGTGGACATGGTGTCATGACCGTAAGGCAGGTCACAGTCACCAGTACAGCAGTGGTCTTCCCTGACGATCCACCAGAGAAAGATCCAGTTTTGGAGGTGGATTAAGTCAGATGCCTGGAAAAGGTTCAGGGCCCTGTGATGGCTGAGGCTCAGGATCTTTGGAGTTGGAACCAATGGCTCAGACTCTCAGGTAATAGCACAGCCACTCCAGAATGGCTCTCCCCACTCATCACCCGTGGCCTTGTCAGAGACTTGTCTTATCCCAAACCTCACAGTTGGGTTGGGTCAGGCCTCAACCATGAACACTTTTTATATCTCTTTGTGCTGTGTGCCATTATCTATAGAGACACAAGGTAGGATGATCCTTATCTGCAACCCCAAACCTTCAATCCTCTGAAAACTGAACAAAAATGTTTGAAAATTCATTTGGTAGCGAATTTGACCTGAACAGATCTGGGATAATTTATGATCTTCATTTATTTTATGTATTATGGGTGTTCAAAAGTGCAGTTGTAGAAACACTAATGTATTTGATTACAAGGAACTTCTAGATCCCAGTGGGATGTTATGTCATATAGAATAGATGCACCAGGTCACTTGTCTGAAACTGAAAAATTCTGAATTCTGGAGGATATCTGACCCAAGGGTTTCAGAAAAGAGACTGTGGATTATACTGCTAATCCCATCTTATAGATGAGAAAACTAAGGCTCAAGGAATCAAATGCCTTCACCTAAGGTGGCATGCATGACCAGGAAGAGGGAACTCAGAAAACACACCTAAAGCTGTGGGTTTGAACACTTTGCTCTACAGCCCACATGTCGGCAGGGTCCATGGGTAGGAGGCCAGGACCAAAGCTCGGAGCTCTGAGACCCAGGACCCACCTTCAAGGCCCTTGGCCTCCTCCCATAGCAAGCTGAAGACACACGTGTCCCGGCCTCTCCTCCCTGCAGCATCACCAGAAGGAGCTGCCATCTGAGGGACACAGCCCCATCCGGAGGAGGGCAGCCTCAGAGGTGAACAGGGAGGAGCCCTGGGGTGAGAGCAAGGCTGTGGGGACAAGATGACGTGGGAAGTAGGAAGTCTTCTAAATTCCGCCCCCCAATTTTGCCTTCACATGTGACTCTTCCCCACTGGGGCAGGGAGACTCCAACCCAGCATGACTCTGGGGTGGCGTCATGAGGAACCACAGAATAAATTGACATCATGTTTGATTTTTTAGCTTCAAAGCTGCCATCCAGATAAGAGTCCAAAAAAATCTAGAAAGTAGTCCTACCTGAGTGAGGATTTTCCTGGCCTGGGAGACTGGTTAGCAGCTTCCAAGCTGGGAAAAGGGATTGGAAATCAACAAGGATGCTGTGTCTGAGGCTGAGGTGGAGGCTTTCAGGGTATCCAGGGAGGGGATGGGGATGGACAGATGACTGAGCCCTTTTTAAGGGCAGGAGCTGGAAGAGGAGGCACCTGCTGGACCCCTAGGGACCCCTAGAAGGAGACAACCCTGAGGATGCTCCTGGGAGAGGGCTGGGGGTCAGGGGGGCAGAGTGGAGATGATGGGGGGTGGGAGGGGGGTGGATCCCAGGGTCCCAGTGGCCCTGAGGCAGCCCAGTAAGCATCTTCTGACCCAGAAGGGATGCAGGCATGGAGCCAACCTTCCCATGGAGGAGGGGCCTGGACTGGAACTGAGACAGGAGAACAGGGGCGTGAAAGGGTTTCAGGGCTATGACAGGGACATGTGGCCAGAGTGGCAGGGACCCTGGAGACCACGGAATTGCCCAGGTCACCGCCAAAGACAGTCCCTCCAGCCAGGGCTGCAGTCCTGCTCACACAGGGGCTCCTCCAGGGTCCAGTGTGTGGGGGGAGTGAGGCCACTCCCAGCCTGCCCCCTCCTCAGGGACCACTGCCCTGTTTCCAAGGGACTATTTGCTGAGAGGCCCCCAGGGCAGAAGAGCCAGCACCCTGAGCCCCAGCCAGCTTCCTGCCATCAGGGCCTCTGTCTCCTTTGCTAATAATAAACCCTAAGAATGGCCATGGCTTGACAACGAAGCAGACAGGAATGTGGAAGTTCTCTAGATGGAGGCACTGTTGTGGTTGTGTGAGCCATCCAGGGAGCCTCTATGCCTTTCTCTTCTAAACAACTATTTCCTGTATGTTCACTGTGTGCCAGGCACTGCAGATCCCACAGCAAAACCCAATTCCTGCCCTGAACGAGCACCTGAATCAACTCAAAGACATCCTGTCTAGAGCAGGTGAGCAGAGGAGAGCCAAGGACTCTTGAGGACTTTTCAGAGAACTCTCCAGCTGAGCAGAGATTGAAATTCTCTGTGCAAGTCCAGAGAGCAGGGCAAGTGGAATTGCACCCCTTAAGGAATGAAAGCTGCTGCAAAATAAGATGGCCCACTGTGGGAGGTGATGTTGTTAGAGCCTTTCCAGACAAGCTGTTGAACCAGTCTAGGGGGAGGGGGATGTGACTGATGGTTCCCAAAGAGTATCCCATGGAATACTAGTCCATGATGTTCCATGGAAAAAAACAGTTCCCTGATCACATAAGTCTGGGAATCACTTACTGCTATAGATCTCTTTTAGTCCTAAGAAGTCCTGCAAAAAAGAAATCTGTTTAACTTTTTAACCCAGCTTTAGGTGTATTTGGCCAAATAAATTTTTCTTGTTTTAAAATACAAATTTTATTTTATTGCTTCTTAAGATTTTTCCTGCCACGAGGACCACCTCCTGGGAGCCCTTCCCCTCCATCCAACCCACCTCTGGGTGAAGATCACACACTTCATCCCAGTACAGGAGTGAGGGACAGCAGAGGGGGCCCTTCCCCTCCCCTCCCCTACAGCTCTGCTTGCCTGGCTCCTCTGGCCCTGGTGACTCTAGGATGCTGGGCTCTGAGGCTTTGTGGCTGAGAATAAGAGAGGAAGAAGGCTTGAGATGACTTTGCCAGTTATTTAAAGAGCTGCTGGTCTTCATGTATGCCTCCCCACTGACACACACACACACACATACAGTCAGTATGCACAAAGCACACGCCTTTAAAGAGAGGCATCCAAGGGCTGGCAGGGCCCCTTTAAGACCTAGGCTCTTTCTGATTTCTAGTCAAGTTTGGGCAATTACGACCTGTGGATTTTGTTGGTTTCATTTTCATTTTGTTTATTTTATCTTTGAGATGCTTAAAAAAGAACATTGTGGATGTGGAAGAAAGGACAAGATTTCCATGGTTGACAGCAGGGGCTGATGGGGATTGGAAACTCCAGGTAATTAAAAGAAACCATACATATTTTTTTCTACATTTATTTAAGTCACTTTATGCCTGAGTCTCAGAAAAGCAGAACGCAGTGGCAAAAAGCCACTGATGTGTGTGCGCACACACTCAGGTACTGCCATTCACTTGACTACAGCAGCTGAAATCCCCACTCAGTCAACCCACCTTCCCCAGAAAAATAGAAAAGAAATTTCACCTTTAAGAACAGGTCCACTCAGTCAATTTTGTCCTCCTGACCAGAAAAAGAAAACAAAAAATCTCAGGCAGGCTAACATCAGCTTTAAAGCTGGCAGGGCCATGCTCTTCTCCCTGCAGAGGCAGGACCTGCTGTTTTGATCACTGAGGCAGGAAGGCCACATCGCTGCCCCTCAGTAACACTGCAGACAGCTGTCTTCAAGACTCTGGGGTTCTTCACCAGCTCCTGCTTCGATTCCCCAGAGAGTAGTTGGGATGGGGGGGCGGCATTCAGCCTTTGCTTCCTTTAAGATGGCTTCTGTAGGCAGTGGGTTTTCAGTAAACTTGGAAAAATTCTGGAGCCAATGTCAGATGGGGCCAACCACCAGCTGGGGCCTAGGGACCCAGGGTCTCTGTTTCAAGATTCCCACCCACTGGAAATTACTGACCTCCAGAGACTTTTTTTTTAACTTAAATGGGAGACATACTGTACACAAAGAAAGAGGACCCAATGCCTAGCTACCCACCCCCATCCCCAAACCCATCACACATACACCAGAGGGACAGACTTGCTTTGGCAACAAGGCCCCTCCGGAGGCCCAGGGTGTGAACAGCTGCACAGAGGGCTGTGTGCTGTGGAGTCAGCACCTTAGGAGGTAGTGGGCAGAGAAGGAAGGGGTCTCAGGTCCTGATGGATCAGAAGAAGGAAAATGGGGAGAGGTGGTCAGGACACAGGAAACGAGGAAACCAAGGATGAACAGAAAAGGGGAAAAAAACAGAAAATGTAGAAAAGATGAGAGAGCAGCAAGAGAAAAAGGCAAAACAGGATGTGAGCAACCAAAGAAAACAGGAAGGAGATAGAGCAGAAGGTGGGAAGGAAATGGGAAAGGGAGTGAGATGAATGCAGAAGGATGTCCGAAGGGAGAGAGGAGAGCCGGAAAGAGGACATCAGAGCTTGGTAATGAACTTCAGGTGAGACAAGGGAGGAATTGGGAGCCCTTGGGCAAAGCCTCAGCCGCTGTTAAAATTCAGGCGGGTAGAGAACACCAGGTCAGTCACATAAATCAGCAGGTTGATGGCTGTCAAACTAACCACAGCCAGTTGTTGGTCCCAGATGCACACGGAGGTGGGAATTCCACTGCTGCAGTTCACGTCACTGGACCGCTGGAGCTGCCTGCCCAACTCCTCGTTGAACTGGTAGATCGGCCAGAGGAGCAGCGCAGTGATGTAGAGGAGGACAGAGAGCAGGGTCATCACAACCTGGAAAATGGAGAAGGGGATGGACAGCCTGCTGTCGCATTTGCCCAGGTTCAGCAGGATGGCCACAGATGACAAGATGAAGCAGATGGAGTACACGGCCACGCACCACTCCAGGGCCGGCTGGTGCAGGTACAGGGAGGAGTTGCTGAGGAAGACAAAGATGACACAGGCCACGATGGTCTCCAGCCCCTTAAGCAGGCCTGGCACGGTGGCCATATAGCCTGTGATCATGTTGCGCTGGGCCCTAGTCCAGGTCACATCCATGGCATAAGCCACAAAGGCGATGCAGGAGAATGCAGTGGAGATGATGGTGCGGTCCCAGTCATGGCTGTTGGACAAGAACTGAATGTAGATGATGGGGTAGATGATGGAGGCCGAGAGGCAGAGGAGGGCGGAGTAGCAGTTGCAGGTGATGAGAAAGTTGTCCCAGGAGAAGGGGAAGTGGCCCTCCAGCCCGCATAACTCAACTATGAGGATGAGGAGGGTCAGGACGAAGCAGAAGCACCAGATGAACATGGACCAGTTACCTATGGCCCCCTTCCAGGTGCCCACGCTGGCCCCCAGCGAGAAGGCCATGCAGGTGGAGAACAGCTGCAGCTGTCGGAGGCAGCAGCCCATAATGGTCGGGGAGCCCAGGGCCTGAGGACGATCATGTGGTAGTCGTTCTGGTCCTACTGGTCACCGGTGTGGCAGAGGTCTTAGCTGAGGATCCACCCGAGAAAGGTCCAGCCCTGGAGGTGGATTAAGTCAGATGCCAGGGAAAGGCTCAGGGCCCTGTGATGGCTGAGGCTCAGGATCTGTGGAATTGGAATCAATGGCTCAGACACTCGGGTAACAGCACAGCCACTCCCGAATGGTTCTCCTTCACCCATCACCCTTGACCTTGTCACAAGACTTGTCTTATCCCAAAGCTCACAGCTGGGTTGGGTCTGGCATCAGACCATGAACATTTCTTCACCTCTTTCTGCTGCATGCCATTATCTACAGAGACACAGGGTAGCCTGACCGTTATCTGCAACCCCAACCTTTCAAAATTCTGAAAATTGAACAAGAATTTTTTTAAAAAAATTGTTTGGTAACAAAATTTGAACTGAACAGACCCAGACCATTTATGGTCTTTATTTCATGTAGTGTGAATGTTCAAAATTCAGTTGCAGAAACACCAATGTGTTTGATTACAAGGTGTTTCAGACCCCAGGCGGGTATTATGTCATGTAGGATAGATGCACCATGTTACATAAATGAAGCTGAAAAACTCGGAGTCCTGGAGCACATCTGACCCACAGGGTTTCAGGAAAGGGACTGTGGATTGTACTGCTAACCCCATTTTACAGACAAGAAAACTAAGGTTGGGGGAATTAAGTCCTTCCCTAAGGTGGCACTGGAGAAGGAAATGGCAACCCACTCCAATATTCTTGCCTGGAAAATCCCATGGACAAAGGCCTGGTAAGATATAGTCCATGGGGCTGCCAAGAGTCAGACACAACTGAGCACACTCGCATACTAAGGGTGCATGACTAGGAAATGGGAACCCAAATAACAGTGCCAAAGCTGCGGGTTTGAAGGCTTTGCTCTATAGCCCACATGTCAAAAGGGCCCATGGGTGGGAACCCAGGACCAAAGCTCAAGGCTCTGGGACCCAGGATACACTTTCAAGGCCACGGCCTCCTTCCACAGCAACCTGAAGACCTACGGGTCCCAGCCTGTCCTCCCTGCAGCATCATGAGAAGGAGCTGCCATCTGAGGGACACAGCCCCACCCGGAGGAGGGCAGCTTCAGGGGTGAACAGGGAGGAGCCCTGGGGTGAGAGCAAGGCTGTGGGGACAGGATGACATGGGAAGTAGGGACTGTTCTGAATCCCCTCCCCCGAGTTTTACCTTAACATGTGACTCTTGCGCATTAGGGAAGGGAGACCCCAATCCAGTATGACTCCAAGGTAGAGGATCATGGGGGAATCATAGAATAAATTAATATGTCTGGCTCTTAAGCTCCAAAGCTGCCATCCAGGTGGAAGTCTGGAAAGATCTAAGAGTAGTCCTACCTGAGCAGGATTTTCCTGGCCTGGGAGACTGGTTAGCAGCTTCCAAGCTGGGAACCAAGGGATTGGAAATGAACAAGGATGCTGTGTCTGATGCTGAATGGAGCCTTTCAGGGCATCCCAGGGAGTGGGTAGGGATGGATGGATGATCAGCCCCTTTTTAAAGGCAAAAGCTGAAAGAGGAGGCCCCTGCAGGACCCCTGGGAGGGTCCAGCCCTGAAGATGCACTGGGATTGTGGCGGGGCTGGGGGGAACAGACTGGAGTTGACTGGGGGCATTCCAGGGTCCCAGGGGCCCTGAGGCAGTCCAGTAGGTGTCTTCTGACCCAGAAGGGAGGCAGGCATAGAGCCAACCTTCCCCATGGAGGAGAGGCCTGAAGTGGAACTGAAGAAGCCCCATGAAAGCCTCAACATGTCTGAAATGCTATGAATTGTGAGCCCCGAGAAGTGTCTCTGGACAGTGACATGCCATTTTCACCATCTCACCTTATAGCCCAGTGTTTGGCTCCCTTGTGTCACCATGGAGTCCCTCTGAGCACCACACATTCTGGGGAAATCCTTATAGATGTGACAGAGCCAGCCTGGCCTCTGGGAGCCAGAGTGGTGTTAAGGACTCAGGCCAGAGCTATTACTCAAACAAACCAACAATCTCAGGGCCAGAATAGCAGCAATTATTTAAGTATTCTTGGAAACACCAAAATTTTCTTTCTTCTAGTTTGTACTAATTTTTTCCTCCGGGCTGCAGAACAGACTTGCATTGTCAGCATAACAGCACCAGCTCCCTCATTCCACCCTCCCTTCCCCAAGACACCACACACACACACACACACACACACGCGCGCGCGCTCAGAAGAGAAACCCATGAGGCAGAGGCTTCTGTGAGTTCATAGAAAGCCCACGACCCAGGGAACTGGAGCCCATCCTCTGTGAGCCCTGGTCAGTGTGGTGGAACCCAGCTCTCCTGAGAGATGCAGCAGGTGGAGGAACCAAGGTTGGCAGAGAGGGGTGTTGGGGACAACAGCTGGAGAAAAGGGTCCTCCTCAAACAGTTCAGAGCCATGGAGAAGCCGCCCAGCATACTTAACTACACCTTCTTTGCCCCCAGTAGATGCAGAGATCCACTTGATCTCCTCAGACAGTAGGTGGCGCTCTTGTATCTGGTACTCAGCACGGTGGACACACTCCCTCCCCTGCCTGAGGCCTGACACTCAGGTGCCTCTCCCATAATGGCCCCTGAGGACCAGTAGCTGCCACCTAGAACCAGCTTCTCCAGTAACAGCAGCCTCACTCCTGTCTCCATCACCAATCACATTAGTGAGGGCCTCAGTGACTGTCAACACATCACCAGGCTTTTACCGGGGTCTCCAGTGACATCACTTCCTCCACCCAGCTCCCCATTTTCCAGTAATTGTGCCCAAAGCATGCAAGCTAATTGAAACAAGACGTGGACTTTTGTGCTAAAGTAGCCTTCACCAGAGAGGCAAGGGCGGCTTCTGGAAAATGTTAATGCTGTTTCCTGTTGGATGCAAATTCTGCTTGGAACTTAGCTTCAAACGAAACCTCATCTGTAAAATGAGGGGGTTGGACAATCCCGAAGAGCCATGCTGGCTCTGAGAGTTTATGCTACTGTGAAAAAAATTCCAACTGAGCCCTGGGTCGGGGAGCCAAAGGCTACTTCTGGTTGGCAATGGTGTTGTCACAAAGTGGCTGCAAATCAGTTTTTATTTTAGGCCCTGCAGCTGATAGGTTAATTTCTATTTTGTAGGACATACTCTGAATAATTCCATAAAAATCTCTCCACTGACATCACCAACCACCAGATAGGAGGTCCCCAATGTGCAAACCTTAGGCTGAGTCACTTTTCGAAGACTTGGCTCCAGGTAGAAAAAATGGTTGTTTATGATTGGGACCCCCTAGTTGCCATGGAAACCAAGTTTCTCCCTCTCTATTCATCTTCAGGAAGTGTAAGCTTCAGAGGGTTTCCCACTTACCCATGCCCAGAACCGAACTTAAGAAGTCCAATCTTGGGTCAGGCAAATCCACCAGATATTAAAGACAGACAAAAGTTCTGTGCTCTGGACAGCCGGACAACCTGAATTTGGGAGGTGTGCACCTCACTGCTATATAATTTTGGCTTGGAGGTTTATTGTTTGTTTGGTTGGTTAATTATTTCTTGTGGAATTTCTCCACGTAGGTCCAGTCTTCCTGAGACTTCCTAAGTTCTTTATTTGGAAAAGAAAAAGATCCTTTTAAAAAAAGAGAGAGAGAGAGAAAAGAGGTTTATAATCATTTCAGCTGGAGACCCAAACTGCTGAGTAGAGAAATGTGTTTAGAGGAGATCAGCCAGGTATGAGATGAACCACAGCTAAGACCAGCAGACGATTTCTAAATCGACAAAAGCAAAGAGCTTTCTCTTTACTCCACTTCGAAATTCTTTGGAACCTCCACACTGAAAGAAGTCTGAGAAGTCACCTGGTATATCCACCCAGGTTACGGCAGCCTGTGTTCCTCCATCCTTGGCAACTGTCAACCGACTCTCTGCTTCCCTGGGCAGTCAATTCTATATTCTTATAACTTGGCTGAAAAAAACCTCCTGAGGTTCTTAGAATGAGCTGAAATCAGCCTCCCTGTTACTCCCATTCACCAGTCACAGGTTTGTTCTCAGGAGGACCATGCAGAGAAAAAAGTACAAACTCTAGTCCCAGGGAGCTTGGACAGCACTATTGGCCACGGGTGCCATGTCATCTTCTCTTCTGGATGAATACCCTTAGTTCTTTTCATCGCTCCTCATTTTCAGGCATTTCCAGGCCCTTCACCCTCCTGGCCACCTGCCTCTGGATGCTTTCCAAAACATTGGCTTCCCTTTCACGCTGTGACTGGAATTCTGTTCTGATGATCTGGATTCTGAGTTGATGGACTGACGGATGCAGAAAGTGAAAGTCACTCAGTCATGTCCGACTCTTTGCGACCCCACGGACTATACAGTCCATGGAATTCTCCAGGCCAGGATACTGGGGTGGGTAGCCTTTCCCTTCTCCAGGGGAATCTTCCCAACACAGGGATCGAACTTAGGTCTCCCACATTGCAGGCAGATTCTTTACCAGCTGAGCCACAAGGAAAGCCCAAGAATACTGGAGTGGATAGCCTATCCCTTCTCCAGAGGATCTTCCCAACCTAGGAATCAAACCAGGGTCTCCTGCATTGCAGGTGGATTCTTTACCAACTGAGCTACCAGGGAAGAGATAAGCTCAAACCTGAAACTGCGAAGCCACATATGGGTGGCTCACCAGAAATGGGCTACAGGGACATGTCCTGTCATGAAAGGACATCTTTGAGTTGCTTTGCAAACACTATGGCATGTTGTCTACCATGAGAACCACATGCTGAAGTGAAAGTGTTAATCACTCAGTCGTGTCTCTTTGCAACCCCATGGACTGTAGCCTGTCCAAGAATCCATGTAGGTTCTCCAGGCAAGAATACTGGAGTGAGTTGCCCTCCTACAGAGAAATCTTCCCAACCCACAGATCAAACCCAGGTCTCCTGCATTGCAGACAGATTCTTTACCATCTGAGCTACCAGGGAAGCCCCAACCACATGCTACGTATCCTTAAGTGTCTCTAGAGAATCAGAGTATAGTTGGAAGTGATTCCTTTTTCCTTCAGTGAATGCTTAGTATCAATCTTCTAAGATTCTATCTCTGATCATAGATGAAAGGCTTTGGAGCCATGATAATAGATGGTCCAGTCTCTAACTTCAAGGAGATTCACTGGGATAATCTACAACAGCTTAATTGGCCCAGGTGTGCTAGCTCTAAACAACTTTGGAAGAATTCTGCTTGTGATTTTAATAAAAAGCATAATCATAGATGATCATAGATGATTGAAGATGGAAGGACTCTCAGAAAGCTTGAATTGATGTCCCTTGGTTTATATATGTGCAAACTGAGCTCCAGAATTTGTAACTCATCCACCTGGCCATCTATCCTTCCATCCATCAACACAACAAATGTATTTATTTAGCAGCCGCAATTTGCAAGTAATATATTTTGGGAGAGTCCAAAGTGAACAGCAATACCAGATAAGGGGTAGGAAGTAACTTTTTTGGTATATGGATAAAAAACTCGTATTGAATGATCTGGCCAACATAATCTGGTTGGTTGACAGGCATCAAAGCCAGGACTCGAAACCAGGTCTTCTGCTGTCTGGCACAGGGCTTTTCCAAAGCACATGCTTTCACCAGTAAATGACTGATGGTAGGCTATAGAGCATCTGCTCTATGTCAGGGAACCCTGTCCTGATGGAATCCTATTTAGACATTTCACACAGTACATCTGTAATTGGTGAATGTGCTGGTTGCACAGATGTAGTGCTTCACCACTGAAAAGCACGATGCAGAAGATAAACATCATTTCTGTCTATCTTCCAGAAGCATAGACAGTCTCTCCTTAACTCCTTCATTCATGACTCCTCCTTGCCAACAGTTTACCAAAACTCTCTCCCAGGATCCACCAGAGAGCAAATCCAACTTGTTTTCTTTAACTTTCCTGCTCTTTGTCCTCCATGAGATAGGATGCTATTGGCTTTCCTGAACATCCTCCTTCCTTGGTTCCCATATCCTTCTCTCTCAAGTCTGCCCACTTGCTGACACTATCCCTTGTCAGGCCCTTAACCATGAACATTATCAAGAATATTACCTTGTACATTATAGCTTCTGGATAAATGTATTTGTTGAAGGGATGGATAGTTGAATGGATGGATGGATTGCTATGTGAATTAATGACAAATTCTGGAGCCCAGTTTGCCCATTTATAAACCCAAGGATATTAATTCAAGCTTCCGAGAGTTCCCCATTCTTCATATTTTGCCATAATGTCTCTCTTTTGAGGACTGACTCATTCACAAACTATCGGCTATCATCTCTATGTATGAAGTTTCCAAATCTACATCCCCACCTTAACAAGAACCCCTTGTTCCACTTGGCTCTTGTTCTGCTGCTTCAAACCCAACAGATCTCTGATCAAGCCATCCTTGTCTGATCCCCACCCTGCAAACTGAACATCCATCTCTTTTCCACAACCCTGACCAGCAGCCCTCCCTTTCAGACTCATTCTCTTAGTCCATCAGGCTCAAAACATTGAGACAAAATTCAATTTTCCTCTCTTAAATAAATGAGTCATCTACATAAAGTCATTAGAGATATCTCTCTCAGATAAGCTTAATTTTATCCATCCATCTATCTGTGAATCCATCCTTCATCCTTTGAAAACATCCCAGCTTTCTCTGGGATGACCACATCATGTGTCAGATAAGCCAAATCCCTCTCCTGCAAGTTCAGGGTGATGTCACATCTCAGCTAGAATTGCTGGTGTATGCATCCCTCAGGCATTTGAGCCATGCCCAGCCAGATGCTTCCCTCACCTTCCTTTCACCTTTGAGTACAAGTCCAAGACTGAGAGCATGTGCAGGGCCACAGAGATGCCTCCCCATCAGAAGTCTTGCTGGAGAGCAAATGGCCCTCTTGCTCCTCTGGGAAGGGAAACTCTGCAGGGGCTCAATGGGCCATAACCAGACCCTGTTTAGAATAGGCAGCTAAGAGTTCAGGGTTCCCCGGGGCTGAGCAGTCACCCCTCCAGTGCAGCCCACTCCCAACTCCCTCCCTCCTTGACCTCATAGCCCCTCTCCCCAACTTCTGTTCCTGACACCAGCATCCAGCCCTTCTCTATGATTGTCTGCAAAGAGATGGAGGGATGAGGGGGGCTGTATACTAGTTAAACATCTTTGTTTATAATTTCATTTTATTTATTTTTGGCTGTGCTGGGTCTTCGTTGCTGCAAGGGTTTTTCTCTACTTGCAGCGAGCACAGGCTACTCTCTAGTTGGGTGCATGGGCTTCTCATTGTGATGGCTTCTCTTGTTGTGGAGAACAGGCTTTAGGCATGCGGGCCTCAGTGGTTGCAGCACCGGGGCTCAGCAGTTGCAGTTCCCGGGCTCTAAAATAAGGCTCAATAGTTGTGGTGCACGGGCTTACCTGCTCGGTGGCATGTGGGATCTTCCTGGATAAGGGATCGAACCCATGATTCCTGCATTGGCTGCTGGATTCTTATCCACTGAGCCACCAGGGAAGCCCCAAACATCTTTAACATGGAGGCAAATGTCCAGGAGAAAGCCCCTTTGGGGAGTGTTGCGGCATGCAGAGTGGCTAGCATCCAGGCGTGACTGCCCACGTACTCATGTAAAGATATTTCCAGTCTGATTGCAGTATATCTGCATCCAGATGTCCAGACTGACAGAAAATTGGAGCTTTGAGGGCCCTCAGCAACCAATCAATGCAATCCTTCCCCTGTGCAGATGAGAAGACCAAGGCTCGGTGACCTCCCACAGTCATTCAGTGAGGCAGAGACAAAGCTGGATCTAGAAGACAGAGGGCCAGTGTGACAGGCAGGATAGTGACAGCGAGCCACCCACTCACTGAGATAGACCCACAGCAGCTGGGGGTTCTGGGTTCTCCTCCTTAAACTTTGAGTAAGACAGCTTCTGCTGGTGGAGCCAGGTGGGTGGTGTGAGCCCAGAATGGCAGTAGAGAACTGGGGTGGGGTGGGGAGCACATCCAGTGAGAGAGAGCCCATGCTTGGCCTGGGAGCCTAGCACAGTGGGAGAGGCAGACAGAGAACAGCCCCACAAGGACTTGAACTTCATCTTCCCCGCCAGGAGCCTGATCACCTGGGAAGCCAGTCAGTTTCACAGAAGGGCCCCTCCCTGGCCTCTCTGCCTGCTCACAGGGACGGCTGGCCAGGAGGCAATCCTTCCACCCATGGCTCCCATGGCTGTCCGGGACTCGGGCATCCTGCCCGCTCACCTCACCCCTCGCATCCAGACGTGCTCAGGAGGCAGGCTATCTTTGCCAAGGGCCCTCAGAGGTCCAGACAATCTTGATCCAGTTCCAGGGACTGAGTCTCCCAGTGTACCGAAAAATAGAAAGATGCCAAACAGGGCTCCAAAAATTGAGGTGTGTTTAAAGAATTTCCTGTGTACAAATTAACACTCTTCACACACACACACACACACACACACACACCCCAAACATAAAGCAACATAATCGTGCTATTCACAAAATAATCATAGAAATTATATAAACATTCAGAGCCCACCCCCCACAACCCCCAACTTGGCAGCACGGCCTAGCAGTGAACAAGGATTTAAAGTTGTATGGTGAAGGTCGGCCTCAGCAACTCTCTATGACTGCATGTGTGAAACTTCTCTCAACGTGAGTCTCTCAAGTCAAGACGGGGACCAAATGGCTCTTGGGTCCCAGGCCCTCTCCTTCGGTCAGCTCCACACCGAGGTGTGCAGTTGAGGGACCGAACCTGAGGCTGACAGGCCCTGCGGGGACTGGGCCTGACCTGGTGGCCTCCACACCCACACCCAACCCCACGCCCGTACCTCAGGGAGAGAGGGAGGGAAGCCAGGCCGCCCCCAGGGACAGTGCAGGAGCCTGGGCTGCCGGTGGGCTGCCAGGCCTGGCTGAATGAAGCCTTTTCATAGCACACCACCCAGGAGGGGGGTGTGATCCCTCCCCAGCCACACAGAAGCCTCTCAACCCAGGCAGCACAGTGCCCTGTTCACACAGCTCGGGAAACAAAATAAATATATTCTCCCCCGAAGACCCCACAATGGGGCTTTTTCACAGCACAGAATCAGAAACGGCCCTCTCGCTCTCCACCCGGCTGACAGGCTTCTGGTCCCTATAGCCTTTGCCTGACCCTTTCTAGACTAGCCAGGGTTCCCTAGTAGCTCAGACAGTAAAGAATTTGCCTACAATACAGGAGATCCAGGTTCAAATCCTGGGTAAGGAAGATCCCCTGGAGAAGGGAATGATTACCCACTCCAGTATTCTTGCCTGGAGAATCCCATGGACAGAGAAGCCTGGCAAGCTACAGTCCATGGGGTCACAAAGACTGGGACACCTCTGAGCGACTAACACTTTCTAGACTCAGGGTCCACCTGGCCCAGCCTAGGCCTGTCTTTCTACTTTCTGGTCAAGTCCTTGTATGGTCAAGTGGCCTCCTGGGTAGGTATTGGGAACAATCTGTAAGAATTTGGAGAAAGGAAGGAGACAGGACCCAATGCTTATTGATTTTCTACTAAGTGTCAGGAAAGTGAGGGACATGCTTACCTGCCCTGGATGGTATACTTCCCTCTGTCTGGAATGCCATCTTCCTCTCCACTCTACTCTCTCTAAAATTATGGGGAATAGTAAAAAACAAATAGATAATATTCGCTGAGTGCTGACTCCAAACCAAGCACTTTTTGGAACTCAAGCATCACCTCTTACAGGAAGCTTTCCCTGACTTCACTCTGCATTGAGATCATCTGTCTAAGAATCTCTCTCTGACTGGATGGGGAGGGCCTAGAGGTCATGGCCTTGCACCCCATTTCTGAGTACCTGGGTTCCTTCCCAGAGATGACCACTAAAGGTTGGGTGAATGTGGTTGCCTCTACTTTCCTCACCAATACAGTTGCTTATAGAGCACCTTGAACTAGTGCAAGCCCTGAGCCACAGAGACTAATGGTTACAGTCTTGGAGTCAGCATCCCAGCTGTTAGTCCTGGGCCAATTCAACCATCTAAGCTTTTCTTTTCTTTTTTTTGCTTTATTTGCATTTGTTGTTGTTTTAGCTTTTAATTTCAAGCACAGCAAGTTGGTTAATGATATCCTTTAGCTCAAAATATATGATCATCATTAGTTAGTGCAAAGCTCTTTCTTATTTCTTTTTATAGCTTTAATTGACATAGAATAATATATTTTTTCTTTTTTATTTTCTTTTTTTTTAATTTTATTTTATTATTTACAATATTGTATTGGTTTTGCCATATATCAACATGAATCCGCCACAGGTATACATGTGTTCCCCATCCTGAACCCTCCTCCCTCCTCCCTCCCCGTACCATCCCTCTGGTCTTTTGGACTGTGGGAGAGGGAGAGGGTAGGATGATTTGGGAGAATGGCATTGAAACATGTATAATATCATATATGAAATGAGTCGCTAGTCCAGGTTTGATGCATGATACTGGATGCTTGGGGCTGGTGCACTGGGACGACCTAGAATAATATTTAAAGTGTGCAATTTGATGAGTTTTGGCATGTTCATACACTTGAAGAACCCATCACCATAACCCAGGTAGTGAAAAAATCCCTCCACAAGTTTCTTCGTGCCCTCTGGTCATCTCTCCCCCCACCACTCCCCTCCTCCTATCCCCCACTCTGGGGGCAACCACTCATCTGCTTTCTGTCACTACAGATTAGTTTGTGTTTTCTAGAAATGTATATAAATAGAATCATACTATCTGGACTCTTTCATTCTGTGTAATTTTTTTGCAAGTCATCCATACTGTTGTGTGTATCGTGGTTTTTCCGCTTTTATTGTTGAGAAGTAATCTATTGTAGTTATAGTACAATTTGCTCAACCACTTATCTGTTGATGGACACTGGAGTGGTTCCCAGTTTGGGTCTATTACAAATAACGTGAACATGTATGTAGAAAACTTGGTGTGAACATATACTTTCATTTCTCTCTCGAAGTAGAATGACTGGGTCATATTTTATTTTCTCCTTCATTCCCAACCTTTACTCTCCCTCTCCCTTAAGCACCCACTCTGATATTAAATGTATTCCCTTAACTATGAATAAATTCTCATAAAATGGGCAGAGCTGTTGTGTATGTGGTGGGTAGTGGGGGGTTAGCTTATGTACCTTGCTGTAAATCTAGTTGTTTCTTACCTTTTTCACTTGATCTTATTTTGGGAGCTCCACTATGTATACTCTTCAATTAGAAGTTTGTTATTTCTAATTACTGTGCAGCATTCATAGTGTGAACCCATCACTTTACTTACCCTTCCCTTTAAAAGAAATATTTACTTGGCTGCACTGGGTCTTAGAAGCAGCACACTGATCTTCATGGCTGCATTCGGGCTCTAGTTCCCCAGTCAGGGATCGAACTCAGCCCCCCTGCATTGGAAGCTCAGAGTCTTACCCACTAGATCACCAGGGAGGTCCCTATCCCTCCCTTTGATCAACTCCAAGGTTGCGCCCAATCCAGCCCTCCCATAAATGATGCCACAGGGAATATGTCATCCTCCCAGTCCCTTGCTGATCTGTACAAGCACTGAGTTGGATATCTGGGTCCCAAGGTGTGCACTTACTTTATATCACTCAGCTCTGCTGGCTTGACTGTTTTCTCACCACCTGAGCCAACTAGTTACCTGCCTGCCCTTCAGCAGTGCTCCAGCCCCATCTCCCCACATCCTGGCCAGTGCTGAATACCCATTTGCTTTACTGATCTTTGCCATTCAGATGGGTGTCAAGTGATATTATGTTTCAATGTATATTCATCTTATTACTAATGAGATTGAGCATTTTTTCTTCTTTTTTAAGATTTTTTTAATATGGACCATTTTTTAAAGATTTTATTGAATTTGCTACAATATTGCTTCTGCTTTATGTTTTGATTTTTTGGCAGCAAGGCATGTGGGATATTAGCTCCACAGCCAGGAATCAAACTTTACCCTCTGCATTAGAAGGTGAAGTCTTAGCCACTGGACTGCCAGGGAATTCCAGAGCATCTTTTCAATTACTTGTTAGCTCTTAGGATTTCTTATTCTGTGAATTACCAATTTGCCTTCTTTGCCTATCAAACTTTGTACTTCCTAACTTTTCCTTACTGAGAAGCAGGAGTTCTTTGTTTTGCTTTGTTTGTATTGAGATATGACAGCATATTAAAAAGCAGAGACATTACTTTGCCAACAAAGGTCCATATAGTCAAAGCTAAGATTTTTTCAGTAGTCATATATGGATATGAGAGTTGGATCATAGAGAAGGCTGAGAGACAAAGAATTGATGCTTTTGAACTGTGGTGTTGGAAAAGACTCTTGAGAGTCCCTTGGACTGCAAGGAGATCCAACTAGTCAATCCTAAAGGAAATCAGTCCTGAATATTCATTGGAAGGACTGATGCTGAAGCTGAAGCTCCAATACTTTGGCCACCTGATGCAAAGAGCCAGCACACTGGAAAAGACCCTGATGCTGGGAAAGATTGAGGGCAGGAGGAGAAGGGGACGACAGAGGATGAGATGGTTGGATGGCATCACCGACTCAATGGACATGAGTTTGACCAAGCTCCGGAAGATAGTGAAGGACAGGGAAGTCTGACGTGCTGTAGTCCATGGGGTTGCAGAGTCAGACATGACTGAGTGACTGAACAACAATAACTTCCAAAAAGTAAAGTGCACAGATATTTAGTGTGGAACTTGGTTAGTTTCTACACATGTTTACACTGGTGTAACCATTGCCCAGATCAAGATTTAGAGCATGTCCAGCCCTCACAAAGTTCCTTGTGTCCCTCTAGTCAGTAACCTCTTAAGGTAGCCACTGTTCTGAACTTTATCACCTTAAATTATCCCTGAAACTTCATGTAAATGGAATTAAACAGTATGCACTTTTTTCACCAGCTATTATCTGTGAGACCCATCTGTGTTACTGTCTGCAGCATTAGGTCATTCTTTTTCATTGCTGCATAATATTCCATCATGTGCCTATACCACAATGAATTCACTCTTTTTCTTGTTGCTGGACATTTGGGTTATTTCCAATTTGGAGCTATTGTATATGAATAAAGCTTCTATTTATTTATTTGGCTGTTTCAGGTCTTAGTTGTGGCATACAGAATCTTTCACTTCAGTACACAGATTCTCTAGTTGTGCCTCAGGGGCCTAGGTGCTCTGAAGCATGTGGGATCCCAGCTCCCTGACCACGGATAGAACCCAAGTCCCCTACACTGCAAGATGGATTCCCAACCACTGGACCACAGTGAAGTCCTGTGAATAAAACTTCTAGAAACATTCTTGAACAAGCTTTTGGGTGGACATAAGTACCAAGTGCAGTTGGGAGTGGGATTGCTGCATCAGGTTTAGCTTTAACGGACACCACCAAGCATTTTCTAAAATGTTTGTTCCAACTGACACTCTTACCAATGGCATTTGAAAATTCAAGTTGCTCCTCACTCCTGACAATGCTTGATATTTTCAGTCTTTTTAATTATAGCCACTCCAGTGGGTTTTGTAAGCGAGGTCTATATATCCTAAGAGATTCACTTCTTTGGAGTTATATACTGTGTTGTAGATGTAATTTTACCCATTATCTTAGTCTATCCTGTACCGTTGGTATCTGTCTTCTTATCTGTAAATGAGGATAATACCACCTACCTTCAAAACCTGGCAAACAATAAACAGGTGCTCAATTCATGTTAGCACGCATTTCTGTCTCCACCTTTAGACGGGTGCCCTTCCAGGGCGGTGCCTGGATCTTAATTTGTGTAGCAAACAGAGCCCAGCTCTGGGCTAACAAGGATTGGTTTTTCAATAAAGTTTGTTGATTGACTAAATGACCGAGCCTCCCAGAAGCAATCTCCAGACCGCAATTCAAAGATCTGAGGGAGGAAATGATGGGCTGTGGCAGTGAAATTGGAGGAACATTTCCCTTTCAGGCATTTAGCGGGTGAGGGAGCCCCCTCCTCCAGGCATGGGGCCGGGAACCTAGCGAGGAGGGATGGGGGTGGGTGGGAGCCAGGGCTGAGAAATGGTAGTTTTTCCTCTTGAGTGCTCGCTGCCCGGGTGGGCGGCGCGGAGCCGGCCAGCTGCCGTCTGCCCCTCTGCCCGTCCCTTTTTTCCAAAGGCTCTGCCCAGAGGAGCAGGAGGAGGAGTAGAAGGAGGCGGCGGTGGCAGAGACTGAGGAGGAGGGCGCTAGTCTCGCCCCCGCGCGGCCGCGGGAGCCTCCCTCGGGGCCTCGCTGCCCTGGGCGGGCGCTGCTGGACCGCGCGAGCAGCCGCTGGCAGCCAGACGGAGGCGCCTCGCCGCCTCGTCGCTCCGCCACCTGGCTGCCGCCTTCCCCGCCGCCGCGCCGCCCCCTCCGCCAGTAGAGCAGCCCGCAGGCCAGAATGGGCAGCCACAGGGGCGCCGCCACCGCGGGCATCACCCTCCCCCGGCAAACAGCACTTCTTAGCTGGAGGGTTCGCCAGTCCTGCACTCAACCCTTATAGACTGGCACTAGAGTTTAGTCCATCCTTCCCCTTCCCTACTAGGGCCTGAGGATGGGGAGGGGAAGCAACTGGTCTAAGATCGCATGGTGAATTAGGAACAGTCAGCACTAGGCTCAAACCTCCACTCCCTGTCCTGCCTTGCCTCTGCCCTGTGGCCAACACACAAGCATTTTGCTCAAGTGTGCCTCCCCAATCCCCCTTGACTCCCCAAGCTGTCCCCCCACCACTCCCACTCCCGAGTCCCCCACCCAATCCCCTCTCTGTGCATTACCTGGGGGCTGGCAACAGCCTTCACAGGTCTCCTGCCTTCCTTCTTGTCCCCTTAACATACCATCCTCCATCCAGCAGCCAAAGTGATCTTTTAGAACATGAATCTGATCACCACTCTGTTTTAAGCCCTGATGTCTTCCAGCACAGGGGGGAATATGGATGAAAACCTACTACATCCCCACACCTCCACTCCCACCCCTACAACCCCAGACCCCTGGGTTTACTCCTCAGACCCGTATATTCAGTCCCTTGACCTGGGCTTCAACTTGCCAGGTTCATTTACACCGCAGGGACCTCAGGGTCTTTGAACTTGCTGTTCCCTCTTCTCCCAAACACTCCTTCTTTAGGGGTTCTTAATCAGAAGAGTCTATGGATTGAGGTCAATTTCAGTTTAATTGTTTTCCTGTGTAACCCTGCATATATTGTTTTATGTGTTTAAAAACATCGTTTGGGGACAGAGTCCATCGGCTTCACCAGACTGTTCCAGCACCTGTGGTACAGAAGAGTTTAGAAACCCCTAGACCTTTGCAGAAAGGCAGAAAGTGAAGAGGAACTAAAGAGCCTCTTGATGAGGATGAAAGAGCAGAGTCAAAAAGCTGGCTTAAAACTCAACATTCAAAAAACTAAGATCATGGCATCCGGTCCCATCACCTCCTGGCAAATAGAAGGGGAAAAAAATGGAAGCAGTGACAGGTTTTATATTCCTGGGCTCCAAAATCACTGTGGATGGTGATTGCAGTGAAATTAAAAGAAATTAAAAGACGCTTGCTCCTTGGAAGAAAAGCTATGACAAACCTAGACAGTATATTAAAAAGCAAAGACAGTACTTTCCCTACAAAGGTTCATATAGTCAAAGTTATGGTTTTTCCAGTGGTTATGTACAGATGTGAGAGTTGGATCATAAAGAAGACTGAACACTGAAGAATTGATGCCTTTGAATTGTGGTGCTGAAGAAGACTCTTGAGAGTCCCTTGGACTGCAAGGAGATCAAACCACTCAATCCTAAAGGAAATTAACTTGAATATTCACCAGAAGGACTGATGCTGAGACTGAAGCTCCAATACTTTGGTCACCTGATGTGAAGAGCTGAGTCATTGGAAAAGACCCTGATGCTAGGAAAGATTGAAGGCAAAAGGAGAAGAGGGTAGCAGAAGATGAGATGGTTAGATGGCATCACCGACTCAATGGACATGAATTTGAATAAACTCTGGTACATAGTGAAGGACAGGGAAGCCTGGCATGCTGCAGTCCATGGGGTCGCAAAGAGTTGGACACAACTGAGTGACTGAACAACAGACCTTTGCACATCTGGCTCTTCCTTGTCCTTCAAGTTCTAAGTCAATGTTACCTCCTCAGGGAGGTCTTCCCTGGTTCTGTCAGCTAAGGTTGCTCCCTTCCTCATCTGGTCACTACTTAATACTGTATTTCCCTAAGTATGGTCCCTGGACCCATAGCATCACTCAGGAATTTGTTCAAAATACATGTTCTTAGGATCCATCTTAGACCAAGTGAGTGAGAAACTCTGGGGAAGGGACCCAACACTCTATTTTTAAGAAGCCCTCAAAGGTGATTCAGATGTTGGATCTTCAACTTGGACAACTGCTGGTTCAGCATGGTATCACAGTTTTCGCCATCCATCCAAGGAAAGTTGGAACCTGGGGGCTTGAAAAGAGGAAGCAGAATGGGGGCAAAGATGGAAGAGGAGCTGGCTGGGTAATGAGACAGAACTATACCAACGTATAACCCACAGAGGCCAAGCTGTCTTGGGGAAGGTGCATGGCTTGACTTCAGCCAGAGTAGGGCTTGGCAAGCCTGACTTCTGTCTCATGTTGGCTGGCCCAGGTCAGCATCAAGCTGGAGAGAAGGAGGTCCACATTTCTGTGTTCATGGGTGACACGAGAGGAGCTTACATTCCCCTGGACACTCATACCTCTTCCCTGGTCTGAACATTAACCAGGATCCCTGAGGTCCCATTTGGAATCAGCCACAGTCACTCCCATCTCATACCAGCCTGGTCTCCTGGCCTCGACTCTACTGGCCACAGGAAGTTCCAGGGCGATCCCAGGGCCCTCCCATCCTGTTTCCTGTGCATTTTCCAGGAGGGCCAGATGTTCATGCAACCTGAGTCTGAGCCTTTCTTCAGACTGGAGATCTGGTCCCTCTTTGCCAGTCCCTGGGAGCTGCCTGATGCTTCCTGCAGACCGGCTAGGTGTGGCCTCTGGCTCTGGTGTTGAATAAGGAGGGTTAAGGCCCTCTTCCCCTTGGCCACTAGTCTCTGGCCTTTGTGCAATTCCCAGGCCCCGAGGAGGGAAACTAGACACTTTTAATTGACTTCCCCAATCTGATGATAGAGTATTGGGTATCAATAGACCGCAGGCAAGCTATTTTCATCCATGATTTCAGATGGCAGCTGAGGCCCAGGCTACCACCACCATCCTGCCACACCACCCCAGGGGATGAGCTCACCCCTGTTTGCTAGCACAGCAGCATTTGCTGTGGCCAGCCAGTCTGATGCAGGACCTCCCAGCGAAAGTTCTAGGAAGCGGGGGTGTAAGCAGTTACAGCAGTGGGCTGAACCAGGGCCTATTGGAGAACAGCTTGGAGTCAGGAGACCTGGGCACTCTCCCAGCTCAGCCTCTTCCAAGCTGCGGACAATGGATGGATGACTTGTCCAATCTATGCCTCAGTTTCCTCGCCTGCCAAGAGGAGGCTGAAGTAGATGACAATTCTTGGCTCTGGAATTCTACAATGAAGCCTGAATGCTTTTTTCCACCCTGTCTTATTTCAGAGTCCTGAACCTTGCTAGCTGTCATCAAGATAAGAATCACCAACTTAACAACACTCAGGGGGTCCTGAGTTTGGTTCCGACTTCCCCACTTGCATGCACGTCCTGAACCTTGGCCAGCTCTCCTAAGTACAGGATGGAGATATCATCTCTAAAGTGTTTAGGGCACTTCACAGTTATATGTATACACTCTGGGTCCAGTGTGAGCAAGCATAAATTGAGGAGGAAGTGATATGACCAGGATGCTTGTGGGCACTTCTTCTCCTCACAGCCCCCTCATCCAACCCCTGCACGCAGCCTTTCACTAAGCATGACCTGACTGATCTACATGCCACCCCTCCACTACCAGTCTGTGACTTCAAAGGCAAGGAGGGGATCTGATTACCTCTGTGTCTACCAGACACAGTGGGCACCTAATAAGCAGTCATGGAACAAATGAATGAATAAGCAAATAAATTGATAGATGGATGGATGAATGGGTGGGCAGATGAATGAAAGAAAGAAGGCAGTCCACAAAATGCATGCTTGCTTAAGACCCTGTGTGTATGTGTGCATTGTTGCTAGGTGGGGAGAGGACAGGATTAGTCACAATCAAGGAGGAGGGGATTCCACGGCTCTGCCTGGAAGCCTTCCCCCTCAGTCACGGTCTGCAGACTCAAGAATAGGGAGAAGCTTTTCTCTGCGAAAAAAAACCATAGAATCATGGAATGTTGGCTCCAAGCAAAAACCACAGGTCACTTAATCCGCACCCCTCCAGTGAGGAAGCAAAAAGCCCAGACAGGTTCAGTTCCTGCCTGTACTCTGAGCTCATCATGGAAACTGTTGTTTTTTCCATGAAAACTGAGCCAGGAGGGCAGAGGAGAAGGGGGCACGGGAGGAGTCAGCATTAAACAGAAAACTGTTAATCACAGAGAGAGTGTGTGCTTTCCCAAGGACCTGAGCAGCTTAGGGCAAGGGGCTCACAAAGCAAAGGTGGGCTTTGCCAAGCTTCAGGGGTGCCAGCTTGCCTGGGCCGGGCCATCAGGCATTATGTAACCAAGCCCAAAGCCTCCAAGAAACACCTAAACTGGTGTTCATCCTGGAACGCGGTTTTCTGCTATTTCCTTATAGAGGGAGGTTTTTTGCTGAGCACAGGGTTTTCTGCATTTTCCAGCCCTTTGCTATTAAAGAAAAATAGGAGACAAAATAGAAAAATCCTACCCCAAGGTTGCCAGAAATCTCCCAGTTTTGAAAAAGGAAGAGCTTAAGCTCTGCGCCGTGGTCCCTGGAAGCCTGATATGTGAAGCAGCAGGAGCTAATCCCAAGGTGCAATCTGGTCAAATAGGCAGCTCCACTCGGAGCTGGCAGGGAGCAGGGTGCTCAGCCCTGAGCTTACATGGCTCCAGGAGGAGAGAGGGCGAGAGGACAGGGAGACCAGCGCAGGAGGGTTAGAAAGGAGCTCTAGTCCGAAGGTTTAAGTCAGCTTTGGAGAGGCTGAAACAGGCCCTGCTAACTTCATCACTGAAATGATCATCTTTGCCTTAGTGTCATGTCTCCAGAAATCCCCACTTAGAGAAAGACAGTTGTCTTTAATGCATTCCTATGGGGGCGGTGAGTGGGCTTCCTAGGTGGCTCAGTGGTAAAGAATCTGCCTGTCAATACAGGAGACATGAGTTCAATCCCTGGGTTGGGAAAAGATCCCCTGGAGAAAGAAATGGCAACCCACTCCAGTATTCTTGTCTGTGAAATCCCATGGACAGAGGAGACTGGCGAGCTACAGTCCATGGGATCACAAAGAGTCAGACACGATTGAGTATCCATGCATGTACACACACACACACACACAAGGACGTTGGACACAAGAGGAACTGGTTCCAATGGCCCCTCCCTCATCTGGGTGACTTCGCTGAAGCTTTCCATGAGCTCTCAAACCTTTGTGTTCCCAAGTATCTCATCCTTAAGCTTTTATACACCACACCACAGTCACTCAGCACTTTCAGTGCCTCCACCAGACTAAGTTCCCTAAGGGCAGGAACCATGCTGTCCCATTGCCCAGCTCAGTCTCTCGCTGCACCAGCACAGCAGGGACACACACACACACGGGATTTTTCTGAAAAAACTTGGAATTTTGTGATTTAGTCATTAAGTCATATACGACTCTTGCGACCCCATGGACTGTAGCCTGCCAGGCTCCTCTGTCCATGGGATTCTCCACTCAAGAATACTAGAATGGGTTGCCATTTCCTTCTCCAAGTGATCTTCCCGACCCAAGAATAGAACCCGGATCTCCTGTATTGCAGGCAGATTCTCCTGTACTGCAGGATGGGGAACACATGTACACCTGTGGCGGATTCATGTCAATGTATAGCAAAACCAATACAATATTATAAAGTAATTAGCCTTCAATTAAAATTTTAAAATTTATATTAAAAAAATAAAAATAAAAACTAAAAAGCATCCTAGTCCCTATTATAGGAAAAGTCAAAATTTTGTTGGTCGCCCTTACACTCCTATTAGTTTAGTGTGGCTTTCATATGGGGCATATTCTTCTAGGTCCATAGCAACTTTCAAAGTTTCTTAGAGCTTTGTTGGTTTAAAAAAATGTGTATATATTATATATATATATATATATATATATATATAATGGCCAAACACATCATTTCTTAAGAGAAAATCCATAATTAAGAATAACATTATAAGGACTTCCCTGGTGGTTCTGTGGTTAAGAATCCACCTTGCAATAAGGGGACACAGGTTCAGTCCCTGGTCAGGGAACTAAGATCCCACCTGCTGCAGGGCAACTAAACCCACATGTCACAACTACTGAAGCTTGCGCACTCTGGAGCCTCCAAGCCACAACTGGAGAGACTGTGCCCCACCGACGAAAGATCTCATGTTCCGCAACGAGACTCGACGCGGCCAAATAAAGACATAAAACGTTTTAAACAATGATCATATATCAGATTCACAAGTTTATTAAAAAAGAAAAAAAGAAGAACATTATGAAGTCAGATCTGGGTTTGAATCCTGTCTCACCATTCAGCCAAATGAGGACTTGAACAATTTACTTAATGTACCTAATACAACATGACCCCCATGAATCCCTTGTTTCTTTATCTAATGATTTATTTGGCATTTAGTGAGTGCCTACCATGTGTCAGCACTGCTCTAAGTGCCTGGCATACATCAGCACACAAAACAAATAAAAGTGGTGCTTATATTCATTCATTCATTAGTAAACCATAATCAATTAAGTAAAGTATATGTTAAGTCAGAGGGTGACAAGTTCTATTGGGAAAGGAAAAAATGGTAAAGGATTAAGCAATGGGGTGCTGAGGGTTGGAGTGAGGGGCAAGCTGCAGTATTAAATGTTTTTGAATACAAAACATTTGACATGATAAGTAAGAGCATGGATACTGGACCCAGACCTGGGTTTAAATCCCAGGCTGTGAATCTTTGCAACCCCATGGATTGCAGCATGCTAGGCTCCTTTGTCCTCCACTATCTCCCGGAGTTTTCTCAAATTCATGTCCACTGAGTTGGTGATGCTGTCTGACCATCTCATCCTCTGTCACCTCCTTCTCCTCTTGCCCTCAATCTTTCCCAGCATCAGAGTCTTTTCCAATGAGCCAGCTCTTCGAATCAGGTGGCCTAAGTTTTGGAGCTTCAGCTTCAGCAACAGTCCTTCCAATGAATATTCAAGATTAATTTCCTTTAGAACTGACAGGTTTGAACTCCTTGCTGTCCAAAGGACTCTCAGGAGTCTTCTCCAGCACCACAGTTCGAAAGCATCAGTTCTTCAGTGCTCAGGTTCAGGATCTTGCTTGTGAACAGCACAGTCCTAGGATGTGGAATCCTAATCTTCAGCACTGGACCGCCCTTTTATGGGTATGCTACAATGCTCTTCATTCTTTCCAGTTTCATATCCTTGGAAATGAAGCCAGAGCTCTGGACTAGATGGCTGCTAAATTCTGCCTGGGCCTAGGGGCACTTCATTTACGGCTGGGGCCAGTCCAGAATCCCTTACCCAGAAGACTGCTGATGGTAGACCCAGGACTGGAATGGCGTTGCTTGTAGGAGTGCTGACCTGGAGGTCAGGAGACTGAAGCTCCATCCAGTTTTGTTTGTACCATGAAATATGTGGATGAAGATGGGGGTGGGGGCAACTGTTCTTAACTGTCCCATTCGAGTGATTACAAGTTTGACCTTTTAAGGAAAGTTTCAATGATTTTATCCTAAATGATTTTCTTTGAAAAATACTACTACTGCTATTAACAGCAGCCATCTCATAGGGGAGAATTATAAGAACTAAAAGAGTAAAATACCTGTAAAGTGCTTGGAACAGAGCTGGCACATGGCAGAAGCTGTATTTGTGTTGAATAGAAGCAGTAGGAAGCACTGGCTAAATGTCAGTATTTAAATGTCCTAGAATCCTGAACTCAACCTTCTTTCTCTGGATCCCCGTAGGTTGTGGGCATGGGAAAGGGTAGGCAAGAGGTCCCTCAGCCTCTTCAGCTCAAGACTTAGCTGGAATCCCCTTCCTTTGCTTGGCGGTGAAGGGTGGGGGCAAGTCCACCAGCTCTGGATGAAACTGATTAGGGCCTGAGACCCGTTTCCACCACTAGCTAGCTGTATGACCTTGAGCAACTCATATGGTCTCTGCAAGACTTAACTCTTTGTCTCTGTTCATGCTAAGTCACTTCAGTCACGTCCGACTCTTTAGGACCCTATGGACTGTAGCCCACCAAGCTCCTCTGTCCATGGGATTCTCCAGGCAAGAACTCTGCAGTGGGTTGCCCTGATCTCCAGGGGATCTTCCCGACCCAGGGATTGAACCTGCATCTCTTGCGTTTCCTGCATTGGCAGGGGGGTTCTTTACTACTAGTGCCACCTGGGAAGCCCTCCTCATCTCTAATGTGAGGGTACTAATGACTGAGTATTGAGAAATGGAGTATTTCTTGCCATGTCAGTAAACAAGGATGTCACAGTCATCAGCAACTCCAGCCCTCCAAATGTGATTTCCTGAGCCCTAAGGGCACTCAGGAAGGAGAATACCTGTGATCTGACAGCCATCATGCTACAGCCACTACCTACAGTGAACCCTGCGGAACTGAGATGCATACGATAGCTGGCCCCATAGCTGAGATGCATATGAAACTAATGATTTCAGTCAGCCCAGACTCTTACATCTCTTCAAGCGTAAAAAAGACACTGAATTCCTTAACTTGGGATATCTGCTTTTGTTCAATTAACAATAATCTTTTGATGTTCAGACCACCTGCCCTTTATTGTAAGACTTTTTATACAACCTGGCTCCTCCTCTCACCTGCTTGGATCAGCTTTCTCAGGGTCACTTGAGATGCTGTCTCCCACCGAATAAAACATAACTCTCAACTTTTAGGTTGTGACAATTTTTTAAGTCAGTGGTATTTAGCATGACCCAGGCACTATTATTCTAACTGCTCTGTAAATATCACTTCATGTCATCTTTGCCACAACCTTGTGAGTTGGTTCTTTTGTTATCCTCTTTTACAGGTGAGGAAACTGAGGCACAGATAGGCAAGAAGCTTCCCTGGTGGAGCCAGGATTTCAACCTCATCTGCCTGACCCCAAGAGCTCCCTCGTCCCTCCCTGTAGTAACACCTAGGGTGAGTGTGAAACACACACACTCCAAGCTCAGAGCTTGACACCCGGCAGTGCCCTTCCCATCCTCAGTTCTTTCCCCGTGACTGGCTGGATAGAAGCAGGGTAGTCTGGGCCCAGGTCTCATTTGTCTTTTGTTTGCATTTTTAAAGTTCTTTCTGCCCAGAGAACAATCATCATGGGATCCGAGTTTGCAGTTGACCTATATTTTACACCCTGTGCCTCCTCCAGGCCCCTCCCCACCACCCCCCCAAAAAAAACACCGGGTCTCTGCTACTCAGTAACATCAAAATAACTAAATTATTAAACATCTATATTTGGTCCAAGCTCAGCCCTCTAAGAGGGATCTGGCTAAACTATGTTTCAGAAAGAAAAAAATTTTTTAGATGAATGGGCTAGATTGTTTGTTCATTTTAGTGAAAAGACTCAGAGAGGCTGAAATGGCTGGAGATGGGTAGGGTCAATAGGGGTGTACAGTCATTCTTCAGAGAGAATCCCAGGGGGCCGTGTGGACAATCAGAAATAAACCGACTCGTGCTTATTCCAGTGTGTAGGTCTTTAAATAGAGCCCGGGGTGCATTTCTGTAAATGTGGGACAAGGTGTCCCTTCTGAAGGCTGTTTATGGGACTCGGTGGTTCTGGCCTTCAATGGGCTGCTTTGTTGTGAGTCTGCTTGCTCAGCCACAGCGGCTGCCGAGTGGCTCCAAAGCTCATGCTCCCTCCGCCACTTTCCTTAAACAAACTCCAGAAGCAACAGTCACCCTGGGAGTGAGGATTGCACAAGAGCGGATGGAACCCAGGCTATGCCCGAGACCTGCCAGGGCTCCCCAACAAGGACCGCCCTCCTGGGCCTCCTGTGCAGTGTTCCAGAGCAGTGCTGGTGGGACCCCAATAAAGTCTTGGCCCCTTGGTACCCCAGTTCCCTGCCCTTAAGGGGCTCGCCTTGCTCCTTGACCCCTAACACAGTACACTTTCCACTGCAGGGAGTCAGAGTACCTGGGGCCCACCACAGAAGGTCACGATGAGTTCAGCCCAGCCAGCCAGAGGACAGGCGAATGTCTATTTGTTCAGTCTCTTCTCCGTCCGTTCAGTCACCCACACTCTAAGCTACTGCTGTGTGTTGGGCACATGAGCCACAATCACAATAGCTAAGTCTCTTGGCTGTTTACTGTGTACCTGTGCTCAGTCGCTAAGTCATGTCTGACTCTTTTGTGACCCCATGAACTGTAGCCTGCCAGGCTCCTTTGCCCACGGGATTTCCCAGGCAAGAATACTGGAGTGGGTTGCCATTTCCTTCCCCAGGGGATCTTCAACTCACAGACAGAACCCAAGTCTCCTGCATTGGCAGGTGAATTCTTTACTGCTGAGACATCAGGGAAGCCCTCCTGTGCACCTGGTTCTCTTCCAAACTCCCACATCCCTTCTTTCTTTAATCCTCTCAAGGGCTCTGAGTGTTTTACCCTCACTTTATTCCCATTTACAGATGAGAAAACCAAGATTCAAATTACTGGCAAGGAGACCAAGTTCCTGCCGTTAGTCAAGACCAGGACTCTCATCCAGATGTGTTCAATATCAAAGCACGCAGTCTTTAGCATTAAACTCTTTTACCCTGAGGATACACTAAACACCATCCCTGCCCCCCAGGAGCTCAGCCTGATGGGAAAGACAAGCAAAAAATCAGACCATTAGAGAAGACCTATAGGGATGCTAACTCAGCCAAAGTCTAGTCCAAGCAGGGCAAGTAGGTCATAAGAACTTAAAAGAGATGATCTTTGAGTTCACACTTAAAAAAGGTAAAAGTTAGCCGGATGGAGGAAGCAGGTCTGCTCTCTGTCTAAACTGAAAGATTCTTCAAAATGGGAGGAGATGAGTGTGTGTGTGAGTGTGTGTGTGTGTGTGTGTGTGTGTGTGTGTGTTCCAGTCTGACTGTTGATTTAGGGAACAGTGAGGCAAGACTGGACACTCGAGACTTCAGTAGATATAGGGGTAATGCCATTGGTGTCAGCTACTGACTTTGATCGTTTAATAGCCGCCCATATTTACTGAGAACCTACGTTAGTGACATCTTACATGTCACTATAGCCTTGGGGTGTCAAAGCTCATTTGATCCTCATCATGATGCAACCCAGACACACTGTTTTTCAGATGGGGAAACTGAGGTTTGGTTAGATTAAAACACTTGCCAACATGCATGTCACTGACTTAGTTCCTAGGACCTAAGGACTTTTGGGATAGGACATGTCCTTCAGAGAATCTCCTGCAACCACTCATCAGTTCATGATTCCCCTCCAGTTCAGTTGCTCAGTCGTGTCAGACTCTTCACAATCCCATGAATCGCAGCCCGCCAGGCCTCCCTGTCCATCACCAACTCCCGGAGTTCACTCAAACTCACGTCCATCGAGTCAGTGATGCCATCCAGCCATCTCATCCTCTGTTGTCCCCTTCTCCTCCTGCCCCCGATCCCTCCCAACATCAGGGTCTTTTCCAATGTGTCAACTCTTCGCATGAGGTGGCCAAAGTATTGGAGTTTCGCTTTAGCATCAGTCCTTCAATGAACATCCAGGACTGATCTCCTTTAGAATAGACTGGTTGGATCTCCTTGCAGTCCAAGGGACTCTCAAGAGTCTTCTCCAACACCACAGTTCAAAAGCATCAATTCTTCAGCGCTCAGCTTTCTTCACAGTGCAACTCGCACATCTATACATGACCACTGAAAAAACAATAGCTTTGACTAGACGGACCTTTCCCCTCCAGACATCCCGCCAAAGTGGTTGCCATACTTTTTGTTTGAACACACTTAATGAAAGATAATTCATTATCTCTTTTTTGTTGTTGCTTAATTTATTTTATTGAAGTATAGTTGATTGACAATGTGTTAATTTCTGCTGTACAGCAAAGTGATTCAGTTATATATATATATATATAAACATGCCTTTTCATATTCTTTCCCATTATGGTTTATCGCAGGACACTGAATGTAGTTCCCTGTGCTATACAAGAAGACCTTGTTGTTTATCCATCCTATATGTACTAGTTTTCATCTGCTAATCCCAAACCTCATCTGTCCTGAGAGAGATTTTACAGTTACTGACAAGTTCTTCCTTATTTTGAGAGTGTCTCCAGGTTTGGGGCCTCTCTGGTTGATCAGCAGTTAAGAACCCTCCTGCCAATGCCGGAGACGCAGGTCAGGAAGATCCGCTGGAGAAGGAAATGGCAACCCACTCCAGTATTCCTGTCTGGAGAATCCCATGGACAGAGGAGCCTGGCAGGCTACAGTCCATGGAGTAGCAAAGAATCAGACCTGACTTAGGGACTGAACAACCAAGTAACAACCAGGTTCTTTGATCCATCCCTCCAGTCCCCTTGGGGGACCCTAGAGAGCAGCATCACTCTCTTCTAGAGATCAGCTCTTCAAAATTTTAGAAAAGACCCTTGGGTCTTAGCCAGGAGGCCTCAGGCATATGGTGAGGCTGGTCATAGAGGCCTCTGTCCCACTGCCCTGCCGCCTCTGAGCCATGTGTCTGACATCAGGCCAACACGTGTCTTGGAACGTGTCTGGTTCCAGGGACAGGGCACCGTTTGCAGATCCCAGCACCTCTGCCTGGTGGCCCAGCCCCAGGGCCATCTGCCCAGCCAGGTTCTCGGACTGGCTCCAGCCAGCGCCATCCTCCCCGTTGGGCCCACGTTGTCTGCTGCTGGTTCAGCTCGCCTTTCCCTTTCCCTGTGCTAGTAAGAGAGGGTGAGGAGCCAGGCGGCAGCAGAATGCCCTACTGTTCAGGCCTGCAAGCCGCCAGCGTGACTCTCTGGGGACGCGTGGCCCCCTGACTCACTGGGGCCCGCCCTGGGTAAACGTCTCGTGCTGGGAGACCAGGGGCTGTCCTTTCAGAGCGTACATTTCCATGAGGCCCAGCTTTGGTTCCCAGAACAGCCTTAAAGGAAGGACCCACACATCCTCTTGGCCCCTCGGCCCCTCTTGCTCAGCCATTGTTGACAGAAGAGCCATGTGACATAGAGGGAGGCAGGCGGAGGGCAGGATGAGTGAGACAGGAAGCAGAAGGCCTAGCTGGTCAGCACCTGGGACGACGCCGGGCGTGGTCCACACACCCCTTCCCCTGATTCCCATTGTGGGGCTTGCATTGGTTGAACCCTGCTCAGTTCCTCCACCCACAAAGGGCCAGTCCCCAGGAAAACATCTCCTGCTTGGGCTCCGGGGGCAGCAGGTAGACAGCCTGCCTGACATCTTCTTCTCCCTCCCTCCTCTGCCCAGCTCCTTGGTCAAGTCCTGGTGGTGTAGCGAAGCCTCTGCATCTGGAATCTTCCAGCCCTCCTACTCCCTTGGCTGGGTGTATTTGTCTTGGCTGCCTTCACCTGGGCTTTCTGAAACAGATTTTCTTTCCTTGCTCTCCCCCAGCAGCTGGCCTCCACGGCACAGCACACAGAGCAAACCTTGTTTTTTAAGGAGCCACAGAACCCTGCTGTGCAAGGCAGCCCACCCGTGTCTTCACCCTCACAGACACTTTTCTCTGGGGCCACAGAGCAAACCGATGAGCAGGGGACTGGGAGAGTCAGGGCCTGGGACCAGAGAGCCAGGAAGGGGGACAGATGGGCTGAAGTTATCAGGAGCAGGAAGAGAAAGGCGAGTGCACATCACAGCAGGCACACGGCTCCCTTACACTGAGATGTGTTGGAGGAAAACAGGGATCGAATGGAGAAAGTCGAGTCCCAAAACCACATGACAGGGAGTCAAGCTAGGGAGACGGGACCTGCATTCAAGTCCCCATGCATGCATGCTAAGTCGCTTCAGTCATGCCCAACTCTATGCAACCCTATGGACTGTAACCTGCCGGGCTCCTCTGTCCATGGGATTCTCCAGGCAAGAATACTGGACTGGGTTGCCATGCCCTCCTCCAGGGGATCTTCCCAACCCAGGGATCGAACCCGCATCTCTTGACTCTCCTGCATTGGCAGGTGGGTTCTTTACCACTAGCACCACCTCGGAAGCCCCATTCTAGTCTCTATCTGTTCTGTATTATCTATAAGAGCCTCTGTGCCCTATTCCTAAACTGTCACATGGGCACAATAATATTATACTTGCTCCCAGTAAGAAACTGGACTTCTGGAGGCACTTTCCAGTTCGAAAACCTATGACTTAATAGTTTTGTTTTGTTTTTTTAATGTCAATAAAAGGTTATTTGTGTGCAAATAGAACATTGACATAATGAGGTGTGCCTGGGTGACATAATGAGGTGTGAGTGGGTGACTTTCAGATCAATTGTAAGGACTAAGTCAGTTCTGACCACAGCCTGTCTTCCTGGGGTGGATGGTTTCTGAATGGAGGGATCTTTATGGTTCCCAGTCCACAGCCCCTCCTAGGAGCACAGGGCAGAGGGCAGACATTCTCCTGAAGTCCCCAGTCTTAGCCTGACATTCTGCCTCCTCTTCCTGGGCTGCTAAGGCCCCGCTGCCCCAGACTTTGTCTCTAGCCAGCTGGCCCACAGGGCGGGCTTGGTGCCCAGGACAGACTTCCCTGCTCCAAGGACAGTTCTGGGCTTGTTCTGGAGGCATGTAGCCTGTGCCTGAAGTTCAGGAAGCCCGGTGCTGATCAGAAAGTCCTGTCCACTCCATCTCCCATGCCATGGAGGGAGGGATGACTCCTCATCTTCAAGGCCCAACCCCCACTGCACCTTGGGGTGCTCTCTTGGTCAAAGAATTCCCTTCCAAGTATACCTGCACCCTGCCCCACCCCCATGCCAGCTGAGACCCATCTCCCACTGCATCCCTGCAGGGCTCAGTCATTTCTCTATGTGGGTCCCTCCTCCTTGCCGTGACCTCTGACTGACAGTGCTGATGGCCCAGCTGTCCTCCTCACAGCCTCACAGCTGCTGGCCCCTCATTCAGCCCCAAGAATCCCATCCCCTTGACACTTCCTGCTGTCCATCCTGCCTCTGCTTCATCCCACGCTCCCCTCTCTTCTCTTGGTCAATTCTAATAGACGTTGTCTATTTCTTGCCATTTGGTCTGCAGAAAATTCTCCTTAGTGGTGGTAATGTTCTATAAGTCACTGCAAACACTGAATTAGCAAACGCTGAAACATTGGTCCTCTGGGGAATATAGGGTTAGGCTCCTGCCAGCCTCTGGTCACATTTTCATCAACCATCAATTCATAGCTCTGTTTTATGTGTGTTTCTATTTAAGGGCATCTTATTTAATAATATAGTTGGTTCCTCAGCATCGAATTCACAGTCAACAGCACCATGACTCATGCCTGAACCAAGCTTATCTAGTATGTGTATTTTCTCCATAAGGCACATCACGGCATTCTTGCTCTTAGGAAGCCAACCAACTATCTAACTGCTGCCACAGACCATATGCAAATGAAGAACTGTTACACAAAACAGGGGTCCCTCCACTGGGTCTACAAGAGTCTTGTCTCCTTACCTGTCTCCTGGCTCTTCCCTCCTCTTCCAGCTCATCAATTTCCACTCCCTGAATGTCATCCATTTTTGCCTACCTCTGCTGGAAATCCTCCCCAGTGCCCTGACTTGAGAGTACGTGCTGGTCAGGGACCAGCACAGCAGGGGACATTTCTTTGCTGAAGAGACAAACAAGTACATAAATCAGTGTCCTATATTTATGACTGCACAGGACCTAACTCTTGACACCAATGCACTTTACAAATATTTCAAGTCAGCTCCACGGTTATATTTAGAAACAGACCCCTTCTGGGGCCCTGTCTGGAAGCAGCCCCTGAAAAATCACAAGTGCTTCTTTAGGGATGAGGTATCTGCTGGTCTCCAGCCCTACGTTTTCCTCAAGGGAGGGCCCTGAAGACAACATGGGCACACCGTTGAGACAGGGAAAGAGGGAGCCTTCTCTTTATTTTTTCCTCCTCATTCTTTTTTCTCTCCTTTTTATTCCCTCTTCCCCTCCCCAAGGAAAGCCAGGTAGTTAGGAGGCTGCTGAAGGTTGCCTCTGGCCTAGGGTTTCAGAGAGCAGGGTGGTCAAAGTCCCTGTTTCTGGGCTGTCCCACCAGCTCTTCCTCATTCTGTGGGAATAACACTCTCTTGCACTTGGCCTGGGATCCCCTGGGATTATACCTCCTGGAGATGCAGCCCAGTTGCATGCAGGAGGAAGGACTCCCAACAGAGGTCTGTCCCCAACACAGAGCAATGACCTCTCCCCACCAGGGAAGGAGACACCAGGGGATGGGCCAAGGGAGTCAAGAAGAAAGTGAATTCCCAGCCCCCCGTCCCTTGTTAAATCCCACCACAGAGATCATCCTCTGTGGTCAAAGGTAGCCCCAATCCTGGAGCCCCATGGCTCTGACCCCATCGACCTATGTGTGTGGGCTCATACACTCGTACAAATGTGGTCTCATGGTCTGCAGGGCAGAAAAAGAATCTCAAGTCATTTTAGGGTTTCTTCTCAGTATGTCACTTCTACTTATAAAGTCTCCACTCCATAGGGAAAGATTGCGAAAATCTGGGACATGAGTCCTGGGGCCCCAGGTTTCGGGGAACTGTGGGTTGGTGTGAAGGTGAGTCCGTTTTCACACTTGCTCATAAGACTTCCATGGATCCATACAAAACGCAGCCTCACATCACCCTTCACGGCTGGGATCCATAAGGGGACTGGCCCAACACCACACAAAGGACAGAGACCCCAACAGAGGTAAAGAAAGTGGGAGAGAACACAAGGGAACAGGCTCTGGGGAGGACCTTTCACATCTGCACATCTGGAAGTAGCTCCGATGTGGTTGTAGCCTCAGGATCACAGCAGCCTGGAGCAAACCCTGAAGATGCTGTGTGGACCCATGCCCTCCTGGAACAGACGGCCAGGTCTACTCAAAGACCATGTGAGCACTGAAGCCTACAGAAATCACATGTTTGAGAAATGGAAGCACTGGAGGGGCACAGAGTGGCCAGTTATGAAAGACTCGAGCAGCCCTGAGTCAGGCAGATACACCTGTGTGACCTGGGCCCATCAAGCTCTGCACTCTTCATGGGTCCCACACGCTAACACTAGACTTCTCCTCACAGGCTTGTTGGGAGGATTAATTAGGTAAGGATTAGCTTTTTTTTTTTTTTTTGTATTTTTTTTAAAGTTTGTATTTTCATCCTTCCTAGAGGAATACAGGGCTTCCTTTGTGGCTCAGCAGTAAAGAATCTGCCTGCCAATACAGAAGACATGGGTTCCATCCCTGGGTCAGGAAGATCCCCTGGAGAAGGACATGGTAACCCACTCCAGTATTCTTGCCTGGGAAATCCT
This sequence comes from Bubalus kerabau, assembly GCF_029407905.1. Taxonomy (NCBI): domain Eukaryota; kingdom Metazoa; phylum Chordata; class Mammalia; order Artiodactyla; family Bovidae; genus Bubalus; species Bubalus kerabau. The sequence continues at coordinate 20,974,935 of NC_073642.1, forward strand.
ATGGACAGAGGAGCCTGGTGGCCTACAGTCCATGGGGTCGCAAAGAGATAGACACAACTTAGCAACTAAACAACAACAAAGAGGAATACAGATTTGAGTTAAATACATTCATTCCATAAATACATGAGCAGCAAAACTTTCCCACCAGAGTTCTCTCTACTCAGCCCAGAGGTTGTGTCTTAGAGCAGGAGAGCATGTTCTGTCAACCGTCAACTTCAGGATGTGCTTGCTTCTTGCTGAAGGCATGATAGGCATGAGAGAGACCAGGTGAAAGATCAGCTGGGTGGATGAATTAACCAGGGACTCTCAAAATACACCTACGTGGTGATTAATTAGATAGTACCTGCCACGTAGTAAGTCTGTAAAATCTTAGTGGCCTTGTTGACAAAAATAATAATGATGATCATAGAACTCCTTTGTGTGTACATATGTGTGTGTATGTGTGTGTGTGTATGCTTAGTCATGTCCGACTCTGCAGCCCCATGGACTGTAGCCAGCCAGGCTCCTCTGCCCATGGAATTTTCCAGGCAAGCATACTGGAAAAGGGTGCCACTTTCTACTCGAGGGGATCGTCCCGACCCAAAGATCCAACCTGTGTCTCTAGCATCTCCTGCACTGGCAGGCAGATTCTTTACCACTGCACCACCTGGGAAGCACAGAAGTCCTTTAGCTTTTAGGAATAAAGAGTTTAATCCAAGTTTTCATTTTTACAGTCCTCTTTCTTGTCAGCCCTAATTGGTTCTTCTATAAAACGAGATGGCGCAGCCAAATGAGTCCTAAGACTGTTTCTAGAGCTAATGACTTAGGACTCTAGGAGTTCCCACATTCTGGGACTCATTAAAATTAATAACCTGTTCATCAAAAGACACTATTAAGAAAGCAAATAGAGGGAACTTCCCTGGTGGCCCAGTGGTTAAGACTTCACCTTCCAGGGCAGGGGGTGCGGGTTTGATCCTTGGTCTGGGAACTATCATGCCTCATGGCCAAAAAACTAAAACAGAAGCAATATTGTAACAAATTCTGTAAAGACATTAAAAAATGGTCCACATCAAAAAAAAAAAATCTTTTTAAAAAAGAAAGCAAATAGATAAGCCAAAGACTGAGAGATGTTTGCAATACATATACTGACAAAGTAGTCCTATTTAGAATGTCTACTTTTAAAACTCCACAAGTCAATGATAAGGAGAGAAACAACTCAGTTAAAAAGTAGGGAAAATATTTGAACAGAAACTTTTTAAAAAGATGTCCAAAATGGTTATTTTGAGAAAAAAATACCCAACATCATTATTTGTCAGGGAAATGTAAACAATAACCCAATGAGACATTGCTACATACCCACCAGGAAGACTAAAATTTAAAAAATGGACAATCCCAAGTGTTGGGGAGGGTGCGGAGAGGCGTAACACTCAGACAGTGCTAGTGGGAGAGTAAGTCGGTTCATCTGCTTTGGAAAATCATTTGGTAGAATCTACTAAAGGTGAATAGCACTCTATGACTCAGTGATCCCACCAACAGAGAGGAGCACAAATGTTCACCAAAAAGACATGAAAAAAAAAAAAAAAAAGTCTGCAGCAGATTTATTCACAATACCCAGCATACTTTAAAGTATAAAATAGAAATGTCTTCTAAATGACTTTAGTCTTAGGGTTTTTTGTTTTGTTTTGCATTTTTGTTTTGGTTCTGCTGGGTCTTTGTTGTGGCTTCTCGCTGAAGCATGCATGCTTCTGAAGTTGCAGGGCATGGGCTCCAGAGCCCAAAGCCTTTGCAGCTCAAAGGCTTTCTAGTTGCCCCACTGCATGTGGGATCTTAGTTCCCCAATCAGGGATGGAACCCACGTCTCCTGCATTGGGAGACGATTCTTAAGCACTGGACCAGCAAGGAAGTCCGTAGCCTTAGGTTTGAAAGGACACAGCACCAGAAAGGAATACGTGGAAGACTGCACTGCACTGCTTTGTTCAGAGAAGAGACTGATGACAAAAGGGAATAAAAGCACGTGGTACCAAAAGAACTCTGCTTAGATGATGAACCTGGAAGCGGGGTTGGGGGGGCGGGAGGCGGGCCTGATCCAAGCTAGCTAAGGGAGCCCTGTCAAGCTGTATACGAGCTTGAGAGGAACAGTCTCTCAACCTGTGCCCTGACACTGTTGCTTAGTTGTTAAGTTGTGTCTGACTCTTTGAGACCCCATGGACTGTAGCCAGCCAGGCTCCTCTGTCCATGGGATTCTCCAGGCAAGAACACTGGAGTGGGTTGCCATTTCCTTCTCCAGGGGATCTCCCCAACAGGGATTGAACCCTCGTCTCTTGCATTGGTGGGTGGATTCTTTACCACTGAGCCACCAGGGAAGCCCTGACCTTGGCCCTTGCTTAGACGGAATTTTTGTACCCTGTTGGAAAGGATAGGAAAGGCTCTGCCAGAGAGACCACAGAGAGCGAAACCTTTTGAGGGGAAATGTCTCCCTTTTACGTGTCATGAGTAGGCACCCACCACCCAATGAGACTCTTGAACACTGAGATAAAGTTCACTGGTCCCAAGCCCACAGTGAAGCTGATTCTGCTTCTCAAGAGCTGGACCTTCAGCCACCTCAAAGCCCATCTACACTGGTCAGCTCCTCTCCTCCCACACATGCTGCCAAGGTGGGGACCCTGGAAATCTCTGGGCCAGGAACACCCATCCACCCACAGTGATGGTGTACGCCCAACCTGACATCTTTTCTGAAAGCAGAAATAACCTCATCCAAACACAGAACGGAAGAGATGTTTGACAAGGAGATTTGCAAGCATTTCCTGGGGTAGGCACTATAGAGCTTTAGAACCGCAGGAAAAGGACACACACGGGGCTTGGTCCTAAAGTCACCCAGCTCTCACACAGGAAATATTTGGGTAAACCTCTCACCTCAACACACACACTTGATTAAACTCTACCTCTTGGTGATAGGGGGAGAACCAAAAAAAAAAAAAAAAAATCCGTCATTTTTAGTAAGAGGAACTATTGGAAAATATTGTTAGGGAAAAATAGAAATAAATAGAACAGTTTTCTGCTTTAAAAGTAAATAGTCCACAGGAAGCCACAGACTATTTAAAATGTCATATTGGAAGTCCAGGAAAGATGTGAGCTAGGGCTTCAAAATAGCTGTTAAATAATGAACCTGTCTGGCTGGGTTGGGGCTTCCCAGGTGGTGCTGGTGGTAAAGAACCCGCCTGCCAATCTGGGAGACGCAAGAGATGCAGATTTGATCCCTGGGTTGGGAAGATCCCCTGGAGGAGGAAATGGCAACCCACTCCAGGATTCTTGCCTGGGAAATCCCATGGACAGAGGAGCATGGTGGGCTATAGTCCATACGGTCGCAAAGTCGGACATGACAGAGCGACTTAGCACACATGCATGCTGACTGGGCTAGTGAAATTGTAGATCACTGCAGAGCAAAAAGTATGGTTTCAAAAATGGGAAGTGAGTCTGAGGAAGCACGGGAACCCAGAAGTCCCCTACCCGAGAGAGGCAGCCGGTCCTGAACCTCACTGTATCCTGATGTCTGCACTGTGTCCTGATCCATCCAAGCCCCAACTGCATTCCTCCTGTTTCTTCTAAATGGCAAGCTCTCTTCTGTAGAAGGATGAATTCTCTCGTCCTCAAGCCTCTCTTTTATGAGCTGACTTAATAAGGTTCATAGGTCACAAACATAATTCAAGGAACTTCTTACAGGAGAGATCTCAAACCAATAGTATGAACTATTTCAAGTCAGAGATGGAGCCATGCCCCACCCCCCTGTGAAGATCTCAGTTTAGGGGGAAGATAATGCAGCCTGATGGGGGTACCTAACCTGACAGTTACAGTGGAGTGTGATGAACGCTCTAATTGAGGGAGAGCAAGGGGCTTGTGGAGCCCAGTGGAAGGCATCTGGCTCTCCCTGGAGTATCAAGGAAGCCTTCTAGGGACCAGAGCCTGAGCTGGGTCTTGAGCCAGAGGAGGAAGAGAAGGAAGGGCTTTCCAAGAAGAGAAGCCTCAAGTGCAAAGGCACAGAGCTGTGATTGTTCAGCAGATGGCAGGGGGCTAAGGGAGGGAAGCAGGATGGTGAGAGAGGCCAAATCTGAAAGAGAATTTTATGATCTGCTCCTCTTCTGAATTTACCCTGAAGGCACATACACAGATACTGGATGGGTACCTAACAGTATGAGTTTCGTGATACGGAGCCAGGGTCGACGTACTCCCATTCCCCAGTGATAAAGGCATGATTACACAAGGGGAAAGATCGATTAAGCCTATCAGAGCATCCAGGAACCTAGACTGCAAATAGATTTACATATTTGTCTGGTTCATTCTCAGGAGCCTCGAGAAGAATAGAGAAAGTGTTCATGCCATGAAAAATATGGAGAAGGTTCAGCATTTCAAAATGGTAGAAGCAGGGAGTATCCCCAAGAAGCTTGGGAAGGGATGCTTTGGGGGAAAGGAAAAAAAAAAAACAGGAAGCAGTACTTTGCCCAGGAAGCTGCAAACATCTGGAATTAATCCACCCTAGAGATGGTAGGCAGGCAAGCAAGAATTGGTTCAAGGAGGGTTTTGATAATTTCAGGGGTGGGAGAGTCACAGTGATTATTAAGGGAAGCTAGGGATGTTTGGCACTTATGCCTAACCACCTGAGGTTGGAGTCTTGGAGCACCAGCATGCTTTCCCAGCAAGCCTGCAGACAGGGCAGACCAAGGGTTGGGCTGGACTGACCACTCATCCCTGCAGGCTTGGCGCCGCTCCTGCTCCCTGCATCCCTGACCTCAAGCCCAGGGAACCCTGGTTCTGATAATGACAGGGCAGAGGGACTCAGAGCGGGAGCTACTGAGCGTGTGGCGCCACCCTCTGAACTGAACATATGCTCTTTTCCCCCACTACTCACATATGTGCCAAGCTCTAGTGCCCAAGAAGGGCTGGGAATGTCCTTGTCCATGGAACTGAGCAAAATCTGACTTGACTTTCTTTATACAGGTCTCCTTCGTCTCAACAGAATGAGGCTCATTTTTATACAGATATCATTTATGGGCAAGGGCCAGATAGGAGATTTCTATGTTCAGTGTCAAAGGTAGGGACGTGGAGACAATTAAGAAAAACCTGATAATAATGAGGAGGAGGTGCTAAGAATAGAGGTCAAAGAGATAAATAGCAGTGGTCATAACGGCGGAGTTGATGAGTGAGAATAAGCCACAGAAGTAATGATGGAGAAGATGGGAGTGACGATGATGAAGGCAGCGACGGTGGAAATGGTTGTGAAGATCATGGAGCAGCATGGAGGTGATGAAGGAAGTGGACTCCATGGAAGTAAAATTGGAGGTGATGATAAATGTGTTGGAGGAAGTGATAGTGAAGGTAATAATGCATTGGTGGTGGAAGCGTGAAAGTGGTGTGGAAGTAGAGAACCACTAACGGTATAGGTGATATAGGAGATGAAGATAAAAGTAGAGGCGATGGTGATGGTGGTAATGATGAATAGTGGTGCTAGTAAACATAAAGAAGTAGGATGGTGGACGTGATGAAAGCACTGGAAGTAGTGGTGGAGGTGATGATAAATGGAAGCAATCATTGCGGTGAAGGTGAGAATAAAGAAGAAGGAAGTCAACTGTGAGCTACAGCAGTCAGGGAGGGATTCCTGGAATGTGTGAGTCTGGAACCAGAATTTATAGAATTGTAAAATTTAGACAGGATAGAGTAGGACATTGCAAGCCAGGAAAATGTTAGTGAGAATTTGCAGGAGTAGAATATATAGGTTGTATTTGTGTGGCAGTGAGGGGAGGATGAACACTGGACTGGTGTGAGAAATGAAGTGGTACAAGGAGAGAACGCCTAGGCAGAAAAGTTCAGATTCTGGGTGATAAAGTGGAGAGCCCAGGAGACTTGAGCAAAGATGGACTATTGGGAAAGATAATGTGCTATGGACAGTCTGCGGATGGTGAGCAGCTGTCTGGAGGTGGGTGCATCCAGCTTGGAGACAGTGGAACCCATGGGGAACACAGTGAAGACTGCTAGTTTCCAGCAGTGGAGGGGCCTAGCTCCAGCTAGGAGGCTCATTTTATCCTACATCTTAGCTGATACGTGCCTTCTTTCCTGAGGTCCAGGTTCCGACTCTGAATATTTATTGGAAGGACTGATGTTGAAGCTGAAGCTCTAACACTTTGGCCACCTAACTCGAAGAGCCGACTCACTGGAAAATACTATCATGCTGGGAAAGATTGAGGGCAGGAGAAGCGGGAGACAGAAGACGAGATGGTTGGATGGCATCATTGACTCAATGAACATGATTTTGAGCAAACTCTGGGAGACAGTGAAGGACAGGGAAGCCTGTTGTGCTGCAGTTCACGGGGTCACAAAGAGTCGGACATGACTGAGTGACTGAACAACAAAAATGAATGTTCCAACCACCAGCCCTACCTTACCTCCTGAGAAATCAGGCTGTGTCCTGTCTGCTCCAACCCTTTGTCCGGCTGGATGGCCCGAGTGTGCTGCAGCCAGCTCACATGGGTCTGTGAGACCTGTTTTTGAGAAGGTCTTCTCAACTTGGAGTTCAGAGACATCACACTGGTAGTGTTTTGTGTTTTTGGCCATGCAGTGTGGGGATCTAAGTTCCCTGAACTTCCACTGGACCACCAGGGAAGCTCAGGACTCTTTATAAGTCTTAGTGTCACAATTAATAACCATAATTATTTTTGTGATTTGGCTCAAATTGGGCCACATTTGTTCAGAAGAAGGCCCTTCAGCTGGCTCCTATGTTCTTTTGGCATAACTTCCATTCATCTTTGAGTGCCACCTTGCTTTATGACACAGACGATATTCCAGACTCATTTCATACTTTTCCTGCTCCAGAGCTGGCCTCAGGTGAGCTCCAAGGCACTATAATGTTGAGGAACCAAGATCTGGGCACTAGCAATGCTCATCACCACTGGGGTGTCACTGCTTCAAGTGCTTTAAGGACAGAGATAGAAAATAAATTGTTAAAGAACAAGCATTTATATTATAATTTTTAATGCATATTTAGTGCAAGTTTTTTTCTAATTTCTTTTATTTTTTATATATTTATATCTTTTTTCTCTTATGTTAAAAACCTTGGTTCTTAATAAAATTAGTATATTTTATTTTTTGCTTTATTTCATAAAAATGAAAGTTTCAAAATTATAATGCTATTATTACTTCCAACAATAAGCCTACTAAGTGAAATTCTGAATTTTTTCCAGTTGTTTTACTCCTTAAAACATATTGTACTCTAGTCAGAATATTATGTTTAAAAGTTGTTTGAAAAAAAAATAAATAAAATAAAAGTTGTTTGAAATAATTACTTTCTCCATGAAGTAATATTATAAATTTAGCATGGAGTTAGGTTCATCTGTTTCTGTTTAGCTTTAGAGGGTAGTTTTTCCTTTTATTTACTAGTAATTTTGCTTTCACATACATAAAACATTCAAAAAGTTAAAACCGAATGTTTTAACTTTCAGTTGCTCTCAGTGTAGGGGGTGCGGATTTGATCCCTGGTCAGAGAACTAGATGCCAGCTAATAGTTCACATCCCACAGCTAACGATCCTGCATCCACACAAAGACTGAAGAGCCCGTGTGCCACAGCCAAGACCTGGCACAGCCAAATGTATTTAAAGTTAAAACTACATGAGATGACATACTCAGAAAAAGGCTTGCTATCATCCTTATCTTTTCCACCCTGTCCATCAGCAGCCCATCCCCACTGAATATGTAATTATTTTCTCTAGTTTCTGTTTTGCAAACCATGTCCAATTATTATTTTCAGTTCTTTCTTACACAGAAAGTGAAGTGAAAGTGAAGTCATGTCCAACTCTTTGTGACCCCATGGACTGTAGGAACCCCAGGGTCCTCCGTCCATAAGATTTTTCAGGCAAGAATACTGGAGTGGGTTGCCATTTCCTTCTCCAGGAGGTCTTCTCGACCCAGGGATTGAACCCGGGTCTCCTGCATTGTAGGCAGATGCTTTACAGTCTGAGCCACCAGGGAAGTCCCTTCTTACACAGAAGGTAATATTATATATTCTGTTCAGCCTTCTGCTTTCTTCACTTAACAATATATCCTAGAAATCAATATACATGTATTCACAGGGATTTTTCCTCTTTCTTTTTTAGACCTGCCTGGTATTCACTACTTGCACATACCAGAGTTTATTCAACCAGCCCCCTTTTGATGGGTGTTCGGGTTCTTCCTATCTTTCGCTTTGACAAATAATGCCACAGTGAGTAACCATGTACTTATTTGTTCAGTCCTATCTGCAGGGTAGATTCCTGGAATGACAGTGTGGGGCCATTTGGATAACTATTGATAAAGGATAACTATTGGATTGGCCAAAAAGTTCATTCAGGTTTTTCCGTAAGACAGTACAAAAAACTCAAATGAACTTTTTGACCAATTCAATACCTATACCACTTGGTTAGGCTGCCAACTTCCCCTCTGTTTTGCACTCTCACAGCAGCGCACCAACCAGCCCGGCCTCAGATTGAATTGTTAATTTCATAAGTGAGAAACGATAGTTCAATGAAGTTTTAATATGCATTTCTCTGATTGCTTATGACACTGAACACAGTTTCACATGTTAAAGAGTCATTTGCCTTTCTTTTTCCTATAACTATCTGCTCGTGTCAATCATGTCATTTACCCATTTTTCTGTTGGGTTTTGCTCTTTTTCTTCTCAAAGAGCTCTTTATATGCCATCACTTTACTTGTGATAGAGACTGTAAATATTGCCCCTTAGAGTGTCATTTGTCATCTGACTTTATGCTGTGTCCTGATGGTGTTTGCTCTTTGGGGAAGGAAAAGGGCAAGAGAGAAAAGCCAGCGGTGCTTCCCCAACTGTCCTCAGGATTTTAGACTACTTCTCTCCTTTCCCAGGGGCTTCCCTGGCAGCTCAGTGGTGAAGAATCCACCTGCCAATGCAGGAGACATGGGTTCAAACTCTGGATCAGGAAGATCCCCTGGAGAAGGAAATGGCAACTCACTCCAGTATTCTTGCCTGGAGAATCCCATGGACAGAAGAGCCTGGCACACTGCAGTCCATGGAGTCGGAAAGAGTCAGACACGACTTAGCAACTACACAACAATAACTCCCTTCCTAGGACAAAAAACAATCCAAACTATATATAATCTGAGGTGTATAAATGCCCAGGAGCATGTGAGAAAGGGAGCCACAGAGATCAGCGTGAGTGTGGGGATGGCTCCACCCCTCCACCCCTCAAGAGTTTGGGGAGCCATCAGTCAAGGGTTAAACAGCCTAAGGGAGAGGCCAGGGGTCAGGTTCTGCCTGGCTGGGTTTGTACAGAGTCTGTGAAATTCCTCCTGAGCTCGGCAGGACGTGGCATTTGGACTCTGGGTGAGCACAGCATTCCAGACCCCACCCAGAATGAGGCATGAGGGAGGCCAGTCATGAGAGGGGAGGGGCAGGACCCTGAGTCAGTCCTTCTGAGTCTGACACTTGTTGACTCACTCAGGCTGTGAAGGCTTCCCACACCTGGAAGAAGAGAAAAAGCCCCGAGATTCCACTTCTAGGACTTGGGGGAATTTAGTATTCTAAGCTGCCTCCCTTTGTGTCCCCAAAATATGAAAACTAATACTATAACTGATCGTATTGTTTTAGTTGCTAAGTTGTGTCTGACTCTCTTGCCACCCCATGGACTGTAGCCCACCAGGCTTCTCTGTCCATGGAATTTCCCAGGCAAGAATGACAGAGTGGGTTTCCACTTCCTATTTCAGGGGATCTTCCTGACCAAGGGATCAAACTCACGTCTCTTATGTCTCCTGCATAAGCAGACAGATTTTCTACCACTGTGTCACCTGGGTAGCCCAACTAATGTGTAGTATCACTATTAATATTGCCAGAGAGACAGCAAAGTGATTCTATGGGAGCCAGGGAATAAACAGACTCAGGTACATCAGCAAAAATTAAAATAATGGCCATTTTCCCCTCCCTTCCAGTCCTTTCTCCAGGACTGAAAGTCAGTTCTTTGGGTTCTTGTGCCAACTTCTGATCTAGCCAGTTGTTTTTTGCATTTTTATTTAGGCCCACCTCCATCGGTTCAGCAGGTAAAGAATCTGCCTGCAATGCAGAAGACACAGGAGAGTCCATGATTCTTGGGTTGGGAAGATCCCCTGGAGAAGCAGATGGCAACCCACTCCAGCATTCTTGCCTGGGAAATCCCATGGACAGAGAAGCCTGGTGAGCTACAGTCTGTGGGGTCACAAAGAGTCGGACTCAAATGAGCAACTAAGCACACATATGACGGCTAGCATCATGGCAACTTTAGTCTCCCAAGTCTATCAGTGTGAATGTTGCCCTTCTGAATAATCTTTTTAAGAAGAGAAAGGAGGATTGATATTCATCAAGTGGCTACTCTGCTAAATGCTTTACATAAATTATTCTTTTTCAAGTATTCATAATAGTACTGCCAAATTGGTCTCAATGGCTCCATTTTACAGATAAGGAAACCAAGGCCCAGAGGTTAGTGCCTAAAAGTTGGTCCCTCAGCAAGAAGAGAGACATCTGGGATGCACCCCAAGTCTGTCTGCCTCCCAAAGCCATGCTCCTCCAAGATTGGAAGGGTTCCTCCTCAGGAAGTCCCACTGTATCTCTATGGAAAGGTGGTGATGATAAAGCAAGATAATTAACCAATGTAAAGTACTTACTCTCATGCCTAGTACATAAAGAGTGTTCAGTAAACACTGGCGATTGCTGTCCTTTCCAGGAAAGCCCTGGCTGATGCTCCATCCCTCCAGTGTGTGGTTAGGGCTCCCTCCTCTCTGTTCCCTCAGCATCCCCAAGCTGCTGTCATTGTGCTTAACCCCTGGGCATTGTCATTTCCTGCCATCATACACCAGGCCTGAGCTGTGCTCCAGGAGGGCTGGCACAATTCCCAAACCATGCGGGTCAAGGGGCCTCTTGGAAGGATGACCAGTTGGTCACCAGGCTGGTCAACCTGCTGATGGCCTCTAGCAAGCCATGAACACTTTCAGGAGCTTCTCATCCCCAAGCAACAAGAACAATGCCTGGCTCATAGTAAGCAATGGGTGCTGCTGCCGCTGCTAAGTCGCTTCAGTCGTGTCCGACTCTGTGCAACCCCATAGACGGCAGCCCACCAGGCTCCGCCATCCTTGGGATTCTCCAGGCAAGAACACTGGAGTGGGTTGCCATTTCCTTCTCCAATGCATAAGCAATGGGTGAATGAACACCAAATGACCATTAGCTATTTTTAATTTTAAAACATCCACCATCTTCCCTGAGAAAAATTCAAGATCACTGGGAGAAGGGGCTGGGAGTAGTTCCTCAAATAGTGGTGGCCTCCCTGGGTATGTGAGTACCAGGGAGCAAGCTCATTTGCATGAATAAATTCTGATCTGTGGTTTTTCAAATCAGTGCTTCTTTGTGTCCTTCACCAAGCTGTGCACACAGTAGGAGCTCAATAAATAGGTGTTTATTTATTGCAGTACTCCAGAGCCCCTGAATTCGAAAACAGAAACCAGAATCAAGAGTCTCCTCCCTGGCAGGTCAGGCCTTGGTCCATCTGGGCAGACAGATGATCATTCAGCAGTCTGCTCCCTCTGGGAATACTGTCCTGGCTCCAAGCAGGGCTGCTGAAAGGGGGCCATTCTCTCATCTCAAAAGGGCCTCAGACACTTCACAGTGAGGAATTTTTTTTTTTTTTCTCAACTGCCTCACTTGACCTTTGGGCCTGATGGGCAGTGGGCAAAGCCTAGGGAGCCCTGTAACAAATGACCTTCCTTCCACCAGCCCACGATCTACTCTGCTCTCTTGAACTCCCAATTTGGCACTTTGGGGGACTTCCTGGAAACTTGGAAGAGCATAGAAGACTGCAACATTTCTATCCTTTCCTCTGGTTTGGGTGCTGTTCTCCATTAGAAGCTGGGCTTCCTGGTGGCTCAGCGGAAAAGAATCTGCCTGCAGTGCAGGAGACACAGACTTAGGTTCAATCTCTGGGTCGGAAGATCCCCTGGAGGAAGAAATGGCAACCCACTCAAGTACTCTTACCGAGACAATCTCATGGACAGAGGAGACTGAAGGGCTACAACCCATAGGGTCTCGAAGAGTCAGACACGACTTGGCAAGTGAGTGCACACACACACTCTGTCAGAAGTTAGGAGGCTCCTTTCTATGGCCACAGTACCTCACCTGACCCACCAGCCTCTCCCTTTCACTGTCTCCCTCCTGCATGGCAGGGAGTCAGGACAATCAGTTATCTTACATGTAACAAGCCCTGACTGGCCAGGGTGAGGAGTTCAAAGAGACTGGACAATCACAACACACCGTCCCCCAGGACAGTGGCTCCATCTCTGCAGACTGGCATGCTGGGAAAGGGAAGATGCTGCTGGTCATTGCCCAGGAACTTGTGCTCCATCAAGTCAGCCGGTGGGGTGGAGGGCAGCTAGTGGAGAAGGTGCGGTACCAGATGAACGTGAGCTGGGGAAAGAGAGAACGATCTAAAACAGGAGACCATCTGGGGACTCCCAAGAGATCCAGGTCAAATGGTCTCATCTCTTGCTTTTGGTATCTTCACCCCAAACTTCCAGAATGTTCATAGCATCAATTTGCTAGAGACCACACAGGACGTAGCGCTGTGATTCCAAAGATCTCGATAATTGTCAAGTGTTTAGGTTCTGGGGCATGCGTGCATGCATGCATGCTATCGCTTCAGTCATGTTCGACTCTTTGCAACCCCATGGACTGTAGCCCACCAGACTCTTCTGTCCATGGGATTCTCCAGGCAAGAATACTGGAGTGGGTTGCCATGCCCTCCTCGAAGGGATCTTCCCAAACCAGGAATCAAATCCAAGTCTTTTACATCTCCTGTATCAGCAGGCGGGTTCTCTACCACTAGAACCACCTGGGAAGCCCTCGGTTCTAGGGACTGGGTTCAAATTCCCATTTACTGGGTGATCTTGGGTGAGTCAGGAACTATTCCTGGTGTAAGTTTTCTCATTTGTCAAGGTAATAACACTTCCTACCTTGTAGGATTGAGATAAGGGAAGCTCAGGACCTACCGTGTGGTGAGTGCTGAGCGAGTGTCCGTTACCATGGTTATCAAGTGCCAAGGCAGCAGGGCACACAGGCAGCAACGCGTTGTCCTGTTTGATAGAGCTGGGGACAGGTGACAAAAATCACACGAGATGGGACTGAGAAAAAACCAGACTGGAGTTCACACTACCGTTGTGGCCTTTGAGAATTTTATACTCAAGTCGGTCATGGGAGCCCCTGAAGGAGATGGAGATGCAGAGTCTAAAATCAGCCTGTTACCAGTGCCCACGTGTTCAGATCAGGCCTACCCCATTCCCCCCAAACTCCCAGCCTCACCCCCAGCCTACACAGCAAAGGGATCACTTTGTCATTGAGGATTGTAGCTTTCTTCTCTCCAGCCCTCTGGACACGACCATGAAATCTTGCTTGAATTTGCTGAGTAAAGATAACAGGACTCAGCGAGACATAGCAGGTCTGCACTTGTTTCTCAGCAGGCCCTGGTTTGATTGAACCGCTGATCTAGTGTGGTGTCTATTTTTCACACACGTTTCTTCTCACTTCCCTGGAATTTCTTTTTTTTTTCCCCTTAACCGTGCTCTTTGCTAGTCACCCATTAGAGACTCCTTAGCAAAATGCTGCCCAGGACTGGTGGGTCTGTCCCGTGGACCCGTTATGTTGAATCTGTAGCTAGGGAAAGCTAAGGCCAGCGGGAGTGATCTGCCAAAGTCAACGTAATAGCTGTGAAGGAACAGATTTTGGAGTCAGGCCACAGCACCCTGTGGGTTAAGACTAGGTCTGCCCTGTTCTCTGATGTATTCCCTGCATCATTGGAATAGTGCCTAGCACACAGCAGGCACTCAATAAGTGGATGCTAAGTAGAGAAGTGAATGGAGGGACGGCTGCCCATCATGAGAGGTGCAAGTGTAAGGAATGCCAGGTCAAGCGATTCCAGCTGGAGAGCACCTCATTGCCATCTGCCAGGTTTTGAAAAAATGGGCCACTCCCTCTGAGGGATGGTGACAGTGGGTGATAAGGCTGTATGGGGGGAGGAGGGCGGGGAGGGGAGGCAGATCCACCTCTGAGGATGAGTCTGGCCAAGGCTTGCCCAGAGTGATGTTCTGTCAAAACAGCACAGGAGAAGGCGCCTGGCGCCTGTGTCCACCTCAGTCCACTACCACACAGCACCCGATCCTGCCCACTGCAAGGGTGACCGTGACAAGGGCACCTTTACTGCCTCGGGAGGTGGCGAACGTCCATGACTCACAGCTGGAGTAACCCATCAGCTGGGGGCCAAGCAACCAGGGTCTGGGCCTGGCCTTCCTTGGCAGAACAGAGCCCGAGACTGGGCCCCAGGGTCCCGAGCAGGGCTGTCCACCCCACCAAGCCCCACCTCCTCACCCCCGCCCCCATCCCCAGCAGGAGTCTGCGGCAGGCGGCACGTCCCCTTCCCGGCGTGGTCCGGACAGAGAGGGACCCCGGGAGGTCTGGGGCCAGGGCACGCATCCGAGGCAGCCAAACAAGGGCGGGCTTTGTGCCGCGGGCCGGCGGCAGGACGGCGAGTCCCCGCGCCCCTCCCGGCCTAGGTCTCCTCGCCGCTCCCCGGCGGATTCCTGCGGCCGCGGCGTCTTGGCAGCTCCGCAGCGGCGGCGGCGGCGGGCGCCCCGGCGGAAACTTCAGCCTCGGCCCCCTCGCCCTCCCTTCCCACTCGGGGAGAAAAGCTCCAGAGCAGAGAGAACCTTCCCCTTAGACCTCCGGGAGACCCAAATCCGCCACGGAGTCGACGGAAGGCGGTGATCGCAGCACAAGCTGGCTTTTCACCCAGCAGGCGTTAGGGCTAACACAGCACCGGTGCACTTGGCTGCTCTACCCGCTGGAAGGGCGGCAAGTTCATCCAGTGCGGCGGAGGTTGGGGGGGCGGGGGGCGGGGCGGGGGTGTCCAAGGGCTCCTCCCGCCTATCCCAGGGCCTGCTTCCCCAAGACCCTCTGGAGCTGGAGGGGAGGGATGGTCTTCAGAACGCAGACACTGAGTGTCTTGCCCTCTCTGATCCGTTGCCTGGATCTACTGCAGGGTCTGAGTGCAGAGTCCACAACACGGACAACAGGTGGGAGGGAGAAGGGGCTCATCCCAAGATCCCAGTCCCAAGCCACACCCACCCAGTGATCCCAGACCAGGGCAGCAGCCTACCACACCCCTGCCTCTGTCTTGCAACTGACTGGGGCTCTGTCTGAAGCCTGACTGTCCCTACTCCCCTTCCAGGGGTCCGTGTGACCTTGGGAACCCAGTTGTTGGAATGTTCTCTGAGCATTCTTATACTCTACTGGAAAACGTCTGCACAAAAGAGTGTGATATTTCAGGAGGCAAGGCCTTTAAAATGGTTCTTTCCTTCTGATCAGCAATTTCAAGGAATTTTTCCTAAGGGAGGAGCTAGATGTGGGCACAAAGATGTTCAATGCATAGTCACTTATAATAACAAAGCAATTGGAAACAAACTCATGGACAACAATAGAGTTATATAGACATCACATGGCATAGACAGGAGAAAAATTGTCACCATATCATAAGTGGAGAAAATGTAAGATACAAAACTGGATGCTTTCAGTTTAAGAGCTGATAGGTCCAGAGGAAGCCAGTGTTCTGAATATTTAGAGCTAAAAGATAAAATAAAGCGAATCCATGATTTCCAAGTATACATCCATGCCAAATAACATAAAGCACAGGGTTTTCTTGACCAGCAAATCAAATCACACTAGTCAGCATTCACCAAATGCTTATGATGCAGAGGGAAATCTTTAAAAACAAAATGAAAAAGATAGAAAAGCAGAAGAGGAGGTTTAAAAAGAAGCATAGGAAAGGCAAGATGAATCTAAAACATACAGTAAGATGGTGAAAATAATAACTATATTAGGAATTATAACAAATGGTAGAAGTCTAAAGTCAGCACTTAAAGTTTGCCAAATTTGGTTTTAAAAATACGTGCACAAATCAAAAAGTGATAGAAATTTATAAATTCACAACTATATATGTAAGATTTATAAGAGAAACAGTCAAAATATGAAACAGAAAGGTTGAAAATAAGACTGAAAAAGATATACCCAAAAATGCTAATCCCAATTCCTCCCCCCCCCCACCAAAAAAAAACCCAGCTTCTATGGCTATATTAAATTTTAAGGAGAAAAAGCATTTTTGAGAATATCAGCAACTACATAATTGTAAAAGGTGCAATTCATCACAAACCTATGACAATTGTAATAACATAAGTTTAAGATCCAAATTTGTAAAACAATGTGATAGAATTACAAGGAGAAGTTTATAAATCCTCAATAATAATGGCAGATTTATTACACTTCTTTCAGTAACTGATAGATCAAGCAGACAAAAATGTAGTAAGGACAATGAATTTAAACAATACAATTAAGTTTAATCTATGAACATGTATAGAACCATGTATTCAACACCTAGAAATATTTCAAGAATACGTACCCCATTTGCAAAAACTAATTATTTGCTAGGCATGAGGCAAATCGTAATAAAAACCAGAATCAGTTGCATATAAACCATATGCCCTGAATACAATGCAATTAAGATAGAAATCAAGAATCAAAAAGATGACTGTACATTTTTTGTAAAATTCAAAACAAACTTCTAAACAACACATGGATTACAGAAAAATTAAAATGGGAAATTAGAAAGTATTTAACACTGAATGACATTGAAAGTCTTATGTATCAAAACATATGGGATGCTTTTCTCTTGCACTTCCCTTCCTGACCCATTCAGTTTTAAGCTGTTAGGTGGACAAAGCAAGATAGGTGCCCACTGAGAGGGGAGACCTGGAACCCATGTCGCAGCCCAAGTAGAATGAGGAGCAAGTCCATGCAGGGGGTGCCGCGTGGCGTGGGAAGTCAGAGCCTGAGCCAGGAGAGGAGGGCGTCTGTGCAAGGAAGCAGCCTGGTGTGGGATGTTGAAGCCCAAAGCTGGTAAGCACAGCATCCACTAGGCTAGGGGGGTGCCTGGTGGGAGGTGCCAGAGTCCCAGTAGGGTGAGGAGGGCAACCACACAGAGCGGCAGACTAGTGCCAGGTGTCAGAGCCCAAGCTGGGTAAGGAAGGGTACCCACAGACCTCACACTATGCCTCCAGTTCCAATCCAGCATCAAGGGTTCGTTCTAGTTATCTCTGTCTCCACTGATGTAACTCCTTTCTCCAATAGTAAGAAACCTGGTTCCCATTATTCTTAATACCTTAATATAATGACACCTTTGATCCATTCCCCTTGAAACCAACCTCCCACTACTGCTGCCACCTCTCCGCTAAACAGACAGACATCCTTCTTACCCTGGCTGGTCTCTGACATCCCATGACAGATTTTTTTAATACTGTGCTTGAAACTTTTCTGTAAGTTGATTGTGTTTAAAAAATCATGTAAAAACCTTACAGGATGCAGCTAAAGCCATACAGGGAGATTTTGTAGCCTTAAAGGCTCAAATAAGAAAAGCAGACTAAAAATTAATCAGCAAAGTACCCGCAACATTTGAGAAAGAAAAAACAGTAAACTTGAAGAAAGCAGAAGGAAGGAAATAATAAAGATAAGTGTTGGCAACATCATAAGGTCATGTCAACGCTTCTACGTCTACGGAGACAATGTAACTGAATACAATCAATTTAGAAAATAATTTTCCTCATCTAGTAAAGTTTAAGATGTGGGGGAAAAAAGACGGGCATAACCTATGACCCAACAATTCCACTCTCAGAAACTTTTCCATATGCACCAAGAGCCAGTACCAGAATGCTACTGCAGTTCTCTTTATGATAGTAAAAGAAGGAAAACAAATGAAATGGCCCTTGTTAGAATGCATAAACAAATCATAATCTATTCATAAAATGAAATGCTGTGGATCAGTAAATACATGAACCACAGCTACACTCACGACCATAGATGAATTTCAAAACCATAGCATTGGGCAACAATTACTAGTAACAGAAGAATTCATATTTCTGAAAATACTTCAAGAAAACATAGAATAACATATTTATCCTATGTTTGGGGCTAGGAAGAATGTCCCAAATTAGACATAAAAGTTATGAAAAAGCCATAATGTGATAAAAATGATAATATTAAAATTAAAGCCTCCTGCATGACAAGGGAAGGAAAAAAAAGAGAAAGACAAGTGACAGGCTGGGAAAAGACTTTTTTAGCAGATGTAATTGACATGGATTGGTCCCACAATTTATAAAAGACTTCTTAAATATCACCCAAAGTCAAGCTCAGTAGTAAAAATGAGCAAAGGATATGGAGATCCAATTTAAAGAAAAGGAAGGTGGAATGAATGGCTAACATACTTGATGTAAGATGCTCTATTGCTCTGGAGATGGGGGGATGCAAATTAAAATTCTAACCTTACACCTCAGATCCCACCCCAAAGGGATCAACACCATGCTCACCGTCCTGCTCCTGTAACCGCTCACCTTCAGTGCTCACCACACCTTGATGCTCTCAACTGCCTTCCTAGGTGCCAGAGCTCACCTGTCTCCTGCCCGGTGGCCTGCTGTCTCAGAACTACACAGGTCCTCAGGTCCCCAGGGGCTACACATGCACAGTCCCTTCTTCCTCAGTCCACATATACATTTCCAGGGAGACTGGGCTTGGGCAGGTTCAAGACACAGCGAAATACTGTGACTAATGAAATGCTGGTCCCCTTCAATCCTCAACCCTTTGCTGAGTCAGCCTCACCATGGCTTGTCCTCCTTTCCCTGTGGTGTCCTCCTTTCTCTTCCAGGTCCTCAAATATTCATCTCCCTTGCAATTAAGTGTCTGTTGGCTTCTACACTCCATTCCTGTGTGTCTGAACCCCCACATGTGGACACAATTTGGGATCACTCCCAGAAGTCTACCGAGTCCCCATCAATATCAATGAATGTGAAATGTATTTCATAGTAATATTTTTTCTGAGATAGGTAAAAATTGCTAGTTTTTAAATTTTTTATTTATTTTTACTTGAAGGATGATTACTTTACAATGTTGTATTGGTTTCTGCCATACATCAACATGAATCAGCCATAGATATACTCATGTTCTCTCCCTCTTGAACCTTCCTCTCACCTCCCACCCCATCCCACCCCGCTAGGTTGTCACAGAGCACTGAGCTGGGTTCCCTGTATTGTACAGCAACTTCCCATTAGCTATCTGTTTTACACATGGTGGTATATATATTTCAATGCTATTTTCTCAGTTCGTCCCACCCACTCCTTCCCCCATAAGGAGAGGGAAACAGTCCATAAGTCTGTTCTCTATGTCTCTGTCCCTCCCCTGCAAATAGGTTCATCAGTACCCATCTTGCTAGATTCCATATGTGTTAATATATGGTATTTGTTTTACTCTTTCTGACTTTTTTCACTCTGTATAATAGACTCTAGGTTAAAAACTGCTAATTTTTTATCAAGGTAGGATGTAAAAGCAAAGACCTTTGGAATAACCAAGCTTTGATAACATCTCAAGCCTGCCCTCCTGCCAATGGACCTTTACTTCATCCTGGGTATAACTGAGCATACCTGCCACACCAGCATTATGCCTCTATTAAGAAATTTAGGAATAAGAATGAAATCATTCAAGAAATACACGCTTCTTTCTTATCTGGCTGTAAGGGAAGCCATGTCATGGAACTGGCAAGAGTCAGCTGCCATGTTTCAGGAACACAGAAGCTAGGCAGTTATCCAGTTCAAGCTGTCACCCATGGCAGTAATGCTCTCTACGACTCCTGACCTGGGGTCAGTGAACTCTGCTTAATCTGTCCATGGAGACAGAGGTAAAGTCTGACAACACCAAGCCTGGGTATCTGCAACATAGAGCAGGAGACATGGTCAGCCGCTGGATTCAATCAATATCTGCTGAGCAAATATGTGATTTTTTTTTAATGAACTGAACTATGTATTAAAAGCTTCATTTGAATGTGGTCTTTGACCTATTAGCTTTATTTTGTGACTTGGAATGATATTTCTATATATTTACACAAGGGTTACATTTAGAAATCTAACCACCCACAGAAAAATAGCTTTTTGTGAATCTAAAAATTCTCAAGCTTGTTGTTTCAGTGAGTGGAAACAACATTTTTCTAAATGGCTTCTTTAAAAGCAGGCATAAATCAGCATGACTTTATTGGCTACAAAAATACTGATGCAACTAACGGATTAAAAGTTATTTGCAGATGGTAGCATGCTAAATTTATCCTTAAAATCTACTCATCACCAAATATGGGTTTCTCTATAGTACTGAAAAATAAGAGTTATTTTTAAATGTAATGTAACCCAAATGTCAACGGTCCCCAGTCCCTCTCATTCTTTCCTCTTCTTTTCTATGAACTCTTCAGCAGTAAGTGTAAATACAATTTCTTACTTTGGTTACATTAATATTGCACGGAATTTGGAAAATAAGACAAATTATTTTACATGTAAGCATTTTTGTGGTTTTCTTTCTTACTTTTTTTTGTTTTTTTGGTTACCATTGTTAGTTTTCAAATATATTTTTGTATGTTTGTTACATGGCTTGTACATACATGTTACATACATTTTTTGCCTCATTCTTTATTTCTGGAAAATATCCTATCCCCAGTTCATGGTGTCCAGTCTACTTCCTTCCATCTTGTCTCTATGAAATCTTCAAGGACAGGGATCATATCTTTGCCTCTCTATAATCCTTTTGATATCAATAAATATCAATAACCTCAGATACACAGATGACACCACCCTTATGGCAGAAAATTAAGAAGAACTAAAGAGCCTCTTGATGAAAAGTGAAAGGGGAGAGTGAAAAAGTTGGTTTAAAACTCAACATTCAGAAAACTAAGATCATGGCATCGGGTCCCATCACTTCATGGCAAAGAGATGGGGAAACAGTGGAGACAGTGACAGACTTTATTTTCTTGGGCTCCAAAATCACTTTAGATGGTGATTGCAGCCATGAAATTGAAAGACACTTGCTCCTTGGAAGAAAAGCTATGACCAATCTAGACAGCATATTAAAAAGCAGAGACATTACTTTGCCAACAAAGGTCCATATAGTCCAAGCTATGGTTTTTCCAGTGGTCATGTATGGATGTGAGAGTTGGACTATAAAGAAAGCTGAGCACCGAAGAATAGATGTTTTTGAACTGTGGTATTGGAGAAGACTCTTGACAGTCCCTTGGACTGCAAGGAGATCCAACTAGTCAATTATAAAGGAAATCAGTCCTGAATATTCATTGGAAGGACAGATGCTGAAGCTGAAACTCCAATACTTTGGCCACCCGATGCGAAGAGCTGACTCATTTGAAAAGACCCTGATGCTGGGAAAAATTGAAGGCAGGAGGAGAAGGGGACGACAGAGGGTGAGATGGTTGGATGGCATCACCAACTCGATGGACATGAATTTGAGCAAGCTCCAGGAGCTGGTGATGGACAGGTAAGCCTGACATGCTGCAGTCTACGGGGTCGCAAAGAGTCGGACATGACTCAGTGACTGAACTGAACTGAACTGAATCCTTTTGAGGGCACAGCACCTGGACATTACCATGTGCATTCAATAATGTTCATTAAAATTCTTAATAATATTCACCAAAATCACCAAGGAACACTCCAAGTCTTCAGAATTATGACATGGCATTATTATGTGGAAGATACTGTTATTTTTCTCACTTGATAAGTGAAAAAAGCTCAGATTCAGAGAGTTTAAATAACCTGCCCCAGGTCACACAGTGTCCTGACAAATGGCCCAGCTAGGACTCACTCACAAGTCAAGTGTCTCAACCCCAAACTCCTGAACAGTTTGTATGGTGAGTGTCCAGCGAATATAGAAGCTTCTTACTTTAATAATGCTTCTCTTCCAAAGTTGAAGGGCTTCCATCGTTAGAGAAAAGTGAACCATGCATTTTGATAGTCACTGACTTTGGCTATCAAACTAGTTACATCCACCCTGGTCTTCTCTATTCAAGGCTAGTTAACCCTGTGTTTTTCATAGGGATAGTATGAAATAGTATGATATATCATACTTGATATTTTAGTATGTGCATATATGATTTCAAATAGGTGCCATAAAATGAACAACAATCCAAAATAATAATAAAATAATCTCATTTACAATAGCATCAAAAAAAAAAATACTTGGGAATTTAAATAAATTTAAATTTTAGTTAAATTTAATTAAAATTTAACTAAAGAGTCAAAAGACTTGTACATTGAAAACTAAAAAACATTGCTGAAATAAAGAAGATACAAATAAATGGAAAGACATAATGTGATCAGAGATGATAGATCATAACTTAATCGTAGATTAAGAAGCCTTAATATTGTTAACATGTCCATACTATCCAAAGCAGCCCACAGATTCAATGCAACCCCTATCAAAATCCCAATGGTATATTTTACAAAAATAGAAAGCCCAATCCTAAAATTCACATGGAACCACAAAGGAACCTGAATAGCCAAAACAATCTTGAAAAAGAAGAAAAAAGCTGAAGGTGTCACACATCCTGATTTCAAAACATATTACAAAGCTACTGTGATCAAACAATATGGTACTGGCATAAAGACAAACATCCACCAATGGAGCAAAACAGAGAGCCCAGAAAAAACCCATGCATATACTGTCAACGGATTTTCAACAAAGATGCCAAGAATGTCCAATGGGGAAAAATATAATCTCTTCAACAAATGGTGTTACAAAAAATGAATATCTGCATGTAAAATAATCAAACTGTATTCTTATCTTACATGAAATAAAGATCAACTCAAAATGAATTATTCAAACCATATATCTTTTAGGGATTAACATCCAGAATATATAAAGAACTCAAAACTGAATAACAAAAAACAAATAACCCAATTAAAAATTGGGCAAAGGACTTAAATAGATACATCACCAAAAAAGACATACAAATGGCCAACAATGATATGAAAAAATGTTCAACATCACAGATCATCAGGGAAATGAAAATCAAATACCACTTCACACCTGTAACGATGGCTACTATTGAAAACAAACAAACAAACAAACAGAGAATAACATGTGCTGGTAAGGTTACAGAGAAACTGGAACCCTTGTGCACTGCTGTTAGGAATGAAAAGTGGTGCAGCAGCTATGGAAAACAGTAGGAAGTCCCATTCCTAGATATTTCTCAAAAAGAATTGAAATCAGGATTCCATAAAGATATTTTCATTCCCATGCTCAATGCAGGATTAATCACAATATCCAAGAGACTAAAGCAACCTAAACATCCACTGAGGGATGAATGGATAAAGAAATGAATAAAGAAATTATGATATATACATACAATGGAATATTATTCAGCTGTAAAATGAAAAACAAACAAACAAAAACCTTCTGTCATATGCTACAATATGGGTGAAGCTTGTGGATATTATGCTAATTGAAATGTCAGTCCCTGAAGGACAGATACTGCATGATTCCACTTATATGAGGTATCTAAAGTAATCAAACTCATAGAAGCACAAAGTAAAAATGTTGCTGCCAGGATCTGAGGGGAGAGGGAAATGGGGAGTTGCTGTTCAACGGGTATAAAGTTTGAGTCATCTAAGATTAAAAAAAAAAAAAGCCCTAGAAATTTGCTAAACAATACTGTGCTTATAGTTAACAATATTGCATTGTACACTTGAAATTTTGTGAAGAGGGTTGATCTCATGGATATACGGGGGGGGGGGGGTGTGTGTGTGCGTGTGTGTGTGTACATATATATTCAGCAATTTGGCCTTTTGACTTGAGAATGAAAAGCTCCTCTTCTCTTGTAGGTCATGACTAATTGTTCCTCAACCATAGTAAGAAATAAGTGCCATGAAACTTTGAAACCTGTTCCATTCACAGGCTTCAAACCAGAATCCAAGCTTCTGAGAGTCAGCCAATCAATGAATGACCCACACTTCTGATAGCCAGCCAATCAAAAACAGCCCTATGATTCTGTCAGCCAATCAGCAATAGTTTCACTTCAGTAAATCACACCTCCACAGGTAAAGGTCAACCAATCCTTAACATCCTTGCTTCTGAAACTCCAGCTAATCCTTGAATTCCTTTACTTTGTTTAGGAAGAGTGTCTCGAGGCAGTATTCCTTTGCTTCACAGAAAACAGATCTGTTTCAAGTTTTCAATAATGCTTTCATGACTTGGCATACCCAATAATTCCATTTTCTTGAAGTTTATCCTAAGAAAATAGCCCGGAATGTGTGCAAAGATTTAGCACTAAAGACAACATTGTTTAATTTGAAGAAGCAGCATGTGTGCAAAAACATTTTTAGCTCTAAATTTTGATTCCTTCATCAAATGGAATACTAAATAGTCATTAAAAATCATATTGTAGCAGATTATTTAATTGATATGGTATTGACATTTTATTGATATGTTTAAGATATGGCAAAAAAACATATTATGGTAAGTCCCCTATATATCAAAGAGTTCCATTACAAGAGTATGCTCTTAAGTCCAATTTGTTCCTAAGTCCAACAAAGTTAGCCTAGGTACCCAACTAACACAATTGGCTATATAGTATTGTAATAGGTTTATGTTACTTTTCACACAAATAATACATAAAAAACAAACACACACACAAAAAAACATTTTTAATCTTTACAGTACAGTACCTTGAAAAATACAGTAGTACAGTACAACAGCTGGCATACAGGGACTGGAATCAAGTGATCAGGCAAGAAGAGTAGAAGAGTTACTGACTGGAGAAGCTGGAGGTGGGAGATGGTGGAGCTGAAAGATCATCAGCAACAGGAGATGGAGGGCAAGCTGCAATTTCACTCATGCCTGACACTGACAGAAAACACATTTACCTCTTTTGAGATTTCACAACTTGAAGGTTTGTATGTAGGAGGCTTACTGTACAATGTAGTATTTACCATATAGCTCCAACTATTTAAGATATATGTATAGAAATAAAAGACAAGAAGGATATCTATAAAGCCATTGATTATTATAGATGGCAGGATTATAGGCAATTTTCTTTTTCTCAATTTTAATATTTTTCCTACTTTTCTGTTTTGAAAATATATTACTTTTGTAATTTAAGAGAAAAATAATATATTTTTAAATAGTATTTGGAACAGATTATAATCTTCTGATAAGTTCAGAGACCAAGAGACTACAGATAAATGCCTCCTTGATGATGCCAGTTGCCAACTCTGATCATATAACACTGCAACTGCCTATTGCTGTAAATGCATATTGAATTTAAGGTTAATTACATCCTCCTTGTCCTTGCCTCTTGGATATGCCCAGCCATGAACTCAAATGCAACTTGTTAAAACAGAACTCATTTTTCCTCTGGTTTCCCATCTGAACTCATCTTCCTATCCCAACCCACCACACACACACACACACACACACACACTCTCTCTCTCTCTCTCTCTTTCTCTCTCTCCTTATACCAAAGCAAGCTCTCCTTCAGTTCACAATCCTGAGTTCTCCCAGGTCTTCAAGCTGTTCTTCTCCTTGCACCCAGTCCACCACCAATCTTCCTCCAGAACACAATGTTCATTCGGCCCCTTCTGCCAACACTCCACTTCGGTTTTTCCTGCCTGATAAGATGTCTCAGGTTGTCAACCTGAGAACCAAACCTTGCCCACAAATCAGTTTTGCTTGACCCACACACTACTGGATTATATATCAACATTTAAGATTTGAGAAACATAACATAAATACATATTTCTGGCTTCTCATTAAAAAAAAAAAAAAAAAAAGCTATACTGATGCTGAAAACTGCCTTCCCCTTTAGATACAGACGCTCCTTTCCAGTTTTCCAAGGTCTCCAGCACTTCCTACTAAAGCTCTAACACTAAATTCCAGGGATTATTTAATATCAAGATTACATGTTTTTCTTGCACAGTCTCTGTGCACATTTGAGTGTGTGACTCCAACCTCCATTCATGGAATTCTAATAGCAAGCAGTCTTCAAAGTCTTTTTAGAGCAGGAACATCATGTATAAATTTTTAAAATAGTATTTTCTCTTTGCTCTAATCAATTCCAAAATGATAAACTGCCTAAGAATAGGTAAGGTAGAAAAATGCATCCCAACCTTTCTCTTTTCATCTTTGAACAAATAGGAAAAGGAAGACTGAGTCCACCACATAATGCAACATTTTGTTTCTTAAGTTGTCCTAGCTTGAAATGAGGTCAACCATGCCTGCTTCTTATTTATGTCCATTTAAATTCTATTTCTGCTTTATTGACTATGCCAAAGCCTTTGACTGTGTGGATCACAATAAACTGTGGAAAATTCTGAAAGAGATGGGAATACCAGACCACCTGACCTGCCTCTTGAGAAACCTGTATGCAGGTCAGGAAGCAACAGTTAGAACTGGACATGGAACAACAGACTGGTTCCAAATAGGAAAAGGAGTACGTCAAGGCTGTATACTGTCACCCTGCTTATTTAACTTATATGCAGAGTACATCATGAGAAACACTGGGCCGGAATAAGCACAAGCTGGAATCAAGATTGCCGGGAGAAATATCAATAACCTTAGATGTGCAGATGACACCACCCTTATGGCAGAAAGTGAAGAGGAACTAAAAAGTCTCTTGATGAAAGTGAAAGAGGAGAGTGAAAAAGTTGGCTTAAAGCTCAACATTCAGAAAATGAAGATCATGGCATCTGGCCGCATCACTTCATGGCAAATAGATGGGGAAACAGTGGAAACAGTGTCAGACTTTATTTTTTGGGGCTCCAAAATCACTGCAGATGGTGATTGCAGCCATGAAATTAAAAGACGCTTACTCCTTGGAAGGAAAGTTATGACCAACCTAGATAGCATATTCAAAAGCAGAGACATTACTTTGCCAACAAAGGTCCGTCTAGTCAAGGCTATGCTTTTTCCTGTGGTCATGTATGGATGTGAGAGTTGGACTGTGAAGAAAGCTGAGCGCCAAAGAATTGATGCTTTTGAACTGTGGTGTTGGAGAAGACTCTTGAGAGTCCCTTGGACTGCAAGGAGATCCAACCAGTCCATTCTAAAGGAGATCAGTCCTGGGTGTTCTTTGGAAGGACTGATGCTAAAGCTGAAACTCCAGTACTTTGGCCACCTCATGCGAAGAGTTGACTCATTGGAAAAGACTCTGATGCTGGGAGGGATTGGGGGCAGGACAGAGGATGAGATGGCTGGATGGCATCACCGACCCAATGGACATGAGTTTGAGTGAACTCCGGGAGTTGGCGATGGACAGGGAGGCCTGGCGTGCTGCAATTCATGGGGTCACAAAGAGTCGGACACAACTGAGAGACTGAACTGAACTGAACTGAACTAAATGCTAAGCCCCTTAATCTACTTTATCACACCCTGATACTTCAAAGTCAGTAGGGCAAGCTGCATTATGCATTTTCAAAAGAAAAATCATTTAATGCTTAGAGTAAAAAAATGAATTGCCCCAGGGCCCAAGGTCTGGAAGTTATGCTAAGATTGGCCCTAAACCTTGAGGCTGGGAGGTAAGTGGATCTCAGAGTTTCTTTACATTCAGTTTCTTAAAGGAAGAAGGTATCAACACAAAGGGATATGGAGGAAAAGCCTGCCCAAGATGTGTACCTTTGGTGGAGCATTCTGGATAGCTGCAGTGACTGGATAAAGTCAGTGCCATGAATGAAAAGCAGATCATCTACCTGGTTCTAGATCCAGCTCAGTTACTGGCCAACGTGATCCTGGGAAAAGCCCTCCCCCTTCTCCCATCCAAGACCTCCTATTCTTTAATCCTGAAAAACCAAGTGGACAATTTCTAAGGTCCAGGCTGGTGCTAGGATATAGATTTTTCTTTTCATCTTCAATGTATTTGGATCTTTATGGTTTATGCTTTTGGAAAGCATATCAGTCTGATTTCTTATTATAAATACTTGCTCTTCCTCCATATAAATGCTGGTGAATATGAAGTTATATGTCCCCAGGGGGATTTTATTTTCCATGCCAAACCACAAAGCCTGTTCCATGACCCAAAAAAGTGGCAGCTTTACTCTCCTAATGACAGCTATTAGAGATAAATGCAGAGGGTGGAGGAGGCACTAAGCCAGACTGTATCAGGACATCATCCCAAACCTCAACCAGGTTTTGAATCATCTTCCAAGTGGGTTTCCAAGGCGCTCCATGAACCCAAGGACTCAACACCCCATAATAAGAATGCTAATTAAGCATTTATTATGTGCCAGGTGACAGTCTCTGTGCTTTCCATACATTTGCCTATTTAATCCTCATAACAACTCTGTAAAGTTATTGTTCCCATTTCAAATATGAAGAAAATGAGACACAGATAGGGTGGGTAACTTGTATGAGGTCACAGAGCAAGTAAGTGGAAAAGCTGGGATTCAACCCAAGCACTCTGCTTTCAGGCTGATTTATCACAACACATGTTGGCACAATTTATAATCCATAAAATTAGGACATTTTACTATGGGATGAGCATATTACCACTGTGCTTAGATAATATTTTGAAATCTCAACTGCGGGTTTTTTTTCTTTGACTCTTACATTACTATGAACCCTGTGGCCCTTTCTCAGTTCCAGCAGACATAGCGTGTGGGATCTTTTGCCTCAGAGAAGGGATAATGAGGCAGAATGATAAGAGGAAAATAAGAAAATGAATCTTTTTTCCTGGCTTATGAGTTGAGGCCCTAGAGCTAACAGGAAGGATTTTAGCAGAGACCATCAGTCTGGGAGAATGTTCAATGTCAGAGCAAGGCTTGGAGCCCAGGACTAGATGAGGCCCATTTAAGAGTGGCATAAGAGACTTGATGGGAAGCAAAGAGCGTTGAAACACAGATGTGTCCACGGGAGGTGGAACCTATTTTGTCCATCTCCTTCACCCAGCAAATAAGAGGAGAAAAAGTAGAAGCAGTGACAGATTTTATTTTCTTGGGCTCAAAAATCACTGTGGACGGTGACTGCAGCCAGGAAATTAAGACGCTTGCTCCTTGAAAAGAAAGCTATGACAAACCCAGACAGAGTACTAAAAAGCAGAGACATTGCTTTGCCGACAAAGGTCTGTATAGTGAAAACTATGGTTTTTTCTAGTAGTCATGTACAGATCTGAAAGTTAGACTATAAAGAAGGCTGAAAGCTGAAGAACTGATGCTTTTGAACTGTGGTGTTGGAGAAGACTCTTGTGAATCCCTTGGACAGCAAGGAGATCAAATGAGTCAATCTTAAAGGAAATCAGTTCTGTATATTCATTGGGAGGACTAATGCTGAAGCTGAAGGTCCAATATTTTGGCCATCTGATGCAAAGAACCAGCACACTGGAAAAGGTCTTGATGCTGGGAAAGATTGAGGGCAGGAGGAGAAGGGGGCAACAGAAAATGAGATGGCTAGATGGCATCACTGACTCAACAGACATGAGTTTGAGCAAACTCCAGGAAAGAGTGAAGGACAGGGAAGCCTGGTGTGTTGTGATCCATGGGTTCGCAAAGAGTTGGACATGACTTAGCGACCGAACAACAATAAGAACCTGGTCAAACGGGGATGACAGAGCCATATTGAGATGACAGA
This sequence comes from Bubalus kerabau, assembly GCF_029407905.1. NCBI lineage: Eukaryota > Metazoa > Chordata > Mammalia > Artiodactyla > Bovidae > Bubalus > Bubalus kerabau. Next base: position 21,004,454 of record NC_073642.1, read on the forward strand.
GCCAGTTCAGAAAATCTGAGAGCAGTGGAGGGGTGTCAACAACCCAAAGTAGACATGTCCAAGTGGGTTGTGCAGGCAGGCAGGACTCAATGACATCACCAAGTCCCCATGGCCCAGCAGAGCAGGCAAGCATCTCTGTGCACAAGGGTTGTCCTGAAGGACCAGGACAGTTATTCAACCTGAAGGACCTCACATACAGAGACAGGAATGACACAGGAGTGGCTCACTGCCCCAAGGCCAGCCCCCGCTGGCACCACAACTCAAGGGGGAAGTGACAGGAACCACAGGTTAACTGAGAGTATCTCCACCATGAAGGGTAATCAGGACTCAGAGCAGAGATCAGTCTCAAAAAGATAAAGTTACTCTTTTTGCACATGGTAGTAGTTTGTGGATTGAAATTTACACGTTATTTTGTACACTAGGATTTTTTTTTAATTTATCTATTTATTTTGAGTTGTGCTGGGTCTTCATTGTTACACCCAGGCTTTCTCTAGAGGCAATGTGCAGGCCTCATTGTGGTGGCTTCTTTTGCTGTGGAGCATGGGCTCTGGGCCCATGCTCAGACTTTAGTAGTTGCGATTCCTGGGCTCTAGAGCGCAAGCTCAGTAGCTGTGGTGCATGGACTCAATTGCTCGCAGCATGTGGAATCTTCCCAGACCAGGGTTCAACCTCATATCCCCTGCATTGGCAGGCTGATTCTTAACTACTGGACCCCCAGGGAAGTCCAAATTTTATACAACATTTTTTTTGAAATCGCAAAATATGGATCCTGTTTCCAAGTTACTACCAACCCAAGAAGGAAACAACTATGCTATAACAGCCAGAACCCAGGGTGTAGGGTGTGCAAGGTCATACATAAGGCCTGATTTCAAGACTAGTTCCCCCACGTTCCAAAATAATCTAAGCTCCAGGTCCTTCATCTATAAATTTGGCATATGGCACTAACTCACTAGGTATTGGGTATATTAATACAAGGCACGTGAAGGAATTTTGATCATTATTATTACTATTATTACAAAGACACATAAAACGATTAGAGAACCCAAGTTGGGATATCATTTCATGGTACACAGGGAATGAAAAGGAGGGAGTCCAAGTAGGTGCACAGAGAGTGTACAAGGAGTCCAAGGAGGACTAGAATATGTCATTAGGCATGAAGTGAGAATTTAAAATGCCCTCTTCACCCCTTCTAAATTATTGTGACTGCACTATAGTCTCGCTGTGTAGAAAAGGTTACCACCAATTGTTTAAAGCACAATTATTTATCCTGCTCAGCACCCTTGTTCCAACCTGTCCTCACAAACCACCTCCTTACTGCCTATAGACCTGACCTTGGGTTGAGTTCCCTCAGCAACCACACATTTCCCAAGTTCACCTAGGTCCAGGTGCCCAGACCCCCAGGCCCAGCCCTGTGCCAGAAACAGACAGGATGTATACTCAACGCTGAGATTTCCCTGGTGGTCCAGTGGCTAAGACTCCACGCTTCCAAAGCAGGGAGCCTGGATTTGATCTCTGGTCGGGGAACTAGATCCCACAAGCCACAATGAAAATCTGTAATGAAGATCAAGGATTCCACAGGCCGCAACTGGGACCAGGCTCAGTCAAATGAATGGATGAATAAATAAATAAAATAAATATATGTTGTTTTTTTTTAAGTCCACCCTTATCTTGAGCTAAATGGAGCTCTTGCTTCAAGACTCACTTCCAGCTCCATTTCCTCCATGAGATGGTTCCCAATTCTCTGATTTGCCTTCCATTGGGGGGATTTGTTGCCATATTTGTGACATGATTTGAACTCTTGTCACCAGAGCCTCTATAACCTCCCTTACCAGGCAGCCTCCTTGTGCCCACCCTGACCTCACACGGCATGGCACAGACCCTCCCATTTAGGAGGTGACTGAGAAAGAAACAATGAAGGGATGAGTGTAAAACACACATGTCTTTTTAAAATATTTTATTTATTTATTTAGGCTGCACTGGTTCTTAGTTGCAGCCTGCTTGTGGGATCTTAGTTCCCCAACCAGGAATTGAACCAGGGCCCCCTGCACTGGGAACATAGAGTCTTACCCACTGGATCCCCAGGAAAGACCCTCACACGTGTATTTTTAAACCATATATTAAGGGCGTGTTCATGGCAAATATTCCAACAGTGACAAAGGAGATAGAGGTAGAAAGCGAAATTCCCTTGACTCTTCTCTCTCAGGACTAAGAGCTGGTCCCTGTTGTCATTTTCTTGTGTATCCTTCCAGAAATGATCTTGTATTTTTGTGTAAGCCCCTGGTACCCAATGAATGAAGACAGATAAAGAAGACAAATTAGCACAGGGGGAGGAGGAGTGCAGGCCAGGAATCTGAATGGAACCTTTGCCAATTATAGCTGACACTATAAATCAGGGGTCCCCAACCTTCGTGATCTATGCCGGATGAGCTGAGGTGGAACTGATGTAAAAATAATAGAAATAAAGTGCACAATAAATATAATGTACTTGAATCATCCAGAAACCAATCCCCATCCCTCCACCCCATCCATGAAAAAACTGTCTTCCATGAAACTGGTCCCTGATGCCAAAAAAGTTGGTCTTCCTGTGTCCTATGTCACTTTAGTCGTGTCAGACTCTTTGCAACCCTATGGACCATAGCCCACCAGGCTCCTCCGTCCATGGGATTCTCCAGGCAAGAATACTGGAGTGGGTTGCCATTTCCTTCTCCAGGGGATCTTCCTGACCCAGGGATTGAACCCACATCTCCTGTATTTCTTGCATGGGCAGGCGGGTTCCTTACCACTAGCACCACCTGGACTACTGCTATAAATGCTTTAGCTCAGATCCTGTTCACTGGTTCTGTGAGTTCTCTCCAGGTTCTGTGTGCTTTGTTTTTGAAGGCTTGCATCTGTGATCTTCAGAGGGCTGCTCTGGGCTATTGGAGCCATTTCCTCTCCAACACTCACTGCTGCAAAACAGGAAGTGCCCAGGAAGTAATGTCTACCCCTCTAACCCCACCACACACACACACACACACACACACACACTCACATGCACACCCAGGTAGCCAGCAGCTAGTAACTAACTTGTGTAGGAGGAAAACTGAGATGTGATGCACACTCTAGAGCACCCCTGGGGATCAGACTGAGGTTGGAATCTCATTTCAAATCTCATCCTTGCTTGACTTCTTCTTCCCTCTTCTTCCAACCTTCCTATCTCCCCCACTTGTTTCTCCAAGGAGAATTTTCTTAATAAATCACTTGCCCACAAATCCTCACCTCAGGGTCTGTTTCTGGGAAACCAGACTAAAATATTCAGTGATATAAACCAGAGGTCCCCAACCCTTGGACCACAGACCAGTACTGGTCCTTGGCCTGTGAGGAACTGGTCTGCGTAGCAGGAGGTCAGTGGCAGGCAACTGAGCAAAGCTTCATCTGTATTTACAGCCACCCCCAATCACTCTCATTACCGCCTGAGCATCACCTCCTTTCGGGTCAGCAGCAGCATTAGATTCTCATGGAAGCATGAACCCTAACCCTAAAATCAAGATGGGGTATCCTGAGAATGCCACAAAATAGGAATAAAGTGCACAATAAATGTAATACACTTGAATCATCCCCAAACCATCCTGTTCCTGTCCAAGGAAAATTCTTCCATGAGATTGGCCCTCATGCCAAAAAGGTTAGGGACCACTGCTCTAGACTGAGTGTTTTTGTTCCCCAACATATAGGACTTATATGTTGAAATTATAACCCCTAAGGGGATGGTTTTAGGAGGCAGGGCCCTTGGGAAGTACTTAGGTCACAAGGGTGGAACCCTCCTGAATGGGTTTAGTGCCCTTATAATGGGACTCCTGAGAGTTCCCTTGCCCCTTCTGTCATGTGAAGACACTACAAAAAGAGAGTCATCTATGAACAAGGAAGCAGGTCCTCACCAGACACAGAATCTTCCAATGCCTTAATCTTGGCAGCCTCCAGGACAGTGAGAAATAAACCTCTGTTGTTTAAGGCACCCAACCTATGGGGCATTTTGTCATAGCAGCCCAAACAGACTAAGACACTAGAGAGTTTTTATCCTAGTAATGGAGATAGACAATAAGCAAGAGAAAAACGCAAAAAATACTTAGGATGTTAGTGATAAATACAAAAGAGAAAATGAAGAAGCAAAGGGAGCATGTGGTGTTTAGAAGAGAACTGAACTTTTGATAGCATGATCTGAGTAGGTGGTATTTTTTTTTTAACATTTATTTAAGTATTTGGCTGTACTGGGTCTTAGTTGCGGCACATGGGACGTTTGATCTTTGTTGAAGCATGTGAACTCTTAGTTATGGCATGTGGGATCTAGTTCCCTGACCAAGGATCAAACTCAGGCCCCTTGCATTGAGAGTGTGGCGTGTCAGCCACTGGACCACCTGGGAAAACCCTGAGTAGGTGGTATTTGAATGCAAATTTCAAAAGAGAGAGAGAGAGAGAGCAATGGAGACAGAGCTCTGAGCAACGACATACGCAAAGGCCTTGTGGCAAGTGTGTGCCTAGTATGTCCCAGGAACATCATGGAGGAATGGAATGAGGAAGAGAGTAACGGAGATGAGGACAGAGAAGGAGAGAACAGCCAGTGAAGCAGGGAGATGATAAATGGTTTTGAGTAGAGAAGTGTCATCATCTGATGTGGGTTTTAATCCTGGCTTCCATATGAAGACCAAAGGGGGACAAAATAGAGGAAGAGAGACCCGTTAGGAGGCAATTCAAAGGAGAGATGACAATGGTGTGGCCCATGGCGATAACAATGAGAGTGGTGAGAAGTGGTTGGATTCTGCGTACATTTTGAAGACAGCATCAAAGATTTCCTGTCTCTCACTCTCCCTTTCTGAGGTATTTTATCTTATTTCAAGGAAAGAAAATAGTGATATCAGAATGGAAATGAAGCATGCTATGTTTTATTTTTTTTTTAATTTTATTTTATTTTTAAACTTTACAATATTGTATTGGTTTTGCCAAATATCGAAATGAATCCGCCACAGGAACCACAGATCAGACTGCCAACATCTGATGGATCATTGAAAAACAAAAGAGTTTCAGAAAAACATTTATTTCTGCTTTATTGACTATGCCAAAGCCTTTGACTATGTGGATCACAATAAACTGTGGAAAATTCTGAAAGAGATGGGAATACCAGACCACCTGACCTGCCTCTTGAGAAACCTGTATGCAGGTCAGGAAGCAACAGTTAGAACTGGACATGGAACAACAGACTGGTTCCAAATAGGAAAAGGAGTACGACAAGGCTGTATATTGTTACTGCTTATTTAACTTATATGCAGAGTACATCATGAGAAATGCTGGACTGGAAGAAGCACAAGCTGGAATCAAGATTGCCGGGAGAAATATCAATAACCTTAGATGTGCAGATGACACCACCCTTATGGCAGAAAGTGAAGAGGAACTAAAAAGTCTCTTGATGAAAGTGAAAGAGGAGAGTGAAAAAGTTGGCTTAAAGCTCAACATTCAGAAAACGAAGATCATGGCATCTGGTCCCATCACTTCATGGCAAATAGATGGGGAAACAGTGGAAACAGTGTCAGACTTTGTTTTTAGGGGCTCCAAAATCACTGCAGATGGTGATTGCAGCCATGAAATTAAAAGACACTTGCTCCTTGGAAGGAAAGTTATGACCAACCTGGATAGCATATTAAAAAGCAGAGATATTACTTTGCCAACAAAGGTCCATCTAGTCAAGGCTATGGTTTTTCCAGTAGTCATGTATGGATGTGAGAGTTGGACTGTGAAGAAAGCTGAGCACCAAAGAATTGATGCTTTTGAACTGTGGTGTTGCAGAAGACTCTTGAGAGTCCCTTGGACTGCAAGGAGATCCAACCAGTCCATCCTAAGGGAGACCAGTCCTGGGCGTTCATTGGAAGGACTGATGCTGAAACTCCAATACTTTGGCCACCTCATGCAAAGAGTTGACTCATTGAAAAAGACCCTGATGCTGGGAGGGATTGGGGGCAGGAGGAGAAGGGGACAACAGAGGTTGAGATGGCTGGATGGCATCACCAACTTGATTCACATGAATTTAGGTGAACTCTGGGAGTTGGTAATGGACAGGGAGGCCTGGTGTGCTGCGATTCATGGGGTTGCAAAGAGTTGGACACAACTGAGCAACTGAACTGAATTGAACTGATGCTTAGAATGGTCTACAGAGTCTGCCTTTGCTTCTTTGGAAGCCCTACTTCACCCAAGACCACTGGTATAGGTGATGGACTTTTTTTTTTTAATTGGAGGCTAATTACGATATTGTAGTGGTTTTTGCTATACAGTGAGGTGAATCAGCCATGAGTATACATGTGTCCCCCATTCTGAACTCCCCTCCCAGCTCCCTCCCCATTCCATCTCTCTGGGTTGTGCCAGTGCAACGGCTTTGAGTGCCCTGTTTGTTGCATCAAACTTGGACTGGTGATCTATTTCACATATGGTAATATACATGTTTCAATGCTATTCTCTCAAATCTTCCCACCCTCACCTTCTCCCACAGAGTCCAAAAGTCTGTTCTTTATATCTGTGTCTCTTTTAGTGTCTCGCATATAGGGTACAGTGATGGACTTTTGAAGGTGAGTTTCTTACCAGCCCCATCAATCACTACTTGGAAATGTACATTTCACACATGGACTCAACAATCTAGAATAATAATCAACTGCAGAGCTGTGGCTTACCTGTAAAATCTGTGCCCACATTTGAGGATGCAAAGCATCCATTCTGTAGGAGACAGAACCCACCCCACCCCTGAGAGAATAGATCATGTATAGGTATGGCTGAGTCCTTTCGCTGTCCACCTGAAACTGTTACATTGTTAGTCGGCTATACTCCAATACAGAATAAAAAGTTTTTTTTAATTCAAGGGAAAATAAATAAAGAGCTCTCTTAGCAAAAAAAAAAAAAAAAAAAAGAACCCCCACCCCGAGAGTTGGGCTTTGACAAGAAGCACAAGTCCAGCCAAAGCTCCCCACCACCCAGCATTAGCCAGAGAGGATGGGAGATGCCTCACAACACAGCTTTATTTGCAAACAGCTCTCACAAGTGGCCAAGATGGAAATTTACTGAGTGTTAAGCATCAACCACCAGGAAAAAGACTTTCTACTGTGTTTTTTCCTGAGGCCTTTTGCCAAGGTTGCTGAGGCCACCCACACTCCCGGGATCATATTGTCACCCAGATGCTACTGCTGAATGCAGTACTCAGACAGACCAGCCTGGCCTTTTTGCACAGAAAGGTTCTCTATCTATCAACAAATACTTATTGGGGATGTATTTGGGCCAAATATTGATCTAGACACAAGGCATAAAGCAATGGACAAAACAAAGTATCCTTGCCCTCGTGGAGCTTACATTCTATTGTGTGCGGCACGGAAAGAAGAAGAGACAGACAGTTAACAAAATAAGTAAATGAAATATGTGGTGTGTTGAGTATCAATAAGTGCAATGGAGAAAATAGTGGAAGGAAGAGGAGATACAGTGTGGAAATGTGCTGCACTTTTTGAGGGGATACAAATGTTTACCGGTGTGCAGGTGCAATGAAGAACAATTAAAAAGACACAAATGCAACTAAGAACAGAGATTTCAGAGAAAAGGAAGTCCAGGGATGCCTTTTTCAAAATACACTTAAGAAAAAAAGCAATTTTAGGTCACAGCAAAATAGAGCAGAAGGTACTCAGATTTCCCCTATACTCCTCCTGCCCCCACATAAGCATAGCCTCTTCCACATCAACATTCCCCAGTAAGGTTGTATATTTGTTGCAACTGAACCTACGTTGGTGGCTCAGACAATAAAGAATCTGCCTGCAGTATGGGAGACCTGGGTTCAATCCCTGGATTGGGAAGATCCCTTGGATGAGGAATGGCAACCCACTCCAGTATTCTTGCCTGGAAAATTCCATGGACAGAGGAGCCCGATGGGCCACAGTCCATGGGGTTGAAAAGAGTCAGACACAACTGAGTGACTAACACACTCATTCTTTGATGTACATGCCGTGGAAAATATTCTGATGATAGATATCCACCATTATAGTATCATGCAATGTAGTTTCACCACTCTAAAAAACCCTCTGTGCTCTGCTCCTCATCCCTTTTCTCACCACTCAGTTCAGTTCAGTTCAGTCGCTCAGTCGTGTTTGACTCTTCGCAACCCCATGGACCACAGCACGCCAGGCCTCCCTGTGTCCATCACCAACTCCCGGAGTTTACTCAAACTCATGTCCATTGAGTCGGTCATGCCATCCAACCATCTCATCCTCTGTCGTCCCCTTCTCCTCCTGCCTTCAAGCCTTCCCAGCATCAGGGTCTTTTCAAATGAGTCAGCTTTTCACATCAGGTGGCCAAAGTATTGGAGTTTCAGCTTCAACATCAGTCCTTCCAATGAACACTCAGGACTGATCTCCTTTAGGATTGACTAGTTGGATCTCCTTGCAGTCCAAGGGACTCTCAAGAGTCTTCTCCAACACCACAGTTCAAAAGCATCAATTCTTCGGCCCTCAACTTTCTTTATAGTCTGACTCTCACATCCATACATGACTACTAGAAAAACCATAGCCTTGATGAGACAGACCTTTGTTGGCAAAGTAATGTCTCTGCTTTTTAATATGGTATCTAGCTTCTCACCACTGACCCCTGGAAATTATTGATATTTCACTGTTAATGTGCTGCATCTTTATTCAGGGAAGTCAGGGATAACTTACTGAAAAGGGACCAGATAGTCAAGGACTCGAGAGGATGAAGAAGGGAGGCTGTGTGTATGTGGTGAAAGGGTAATTCAAGATGAAGAACCAGGAAGTGCAAAAGCCCTGAGGTGGAAGCAAGGCTGAAGAGAAACAAACTCATGTTCTCAGAGCCTGGGCGCAGACAGGCCTGCTCTTAAACAAGACTGAAGACAGGAAGTTGGGCTTTTTGTTTGTTTTTTTATTCATTTTTGGCTGTGTTGAGTCTTCGCTGCTTGGAGGGCTTTTCTCTACTTATGGTGAGTGGGGGGCTACTCTAGCAGCAGAGTGTGGGCTTCCCATTGTGGTAGCTTCTCTTGCTGTGGAGCGCAGGCTGCAGGGTGAGCAGGCTTCAGTAGCTGCGGTTCCCAGGTTTCGGAGCACAGGCTGAGTAGTTGTGGCGCACGGGCTTAGTTGCCCCACAGTATGTGGGGTCTTCCCAGATCTGGGATCAAACCCATGTATCCTGCACTGTCAAGTGGATTCTTTACCACTGGACCATGAAGGATGCCCGAGAAGTTGCTTTTAAATTAAAGCACCTCTCCTCTGTACATGGGAGAAGGCAATGGCACCCCATTCCAGTACTCTTGCCTGGAAAATCCCATGGACGGAGGAGCCTGGTAGGCTGCAGTCCATGGGGTCGCTAAGAGTCGGACACGACTGAGCGACTTCACTTTCACTTTTCACTTTCATGCATTGGAGGAGGAAATGGCAACCCACTCCAGTGTTCTTGCCTGGAGAATCCCAGGGATGGCAGGGCCTGGTGGGCTGCCGTCTATGGGGTCGCACAGAGTCGGACACGACTGAAGCGACTTAGCAGCAGCAGCCTCTGTACATGCGTGCGTGCATGCTAACTCTCCTCTGAGAACAGACCAATTATTCTTGAATTGGCTGGGTACATATCCTGGGGAGCAATGAGTCTGGCCTGCTCCCACCTCAATCCCCTCCGTGTACAGACTCCTCTCCTACTATCTGCACTCACAGAGGTGAGTGGTGGCAACTGCTCTCCTGGGACTCTTGACTCTGAATTCACCCCGAGGTCACTGCGTTGGTCAGTGGACACTCCCAGAGCAAAGGCCCTGTCCCGGGTGCCAGCGAGTACCCACAGGAGGAGGATTTCGGTTCCCACAGTCATAAAGCCATTCTATCCCGCATGCTCTCCGTTTCATACCAGGCCTCGCAGGCTCAGCAGAAGCCAGCAAGGGAGACTCTGGGGAGGAGCCAGGTCTATGGAGGCAGATCATAGTCCTCAGACTTGCCTTCAACCTCACCTCCCCTTTCTCCCTCCCGCTCACCTCATCCTCTTCTTCATCCTTCAGTGTCCTGCTGGCTCACCACCCCCTCCTGAAAGACCCCTCCTGGCTGAAGGAACTTCTCTCTTCCTTGGATTCACACAGTAATTGCGCTCTCTCCTGAGCAGAAGCCACAACCTACTATATTCCAGTTGGTTGAGCCGGTTTCCCCACTAAACTGAGACTCCTTGAGGCAGGAAGTGGACTTGAGGCTCCCTGAGGCAGGCTCCTTGTGCTGCTGTTGTTCAGTCACTAGGTCATGTCTGACTCTTTGCAACCCCACGGACTGTAGCACACCACACTTCCCTGCCCATCACTATCTCCAGGAGTTTGCTCAAACTCATGTCCATTGAGTCAGTGATGCCATCCTACCATCTCATCCTCTGCTTGCCCTCTTCTCCTTTTGCCTTCAGTCTTTCCCAGCATCAGGGTCTTTACCAGTGAGTCAGCTCTTTGCATCAGACAGGCCCTTGCAGGGGGTTCTAATTCAATAAAAGTTTCTTGGGTTGATTTGTAACAGGCTGCTTCAACACCTTCTTCCTGAGCTCCAAGGCTCTATTCCTCAAGAGCCAATATCCAACCTCTTCCTGGTGGGGTAAGATCTGGGGTACAGTGGCCCCAGTCTCCTTGGAAAACCTCCAGAAGATTAGCTGCCCAGAAACCCAGGGTACTATGGGTCAGAAGGTGAGGCCACAGCTTTAAACACAGAATACCCTATAATAATAAAAAGATTAAACATGAATGTTTTTTCTCAAAACACAAGACTTTGCCCATCTTTGGCATCAGAGCCAATCTGAGCTTTTCTCTGGTGTTGATTTGGCTCAGTTCAGGAGGGACAGACTGTTTTACAACTGTTTATAGGGGGAAAAAAGGGAAGCTCTGAGGAACCAAAGAAAGGCCTACTGTTGGGAGACCAGATGGACCGAGGTGCCCAAATAGGGGAGGTTAGTATCTCTGGTCAGCCCTAGGCCAGGACAGTAAGGTCACAGAGAGGAGCTTGTTCCTCAGGTAAACAATACCAGGCATTTGCAGCTTAAGAGATACTTCTGTAACCAAAACTATTCAAATGCTAATGCTGTAACTAGGATGTGGATGGAATAGGGGGCCCAGGGTGTGGCAGAGAAGGGTTGATTGACTTGAATTTCAAATTTCACAAAGTGCTTCAAACTCAGAATTTTAAAATTCTCCCCAATAAGGCTTTTGGTACAGTCACATATATCAGCTGCCAGGATGGACACAAGAGAATGATCATCATTTGGCTTCAAGGTCCCAGGACAGAACCACCAAGCACTGTGAAATAATGTGGTTTTATAAATCCCATTATTCTCTTGCAAATAGTACAATCCTACTATATTGTATTTTTATAAAACATCAATTTATGCCAATATTTTAAATACACCACAATTTCAAGTATTGTGTCAATATTAAGGGCTTCCCTGGTAGCTCAGCTGGTAAAGAATCCGCCTGCAATGCAGGAAATCCCAGTTCGATTCCTGGATCAGGAAGTTCTCCTGAAGAAGGAATAGGCTACCCACTCCAGTATTCTTGCCTGGAGAATCCCCTTGACAGAGGAGCCTGGCGAGCTACAGTCCATGGGGTTGCAAAGAGTCAGACATGACTGAGCTACTAAGCGCAAGTACAGCACATCAATATTCAATCAATGACATTTATAACTGTACTACGGTTATGTACAAGAATAGCCCTATTCTTTGGAAGTAAACCCTGAAATATGTAGGGGTAAAGGGTCATGATGTATATAACTTACCCTCAAATGGTTCAGAAAAGAAAATAGATAGGTGATAGATGGATAGATAGATGGATGGCTGCGGGGGTGGACAGATAGAGAGAGAGGATAATGAGAGAGGAGGAGGGGAAGCAAATGATAAAGCAAATGAGTAAGATGGTAACAGGAGGTGAATCTGGGTAAAGTATTATAGGTATGTTTGTACAGGTTTTATTTTTGTGTACTATCTCTAAGTTTGGAATTATTTCCAAATAAAAAGCTTTAAAATTTTGTCAGTTTCCATATTTTGGAATTTATTTATTTATTCATTATTTTTTGGCTGCACTGGGTCTTCATTACTGCATGGGCTTTCTCTGGTTGTGGTGAGTGGGGGCTACCCTGTAGCTCTGGTGCGCAGGCTTCTCATTGCGGTGGCTTCTCTTGTTGCCAAGCACGGGCTCTAGGTGCGTGTGGGCTTCAGTAGATGCGATGTGCAGGCTCTGGAGCTCAGTAGTAGTGGCACACAGGCTTAGTTACCCCATGGCATGTAGAATCTTCCCAGACCAGGGATCAAGCCCCTGTCCCCTGCATGGGCAGGCAGATTCTTAACTACTGGTCCACCAGGGAAGACCTGGAATTTGTTTATTTTTAATATAGCAGAAGTCTCCAAAAACACAGAATGGGCCCAGATCTCTCTCAATCTTTTAATTCCAAGAAGCTCTCACTGTATGTCACATCCTATGTTTCCATAGAAAGGGAGGGGCAGAGACCCCTTGGGGAGAGTGGGCTATCTCAAGCACCAGCAGAAAGACAGAGGCTCAGCTGACTCCATCCAGATTTTGATAAGCCGGAGATACTCAGGATTTTGGTAAGGTTCTTAAACTAGAATTCTTGCACATCACCTCTGCATCACCGACTCCCTGCCTCCTCATTCTATACCCTTTCCCAGGCAAGGTCAACTGCTCCACAGCTCCACTAACAGGGAGCTGATTCCCAAGTTTGTGTATCTGCCCCCAGCCTCTTCTCTGAACTTCAGACCTTCATATCCAACTACCCTTCCTTAACAACGGTGTCTCAGAGGTAGCCCAGTGTCACCATTCCCAGACGCAAACTCTTCATTTTGTCATCCTAAATTCATCTTCTCCAGGGTTCCTTCCAACAGAAAAAGCACCACACAGGTGCCAAAGCCACTCCCTGCCTCCAAAACATCTGCCCAAGCCATCTGCTTCTCTCCATCTCCACATCAGCACGGCAATAAACCCCAGCTGTCCACATTCACCCTCATGTCCATCCTCCAGCAACAGCCAGAGGGGGCTTTTAAAAATGAAAATCATCAATGCCCCTTCCTCTCCAATGCCTCCTCCATCCCCGGTTACTCTTGGGATAAAATCCAAAAGCTTCAACAAGATCTACAAAACCTTGAATGGTTGATTCTAAGAGCTTCATCTCACATTCTTCCACGGCAGTCCTGCATACCCACCCACAGACTGTGTCTAAATGCCTGGTATGCATCTTGTTTCCCAGCACCTTCCCAGGGGCTATTCCCTGTATCTGGAAGGTTCTCCTCCTCCCTCCCTCTGTCTCCATCTCAACTGAGCTAACGTCCATTCATCCTTCAACTCCAAGCTGCCTTCTCCTCTTGTGTATTCAGTGTTCTCTGCACTACTGCTTCTGCTGCTGCTAAGTTGCTTCAGTCGTGTCCGACTCTGTGCGACCCCATAGACGGCAGCCCACCAGGCTCCCCGTCCCTGGGATTCTCCAGGCAAGAACACTGGAGTGGGTTGCCATTGCCTTCTCCGTCTCTGCACTAACTGACTGACACAAAGTACACTGGTCATTATACCTATGTCTGGGTTGACTGGTTCAGGAAAAGAATTTTGTGGTAAAGGATGTGGATTTAGAAGTGGGGGAAACATGACAAAGACTATGAGTTGGTCATGGAGAAATGATCTCCCCAAAGCAGAAGGGCTTGGTCAATCCTGTCCTTCCCAAGTCTTCCCAACCAAACTATCACTGATGTGACCTTGACATCCAAGGCTAAGTCATAAAAGGTCTAGAGCTGCTGCCTGGGCCCTTGAACACTCTCCTTGGAGCCCTGAGCCACCAGGTAAGAAGTCTGACTCCCCAGAGGCTGCTAAGCCCGAGGCACATGGACGAGACACCAGAGGTGTTCTAGCTCCCAGCCCTGGCTGAGGTCCCAACCACAGCCAGCATCAACTGCCAGGAGCATAAGTGAAGACAGCCTCCACCCACAGTCGCCCCCAGCCATCAAGGCGTTTCAGACAAGGCCCCAAACAGCATGATGTATAAACATGCCATCCTTGCTTGTGTCCTATTCGAGTTTCTGACTCACAGAATCTGGGAGCATAATAAAATGGTTGTTTTAGGCCACTAAGTTTTGACATGGTTTATTATACATCAATAGTAACTGAATACTCATGATTTTAATAGACATTATGCAAAATAGGGGGAGGGATCCTTATAATTAAATGTTTTGGAAAGTGCTCTGTTACACAAATTCCAAGTGAAACAGGCTTTTATTTTTCTGCAGGCCTCCTCCCTCACAGCTTTTAATTCATAAGATGTACTGTGAATCTCTAAGAGGGAGATATGGTATTTAGTGTTCCCAAAAGGTATTTTTTTTTAATTTATTTATTGGCTGCGCTGGGTCTTCGTTGTTGCTCAGGCTTTTCTCTAGTTGCAGCGAGTGGGGGCTACTCTTCATTGCAGTGCACCCGCTTCGCATTCGGTGGCTTCTCTAGTCGTGAAGCACGGGCTCTGGGTGCAGGGGCTTCAGTAGTTACGGCACGTGCAGGCTCAGCCATTGTAGTTCTCAGGCTCCAGAGGACAGGCTCAGTAGTTGTGGTGCAGGCGCTTAGTTGCTCCTCAGCATGTGGGATCTTCCCAGACCAGGGATCTAACCCATGTCTCCTGCATCAGCAGGCAGACTCCTCCCCAATGAGCCACCAGCCCCCGAAAGGTTTTTTTTTCTTTTTTTTTTAAATGAGCTGTCTTTCTGCAAAAGGCTGACAGTCCAGCCCTAATGGCATGGAGAAGCCATTAGAGGCCCAGAAGGCTCCAGAGATCTGTCCAGTCCTAGGCAGAGGCAGGATCACCCGGTACCTGGCTTAGGGCTGGCTCCCCAGTGCCAGGCTGCTGCCACCGGGCCAGTTCCGTGTTGGGCACGTGGGCTGTGCAGACCCTAGTGGAAGTGTGCAGGGGCATCTGTTTCCTCACCCCTTCAGCCTTTCCTGGGGCCGGCCCCTTTTGCCCCGGCCTCCTTCTCACCTCCTTCCTAGCTCCCCCCACCTCTTCCTCTGAGGGCGCCTATCTCCTCCACAGGCAGCTGGGAGATGAGGAAGGGGAAGGGGAAAGAGAGGCAGGGGTGGGGAGTGGTGCACTCCCCACCCCAACACACCACAGGCACGCACCACACACCCCACACACTGCCACCTCCACGGTCAACCTCAGCCCCTCGCAGCTGGGCCTGCCTCCGTGAAAGCTGCTTGTCTGTCCTGAACACTGCCTGTTGTCCCATCCACGCAGCCTGGGGCTCCTCCTCCCGCTCCTAGCCCCGGCTGGAAGAGGAACACAGTCCTGCCTTGTCCCTCCTCTTGATATTTCCAGTAAAAGCACCTCGAACACAATCTCACTGCCACAGCCCTAATTATGTGTGAAATCATTTTTTTTTTTTTTTTTAGCTCGAAACCAAAGCAAACAAGCGCACACAGAGAAGCCCATTCTCTGCGGCCCAGGAGGAGCGGTCTCGCTCCTGTTGGGTTACCTCAGGCCTGCACAGAGACCCCGCTGTGTTTCGCAAAGCTGCCCGCCTGGCCAAGGTGCCTCCCAGGCCTGACCAGGGAAGCGGTCCACCCCCCAACTCGGGGGAAAGAGTGGGTTTCAGTTTGTTCTGCACTCTCCACACAGGTTTCCAGGAGCCTCACACAGGCCTGCTGTACTGTGAGGCCACAGGAAAGGCCTCTTTGAAAGAAAAAGTGGGTTTTCAGGAGAGAATGTGGGGCAGACAACTTTGCCCCAAAAGACAAGGAACTGTTCTCCTGATTCAGTCAAATCAGTTTGCCCCCTGGTGAAATTTTTATCATTTTATTTTATATCATATTTTACTATTTTATTTCAGGGTGTCAGGTAGCCAAAAGGTCATACGGCAGCCTTGTCCATACATAGTCACTTTCTCTAGCTTCTGTTTCTTCCTCTTCTCCCCACATCCTCACTCCCAATCCTTTTCCATTGACAACTGCATTCAAATTTGTTTAATACACTTTTTCACGTGTATGTGCCTTCGAAAAGATAGTATCGTGAGTTTAATTTCTGTAAGTGGTACTGTTAGAAATTCACTCTAACTTTTTCATTATGGTCCTATATTTGGAAGATGTATCGTGTTGCTATTAGCCCTGCTGTACAGGACCACCGCATTAAAGCCCAGCACACGCCCTGACTACATCGGTCCATTTGCCTGTTGATGGATACCTGGGTTGTTTGCAGTTCCTAGCCACCACAAATAACATAAAGGTGAACAGCCATGTGTGTGTGTGCATGCTAGGTCAATTCAGTCATGTCCAATTCTTTGCAACCTTATGGACTGTAGCCCACCAGCCTCCCCCATCCACAGGATTCTCTAGGCAAGAATACTGGAGTGGGTTGCCATGCACTCCTATAGGGGATCTTCACAACCCAGGGATGGAAACCACGTCTCTTATGTCTCCTGCATTGGCAGGTGGGTTCTTTACCACTAGCCCCACCTGGGAAGCCCAAGCCATATATGTGTCCCCTTATCAATCTTTTGCAAGAAATTCTGGGACTTACATGTCCAGGATTTGGGTTGCTGACTTGCAAGTTGCACACTCCCTTGGGTTCACTAAGTACTGCTGGATAGGCTTCCTGAATGCCTGTAATCAGTTTACACTTTCACCAACAGGGCAACAGAGTTCCCATTTCCTCATCATCTTACTTACCAGCACTTGATATTACTCAATTTTCTACTGATTACCAATATTTGAGTTTAAAATATTGCTTTTAAAAATTATTTTTCTCATGGCTACTAAGGTAAGGTATCTCTTCAAAAAGCTCTGGTTTCACCTTCTATATATTTTCACTTACTATCTTTTCTTAACCATTTTTCTAAGTTACACACATACAGACCTCTGCTGGAGTTGTGATTGGAATTGCATTGGATAGACATTAACTAAAAGACAGTTTATATCATTACTATCTTAAGTTATACCATCCAGGATCATGATCTACCACAGTGTAACAGAAATGTAAGCCACATATGTAATTTTAACAATTTAGCAGCAACATTTTTTAAGAAGTAAAAAGAAAAATGAAATTAGTTTAAGCCGATATATAAAATTTCCACATGTGAATTGATGCTTTCAAATTGTGTTGCTGGAGAAGACTCTTGAGAGTCCTTTGGATGGCAAGGAGATCAAACCAGTCAATCCTAAAGGAAATCAATCCTGAATATTCACTGGAAGGACTGATGCTGAAGCTCCAATACTTTGGCCACCTGATGGGAAGAACTGACTCATTGGAAAAGATCCTGATGCTGGGAAAGATTGAAGGCAGAAGGAGAAGAGGGCAACAGAGGATAAGATGATTAGATAGCATCACTGACTCAATAGACATGAACTTGAGCAAACTTCGGATGAGAGTGAAGGACAGGAAAGTCTGGCATGCTGCAGTCCATGGGGTCGCAAAGAGTTGGATACGATTTAATGACTAAACTAACAACTAATGAAATTCTTTACATCATTTTGTTATACTAATTCTTTGAAAATCAGTGTTTACACTTAATGTCACATTTCAATTTGAACTGGCCACATTTTACGTGCTCACATGTGGCTAGGGGCTATGGATTGGACAGCATACATCTCTCTCTTCATTTATTCATGTATTCATTTAAGACTGTAATTTTATTTTAAAAATTTCATTTATAAATATCTCAAGCATTTTTTCATTAAAATTTTCGTTACCATTATAAATGTTACCTTATTTTCTGGCTGGTTTTTCCTGGAGTATGGAAATGTTGCTGATTTTTTTTTCAAGTTGATCTTGAAACTGATAAATCTGTTCAACTGTCTTAGTAGTGCCAGAGGTTTGTTGATTCTAATGGATTTTTATGTAATTGATCATCTTATCTATAAATAATGACTGTTTTAATTTTTCCCCCCTAATTGTTCTGCCTATTGTTTTATTTTCTTGTCTTATTACTCAGAGCACCTCAGTTTCTATGTCAAACAGCAAGCATCCTTGTCTAATTCCTAATATTAAAAGGAATGCCTCTAAAAGTTCTCTTTAAATATGATATTTTGGGTCGATGACCTTTATCAATAGAGTTTCTGTCTATCCTTAATTTTCTAAGAATTTTAAGAGTCTTAAATAGGTGTGCATTTTATCAAAAACCATGTATATATTGATTTAACGGAACAGATCATCTCTTTGTCATTGGTGTGGTTTTTTTTTTTCCCTTTACTCATTAATACGGTGAATTGCATTGACTTTTTTCCCTGATGCTGAGCCATTCTTGCTTTCCTTAGATAAACTCTACTTGATTATGGTGCCTTATTTAAAAAAAAAAAAAACATATTTAGATTAGTTCAGCTGATATCTTACTTAGGATTTTCACAGTTATGTTTATAAATTAAACATGCTTGTCATTTTCTTTTCTTAAGATGTCTTTCATCAGTTTTGAAATCAAGGTTATGCTAACCTCAGGAAATCATTAATGTCATTCCTGTTTTCTGGAAAACTTGTACAAGATGGAGATTATTGTCCCTTAAAAGGCCCATATAATTATCTAGTCCTAGGGCTTTTTGATATAGGAAAGTCTTTGGTTACTATTCCAATTTTTTTTATCTTTATTGGTCTATGCAAGTTTTCTATTGTTTCCTGTGACAGTTTGGTCCTGCTGACTTCCACTTACGTCTCAAGGGATAGAACTGTGTCCCAAGGTCACTTCACTTGGAATGGAGACTAAGAGAGTAACAGTTTAATGTTTCAGCCTCTACAGAGAAAAGCAATAAGGAAAGGGGGAATAATACTTTATCTTCCACTGTCTCTGGAAGACAATATATTGCTTAGTCATGTTTTGTTTTCATTTTATTATCCAGTCAAATCACTGAGTTTAATTCATTTCCATTTATTTTAATTGCTGGAATATTAGGACTTATTTCAGCCATTTCACTTTGTGCTTACTGCATTTACCATCTTATTTTGTATTTATTCTGTTTTCTCTCTCCTATTTTCCACTGCAGGAATCAGATTTTTTTAGGCTAGATTGAAAGTTGTATATTCTATTTTCGTTCTTCTAGCTGTTTCCCCTATTTAAATATGATACTTCTGTTTATTTTTCATTACCAATTTCTTTTCCCTTGGCCCTCACACACCTCTTTCCAGTCTCTACATCTCCTCACCATCATCCCCACCCCGCCATGGTGGTATCACCCAGAATTGGTTCTTGATCGTTATAGACAATTTTCCTATTTCAACTTAAAATTTTATTTTTAGAGAATGACAAATCTTAGTAAGTTATTTACAAGCCCTCATTTCCCATGCCTCATTCCTTCCTCATGAGAAATCTAATGTCAATACGATTCTTATATTTGTACATGATCTGTTGTTTCTTTTGTTTTTTCTGAAAGTAAACTCTCAAAATTTTCTCCTGTGTTCGGTGTTCTAAGACTTCTCTGTGATGCCCTTAACTTGACTATTTGTTTCTCTTGAGTCAATCTGCCCCCATTTAATACTCTGTGAACTTTTAAAATTCAAGTTCTTCCTTTCAATTCTATGAAATTCTTAGTCACTATTTCCTCTTTTCCATACACTTTTTTTTTCTATCTTTCTGGAAATCTCATTTAATGATTTCTACTAAATACCAAGCCCTTTTCTAGATGATGAGGTTACAGTGCTGAACAAAGCAAAGCCTTCACTGAACTTGCATTATGGCAGGAAAAAGAGGCAACAAACAAGCTCCAATGTAATATGTCAAAGATGGAAATGCTATGGAAAAAAATAAATAAAGCAGGAATAAAGGGGTAAGGGGTCCCAGGTGGGACTGAGGGTAATTGGAAGGCATCTCTGAGCAAATGCCTAGAATAATCAAGGGAGAATTAGTTAGAACTAAGCCATGCAGATATCTAGAAGAGCATTAGGCAAAGGCTTTAAGACAAGAGCATGCTTGTTTGATGGGCAGAAGGCAAGTAGGGAAGATGGAATGAGTAAGGAAGGGACAAGCATCAGAAGATGTATCTGGGAGCCAGATCAGGAGCATCCTGTGGTCATAGTAAGGACTGGGCTTTTATCCTAAGAGAAGGACAGCTACCAAAAAGTTTTGAACAGAAGAGTGACATGACCTGGATTTCTTTTTAAAAGATTTACCCTGAAGGAAAAATAAAAAAGACTTACCCTGGTTGCCCTGGGGAACAACGAGAACAGGAAAATTAGGAAACTGATAATAATCCAAGTGAGAAATGATGATGGCTTGGACTTGAGTGGGGAGCATAGAGGTGGTAGAAGAAGGTCAGATGCTGGATGTATTTTAACAGTAGAGCTAATGGTATTTTCTGACATATTAGATGTGGAGTATGAAAGATAGACATGAATCAGCAA
Organism: Bubalus kerabau; assembly: GCF_029407905.1. Lineage (NCBI taxonomy): Eukaryota > Metazoa > Chordata > Mammalia > Artiodactyla > Bovidae > Bubalus > Bubalus kerabau. The sequence continues at coordinate 21,024,820 of NC_073642.1, forward strand.
AATTCAAAGGCATGAAATGTCTGCAATAGTTTCAGGCATTACATTCAATCCCAACAATAACCAGTGGAAGAAGAGGTTATCTCTTGCATTTCTCTCTTGAGGACTAGGACACCTTCCCAGAAACCACGCAGCAGAATTCTCTTCATGTTTCACTTGTGTCACATAACTATGCCTAAGCCAATCACTGGCAAGAAGGTTAACACTACCTTAGACCAGCTGGGGATGGTTTAGTTACTCAGTCGTGTCTGACTCTTTGCAATCCCCTAGACTGTAGCCCACCAGGCTCTTCTGTCCATGGGGTTTCCCAGGCAAGAATACTAGAGTGGGTTGCCATTTCCTTCTGCAGGGGATCTTCCTGACCCAGGGATTGAATCCCAGTCTCCTGCATTGCAGACCATCTCCTGTGGTGCAAGTAGATTCTTTACCAACTGAGCCACTAGGCCAGAGGTTCTTCAAACGTGATCCAGGGACCCCTTTAAGTGGGTCAGTAAGGTGAAAACTGTTTTCTTAATAATATATGACTTCATATGTCTTGTTCATGTTAATTCTCTCCCAAGTATATAGTAGAGTTTTCCAGAGGCTACATGATATATAATGATATATAATGTCATTGCTCAAACAGTTCATGAAATATATACTTGTGTATTCCTGTGTTTTCTAGAATTTTCTAAAAAAAGTAAGTTTAGGGCATAAATAATTGCATTTTCAGAGATCAACTCAGTTTGTTTCAGTATTTCTGTGCTTTTATTGGCTATCTTTGGTTATGCTTATTATAACCTGTGACCTCATTATCATAAAAAAAAATCATGATTTCAAAATCCCAAAGTCTCTTTTGCACCTACACAAAAGCATAAGAAGTTCAATTTGTTGTTTTGTAATTCTCCAGGCAAGAATACTGGAGTGGGTAGCCATTCCTTTCTCCAGAGGATCTTCCCAAGCCAGGAATCGAACCTAGGTCTCCTGCAATGCAGGCAGATTTTTTATTGTCTGAGCCCCCAGGGAATCCCCATTTTGAAATACTATTCACTAAATGTTCAAAAAGTTTTCCTAATTTTTAAATTGGATCTCTAACTCTTACTTTAGAATTTAATAATATTTTATTCTGAATTTAAAATTTTATTTATAATATATATTTTCTTACATTGATCAGTAGCTTTAAAAGACATGCTTAGAAGACTCCCTTTCTCAGCCTATCACTAAATCTAAACATCCTGAAGAAGATGAAAGTAATATGTCAAAGAGTTTGCTGACAACTGGTGTGCTGTGCATGGGCTAAGTCGCTTTAGGCATGTCCAACTCTTGTGACCCCATGGACTGGCTCCTCTGTTCATGGGATTCTCCGAGCAAGAATACTGGAGTGGATTGTCATGCCCTCCTCCAGGGGATCTTCCTGACCCAGGGATTGAACCCTCATCTCTTACGTCTCCTGCCTTGGCAGGTGGGTTCTTTACCACTTAGTGCCACCTAGAATGGGAGATACTGTGAGTAAGAAGCAAATATAGGATGAAAGCAATCTCTCCCTCTGCTTTAGAGAAATTAATTATTTACCTCATTGTATCTTATGCAACAGAACATTTCTGAATAGTGTTACAGTGCTCAGGGCCAGTTCTAGGGAGAAGCTGTGAAGTGTCCAGGTGCAGAATATCAAGAGACACTTCCTCTCAGACTCCTGCAAGTGCAGGGAGGCAGAGTGGGCACCCCTTTAAATCCTGTGTCCTCAGCACTCACTTGCCTCACCCCTGCTCTAGCCCAAATGGGGCCATTTGAATTGCATCATTTTAAAATCAGAGTTTAAAGAAAAAGGAATGAAATATTTCATTTTTTAGTTTAATTGTTTTTATTTATTTATTTTGGGCTGCACCGGGTCTTTGCTGCTGCCTTTGGGCTTTCTCTAGTTGCAGCAGGTGAAACCTACACTCTAGCTGTGGTGCACAGGTCTCTCACTGCAGTGGCTTCTCTTGTTGACTTCCCTGGTGGCTCAGACAGCAAAGAATCTGCCTTCAATGCAGGAGACCTGGGTTTGATCCTTGGGTCGGGAAGATCCCCTGGAGAAGGGAATGGCTACCCACTCCAGTATTCTTGCCTGGAGAATTCCATGGACAGAAGAACCTGTAGGGCTACAGTCCATGGGGTCACAAAGAGACTGACACGACTGAGCGACTAACACGCTCAGGCACGAGGGCACAGTTGTTGGGGTGCATAGGCTTAGTTGCCCCGTGGCATGTGGAATCTTCCCTGGCTAGGAATCAAACCTGTTGGCAGGCTGATTCTCCACCGCTGGACAACCTGGGAAGTCCCCAACTGAATATTTTAAATGTAGACATTATGAACTCTCAAAAAGCCAAAAATGCTTTCTTACAGCTTTTCAAACTAGAAATGAAAAAGCCACAGCAGCGTCTGACTGAGTAAGTCTTAAAACTGCATCAATGGGAAGACTAAGAAAGTCTTGTCCAGTGGACACTCCTGAACAACACTGAATCACAGCACTCCACTTCCAGGTGATACAGCAGTTTGTCAAATGAACAGTTTAGCTGTCAACATGAAGACTGAATTGATCTCTTATCGGAAGAAACGTATGTCTGTCTTATAAATGGATGAATACACAGGGGTAGCTAGATCAGCTGCTTTGTTTGTATTTGTTCAGGATCAACACCAACTAATCATCAAAGAAGATCTTTCATGTAGATGCTTGGCAACAATTGTATACTTTGGTATCATGCTCTCCCAGTTTAAATAAAAGCCAGTTTCACTTTAGGATGTCCTTGATGAAGCAGCAAGAACTATTAATTTTATTAACTCTAAACACCTAAGTATGACTTTTTTAATGTCATATTTTAATATCCTATGTGATGAAATGAAAATTATGCATAAAGCATAAAAAGCATAACTGATGTATGAAAATGCTTATCTAGAGAAAAAGCATTTGTACAACCGAGTTGTAAACTAAACTAGCCACTTTTTGCAGAGAACATAATTTTTATGTGGAACAACTGCCAAACTATAGTTACTCAACCTTGTGTATTTGATAGACATTTTCTTAAAGATGAACAAAGCGAGCCTGTCATTTCAAGAAAAACCAGTGTTTGCAGCCAATGATGACATTCAAACAAAAATTCAAATTTTGTAAAACTTGCGTTGACACCATGATTTTGGCAGCTTTCCAATACAAACTTTTCTGGTGGTGATATTAACAAATACGATTTTTGTTTTTTATGCTGCATAACAAAATGTGTCAACATTTGGAATATGTGCATACCAGTATTTTCCAAATGATCACAAATGGGTAGACGATCCACCCAAAGTAAAAGGTACATCAATAGATTTTCTCACAAGAGGGTATGAAAAGTTCATTAACCTCATTTCAGATATCAAATTACAGCTAACTTTTTCAAAACTACTTTTTGTTGAGTTTTGGTGCAGTATCAAAGAAAAATATCTAATTATATGAAAAAGCTATTCAAATACTTCTTTTTTTCCTTCTTTCTTTTCTCCCCCTGCTTTATTGAGGTATGACTGACAAATAAAAGTTGTATATATTTAGGTTATACAGCATGATGTTTTGATATAGATGTTACATTAGAAAATGATTACCCCAACCAAGCTAATTAGCACATCCACCAATCCACATAGCAATCTCTCGTGTGGGGTGAGATTTACTTCCACAGAAAATTTCAGCTGTACAATACATGAATACTTCTCTCTTTTACACCTAGATAGTCCCATGAAATATTTTTGTGTTCAGTTCAGTTCAGTTCAGTCGCTCAGTCGTGTCCAACTCTTTGCGACCCCATGAATCACAGCACGCCAGGCCTCCCTGTCCATCACCAACTCCCGGAGTTCACCCAGACTCACGTCCATCGAGTCAGTGATGCCATCCAGCCATCTCATCCTCTGTTGTCCCCTTCTCCTCCTGCCCCCAATCCCTCCCAGCATCAGAGTCTTTTCAAATGAGTCAGCCCTTCGCATGAGGTGGCCAAAGTACTGCAGTTTCAGCTTTAGCATCATTCCTTCCAAAGAAATCCCAAGGCTGGTCTCCTTCAGAATGGACTGGTTGGATCTCCTTGCAGTCCAAGGGACTCTCAAGAGTCTTCTCCAACACCACAGTTCAAAAGCAATATGCTAATTTGTCATCAGTTCAGTTCAGTTGTTCAGTCGTGTCTCGACTCCTTGAGACCCCATCGACTGCAGCACACCAGGCCTCCCTATCCATCACCAACTCCCAGAGTTTACTCAAACTCATGTCTATTGAGTTGGTGATGCTATCCAACCATCTCATCCTCTGTCATCCCCTTCTCCTGCCTTCAATCTTTCCCAGCATCAGGGTCTTTTCAAATGAGTCAGCTCTTTGCATCAGGTGGCCAAAGTATTGGAGTTTCAGCTTCAACATCAGTCCTTCCAATAAACACTTGGGACTGATTTCCTTTAGGATGGACTGGTTGGATCTCCTTGCAGTCCAAGGGACTCTCAAGAGTCTTCTCCAACACCACAGTTCAAAAGCATCAATTCTTCGGCGCTCAGCTTTCTTTATAGTCCAACTCTCACATCCATACATGACTACTGGAAAAACCATAGCCTTGATTAGATGGACTTTTGTTGGCACAGTAACGTCTCTGCTTTTGAATATGCTGTCTAGGTTAGTCATAACTTTTCTTCCAAGAAGTAAGTGTCTTTTAGTTTCATGGCTGCACTCACCATCTGCAGTAATTTTGGAGCCCCCCAAAATAAAGTCTGCCACTGTTTCCACTGTTTCTCCATCTATTTGCCATGAAGTGATGGGACCAGATGCCATGATCTTTGTTTTCTGAATATTGTGCTTTAAGCCAACTTTTTCACTCTCCTTTTTCACTTTCATCAAGAGGCTCTTTAGTTCTTCACTTTCTGCCATAAGGGTAGTGTCATCTGCATATCTGAGGTTATTAATATTTCTGTCATAAACATAAACATAAACATAAACATGAAATGAGTTGTTTGTAAATGAATTAATAAATTTTAAATTCTCAGCTTCAGGGGACTTCCCTGGTGGTCCAGTGGTTGGTAATCCATCCACCTTGCAATTCAGGGGACGCGGGTTCAATCTCTGGTTGGGGAGCTAAGATCCCACATGCCGAGGAGAAACTAAGCCTAAGCGCCGCAACTTCTAAGCCCCCAGGCCACAACTAAGGAGTCCATACACAGCAAGAAAAGATCCCGCACGATCCAACCAAGATTTCAGGTGACTCAACTAAGACCCAGTGCAACAAAATACATAAATATTAAAAATTCTGTTTTAATTTCTAATGTGCTAATATCAATTGATACAACACATGAACAAAAGCTTGTTGCTGTTTAGTTGCTCAGTCACGTCTGACTCTTTGTGACCCCATGGACTGTAGCCCACCAGGCTCCTCTGTCCATGGGATTTCCCAGGCAAGAATACTGGAGTGGGTTGCCATTTCCTTCTCCAGAGGATCTTCCTGACCTAGGGATCGAACCCCCATCTCCTGCATTTTGGATCGTCTCCTGCATTGCAGGTGGATTCTTTACCACCATGCCACCTGGGAAGCCCAATTTTTAACAGTCTTGAGACCAAAAGGTTTGAGAACTACTGGCTTAGCCCAATCAGGATTCACCCTCTGGGATCCAAGGGTTGTCCAGCCTCCCAGGAGGCATGCGGCTCCTTGACTTGAGGGAGGCCTTGAAACCCTCGAGGTTCTGTGAGGAAACAGGAGTGAGTGTTCGTAAGTGACCACGTGGTCAGCTACAGTGGCTGCAGAGTGAATGCTCACCCTGGACCAGGGACTCCTGGGACACGTCTGGCCAGCAGAGCTGCGTCAAGCCCAATATGTGCTGTGGCAGATGTTTGGAGTAAGAGACAGGGGACCTTTCTCTTGAAGAACAAGGAGGCTTTGTGAGGCAAGAGGCCTCTGCTCTGCAGGGCTTCACGACCTCTTCTGCAAATGGGCAACACTTGGCTGCTGAGGCCATTCACCATGAAATGCAACTATGTATTTTAACTTGCCTTACAACACCCTCTCATCCCATCTTTTCAGCATATTTGCAAAAGGAGAAGCCACAGCCAACAATTTCACTCTCCTGCCTAAACTTACCATCATATCACTTACCTGTTCAGAATTCTGAAAAATCTAGTGTGTACCGAATAAAGCCCAGATTTTCAACATGCACTTAAAGATTCAACATTGTGTGGGCCCCAGACCGCCTTTCCAGACTTTCAGAATAAGTTTAACCTAGTGGTTTAAGAGCATGCACTTGGGAGCCAGGCTGTCAGGGTTCAAGACCCAAGCCTACCAACCACTTACTGACCGAATGACCTGAGAGAGCTATGCCGGTGAATGTTTAACAACTGGCTCTCAAGGTGGGCTTGACGCCCTGATTCACAGCATTTGCCAATTACCATGGTATTAATACTTCCATTATGGCCAGTTTCAAGCTACCAATATGACATCACTAAATTTAGAGCTGGGAACTGATGCTTATAATTTGCTTTCAAGAGCCAGATGCAAGCCAGCTTCAGCATCCCTCTGGACCTTGGTAAGTTACCTACTCACTCTGAGACAACTTCCCCATCTGTACAGCATAGACAGTGAGTGCCCAGCTATGGCACTGTTGTAAGCATCAAATTGTATGGTACAATGGTTCTCAATCATTAGCATGCTTCAGAACCATCTAGGGCTTGCTAAAACACAGATTGCTAGGCCGTACTCACAGAGTTTTTGATTCCATGAATCTAAGTGGGGCTTAAGAGCTTTCATTTCTCCTGCATTGGCAAGCAGGTTCTTTACCACTAGCGCCACCTGGGAAGCCCCAAAACTTTCATTTCTAACAAGTTCCCAGGGCTTCCCTGATGGTCCAGTGGTTGAGAATCCACCTGCCAATGCAGAGGATATGAGTTCGATCCCCAGCCTGGGAAGATCCCACAAGCGCAGGCCTGCTGAGCCTTTGTGCTGTAACTACTGAAGCCTGTGTGCCCTAGAGTCCATGCTCTGCAATGAGAGAAGCCACTGCAATGAGAAGCTGGCTTGTCACAACTGGAGAGAATCCACACGCAGCAGTGAAGACCCAACCCAGTCAAAGATAAATAAACAAACAGCAAGTTCCCAGGTTATAAGATTTTTTGGCTGCATCATGCAGCATACAGGATCTTAGTTCTTTGACCAGGGATCAAACTCATGCCCCCTGCATTTGGGATCCCAGAGTCTCAACCCTGGACCACCAGAGAAGTCTGAGGATACCATTTTGAGAACCACTAGTTTGGTGCCTATAACAGACTGAACCCAGTCCCAGCACAGAGATGCGCAAGCACAGAATCAGCTCTGCTTTGTCTGCTGCATCCCCACATAGCCCACACTGTGGCCACACTGGTCTTTCCCTGAACCCACAGTATACTTCCCAATTTCTGTACCTTTGCTGCCCTTTCTCCCTGCACCTAAATGCCATTCTCTCTGAACCAGTAACTCTTCCCATTGAACACTTAATTCAACTTAAATATCTCCTCCCCACTAAAGCTTTCCCCGAATCTTCTACTTAGAATTAACTGCTTCTAACCTGTCCTTTCTCAAATTTGCAGTTGCTCTTCTTCTCTCATCAAAGTTTGCTTCAAATCAGAAAGATTGCCTCAATACCATCCTTCCTACTCAAGTGTAAGTACCTGGTGCAAAATATTATCACATCCATCCATATCACCCTAGCGCAGCACCTTATATAAGGAAGGAACTCCAACAAATCCACCTTCCAAGGCAGGAGATGCAGGAGATGCGGGTTCAATCCCTGGATTAGGAAGATCCCCTGGAGAAGGAAATGGCAACCCATACCAGTATCCTTGCCTGGGAAATCCCATGGACAGAGAAGCCTCACAGGCTACGGGGTTGCAAAAGAGTCAAACACAACTGAGGGACTAAGCACACTCCAACACAGATAAATACTTTCAATTGCCTGTTGATGAACAAGCCTTTTCCTAAACAAAGGAAGGTGCCCTGTTCTTAGATACATGACCCATCTCTAAGCTATAGGCTTCCTCATGTTCAGCAGAGTTGTGCCAAGGGAGCTCCCAGACATCATCTGAGGTTGAATTAATGATATATACATAGAAAACATGACAAACAAATAATAGTATTCTGCTAATGCTAAGTCACTTCAGTCGTGTCTGACTCTGTGCAACCCCATAGACGGCAGCCCCCCAGGCTCCCCCGTCCCTGGGATTCTCCAGGCAAGAACACTGGAGTGGGTTGCCATTTCCTCCTCCAATGCATGAAAGTGAAAAGTGAAAGTGAAGTCGCTCAGTTGTGTCCAACTCTTAGCGACCCCATGGACTGCAGCCTACCAGGCTCCTCCATCCATGGGATTTTCCAGGCAAGAGTACTGGAGTGGGGTGCCATTGCCTTCTCTGATAGTATTCTGATGTCAATGGAAAACAAAAAGTTCTGTAAGAAAAGAAACTAAATGTCGGGGTTCTACACGGCCCAGCTATAAAGCACATTTCCACTGTCACGTTGTTGCTGTTTAGTCACTAAGGTGTGTCCAACTCTCTTGCAACCTCATGGACCATAGCCCACCAGGCTCCTCTGTCCATGGGATTTCCCAGGCAATGGAGTGGGTTGCCATTTCCTTCTCCAGGGAATCTTCCCAATCCAGGGATCGAACCTGTATCTTCTGCACGGGCAGGTGGATTCTTTACCACTGAGCCACCAGGGAAGCCCTTCCATCATCAGAGTAGTGCTATATACTGACTTGTCCAAAGTTATGATTTAACTCTTCTGGGAGGATGAAGGGGATAGAAACTATGCACTTAATGACAGCTAAATCTTCATTTCCAACACAATGAGAAATCAATAGATCATGCCTAGAACCTAAAAAATGAAGAAGTATCACTATGTTAACATTGATTAAGTGTATTGAGATGAATTCCAAATGAAAAAGATAAAAGAATTGAAGTGGTTGCCTCCAGGGAGCAAAAAACAAAGAAGGGCCTGACTTGAGAGGCAGGGTAATAAGCCTTAAAGTATAATAGACTCTTTAAGCTGTATTCACACACAGGTATACACACACACACATCTGTGAAAACACAAAAACTAAATATTTTTAAAGTGACATAGAGAAATTTATGACAAAGCTATAATAACCAAAACAGTGTAGCACTCTCATACAGATAGACATATAGACTAATGGAATAAACTAGTGATCCCAGAAATAAGTCCTTGAATATATATGGTCAAATAACTTTCAACAAGGGTGCCATTCAATGGAGGCCATTCAACGGAGAATGGACAGTCTCTTCAACAAATGGTGGTAGGAAGACTGGACATTCACATATAAAAGAATGAAGTTTGAACAGTTATAACTGACTTTGAACAGAAAGATAATGGCATGTAGGGCCCAACTTAAAGAATGTCTATAACTAAGTCCCCTATGTATGAACGAGTTCCATTCTGAGAGCGCGTTTGTAAGTCCAATTTGTTTGTATGGCCAACAAAGTTAGCCTAGGTACCCAACTAACACAATCGGCCATACTAAAATGAAAGCCTCTCTTTGCGACCCCATGGAATGTAGCCTGCCAGGCTCCTCCGTCCACAGGATTTTGGAGCATGTTGACATTTCCTCCTCCAGGGGATCTTCTTGACCCAAGGATTGAACCCACGTCTCCTGTGTCTCCTGCATTGGCACGTGGGTTCTTCATCACTGAGCCACCTGGGAAGCCCGCTTTGATAACCACTGTTTCTGACCAATTTCAGAGCTAGAGCACCCAGGCTACCTTCACTTCCAGGGCAACCGCCAGTTGCAGGAGTTTCTGGACCATTCTATGGAACAGCAAACAGGCTCCCCACTTCTTACACAACTGCAGGGCTCTAGCCCAGACCAGAAAGAAAACCACTTAAAGCTGAGCTTGGTTAATGCCTCTGGCACCTGGGTGCCCTGTCTATTGAGATGGGTTTGTACATTTTGAGCCATCAGGCTGCATAACGCTCCCAGAAGCACTGATCAGAAGGAGGCAGGCAGGAAGAAAGGCCAAGTGGCTTCAGGTCTGGTGTGAAATTAGGCAAGGGGGACAGTTCACCCTACTAGGAGAAGCGACCCAGACGGCAAACAAACAGGGCAGCATGGACCAAGACCAAGTTATGTGGATGGCTCAGCAGTCACAGAATCCACCAGAACCAACAGAGCTGCCTTCTCTCCACACCTCCAGAGACCAAAATTTTCCACTAGGGACAGGGCACCTGGAGACAGCATGACGCAGCTGTCTCAAGACAAAGCCAGAAAGTCCACGCATGGAGGGAACGTGACGTGCCGTCTTCACCACAAGAAGGAATTCACGCTCAGGGTCTAACCAGCACGAAGGTGCAGCCAGGCCTCATGGGGATCTTTGCAGGACAAACAGAGGCACCCTGAATCTCCAGCTGCAGCATTCACAGTGGCACCCAGGTCCACCAGATTCACCCCCTCTTCCCACAAGGCTCTGTTTGCTTCATTTACACCCCACTTGTGGGATTGCACTGGCCTGTTTGCTTATTGATGCCTCTACCAAACCGTGTTCACTGAGGCACCTCAGAGCCCAGCAGAAAAGCCAGTCATCGTGTGTCTAAGGAACATTTGCATGCAAAGGAGAGAGTGTACCCATTGTTCATAAGTAAAGTATCATTAGCTCTTAGGGAAGTTTTCTTCTGGAAGTTTCCTCCAGACCTGCTAAATCTGGCCCTTTGGAGGTACAGCCCTGGCATTGGGTAATTATTATTCACATTCCTGACTAGGAACCACTGCCGTACAAGCCAGCGGTCTCATACATTAGTCATACAAGAATCACCAGAGGTGCTCATTAATAATGCAAATTTGAGCCACAGACCATTAGGGAAAATAAATCTAAAAAGCAATATCTTCCAGTCACCTCCAAAACACATGATCTAGACTTCAGTGGTGGTGCAGTGGATAAGAATCTGCCTACCAATACAGGGATCATGGGTTCAATCCCTGGTCCGGGAAGATTCCACATGCTGTGGAGCAACTAAGCCCACAAGCCACAACTACTGAGCCTGTGTGCTACAACTACTGAAGCCCAAGCACCTAGAGCCTGTGCTCTGCAACAAGAGAAGCCACTGCAATGAGAAGCCCTCACACCACAATGAGGAGTAACCCCTGCTTGCCACAACTAGAGAAAGCCTGTGCAAAAGCAATGAAGGCCCAGCATAGCCATAAATAAATAAATAATTTTAAAATAAATTAAAAAAAAAACACATGATCCATCCATGGGTGAGTGGATAAACAACCTACATGCTGATTTTCAACAAAGGAACCAAGGTAATTCAATGGGGGAAACCAGTCTTTTCAATAAATGGCGCTGAAAAAACCTGAATACCTGTAGGAATAAAAGTTAATCTCAGCTCTTACATCACACACACAAAATAACTCAAGATGTAACACAGACCTAAACATAAAAGTTAAAACTAGCAAACCTCTAGAAGAAAACAGGAGAAAATCTTTGTGACCTTCGTAGGCAAAGATTTCTTAGGTAGTGAACAAAAACCACTAACTATACAGGGGAAAACTGGAAATCTGAACTGTATCAAAAGACTTCCACTCTCTGAAATTCGCTGTCAAGGAAATGAAAAGGAAAGCCACAGACTGGGGGAAAAGATTTGCAGTATTTATATTCAACAAAGGACTTGTATCCAGAATAAACAAGGAACTCTTAAAGTTCAGTAAGAAATTAAACATCTCCTACACACACAATGGGCAAAAGTTTGCACAGCTGTTTCAGAAAGATATACAAATGACCAATAAGCACACCCAAAAGTGCTCAATTAGGGAAATGCAAATTGAAACCACAGCGGAGTACCTCCACACATTCAAAAATTTGAATACAGAGATAAGTATGGCCCCTGTGCAAGGATAACATGCAAAATCATGAAGCATTCCGTTGGTAAAAATTGTGACACAACATTTGAAGAATCATGTTAATTTTTAATACAAAATTAGAAAGTAAAAATGAAAGATTTCAGTAAGTCTACAACTTTACACTTAATATCTACACTTTACAGTAAATATCATTTTGGTTCATATTTAGCTATTTCTATAGATAAAACTACTACAGATTTTCTGATCTTCCAGTACTATTAGAGTATCACTTATGTACATCACTTACCATGAGCTTTTTAAACTATTTTGGTTGCGCTGGGTCTTCGTTGCTGCGAGAGGACTTTCTCTAGTTGTGGTGCATGGGCTTCTGGTTGCCATGACTTCTCCTGTCGCAGAGCATGGGCCCTAGGGCACACAGGCTCGGTAGTTGTGGCACACGGGCTTAGTTGCTCCAAGGCATGCGGGATCTTCCCAGATCAGGGATTGAATTTGTGTCCCCTGCAGTAGCAGACAGATTCCTAACCATTGGACCACCAGGGAAGTCCTTAACTTATGTTTTTTGGAAAAAAGAAGCATTTTTTAAACAAGTAAGTGTTTTTCAAATAAAGTTGAATATATGTATGTAGTAGGATATTTATTATATATATAGTACATATATATTTATTAAATATAACCTATAACTCTAGCATAAATATGTGCATTTATTATAGATTATAATTTCAATTAAAGTTAAATTACATATTTTTATTTATTATATATAATGCATATACATCTATAATATATGAAAGACTGACAAAATCATGTGTTAGTGGGAACCGAAGTACTGGAACTCTCATACACTGTTCATGGGAATTCAAACTGGTATGCCCACTTTGGGAAAGTACTTGATAGTTTCATATTAATTTAAACATACACTTATAGCATAATCCAACAACTTCACTCCTGATTGTTACCCAAGAGAAATAGGATACATGTATACACACACACAGGAACTTGTTCATAACAGCTCTATTCACAGTCCTCTGAATCTGGAAACAATTCAAATATTCATCAATAGGTAAAATGAATAAACAAATCATGGTATATCCATACAGTGACATATGACTGCAGTAATAAGGAAAATGAGCTGTGAACACAAATATTGTGGAGGAATATTAAAATCAATCCAAGCAAAAGAAATTAGACACAGAAAATTATATTCCTTGTGCATTCGTTTCCTTGAGCTGCTGTGAAAAATTACCACAGCCTTAAAACAACTTAAGGTTGTTTAAAACAACCTTGGCTTAAAACAACAGAAATTTATTCTCTCAGAGTTCTGGATACCAGGAGACTGAAATCCAGGTCCCAGTATAGCAGCCCTCCCTTCAGAGGCACTGGGAGAGAATCCATCCGTTGTCTCTTCCAAACTCTGGTGGCTACCAGCATTCCTTGGCTTACGGCCACATCACTCCAATTTTTGCCACCGTCTTCACATGGACGTCTCCCTGTGTGTGTGTAGTGTTGAATCTCCCTCTACTTCTCTCTTATAAAAACATGTTCAGTGGCATTCAGGACCCACCCAGATAATCCAGAATTATTTCTTCATCTCAAAATCATTAACTTAATCCTATCTGCAGAGATGGAATCAGTCACTTCAGTGTGTCTGGCTCTTTGCCACTCTATGGACCGTAGCACACCAGATTCCTGTCCATGGGATTTCTTAGGCAAGAATACTGGAACAAGAATACGGGAATGGGTTGCCATTTCCTCCTCCAGGGAATCTTCCAGACCCATCAAACCCACATCTCCTGAGTCTCCTGCATTGCAGGCGGATTCTTTACTGCTGAGCCACCCGGGAAGCCCCAACTGCAGGGACAGTTTTTCCAAATAAGGTAACATTTACAGGTTCCAGCAATTAGGACACATCTTTGGAACTACCATTCAACCTACCACATCACATGTTTCCATTTATATGAAGTCCTGGAACTAATCTCTAGAAACAAAAAAAAGTGGTCATCTGGAGCCAAGGAGGGTAGTTGATTAACTGCAAAGGGGCATGAGAGAACTTTTTGGTGTGAAATAAATACTCCATATTATGACTGAGATGATGAGTATATGACTGTAAAATTACCAAAACTCATCAAACTTTATTCTTACAATGGGTACATTTTATTACACATACTTCATTAACTTTATTTATTTAGTTTTGACTGTGCTGGGTCTTTGTTGCTGCACAGGCTTTTCTCTAGTTGTGGTGTGCAGGCTTCTCATTGAAGTGGCTTCTCTCATTGTGGAACACAGGCTCTAGGGTGCACGGACTTCAGTAGCTGTGGTTCCCAGGTTCTAGGGCACAAACTCAGTAGTTGTGGTACATGGGCTTAGTTGCTCCGTGGCATGTGGGATCTTCCCAGATTAGGGATCAAACCCATGTCTCCTGCATTGGCAGGTGGATTCTTCAATGCTGAGCCACCAGAGAAGCTCCATTAATGTTAATTTTAAAAGAAAGCAAACAAGTGAAGATTTAGGGGTTCACCTTATAAAGTCAGATTAGGCAAGTCAGGGGTGAATTCTAAACAAACGGCCCAGGTATCTGGGAGGTAGGTGGTCCTGGAACCTCCCTGGGGAAGCAGGATTCTGGAAGGACTTCCCACATCCTGCTGCCTCCCTTTAGCTCCTCATTTCCCTGAGAGCCAGGTGCTAACCTGGGGGTGCCCTGCTGTGGGGTGCCATCCACAGAGAGATCAGGCTGTTGGGAGAGACACTCAAAACTAACTCCAGTACAAGGCACCTGTGATAACAAGTGACAGATACAGAAACAGAGGAATGTATTTTGGGATGTATTCTGACCCTAGATTATGACAGAACTCTCTAGATGGGGTAGCATTTGAGTGTGGACCCTGAAAATGGGGCCAGGCTTTTTTTTTTAAGTCTTTTCTTTTATTTATTTATTTATTTATTTTTGCCTGAGCTGAGTCTTCATTGCTGTGGGTGTGCGTTCTCTAGCTGTAACAAGTGAGGACTACTCTTCGTTGTGGTGCCCGGACTTCTCATTTCAGTGGCTTCTCTTATTGCAGAGTACAGGCTCTAGTCACTCACATTTCAAGTAACTGTGGCACTCGGGCTTAGTTGCTCCTCAGCATGTGAGATCTTCCTGGACCAGGGATCAAACCTGTGTCTCCTGCACTGGCAGGCTTATTCTTAACCCCTAGACCACCAGGGAAGCCCAGAGCTAGGGTTTTACATGCAGAAATACCAATGTCAGTTTCTTCCTGCTCATAAAGTTTTAGTATGCCCTGGGTCCTCTTGGCCCTCTCTCCATCTGACTCAAGACTACCCAGGGTGGCCTCTCTAGGCATTCTATTCTGTCTCCTTTCTTTTGCTCATGTTGGGCCATGTGTCAGTCATGCCAATCCCTTCTCTACTCTTCAACAATGAAGCCTCAACAACAAAACATGACCTTCAATAAGGCATGCTGGGGCGGCCCCCATTGTAGAAAAGCAGCCTGGCTGTCTCTTTCCATGACTACTCCACCCCAGGTTCCAACCCACAGGTCCAGCCAGGCCTTCATGTTCCCAGGGCTCTTCTTCTTTGACTTGAATTATTGGTCCCTTCCTGCATCTGTGCTAGCTCTGGCTTCTCATGAAAACTTTACCCAGGTGAGCTCTGCCCTGCCTAGTGCAGGGGTGCCATGGATGGTTAGACCTTCTCCTATGTCCTGGTTCCTGAGCCCTACCTCAGTCCCCATCCCTAGGCCACAATACTTCAACTCCTAGACTCTCAGGAATGGACCCATGCCACAGCCCCAGGGCTTCCTTGGAACAAAAATGAAGCAATTTGAAACTCTCAGGCTCTCATTTCAGCTCAATCCCCTGGATTTCATTCTGTGTGCTTTGCCTAAGGAGACAGCTTGGAATCTCTTAGCCTATATCCTCCCCTTGTCTCCATAAGCCAGGAAGCTTCTCCTCCTTTGCTGAGTGAGAAAAGGCAGGCTTCCCAGAGCCTGGGCCAAGCCACAACTAGGAAAGCTGAGCCCTATGGCTCCAAGTAGGCCTCCCTGCATTCTTGCTGTCACCATATGAGATGCTCCATCATTTTCTTATGATCATTCCTTGTTTGTACCATTTTTAGGTGTCATCAGAGCTCCACACTGACCAGCTGAGCAGGAAAACCTGCAAGAGGTCCCCAAATGAGAAATTCATAGCCTGAAAGATCACAACCAACTCCAGTGATGGCTCCACCCTTTGGAGAGTCCAGGGGCCTCATGATCTGGTCCCAGAAGACAAGGAATAAAGCCATAGGAAAGGAAGGGGGTCTTCTGAGGAGCTAACAGTCCTATAGCAAAGAGGAGATCTCACCTTGGCAAGCACCCTGAACCCATCACCTTGTGTCAAAGACTGAACATGTCCTAAGTGGGGCTTCCAGGTTATGAAAGCCCAGGAAAGGAATGCAAGGAGGAGGCTGCCCTCCTCTCTTTCCAGTAGAGTGGAGGAAAGATCATGGGCAAATGGGCACTAAATAGGGTTCCATCAAATGTCCAAGACCCTTGTTGGAGGGTGAAGGCTGTTCTGGCAACAGAGATCCAATAATGGGGCTACCCAGGACCCCCCAGTGCACCATATCACTCTCACCTCCTCTGGGAGACATTCTGACACCTAAAGAAAGGATCCCAGTGACTGAAATAGCCAGGTGGAATGCAAACCTTACTCCATCACTGAGAGGACTGACTAGAGACAGTAATAATGCCTTTCACAATTTTCCAGCTTTTCATCCACCTGGCACTTAGCTTTACACTTCCTCTCCCATGTCAGCTGGATGGGGGTCATATGACTAATTCTAACCAATAAGTTATAACCAGAAATATGTGTTCAGTCACTAATTGGGGGCAGGAGGAGAAGGGGACAACAGAGGATGAGATGGCTGGATGGCATCACTGACTCGATGGACGTGAGTCTCAGTGAACTCCAGGAGTTGGTGATGGACAGGGAGGCCTGGTGTGCTGCGATTCGTGGGGTCGCAAAGAGTCGGACACGACTGAGCGACTGATCTGATCTGATCTGAAGTTGTGTAAGACTCTTTTCAACCCCATGGACTATAGCATGCCAGGCTTCCTTGTCCTCCACCATCTCCCAGAGTTTGCTCAAACTCATTGAGTCTATTGAGTCAGTGATACTATCTAACCATCTCATTCTCTCTTGCCCCCTTCTCCTCCTGCCCTCAGTGTCTCCCAGCATCAAGACCATTTCCAATGAGTCAGCTCTTCCCATCAGGTGGCCAAAGTACTGGAGCTTCAGCTTCAGCATCACTCCTTCCAATGAATACTCAGGGTTGATTTCATTTAGGATTGACTGGTTTGATCTCCTTGCTGTCCAAGGGACTCTCAAGAGTCTTCTCCAGCACCACATTTTGAAAGAATCAATTCTTTGGCCATCTTTATGGTCCAGCTCTCAAATCCATACATGACTACTGGAAAAACCATAGCTTTGACTATACAGACCTTTGTCAGCAAAGTGATGTCTCTGCTTTGCAATATGCTGTCTAGGTTTGTCATAGCTTTTCTTACAAGAAGCAAGCATCTTTTAATTTCATAGCTGCAGTCACTGTCCACAGTGATTTTGGAACCACAAATGACATGTGCCTATTCTGGGCTGGAGCATTTAATTGCTGATACACAACAGGACCCTCTTTTCCCCTCTGCCATGGAACCAGAGGGGAATGTCCCAGATGGTGGCTGCTCCATCAGCCTGACCTGGAGGATAATGACCTGGTGCAAAGTTCCCAGCCATCCACAGTGGATGTGGGCAAAACAAAATCTTTATCATTTCAAGTCACTAAGATTTGGGGGCTGTTGTTATTGCAGCGTAAGCCAGCCTATCCTGACTGAGTGCTTAGTGTGTGCTAAGCCACTTCAGTCCTGTCCAACTCTTGGTGACCCTATGGACTGTAGCACACCAGGCTCCTCTGTCCATGGGATTCTCAAGGCAAAAATACTGGAGTGAGTGGGTTGCTGTGCCCTCCTCCAGGGGATCTTTCTGACCCAAGGATCAAACCCGAGCCTCTTGTTTCTTTTGCATTAGGAGGTGACTCTTTACCATTGAGCCACCTGGGAAGCCCAACTGATGCATGGGCCAAAGGTTAACTAGCACAACACAAGGTCAATATCACTATTCCCAGTGACCCACACTGCCTTGTTTCCCAATCATCCACTTTTAATTTTGAGTCCATGTCAACACCTCAGTCCTAATACAATGAAAATGTCAGAATGCCACAGAATCCTTCTGCCCAGCTTAAAGACTCCAAATTGATTACCTTCTCTAAGTCAAATGCCAGCTCTTCAGGATTTGGTAGATTCTCGTTGCATGTTAAGGTCAGGATTAGTCAGCTACAGGTGGCAAAGCTCAGGCTGCCAACCAAATACCAGAAGTTGAACTGTAACATGTGAACCAACATCAGACTCTGGAGCTCAAACACTTCTTGCCAGATTTGACTAAAGACAAACCAACTTCACCTCTTCTGAGGCTTCATCTTGGACAAGAACTCCCACCTGTGGGTCCTGACTTGATGGATCACCATCTTCAGCTTCACGTCCTGATGCATCCTAGTGGTACTTCTGTTCGCCTATTAATTTTCTAACTTGCTATCCATGGGACTGTAGCTTCTAGTCTTTCTTTGCTGCCCACCCTTGTCAGCTCTAGCCTCAGGCCATGGCCTTGGCCTGCCATCACCCCCTCCCCTCCGTCTCTTCCTGTTATTTAAACATTTCCTAACCCTACCACACCCAGGAAGTTCTCTTGGGTGATAGAGCCTGGCTGATTGGTACTGAGGCCTCACCCTACTCACCCTTAGAGCTCCCCATCCATCCACTCCCATTCATCACTATACACTTTACACATCTTTACTGTTGTATAAAGCTCTAACTTGACCCTTTCAATCAAGCATGCAGGCAGAGGGAAAGAATAAGTGAATGTTTATGAACCTCTGCAATGAACTAGCTTCTTTCCTTCACTCACCTCTTCATTCAAGCAGGATGGTGAGAGGTTAAAGATACAGATTCTGGCACCTAATTATCTGGGACTGAACCTCTGCTTTGCCATTCACTAGCTATGATTTAGGCAAAGTGCTTGACCTCTCCGGACCTCAGTTTCTTTTTTTTTGGAAAACAGGAATAAGTTATGATGGGCGTTAACAAATTGTAAGATTACTACAGTTACTAAATGAGTCATTAGATGTCAAACGCTTAGAACAGTGCCTAACACAGAGTGTTCAATGGATGTGAGTTATTATGATTCACCTCCCGAGTCTCTAAACGTGCCAGACACAGGAGAAACAAAGAAGAAAAAAAGACCTATTCATTCATTCATTCATTCAACAAATATGGATTGAGAGCCTGTGTATGACCCACTCTGAGCTGGGAGCTGGTGATATGTGTCCCTACCCTCATGAAGCTCAGAGTCTGGTAAGAGAGGGCGGGGGACACTACACGTAAACAGCTCAAAATACACACCAGCAAGGCATGGGCTAGACCAGGAAGGGAAGGAACAAGACGCCGTAATAGAAACTGGGGGCAGCAAAGTAGTTGGATGGTCAGGGAAGGCCTCTCTGATATTTAAAGTACAATATGAAGATGAAATGGAGCCAAAACACAGAGGGGAAGAGTAAGGTGGCTGGAGGGGACATGAGGTGAGAGAGGCAGAGCCAGGTCATTCAAGCTCTGTTGGCTGCTGTGTCCTGAATGCAACCAAAAGCCACTGGATGGCTGTAAGCAGAGAAGCAACAGGAACTCATCTGCATCTTTCTATGGGGATATCGTCATTCTTCTTTCATTCATTTATATTTATTTATTTGGCTGTGTCCTGTCCTAGTTGCCACATGCGAGATCTTCAGTCTTCATTGCAGCATGCAGGATCTTTAGTTGGGGCTTGTGGGATGTAGTTCCCAGGCAAGGGATGGAACCTGGGCCCCCTGCATTGGGAGTGCAGAGTCTTAGCTACTGGACCAGCAGGGAAATCCCTGCAATTCCTCTTTTACTAAAAAGGAAACTGAGGCCCAAGATCACATTGCTGATAAATGGTGCAGCTGGAACTAGAACAGGTCTCATAAGCCCTAGCTCAATGAACCTGCCAATTCACTGCACACTGCTCACCCACCCATGTCCCATACAGTGGGAACCAAGTGCATAGGGTAAGAGCTCATTACCTCCTAATGCCCTTCACCTGCTCGTGGGGTCATGGCGCCTGCCTTGATTTAAACTCATACCACACCCAGGACTCCACCATGTTCAATTGGCTGTCCAGTGAAAGTTTTCACATCAGTGGTTTCTGCAAATGAACTGCTTCCCCGCACTTCTTCCCACCACTGTTTCCATCCCCCGCAGTCACCAGAGTGACACCCAAGCCAACAACCACAGGTAAACGTGTCTCTCCCTGGGACACAGAGTTAAACACACAACCACAGAGATGCGTCTTGGGCCCAGAATGGAAGGGGCCAAGGTGCCAGGGATGACAAATCCCCCAAGAATCCAGCTCAAAACTCCCTCCCCTCAAGAAACACCCCTCCTCAAAATAGGCAGAGGGGTCAGGAAGACTCGTGCAAACAGCTGATCCACAAAACCCCACTGTGTCCATGACTTTCCCCACCTTGGCACTTTCTATTTTTATCAGGAGGGTGAGAGGGGGTTGCCAGGTGGGGCTACGCTGCTGTTTATGTCTGAAATTTGAAAAGATGCACAGTGTACTTGGGAGAAGGCATTTGCAGTTAAAGGAATTTCGAAGGAGAATTTCAAACCCAGCAGGGTGAATAGGTGCCTTGTCCTCTGGCTTTTGACTCTGGAAAAGCCACGTTTCCAACCAAGGCATGCAGAGGGGCCAGAGACGGGGAAAAAACGCACGGGTGTGAGATTTGGACAAGTAGTGGGACCCAGCTCACCTGGGCACAGGCAACAGCTAATTTTCAGACTGGGGGTGCTGGGGGAGGATCCCCTTTGACCCTCTAGTGTAATTTCTATTTATTTCTTCACCAGGTAATTCATAGACTGTCCTTGTCCTCTTACACTCCCCAATACACCCCCACTCACTGATAGCCATTCTCTCCTCTGTGTCTGTCATGTCTCTCCTCTCTATTGGGGAGTTTTATTGAGTATTAATTTTATTGAGTATTAATTTTCTCACAGGCTTTCCTGGTGGCTCAGACAGTAAAGAATCTGCCTGCAATGCAGGAGACCAGGGTTCGATCCCTGGGTTGGGAAGATCCCCAGAGGAGGAAAAGGCACCCATTCCAGTATTCTTGCCTGTAGAATCCCATGGACAGAGGAGCCTGGCAGGCTACAGTCCATCAGGTCGCAAAGGGTCAGAGACGACTGAGGGACTAAGTACACACACACAAATTTTCTCGTATATTCATATTTGCTTCTTATGGCTTTAAGCACTCTCATTTGTCAATTTTCTGTTTTTGAATTAAACCGTAAGTGTTCCCTTGGTAGCTATATGGTGCACACACATACACACACAGCTTAGGACCTGCTGCTGCTAAGTCGCTTCAGTCGTGTCCGACTCTGTGCGACCCCACAGATGGCAGCCCACCCGGCTCCCCCGTCCCTGGGATTATCAAGGCAATCACACTGAAGTGGGTTGCCATTTCCTTCTCCAATGCATGAAAGTGAAAAGTGAAAGTGAAGTCACTCAGTCGTTGTCCAACCCTCAGCGACCCCATAGACTGCAGCCTTCCAGGCTCCTCCGTCCATGGGATTCTCCAGGCAAGAGTACTGGAGTGGGGTGCCATTGCCTTCTCCACAGCTTAGGACCTAGTCAACCATTTTACTCTGTGGGCATAACAATGGGACTTGATGGTCCTATTCCTTCAATTGTGGAAAATGGGAAGCAAGAAAGAGCAATTAAATGACACCACCCCCTAAGTTAAATGAATTTTACCATGTCCCTTTCCTTCATCCTTCAAAGGTTAAAGTGGCTCTGAAATTACTCTGTGGAGAACTTCTAGCCTGAACTATACATGCCCTTATGAAACCAAGGATCCTCAGGAAGGCTGGCACGACTTTTGTGGGGCTGGACATCTGACTTGATCCAGGACCTAAGATGGACTTAATGCCATGGTTCCATGGTAAGATCTGGCCAGTGTGTATTAAAAGATCATAGCTGTTGATCTCATTCATTTGGGCTTACAGGTAAATGCCATGAAGCACCAGATTCATTTCTGTGCCTATAAGCTGCAAAAATACAACAGTAGTTCAAAAAAGGAATTTAAAGACTTCCCTAGCAGTCCAGTGGTTAAAACTCTGCTCCCAATGCAGGGGGCACGAATTCTATCCCTGATCGGGGAAAATTACACATGCCTTGTGGTGCACGTCCCCTCAAAAAAGAATGGATTATGTTACTGAACACTGTGGGGATAAACTGAATTTAAAAGTTCATTAACCGCAAAGTCCTAATAGCCACAAGATGCAGCTGTCATGCAATCAAACCCCAGTTGTGTCTATGGCTGATGGGAATTCATCACTTGACACTTGTCCACCTTTCTTTTTCTCTAGAACCCTATTACCTGCATCACTTCTCTTCGGGTGTCAGGGTCTCTGGCATATCCTTGCATTTCTCTCCAAAGCCTCTTTTCCTCCCTGTTTTCTGCCCTTCTACTTTCTCCCTTCATTAGCTACAGTATGAAATTAAAGTATATTTTAACATTTGTCAATTACAATTTAATGTTCCCTGTTCTTATACTGGGGGCTTCCCTCGTGGCTCAGCGGTAAAAAATCCACCTGCCAATGCAGGAGACACAGGGGTTGATCCCTGGGTCAGGGAGATCCTCTGGAGGAGGAAATGGCAACCCACTCCAGTAGTCTTGCTTGGGACATCCCCTCGACAGAAGAGCCCTGGCAGGCTACAGTCCATGGGGTTGTAAATAGTCAGACATGACTTAGCAGCAGCCGTTCTAATGCTAAATGCAGATGTGTGGAATGGCAGACCCAGCATTTCCCTGAGCCCCAGTCCCACATTTCTCTCTGCTGTCTGGCCTCCTCCCCTTGGATGTCTCTCCACCTCGGAAAACCAAGCTTGTCTACAATGGAATTCACTGTCTTGTCTCCCCAAGCCAGCTGCCCTTCCCCACTGCCCATTTCCTGATGGGACTCCCCATTCCCGGTCATTCAGCTTCAGAAGGTTGAGACCATTCTTGATTCCTGCTTCTCTCTCTCCCTCAACATCCAGTGTCTTTGATTCTCCCTTTCAGATGTCCTTTCTTGTTCATTCTCATCATCATAGTATTTATCCAACCACCCATAGAAGAATTTTGCTGATCCTTCAGTGTTTTGACACATACTATATTTTAAATGTTTATGTTAATCACCATTGATATCCCATAAAGATCTAGATATTTGGTTTCTCAAGGAAAACAACAACAACAACTATGGCTACTATTACCATTGCTAGTACATGACCCAGCAACGTGCAGCCTGAACTCCTAAATGGCAACATTCAGGTGGAGCTGGCTAGTGGCTGGTGGCTGTCCTTTTGGACGGGCCACACCCTCTCCAGTTTGCCTCTGGTTTGAGTAAAAGAAGCCAAACAAAAAGGAGTACTCATAGGAAGATGACATTTCTATCACGTAAAAAATAGACAAAATTGGTCCATCAGTGAGGTCAGAACAGTGATCTCCAGGGGCGTGGGGAGGGGGGAGCTATTGACTAGAAGATGAACAAGGGAATGCTCTACATCCTGATTTGGTTGTGATTACTATGGTGTTTATAGATGTGAAAAAATTCACTGATTGTATACTGAAGATGCACTTCAGTCTATGTAAATGATACAGCAAAAGAAAGAAAGGGAGAGGGAAAATGGTATAATGCCTAGTACCAGACACATACTTGGTGCTCAATAAAAGACTGATATTAGCATTTTAAGTATGAGGGTTCTGAAGCCAGGAGGCCTGGGTTAGTGCCTGGTTCTATCATTTAGCAACAGCATGAACCTGAGCGGCTTCCCTGTCCTCAATTGCTTCATCAGTGAAATAAAGCCAACAAGACCTCATTGAGTCATTGTGAGTTTTAACGAAGCATTTAGCACAGGTCCTGGCACATAATAAATACCCAATAAATATTACTGTGAAAAACAGAAAGTCTGACACCAGTTACAACATGGATGAACTTTAAAGACATTATGCTAAGTGAACAAGCCATCAATAAAGGACTGACACTGTGTGATTCCAGTCATACGAGCTACCTAGAGTAGTTGGACTCATAGAGACACAGAGTAGACTGGTGGTTGCCAGGCACTGGGAGGAGAGAGGGCATGGGGAGTTTACTGTTTAATGGGTATAGAGTTTCAATTTGTGAAGACAAAAAAGTTCAGGAAATGGATGGTGGGGATGGGTGTACAACAGTGTGCATTTACTTAATACCATGGAACTGAACTGTATATTTTAATTTGTTAAAATGATAAATTGTATGTGTGTTTTATAATAATAAATAAATGACAAATAAATAAACACACCAATAAATATTACTATGATGATGACGCTTGCTAACCCATAAAGAAACTGAAATCCCTTTTTTTTTAAACTTGAAATTTTGAGACTAGTCAGACAGCCCTCTAGCATCTTAATAATGTCTATTTTTATGCCTGTTTTTATGATTCTTTCAAGATTAAAATGCTAACCAGTAAAAGTCCTAAGAATAAAAAATAATATACTGAAATACAGCTTTGTCCCCTTATGTATTCTGGGTTTTCTCCTCTTGAAGGAATACACAGTAAGAAGCTGAATAGATGAAGAAGAGTAACTAAAATGTCAAGAGGACTATCCCCCAGCACTGTATACCAAATGAGTGCCAGGTTTTGTGGGGAAAAGTCATGCCTGTGTCTTAGCAGGTCATTTTCAAACTATGGAGTTTGCTGTCTGTCCCTCTTATGTTTCATTTCTAGCAAGCATTTGTTTAGGGGTTATTTTATTTGTTCATATGATACCAATTTTGTTTCTCTACTAAAAGGTGTAAAAATCTAGGAAAATCTCTCCAGAATGACACAATATTTATCAGTGAAAGAAAATAAAAAGATCAAGCCCAATGTGACAAGGGCTGGGCAGTCATTTCCAAAGACTCTGATGGCTGGAATAAAGGGGAAAACACAGAAAAGCCAGCTCAGGTCCAGGTGTGGGAGATGCCCCATAGGATTCAGGGTGATGAAGAGATAAGACGGAGGCTCCGAGAGCTGTGGGGTCTGGAATTACCTAGACAAGCATCCTTCTATCCCTCTTCTTACCCCAGACCTGTTGTAATTGGTGATGGCAATGATGCTATGATGATGACTATGATGGTAGAAGCCAACATATTAACACCTCAATCAGCATCACTCCCTGCGTATCCTCAATAATAAAGCACAAGTGAGTCACGAGTGAAACGTCTGCCATGACTTCCTCTTTTATAAATGGCAGGGTTTATTGAAAATAGAATCTGTGATGAATTCAGGGGGAAAAAAAATCAAACTGAGTCTTCAAGAAATGAGAGTTTCCTTAAATGCGTCCTTCAACTTCTGTGTCTTAAGTGACACAGCACTTTGCTGTTACTGTACGTCATTGTTCCTCACAGTCCTGTGTGGAGCTGTGTTTCATTAACATACCCCATGCTCTTTATTATTAGAACCTTTCCCTCTGAGTTCATCACTCACACAGTGTTGAAGAAATAAAACACTTTTCAAATGCTCCACTAGTTCTCAGAAGACTTGGCTTCCTGGCCCACAGTTCTGCTGTAAGAGGGCTATTTCTATACCATATTGCTATGGTCCTTTGCTTCCGAAAAGGATCACAACGTTTTCTACACACATTACATATAGTATTAATCACTGCCACGCTCTAGGAGGTGAGTATTTTTAACTTCTTTTACAAACCCAGAGACCAGCAGACAGAAGAGAATGCACTTATTCAAGGACATCAAACTGCAGTGAAGGGGACCAGAGAAGAAAACTAACCACCTTGCACCTTGAGCTAGATCATTCGCTCGGTGCTGACATCCCAGCTCTTATTCTAATTCTCATAAAAATTCCATAAGTTTGCTCCATTTTACAGATGAGAACATCAAGACCCAGTGAGGTTACACAACTTGCTCCAGATGTCTGTGCCAGAACTGGGATTCATGTCCTATAGCTCTTGAACACACAGGGATGCTTCCCCTCCTCAACCCTGTTTTGTTGCTTGAGATAAGCTCTTTTGTGGTGGCCGGCATGAGAACAGTCTGATGGTTTTAACTGTCCACAAGTTTCAGTATCAACCAAAAGCATGACGTAGCACTAAGACTCAACAAACTTGTCTACAACCATACTACCTGACCCAGTCTGATCTCAGAACCCAAGCAGAGTCGGGCATGGTTAGTACTTGAATGGGAGACTCAACGATCTCTGGCGGCATCGGCAGGTGCAAAATGCCCAAATGGTGAGAGGGGAAGGTTGTCTTGGCTCTGCCCTGGTCAGGACACAGCTGAACTTGGGCTCCAATGCTGGGAATTACACACCAGAGGGACAGCCACAAACAGGAGTTTCCAGAGAGTGAGGAAGCCAGAAGGAAACTCTTTCAGGAAATAGTTGAAGGACGTGTGGGCATTCCACTATGAGAAAAGACATAGAAACTCCTCTTGGGCTAAATGAAACCTTTCCTACAGAGATTGGGACAAATCTGCTGTCAGACTGCAAGCTAGAACACTCATTCATACAGGAGTATTGGAAAGATGCTTCAGAGGAATTCTGCAAACACCTTATACTTGAACTGGTGAGGCATTTACATGGCATCACCATGGCAGGGTCAATAACAAGCACTCCATGGTAATACAGTTACACGGACCAGGAGACTGGCCATCCTCTAAGAGTCAGTTTAATGGAGAGTGGTAACTAGCCTCCAAGATGCCTCTCAGCCATCCCCAGACCTATATTCACACCTTTGTATGTCCCTTCTCACACTAATTCAGGGCTGGCCCTATGTGACCAACAATCTACAATGAATATGACCATCTATGACTTCCAAAGCTAGGGCATAAAACCACTGTGGCTTCCCCTTGGGCTCTTGCATCACTCGCTGTCATGGAAGCCAGGTGTCATGCCATGAGGGAGTCCCACTGGCAGGGCCCATCCAGAGATGACCTGAAGCCACTGGCCAAGAGCCAATACCAACTTGCAAGCCATGTGAGTGAGCCACCTGAGACCTGGATCCTCCAGCCTCAAGTCTTCAGATGATGGAGCTGCAGCTAACGTCTTGACCACAACGTCATGAGATGGCCCAAGCCAGAACTGCCTGTGCTAGCTTCTCCCAAATTCCTCATCCATAGAAACCATGAGAGACAGTGACTTAAGCCACCAGATCTTGGGGTCAAGTGACACACTGCCATAAAAACTGGGATATAGAGCCATGGCATCCTAGAAGGGCTGTCTCAAGTGCCCTGTCCTAGAAATCAGTCCCAGCCCGAGTGCAGACCCAGGAAAAGTTGTCCTCAACATTCTCTGAGAGCTCTTCCTAGCTCAGAGATTCTCTTGTTCTGTGATTTTGTGACTGAATGAGTAAACCTGCTGAAAGATGCTTCTCAAACATAAGCAGATACAGAAGACACCTGGGGGGGGGGGCCTTATTAAAAAGCAGATCCTGAGTCTGGGGTGGGCCTGAGGGTCTGCATTTCCAAAAAGCTCCAGCTGACCCTGCTAGTGTGTCAATAAATCTGAGCAGCAAGAGGTTAGAACTTCCCAATGACAGCAGACTGGGTCAGAGCCTGGAAAAGGCAGGGGGCAAACTACAAAGTGTTCAGCAGAGGAGGGAAAACCAGGATCAGAAATACTACACAAGGAGTTCTCTTGTGTAGACACCTGCATGGAATGGGGGAATGTCCATATGCCACCAAGGGCTTTCAGACACTCAGGTCCTTTGGTTTGCTGAACACAGTCTTTAAAGTGTTCAAATGCTTTCCCATCATGCTGGGTTTTCTGTAGCCTGTAAGGGCAGGCAGTCATGCCAACCTGCACTCATTCACTACCTCTCAGTTTCTTGCTGTGTAAAATGGGAATAAGAACCACCTGCCAGGCTGTGGTATCAAGCAGTGTCTGGCACGCAATAGGTGTCTAGTATATGCTTTCTGGCCTCGATACAATCTAGATGATCAATAAACATTCATTCCCTTCATTACAAAGATTAACTACCTAATTAATATTTGTCCCTGAATTATCCTTCACTAGCCCCTGGCGGCTCAGATGGTAAAGCGTCTGCCTGCAATGAGGGAGACCCAGGTTCCATCCCTGGGTTGGGAAGATCCCCTGGAAAAGGAAATGGCAATCCACTGCAGTATTCTTGCCTGGAAAATCCCATGGATGGAGGAGCCTCGTAGGTCAAAGTCCATGTGGTCGCAAAAACTCAGACACAACTGAGCAACTTCACTTTCACTAGCCCCACCTGTCCTGAGATATCTGTCAGACATGACCCATTTCACAAATGAGGGTATGGTTTGTTCTCACCAGAGAGCATCAGCTGAGTGAATACTGACAGGGGGAATCCATGACCTTTCTGTTTGAATTTTAAGGATTGTCTTTTTTCTAGAAGGATCATTTCCTCTGGTCTGGACACTGAGGTCAGTAACTAGTCAGATTTCATCCCAAAGACACTGTTTGCCTGTGAGGAGTTCTGAGCACCATCTTGTCAGCTGTGCCCAAAGTGTTCTGCAACTTAGATACCTGACTCAGAAAAACCAACAGACTCAGGTAGAACAGAGATGAAGTCAGAGCCGGCAACCAATGGAACGCTTTATAGCCCCAGCTCCCAGGACTAGTGGATGGACTGGGCACCGCACCCTCCTCAGGCCCAGGGCAGGGAAGGAGTAGGGGGGCTGGGGGCAGCTCCAGAGAATGTGCTGGGTCAGGGCCAGTATCCACACAATTCTAGAGAAGTCACACTGGGGAAACTGAGGCAGTCTGGCCCCCTTTAATCGAGGAAAAACTGGGTCTATTATCTCCGTAATGGGCAGCCCACAAAGATCCCACCCCTTGTGCTTCTCCATTCAATCCCTACCCAGTGATGGGTCTAGCGGCTTCTACCACACTGACCAAGGCCGCTAAGTCTTAGGTCAGTCACCAGCAGTTTCCTCCCTAAGGATGCTGAAGGCCACCAGCCAGCCTGCATCCCCCAAAAGTGTTGAGGCTGAACCGACAGCTCGCATAGCAGCAAAGAGAGTGTGACTTTGGGTATGAATTCAGACCCCGCCTTGAGAGGTAATTCCATCACCCTCTGAGCCTCAGTTTTCACTTTTTTTTTTTTTTTTTTTTTGGCGGGAGGTAAAGTAGTTGTAATATGTATCTCCTTGGGCTCTTTGGGAAAATTAAATGAGATATTAATGTGTATTAAGCAACCAGCTCATAGAAGGTCTTCAAATGCTGTTAGTTCTTTTATTCTTTTGCCTGGAATCAAAATTAAGGAGGGGGGTGTCGGCAGCTACTGGAGAATTCCTGCTCCGTTTGAAATATATCCTTGTCTGTCTCTCCTGGATTGTGAAGACCCTCAGCCTTTGGTGCTGAGGCTTCCAGCCCCCAGCATGCCTCCTCGCAGTCCCCTAACCTCCTTTGCCCCCTCCCCACTCGCCTGCCTTCTCGGAGCACCCCATCCCCAAAAACTTTCAGCCAGTTCCCCAGGAGCGTCCTTCCGGAGCGCGGCCGGGGAGCAGGGGGCCGCGCCCCTCGCTATCGCATCTTGCGGAGCATCAGCCGCAGACCCCGCGCGCGCGCCTGGGAGCCCGGTCCGGCCGCGGCGGCTGCGGAGCCCAGCCCGCCGGGGACTGCCAGTGCCGGTGCGGCCCTCCGCGGCCCCCTCCGACTGCGGAGCGGCCCGACCGCATTGCAGACGCGGGGCCCTCCAGCCCTTCCCGCGCCGCCGTCCTCCCGCGGGCCCCGGGGCTGCTGGGGCCGCGCCGCCGTGGGGAGCGCTCCTCTCGCGCCCTGCGCGCCGGGCGGCTTCCCTCGCTGCGCGCCGGACCGGAGCCGGGGTCCAGCGCGCTCCAGCAGCCTCTGCCTTCCCCTCCCCCTATCGGCCGCCCCTCGGGTCCCCCGGGGGTGGGGTTTCCCTTCGCGCTCGCCCCCCCCGCCCCCTCCGGGGTCCTCCCCTCCCCCGCCCGCCCCTATGTATGTGTCACCGCGCGCCGTGCCCGCCCGCCCGCCCGCCCACCTACCTTCCCGCCGCTCCAGAGGGGCTCGCAGAGCTGAGGACGCGCGCGGCGCTGCTCAAGGTCTCTCTCTCAGCACCCTCGCCGGCCGGCATCTGACACGGGTGTCAGGGGGCTCCGGGCGCCTTTCAGCATCCCTTCCCCAGGCCGGCCGGGACTCCGCTACCCAGACGCCGCCGCTGCGGCCACCGCCCGAGGGGACCTGCGGACAGGACGCCGGCAGGAGGAGGGGTGCGCCGCGCCCGCCCAGAGCGTCTCCCCAGCGGCGCGGCCAGACCCGGGCCTCCCGGCCCCAGGAGCCCCGCTGTCTCGCCAAGTGTATGGGACTGAAGTTCTTGGAGAAGGAAGCCCAACTCTTGAAGGTAACCGTCTCCTGCCCTCCAGAGGGAGGCTCTCCCAGCGCGCCTGGCGAGCCGGGGGAGGTGCTGTGGCTCCCCCTCTGTGCTGGAGGCTGCGCTGCCTTGGTCTCCCCCTCTCCCAGGAGGCGTGTGCTGCGGACCCCCGACATCCACCCCCTGCGTCCGCAATGAACTTGGGCAAACTTTCTGGCTGTTGCAGACTCAGCGTGGAAGGGGCTAGGGAACACGTGAGGGGGGCACTTGTCTCCCGGTCCCCAGAAGGAAGGAAAAGAGAGCAAAGGAGCCTTCGCTCCAAACTCCCGTCTGTTTTCAAGCCCGAGGGTCTGGGAGAAGCCCTAACGGACAGAGTAGCTGCTTCAGAGTCAGAGAACTGTGGGTCCCAATCCCGCTGGGCTACTTTTGAGTTGAAGGGGGTGGGGAGATGCTTCATCTTCCGGAGCCTTGGCCTGTCCTCTGTCAGAGGGGCAAGAGGAGGCTTCCTGACAGCAGAGTGGTTAGACACTAAATGAAATGACAAGGCAGTGTGCCAGGTACCCAGCAGGTGCCTAAGCAGAGGCTGAGAGAACTCCCCCATTTGGTCCCACTTCCTTGGCCACTGGGCACCTGGAGGTGGGGAAAAAGCCGGCAGGAATTGGCAGAACCTGGGACAGGGCGCCTGAGCTGCCCACAAGAGAGCCAAAAGCAGTGCTCTGAACATGCTACCCAGGAGGAGCATTCCTCAAGGAAGAAGAGGATAGATGAGCACCCGGGGCCACAGGTAGCCTTTCCATCTCTAGGTTCCCCTACAGGAGAAGCCAGTGACGGTGGAGCAGGGTGGGGAACCCCCATTACCCCTGGGGTTGGGTAGGCAGTTGTCAGTGTCAGTGGAACCCATGTCCTAGGCTCGAGCAGACTGTAGGAGTGGGAGTTGTCTCTTATAAGGGGACAGCATCCAACCCAAACTTTTTCATCATTCTCCTCTTTGCAGTCATAAGCGGGGTTCTGATGGGGTTCTTCGAGGGTTTCACCACTAAGGAGCCCAGGGCTGTGCATTTTGATTGATGAGTAAATACTGTGGGAGTGGCTGGCTGCCAGGAGGAAAGAGAGGAATATGCAAAGCTGAATTGGGTTAGTGTGACGTTCAGGTCTTGGATGCTGCAGTGGGTGGGTGTCTGGCAGTCTGGGGGAACCCTGAGCCTTGGAAACACCCTCATCTCTAAGGGAAAGTGATTCCAGAAATGACTAAGGGGCATGGGTAGGACTAGAATGTAGGTTTTCTGAGGCCACAATCGATCAATCACTAGTCCTGACTGAAGGGTCCAGACATCTGGGATCAAATCCTTCTTTCTTCCTTGCCTTAAGGGTTGCCAAGGAGACAGGACAGTCAGGTTGCCTGAGCTCCTGGGCAAAGGGGCTGACAAGGCTCAGTTTGATGTAAGAGTGTTGACCTGTCAATCACTGGGCCAGGAAGAGACTACCCAGGAATGGAAAGGCAATAGGGGAGAAAAGCCAAAGGCTTGTTAGGGGTGAGAACGTGGGGTGAGGGGAAATGATGATTGTAACCTGAAAGATAAAAGTACAGAACAAAAGATCTCTCCAGTTTAAAAAGTTTTGGATGAAGGAATATTCAAAAGGAAGAAAATATCTCTCAGAGAAATACTGGAATTCCTCAGGTGACATAGAGTTGTGTTTAAATTAGTTGTACTTCTGTGCAATTTCTAGCTCAACGCTGGGTACATTCATTCATTCTGATATCTGCAAGCGCCACCTAGGTACCAGGCTCTGTGCTCCGTGCTGGCCCAGAGCGGGTCCTCTGTAAACGGAAGGTTTGACGTGACCCAAGCAAAGCTCTTGGCACAGTGCCTGCCCCCGGACAAGCACGCAAAGCTGTTTGATATTATTGTTATTACTGATTTTAATATAAAGTAGAAGGTTTTCTTTCACTAGAAATTTTCAGTGAATTTCATACTTAAATTGGGATTCTCCCTTTATTATCTGAAAGCCCTCAGATAATAAAAAGCCCTTTTATTATTGAAAGCCCTTTTATTGTTGAAAGCCCTTTTCAACAGCAAAGAATTCAGAAGGGGAAAACATATATTATTACTTCTTTGGGTGGGGAGCCTGTGTGTTTGAGGGGTGAGAAACTGCGCTGTCTGAGCCCTTCCTCACACCCATGCACATATTTTGCCTGTGTCATCCTCTCACATGCACAGTCCCATCCCAGGCAGCCTGCACCCCCATCTGCTGAGCTGGGGCATTTCTCCATCCTCACAGACCCAGAATAGCCTGTCAGACTCCCCAGTCAGAGTTGGAATCCAAGACAGAGCTCACCTCCTGAGCTGGTAGAGAAGAGCCATGTGGCTGAGAAGCCTGCCGGCCAAGGCAGACCCGGGTTCAAATCCCAGCTCAGCCAGCTACTGGCCACAGGACTTTATCTTACTTAGCCTCCCTAAGACTCAGTTTTCTTTTCTCTAAAAAGGGGAGGAAAACCTCCAATTGGGGATTTTTGTGAGGATTAAAAGACATAATATAATGCCTTGTTCAGCTCTCAGCAGGCACCACAAACCTGAATTCCTCTCCTCTAGCGGTTTCTAGCCACTCCCTCCACCCCAGGGTCCCAAATCTGTCTCAGTGAAAGACCATGTGTCCAACTTTTGATGTGGATTTTTTTTTAACGATCCCTTCTAGAACCTGGTCCCTCTCAAGGCCCCTCTTGTTAGATGCCAGGAAGACCTCAGCTGAGCCAAGGGAAGCCCATGGGCCCCAGTTAGGAGTGTCATTTTTAGTCTGTTCCCACAAGAATATTTAGCACAGGAGTTGTCCAACTGCCGGTTTTGAAACCAATCTAGTGGCAGTTTAATGAAATAGGAATAGTGTCTCCCATGCTACAAAGGTAAGTATTGCTTCTAGAAACTTTGCTTTCTGATATATACTTTGCAGTTCTACAGAAGCATATTTGTGTTGACAATCTACATGTATATGCATTAATATACACAAATTTGGTATTTGCATAATGTATTTCTCACTGCGGGTTGCGATCAAAAGAATTGGAAAGCCTCTGGTCCCGATGATGTTTCGTTTCTGAGAAACTCCTGCCTCATGGCCCCAGCTGGCAGGCACTGAGGCATCCTTGCTGCCCTTGTAGGAACAAGACCCTTAAGTATCTTGGAAGATGGAAGCTGGAGGTGGGAGTGAAGGGCAAGTTCAAGGAAGAGGACAGGCCTGCTTACAAGTGGAGCAGGCAAGGGGACAGGGCTAGCTGGCTGCCTTTGGAAAGGGAAGGGGGCATCTATGAATGGGAACACATCTTGAAACAGGAGCCGTCCTCTCCTGCTCTCACCAGGCCACCTCTTGGCCATGCTCCCATCATATTCGATGGGAGCTCTACTGCCCCCCTTAAGAAAGCCCTGTTCCAGGGGGCAAAGGCCAGGCTGTTCTGTGTGGCATCTGCCCTGGGGAGCTGGGGTAGGGGCTGCAAAAGATCAGCTGCTGGGGGCGGGGCAAAAGTAGGGTTCGGGGGAGGGCATGGGATTGAGGCAAAGGGAGGACCAGAAAAAGGGGGAATTTGTAGGGAAACCGGTAAAACAGTTCCTTTTTTCAAAAGTTGAATCCAGGGCAAGAGCGGAAACGGTAGGGTTTACTTTTAAAAACTCAGAGCCTTCTTGTAAGCGGCCTGAGTATGTGTGTGTGTGAGTGTGTGTGCTGGGAGGGCGGCCCTGCGGGCTGGCCTGGGTGTGTAAGAGGCGACTTTTCTCCCTCTCAATGGCCTTACAGTGTACCCTAAAGAAGCTTTTTGTTAAACTCATGAATAGGTGGATTTGGGGTGTGTGGTGCTGGGCACCATGATCGGGATATTTGGTTACCTTTGAGGTTACATGTTTTTCCTTTTAAGACACACACTCTGAAAAGGAGACACCTCTACTGCATAGGGTCTTGAGCGGGGGGTGGCAAGGGGGGAGCACTTGCCTGTCTCTCTGTAATTGATTTGACTTAAGGAGCGTGGATAAAGAAGGAGAAACTCTAGATTGGGCAGATATCAGTGTCCAGCCTGTGGGGAGACAGCCTCTCTTCTGTCCAGGACTGAGACTCTTCTCAGCCCCTGGACTCTGGGCCTCAGAGATGGAGCATGGCAGTTTGCAGACCACTGATGTCCAGGGCTTCAGGGCCAGGGAGGACCCTCATTTAAGAGATGGCAAAGGGGGACTGAGGCCTAAAAAGGAAAAGATATTGTGCACCAGCCCCTGCAGGTCGATAAGGATCTGGATGGGAACATCGCCCTTCAGGCCCTCATCCTGAAACATACCATGTTCATGGAAACCTCATTCATTCGTTCATTCTTTCAGCAGCACTTGCCACATGCCAGGCACTACAGTAGGTGTGGATAACACAGCAGTACATCAAACAGTTCACTCTTCCTGCCCTCCAGCTGCCCATGGTCTAATGGGGAAGGCGGGTTATAATCAACTTGACCCTGACTCCTCATTTCTATAAGACAGTGGTTCTAAACTGGAGAGCTGTTGTGCACCCCAGGGAATATTTGGTCATGTCTGTAGATACTTAGTGTTGTCACTGTGAGAGAGGAATGATACTGTCTGCTGACCTTTAGTGGGCAGAGACCAAGGATGCTGCTGAATATGTATGACGCACAGGACAGTGTCTTCGCCTCAACAAGAGAGAATTACCCAGCCCCAAATGTCAATAGTGCCGAGATTAAGAAACCCTGCTCCAGATCGTCATTTAGTCATTGGGTCAGGCCATGTCCGACTGTGTCTAACAGCAGGAAAGTAAGCCGGGGGTAGGAGGGCAAGAAGAGAGAGTGTGGCAGGTGAGTAAGAGCAGACAACAAATGAAAAAAAGAGCCAGGGCCACAGAGGTAAAGTAGAGATAACTTGGACTTTGGTGGCTCAGATCCAAGTTGAAATCCTAGCTACAAGCACTTGGGCAAGTCATCTGCTCTGAGCCTCAGTTTCTGCACCTATGAAATGGGGCTTGTGAGATAGTTTGAGAGAATTCAAGATAAAGCAAATAAAGGAGCTGACATACAATACAATAAATAGCAGCTGTTATTATTATCTGAGGTTTTTAAAGGTCCCACTCTGGAAAGTTACTGCATCAGCTGGTGTAGACATGTGATTATGAGGTCCAAGAAGGTTGCTGTTTGGAGCACGGTTGCCATAGTAATGCCTTCTGCTTGCAGGGGTGGGGGGTCAGCTCCTCCTCCTCATACATATAGCTCTCAGCAAGGGGTGAGAAGATGGGGAAGGCTTTGCTTCAGCAAGAAGCCCAGGGTGTGCGTTCTCCACTGTGAGGCGCCCTGGACTTGGAGTCACATGAACTGTGCTGTGCAATGTGAGGAAATTGCTTCACCTCTCTGAGCCTCAGTTTCCTTATCTGTAAAATAGAGATACTAAGGCCTGCCTTCACAGGTCCAGATTAGTGAGAAGTTACTGTCTAGGAAGCTGCCTTGTGGGGTGCCTGTGAAGCCCAAGCTGGTTTTGTATCTGGTGTACATTGTACCTAAGCCAAGACTGGACACACACAGACAGGCTGAACGAATAAATGAATGAACAAACCAGTGGACCGTTGCTCTATAAACTCCTTTCAATTCTTGACAAGGAAAGTGCCAACAATACCCAGATGGGCATCCTCCACTCTGCTGATCTATCCCCAGAAGGCCAGAAACCAGGACCTATGGTTCCCACTGTCTGCTAGGGTCAGGGTACTGCACCAGGCAACAGCTCCCTCTAGAGGGAACTGCAGATACAACCATTGAGCTGGGACAACTCCAAGAGCTGGATCCCCATGGGGAGAGGGAGGTAGGAATGGGACCTCAGAACTGAAAAGAGGACCAAATCAGGATCAGGCACCCAGAGACTTACCTCAGTGCAGGCATGTCATTGAATACCTCCATTTTCCCTTCTTTGAAATGGGACCATTTGTCACTCACATGGAGTTGAAATAAATTAAGGCCTAACTAAAAGCCACTAACCAAATGGGTGGATTTGAGAAATCCAAGTGACTCACTGGTAAAGAATCTGCCTTCCAATGCAGGAGACGCGGGTTCTATCCCTGGGGCGGGAAGATCCCCTGGAGATGGACATGGTAACCCACTCCAGTACTCTTGCCTGGAAAATTCCATGGACAGAGGAGCCTGACCGGCCACAGTCCATGGGGTTGCAGAGTCAGACATGATTGAGGGACTGAGCCAGAACACATTTCTCTGAGCCTTCTCAGAATCATGAAGCCTCAGAGCACAGGGGGACTTAGGGAGAATTTAAATCACCTGCCTAGGACTTCCCTGGTGATCCAGTGGTTAAGACTGCACTCCCAAAGCAGAGGACATGGGTTCAATCACTGGTCAGGGAACTAAGATCCCACATGCTGCAAGGTATGGCCAGAAAAAAAAAAATCCCCTGCCTCCTTCATCATAAAAGGGAGGAGACTGAGTCTCAAAGAGGGGAGGGCACTGGACTTGGACGGGGCACAGGCTGCTCTTAGCAGAGTCGTGGTTTTAACCAGGCTGCTGAGGCTCCTCCCTCCATGTCACATGTCACATTCAAACCAGTAACAGGAGGTGCTAGGACACAGAAACACTGGGCCATCACATCTACCTGTGGACATACTGTGTCCTGGGACCACCCATTGCCCACCATTGGGCCTCCTTCTGGCTCTGTCCCTCCAGGGTCCTTGCTGGTCTCAGGGTTGTTTGGGGGAAGAAAACCTATTAGAAGAGAAAAGTCCAAAGCCAGGGAGAATGGAGGCCACATTTTCCCCAACAAACTCTGGATCTTGGCCTGACCTTCCCTCCCCCATCAGGGGTACTCCCTTCCTCCCCAAACCCCTCTTTTTGACCTGCTTATCTGAATGGCTCAGAGGAACACCTGGATTCTAAGATGATTCAGGGATGCAGCAGATGTTTGTCCGTTTTACAAGACACTGGAAAGGGGGCCTAGAAGCTGTCACCAGAGGTAATCTCTGTCCCTAGAATCAGAAACATTGGAGGAGCTTTTGAGAAACAGGGGTTCCCCAGAGATTGTTGGGGGGAGGCAGGTTAGGCATCTGTGTTTTTCAAAATCTCCCCAGGTGATTCTAATGCAGTCCCATTAGTCCGAACCCCTCGTTTAAAGCCCAAAACTGTTCCTCTTGTTGCATTTGATTCTGAGCCCCTCCCTCTAGCCCTACCTTTTGGTATGACTTGTCCTCCCTTTTTTGCAGATAGAACTACAGCCTCTGCCCCTACCTTTGTTCTTTAGAGGAATGAGAAAGTAGACGCCTGCCTCCCCTCTCCTGTGGGAAAGGCTACCAACTCTAGTATTCTGGCCTGGAGAATTCCATGGACTGTATAGTCCATGGGGTCACTAAGAGTCAGACACAACTGAGCAACTTTCACATATCCTCTCTCCTACCTGAGACAGGGACCATTCTTTCATCATACAGTTGTCCTTGACCCGGGATTAAAGGACATTTAATGTTCTTGAATGTAAAAGTACATTCTGCTCTAGAGGCAGAAGAAGCTAGCCCAGGGTTCGCCAAAGTGGAACATTCCTTCCCGAGATGTCAACAGGCATTGCATGTAAAAAAAAAAAAAAGCTCATCCCCAAGGGTTAAACAGAATAAAAAGTACCCCTTTCTTGTAGGACTTCTCAACATGCTAATGAGCATTGGAAATCACCATCAAGTTCCTCACATTGAATGTGACCAGAGCACTCTTCTTCCCTAGAGCAGAGTGAGGTTCTCGGTCTGGAGATTCTGATCTAGGCAGTCAGCCAGATCTGATGCTGCGGCAGGAATGAAGCTGCAGGACCAGGGCCCCGGGGGCCAACGCAGGACAAGAGGGACCCCACCAAGGAGAGCTTAAAGCCCTAAACCTCAAACACAGTCACTGCTGTGTTTAATCAGTCAGTCATGTCCAACTATTTGCGACCCCGTGGACTGTAGCCCGCCAGTCTCCTCTGTCCATGGGAATTCTCCAGGCAAGGAACACTGGAGAGGGTTGCCATGCCCTCCTCCAGGGGATCTTCCCGACCCAGGGATCGAACCCAGGTCTCCCGCATGGCAGGAGGATTCTTTACCGTCTGAGCAAAGCTGGACCCAACCTCTCCTTTTCCACCTCCTACCTGCCACCTTCTGTTTAAACACTGGTCTTGCTGGGAGTTTGTTTTAGTTCTTTTTTTCCCTGGATTAAAAAAAAAAAGGAGAGAGAGAGGTAGAGTATTCAGTGTGGTTTACTGGAGGGTGGAGCCCTGGCTCCTCCTCTGGCTTGTGCCTCTGAACAGGGTTCTGTCTCCAGACCAGGCTGGTCTCCCTCCAGCACACACACCCACACCCTATCTCCTCCCCTTGGGCTGGAGGCCTGACCCAGTGTGCTCTACCTGCCGTCTGACTCCAGGGGGCGCCAGTCTCCCGGAAGTCTCTGTGAATAGCACATCCCCGCCTGCCGGGGGGTAATGGCAGCCCCAGAGCTCTCTGCTCTCCCTGCCTGTCTCTGTCCCCCTTCCTCACCACTCCATCTGTGGATGTCACCCGACCCCGCAGGCCCACACAGGGGGCTTCTTCACTCCTTTACCTCAGCCTTTAATTCCCCTGGCGCAGCCTCGTTCTGGATTTCAGTTGCTGCCTGAGCCTCACCTGCCATGGCTTCTGCTATAGCTTGTTGACATTTTGAGAGAAGGTCCCCGTGGTGTGAGAGAACCTGAGTCCTTCCTGCCCGTTCCACAGGGAGAGGGCTGCTGTGTCACCCCGTCGGGGGACTGGGGTGACTTTGTTGGTCAAGGAGGCTCCTCACCCTCCATTGCTCTCAGGAGCTCCCTCTGCTCTCTCAGTGCCTCAGGGGTCCCCACCCCGGGCTTCACCCACAGGGGCCAGCAAGACTCTGATAAACACCAGGTAGGGCTCAGGCAACCGCAGTGGCTGGCCACTGGCCACTAGTCTGGACTACTCCTTAGTCACAGTAAGAAGCCTGTGTCAGTGGAGGAACCTACGCTTAGATTCAGGCGCCAGGCAGTCAGGCCCTCCTCTGCCCTCTGGGGATTGCCGAGGCTCTTAGAAGACCTTAGCGGTGTGGTCCTTTCACACTTAGAATAAAGCCCAAGGCCCTCAGGAGCTGGTCTCCGTGATACACTCTCCCCTCACCCACCACTGGCCTCCCGCTGGCCTCTTCAGCCACTGGCCTCCCACTTCATTCCCACCTCAGGGCCTTTGCCCTCCTGGGCTCCTCTGCCTGGATGTCCTTCCCACAGGGCTCTGTGTGGCTGGCTCTTTCTGGTCATTCGGGTCCAAATGTCCCCTCCTCCATGAAGCCTTCTTGGCCACCCGGTATACAGAACGTGACACCCTCTACCCCACGCTCCAGCAGCCCTTTGTCATATTTTCCTTGCAGCTTATCACTGTCTGAAAGTTTCTGCTTGGCTGTTTTCCTCGCTGCTTGTCTGCCCCCTTCCCAGCCCCTCCAAGACCAAAAGCCCTGTCTATCTTGATTGTCTTGTATCTCCAACACATGGAAAACACTTGCCACACAGTAGGTGCTCAGTAAAAGTCTGCTGAGTGGGACCTCCCTGGTGGTCCAGTGGTTAGGACTCTGCACTTTTACCGCCATGTGCCCAGGTTCCATCCGTGGTCGGGGAACTAAGATTCCGCGTGCCACATGGCATGGCCAAAAAAAAGTAATTAAAAGTCTGCCAAGTGACTTCTATCCAGTGCCTTTCAAACTATCCTCCAGGGGGTCGGCATAGGAGTTGTGTGTCTCTGACACCCCACGGAGGCCACAGAAGTGAATTGAGAGGGGCAATGATTGTGGGAGTCGGCATCAGATTCCATGAGAACAACTCTGATCTTATGTCTTCTGAAAGCCATTGTATGCTGCGTCTTTCTCTTGTCATAGATGTGAAAGCCGGAACCTAGAAAAATATATGTCCTGCCTGGAGGTGTGATTGTCAGTGCTGGAACGAGGGCCCAATTTCCTTGCTCCCAGCACTCTGTCTGCTGAACATGGCAGCTGCCTAAGGGCAGTTCCCACCGGCCCCGTCCACTTCAGCAGCCCCACCCGCCCCAGCCTGGACCCAGGGACTCTGTGTAGTCACCCCGGCGAGCTGATGTTCTGCCATCAGAGGGGCCCAGCTGAGGAGATGAATGGCTGCTCTCTTTCCAAGCTTTCCTTAATGATTCATGCTGACTCAAACATCGTGAAGAGCAGCTACTTTTAGAAATAAACATTCAGTTTTAGGTCCTGCCACCTTTGGAGCCTCAGGTTCTATCACTGGCCACCCATCATGGGTCATGGGCTCTTTTATTGCATTTCCGGTACCTCTTTCAAGCTGCAGGGTCCCAGCACTCCCCATGACATTTTAGACGGCCAGCCAGGCACCAGGGGAGAGGATGGAGAACAAGACAAGTTTTCCCCTGGCATTGCAGCTCAGCATCTTCATGATTCTGAAGACCTCAGTGGGCAGCGCTTCTCAGCCTTCACCATCCACACTTAAGAGTATTCCCCTCCAGCTCTGTGCTCTCAGGCCTCACCCACTGTGGGCCTTCCTTGAACTCCAAGTCCATCTTTTCTCTCTTTTGTGATGGAGGGTCCAGTGCATTGTCACTTACATTTTATTTTCAGCGTCCTTCCTAATGACATCTAACACCTGGACTCACCAAGGAATCCCTCAGGCCACTGTTTTCCAGGGGTGGAGTCAGGTTGAAGGGCTCTGGGCCCAGTTTGGTCTGTTCAACCAGAGGTGTGACTTCACCAGGGTTGACTAGTCTTGTGTGCATCAGTTTCCTTATCTGTAAATTGGGTACATTGACTCTCCCTTCATAAGGTTGCTGGAAGGATAAAGCAAGATAACATAGCTAAACCAAGGTGTGTGGCACAGAGCAAGTGCACTCAAGCAGTAATTGCTGTTCATTGTGAATGTTCCCCGGGCCCATTCCTGGTGTTTCAGAACCTGAATTTTGAGTCAGTGGGTTGGATGATCGTGAGACTGCCTCTTCTTGCCCAAGATGAAGTTGATCAGCTGCTTTCCTGCCCACTTATGCTCTTAAGTAGTCATACAAGCTCAGAGCAGGAAAGGACCAGAGAGATGCAGCAAGTACCTTATATTTCCAGCCACCCTGAAGCTAGCACAGGCCTCCTGACATACCTGGAAACTGCAGCAAGCCCTATTGAACCATTGTAATGACCTTATCTTAACTAAATTATATCTGCAAAGCTTCTATTTCCAGATAAGCTCATATTCACAGGTACTGGGGGTTAGAGCTTCAACATACCTTTTGGGGCAAGGGGAGAGACAGAATTCAGCCCATAGCATTCTTTATTGACTCTTGTTATATTTTAGATCTATGCTTCATTTGTAGGTCTTTCCTGGTGGCTCAGACAGCAAACAATACACCAATGCAGGAGACCTGGGTCAATCCCTGGCTCTGGACAATTCCCTGGAGAAGGGAACGGTTACCCACTCCAATACCTACTCCAATATTCTTGCCTGGAGAATTCCATGGACAGAGGAGCCTAGCAGGCTACTGTCCATGGGGTTGCAAAGAGTCAGACATGACTGAGCGACTAACACTTTCACTTTTTGCATTTGTAAGATGTAAAGGAAGTTCTATCAGGAAACTGCTGCTGCTAAGTCACTTCAGTCGTGTCCGATTCTGTGCGACCCCATAGACAGCAGCCCACCAGGCTCTCCCATCTCTGGGATTCTCCAGGCAAGAACACTGGAGTGGGTGCCATTTCCTTCTCCAATGCATGAAAGTGAAAAGTGAAAGTGAAGTCACTCAGTCGTGTCCGACTGTTAGCAACCCCATGGTCTGCAGCCCACCAGACTCCTCCATCCATGAGGTTTTCCAGGCAAGAGTACTGGAGTGGGGTGCCATTGCCTTCTCCGCTATCAGGAAAGGCAGATTAAATAAGTGATCCAATAGGTCAGTGCTTGTATGCTAACCAGAGGCTGGACAAGTGGAATCCATAGGGTATGAATGCCCTCTCATTACCCGAATCGAGCTATACACACACACACACACACACACACACACACACACACACACACACACGTAGGTTTAATTATCTCTGTTATAGAGGGGCTTCCCAGGTGGCGCTAGTGGTAAAGAATCTGCCCACTAATGCAGGAGATGTAAGAGATGCTGGTTCAATCCCTGGGTAGGGAAGATCCCTGGAAGAGGTCATGGCAACCCACTCCAGTATTCTTGCCTGGAGAATCCCATGGATAGCAGATAGTGAAACTAAGGCACAGTGTTAAGTGGTAGGGCCAGAACTTGAACTCCAGAACTTGAACTCATGACTATCTGATTGTAAAGTTCATGGTTTCCTGCATTCTGCCTAGAGAGAAGATGAATTTCTCAGACCAGGCCCTGACATCTAGCTTAAGAAAGAGAAGCCGCAGAGCTTGTCCCTCAGTCGGGGGCTCGTCCTTCAGGGTGTATGTGTAAAGCCCTGTTTATCCTGCACATCATGCCCTTGATTCATGGGGATTACTTGGCAGATTCAGGGCCACCTCCAGGAGAGGGAGCCATGAGCTAGAAAGACCGTGGGTCCAGAGTCTATTGAACACTGGGACAGAAGAATATTCTGTTTCCCAGCAGATTTCCAAGACTTCTAACATGGAGAGAACTTTCTTCCTCCGCCTTTCTCCACTGAGACACTCCTCTCCACCCGCCCCAACCCCAGTCGGCTGTCACGTTGGTCACTGGGGAGTCTGTTGGCTTTGACCCACAAATTCCAGTTTTCCTAATGGCCTCCAGGACTGGAGCTTATTCACTTCTGTGATTGTCTTCAATGAAGTTTTTTTTAAAGACATAAAATTTCATTTTCTTTTTAGAAACATTTTTCCTTAAAAAAAAAATAGTGAACAGCCTAAAAAGTTTAGGAAATAAAAACTTTTGAAATGAAAAAAGTTAAAATTGACTGCAAATTCTCCACCAGAAGATAACCAGAGTTACATTTCTGTATATCTTTGTGGTCTTTTTTCCATGAATAGATTTACATAAAAATGAAATGGAGTCTCATTCTACATATTATTTTGCAAGTTGTTTTTTTCTTTGTGCTCCGTCATATAAGGTGAATGTGTTTCTAAGTCAGTAAACAGTTTTTCCATAATTGGAATCTTCTACATGCCAGGCTCTCTATTGGACACGGTAGGGAATACAAAAGGAGAAATGAAAAGTTTCCCTTGACCTTCAGGAGAGCCCACAGCTTAGATGGGAGAGAGTGCTGTCTGCTCGTCACATGATGCAGAGAGCCCTGGTCCTTGTCCTCATACATCTACTGGTGCAGCTGCGGGTGAATTTTTCCATCAAGGGAAATTGGCATCAAGCTCTCCCGAGTTTGAAGCAGCTACAGTGCAGAGACAGTCACTGGGAGAGAGCATGCTTTAGTGAGAAACTCTGCAGCCAGTCCACTAATGGCTCTGGGTCCCCAGTGAGGCAGAGACAAGGGGCTCGAATTTGCTGTCCCCAGGGTTGACTCTGTCCCCTCGTTCCTCTCAGAGCATGAGGATCTTGAGGTATCACACGTGCATCTAGTGTTCAATATGTATTTCTCATACATCCTGGCCCTCCTAACAAGTCAACAAATTTATCTTCTTCTCAGATAAAGAAACAACAGTCCCACGCAGTAGTGGAAGAAAGATGATTGCATTCAACTCATTGGGAGAGAATGATAGTGGGAGGACTCCACCAGGACACCTTTCTTAAGAGATTTTCAAGGGGAGTTTTGATCCTACTTGGGTTCCAGCTTGTGTGCAGCCTTAGAGCCCAACCCCCTGAAGATGCAGATCATTGCTGGGGTATGTGAAAGCATCCCAGGATGCTGGAGGCAGTGTGGTACCCCCAGAGAGTCCTGAGTACATGAAGGCCTCCCTGGATATACAAAATATTCCAGAAAAAAACTGGATGCGAAAAATTCCAAT
Organism: Bubalus kerabau; assembly: GCF_029407905.1. Lineage (NCBI taxonomy): Eukaryota > Metazoa > Chordata > Mammalia > Artiodactyla > Bovidae > Bubalus > Bubalus kerabau. The sequence goes on from NC_073642.1 coordinate 21,069,063, forward strand.
TGGAATAGCGCACAAAGATCTCTAAAGATTGTGCCAGACAGCACTATAGATTTGCCTCCTCAGAAGGAGAGATAGTAGTCCAAGTCCAGTTCATAGAAACAAAATAGCCTGGTGGTTTCTAGGGGCTGGGGGAAGCAGAAATGGGAGTTCTTGTTTAATGGGTACAGCGTTTCATTTTGCAAGATGAATTCTGAAGATGGATGGTGGAACAATGTGAATGGATGGTTGTGGAACAATGTGAATGCACTTGATGCCACTGAATGATAAAATATCTGAACTTGAAAATAGTTAAGATGGTAAATTTTATGTTATTTGTATTTTGCATGCGTGCTAAGTCACTTTAGTCATGTCTGACTCTTCGCGACCCTATGGACTGTGGCCTGCCGGGCTCCTCTGTCCAAGGGATTCTCCAGGCAAGAATACTGAAGTGGGTTGCTATGTGGAGTGGGTTGCCATGCCTTCCTCCACGGGCTCTTCCTGACCCAGGAATCGAACTTGTGTCTCTTCGGTCTCTTGCACTGGCAGGTGGGTTCTTTACCACTAGCGCCACCTAGGAAGCCCTATTTGTATTTTACCACAGCTTAAAAAAAAAAAAAAAAAAAGAATCAATTTTTTGAAAAAGGAAAGTTGGCTTCCTCATGAGGAAGAAACCTTGACTAGGAGGAGCTGGGAGGCAGCAGACAGCATGAACCCCTAGAAGGCATTTTCATGAAGGTCGCTGCTCTGGCATCCCGTCAGGAGGCTAATAGGCACCATAGTCCTGACAGTCTTGCAGGGCATAGTCATACCACCAGGAGCAGCTGGCAGCGAACTGGGGACACGTGGGAGACAGCTGGAAAAGGAGGAAGCGGGAAAGGGGTACAACATCTTATCATGTCAATGTTTGAAGCTCTTCTCCAATTGTTCTGAAACAAATCAAGAGTCAGAAAGGTCTGTGAGGAGTTCAGAGAGCAAGTTCTCTGCCTATCTCTGGGTTTTGAGCTCATTCTACCGCCCCAAGGTGCCTTGGTGCTTTGAGTCAAAATGTGAAGTCTCCCCATGTAGGAGGCACACCACAAATGTCCCTTCATCGCACAGATTATCAAAGTTCTTTGGGTGACAAGAACAAACCCATGACAGGTTCCATTCTCAGCACCTGCCCCCATCCCTAGCATGGACATGGGAAGTAGGGATCTAGTTAGGAGCACTGGTTTTGGAGTCAGACCGATCTAGGTTTGAATTCTGGGTCTGCCGTTCCCTGGCTACAGGATTTACGGTAAGTCATTTACCTGCTCTGAGCCTCTGTATCCTCCATTCTAAAAACAGGACCAGTAACGGAGCCCCTCCCAGGACGATTGTGAGCCTTGAATGAGATGATTTGTTTGTTCACACTGCTGCTGGGCACCATGCCCAGCTTGGGCTCAACCTTCAATTTATAGCCATTTTTAGAGGAAGGGTAGGTGCTCATGGGCAAGGGAGACCCACGGATGGACAAGCACAGTGCATACCCCAGTGGGTGCAGTCTCCCTGCAGAAACAGACAAATGCTATAGGCCGCATGCACTCCTGCTGTGAGGGAAGAGGGTGCACTTGATGGCAATGGGAACTTCACAGAGCAAGCAGAGATACTGGGGGCCATGGTTTCCTCCTGATACACACCTGAGATCAGGGCATTCCCCAAAACCCTGAGACAGCCCCCCACTATCACCTACAAAACAAAGCCAGACTCATTAGCCCAATCATGGAGGCTCTTCAGAATCTGGCCCAGCTTTGTTTCTAACTTTATGTGATCCTACACAAGTTGATCTACTCCTTTCACCATACCTTTATTCATGTGACCCTCCTAGAATGCCCTTCCCCTACCTCCACAGGCCCATTGTCGTCATTCAGTCGCTCAGTCATGTCCGACTCTTTTCGACCCCATGGACTGCAGCAGGCCAGCCTTCCCTGTCCTTCACCATCTTCCGGAGTTTACTCAAACTCATATCCATTGAGTCGGTGATGCTATCCTGCCATCTCTTCTTCTGTCGTCCCCTTCGTCACATCTTTCAAGGCTCAGTTCAAAAGCCATCTCTTCTTCACAGTTCTCCCAGGTCCTCCCAAAACAGGAGTGATTTCTGTGTCTTAGCTTGTGGAGCGGTCTCATTGAGAGAGGCTCCCCTCTGGTGCTGTAGGATTTATTCACACATCTCACCTCCTGCCTCACACAGTAAGCCCCAGCGGCAGATCCACTCTGATCCTTCCTCAACACCCGCTGCAGAGTTTTCCACATGATGGGTGTTTGACAGAGGAAAAGAGGGAGGGAGGAGAGCCAGGAAATCCTTGGAACTTTTCCAGATGAAAGGCAATGATTCCGTCCACATGAGGGCCAAAAAAAGAGTGCTCAGCTCTTCAGAGCATATGCGCCAAGAAGAGAAAGCAGTGTCACTGAGGGACGGCCATGGGGAGAAGCGGGCTTGTCTGCTGTCTACCCGGACCACGCTAAACCCCCCTGGGCAGGGTAAACTAACCTGGTGGAGCAGAAAGTTTCAGGAGGTCTCCAAGACCTCCTTGTGGTCCAGTCGATTACTAGAAGGAGCTCAGCAAAGCTGTTACACTCACAGTTACTGTTTATCACAGCAGATGGATACAGATCAAAACCAGCATAGGGAAGAGCCACACAGGACAGGGTCCCAGAGAGACCAGGCATGAGCGTCCAGTTGCGCTGTCCCAGGGAGTTGTGTGGACAACCTTTACTTCCCCAGCAACAATGGGTTGCAATGTGTACAGAGTGTTGCCAACCCAGGAAGCTCACCTGAGTCCAGGATTTTCACTGTGGGTTGGTCATGTAGACATGGCTGACCACCCACACGCTGACCTTAGTTTCCAGTCCTTCCAGAGGTCAAGTTGATATCACATGACCCAAGACCCCCACCATAAATCACACTGTAGTACAGACAATCCAGCGTGGCCCAAGGCCCCCAGGTAAATAAAGACTTAGAGACTACCTTCTGGGAGCCAGGTCCACAACACCCAGTGGCTCTCAAAGAGAAGCCTGACCCAAAAGGAACTAAGTGAATGTTCTCTATGACGTCTTCCCAGTCCTAGAATTAGGGCATGCAAACTACAGTCAAGAGAATGAGGCTTGATTCCAGTGGCCCATCCTCTTTCTTACTCTTGACTAGACCCCAAGTCTAGACTAAACTCCAAGAACCTGGGCATCTGCCCCCGGAGTTTAAGGGGTTGGGCTAGCTGCCCCTTCTTTCCCTTCAGCTGCATCCTAGGCACTTGGCCCTCTGCTTTGCTCAGGAATTCATCTGTAACCCCAAACGCCTGTGTCGTTGCTGGCCAGGACCTTCAGCTGTCAGAAAGCTTTACCAAAGATCATTTTGGAAACCTGGGCTCAGTTCCCACCAAGGGTGGCCCCTGAGGAGTCCTGCTGGGTCCCCTAGCCCCTTCCCAAACTCCTACAGGAAGGAGCACTCTGTCCTGCCAGGTTGGTGGTCAGCGCCAACTGGAGGGAACTCAGTTCTTGGCCCCAGATTCCTGCCCCAGGAAAGGTTCTTGTGCCTGATGGAAAGTTTGGGCTGAAGGATACTTACTCTTTTCCAAACTCTCAGGTCTGATATTTACACAACGTCTGAAATTAATGCAGAGAAAACCTCCAAGAGCCCGGGTTGGAATGGAAGGCTAAGAACAGGAAGGGGCAGGTCCCAAGTACCAGTTTTTTTCCACACAGAGAACAGGGCAAAGCTCAGTGTCCCTGGGCGAGTGAATCAGGAGCCATTAATGTACCACTCTCCATTTTAAGCTGGTTTTACTGGGAATTTGCAGTCGAGGGTAAGGAGAGGTGGGAGTGATGGGGAAAGGCTGGTGATGCTGAGCTGAATTCTTCCCTCTGGTGCCCATCCTGGTCTGGTCTTATGGTTTGGGGCCAGGTTTGGGTGCAATCTCCCATCCTAAGAAGCACCATCATGGCTGGCCTTCCTTCCCAGCTCTGGACCTGGCTCACTCCCAGCTCCTTAAATACACAGCCTTCATCAGGCTGCTAGATGACTCTGAGTTCTGTTCTGTCCCAGGGTGCTATCTCCTGGGTCACCCACCACTCCCTGCTTAGTGGTCCCCAGATCCATGCTGACCAGTCTTGGTCCTCTCCTAGCAGGAGAGGAGGGTAAATGGATGTTTCCAGGGGCCATGGTATGCTCTGGGCTACCCGTGACCCGCATTCAGAGTTAACACTCCTCCTAGGCCTTCTAATGTGTTTCAGGGTTGAGGAGGCAAGAATGCTTTGAAATCGGTTGACTTGCAACAGTTATTATCAGTCTTAAGCTTAGTGCTCCTTCCGTTCCCAAACAATCCAGAAGGGACATTGCCCATTCATGAAGCACCATTCATTCATTCATTCAACAAATATGTGTTGAACACCTTCTACGTGCCAAGCACTGTTGCAGACACCTGAAGTATGTATGTGTGTGTGGGTGCTCAGTTGTGTCTGACTTTTTGTGACCCCATGGACTGTGGCCTGCCAGGCTCCTCTATTCATGGAATATTCCAAGTAAGAATACTGAAGTGGGTTACCATTTCCTTCTCCAGGGGATCTTCCTGACCCAGAGATAGAACCCACATCTCCTCTGTCTCCTTTATTGGCAGGTGAATTCTTTACCACTGCACCACCTAGGAAGCCTAAGTAGGTATAGTGTTAGTCACTCAGTTGTGTTCAGTTCTTTGCAAACTTGTGTACAGTATGTAGCCTGCCAGGCTCCTCTGTCCATGGAATCCTCCAGGCCAGAATATTGGAGTGGGTAGCCAGTCCCTTCTCCAGGGAGTCTTCCCAACCCAGGGATCAAACCTGGGTCTCCCCCATTGCAGGCAGATTCTTTACCATCTGAGCCCCCAGGGGTGCTGCTGCTGCTGTCGCTTCGGTCCTGTCCGACTCTGTGCGACCCCAGAGACGGCAGCCCACCAGGCTCCCCCGTCCCTGGGATTCTCCAGGCAAGAACACTGGAGTGGGTTGCCATTTCCTTCTCCAATGCAGGAAAGTGAAAAGTGAAAGTCAAGTCACTCAGTTGTGTCCGACCCTCAGTGACTCCGTGGACTGCAGCCCACCAGGCTCCTCCATCCATGGGGTTTTCCAGGCAAGAGTACTGGAGTGGGGTGCCATTGCCTTCTCCAGAGCCCCCAGGGATAGTAGTGAGCAAAACAGACAAAAGTTCCTGCCCTCATGAAATGTATATTCTAGTAGAGGAAACAAATAATAAACAAGCAAATGGAAAAGTGCAGGAAGTTCTAGTAATGATAATGCTATAAATAAACAATAATAGGGTGACGTGATAGGGAGGTACTGGGTAGGGGTCAGGAAAGGGTGGTCAGGGAAGGGACGTTTGAACTGAGGCTAGAATGATGAAAGTGGCCAATGAGGGAAAGATCCAGAAATGTGTACCAGGAAGAAGGAAGAGAAGGAACTAAAGCCATTAAGAGGAAACACATTTTTATGTTCAAGAAATAGCTAGAATGTGGCTGGGAATAGAGGTATGATGTGGTGTGAGCAGGAGTGAGGGCATAGAATGTAGGGACTTAATAGAACATGAGAAGGGGCTGGACTTTACTCCAAGAGCGTTCGTCCTGTTCTGCCATGAAATATAGATTCATTTTGTTTTAACGGTCCTTTCTGATCTGAGCTCTACGTCCCTGGCTCACTCAAGATTCCAATGTGATATAAGCTTCCTTCCTCCCAACGCCTTTTACCACCCCACCCAACAGATCAGACTGCTCAGGGAACAAAAGGACTTCTGTTTGATGATTTAGAGGAAATAAGACATTTAGAGCAATTTGTCGTGGGAGTCATCACTCCCTGTTCTCCTCCTAACTGGAAATTAGCAATTTCCAGAGCCATCATTCATGGATATTCTGGCCAGAGTTGTCAAGAAACTTTCTCAAGCTCATCTAAAATATAGCAAGTGATGAGTCAAAGGTATGAATTCGGGTTGTAGTTTTAACGTACCCACCTTCTCCCAGACCATATGGTCTCCTAGGAAACTGAGACTAGACTATTTCAGGAAATTGCATGGTTCCTGGGTTCAAAGTGGACCCCAGAGAGAAGAATAGCATATCTCTCATCACAGTAGATCCAGGTCAAGCAGTTGTTACTAGCAAGGACCTTCTTCAGTGAGTGAAGGAAATCAAGACAGAAAGGCCAGAGAGAGTAGAAATTGATGTTTTTTAAAAACAACTGTCAGCTTCCCTGGTGGCTCAAACAGTAAAGAACCTGCTTGCAATGCAGGCGACGGGGTTCAATCCCTGAGTCCCCTGAGAAGGAAATGGCAACCCACTCCAGTATTCTTACCTAGAAAATCCCATGGACAGATGAGCCTGGCCGGCTACAGTCCATAGAGTCACAAAAACTTGGGCACCACTGAGCAACTAACACTTTCACTGTGCCCTGAACCAGAACTACTCCTTTCAGGTTCCCACTGTGCCTGTCACCCACCTCCACAGGGAGGGCCTTTACCTGCAAACCCACTCACACCTTCAGCCAACCAAAGTCAGTGCTCTTATTTATTGATTTATTTTGGCTGTGCTGGCAGCAAGTGAAAGCTACTCTTTGTTGCAGGCTCCTCATTGCGCTAACTTCTCTCGTTGTGGAGCACGGGCTCTACAGCACATGGGCTTCAGAAGTTGCCGCTCCCGGGCTCTAGAGCACAGGCTCAGTAGTTGTGGTGCACAGGCTTAGTTGCGCCTCAGCACGTGGGATCTTCCCTGACCAGGGATGGGACCCATGTCCCCTGCCTTGGCAGAAGGATTCCCATCCACTGTGCCACCAAGGAAGTCCAATAAAGGCAGTCTTTAGATTGTCCGTGAAACCACTGTATAAGCTGATTTTGGCTGTAAGGTGCTCACTGTTGCCTAAGGGTGGAACGGGGATGGCTGGCCTCATTCAGTGAACATGGGGCAGCTCTGAGAGTGACAAGGCTTGGGTCACTGGAGAGGACACCAGCAGCATCAGCATCTCACTTAAACAATCCAGACTTTTATTTGAACTCTCATCCTATACCCAGGCTTGGGGTGAATATAGTCATGATCCCTAAGTTAACCAAGTTGTGGAGGAGCCCACTATTTGCTGTCATTGCAAATCAAATGACCATCCACACATGGGACATCATCTCAATTAGATCTAGGCATGAACTCTATTGGGTATAACTTCTACCAAGTCAGTTCATGTTGGTTGAGGGACTACGATGTGCAGAGCCCAGTGCTTGGTGCCCACACTAGGTGCTCAGCACACCCACAATGGATTGAAGACCATGATGTGTGTACACAATGCAGCTGTTCTCCCACCTCAGCCAGGGAGGATCCGGTCCGATAAGATTTAGGAAAGGAGACAGAATTTACTGAAAGCCACACAGAGCATGCATGCTAAGTTGCTTCAGTCATGTCCAACTCTTTTGAGACCCCATGGACTGTAGCCCACCAGGCTCCTCTGTCCAGGCAAGAATATTGGAGTGGGTTACCATGCCCTTCTCCGGGGAATTACAGAAATCCTATATGATAGCTCCTATTTGATCAGCACTTTAGAAGTAAGGAAATTGATCCTTCAAGAGGTTAAATAATTGGGCCAAGGTTTTATGTTCACCTGTAAGTATCACAGTTGCAATTCAACAGAATCTATGTGACTCCAAGGGCTTCCCAGGTGGCTCAGTGGTAAAAGAATCCACCTGCCAATGCAGGAGACACAGAAGACATGAGTTCAATCCCTAGGTCGGGAAGATCCCCTGGAGGAGGAAATGGCAATCCACTCCAATATTTCTTACCTGAAGAATCCCATGGGCAGAGGAGCCTGGCGGACTACAGTCCATGGGGTCACAAAGAGTCGGACATGACTCAGCACACACGAGCACATGCATGTGACTGCAAAGCCATCTTCTTCTCACTACACAGCCTCACTCCCCACCCATATACCCCCCATAAGTGCTTAGCCTGGTAGTTTAAAACAACGATGGGAAAGAAATCACAAGCTGGTTAATTAGTTGGAGGTAACCACAAGGAATGACAAAGAACGTGGACAGAAAGGAGATGGTTTCAGGCCAAGGTATCTGGAAGTTCCCAGGAGGTAGTATTTACCCTGGATTCAGAAAAGGCTATGATTAGGTCAGATGTAGAGCTGTTCTACAGATATAAAGTCTTCTGGAAGGAACAAACTGTGTGAGCAAAAGGAAGGAAGAGAAAGAGGAGGGCCAGACCCAAGCCACGGGTACCACTCGAAGGCGAGCCCACATTAGTAGAGTGCCTGGTGGGCTACACCCCGTGGGGTCACAGGGAGTTGAACACAACTGGGAACACACACACACAGGCACCAGATGTGACACCTTCTGGACACATGTCTTTCTTTTTTATTTTTTACTAACTAATTTATTGTTTTATTTATTTATTTGGCTGCTCTGGCTCTTAGTTGCAGCACACGGGATCTTTAATCTTCATTGCAGCCTGTGGGATCTAGATCCCTGACCAGGGATCAAAGCCGGGTCCCCTGTTTTGGAAATGTGGAGTCTTAGCCCCTGGACCACCAGGGAAGTCCCTGGACCTGTGTCATTTCTTGATTTCTTTTCTTGATCATTTCTTGATTTCTCCTAATTCCTCCACTTGAACCTTGCTCCTCCCTTGAGAGCCTGAGGCTCCCCTGAAAGCCTAATTCCTCTGAATTTAGGCATGATACTCATAACCTCACAGCTCCCCTCTTTGCATCCCTCTGCTGCCCCCTACATCTTCCCCAGCATGTGGAGGGCACAGGGGGGCATCTTTCCCAGTGGTTTCGAACCTTCCCAGGGAATGCTGATCTGGGTGCAGGATCAGAACAAGAGATGAGCTCATTTCTAACCCGGGGGGAGGCTGTGACAGGTGAGATGTGACCGACTCTGACTCTGTATCAAATGTCTCTTTTCTGCACTGTGTGGAGCTGGCACTTAGGGTCTCAGAGAACTTCAGGGCCAATTCTCCCATGCTACGCTGTGTCAAAGATGCAAAAACTATGCTTGGGGTCACATTCTAGACAGCATCAAGGACCTGGCACCCACTCACACACCTGCTATTTTCTAGGTACAGATATGTCTCCATCTACAAGAATATAAGCAACTCAGAGGAAAACCCTCCCTCCCCACCTCACTGTGCCCTCTGCCTTAGCACAGGGCTACTTGAGGCCAATCCTAGACAAAACTATGGGTTTGAAAAGTGGCTCTGCAGCACCCCCAACCTGCTGCCACAGCTTTTTCCAATGGACCCACTTAATTGCCCAGAAAGCAGAAAAACATTTGCAGGATTTAATTTGCAGTGATAACCAAGCAAGTAATACAATGCACTGTGCTTAGTCACTCAGTTGTGTCCAACTCTTTGTGACCCCATGGACTTACCCACCAGGCTTCTCTGTCCATGGGGATTTTCCAGGCAAGAATATTGAAGTGGGTTGCCATGCCCTCCTCCAGGGGATCTTCCCAACCCATGGATCAAACCCAGGTCTCCTGCATTGCAGGCAGAATCTTTACCATCTGAGCCATGAAGGAAGCCCAAGTAATACAATAGGAATAAGGAAATCAACTCTATTTTTTAGAAAAAGATACAGATGGAGAGAGAATAAGCAAAAGAGAGAGAAGAGAAAGAGGAGAAAATATAAAATGAGCATTAGCATCCATGAAAATTATCTTCACCATGTCCCATTCTGATTCCAGCATGCAGATGAGAAAACTGAGGGCTTGTGTGAGTTCACCTGGAGTCAGTTTCCTGACTCCCCTTTTCCACGCCTTCCCACCATGTCTATTTAGAATATGTGGGAAATTAGCAGCTGCAGTTGGAGTCAGTCTGGCCAGATGTGTCCTTGATGTGGGATCCCTGCCACTTTCCCTATTCTGGGTTTAAAATCTCTCTTTCCAGTATTCTTGCCTGGAGAATTCCATGGACAGAGGAGCCTGGGAGGCTACAGTCCATGGGGTTGCAAAGAGTCAGAAACAACTGTGTGACTAACACACTAACCATGGCGGGGGTCACCCCGTGAAGAATGAATGAGCACTTCCTGTTCAATTAGAGACTGAAGACCACCTGCCTCAGCCATGTAGACAGGATTCCCAGCAGCAAGGTCGTGATTGTACAGCCCCAAAGCCATCCATCAGTTCTGAAGGAACCAAAAACAAGTCATTTGATCCACCATGCTGTGTGGAAAAAGCAAACAGGATGCAAAAAGATTACAACTCCACGAAACGCAAGTGGATGCCTAAAGAAAAAAACCAGAAGGAAAACTATCAAAACACGAACAATGGTTGGATTAGGATGGAGGATGATGGTGATTTATTTTCTCTAGTTCCTTATTTTCCAAATGTGTGGTAGGGTGGTGATGTTGGCAAAGGCAGTTTTATCCTTTATGGAAAGTCATCTCATCCAACCCTCATCCCAGGGCAAGAAGCCTCCCTGTAACCACTAGACGCTCTTCTAGTCCCCACATTCTGAGAGGCTCACCCAGGCCTGACTCTAGGGAGGAGGGAAGAGAGTGGTGCTGACGGATGCCTGCTGAGTGCCAGACCCTGGGCTTGCCACCGAGCCAGAGACACAGCCCCCGCCCTCAGAAGCAGAGTCTGCCTGGCACTTTCTCTCGCTCAGTCTCTGAAATAGCCATGGAGATGGATCTTGGGTTATTAAAGCAGGAGGTGCCAAGCAGGACTGGGATCCAGGTCTAGGGGTCTCCACGGCATGTTGCTGGAATAAGAATTCAGGGCAGGCAGGTGAGCCCCTCCCATTCAGCCCCATAATCTGATGGAATAAAGGTCAAAGCCCTGACTGGGTTGGTAACCATCTGATAGGGTCTAGCTGATGAGGAGGTGGAGGGTTTCCATACATTCAACTATGGGTCTGTGTGTGTGTGTGTCTGTCTCTCTCTCACACATACACACACATGGCCTGAGCTCAGGTTCAAAGCACTAACATGCTTTCTTTCCCCATCAAACTTCCTAATAATTCTGTCCTGAAAAAGCCAGTTCCGTGGTAATGAGCCCAACCTCACACACATGGAGCCCACAGAAGCTCTGCACAGACCCTCCAACTTTCACCTGCTCCTCAAGCCCCTCTTTCCCTCCATTTTAGACAGCCCCTTCCCCTGTCCTCAGCCCCAGCCTCCCAATCCCATCGCCACCATCCAGCTCCGCTTCCCCTGCAGAAAGGCTGCCCTGTTGTGGGGACTGGCAGAGTCCATCTCCTCACATAAAGGCTCAGTGAGGCCCGGACACACTGGAATCCAGACAGAATGGAATTTCTCCCTATTTTCTTTACAGCTGAGAAAACACACACAAACACAAGAGCATATTTATTACGATATTTCTATCCCAAAGTTTGTCTTGAAAAAAAAAGAAGAAATAAAATTAATTTCTCTGCCCACAACCCGTCCCCACCCCGCCCACCACCAGCACCACCAATGCCCACCCCCTGCCCTTTTCATTCCTGGCCGAAGCCAGGGAGAGAAACAGAGCAAACCCAAGCCCCACAGAGAACTACTGCTTCCCGGACAATGTCAGGCTTGTTCAGAGAGCGAGGGAAGAAACACAACTCTGAAAACATACAGAGAACTTCCCAGTGAAGGGTGTTCTGAGGGAAGAAGAACAGGAGGCCTTCTGTCTGGACACGCTTTCCCTGAGGCTCTAGGAAGAGAGGGCCCTGCAAGTCTAGCCCCCTCCTCACAGAGGAGGAGACACCTGACCCTTTTAGCCTCCGGAGAAATAGTTCTTGGCTGTCTCGGATCACACTGGGCCTGAGGAAAAGGCCCCTCATGAGCCAGAACCTGGAGTCCCAGAGATTTTTTTTTTTTTAAAGGCAGCTTCTAAGGAGAAAAATCCCTCAGAAGCGAGGGGCTGCTTCTTAAGCCTTTGGAATTTTCCAGACTTTCTACTCATCCTACGCCTCACACTTTCATCTCTGAGCCCCCAGAAGCACCCACACAGACAACCTTTTCATCCCTCAGGTGCCCACTGTACGTGGAATGAATGAAGGATAGCTGTGGAAAGATCACTCAAATGACAAGCTAAGGGACTTCCCTGGTGGTCCATTGGCTAAGACTCCACACTCCCAGTGCAGGGGGCCTGGGTTCAATCCCTGGTCAGGGAACTAGATTGCACATGCCACAAATAAAGATCCTGTATGCTGCAACTGAGACCCAGCACAGCCAAATTAAAAATATATCAGTTCAGTTCAGTTCAATCACTCAGTCATGTCTGACTCTTTGTGACCCCATGAACTTCAGCACGCCAGGCCTCCCTGTCCATCACCAACTCCCGGAGTTTACCCAAACTCATGTCCACTACATATATATATATATATATATATATATATATATATATATATATATATATACACACACACACACATCTAAAAAGAAAAAAAAAAACTTTTTTAAAAGAATGACAGACTAGGGTCACTCATGAGGGTCCCCAGAGTCCTGGCCCTACTCACTCCCTTCCCCACATTCTAGGGGTGGGAACCTCAGAGCCTCTCATCCTCAAATCCATCCAGCCACAGCTGATGGTGACTGAGCCAACAGAGATTCCTACTGGGTCATCAGACGCTGACAGAGTCCAGGTCAGGGACGCTGGCTGCAGCCTCAGTTGGGCATTGCACTCAGCCTGTGAAAGCTCCCTTCCTGTCTTTAGGGCACGTGTCATGGGGTGCAAGTCACAAGTGTCCGCAGTGTGACTGCATACTCTCTAGCCAGCAGTGCCCTGGCCACATTTTAGAACATTCTAGGGAGCTTTTAAAATGTCTGAGGACCAGGCTGAAGCCCAGGTGATGTCAGTGTGTAGCCCAATTTGAGAACCATCCCTCTGGTTGATCTCTTGTAAATTCAGATGGGTCTTCTTGAGGTCTGAGTACTCTGGCCCGCTCAGAGTCAGGGTTCCAGTTACGCAGGGGGTTCCCTTTACGTTTTGTCATCGCAGATAAGTATACTTTCTGGGACGGTTTTCCAACAGATGACAGTAAGGAAAGTTTGTTTCTCTAATTCATATGAAGTCATTGTTTGGGCCAACAGGGGTTGCTTCAAGGGTCCTGGGCTGTCATTTCTCTCATGGTGCTAGTGATAAAGAACTCGCCTGCTAATGCAGGAGATGTAAGAGAGGCAGGTTCAAGCCCTTGGTTAAGAAGATCCCTGGGGGAGAGAATGGCAACACACAGTATTCTTGCCTGGAGAACCCCATGGACAGAGGAGCCTGGCAGGCTACAATCCATAGGGTCACAGGGTCAGACATGACGGAATCGACTTAGCACATATCCCACAGAGCAATCTGGGTGAGCATCCTTCCCCTGACTTGAATGAGACCCCTGAATTGTGCCCCAAATCCTGGTACATTCTCTGTCCAAAAACACACAAGTTCCTGAATTTGGAGTTGATGGCAGGTTCAGATTTTATCAAGGAGATAGGGTAACTCGCGTCACTTTTCTGGGCCTGGGGAACTGTGTTAGGCAGGGTTAGGGTTAGGGTTAGGGTTAGGGTTGGGTTTCTCTGTTTCCAGAGAAACAGAACTATTTGGTTGTGCATATACATATAGAAAGAGATTTATTCTAAGGAATTGGCTCACATGATTGTGAAGGATTTTGGCAAGCTAACAAATTGGCTCAGATGGTAAAGAATCTGCCTGCAATGTAGGAAACCCAGGTTCAGTCCCTGGGTCGGGAAGATCCCCTGCAGGAAGAAATGGCAACCCATTCCAGTATCCTCACCTGGAGAATTCCATGGACAGAGGAGCCTGGTGGACTACAGAGCATAAGGTTGCAAAGAGTTGGACACAACTCAGTGACTAACACTTTCACTTGGCAAGCTAGAGAGCCAGGAGAGCCAGGGTGTGAAGCCTTGAAACCAAGAAGAAGCAATGTTTCTGTTTAAGTCTGAAGGCAGTTTGGTGAGCATCAGGCAAGAGACATTATCTCTTTTTAGGGAAGGTTCAGCCATTTGGGGCAAAATGTGGGCCTTCAACTGATTAGGTGAGGCCCACCCCCATTGGCAGGGCAATCTGCTCCACTCAGTCTGCCAATTTAAATGTTCATCTCTTCCCAAGACACCCTCACAGACACACCCAGAATAATAGTTGACCAAATATTTGAGCACCTCATGGACCAGTCAAATTGACACATAAAATCAACCATCACAGGGATCCTTTAGGATGAGACTTGACTGGTTAGAAGATGAGAGGTTCCCTAGAAAACGCAGGAGGAGACAAATTTAATTACAGCCTCACACTGGTAATTAAACTGAGGAATCCATGAAGGTTTTGTGAGGACAGGATTCTTGGAGAAGATATCACCCAGATCACAATGCAGCCTCCTTATAGGTTTTTGTTTTTTTTTTTCCAATAAAACCTCATTTTTCTTTGCACATAGGTGAGATAAACAGTAGATCAGCTGAGGATATTTTATAATCCTTAATGTGTGTGTGTGTGTTTATACACTAAGTCGCTCACTCGTGTCCAACTCTTTATAGCCTTTTAGATAAATATCTGTTGTTTTATTTAATCACAAAAGCTATACATGCTTATTATAGACACTTCATAAAACATGAAAAAAAAATCCAAAGTGCAAAATAAACTTATCCATAAAGCCATTGTTCAAGTATAATCATTATCACTTTTTTTAAATTAGCCTCCTTCTCTTGATGTGATTTCAGATCCATGGATGAGGAGTTTATCACACTTGTCATGTGACACGTGACCCTCAACCTCACTGTGTCTGAACCTCTGAATGACATCTCTGTTCCCCTCTCTTCCAGGTGAACTATGACCACTTTACTCTTGGTGTTTGTGACTCTGAGGGTCATCACAGCAGCCATCTCAGTAGAAGTTTCAGGTGAGGACATCCCCACGTGTGTCTCATTTACCCGACAGGCGCTGAGGACTGGACTCGGGGGTTGAAGACCAAGCCTGGCACTGATAGTCCTGGTGCTTGATCTGGGCCATCACTTTAGAGGCCCCCGTCTCTGACTCTCCCACAGTCCCAACATTCCCTAAAAGTGAGGAATTGTAGGGCCAGTGATATGTGTCCACCCTGCTCTAGTCTCCCTCTGGGTACCCAGGACGTCCAGAATTCCCTGTCCAGCTGGACCCAAGTCATTTCCAGGGCTGCATGGTTTGCTCCTCTAGGTCCATCCTTCCATGAAACGACCACCCACCATTGCCAGTCTGAGCCACCAGAAGGCCAGCGGGAGAGGTGAAGGGGTGGCTGTTCGGGTGTGGACAGAGCTGGGTTGTGAGGGCCTGGATAAATACAGACCCTTCACAGTGCAGAGCTGTGAGGGAAGAAAAGGGGTCCTGATTCCCTCTCCTCCAGTGTGGCCACCACATCCCAGTGCAAAATTCTAAGGGATCCAAGAATTCTAAATTTGAATCTGGTTTTTCATTTTGAAAGGTATCATTGTCAAATAAGAAGATAGAACAATTTTAAAAATAATTTATTGGTCTGTTGGCTTGATTTATAGCTTTTAAATATTTAGACATATGATCCATGAGTCTCCACTTGTACTCTTTCCCTGAGACCCTTGAATACCCAGCTGGCTATACCCTGGGGTGATTTGCCCACACAGGCCAACCATTCCATGAGGGTTGGCTGGGAGCTTCAAAACTGCAGACCTGCTGCTGCTGTCACTTCCAGTTGTCCCTGGAGAACCGTGTGTGCGTGATCAGTCAGTGCAGTATTGTCTGACTCTTTGTGACCCCATGGACTGTGGCCCACCAGGTTCCTCTGTCCATAGGATTCTCCAGGCAAGGATACCAGAGTGGATTGCCACACACGCCTTCAGAGGATCTTCCTGACCCAGGGATTGAACCTGAGTCTCTTATGTCTCCTGCATCAGCAGGTGGGTTCTTTACCACTAGTGCCACCTGGGAAGAACCTGCCCTGGGGAGCTACCAACACTAAAACCATGCTGTGTCCTGTGCTAGGGCGGAGCCTCAGAGGGATATTTCTGTGAAGGGCCTGCTAGTGACCCCCCAGGATATCAAAAGGTTAGGGCTGGACCCCAAACATTCCGGGCTCCCTCTTTCTTGCCTTGCTATGTATCTGCCACTCACAAATATCTGAAACATTTTTATGGTCAACCTGCAGGCTCTCCTGGAAAAAAAAGTTCAATAAGTATATGACTGTTCAATAAGTATATGTGCTGTTTTTTTCAAAGGCTCTTTCTTTCCAATACCAGGAAGATTTTTGACTTCTAACAGAATTTGCAAACTCTCTGCATCTTCCCTATCAATACCATCTAGGTTTGTTGTTGTTTTTTTAATGGAGTCTCATCATATCCCAACCCACCCCAGGCTGACTCTTTGCAGACTTAAACGTCTGATCTTCTCTGATGCCTCTCCAACTAGGCCCCTGAGCCCCCAACAACAGAACAGAATGACTAGTCCTTCTGCAAGGTCAGGATGGAGCCCAAAGCAGACCTCCTTAAATGTTTGATATTTTTATATCTTAGCTTTACAAGTTGTATAAATTTTTTCTTCCCCATAGTAATTTTTTCTTGATGTTGTTCAGTCACTAAGTCATGTCCGACTCTTTGCTACCCCATGGACTGCAGCATGCCAGGCTTCTCTGTTCTTCACTATCTACCGGAGTTTGCTCAGACTCATGTCCATTGAGTTGGTGATGCCATCCAACCATCTCAACCTCTGTCATCCCCTTCTCCTCCTGCTTTCAGTCTTTCCCAGCATCAGGGTCTTTTCCAATGAGTCAGCTCTTCACATCAGGTGGCCAAAGTATTGGAGTTTCTCCCCCAAAGTAACTTTTTACCAATTTTTGAGTCAAGCTGTCACTCCAGAAAGATGGGTTCTGTTTATCCCATGGCTTGTGACTCCAGAAAGATGGATTCTGTTTATCCCATGGCTTGGCATCACCTAGGGTACCCCAGTTTGAGAAACAAAGAGGTACACCTGTGAATTTCCCACTGGCCTCCTCTGCAATCCTTTCTGGCTCCATAGTTCCCATCTTGAGGCACAGAGACCAGGGGGTCTTGAGGAAGCTGCTCTGGAAAGGGAATTCCATATGACACAGGAGCCTTCCCCAGCACCAGCACAGACATTGTCATTTCCAGAAGGACTGACAGAGAGGCTGGGTGGTCCTCTCTGGGCACTAACGGCTCTGTCTCCCGCCCCATGTCTCCCTGCACAGAACCTGACAACTCATTGAGTGTCAGCATCCCTGAACCGTCCCCACTGCGGGTCCTCCTGGGGAGCTCCCTCACCATCCCCTGCTACTTCATCGACCCCATGCACCCCGTGACCACCGCCCCCTCCACCGCCCCCCTCGCCCCAAGAATCAAGTGGAGCCGCATTTCCAAGGAGAAGGAGGTGGTGCTGCTGGTGGCCACTGAAGGGCGGGTGCGGGTCAACAGCGCCTACCAAGACAAGGTCACGCTGCCCAACTACCCCGCCATCCCCAGCGACGCCACCCTGGAAATCCAGAACATGCGCTCCAATGACTCCGGGATCTATCGCTGTGAGGTGATGCACGGCATCGAGGACAGCCAGGCCACCCTAGAGGTCGTGGTAAAAGGTGAGAGCCTGACCGGGGGGACCCTGCTTCACCTACAGAAAGAACCAGAATGCCATCCTCACTGGTGGGCACCCAGGCTGGCTGGCTTGCAAACCCCAGCTCCTCCTCCTGCCAGTTTGCACCTCGGTTGAGTTACTTAACTTCAGTTGCTTCCTCTGTAACACGAAGCTAGTAACATCACTCTCACTGGACTCTGAGTGAATTAAATACTCCGTGGCCACAGTCACATGTAATGAATGACAATCTGTGCTTCCCAACAATCCTGTGATTCGATTGCTTTGTGATCATCCCCATTTTACAGACAAGCAAACTGAGGTTAAGTGACTTGCCTGAAGTTTCCCAGGAAGGGAGCCAGAGCATCTCCTGACTCTCCACCCAGATGTCTTTTCCTTCCTCCACCTCCAGTTCCAGAAGCCAAAGAAAGGGATGAGGACTTTCTGGTCCCCTGCCCTCAATGGACTAAGGAATATGCTTGTGTTCTTGGTAGGCTTCAGGACTTCAGTCAGCACCAAGTTTTTCCTGTTGGGTTGTTGTTGTTCATTTGCTCAGTTCTGTCCAACTCTTCCCAACCCCATGGACTGCAGCATGCCAGGCTTAGGGAAGCCTTCACTATCTCCTGGAGTTTGCTCAAACTCATGTCCATTGAGTTGATGATGCCATCCAGCCATCTCATCCTCTGTTTCCCCCTTCTCCTCCTGTCTTCAATCTTTCCCAGCATCAGTGTCGTTTCCAGTGAGTTGACTTTTCACATCAGGTGGCCAGAGTATTGAAGCTTCAGCTCCAGAATCAGTCCTTCCAATGAATATTCAGGGTTGATTTCCTTTAGGATTGACTGGTTTAATCTCCTTTCTGTCCAAGGGATTCTCAAGAGTTTTCTCCACCCCTACAATTCGAAAGCATTGATTCTTTGGCGCTCAGCACTCTCTGAAAGGCAGTCTGCTCCTACCTGTGCCTTAAACAAGACTCTCACTGGGATGGCCCTGGGCTGAGGGGGCATCTTTGTGCAAAGCAAATATGGGGTCCTGGAATGACATGAAAAATTATGAGGAAGGCAGATTTTGATCCAAGTCAAATAACCTGATTATCAGAATTATCACAGGTTTCCAAAAAGATGCCTTGTAAGGTAATGAGCTCCCTGTTAATAGAAATGTTCTAGCAAAGGCAGAAGCACCCCATGCAGATATGGAGCTGGGATTCACCCATCAGCTGGAGGCCCAGCCCAGATGTCTCTATGCTCCCTTGACTCTCCCTGATTCTATGAGGGCCTGGATGAGGGGAGGCTGCACTGACCTGCCCTCTCGCTCTCCTGTGTCTTGCAGGCATCGTGTTCCATTACAGAGCCATCTCCACGCGCTACACCCTGGACTTTGACAGGGCGCAGCGGGCCTGCCTGCAGAACAGCGCCATCATCGCCACGCCCGAGCAGCTGCAGGCCGCCTATGAGGATGGCTTCCACCAGTGCGACGCCGGCTGGCTGGCCGATCAGACTGTGAGGTAAGCCCCGGGGCCACCATCGGAGTGGAGTGGGAGACAGACTGGAACGCTGACCAGCACTGAGCTGGTGCCAGCCTGACACCAAGGCCAGCCTGGGCTGGGGCTAGACAGATGCCTTGGCCAGTTCGAGGTCAGGTCCCAAATCCTTGGTCCTCTGTCCTGTGGTGGATGAGTGATCACTAGCAGCATAGCTCTACGTGAGCATTTTCTCCATGCAAATTATACATCATTATTCTTCCTACTCATTTTTCCCTTTACATCTTTTTTAAATTTTGGTGTTTACATATTTTTGTGAACCACTTTCTATTCTGTTTTTAATAGGGCAAGACACATGTAAATTAAGCTTTTGGGTTCATTTTCCCCTGAGCTCAGCTGCTAAGGAATGGGTGGGTTGCCCAGCAAGACAGACAGAGCCTTAGAGGGCAATCATGTAAGCAAGCCTAAAAGCAAGATGAGACAATTCATTCGAGGTGGATCAAAGCTCCAAATGCAAAAGCCAGAACCACAAAGCCACAAGAAGAAAACAAAGGGAAATAGCTCTGTAATCTTGGGATAGGCAAAAGATCTCAGGATAAAAAAAAGCCATTAACCATTAAAAAAAAAAAAAAAAGGCAAGGTGATTCAACAGCCTAGCATAGTGCAAGAGACCACACCTCAGATACAAGAAGTACTTATATACCTCAAACCCCAGTTTTGATACTTAGAGGCTGTGTGACCTTGAACAAGTTGCTTAACATCTCTAGGCCCCACTTTCTTATAGTTTAGAGTGGTTATAGCACCTTCCTTCTTAGGTTGATGTGAGACTCCAATGATACAGAGCAGAGTTCAGCAAACTATGGCTCATGGGTCAAGTCCAACCCACTCCTTGATTCTGTAAACAAAGTTTTATGGGAACACAGCCCCGCTTGTTATTTTGTCTGTGGTTGCTTCGTTTGCACTAGGATGGCAAGGTTGAGTGATTGGTCACAGTGGAGACCCTCTGGCCTGCAAGACCTTAAATATTTACTATCCATCCTTTTACAGAAAAGGTTTGCAAGCCCCTGATAGAACATGTTTGGTACCAATAAATATTTAGTAAAAGGCGCCACTTTCTGTCACCAATAGTAATGAAAACCTCCATCTCAATAAAGCTGGGAAAAATCTGTAGAAACAAGTAGCCCACAGATCTCAGCAGATCCCGGCAAACACATCAGTAAGTCACCGCTTCCTCCCACAAGGGAGGAAAGTACAAGGACACAGGTCACCGGGCCCCTCCGTCCCCCGAGTGTCACATCCCTGCTTTGGGTTCCGGGCAGGTACCCCATCCACACGCCGAGGGAAGGTTGCTATGGAGACAAGGATGAGTTTCCGGGCGTGAGAACCTACGGCATCCGGGACACCAACGAAACCTATGACGTGTACTGCTTCGCAGAGGAGATGGAGGGTGAGGCCGCCCCGCCCTCCCACGAGCCCCCACCCAGCCCCTTCTTCCTGCCGACTCTCAGGGTCACGGGGGCCTCCTCCTGGGCAGGGCGCTAATCCAGGATACCATACCCTACCTCGATATCCCTCCCAACCCCCCATCCTACCCCTGAAATACAGATACGTGGGACCAGGGCTTTCCCCAGTTAAAGACCAAACTCAGAGGAACCTGGGGATCTCCCTGGGGACTCAGGGCAGACGTGGGAAGGAGCTCCTTACCCTCCCGGCTGTGTCTTCTGCAGGCGAGGTCTTCTATGCAACATCCCCGGAGAAGTTCACCTTCCAAGAGGCAGCCAACGAGTGCCGGCGGCTGGGCGCCCGGCTGGCCACTACGGGCCAACTCTACCTGGCCTGGCAGGGTGGCATGGACATGTGCAGCGCCGGCTGGCTGGCTGACCGCAGCGTGCGATACCCCATCTCCAAGGCCCGGCCTAACTGCGGGGGCAACCTCCTGGGAGTGAGGACCGTCTACCTGCATGCCAACCAGACAGGCTACCCTGACCCTTCATCCCGCTATGACGCCATCTGCTACACAGGTGCGTTTGGGCTGGAGGCATTTCGGTGGGGAGCATGCCACCGAAATGGGGACCCAGAGGATGAAATCTTAGAATGGGGAGTTGGGTTTCACCTCCTTCAAGGGTCCACTGGGTACCTGAACCCCATGTCTTAGCACCCCCTATTTTCATGGATTCCTAGGGAAGCTAGAATCACTGCAGCCTGCAGTGTACCCAGTCCTATCTCATCAGCCCAGAACTGGGGGAAAACATGAGATTCAGAGACTGTTGTTCTCAAGTTTGAATTACGTCTCTGCCAGTCACTCCTGGGCAGCTGTGACAAAGTCAAGGCCCTGAGCCTCACTTTCCTTATCTGTCTAATGGGAAGATGTGGGGGCCTGACTTGAGACCTTGCGCCACAGGAGGGCGCTGTGATCCGTCCTTTTTTAAATTTTAAAAGTATTTTTTAATTGAAGGATAATTGCTCTACAGAATTGAGTTGCTTTCTGTCAATCAGCCATAAGTATACATATGTCCCCTCCCTCTTGAGCCTCCCTCCCACCTTCCTCTCTGCAGTTACCCTTTTTAATTGAATTCACTTCAAAACGAGGGCCATAGTGTTACTTAAGAGTGGGAAAAAGGTTTTGACAAGGACTTTATTGTGAACATTTAGACTAAAACTTTTAAAAATGTTTTTATCCTGTATTTTACACTGTCTAGGGTTATTTGTGCAAAAAATAATTAGAATTACCCCCAAAAGCTTCCCTTCACTTTTCAATATTCCCACCACCCTGTTTGCAGTTGTAGCATCCTCCTGAATGCTCTCTTTATTCATTACTAAGTGGCTCATTTGTTCATGACTGAGGCAGACAGTTCTCTCATGGCACTTTGATGAATTTCATGAGCTCCTGCATCTTTGGGAAGATTTTTTCATCTCTCTTTCTAATTGATTTGCATTGTCCCATTGGCTAGTTCTAACATCAGAGGCTCAGCAGGTGCTCACAAGATAGGTAAGGAAGCAACTGGCTGGCATTACTCAGGAAGGGATGTTGGAACAAGATGGTTTTAATAAACAGTGAGCTGATTGGTCAGGGTTTTGTGCTATGGTGACTGCATATTCTTGCAATCTAGGGCACCCCTATAATAAATACTGAAGCCATTGAGGTCTCCAGCAATGGGCCCGGCCAGGTGCCTGGCACACAGTAGGTGTTTTCTTTTCTTAGCAGAGGAGGGGAGCATCTGATATTCATCTCCATCAAGCCAGCCCCAGGCCAAGCACTAATGCCTGTCTCTGCCCCCTGCCCCAGGTGAAGATTTTGTGGACATCCCAGAAAACTTTTTCGGGGTGGGCGGCGAGGAGGCCATCACCATCCAGACGGTGACCTGGCCTGACATGGAGCTGCCCCTGCCCCGAAATATCACCGAGGGTGAAGCCCGAGGCAGCGTGATCCTCACGGCAAAGCCCGACTTTGAAGTCTCCCCCACCGCCCCGGAAACCGAGGAGCCTTTCACGTTTGTCCCCGAAGTAAGGGCCACTGCATTCCCTGAAGTAGAGAACAGGACTGGAGAGGCCACCCGGCCCTGGGCCTTTCCCAGCGAGTCCACGCCCGGCCTGGGAGCCCCCACGGCCTTCACCAGCGAGGACCTCGTCGTTCAGGTGACCTTAGCCCCAGGTGTAGCCGAGGTCCCTGGGCAGCCACGACTGCCAGGGGGTAAGTGTCCACCGCTCAAGGGGCTGCATCCAGGGCTGGGGAAAGGGCTTGGTCTGGGGTCTTCTGAGTGCGGTGCAGGAAGTGCTCAGTCACTCAGTCATGTCCGACTCCTTGCGACCCCACAGACTGTGCCTGCCAGGCTCCTCTGTCCGTGGAATTCTCCAGGCAAGGATCCTGGGGTGGGTTGCCATTTCCGTTCTCCGGGGGATCTTCCCAACCCAGGGAATCGAACCTGCGTCTCCTGCGCTGGCAGGCAGATTCTTTACCACTGAGCCACCTGGGTGGAGGTTCTTCTGTACTTTCAACTTCACCTGGGATGTGAGACAAGCGTCGCTCCCCTCAGACTCAGCTCTCCTCACTTGTGAAACAAGAAACAAAGGGGATGGGCCACACCACTGGTGCTCACGCTCTTTTATGGGTGAGCGGCTCTTTGTCACAAAGCATTTCCTTCAAATGGAGTCAGAGGTAAAAACCAGAGAATGTATCAACAGGCAGAGGTGAAGGGCAAAGGAATACCGGGGCTCTTCTGCCCATGGGCCCTCCTTGCCCCAACAGGCACTTCTGCAGAATAGAGCCGCTGAACTCGGCTGCAATGGGTACCCTCAGGGCTTCTCACAACACTGGCCCTCCAGAACAGAGGTCTGCAGACTGTGGTCCATGGACCAAATCTAGCTGTAGCCCATGTTCAGTTCTTCTGTGGCCCATGAACTGAGAATTAAGAAGCTTTTTAAGTAGTTGAGGGGAAGAGTCCAAAGAAAATAACATTTTGTGACGTATTGTGAAAATTATATAAAATTCAAATTTTAATGTCCACAAATAAAGTTTGACTGGAACAAAGTCACACCCATTTGGTAACATGTTGTCTGTGGCCATTTAGGGCTATCAGGGTAGGATCAAGTAGATGTACAAAACCCATTTAGCCCACAAAGTCTGAAATGTGTGCTATCAGGCTTTTTTCAGTAAACGTTTGCCACCTCGGTTCTGGGATGGTGGTGTTTCAGGTGCTCAATAAATGTCTGGATGGGGACTTCCCTGGCAGTCCAATGGTTAAGACTCCACACTTCCAATGCATGAAGCGTGGCTTCAATCCCTGGTCAGGGAACTAAGATCCCACGTGCCAGGCGACCAAAAAATAAATAAATATTTGAATAATTGGGATGTCACATCACATGGAACTTGGCTGTTCCAAAACTCGAGTCCATGAATAGGAAAGACTTACTGGGGTGGCCTCCATCAGGACCTTGGTAGTGTCTCCACCTGGGGGTGGGGCAGATGGCCACCGCCATCCACCTTCACTCCCATGATGCCACCAAGTGAGATGACAGCCTGAATCACGCAGATAAATACAGTATGTTGAGAAGGAAGAATTGCTTAGAGGCCAACAATAACTGTGTCCCGGGTTGGCTCAGGGCTGGAGAGACCCTCACTCCCTCCACGTGGCCACCACCCATAAAGGTGCCAATGGATAGGTGAGCATCTAACACAGGACAGGATAAGAACGTGGGGGAGACTCAGATTAGGAATCCATCCACAGCTGGATGTAAACTGACCAGTCACCCAGGGAAGTGTCAAAAACCAATGTGTGTCCAGTTAAATGCAACGGGGGAGGCAGAGTGAGTGGGGGTTCATACACAGGCTGTGCCCTGTGCTCATGCCCCGACGTATACCCAGTACACCCGCACAAACTCTTGCAGCTATTTGCAGGAGGACCACCTACCCCCTGAACCCAGGACTTTGGGCCAAGTGGAAGAAAGGCAGTGGTTTGATAGATTTGTTTGATTTTTTTATTTGTCCTTCTCTGTGTTTTCCAAATGCTCTGCAGTGATCACTTATTCTTTTTATACTAAGAGCAAGTGCCTTTGTTTTCAAGAGTCTGGGGACAAATGAGCAGCCTTGGAGTGAGGAAGCCAGAATGAAGGGTTGGGGACACCCATGGCAGAAGGTTCCTAGAAGGCTTTCTCGGGAAGGTGAATTTCAGGAGCAGTTTGAACGAGCAGAGATTACCAACTTGACAAGGAATCAGATGGGGAGTAGGAAAGGAAGGAGGGGATGAAAAGAGGTCATTCCTTAAGGAGCCAGGGCTCCTTCCACACCTGCAAAGCCTTGAGAACCAGGTTCCACGGACGTTGGCATTGTGGCCCTTGGTCCATGCCCTGATCCTGACCTGTCTCACCTCTCCCTCTCCTCCCCACCCAGGAGTCGTGTTCCACTACCGCCCCGGCTCCTCCCGCTACTCGCTGACCTTTGAGGAGGCCAAGCAGGCCTGCCTGCGCACCGGGGCCATCATCGCCTCGCCCGAGCAGCTCCAGGCCGCCTACGAAGCAGGCTACGAGCAGTGTGACGCCGGCTGGCTGCAGGACCAGACAGTCAGGTGACAGACGAGCTGGGCTCTCCTGCCAGTCCAGACCCAACCGTGCGAGGTCAGGCTTGGCGAGCCTGAGCCTGCGGCACCCACCACACTACGTGCTCCGTTAATTAGTGGCTCCTGGCTGACCCCTTAATTTCTCCCCCAGA
Organism: Bubalus kerabau; assembly: GCF_029407905.1. Lineage (NCBI taxonomy): Eukaryota > Metazoa > Chordata > Mammalia > Artiodactyla > Bovidae > Bubalus > Bubalus kerabau. The sequence goes on from NC_073642.1 coordinate 21,094,248, forward strand.
ACCAAAACGTATTCCGAGAGGGTGGGAATGGGTCCCAGGAGACATTAACTCCTTGGTCATTTCTCCTCAAAAAACATATTGAGAGCTCCTTGTCAAGCCCCCCAGTCCTCACCAGCCTGACCCTTCCATGTCATGGGCTTTCTTCTGAAGCCAGGAATCCCTCTATGGCCCCCAGGCGGCCCCATCCCCAGCTGCACAGGGAACATGCTGCATGAGAGATTCCTTCCTGTTTTTTTTTTTTTTTTTTTTGGCTGCACAGGGTCTTCACTGCTGCTTGTGGACCTCCTCTAGTTGTGGCAAGTGGGGGCTACTCTCTAGTTACTGTGGCAGTCTTCTCACTGTGGTGGCTTCTCTCATTGCGTAGCATGGGCTTCAGGGTGTGCGGCTTCAGTGGTTGCAGTGCATGGGCTCAGTAGTTGTGCCTCATGGGCTTAGTTGCCCCACAGCATGTGGGATCTTCCCAGACCAGGGGTTGAACCCGTGTCCCCTGCACTGGCAGGCAGATTCTTAACCACTGGCGCACCAGGGAAGTCCTCCTTCCTGGTTTGAATCCTTCAGGAGACCTGCCGGCCTCACCCTGGGGCCCCGCATCCCCAGTTTTCCAGAACAAGCTCTCATCCGCCGCTCCCACCCTCCCCTGCAGATACCCCATTGTGAGCCCGCGGACCCCCTGTGTGGGGGACAAGGACAGCAGCCCGGGGGTCCGGACCTACGGTGTGCGGCCACCATCAGAAACCTACGATGTATACTGCTACGTGGACAGACTCGAGGGTACAGGCCCTGTTCTCACATTTCGGGCTGAGGAAGGGTGAGGGGACTGATGCGGAGATGCAGAAGAGGGGGAATCACCATCTACCTAGTCCCGTTCTCACCTGAGCAGTCAGCCAGGAAAGGGTTCTATTTAAGAAAGAAGGCCTTCCCAGTCCCTCTCCCAGGCCAGGCCCCTTGTCTGCCTCCCAGATGGTTCATGTGGATTCCCCAGCATTGCAGGGAAGCGCTGGTTTCTTGAAAAAGCAGTAAGTTCTATGGATAAATGAATTAATTTACTTGTACCAGAAAATGTTATATGCACCTTCTGCCTCATTGAGAGTCTCAGTGCCCATGAACAAATCAAAGACTCTGAGAAGTCCTGCATTAAAAAAAAAAAATCTCTTCAACTCTGCTTAACCAAGCATCACCCAAGCTTAATGAAACACAGACCCTTTCTTTGGTCTTATTTCTTATCATTTCAATTTAAATCACCAAATTACTGTCCCACTGAATGCAATCTTGGAAATGCTGACATTCTGGAGAGGTTTCAACACTGCCACTCACTTGTTTGGGGACCTGGGCAAGTTACTTAACTGCTCTATGTCTCAGTTTCCTCATTTATAAAATGGAGCTGATTTATGCTTATATCAGAGACTTCACTGAATATTAAATGAGATGTGCATAAAAAGTGCCTGGTGTAAGCAGGTATTCAATAAATGTGAAATTCCTCCCCCCAGATCAGATACAGACCCCAGTATTGTTCTGGGTGTTGGGACTCCAACCCCTAAGAGTGGCCACAGGCCCCGCTCCCTGAGTTCACAGGATGTGGATGGGGCCACAGGTCCGTAGCATTCAGTGCTCCATGATTAAGTGCTGAGATTTAGGGGAGCACGGGGTGCCCAGGAGTGCCTTTCTTAGACAGAAGAGGGGGTGCCTACATGTGACTGGAGAATCCACAGAGAAGGAGGGGAGGTTGTTCGCATGGAGAGTGACTAACTTGTCTTAGTGCGGCTGCCCTGCCCCTGGGTGAGCAGCGGCTGCTCTGGCCGTGGGCACGGAGGCTCACACCTGACACCTGCCTCTACCCCCAGGGGAGGTGTTCTTTGCCACACGCCTGGAGCAGTTCACCTTCTGGGAAGCCCAGGAGTTCTGTGAATCCCAGAACGCCACGCTGGCCACCACGGGCCAGCTCTACGCTGCCTGGAGCCGTGGTCTGGACAAGTGCTACGCCGGCTGGCTGGCTGACGGCAGCCTCCGCTACCCCATCGTCACCCCAAGGCCCGCCTGTGGCGGGGACAAACCGGGCGTGAGAACCGTCTACCTCTACCCCAACCAGACGGGCCTCCTGGATCCGCTGTCCCGGCACCACGCCTTCTGCTTCCGAGGTTTGTGTCCTCAACTCCCCTTCAGCCCCGCTCTGTCTTGGGGGTGACCCCCCCAGGCTCGTCCCTCCTGATCTCTGCCCATCCATCACAGCAAAGAGGAAAAAGTCAGTCCCTCTGCACAGGATGACCTTAGGCTTTGACTCTGTGGCAAGTACATCCTTCTAATGTGCCCCCAGAGACACATAAAGAGAAACAAGTAAGAACTTAGGTTCTAAAATCAGGCAGATCTGAATTTTAATTATGACTCTGCTGCTTCATAGCTGTGTGACCTTGGGCAAGTCACTTAGTCTCTCTGTTTCTCTGCTTTCTCTATAAAATAATGATATAATATTTCCTATCTCGAATTGTTGCTGGAAGGATTAACTGGGGTAGTACATACAGAACACTTAGCATAGTACCTGGGAAATAGTAAATGCTCAATAAATGTTAGCTTTGCAAATAAATCACACACATATATGTTGTGTGTATGTGTGTATATAAGTATATATACAGTTTTGACTAGTACAGCCTGGTCAAACTTTCATCTGCTTCTAAATATTTCTGTGATGAGTTTAGTCAAATTATTATTCACTGAGCACCAAAAATTCACATTTCTAACTGACCCATGCGGAGGACTGTATGCCATGTTATTGGAGTTCTGAGAGGGATGTCATCGACTCAGAGGGCATGGCCAAGGACTGGCTGGGCTCTAATTAGATGAGTTCTTACAGGGCCCATGGGTCCAGATACACTGCCCAGAATGTAGACTGTAGTACTGGCTTGTGCCGTATTTTACATACCATACATCAAAACTCAGTATATTTATAATTTCCTGTGAATATGTAATTATTTCAAAATAAAGTTAATTTTTTTAGAAAAACCCCCAAGGGACTTCCCTGGCAGTCCAGTAGATAAGACTTAGCCTTCCAATGCAGGGAGCATGGGTTCAATCCCTGGTCAGGGAGCTAGGATCCCACATTCCTTGTGGCCAAAAAAAACAAAACATAGAACAGAAACAATATTGTAATAAATTCAATAGAGACTTTAAAAATGGTCTAAATCTAAAAAAGGGGGGGATCTCTAAACAAACAAACAAACATTGAACGTCCCAAAGTTTCCAAGACTTTCAGTCCTAAGTCACTTCAGTCGTGTCCGACTCTTTGCGACCCTAGGGACCATAGCCCACCAAGATCCTGTCTATGGGATTCTCCAGGCAAGAATACTGGAGTGGGTTGCCATGCCCTCCTCCAGAGGATCTTCCTGACCCAAGAATCAAACCCATATCTCTTATGTCTCCTGCATCAGCAGACTGGGTTCTTTACCATTAGCCCCACCTGGGAAGCCCCAGGGTCAACTTTTAAAACCTAATTCGAAGAAAGTTCAGTCTCACTCTGTCAGTCAAGAAAACCAATCCCTTCCCAGAGGATTTGGTGAGGCCCTTGCCCCAGCACCCCTCTCCTTGCTCTGGACATCAGAAGCCAAGCCAATTAGCCCCCCAGTAAATTCTCAGCCAAGCATCTCTACCATCCATCCCCGACCCTCTGTAGACTCAGCCTTTTATAGATCTGCTGAGAAACCTGGCTTCCTTCCCAATCAAGCGCACAAAACCAGAACAGTTACTCCCAGTCAATGAATCCTGTCTTCACCATCCAGTGCCAGGATGGCTTCATGCATGTTAAATAGCACTCTCCTGATTTTGATCCAGGAACAACATCATTTGGAACATCATTTCTGTCCCCAAGAAAGGCGGCATCATTGCAGTACTTAAGAGCGGAGAGTCTGACATCAGATCGTGCTGTGTGCTCAGTCATTCAGTCATGTCCGACTCTTTCGCGACCCCATGGACTGTAGCCTGTCAGGCTCCTCTGTCTGTGGAATTCTGCAGGCAAGAATACTGGAGCAGGTTACCATTTCCTCCTTCAGGGGATCTCCCTGACCCAGGGATCAAGCCCACATCTCTTGCATCTCCTGCATTCGCAGGTGGATTCTTTACCACTACAACCACCTGGGAAGCCCCTGGCACCAGATACTTGGGCCCATGGACTAGATCTGTCACTTAGAAGCCACTGACACTGGAAAAGTCACTTAACCTTAGTTTCCCTGTCTGTAAGTGAGATAATGTATCTCTCTCACATGGCTGTTGTGGGATAAAATGATTTTATCTTATTTTAAAAAATTTGTTTATTTATTTGGCTGTGCTGGGTCTTAGTTACGGCACGCAAGATCTTTAGTTGTGACAGGAGGGATCTTTAGTTGCTCCACACAAACTCTTAGTTGCAGTGTATGGGACCTGGTTTCCTGACCTGGAATTGAACCCAGGCTCCTGCATTGGAAGCACTGAGTCTCAGCCACTGGATCACCAGGGAAGTGCCCTAAGATGATTTTATGCATTGATGCATCACACCTTTAAACAATGCCTGGCATGTATAATAGATTCTGCAAAAGAGGTGCCCCAGACCACCCTGAAATAAAGTGCTGATGGTATGTGCATATTGATATAGTTGAAGCAAACACCTCTTATTAATTACGGACAAACGTCATCTCACTGGACTGGGTGGGGGTTGGAAGTCCAAGGACTAGCAAGATTTGTGCACAAGCCTGGCCCACCTCATGGGCCCCTGGGTCCCCTGAAGAAGGGCCAGCCTGGGGTGGGTCACTGGTAAGAAGGAGCCCCCAGCCCTCACCACACATATCCCCTCTAGGTGTTTCAGCGGCGCCCTCTCCAGAAGAAGAGGAGGGTAGTGCACCCACAGCAGGCCCTGACGTGGAGGACTGGATCGTGACCCAAGTGGGGCCTGGCGTGGCTGCTGTCCCCGTCGGGGAGGAGACGACTGCAATCCCAGGCTTCACCGTTGAGCCAGAAAACAAGACGGAATGGGAACTTGCCTACACCCCAGCGGGCACGTTGCCACTACCAGGTCCGTCTGGGCTCTCCTGCATGTCCTGCTGCTTCCCAGGGCCAGGGTGTGGCCTGGATGGGGGGAGGAGGGGGTGTTCTCTCCCTGGAACCCGTGATCTGTTTCCCCAGCCCTGACCCCCAGCCCTGATGTTATCTAAGTGTGCTGCCATGGGCAACTTCAGCCACCTCAGCAGGCATCTAGGACCAATCCTAAGGGAGAAAAAGGGCAGCTTTGTTCATAAAACACACCTCTTCTCTCTCTTTCACTCTCTCTACACTCACTTATCTTCCAGCTAAACGCCCCAAATGCCCAGCACTGTATCAGCTGGAGGACTCTCACTTACTCTGTGCTCCTGCATTCACACCTCTACTCCCTAACCTCTTAAAACTCTTGTGGGAGGGACTGCAACAGAGGGAAAAGGACCTGGGAGGGGGTGGCTGTTGGCAGTCCCACTGTGACCTGTCTTCTCTTGCTTTTTATTTTTTTTAATTTTATTTTATTTTTTAACTTTACAATATTGTATTGGTTTTGCCATATATCAACATGAATCCACCACAGGTATACACGTGTACCCCATCCTGAACCCTCCTCCTTCCTCCCTCCCCATACCATCCCTCTGGGTCATCCCAGTACACCAGCCCCAAGCATCCGGTATCGTCCATCGAACCTGGACTGGCGAGTCATTTCATATATGATATTATACATGTTTCAATGCCATTCTCCCAAATCATCCCACCCTTTCCCTCTCCCACAGAGTCCAAAAGACTGTTCCATAAGAAAAACACCATTACAGTATACTAACGCATATATATGGAATTTAGAAAGATGGTAACAATAACCCTGTATATGAGACAGCAAAAGAGACACTGATGTATAGACCTGTCTTCTCTTGTTTCTCCATCTGAGTCCTTTTTTTTGGGCCAGGTGTCCCCAGTCAGAACTTCCTGAGCAACAGCTGTCATGATTAAATCACATGGGACTTGCTGGGGTGAAATCCACAGACTCCAAACTCTATTGGAAAAAGCATTTAGTAGGCATCAGGTTTAGGAAATCCTGACTTACAGAAACATTAATAGCACCCAACCACAACCCCCATCATTGCAGACCTTCTCAGAGCCTTGGATGTGCTAATACGCTCTGTAAAGCAGAGAGGGCAGTGTATTCGATGGGTCCCAAATGAATGTGACCACAGGGTGTTTTTTTTTTCATGGAACGTTTTTAACATAGCCCACTTTGGGTAAGGCTGATTTATAGTGATGCACAGTAACCTGTGTATACCTGGCAGAGTCAGTTTGCCCAGGGTCACGTGCATTTGAAGACAGGAATATATCAAAGCTTCCCACTAATACATCCAGTCACTCAGTCAGTGCACAGTCCCCAAGCAATCCGGCCACACCAAGTGCTCCTCTGGGTGCTGGAAATGCAAACCCAGAAGGTAAAGTCGCATCAGTGGGGTAAGTAGTATTTTCACTCAGAGACCTCCCCCAGCAGTCACACCTGCTTCAGGCCCATTCCTCGCCCTTCACCAGGACAGGAAGAACTGAGTCCTTTTGGGCATGAGTGCGTGGCTTGGCACAGGACTCGGGCAGCCAGTAACAGAAGTTATTCATGGGAGGGGACTCCAGTGGCCCCACAGAAATATTTCCCAATATTTCGTCAGTTCCCTTCCACCTCACTGATTTGAGCCATATGGGGAACAATCTCTACTGCTGTTAACTCTGGACCTTTTTCTTTAAATTGACTTGCTTTTGACAAGAAACCAAAAATGTAATGTCTGTAAGTGGCTATTTTCTGATTTGTGGTATGTGTACATATTTATGTGTATGTGTATGCGTGTGGGGAAATTCCCCGGTGGCTCAGTGGTAAAGAAACTGCCTACAGTGCAGGAGACCTGAGTCCTGGGTTGGGAAGATCCCCTGGAGGAGGGCATGGCAACCCACTCAAGTATCCATGCCTGGAGAATCCCATGGACAGGGGAGTCTGGCGGGCTACAGTCTATGAGGTCACAAAGAGTCAGAAACGACTGAAGTGACAGCATGCAAGCTCGCATGTGTATGTGTGTTTAAATAGATGGATAAATATCCACCTAAAATCCTCTTGCATGCATGCCACCACAGTTCCTGAGCTCCCGACCCTTATCCAGGATTCTCCTTTAAGTGAGAGTAGGCTGTGAGCCTGACCACTGGGACCCAGCACCCTCTGTGCTCAGGTTCTCTGTCTGGGAAATTAGCCCAAAAATACATGCAAGGTACAATCCCAGCTAGTTATTTTTCAATGCCAAAGGAAACAGGACAGAAAGGAAATAATATAACCATAATTATTTAGAGTTATGGGGTTTCTTTCTTTTCTCTCTCTCTTTTCCAAATCCTCTCTATTAGCCCTATTAGGGCTCTCAGAATGGAAAAAGTTGATGTATTTTTGCAAACATCCCTCTTAGCCTCAGAGGGATGAGTTCTGATGCACAATTCTCACTTACAGAGATTATCAGCATGGTCAGAATATTAAAATCATTATGCCATGTCCTGCCCCAAACATAGGGGCATAAATGTTAAAATACATTGTGCCATGTCCTGCCCCAGAATTCCTAATCAGTGGAGCTGGGGAGGGACCTGAGAATCTGCTTTTCTGTCCATCTCCCAGCTGATGCAGTGCTGATGGTCCAAACACCACACTTTAAAAATCATAGTTCTAGATAAATGAGGTGATAATGTAGAAGCACTTGAAAGAAGGTGACCTTGATTGCCTTCAGCAGCAGCCAGGCTGTCACATACTGTGACTTATGTGGGTGGTGCCCCCTAGAGTCTCACAAAGCAGAGCCTGAGGGTGGTGGAGAGTTTCCTGGTCCCCATTCTCCCAAGTGTCTGTGCGAGGGTCCATTACAAAATGTCTAGAGAGATCTCTGAGCTCTTGAGGAAAAAGTCTTACTGTGGAAGGGATGGAGTTCAGCTTCTCTGCATGAGCTTAAAATGGGGCAGAGTTACTAAATTCACACCTCGCCTTTCCTCTTCCTTTCCTCCAGGGATCCCTCCTACATGGCCTCCCACTGGAGAAGCAACAGAGGAGTACACAGAAGGCCCTTCTGGAACGGAAGTGCCCTCAGCCTCAGAGAAGCCGTTCCCTTCAGAGGAACCATTCCTCCCAGAGAAACCATTCCCCTCAGAGAAACCATTCCTCCCAGAGGAACTGTTCCCCTCAGAGAAGCCATTCCCCTCAGAGAAGCCATTCCCCTCAGAGAAGCCGTTCCCCTCAGAAAAGCCGTTCCCCTCAGAGGAACCGTTCCCCTCAGAAAAACCATTCCCCCCAGAGGAACTGTTCCCCTCAGAGAAGCCAATCCCCTCAGAGGAGCCATTCCCCTCAGAGGAGCCATTCCCCTCAGAGAAGCCATTCCCCCCAGAGGAACCATTCCCCTCAGAGAAACCAATCCCCTCAGAGGAGCCTTTCCCCTCAGAGAAGCCATTCCCTTCAGAGGAGCCATTCCCCTCAGAAGAGCCATCCACACTTTCAGCCCCAGTGCCCAGCAGGACTGAGCTGCCAAGCTCTGGGGAGGTGTCTGGGGTGCCCGAAGTCAGTGGTGACTTCACAGGCAGTGGAGAAATTTCAGGACACCTAGACTTCAGTGGGCAGCCCTCAGGGGAAAGTGCAAGTGGACTGCCCTCTGAAGACCTTGACTCCAGTGGGCTCACCTCTGCAGTGGGCTCAGGCCTGCCTGTGGAAAGTGGACTGCCTTCAGGGGAAGAAGAGAGAATTACATGGACCAGTGCTCCTAAAGTTGACAGGTTGCCCTCTGGGGGTGAGGGCCCAGAAGTTTCTGGAGTAGAGGACATCAGTGGACTTCCTTCTGGAGGAGAGGTTCATCTAGAGATCTCTGCCTCTGGAGTAGAGGACCTCAGTGGACTTCCTTCTGGAGAAGAAGGTCATCTAGAGATCTCTGCCTCTGGAGTAGAAGACCTCAGTGGAATTCCTTCTGGAGAAGGTCCAGAAGTCTCTGTTTCTGGAGTAGAGGACCTTAGTGGACTTCCTTCTGGAGAAGGTCCAGAAGTCTCTGCTTCTGGAGTAGAGGACCTCAGTAGACTTCCTTCTGGAGAAGGTCCAGAAGTCTCTGCTTCTGGGGTAGAGGACCTTAGTGGACTTCCTTCTGGAGAAGGTCCAGAAGTCTCTGTTTCTGGAGTAGAGGATCTCAGCAGACTTCCTTCTGGAGAAGGTCCAGAAGTCTCTGCTTCTGGAGTAGAGGACCTCAGTAGACTTCCTTCTGGAGAAGGTCCAGAAATCTCTGCCTCTGGAGTAGAGGACATCAGTAGACTTCCTTCTGGAGAAGGTCCAGAAGTCTCTGCTTCTGGAGTAGAGGACATCAGTAGATTTCCTTCTGGAGAAGGTCATCTAGAGATCTCTGCCTCTGGAGTAGAGGACCTCAGTAGACTTCCTTCTGGAGAAGGTCCAGAAGTCTATGTTTCTGGAGTAGAGGATCTCAGCAGACTTCCTTCTGGAGAAGGTCCAGAAGTCTCTGCCTCTGGAGTAGAGGACCTCAGTGTTCTTCCTTCTGGAGAAGGTCATCTAGAGATCTCTACCTCTGGAGTAGAGGACCTCAGTGTTCTTCCTTCTGGTGAAGGTCATCTAGAGATCTCTGCCTCTGGAGTAGAGGACATCAGTAGACTTCCTTCTGGAGAAGGTCCAGAAGTCTCTGCCTCTGGAGTAGAGGACCTCAGTGTTCTTCCTTCTGGAGAAGATCATCTAGAGATCTCTGCCTCTGGAGTAGAGGACATCAGTAGACTTCCTTCTGGAGAAGGTCCAGAAGTCTCTGCCTCTGGAGTAGAGGACCTCGGTGTTCTTCCTTCTGGAGAAGGTCATCTAGAGATCTCTGCCTCTGGAGTAGAGGACCTCAGTAGACTTCCTTCTGGAGGAGAGGATCATCTAGAGACTTCTGCTTCTGGAGTAGGGGACCTTAGTGGACTTCCTTCTGGAAGGGAAGGTCTGGAGATCTCTGCTTCTGGAGCTGGGGATCTTAGTGGGTTGACTTCTGGAAAAGAAGACTTGACTGGGTCAGCTTCTGGAGCCTTGGACCTTGGCAGAATACCTTCTGTAACTCTAGGAAGTGGGCAAGCTCCAGAAGCAAGTGGTCTTCCTTCTGGATTTAGTGGTGAGTATTCTGGGGTGGACCTTGAAAGTGGCCCATCCTCTGGCCTTCCTGATTTCAGTGGACTTCCATCTGGGTTCCCAACTGTCTCCCTAGTGGATACTACATTGGTGGAAGTCGTCACAGCCACCACAGCAGGTGAACTAGAAGGAAGGGGAACCATTGACATCAGCGGTGCTGGAGAAACATCTGGGCTGCCCTTCGGTGAGTTGGACATTAGTGGAGGAGCAAGCGGACTCTCTTCAGGAGCTGAACTCAGTGGCCAAGCATCTGGGTCTCCTGACATCAGTGGGGAAACCTCTGGACTCTTCGGTGTCAGTGGACAGCCCTCAGGGTTTCCTGACATTAGTGGGGAAACTTCCGGGCTTCTTGAGGTCAGTGGGCAGCCATCAGGGTTTTCTGGAGAAATATCTGGCGTGACTGAGCTTAGCGGACTGGCCTCTGGACAACCAGAAATCAGTGGAGAAGCTTCTGGAATTCTTTCTGGCCTTGGTCCACCATTCGGCATAACCGACCTGAGTGGAGAAGCACCCGGGATCCCTGATCTCAGTGGGCAACCATCGGGTTTGCCAGAGTTCAGTGGGACAACATCCGGGATCCCTGACCTGGTTTCCAGTGCTGTGAGTGGCAGTGGTGAATCTTCTGGCATTACGTTCGTGGACACCAGTTTGGTTGAAGTGACCCCAACGACATTTAAAGAAGAAGAAGGCTTAGGATCTGTGGAACTCAGTGGCCTCCCTTCAGGAGAGGCGGGTCTCTCAGGCACATCTGGGCTAGTGGATGTCAGTGGACTGTCTTCTGGAGAAATTGACTCCAGTGGGTTTACGTCCCAGCCTCCAGAACTCAGTGGCCTGCCAAGCGGAGTAACTGAGGTCAGTGGAGAAGCCTCCGGAGCTGAGAGTGGGAGCAGCCTGCCCTCCGGAGCATATGACAGCAGTGGACTTCCGTCTGGTTTCCCCACTGTCTCTTTTGTAGACAGGACTTTGGTGGAATCTGTAACCCAGGCTCCAACTGCCCAAGAAGCAGGAGAAGGGCCTTCAGGCATTCTGGAACTTAGCGGTGCCCCTTCTGGAGCACCAGACATGTCTGGAGACCATTTGGGATCTTTGGACCAAAGTGGGCTTCAGTCTGGACTAGTGGAGCCCAGTGGGGAGCCCGCAAGTACTCCATATTTTAGTGGGGACTTTTCTGGCACCACTGATGTAAGTGGGGAATCCTCTGTAGCCATGAGCACCAGTGGGGAGGCCTCCGGACTTCCAGAAGTTACGTTAATCACGTCTGAGTTGGTGGAGGGTGTTACTGAACCAACTGTTTCCCAGGAACTGGGCCAGAGACCCCCCGTAGCATACACCCCCCAGCTTTTTGAATCCAGTGGTGAAGCCTCTGCGTCTGGGGATGTGCCAAGGTTCCCTGGATCTGGGGTAGAAGCGTCATCAGTCCCAGAATCCAGCGGTGAGACGTCAGCCTATCCCGAGGCTGAGGTGGGAGTGTCTGCTGCCCCCGAGGCAAGTGGAGGAGCTTCCGGGTCCCCTAACCTGAGTGAAACCACCTCCACCTTCCATGAAGCTGATCTGGAGGGAACCTCAGGCCCGGGAGCGAGTGGCAGCCCCTCAGCCTTTCCAGAAGGCCCCACGGAGGGCTTGGCCACCCCGGAAGTGAGTGGAGAGTCAACCCCTGCCTTTGACGTGAGCATAGAGGCATCAGGCTCACCTTCCGCCACTCCCCTGGCTTCTGGAGACAGGACTGGCACCAGCGGAGACCTGTCTGGCCACACCTCGGGGCTGGATATTGTCATCAGCACCACCATCCCAGAATCCGAGTGGACTCAGCAGACCCAGCGCCCTGCAGAGGCACGTCTAGAAATCGAATCCTCAAGCCCTGTGCACTCAGGAGAAGAGAGCCAAACAGCCGACACAGCCACCTCCCCGACTGATGCTTCTATCCCAGCCTCCGCAGGAGGGACAGATGATTCAGAGGCAACCACAACAGGTACAGCTGGGATTATTTTCCTTTAAGTGGGTCGGAGTGATTCGGACTGTAGCATGGTAGGAAGCAGTGTAGACTCAAGGTTCTGAGCTGTGCAGGCTTAGGCAAGTTTCTTAACCTCTCTGAGCCTCATCTGTAAAACCGCAATAGTACCAGGGAGAGTAAATGAGATATAAATATGTCGAGAACAAGGCGATGTCTTTTGCACACAGTGCACACTTGTAGGTTCACAATTGTTACAGTCACAGTAGAGTTACATCACACAAACATTTATATGTGAACTCAACTATCTTACTCGGCATGAGAAGTACTGTTTAGATAGTGCTGGAAATTCTTCTCCTGCCCCTGGCCCATGGAATGAGCGTGAGAAGAGAGAATGAATCTGCTGATGACATTTATGTGCCAATATTTACTTTGTGCAGGGTTAAAACCTGCACAGTTCAAGTTAATATGAAGCATCACGTCAGCTGTGTCCTGCCTTTGGACCCTGGGTCCTCACCCCGACCCTGTGCAAGTAAACCCTCCTCTGTACTGTAGTGATGGTCTTGCCTTGACACAAACCCAGAAGCTTCTGGTTTTCCTTTATTTTCTGGGGCCCCTTGCATCCCCCTGTGTACTGAGAGTCCAATCAGAGAATTCAGCCCTGCCAGAAGCAGGGGCTCAGGAGGGAGAGAGTCCCCAGAAATCATGTTGACCCAAAACCAGCCTTGTGGGTTTCTGTGGCTTGGGGCCCCACCCTGGAGGTCTTGGAGGCTGCACTGTACCCCAGGCAGCTACATTCTTGATGCCCAGCCTCTCCCTGGGGGTTGCAGCCTCTACCAGTTCCTGTGCCGAAAAGCCCTGTAGCACTGGGACCTGCCAGGAGACGGAGGGACACGTCATATGCTTGTGCCCCCCGGCCACACTGGCAAGCACTGCGACGTAGGTAAGACCCTCAGCGGCCATGGGGGTGCAGACAGAAGGGTCGGGAGGAGGCGTCTGAGGTCACCTGAGGTGCAGGCTTCTTGTCACACTGGCGTAGAAGAGTACATAGTGATGTGTTGGGGTAGCAGCCACAGGATAAACATGGCATGTCTTTCTAGAGGGTCTGTTCTGCATGATGGTTTAGGAGAAAAAAGTCATTAAATTGAGAAGTAGTTCTTTTTTTTTTGTCAAGCCAATGACTGTTTTATGAGCAAAATCCAAAAGGTGCTTGAATTTTGAAGATCAAGCTGGAGACTTCAAAAAAATGTTGAGCTAGGGAGTGTATTGAAGAGAGCCAGTCATGCCTGGAAGTCCCTGGGAGGGAAAGTCTGAGGGTAGGCTGTCTTGCATCATCCAGAGTGGACCCCTTTGGGAAAGCCCCTAGAGTCCCCTCGATGCTTAGGCCTGGGTAGGGTTTGAGTACCTTTCTTGCCTTAAATGAGATAACACAGATAGAACTCATCACTCCCAGCTCCAGGATTCATGGCTGCAGGTCAGCTATGACCCAGCAGAGCCCCACCCTTGAGCACCCATCATGCTGGGGCCTCTGTTTGTCCAAGGAGCTTGTGAGATAAGTGAGGAGCCTGGGGTATCCTCTGACTGGAGGTGGCTCCCAAAATGAGATGGTAGAATCTTTGTGTCACTCCCGGAGCATCTGGAGGCCTGTGGCTGTGAAGACATTTCAGCTCATCAACATCACCACCCTTGAGGGAAGAAATGCCTGGTTCCCTCCAAGCTCAGATTCTTGGGTTAGCTCTCTGCACTGCCTCCACGTCCTTACCCCAACTTGTGTCTGGAGTCAGAACTCCGAGACCCAAGGCCTTCCATTAAAGGGCTTCATTCCTAAGACACATGCAAAATGCCTTTACATCCTACACAAAGGTACATTAATATAGATACCAATATGTATGCAAAATAATACAGCAAGTCCCCTCCATATAAATGAGTTCTGTACAAAGACCACATTCATAAGTCCAGTTTGTTCTAAGTCCAACAAAATTAGCCTAGGTACCCAACTAATACAATTGGCTATAGAGTGCTGTACTGTAATAGGTTTATAATACTTTTCACACAAATAATACATACAAAACAAACACAAAAACAAAGAAAACATTTTTAATCATACAGGACAGTGCCTTGAGAAGTACCTTGAGAAGTATAACACTGGCATACAGGCGCTGGCATGGAATGAACAGGCAAGAAGAGTTACTGACTGGAGGAGGGAGAGGAGGTGGGAGATGGTAGAGATGAAGGGTCGTCAGCAACAGGAGATGGAGGGCAAGCTGCCATGTCACTCATGCCTGATGCTGACGGCATGGGTTCCGGTTCCTTGCTGGAACCACATGCACATTTGCATCTTTGAAAGTTTGCAACTTGAAGGCTCACATGTAGGGAAATTACTGTGAATGAGTTATATGCTTTTAATATATATGCACTCTTAATATAAACCTGCTGTATACTTGGCACTTACACAGGAAATGTGTGTGTATATATATATATATATATATATATATATATATATATATATCAGATCAGTCGCTCAGTCGTGTCCAACTCTTTGCAACCCCATGAATCGCAGCACACCAGGCCTCCCTGTCCATCACCAACTCCCAGAGTTCACCCAGACTCAAGTCCATCGAGTCAGTGATGCCATCCAGCCATCTCATCCCCTGTCGTCCCCTTCTCCTCCTGCCCCCAATCCCTCCCAGCATCAGAGTCTTTTCCAATGAGTCAACTCTTCGCATGAGGTGGCCAAAGTACTGGAGTTTCAGCTTTAGCATCATTCCTTCCAAAGAAATCCCGGGGCTGATCTCCTTCAGAATGGACTGGTTGGATCTCCTTGCAGTCCAAGGGACTCTCAAGAGTCTTCTCCAACACCACAGTTCAAAAGCATCAATTCTTCGGTGCTCAGCCTTCTTCACAGTCCAACTCTCAGATCCATACATGACCACAAACAGGCTCTAGGGTGTATACTATTCACTCTCTTCCCCTTTGGGATCAGCCTCTGCCCACATGTGCGGGCCATGACTGAGAACACTATAGGCCTCTGTGGCCAGAGAAGGTTGATTCTCCTAGGAAGGTCCTGGCCTTTCTACCAAGGGGACAGTGCTTCCACTGAGCCATAGTGACCCCAGAGCTGTAGACACACCCCTCTGTCTCCCACCCCCACAGGGAAAGCAGAGCACTACCTCTGTCCTGGGAGAGACCACCGCTGATGAAAACGTGGAAAGACCTGGTGTGCTTTGCAGCACACAGATTCCTCAGTCGGCAGTAGAAGTGACTCTGTCTGTCTGGTAGACATCTTGCCAGGTGTGCAGACACGTCCCCCCTCCCGGGTCTGGGTGTGCAGGTAGAGAGCAGCAGGGCGCCCGTCTTGGGTGAAGTGCCATGGAGCTCAGCTCTATCAGCCAGCCCAGCCTGGGTCAGCGAGGAACAGACTCAGGGCCCAGTAGGGCTTCTGGGATGGGGGCCGCCACCAGGATCAGAGCCCCCTTGCTCTCTTTTAGTATCTTCTGACACCTCTCTCCATTCTTAGCAACTCCTTTTCCAACCTGATACTTGAAACAAAAATGGAACACTGGTATCAGAAGTCACACAGCAAGGCTCGCGTCCTGGCACCTCTGAAATTAGAAGTAGGTGACAATGGACCTTAGCTAATCTGCTTTAAAGACACCTTTTCTTTAATCGTGTATATTTCCAATGGGCGTTCCTTCCTGCAGTTTCTTCCCAGGCAGCTCTGAGCCTGGTAATCATGTCCATTTGAAAGTAGACTGGGACGACCCAGAGGGATGGAATGGGGAGGGAGGAGGGAGGAGGGTTCAGGATGGGGAACACATGTATACCTGTGGTGGATTCATTTTGATATTTGGCAAAACCAATACAATTATGTAAAGTTTAAAAATAAAATAAAATTTAATTTTCCTCAGAAAAAAAAAAAAAAAGAAAGAAAGTGCAGCCCCTAGAGGTTAAGCAGTTTGCCTAACTCCGCTGAGTGAGTCCAATCAAGAACTGGGGTCTTCAAAACTCTTCTGTTATGTGCATGTGGTGAGGGCGGCGGATAAGAGTGCAAAACACTCAGTAATTAATGCATATCCCAACCAATTGGCTCAGACAGTAAAGAATCTGCCTGCAGTACGGGAGACCTGGATTCGATCCCTGGGTCAGGAAGATCCCCTGGAGAAGGAAATGGCAACCCACTCCAGTATCCTTGCCTGGGAAGTTCCATGGACTGAGAAGCCTGGCAGGCTACATACAGTCCATGGGGTCTCAAAGAGTCAGACACACTGAGTGACTTAACTAACCAACTGGGTTAAAAGATGATTACAATGACCAGTTGAGGAAACACTTTTATTATTTCAATTAACAATTGAATTAGATCTATTCAGTAATTACGTAATCAATTGGCCTTTTAGTTTGAGTTATATTGATAGGCATTATTTTAATAGCATATTAGTAGTTCTTTTTCCGGGATATAATTTCCTGGTGGTAAAAATGGTACAGAATATGCCTGCAATGCAGGAGACCCAGGTTCATCCCCTGGGTCAAGAAAATCCCCTAGAGAAGAAAATGACTACCTACTCCAGTATTCTTGCTTGGAGAATTTTTTGGACAGAGGAGCCTGGTGGCCCAGAGTCCATAGGGTCACAAAGAGTTGGACACGACTGAGCAACTAACAATTTCTAACACTTTTTGTATCAAAAACATTTGTGTGCTAATATCCAAGAAATGAATTTGTGATTTAAAAAAAAAAGAATTGAGGTCTTCACTGCTTAACACATCCAGATGAATAAGAAACCTTCTCTTGAACATAACCAGTTGTTGGTCTTAAAAAGCTAGAAGCTAAATTTCAGGGGAACCAGAATGAAGAGTGGCTGTAGTATCGCATTGGTTCACCTAGACACAAACAAGCCCTCGCTACCTCATTTGTAAACAGTGTCAAAGCAGCTGAGCACTACTGCTACTAAAGGTTCTTTGGCAGTTAAGCACTGAACTGGAGAGTTCATCTTTGACACTGGAGAGTTCCCTGGCAGTCCAGTGGATAAGACTCTTCGCTTCCAGTGCAGGAGGTACAGGTTTGATACTTGGTGGGGGAACTAAGGTCCCACAGGCCGTGAGATGTGGCCAAAAAAAAAAAGCAAGACTGTCCTATTCCTATCGACTTAAAAAGCAGAAGCACTCTCCTCACTTCCATTGTTAACACAGTATTTCTTGTAGGAATTAGATTTCTGATCCTGAGGTTTCAATCCTGGCAGCTCCTTAGAATCACCTGGGATACTTTATTATTTTTATTTATTTATTTATTTTTGGCTACCCTGGGTCTTTGTTGCTGTGCATGGACTTTCTCAAGTTGTGGTAAGTGGGGGCTACTCTGGAATACTTGGGCTTCTCATTGCAGTGGCTTCTCTTGTTGTAGAGCATGGGCTTGTGGCACACAGGCCTCAGTAGTCATGGGTTTAGTAGCTGTGGCACACCAGCTTAGTTGCCCTGCGGCATGTGGAATCTTCCCAGACCAGGGATCGAACCCGCATCCCCTGCACTGGCAGCTGGATTCTTATCTATTGTACCACCAGGGAAATGCTGGACTGCTTTTAAAAAGTGCCATACCTGGGCCCCACCCTGAGCCATTCTGATTCACTTGGTCTGGAGAGGGACTCTGGTGGTGTTGGTAATTTTTTTTTAATCTAAAAATTCACTATCACGATGATTCTAATGGGCAGCTAAGTTTAAGAAATCAGATCTCACATTCAATTTCCCAGCAATCACTGGCATTGCCTGGATTTCTCTAAACTCCATGGTTAGAAGGGCATGAACTTAAAGTTTAATCAGACTCTTTTCTGTTTTATTGACATTTTTCACTTTGTGGATTTGAGATTCTGATCTATGATCTGACACTGTCTCTTCCCCCAGTGGGGTGATGTTTGAATTCCAGTGAAACCTTATCCCTGGGGATTGGGGGAAATGCTTTCAAAGCAAGTAAAAAATACAAATACAAGTCAAGATACAAATTACATCTCGACTTGACATAACCAAGAAGTCCACAGGCAGATTTTAACAGGCAACTAATTGAATTTAAGAAGTAGGATATTAAAGTTGCATCCAAGATCAACCTTTAAAATATAAAAGACTTGACAGTATAAATAACTATAACTTTAATCATGTTTGTTTTTAAAGCTAATTGGAACTGATAAATATGCTGTTATAGTCCTTCTCCTGGAGTGGGAAACGGCAACCTGCTCCAGTGTTCTTTCCTGGAGCATTCCCTGGACAGGAGAGCCTAGCAGACTACAATCCATGGGATGGCAAAGAGTCAGACACAACTGAGCACATACACATAGTCCTACTATCAGTTGTGATATACCAGAAAGCAAGTATATATGTTCAATTCTGTTCATCCTGATTGATCCTAGGTCTTTGCAGGGTGTGGAGCATCTGTTGAGCTAAGAAATTGCCTCTGTGCTTCTTGAGGGGATTTCTGCCCCCCAATCCTTGTTCAGTAGTCATGTCCCGGGTCATCACATATAGTCGCACAGGTTGACACTGAACAACTTGAGGGGTAGCACTCATACCATGGTATTTATGAGTGGCAGCCCCTTTGGTTGGATATCACTTGAGTAAAAGCACCTGCTGTCACTTCACTCCACTTTTTCTGTAAAAAAAATAAACTCTAAGTTGGATGTCTTGAGTTCTGACCCAGGCAACAGTTGGAAAAGATCTATTCAGGGTAGAGGCCTGAGTTCTCCAATTCAGAGGCCAAGGTGATTATTTGCAAGTATCTTTATTCCCATCACCTTTACCAGGGGTTCTTAGCTAGCGACATCACTAGAAAGCCTTGTTCAGGAACAAAAAAATCTCTTTTGGTTAGAGTAGTGGAAAGCGGACTCAGAGACCCTACTCAGTGATGACCTGTGAGCCTTTGGCTGGGGAGGCACAAATGGTAATGAGATGCTGAGATCCAGGACTCCAGTCTCTCTCTCCACATATAACAGAGGCCTGACTTTCATCCTCATGGTCTAATCTCCTCCAATCTGTCTCCCCTTCTTACCAGCATGGGCAGGTCACTTCATTTGTTTTCTTATCTATAATATGACACAATGACATCCATGCTATAGGGACACTTGGAGGATAAGTGGTTGTGAGATATGGTGTCTGGCTCAGAGAAGATTCTTGGGAGATAATGGCTCCCTCTCTTTCCTCTCTTCCTTCACACAGTCTGCCCAAAGCCCTTCCCGTTCTCCATTTGCTGTCACCTTGTCTGGGGTCCCCAAAGTACAGCAGGGCCCAGCCCAGCTATTCTCATGGTTCCAGAAGATAAGCAATGTTCTAACTGCTTTCACTGAAAGAGGTGGGGCAAATCAGGGCCAGAATGGCTCTTCTAATCAGAGGAAGAGAAGAGGCACCACAGGCCTGAGTGACCAAAGAGAAGGCCCCACCCAGGATGTCCCACCCTCTCCGTACTGCTGACGGCCTAAGTTGCCCCAGTGCTGCTCACAGGCTCTCAGGTCTTCAGGATTATGGCCCTTCCTTCCCTCCTCATCTGTGAATCTTGGGCGCTGTATGAAACAGCTTCTGAGCCCAGGAAACTAGTTCCTTGAGTTTCATTCCCTGCAGCCTTCTCAGATTCTGTGCCCTGGCCAAACACAACAAAGGAAAATGCACTGTCCCGGGGCACAGGCCACTTGGGGAGGGCAAGTGATGTAAAATAAGCCTCTGGGACCACTGGAGGCCACTGGGCCTGACCTCCCTTGGGCCTCTGCCCTCCCACTCTCTCCCCCATGGGTTGGCCATAGGCCCCAGGGTTGATGTCTAGCTCTTCTTCCCAAGGGCCACTCCCGTCCCTGCTCTGTACAACTGCTTTAGCGCCTACATTTGCTTAATACCCCCTTGCCCAGTGCTTCCCGTCTCCCATAATGACGCTAATGGACCAAAAGACAACAGTAGAAGCAAAAGAGCCTCCCCCAGCTTCTGCCCAGCCCACCGGCCTGACCTATTGCTGCTACTGCTGCTGCTGAGAATCCTGGTGCATGCTGGGAATCCAAGTGCATGCTGGGATTTCAGCCCATTCCTCCATGCATTTTGGTTTTGCTTGGAACAGTTTCAAACTTGGAACTGTTGGTTTCTAGCCCATGGTGTACAACTCCCTGAAATGAAGTCAAGAACTTTGTGGGAAGAGAGACCTCCCTGAGGACTTGAGATTCTCAGGGCCTCTCATGGCACAAACCCAACTCGGGTCTAGATGACATCAGTGACGCACTAGTGAAAAGGATCCAGAAGAAAGTGCTTTTATCTTCTTCTCAGAGGATTGACTTTAACGGTCTAGTCTGTCCTTAAGAAGTAAGAACTAAGTCCTGGAACGTATTTAGGAAGGTGCCTACGTGGAGACCGCCCATCAACACATCAGGTCCTGAAGTTTGTATGAACATAGCTTTACATATCATGCTGACTTATAAGACAGTGGAATCTATTCATTCCAGAATTGTATGAATGCCCTGGGAAGAGGAGCTTCCAATACCTTTTGTCATGTTCTCAGAGGAAGGAACCCAGCAGGTGCCTTTGAAGAACAAATACAAAAAGCGTAGAAGGATCTTCTAGGTCTCTGGCTTCTCTGAAAGATACAGAAAGACTAGATAAGGAGTTCCAGTTCTCATCTTGGCTAATGGATGAAAATTTGAGGCAAAGGCCAATGACTTACCAGTATAAGTCCCACAAAGATGGACATCTTGGACCAGAAGAACAGAAGGAGAGAAGAGTCTTCTGGGGAACGAGGCTGATGGAGACCTGCCAGCATCCCAGGCTGGTGCTGGTGGCTTACTAAGTGCCTCGCCAACTTCCAACACTGGGTCTCCCACTGGCCAGGATACAGCCCTTCTAGAAATCATGATTCACTGGAGATGTCCCTGTTTTGAGGCCTTTGGCTGGAAGAGAAGATTACATGGGGAGATATTAGACTGGGTTTCTGTTCCTTCCCCCCAAGATAACAAAGTTGGCTTCATCTTTATAAGATACTCTAGACTTTCATTTACTGAAGACAAAGGTTCTGCATCCAAAAAAAAAAAAAATCTATTGTGAATATTCCACGCTGCCATTTTCTCATGAACCTGTACTCTGCAGACCACTTCTAGCTTGTCTGTTCTAGTACTGCGTGGCCTTGTCCTCTTTCCTTGGTTCAAACTGACAGAAGAAGTTAGGAAAAGAAAGAGCTCTAACTAAGCTTCCAGTATTTGAAGTCCAGCGTCCTTGCTCACTGCCATGTTGAGAGCCAATTCAGACCCCAAGGCCGCTTGAAATATTCACAAGAGAAGACACCTGGAGGAACTCCAAGCTCACTCTCACAATAGGCCTTTGCCTTCAGAAGCCCCAGATCGCTTCACCCGCTGGGAAACCTGGCTCCAATGCCCCAAGTTTGCCAATCAAGAATCACACACATGAAAGAAAACCCTTGTTGGATCTTTGGCTCAGTGCTCCAAGATGGTGGCAGCAGCAGCAGCAGCAACAGTTCTTAGGAAATCCAGGGCTGTGGAGAACCGCAGGGCTGGCCACCCATAAAGAAGCTGCAATGCAATTGAGAAGCTGGAGTTGCCGGCAGGAGTCCTAATGGTGGCCCTTGGTTTCTTGCAGACATTGACGAGTGCCTCTCAAGCCCTTGTCTGAATGGAGCCACCTGCGTGGATGCCATCGACTCTTTCACATGCTTATGCCTTCCCAGCTACCAAGGGGACGTGTGTGAGATTGGTACGGCCGTCTCGGCTTCAGCTAATGTTACTAACTGCTGCACCCAGTCTTCCTCCCTCACCCTTCCCTGCTAACCACAGGTTCTAGGCCCTGGCTGGGCACCCCCACCCAAGATCCATCCAGGCAGCCACTTCCGGGGCCACAACTGAGAAGTCAGCCTCCCTCACTCTCACTCCTTCTCTTGCTGTTCCCCGTGGAAACCCTCCTCTGGTGCACTGGCTGACCTGACCGCATAAGGGCCAGGCAGGCCAGGCCAGTTTGTGTTTTGGAAGGTGGGGCTCTAGAGGAAACTTTCAAATACTAACCTTCTCCAGGGCTGCCAGATGCCACCAGCAAAGTTGGTGCCTGCATAAGACTAAGAAGACAGAGCCGATTCCATGCATTTGTCTTGAAGGAAGCTATGGGTGGGAGTCATTGGTCCTTGCTCTGGATGATGGCCATGGATTCTCCCAGCATGCCCATGGGCTTGTGTCTGCCTGCCGTCTTGCCCATGGGACCTTAGTGGCCCCTCCATGGCCCAGGGAGCCACTGCACCACACTGGCCAAGCTGACTTCTTCTTCTCTGGCAAGAGCTATGGTCAATCTGTCTGAGAGCTCCCATGTCACCAGCATGCTCAGGTCACACATGCACAGGGACTGTTCCGTGTCACCTTGTCATCATTGCCACCATGACAGCTGCCATGTCAACACCACTCCAGTCTGCACTTCCTTTCTCGCTTCCTTGTGCAAGGCAAAAGGCTGGCCAGAGAGAACAGAACCTCGTTGCATGGGACAGGAGCTGAGTGTCCTGTTCCTTCTTAAACAATTTTTTTTTTTTTTAGCCACACCACGCAGCATGTGGAATCTTAGTTCCTGACCAGGGATCAAACCCATGCCCCCTACACTGGATGAGCTTCCTCTTGTCAACCCCTCTGCTTCTACATCTGGGCCAGGACCTGCCAAGGGGAGCTGTGGGCCAGGAGCTTCCTGAGGCCAGACTGTGCCTGAAGCTCTCTCACCTTTGGTGTTTCCTAGTCTCCCCATCCTCCTGGGTCTCAGGGCCACCCCAACTCAGAAAGGCTTGCTGTTGCTAGTAGCAATGATCCATGCAGAACTGGTAGTGTTTAGGGGTTCAAAGCCATTTACAATGAAACCTCAAGTTGGTCATCCCAGAAGCTTCCAAACAGCAGCTGAAACTCCTAATCAGCATAGGAAGATAGTTTTGGAAGGTTTCAGGCTGGTGGAGGAAATTCTGAATGAAAAGGCTTGGCCTGGACCCTCCTTCTCTGCAGCTTCCCATCCTCCACCTTCACCCCAAGGCTCCAAAAAATTGGTGCAACGGGTCTTTTCTGGGGTGCGAGTGGAGAGTTACAAGGATTTTCTCCCCGGGGTGCCAGAATATTTGCCACTGGGAGAAGAGTCTGGAATGTACATGCAGACCACAGCTCTTGGGTGCCAGGCTGGGTGAGGAGGTGCCTGCACAGGGCTCTGCCTTCTGATGCAGAAAAGAGAGGGTACTGCTGGAGCCCCGGAACTGGGCCCTGGGCCTGGACACCCAGCTGAGCAGGGCTGCCTCTCTTCTCCCATCCAGTCCTGAGCACTCACCACCCCCAGCGGGTGCTTCCAACCTTGGCTGTAGCCCTGAGCCTTCTTGTAACCTTTCCTGGAGGTCTGTTGCTTATTTCCCGAGAGCCTCCATTTTGCAGGACCCTGGCTCCTCATGGCTCAGGTATTCCCTCCAGCTTTGCCAGCCCAGCTCAGGCCTCAGGCCCCGAGGGGGTCCAAGAATTGACTCCCCAAGTCAGCCCTCGGATGATGTCTGTGGCTTCCTCAGGTGCTCAGTTATCTCTGAAGCCTATCTGCCTTTCTTTCCAAACCCTTTGGAGAAGGTGTTGGCGGCAGGGGGACCAGCAACCTCCTCCTAAGCACTTCCTGCTGCTCTGCCTCCTTCTTCAAAGACTGCCGGCCACGAACTCTTCTCCCTGTGTCTGTCTTCCAACCCTGCCAAGCAATAGTGATCCTTTCTTTCTAGAACTGCCCGACCAGAAGGCTGCCACACAGCCTGAGGGATTCATGGCCCCACACTCAGTTCCAGGGCCCTGGGAACAATCCTTCACCTGTGAGACACCAGGGGAAGAAAGAAGAGAGGATCTTGGAATTCCCTCTGTCCAGTGCTGTGCTGGTAGATGTTTAACAACTGGCTCTCAAAGAGGATGTGTAGCACCTGCCAGTTTCTAAGATTGAACACTCCCACGAGGGCCAGGGAAGCTACCAATGTCATACCACTAAAGGCCGAGTTGGGGGACTTCCATAATGGTCCAGTGGTTAAGAGTCCCTGCTTCTACTGCAGGGGGCATGGGTTCTATCCCTGGTCAAGGAACTAAGATCCCGCATGCCTCATGGAGTGGCAATAAGTAAATAAAAATAAAGGCCAAGTTGGGAAGACACACACCAGCTCTAGCACACCCCTGCCTCTGTCTGTCCCTCTAGACTGTTCCAAGAGCTCCACCTCAGTGCTTTCTCCTGAACTCAGAACCCATTATCAATATAGATTTAGGGGGAGAGAAGTCCCTCTTCTCATCCGCCACCAAGAAATAACACAAAAAATCAGGGTCCTGGGTCATGGACCCCAAGCCAGTATTGTGAGCTCTCCTAGAGCCAACTCTCCTCAAAAGACTTAGAGGTCCGTGTCTTCTTTGGACCAAAGCGGACTTGGTTCTCCTCCTCTGTCCCCGCCCAAGCTTCTATTCCATGTCCCCAGCACTGCCTGCTCCTGCCACCTGCACACACTCCCCTGCTGCCCCCTCTCTCCCTGAAGCCCCTCAGAGTCTCCTTAAGTTGTCCTTAAGCCTCAACACCTCCTACCTTCCCACCTCTTTTTACCTGGCCTGCTGAGCTCTGCCAGTCCTGCCGAGCAGGCATCGACAGGAGAAAAACTTCAGGGGTGGGAGGCGATAAGAGAAAAAGAGAGGGTCCCTGGCATTTCCCAGAGGCCTCTGGGGGATGAGGGGCGGGACCAGGCTTCCTGGCTTCCCACTTGAGGCTCCTTCCAGTGGGGCCTCTCCCTGCTTTTCAGGGTGTGATGCAGAAGGCAGGATGAACACAGGAATCCACCACCCCTAGTTAGCCCCCTGGCCCTCTCCTCAAGCCCCTGCCCTGTATTGCAGACCAGAAGCTGTGCGAGGAGGGCTGGACCAAGTTCCAGGGCCACTGTTACCGCCACTTCCCCGACCGGGCAACCTGGGTGGACGCTGAGAGCCAGTGCCGGAAGCAGCAGTCACACCTGAGCAGCATCGTCACCCCCGAGGAGCAGGAGTTTGTCAACAGTGAGTGCAGTGGGGCCTTAGGGGCCCGAGAGGGGAATGGTCACGCAAGCCAAGGGCCTCCCTGGCCAGCAGCCAGTGGACTTGGGCCCAGTAGGGGCAGAGAGGGAGGGAAAGGGGGCATTTGCACAGGCTGAGGGGCCAGTGGTTCTGACTGTACCCAGGACAGCCCACAGTCTGTCAGAGTCAGCCTCAGACTAACCCTGTCATCAGTCTACGTTAACTCAGGGAGGTGGGCCCAAGTGCACTGCAAACATGCCTGTATGGAGACCCTTGTCAGGACCCCGGAGGCAGGTGGCACGCTCCTAAGCACCCACCCAGCTCCTGCCACCCCTCTGTCCCCTCTGTCTCGATGAAGTCACGTTTCTCCCACATACCGTCAGGTGCCCGATACCCATGCCCTTTCTCTAGACAATGCCCAGGACTACCAGTGGATCGGCCTGAATGACAAGACCATCGAAGGGGACTTCCGCTGGTCAGATGGACACTCCTTGGTGAGTTCTGGGGGCACCCAGGATAGTTGGTGGCCCAGAGGGGATGAAGGAAGACCCCCCGCCCCGAGACAGACACGTTCAAATCATATACAAACGTTCACTGAGCAGGTGCTAGACCAGGAGCCCTGAGGTCAGGATTGTGTCTTGTTCGTCTCACTTTTAGAGACTAGCCCAAGGCTGGACACCTGAATAATAACATGAAGGGAAGGGTGGGGATGAGGAGGGCAATGAATGAATGAGGGCAGATCACCAAGAGGGTATGTATGCATGCATGCATGGTCAGTCGCTTCAATTGTCTTTGACTCCCTGTGGCCCTATGGACTGTAGCCTGCCAGACTCCTCTGTCCATGGGATTCTCTAAGCAAGAATGCTCGAATGGATTGCCATGTCCTCCTCCAGGAGGTCTTCCCTACCCAGGAATCGAACCCATGTCTCCTGCATTGGCAGGCAGATTCTTTACCCACTGAGCCACCTGAGAAGCCCCCAAGAGGAAGGTTTAGAGAGGTTCCTTGCCCACAGAGCACTAGAGTCCACACAAGGAGGTAGACAGACAGAAAGCAACATAGATGCCAGTTGAACAGTGTATGTGGTAAATAATGAAGATCAGCAAAGGACCTCAGGGAAGACTTCCTAGAAGAGGCAAATGTCAACAGCGTCATGGCTCTGTTGTGGTCATGGGGAAGAGGAGCAGCTACATCAGAGGAAAGGGGCCTCGTTTGTCTGCAGTCAGGCTAGAGGGAGAAGCCTGGAAAGGCAGAGTCTGGACATGGGAACAGTAGCTCTACCACCCAGTCCTGTCCAAGCCTGGCAGCCTGGTGACCAGCCCCGCTGGCCCATATGGAAGAGGAGACTGGCATCAGCTGATTAACAGGGACTGTGAACCCGGGGTCTTCTGAGTTCCTGACAATGACTGCAGCCCGGTGGTGTGACCAAGTTCTTTGGAGGGCCCGTGAGTCCCATGGCACCACCAAACTCCCAGCCATCTTTGTGTCATGGCCAGGAAGGGGCTGGACAGGGAGTGAAAGCAGGGGTTAGGCAGGCTGTCCCACTCCTGCCCTCTGCTCACCCCTTCCCCAATCCCACCCACAGCAATTTGAGAACTGGCGCCCCAACCAGCCTGACAACTTCTTTGCCACTGGGGAGGACTGCGTGGTGATGATCTGGCATGAGAAGGGCGAGTGGAACGATGTCCCATGCAATTACCAGCTGCCCTTCACATGTAAAAAGGGCACAGGTAAGTTGCAGCATGGAGTGGGGGGGGTTCCCACAAGGACAGACTCAAGACCCCAGGTTCCTGCTGTGTGACCTGGGCCACGTCACCTGGACTCCTGGCTGCTGGCATCACTCACCTGCCCAACTAGCAGATTGGAGCTGACCTGGGGGGCAGGGGCCTCGCCCCATGCCAGCATCCCAGAGCCAAGGGAAAGGCTCAGCCCACTAGGGACTGGGAGAGGGTGAAGGCTAGAGGACAGAGCCCCCTGCACACACACTGCCCTGGGTATCAGCACAGAAAGTCACCCACAGTTGCACATGAATTGGGAGCCTCCCTCTCTAGGATCCCAAGTCCATCAGTCGCACGAGTTGGAGTTGTCAGGCCTTGATCCTTGCCTTTGAGTCTGCAGACTTGGAGGTGTGGCTGGGACACTCGCCAGTGTTTCTGCTCCTGGCCTCGTGCCCCTCACCCCGCCCCCAGCCTCCTTTGGTTCCTCATTCCTGTTTTCATAGCCGTTATCAAGCGAAGTCACAACCAGTCTGCCTGGCTCTCACCCTCTTTCCCAACTCCTCATCCTTTTATTCCCTTCCTGCTGCTGTAAATCATTGAGGAGCCCAGATGTCAGAACCAGTGGCTTCCAGGTTCTCAGTGCAGAGTGAAAGTGCCCCTTCCCCCGCAGGCAGGGCTCATGGCCGGGTGTCCAGGCTCCCCGCCCCTTCCTTGGACTCTGAGCTGGCTCCCCACAGCCAGGGGGACCACACCGGCTCATCACAGGGCATCAGGGGAGACCCTCCGAGAGCCCTTTCTGAAGGATGTTTGCCCCTTAGTGGCCTGCGGAGAGCCCCCCGTGGTGGAGCATGCCAGAATCTTCGGACAGAAGAAGGACCGATACGAGATCAATGCCCTGGTGCGGTACCAGTGCACCGAGGGCTTCATCCAGCGCCATGTGCCCACCATCCGGTGCCAGCCCAGCGGGCACTGGGAGGAGCCTCGGATCACCTGCACGGACCGTGAGCATCACCCCACACAGCGTTAGATCCGGCCAACACATCCTCCTCCCTATCCCCCACTGCCAACACAATCGAGGGCTCTGTCACAGATGTCCCCTGCACCCCGGGAGGTTCACTTTAACTGAGAGGGGGACGGAGAAGGCTAGTGCCCTATTGTCCTTCTCAACACCTGCCCAAAGCCCCGTTATCAGTCTCTCCGTCGTGTCCGATTCTTTGCGACCCCATGGACTGTAGCCCGCCAGGCTCCTCTGTCCATAGGATTTTTCAGGCAAGAATACTGGAGTGGGTTGCCATTTCCTACTCCAGTATTCTAACCTGAAGCCCCTTAGCCGAAGGTGGTTCCAAGAAAAATCAAAACCAAGAAGCAGGTAAAACCTCAGGCTGCCTTCATGAGCCCATGGTTTCTACAGGGAGGGGATCAGCAGAGAAGGATTGAGGAAGGCTGGGCTGGCCCGCTTTCTTCCCTGAGTTCACCCAGATTTCTCCATTTCCCTTGCACCCCAGCCGCTACCTACAAGCGCAGACTACAGAAGCGGAGCTCACGGCCCCTGAGGAGGAGCCGCCCCAGCACGGCCCACTGAGAGGAGCTTCCCGGACGTGCCCAGGACGCTGAGCCCAGAAGCCTGGCCAGGCTGACACCCCATCCAGATGGTGTCCTCTCCTTGTCGCTTTCTGTCATATAAGGAATTCCATTAAAGAAGGAAAAAAAATAAACCCCACATTGTGTATGCACCCGCCCACCCCCCCAAATCGCCAAATCTGCATCTAATTTTCCCCTCAAACGCCAAAGCAAAGCAAACGTATGGTAACCCATGGACTGGAGTTTAGAGACGTTCCTTCAATCTCCCATCGTGCCTTTCCAGGGACCAGCACAGGGACAGGGGGAGAAGGGAAGGGGTTAAGTTAAATAAAGAAGATTATTTTTTGTTTCCTGACTTTATCCAAGAGCAGTGCAATCGTTGGTTCTTTCACCTCCAGGGAGAGCTAGGGAGGAGGGAGGAGGGGCAGAAAGACCCGAGGGCTGAAGAACTCTGGAACCGCAGCTGAATGTATTGGATAAGATGGAGTTCATCTGTGTCGGGGAGAAGCCCAGGGGAGAGGGGGTGGCTTCCAGCCCACTGAGAGAACAAGCCATCAAGGGATCTTCGAAGTGTGGGGGGTCGGGTTCCCTTCAAGGGTCCCTCCTCCAGAGTCCTCTCACCTGGGTCTGCCACCCGAGCAGGTGTCCGTCTCGGCAGGGCTGGGTCGGGGGGCACTTCCTTCCCTGTGGGAGTGTCGCCCACCCCTCCCCCCACCTTTCCCCACCCCCCGGGACCGTGCAGGCACCAGGGTTCCGTGCACCTATTTATATTTTTGAAAAGTAAAGATTATGATAATTATAATAATAAAGACATTGGAAGAGATCTATTTCTTTTCTTTTCCCTTCTTTTTCTTAATTTAAAGAGAAGGCAACCATGGTCCAGGATCTACTGAGAAGTTTCTTAGGAATGGGAGCTGTAGGGACACACTTGGATCAAATGACTCTAAATTTGCGAATCCTGTTTGATCGGAAGGCCTGGGACAGTCACACCTGTGGTGCTGTATTCTTACATGAGTTCTGTGTGTGTGCATGCTTGTGTGTGTGTGTGTGTGTGTGTGTGTGACAGCCAAGAGGTGCTGCGTATGGATCTGTGAGTTGGCACCCTGTCAGAGAGGTAACTCAAGTCAGACTTCTGGCCACTTTCCATCGTTTGTTCCTTTGATTTACACTGTTTGCTCACACAAGAGGAGTCGATTTATAGAGTGAGTCCAAGAACAGAGGCAAAATCACGATTTATAAGAGGGAAGAAAAAAAACTGCAGACAGTCTGGGAATGGTGAATCTTGTTTATACATTTTTGTGGTCAAATGGGTTAGCTAGCCACTAGCACAAAGGTCTGGGCATCCTGCCCGTAAGTAGGCTGCAGGTTATCAATGAAAACGCTTTCAATTGTTTATGGATTTCCTCCAACAGACCTTGAGTGGAGCTGGGCTGTGTGTGCCAGACAGTTACCATCCGCCAGCCTCCTCCCTGGAAGGTCAGGTTAGTGCCACTCCCTCATCACACTTGCTCAATGGGCGCTGATTGTGTGTGAAAGTGTCTGATGTTGGTTGTAGACGGTAAAGAGTCCCCCTGCAATGCGGGAGACCGGGGTTTGATGCCTGGGTTGGGAAGATCCCCTGGAGAAGGGAATGGCAACCCACTCCAGTATTCTTGCCTGGAGAATTCCATGGACAGAGGAGCCTGGCGGCCTATGGACCATGGGGTCACAAAGAGTAGGACACAACTGAGGGACTAACACTGGTGCTGGTTAGCATGTGCCAGTGTGAGTCTGCTGATGTCTCTCTTCAGGTGTGTACTTGTGTGGTTGAGTGTTTGCTGGTGAGTATTTTTGTGTGCCCAGGTTACCTACAGCTCTGGAAAGGATCCGTGGACAAAAGTAGAAGATGCAGCGATGGTCACAGAGTAGGAACTCAAAAATTGTGCCGTTTTATAGTAACTGATTCATTGGGAACACAGCTATGTCATTGGTTTTCAACCTTGAGTCTGCATCAGGAGGACTTGTGAGAGACCCCACTCCAGGGTTTTTGACTCAGCGGGTCTGGGGGTCGGGTGCAGAAAGTTGCATCTCAAACACATTCCCAGGTGAAGCTGGTGGTGCCGGCCACACTTGGAGAAGCACCTTGCTAAAAGATCGACTGTGGGTGGCAGAGGTATGCCTGTGCAGAAGCAGATCTTGAGGCTGACATGGGGGTGGGGACCAGGGTGAGGAATAGCCTCCTCCGGCCTCCCACTCTTATGCTGGATCCACACAGACACACAGCCTGGAGTGGGATGGTGGGAGAACACGCCAGGGCCTCCAGCCGCTAGGTAAGTCCCTGAGGCAGGATATACACAGGCAGGCCAGGACAGACCAAGGCAGCCTGAAGGTGCAGCCCATGGCGTTCCCCGCCCACCCCACTGGACAGACCCAGGCGACCTCTTCAGTC
Source organism: Bubalus kerabau (assembly GCF_029407905.1). NCBI lineage: Eukaryota > Metazoa > Chordata > Mammalia > Artiodactyla > Bovidae > Bubalus > Bubalus kerabau. The sequence goes on from NC_073642.1 coordinate 21,125,099, forward strand.
TAGGACAGAACCGTCCCCCATGCAGGGAGCTGGACCCTAAGACTAAATGAGATAAAGACTGAGACACAGAGACTTCCCTGGTGGTTCAGTGGCTAAGACTCCACACTCCCATTGCAGGGAGCCTGGGTTTGATCCCTGGTCAGGGAACTAGATCCCACATGCCGCAACTAAAGGTTTGCCTGTTGCAACGCAGATCGAAAATCCCACATGTCACAACTAAGACCTGGTGCAGCCAAATAAGTAAAGAAGCAAATGTTAAAAAAAAAAAAAAATGCGACACAGAGGAGGGCTCAGGATGGAGGGAGGGGTCACAGCACCATTTATTGTCCAAAATAGTACACAGACCTGAGGGCCACTCGCCAAACAGGGGAAAATGAGAACAAAACACGGACTCTTTGGAGCCAAGAGAGAAGGAAAACATGGGGTGGGATCTCTCTCCCTACCCTGGGACATCACGTGGAAGCCCAGGGACCCGCCTCCCGCCCAGGCTCCTCCGCCATGCTGACACGGGCCAGCTGCTCCCCAAAGAAGTACAAGGGGCAGGAGACCACCAGGCCCGAACCCCAGCTCCAGAGCCACCTGGCTGCCCCCTCGTCCCCAGGCGGAGGCGGAGGACGGGTCGCAGCCCTGGCTCCTCGTGCCACTGCCACTGCCGGCTCTGGGAACAGCCTCCCCAGGGCCGGGAGAGGGGATGGACTCCGCGATGGCAGAGAGCGCTCGTGAGCCCAAGGACCTCAAACGTCCCAGAGGAGAGAGGCAGGAGGATTTGGGGAGGGTGAGAGCCTTGGCAAAGGGACCCGAGTAAAGGGACGATTTGGGATCTATGGGATTTACCCAAAAAATATTATTTAAAAATAATTTTAAGTTGGAAAGTATAAAAACAAGATGAAAATTGCCCCAACCTGCGAGGGAAAACGAACTACTCAATAAATATGGCCCGTGAGGGGAGGGGGCATGGTACAGAGCGACCTGGAGCTAGCGCCAGCTAGCGCGGCCGGTAGCAGTAGACGCCGTACTGGCGGCTGTGTGGGTCTGGGAAGCCAAAGCTTCGGACCCCAGGCTCCAGGGCCCCACAGTTGGAACGTGGGTGAGCCACAGGGTAGCGGGCACTGCCGTCTGCCAGCCAGCCAGCATCGCAGCGGTCCAGGCCACGGAACTTCCAGGCGGCAAACAGCTGGCCCACCTTGGCGATCTGGGCACCGTCTTCCCGGCAGGCCTCCCTTGCCTCTGCCAGCGTCAGCTTCTCAGGGTGCTCCAGGTAGTACACCTGCCCTGTGGGAGGCGGGGCGTGAGGACGGAGAAGGGAGAGGGCAGCCAGAGAGGGCCTGGGGCAAGGCCAGCCCATGCACACCCCACCACCCAGCCCCCAAAAGACCTGTTAACTCTCTGTGCTTAGGGAGCTGCCACGCTATGGAGCGTCTGCAGTGGAGATGGTCAGGGGCACCTTCCCAAATCTCAGCCCCTCTCCAAAAGCATCACCCCCCCCCTGCCATGGTGCTGGGTTCCCCACAATCAGATCTGTACTCTGTCCCAGCCCTTTCCTAATTTTACTCTAGGTGGGCGCCCCACCTCTGCTGGACCAATCAAGAATCTCTCATCTGCTCAGCCATTTACTGAGCACCTACTAAGTGCCAAGCTGGGATATGGCACTGAACCGATCTGTTTTTGTTCATGTATCTTCCCATGAAATGAGCTCCTTTGTGAGGGCAGACTGTGTTTTATCTGTCTATGATGACCCAGCACCTAGTAGGCACTCAGGGAATGTTGGATGATTGACTGAACCAATGATCGGTGTGAAGCAGCAGCATCAAGGAACAGGGCTTCAGCTGGAAGTGCCAACAGGGTGGGCAGAGAGGACTGAAGGCCCCCCCAGAGGCTGCTGTCCCACCCGTAGGCCCGTGCTTGGCCAGTCCACTCACCCCTGAGGGCAACCGCGAAGCAGAACACGTCGTAGCGGTGCAGGCGGCGGTGCCGCGGGCCGTAGCTGCGCACGCCAGGGGCCAGCCCCAGGCCTCCGCAGGGGCGCCGGGCCTGCGTGACGGGGTACTGCACCGAGGCGTCCTGCAGCCAGCCCGCGTTACACCAGTCCAGGCCCTCCTCCCAGGCCCGGAACAGCTGCTCGAAGGAGGCCACCACCGCGTCCTGCTCCTCGCAGGCCTGCTGGGCTTCGTGGAAGTTGAACTTGTAGCGCCCTTGGGGGTGCTGGTAAGGAAAGACCACACCTGGGGAGGGCGGAAAAGGGGGCTTGAATGGGTGGGCAGGGCCCGGTGATGGGAGACCCACCTCCACTGAGACAGAGGCTTCCCTCAACACACACACACAGAGTCCCTCAGAAAAGGTCTACAAACTGTCATCTCCTGTCCACTGCCCAAGTCCAACGCAGAACCAGTATCTGCTTTACATCTCCCTCCCAGAGCTAGACAGGCACACAGCAGCACTCAAAAAACTACTAACTTGTTAAAAGGAATGAGTCAGTCAAATAATATCCCCAATTACAGACCAGGATTAATACCTAACCCACAGGGCTGTTCCAAGAACCCCAGTGCTATGGGCTCGGTATGCCTGCCGAGTCACTCAGTTGACTCTTTGTGACCCCACGGGCTGGAGCCCACTGGGCTCCTGTCTATTTTTCCAGGCAAGAATCCTGGAGTGAGCTGCCATTTCCATCTCCAGGGGATCTTCCCAACCCAGGGACTGAACCTTCGTCCTCTACATCTCCTACATTGCAGGAGGATTCTTTACCACTGAGCCACTGAGGAAGCCCATGGTCTCAATTCAGATGTTTAAATCCTAATGCCCAGGAATTCCCCCTGGCGGTCCAGTGGTTAGGAAACGGTGCTTTCACTGCCAGGGCCCAGGATCGATCCCTAGTCAGGGGACTAAGATCCCGCAAGTCGCACAGCGCAGCTAAGTAAATAAATCCTAATGCCCAATATGATGGTATTAGGAGATGGCGCCTTTGGGAGGTAATTAGGTCATGAGGGTGGAGTCCTCATGAATGGGGTTAGTACACTTAAAAAAGACACCCCAGAGAGTTCCCCCCAAGCCCCTTCCACCGTTGTGAGGACACAGAAGTCTGCGACCTGGCACCCTGGTCTGGGACTTCCAGCCTCTAGAACTGTGTGAAATGAATCTGTTGTTCAGAGGTCACCAAGACTGTTTTGTTACTGCAGCCTGAACCAAGCCACCAGTGAGGAGGTGCTGCCACCTACAGGAGGCAGGCGTTGCTGGGCTCCAACTCGGTAGCTGAGACCTCATCGTCTATGTTAGCATTAACATGGAAGCTTCAGAGGAGGATGCAAGAAACTTCCCACATGTGACAGACGACTTTCAGGGGAAGAGGAAAGAAGACAGTGAAAGTGTTAGTGGCTCGGTCCTGTCTGACTGTGACCCTATGTATGTAGCTCGCCAGGCTCCTCCGTCCATGGGATTCGCTAGCCAAGAATACTGGAGTGGGTTACTATTTCCTTCTCCAGGGGATCTTCCCCACCCAGGTATCGAACCTGGATCTCCTGCATTGCAGGCAAATTCTTTACCGTCTGAGCCATCAGAGAAGTCCCAGGGGAAGAGGAGGGATGGGAAAAGGTCTTACTAAAGGAGGCTCGAGATCAGGGAGGTCCCAGGCAGGGGGCTTCCCTTTCTGGCACCACGGTCTGGGAGGCGCCACAGGCTCCTTCAAAATTCCATGTTTGAAATTTTACTGTAATAAAAAATTTTAAAGCCCCTGGGCTCATTCTCTATCAAGTCAGATGAAACCTTAAGGAGAAGGGGTGTCCCTAGGGCCTGGGACTGGCGCTATTTAAAGGCAGGGTCTGGAGTGAGGGCTCCCTGGATTGGGACTGACATATACACACTGTGATATATACACTACTATGTATTAAACAGAAAACTAATGAGACAGCATGGGGAACTCTACTCAGTGCTCTGTGGTGACCTAAAAGGGATGGAAATTTAAAACAGAGGGGATACATGAATACATATGGCTGATTCCCTCTTCTGTGCAGCAAAAAACAGCATGACGTTGTAAAGACACTATACTCCAATTAAAATTAATAAAAAATATTAAAAAGTGTACCCCAAAAAAAGTGAGGACTCCCTGCTTCTCTAGGCTGCCCCCATGGTCCCCAGACAACTGGCTCTGACCAGCTCGCACACATCCCACACCATCCCCAACATCAGGGACAAGGAACATGGCCCCTCTGGGTCACCATCTAAGCCCCGTGGACTGGGCAGGTGGCTGCTGGTGGCAAGGTCCGCCTCTGATTGACAAGCCCTTGAGCCACATTCTGTCCTCATCTCCTCGAAGGAGGTAAAGGAGGAACTACCCTTATTCTTCATTTCACCTGTGACAGGACTGGAGCTCTGTGGGGAAGGCACCGATCTGGAGTGCCACAGCTGGGATGGGGTGGACATGGAGTCAGATCAGCCTTCCGTCTCTGCCCTCCCAGCGGCCTCCCTACCAGGCAGGAGAGGTCGGAGGACACAGCCCCGGCCCAGGGTCAGAGAAGGCAGAAGTCATGTGGCGATCACAGCTGGCAGCTTTGGACAGCACTGGCTGTTTTTGCTTTTGTTTTTAATTAGGCAATTTTCTACATAAAAATCCAGAGGTTTCACATACGAATATAAGCTTCTCTTGTCAAATCAGAAAATCTGGCTGCAGGGACTTCCCTGGTGGTCCAAGGGATAAAGAATCCGCCTTCCAATGCAGGAGACGCAGGTTCGATCCCTGATTGGGGAACTAAGATCCCACATGCCTTGGTGCAACTAAGCCCAATTGCTCTAGAGCCCATGCGCCACGACAAAGACCCCTTGCACTGCAACTAAGACCCAACGCAGCCAAATAAGTAAACATTTGAAAGAAAGAAAGAAAATCGGGCTGCACTGGGCTTGCTTCTGGAGTAGCATCATCAGCTGGGCCTGAGTAGGAGGGCCCAGGAGTGGCCCCCGTCCCCACCACTCCGGGTCACCCACCCCGGGCTGCCTCATCTGTTTGTGTCACCTGCCAACCCTGTGCAAATCTCAGCTCCGACTCAAAGAGCTGTGTCGTCAGCTCCTGTCTCCCTCTCTCTGAATAGGACGTGAGCAAGAGGGAGTAGAGAGCAGTGGATTCTGGAGTCTGACTGCCTGGGGTCAAACCCCTACTCGGCCATGTATGAGCTGTGTGACCAAAGTAAGTGACTTGACTTCTCTGTGCCTCAGTTTTCTCATCCACACGTTGCGGGTGAGAATAACAGGAGCTTCCTCGTGGCATTGTTCTGAGGACTGGATGTTTTATCTGCCAGAAGCACAGAGGTCTAGATGCTTTCTCAGGGCCTTCTCCCCACAGCCCCCAGGACCCAGCCACCATCAGGGTCTCACCCCGAAGCTCCAACTCCACGAGGCCGCTTTCATCCTCCAGCCCATCGATGACCTCGCAGCGGTAGCGCCCGTAGTCCTCCAGCCGCAGGTCCCGGATCTCCAGCGACACTTCCCGCGCTCTGTCCTGCCGCAGGCGCACGCGGCCTCGGTAATCCCCAAAGGTGCGCTGCCTCAGCCCAATGGCCACCAGCACGTCCTGCTCCGGGACCCCGTTCTCCGACAGCTTCCACCATTTGATACGCACGGGCCGTGGAGAGGCCAGGGCCGGCTCGTAGTGGTAGCGGCAGGGCAGGGTCACGTTGGCCCCTCGGTGGGAGAACAGGGTCTCCTCGGGCGTCTCTACCACTAGCTTCACTCCATTGAAGATGCCTGAGGGTATGGAGAACAGTGTGGAGATTCCTTAAAAAATTGGAAATAGAACTGCCTTATGATCCAGCAATCCCACTGCTGGGCACACACACTGAGGAAACCAGAAGGGAAAGAGACACGTGTACCCCAATGTTCATCGCAGCACTGTTTATAATAGCCAGGACATGGAAGCAACCTAGATGCCCATCAGCAGATGAATGGATAAGAAAGCTATGGTACATATACACAATGGAGTATTACTCAGCCATTAAAAAGAATACATTTGAATCAGTTCTAATGAGGTGGATGAAACTGGAGCCTATTATACAGAGTGAAGTAAGCCAGAAAGAAAAACACCAATACAGTATACTAACGCATATATATGGAATTTAGAAAGATGGTAACAATAACCCTGTGTACGAGACAGCAAAAGAGACACTGATGTATAGAACAGTCTTATGGACTCTGAGAGAGAGGGAGAGGGTGGGAAGATTTGGGAGAATGGCATTGAAACATGTAAAATATCATGTATGAAACGAGTTGCCAGTCCAGGTTCGATGCACGATACTGGATGCTTGGGGCTGGTGCACTGGGACGACCCAGAGGGATGGTATGGGGAGGGAGGAGGGAGGAGGGTTCAGGATGGGGAACACATGTATACCTGTGGCGGATTCATTTTGATATTTGGCAAAACTAATACAATTATGTAAAGTTTAAAAATAAAATAAAATTAAAATAAATATATATATATATATATATATATATAAAAAAGAAGATTCCTGAGGGGAGAGGCGGGGTGCAGATGGGGACCTCTGGCGGCATGTCGATAGTCCTGCAGGGGCCACCCCTCCCTCACCCTCACCCCCAGCTCCCGCCAGGCTCAGAAGTCCTAGATTGCACCGCCCCTGTACCCACACACTCTGCAATGTGACTTCACAACTCCTTCCTTCAGGAGGTGACCTATGAACCACCCCCAGTCCCTGAAATCCTCGCTGGCCCTGCCACTTGCTTTGACCAAATGAACACGGGGGAAGTGAGTGTTCCGAGGTGTTTGTTCGGAGCCAAGGCTCCAGGGGGTCCTGCTGAGGCCTCTCTCTCTGGGAACCTTGCCAACCACCATCAGAACAAGGCCTGGGCTCCCCTGCAGGGTGAGAACACGCAGAGAGCAGAGACAAGCCCTCCAGCTGAGGCCATCCTAGACCCACCAGCCCCCAGCTGACCTGCCCGCCCACCGCAGGCACAATCAAGCGAGCACAGCCAAGACAGAAGAGACAGAGCCCAGCCCAAAACGCTGGCCCATGAAACCATGAGCAAAGTACATGGCTGTTGTCTTAAACCACTAGGTTTTTTGGGCAGAAGATGCGAACTGGTGGACTTCACTGATGGTCCATGGATGGCAGATGAGAAGTTTCTATGTAGCACAGGGAGGCTATCTCTGGTGCTCTGTGAGAACCTGGAGGGATGGGATGCGGAGAGGGGAGGGAGGCTAGAGACAGAAGGGGTGTGTGTATAATTATGGCTGATTTGTGTTGTATAGCAGAAACTATGGAGAAGACAATGGCACCCCATTCCAGCACTCTTGCCTGGAAAATCCCATGGATGGAGGAGCCTGGTGGGCTGCAGTCCATGGGACTGAGTGACTTCACTTTCACTTTTCACTTTGGAGAAGGAAATGGCAACCCACTCCAGTGTTCTTGCCTGGAGAATCCCAGGGACGGGGGAGCCTGGTGGGCTGCCGTCTCTGGGGTCACACAGAGTCGGACACAACTGAAGTGACTTAGCAGCAACAGCAGTAGCAGCAATACAACACTGTAAAAATGTTTTGTTGTTACTGAGTCGCTCAGTCATGTCCAAGTCTTCATGACCCCATGAAAGCAGCACACCAGACTTCCCTGTCCTGTTCACTTTTTAAATATATTTAAAATTTTTTAATGGGGGGAAGAAAGAATCCACCCTTTCACTGCGGTGGCAGTGGGGGGAAGTGGGTTTGATCCCTGGTTGGGGAACTAAGATGCCACATGGTTCAGCTAAAAAAAAAAAAAAAGCAAAGCAAAAGGCAAATTGGTGTAGCTGGCAGCAAGAGCACCTCAGATGGGAGTGTGGGGGGACTCAGATCATCTGAGTCTCCTTCTCTAACACACTGGTCACAAGAGACCACAGCCTGCCCTTCACTCTCCACCACGACTCTTCCCAAACACCTAGAGACACAGGTGAGATGAGGCCAGGGTTTAGAGAGGAGACTGCAGTCAGGCTCAGGGGGACAAATAAACTCCGAGCCTAACATGCTCCACAAGAACCAGATTTTTGGGCTAAGGCTGGCCCATCTCTCACTTGAGTCTTCCTATTGGGGCCTCATGGTCTCACGGCCTTAGGTCTGGACTTGAGACCTTCGAGGTACACACGGAAGGGGAAGGGGTAACCTCAGGAGTAAGCAAGGGATAGACAGGGAGGCTCCTTGCAGAGAATCTCATGCTGAAAAACAGCCATACCTAACGACTTGCCTGTGTCCGAGTTTCTATGAGGCTCATATGACCTAACAAATGATGCAGAGTAGGTGCATAAAGCTGCTGATAAAAAGTCACCTGGCTTTTCCAGTAACTGGCCTGAAGTGATCTCTAAAAATGGTTTGCTATTCACTTGACCCAGAAAACTGCACAAAATCAAGAGGTTCAAATTTTCATGTTCACTTTAAGAACACTGCTTCCCTGGTGGCTCAGCTGGTAAAGAATCTGCCTGCAATGCAGGAGACCCCAGTTCAATTCCTGGGTTGGGAAGATCCCCTGGAGAAGGGATAGGCTACCCACTCCAGTATTCTTGGGCTTCCCTTGTGGCTCAGCTGGTAAAGAATCCGCCCACAATGTGGGAGACCTGGGTTCGATCCCTGAGTTGGGAAGATCCCCTGGAGAAGGGAAAGGCTACCCACTGCAGTATTCTGGCCTGGAAAATTCCATGGACTGTATAGTCCATGGGGTCACAAAAGTTGGTCAGACACGACTAAGCGACTTTCACTTTCTTTTAAGAACACTCATGAAACCACCCAGGCCATGAAGGGTATGCATATCCAGAAAGCCACCAAGTATCTGAAAGATGTCACTTTAAACATATTGTGTGCCATTCCGTCATTACAATGGTGTTGATAGGTGTTCCCAGGCCAAACAGTGGGGCTGGATGCAGGGTCAGTGGCCCAAGAAGAGTGCTGAATTTTTATTGCACATGCTCAGAAATGCAGAGTGATTCCAGACTTCAGAGCTTAGATGTAGATTTTCCGGTCATCAAGCACATCCAGGTGAACAAAGCCTCTAAAGATGAGGGACAGGACTTACAAAGCTCAGGGTTGGATCAACCCATACCTAAGCTCCCCTGACACATGTAGATGATCCTTACTGAAAAAGGTCAGATTATTCCTAAACCAGAAGAGAAGGCTGCACAAAAGAAAAAGATATCCCCAAAGAAAGCAAAAAAAACAATAATTTATGGCCCTGGGACTTCCCTGGTGGTCCGTGGCTAAGACTTCACACTCCCAGTGCAGGGGGCCTGGGTTCCATCCCTGGTCAGGGAACTAGATCCCACATGCCTTAACTAAAGATCCCAAAGTGTCACAACTAAGACCCAGCACAGCCAAATAAATAAATAAATATTTAAAAAGAAACTTAAGCCCCGGGGAAGAAATGCCGCAAAAAAAATAAACGCAAATGAAAGTTTTTTAAAAAGTCACCTTGGGGAGGGAGGAGGGAGGAGGGTTCAGGATGGGGAACACATGTATACCTGTGGCAGATTCATCTCAATGTTTGGCAAAACCAATACAATATTATAAATTTTAAACATAAAATAAAATTAAAAAAAAAAAAGTCACCTGCCCAAAGCTGCATAGCTAGTAAGTGGCAAAATGGAGAGTCAAACACATCTCCCTAACTCCAAACCCCTTTTCCACTGGGAAGACCTGGGGAAGTCACATTTAAGTGGAATTTTGAAAAACTGGCAGGACTTTGGGGAAACTATAAAAAGCAAAATTGACCATGCTACAGTGCATTCAGCTCCACGCCCATGGGTTGTTGGTTTAGTTGCTCAGTCGTGTCTGACTCTTGCAACCCCATGGGCTGTAGCCTACCAGGCTCCTCTTTCCGTGGGATTCTCCAGGCTGGAATGCTGGAGTGGGTTGCCATTTCCTCCTCCAGGGGATCTTCCCAACCCAGGGATCAAACCCGGGTCTCCCGCATTTCGGGCAGATTCTTTACTGACTGAGCCAGCAAGGAAGGCCTCCATATCTGAGGGGCCAGTAGACATGGAGTAACAGAACCACCCTTCTGCTCATCTTAGCGACAAGGCTGGACCACTGCACTGGCCCAGATGGGAGCAGAGCTGCTGGCTTCACGCCCTGAGCCCCCACCCAACTTGGAACTTGCAGGGGCCAGGAGAGGCCTTCGTCACCTAGCCGAACCAAGAGCCGAGTTAAGAGCAGAGCCAAGAGGCCACCCACCTTCGCTGTAGCTGTTGCCCAGCTTCCGGCCGTTGGGACTGTTGGAGTAGTAGAAGCCGTTGTAGAAAGGCAGGCCAGAGACACAGCACAGCAGGAGCAGCAGGATTGGGAGCCGCAGGCCCATGGCGTCACACACCGGGCAGCGCCAGGGTGTCCAGACAAGGCTGGGGCCCGGGGCAAACTGGGAGGAGGAAAACAAGCCAGTGAGAGAAGTCTGCAGCAGGGCCCAGGGACCAACTTACTCATTCGCTCAATCAACAGGAATTTAGCAGCTTCCTTTGTGGTTCAGTGGTAAAGAATCTGCCTATCAAGCAGGAGACAAGGGTTCGATCCCTGGGTCTGGAAGATCCCCTGGAGAGTGTGTGTGTGTGTGTGGTTCAGATGCTAAAGAATCTTCCTGCAATGCAGGAGACTGGAGTTCAGTCCCTGGGTTGGAAAGATCCCTTGGAGAAGGGAACAGCAACCCACTCCTGTATTCTTGCCTGTACAATTCCACGGACAGATAAGCCTGGCAGGCTGCAGTCAATGGGGTCGCAGAGTTGGTCACGACTGAAAGACTTTCACTTTCCAACCTTTTTGGCACCAGGGACCTGTTTCAAGGAAAACAATGTTTCCATGGACTAGGGCAGGGTGGCGGTCGGGGTGGTGATGGTTTCAGAATGATTCAAGCACACTACGTTTATTGTGTACTTTATTTTTATTATTATTACATCAGCTCCATCTCAGATGACCAGGCATTAGATCCTGGAGGTTGGGGACCCCTGTGATAGAGCAGCTTCGGCACACCAAGCACCGATCTCGTGGCCAGACAACAGCGGTGATGAGCAAGATGAGGTCCCTGCTCTCAGAGGACTGCACTCTGCAGGCAAGATGGGCAACAGGCAAGCCAACAAATCCTAAGCAGGAATTTATTGCTGTCATTTTTTTAGTCCCTAAGTCGTGTCAGACTCTTTTGTGACCCCATGTACCGTAGCCTCCTTTCTCCATGGGATTCTCCAGGCAAGAATACCGGAGTTGATTGCCATGCCTTCCTCCAGGGGATCTTCCTGGATCAGGGATCAAACTCGTGTCTTCTGCATTGGCAGGCAGATTCTTTACCACTGAGCCACCAGGGAAGCCCAAGCAGGAATTAGGAGGCAGTGAAAAGACTGTGGAAAAAATTAAGCAGGACCATATGACAGTATCACCATTTTTCAAACTGCAAGGTTGAATTGGAAAAGTTGTGAGCAGCATTTTAAAATGACATTGAAGAGACCAGACTAGACTAGAAAATATCAGGTGCATTCATGGCTAGTGAGGATGAGTCCTGCACTGCAAACTTTTGTTTCAGTCCAGAAACAACTATGGAGGTAGAGGTTAAAAAAAAATTTTTTTTATGCCATGCTAGAATATTTCTGGGGAGCTCTTACAGTTTAAGTGGACACTCAAATAAAATAGGCAGCTGGCCCAAGGGCTATAGATTGTGGATTCAATTTTCTTTGTATTGCATCAAAATATGTCTTGATTATTGAGATTTTTGGCATGCACACTCCCCTCCCTCCAATTTTCACATGAGGGGACTTCCCTGGTGGTCCAGTGGTTAAGACTTTACCTTCCAATGTAGGGGGTGTGGGTTTGATCCCTGGTTGGGAAGCTGGGATCCCACATGTCTGGTAGTCAAGAAAACCAAGACATAAAATAGAAGCAGTGTTGTAACAAATTCAGTAGAGACTTTAAAAATGGTTCACATTGAAAAAAAAAATTGTACATGAGCCTCGTGCCCCACACACCTCCCGCTCATTCCTGCCCTGCTTGTCTGTTTACTGAAATTGCCGTGTGTGTACTCAGTTACTTCAATTGGGTCCAAATCTTTGCAACCCCATGGACTGTAGTCTATCGGGTTCCTCTATCCATGGGATTCTCCAGACAATAATATTGGAGTGGGTTGCCATTTCCTTCTCCAAGGGATCTTCCCAGCCCAGGGGTCAAGCCCACCACCTCCCGTGGCTCCTGCATTGGCAGGTAGTTTCTTTACCCCTGAGCCATCATTCGAGTCTTTATTGGAAACATCCAGGGTGAATTCTGCTTTCTGCCAAGGCTCTGGCTGAAACTTGGGAGAGGAGGACAGAAGGACCAGTGTCTAGATGCCCTTGAGTGTCAGACTCGGCAGCCTGTCGTTTGTCCCCAGGGCCCTGGGTGCTAGTAGTGGCTTTAGGCAGAGGAGCCACAGGATCAGACCTACCTGTTAAAAGCATCCCTCCAGCGGCTGAGTGGAAAGCGGACTCTGGGGCAGCGAGACCAGAGTTGACAGCAGGCATTTGGAAGTATGAGTATGATCATCAGGCAGCAACGTGGAAAGTGCACAGGGTATAATTTAGGGTAGACAAAGCAGAACACAGACTTGCCACTCTGCTATGATTGTGTGTGACCCTAAGAATGCTTGTGTACAGGAACGAGAAGGGGAGGGATACAGCAAAACCAGAGAAAGGGAGAGGAAGGGAGGGGAAAGAAGAAAAGCATTGGCCTGTAAGAGTGGTGGAATGTGGAGGAAATAGTCTTGTTTTCAGAACAGTTAGGAGCTCTTACTGGAGAAGAAGCAATGATGTGAAGGAAGTTGAGGGGTAGAATCCACTGTGCCCTTAGACTTCTTTGCAGGGAGCCCAAAGCCCAGACTTGCCCTGTGTGCTGTGCATGACAGGAGGACACTGTGAGCCCCGCTCCTGTCCAAGACGAATCCCCAGGTGACATCCACAGAGCCTCTTGGTGACTTGGATCTAAGCAGCCTAAGCACAAACAGGAGCTTCCCAGGTGGCTCAGTGATAAAGAATTCACCTGCCAATGCAGGAGATGCCAGAGACACAGGTGTGATCCCTGGGTCTAGAGGGTCTAGAAGATCCCCTGGAGGAGGGCATTGCAACCCACTCCAGTATTCTTGCCTGGGAAATCCCGTGGACAGAGGAGCCTGGTGGGCTACAGTCCATAGGGTCGCAAAAGAGTCGGACACGACTGAACAACTCAACAGCTCAAAACACATGCAACTTTGTAACCAGAGCACTAACAGAAACGAGCAATCCTGAAAAAAAAAAAAAAAAAAAAAACACCCCAGCATGTCAATCTGCACTTTGCAGCTTTCACCCACCACTGGGGCAAACACTTCTTCCTTCAGGATGTGGGTTCTTCGGGGCACTGGATTCCAAAAGATACTAGGTTTACCAAAATTAAAAGTCTGACCCAGGGTAGAGTCATCTTCTTAAATGTTTTGTTTTGTTTTTTAACACAGAGGAAATGTCTTTGCAACTTCTTCAGCTGTTTCCCACTTTTTTTTGGCTGTGCTGGGTCTGTTTCCATTGGGCAGGCTTTTCTCTACAGGAGCTTCTCTAGTTGCAGTGGGTGGGCTCACTAGTTGTGATGCACAGGCTTCTCTAGTTGTGGGCTCTCTAGTGGCTGCTCACAGGCTTAGCTGCCCTGAGGTAGTGCTAGTCGCTCAGTCATGTCCAACTCTTTGTGACCCCATGGACTGCAGCCCACCAGGCTCCTCTGTCTATGGAATTTCCCAGGCAAGAATACTGAAGTGGGTTGACATTTCCTTCTCCAGGGGATCTTCCGGACCAAAGGGTCAACCCGAAGGGTCAATCTGAGCAGTATTCTGGCCAGGAGAATTCCATGGCCCTGAGGTATGTGGGATGTAATTCCCCGACGTGCGTCCTCTGCATTGGAAGGTGGATTCTTAATCACTGGATCACCAGGGAAGTCCCTGGTTTCTACTTTTATCAGAAAACTTTATACTGAGTTCTGTTCAGCAGCTAAACCAGCAGTACAGTGCTCCTCCTTCACCAAATCTCTCGCGTCCTTCAGATGGGATGGTAAGAGTTTGGATACTGAGAGTTTGGGGAATCTGGACAGGGAAGGATGCTGTGTTATTCAAATCTATTTGGTTCTTGAGTGCTGACAGTGAATAGCAAGCATTCAAATAGTGAGGGACATCAATAAGAAAGGCACTTTCTGCAGGACTGACAGCATTTATCTTAAGGAATTCACACATTGCTGAGGTTTGCTCTTTAATGGTGAAGAACTCTTTGTTTTGGTCACTTTAATACATTAGTGAGCTGGAAAAAAAAAAAAATTACCACCAGACCATGTCATACCAACGTTGCTCCCCCAGGGTTCTTACCAGTCATGCATGAAGTAATTCACGGTTCAGAAACTAAGCCCTGAGCCAAAACAGCTCTTAGTTTCTGGTCTGGGTTTTTCCCCTAGCTCACTAATGAATTGGAGTGACCAAAACAAGATGTGTGGATTCCCTGATTTCTGATGACCCATCCTTTGCTTTTCCCAGCCACCACTTGGCTTAGGACCCCTCCGCACATCAGAATAAGCTGAACCCTGACTTGTCAGGAAGATGAGCTACAGCCGGTACCCCGACTGCACCGCCGGGCAGCACACGTCTCCCTGACACCAGCAGAGGGCAACCTTGCCCTCCAGGTCTCCATCAGCCCGCTCCCGGAGAGGAATTTGACTTCGGTGCCCCAAGCCCTTTGAAACCTGCGGTTCCCGGAAAGTAGAAGTCCGGAGGTGTTTCCTACCAGCATTCCCAGCCCGCTGGCCCGTGCAGGGCTGTGGGAGAGGGGCCAGGGCGCCTCTCGGTCACCTCCTCCTGGGGCAGAGGGCAAAAGGCCCTCCGGAGGTCAGCGCTGGGCGTCAAGGTCCAGACCGGGTCACAGGCTGCTGAAGGCCACCCAGCGAGTTGGTGACAGAGCTGGGTCCAAGTGTCCGGCGCTGTTTTTTGTTTTGTTTCTTTCCTGGCTGCTCAGGAGCCCTAAATTCCTCCCTACAGGATCCCATCTCCCACCCAGGACTTTACTCTCCGCGCGCTCTGGCTGTTCCCTAAGTTAGAAACCCCACTGAAACCAGGCCTGAAACCCACGAGCATCCATTGCGTTTGCCCTGAGAGGGCCAGAGCAGGCTGGCAGAGGACCACCCGCCCGCTGCCTCAGGCGGTGTCCCCAGCCCCTCGCAGTGTTCCCGACACCCTCCCCCCCCTCCCCGCTCCCACCCCCAACAGAGGAGCATCCAACTGATGCCCCAGGGCAGAGCCCGGCGCCTGCGGCGCTGTGCTGGAGGCTGCGGGATAAGTTGCGAAGAGACCCGGTGGTAGAGAGGAGACCCGGGAGGTGGTCTCAGAGGCCACTGGTTTCCCTCTGAATTGGCCTCCTCGCCGACCACGGTCTATGCACGAGGGTCCCACGCAAGCCAGCCCACGCCGCGCGCTGCTCTGAACCCGCGGGCGCCTGGGGCGCCCCCGACCGGCGGCGGCGATCACAACCCAACTTGGCCCCGGCCCCGCGGGGCCCGGTTCACTCCTCCTGCCCGGTTTCCCCAACCCCCCGGGAAGCGTGGGGCTGAGAAAGCGGGAAGAGAGGAACTGGTCCATAGGGCGCCCCAGGAGCCCGGCCACCCCTGAGCTACGTACCGTCCCCAGGCGGCTCCTCGACGGCTCGAGCGCTTCGGTCTGCGGGGCTGATCCGGTCGGAGGAAGCAGGCGGACTCGGGGATCTTGAATGGCCAGAAGGGAAGCGGCTGCGGACGAACCCCCGCGCTCCCGCCGGGCCAGCCCCTTAAAGGAACACACGCCCCTTTCCCTCCCTTGGGCTGGGCCCAAACGGAGGAGGTGCGACAGATTTGGGCGGCCTCCAGACTTGCCTGGAGACCACCCCAAATCAGCTGGAGCCCACCCCAACCTGCGGAGCATCTGGCAGGCCGCGCGGTGAAGGGAGTGCCCAAGAGTTGAGGCTGTCGTATTCAGGGGCGTGGAAGAGGAGCGTTCGCAGAGAGAGGGTCTCATTAGAACGTACCGGTTTACCAAAAGCAACGGGACTAAGCAAGGGGAAGCCCCCCCCCCGCCCCCCCACCAACCCTACCTCCACACTGCGGGTGAACTATGGTGAGGGAGGGGTGACCGCTCTCATCTGCCTTTCGCCCAGAGAAGGCAAAGGGGCGCTGACATCCCTCCTGCCCTAGAGTTTGACCGTCAGGAAATCTACTGCCGGCTAACTCAGCATCAGGGACGGGGAGGCTGCCCCTAGTAGGTGGGACTTGAGTGAGTAGTCCTGGGGGTGGGAAGGGGGAACACAGGATGGGCAGATGGTGCTCCCAGTAGCCTGCAGGGGCGGTCAGGCTTCTGCCTGGTCCTCCCACTGGGGTGACTCGGCTTTAGACTCCTGACCTGTCAGCACAGCTATCAGGCAGCCACCTCCCAGGACACCTGTTTGGACTGGGTGTTTAATTTTCCCTCCAGGCCAACAGGAGGCCTGGCCTGGAAGCCCCATTGGTTCCCCAGCAGCCAAGCCTAAGGAGATCTTTCCGCCTTGGCCAAGTGGTCACTGAACCCGGAACCTCTTCCCAAATACACCCTGACAGTATGTGTGTGTGTGTGATTTGCCAGGAGCATCTCAGAGCACAAAGAGCTGCTGTAGTAGTGTGTGTGTGCTCAGTCATGTCAGACTCCTGTGACCCCATGGACTGTAGCCCACCAGGCTCCTGTCCATGGGATTCTGCAGGCAAGAATACTGGAGTGGGTAGCCATTCCCTTCTCCACAGTGGACTAAATTGCACCCAAAGTGAATGCTGGCCTGATGGGCAAAAGGGAACCAGTGCAGTTTCCTCCCCAAGGGAGAGCTGTCAGAAGACTGGGTGCAGAATGGATGGGATGGGGAAATGAGTAGGATGCAAGTTACAATTAGGAAACCCTTGCAAGCTCTGGTGACAATGATCCAAGTTTCTGAGGCCCCTGATGAGCCAGGCTTTGCATCAGTGCTTATGTACATTCTCTCCATCCAACTCAAGGCCATGGAGTTGGTCCTCTTATTTCCGCTTTACAGGTAGGAAATGAGACTCAGAGGGATTTAAGTAAATTGCCCAAGATCACTCAGAGCCAGGATTTGAACCCAGATTCTCCAACTTGGAGGCTTCCCTGGTAGTTCAGATGGTAAAGAATCCGCCTGCAATGCAGGTGACCCAGGTTCGAGCCCCACGTCCGGAAGATCCCCTGGAGAAGAAAATGGCAACCCACTCCAGTATTCTTGCCTGGGAAATCCCATGGACGAGGAGCCTGGTAGGCTACAGTCCATGGGGTCACAAAGAATCAGACACGACTGAGTGACTAACGCTTTCACTTTTCTCCAACTTGAGGCCTTGTGCTCCTAATCACTCCACTATATTTAAACCAGGAATGAAAAGGTGTCTAGACTCCTGGGAGACACAGGTCAACAGGTCCCAGTGCTGACAGCCACACATGTAGGGAGAGGGATGGATGGACATCAGGGAAGATCAGTTTTGTTACAGCAAAGCAAGTTTAACATCCTGGCCAGTGGCAGGGATGGCCAGCAGGTAAAATCTCAGAGGTGGCTCTCAGGACTGCGGTCAGGAATAAAAAACATAATTGGTAGAGGTGATGGTGAAAGCTCTGGAAGTGGAGGGGGCTGCCCAGGAAGAGAAGTCAAGGACAGAAGGGGTCAGGAGGGAAAGGACCCTCATCTAGGGTCCCAGGAGGGGGGGACTTTCAGAAGGCTGTGGGCCAACACATCCAAAGCTGCAAAGATGAGCGAAATAAGGGACTGAGAGGTGGCTTAGGCAATTCCAGAGTCACCTTGGGTCTCCTAGGCCAGGTGGAGGTTCGTGACTACTGCCCACCAGTCCACCTGGCCAGCCATCCAGTGAAACTGGCCAGCAGGAAATATCCAATGCCACAGAAGGACAAGTTGACAGACTGGAGTGAAGCTGTTTCCCCTTCTGCAAGTGGGACTTCTGGGACTTACTGCAAGTGGAACTTACTGGGAGAACGGAACCATCTCAGAGCAGAGATGCAAGGTGGAAAAGATGCGCAGTCCCCAGGAGAGGCCTGAACAAGTTTGGTGGTAAGATATGCTCCCAGGAGGGAGTCCTAAAGTCAGTAACCACCCAGAAAGACTCCAGACCCAGACCATGCAGCTCCACAGAGGAGAGCTCTGAAATGGGAAGGAACCCCAGCCCCCAAGGATGGGGAACCCCACCCTCCCAGTTCATTCAGAGACCACAGTCTGCGCCTTTTATTTTGTCCCTGCCCAGCCAAGAAGCCCAGCCAAGAAGCTCTAGGGGAGGAGCCACTTCCAGGCTAATTTCCCTGATGATGTTCCAACAAAACCACACCCTCCCTTTGGCAGCCACATGGCCAGATCTGCAGCCCAGACGCTGCCTAAATGTGTCAAGGCACACTCCCAAAGTCTGTTCAGGAAAATCCATCTTGGGTCCCAAGACTAAGGGGTGGTCTCATATGCCCCTCTCCCAGGTAGTCAGTCCCTCCTTTATCTGCAGCCCCCCTTCCAGATCACTGGCTTGCAGTGTGCCCCCCTACACAGGAGCCACTTCCTGATGGCCTCCCGCTAAGGGTGGGGAGTGGGAAGAGGGGTAACCCCCGGAGTTTCCTCCCAGCCCTGGAGTAAAACTGTCAGTGGCTTCCCAGGACCCAGTGTGCTTGACCAGCAGCACCTCGCCCCTTTGGCAGAGCCCTGCCACCGCCCCCCCCCATCCCACACTGCACCCCACGCTGGGGCCTCCCGCGGCTCTGAAAGCAGCCTAGGTTCACAAAGTTTCTAACAGCTCCTCCAGCCCACCGTTCCAGTGGCAAAGAAAATGGAAACTGCTGAAGGGGAAAACCAGCCGCCTCCGCCTGTTTTCCTGGAGCCGGAAAGGAGCAAAGGCAGACCTGAAGGAAGCCACTGCGCAGGCTCCCAGGGGCCCTCACCTGGCAGCTACTAAGGCCCGGGGCTGCATGGCTCTGAAGCAGGAGAACTATGGGGAAGAGTCCTGACCCCTCCAGTGGGACGCCAACCCCTGCCCCCAGCAGCCTCCTCCCTCTCTGCAGCTAGGTCAGGTGACACAGAATGCTGGGGCTCAGCGAGGGCTGAGGGTGGGAGTCGCAACCAGCCCAAGTCTAAGCCCATTGAGTGAGTCAAAGTCACTCAGTGGTGTCCAGCTCTTTGCGACCTCATGGGCTATACAGTCCATGGAATTCTCCAGGCCAGAATACTGCAGTGGGTAGCCTTTCCCTTCTCCAGGGGTCTTCCCAACCCAGAGATCAAACCCAGGTCTCCAGCATTGTAGGCAGATTCTTTACCAGCTGAGCCACAAGGGAAGCCCAAGAATACTGGAGTGGGTAGCTTATCCCTTCTCTAGCAGATCTTCCCGACCCAGGAATCAAACTGGGGTCTCCTGCATTGTAGGCGGAAGCCCATTTCGACGGAGCAATGACGAACCACAGCGAGTGTTCAGGGGGTGATATAAATATATTTTGGAAGCTGCCTGTGTACTCTGGGTAAAGAACCAGCACAGAGGGGCTCCCCGCCTTTCCCATGCTCACCCGCCTCCTCCCCCGTCACTCCACAGAGCCACCCCACCCTGCCTTCTACCTCTTTCTAGGCTTCAGGATGAGAGTCAAAAGGGGTCTGTGGGGAGTGGGAGGGGATGAAGGGGAAGTCTCAGGGCCAGGAGTGCAGCGTCATGCCTCGGGCTATTCTCTCCAGCCTGGGGCCTCAGGGCCTGTCTATTCCTCAGGGCCCTGGGGGTGTGGGGTGTGGGAGCAGTGCAGGGAGGACACGGGGGCTGGACGTGAGGACCTGGGGAGGCAAAGGTCACCCACGCTCTGTACTTTGCCCTTCCCTGTCCATCCCAGACCTACTCAGCTCCCACCGTGCCTAAGAAAACAGGATGGCTTGAGGACTGGGTGCCAGAGACCCCTGGGCGGGGGCGAGGAAGAGGAGGGAGAGAGAGGTGACTGGGAGGGAGACACTGCCTGCCCCCAGGTCAGCTACAATCAGGAGGGCGGACGGAGGAGGCAGCAGGTCCACAGAAAGGAGCAGCTGCCCCAGGGCCCCTCTGGTCACTGCAGCCAGGCCTACCACTAACAGCCCAGCAGCTCCACGCGCAGGGTGATACGGTTGTGCCAGGCCACGGGCTGGATCCGCACAAAGCGAGCCTGGAACGGCGTCTCAAATATGTTCTTCTTGTGGGAATTATTGTCCATGTTACCAGGGAAAATCTGGTGGAAGAGGAGGTGTCAGGAGGCCCTCAGAGCCAGCCCTCCTCCCCCTCAGACCCCCAGATCTGACTCACAGGGCACCCCTGGAGTGGGGAAGGCAGGACAGCTGGACACACACTCACCTTGCTTTCCGAGGCCCCCGGGTCCTTGTACTCAGTCCAGGTCACACCATCATCACCATAGGCCACCCTGTAGGCAGCCACATATTGAATGTGGCCAAAGTCTCGGGCACCCTGGGTGATGATGCCAGTGACTCGCTTCTGCGAGCCCAGGTCAATCTACAAGGGGGAAAAAAAAAACCAATCCCATCTTCTTTGCTTGCACCATTCCCAGTAAGGTGGGAAAAAGCACACATACACGCTGGGGCATACATTCTAGTTTCGGGAAAATTACTTCATTTGGCAGAGCCTCAGTTTTCCCATCAATCAAGTGGGCATAAATAATCCCAGCAACTTTGTCAAGCACTTCACTGCAATGTCAGATTTCAGAGCCTGGCCCCAGGCAACCCTTGTACAATGGGAACAGGGGCAGAGAGGCCATAGTCCATAGGGACATAAACTGCTCATGAGGCCCCTGCAGGCTGTCCAGGGCCTGACATTGGTCCTGGGGGATTCCAAAGGCAGGCAGCTTCTCATGGAACCCAGTCCCCCAGGCTAATGTGCTCCTTGGGGCCTAGAGACATGACCAGCCTCCCGCCCCCCAGTCCAACCTGGGGAGCCTGCCAGCTGACCAGGGGAAGACGGTGCTCAGTAAGATCCAGGCTACAAACCCATCTCACTGCCAACCAGAAGGGGAGCCCCAGGCAAGTCCTCGCCCTGCCAGGACCCAGCTTCCCCAGAGATAAGAGGATGCTCTGGTTTTCCACGACTCTCCTGAGCTTCCCAATTGCAGTGAAACCCAAGGGCTGTCGCACGGTGTGCTCTCGGCGAGTTACAGCGCATCCTCTGAGAGCAGGCACAGAAACCCCGACACGTCCCTCCTCCATCCTGCCCTGCTGTCCCTGGGCTCAGCCTTACCCTGTGGCAGCCAACGGAGGTGGCCCCACCTCTACACACACACTCATCGCCTGGGGCCGAGGGCCTCGATGGAAGCAGCTCTGAGCTCCTCCACCATCCCCCCAGCCTTGAGTGACAGAATCAGCAGAAAGGTGGGAACACAAGAGGAAGAAAAGAGCAAAGTCGAACACAAACAAGGCTCAAAGAAACTCCCTCTTGGCAAGCAGAAGCCAGGGTTGGTCCAAGGTCATAGATCCCACACCCCCACCCAACCCCAACCCTGCATCCCCGGAGGAGCCTGACCCACCTGCAGCCACTCAGAGGCACTGTTGGTCTGGGCGGTCCAGGCGTTGAACTTGCCCTGATTATCCAGTCGTGCGTAGTAGGGAAACCAGCTAAAGGCACTCAGGCCCCAGGTTTTGTAGTAGCTGGAGGCTGTGATCTGCTTGTTGGGGATGGTATTATCCTTCAGGCCTAGGGGTTCAGTGCATCCTGCCAACAAGGAGGTAGGGGTGGGGGGCTGTCACCCAGATCTGGGATCCACAGCCTCCCCCGGTGGGTGTGAGAGCGAGGCAGTGAAGGGAAAAGAACTCTGGCTTCTGACAAGCCTCTGGCATCCTCTTGAACACACAGAAGCTCCTTCAGGCTTCCCTGCTGGCTCAGTGGTAAAGAATCTGCCTGGCAATGCAGGAGACAAAGGTTCGATCCCTGGTCCAGGAAGATCCCACTTGCCATGGAGCAACTAAGCCCGTGCACCAAGACTACTGAGCCCTGGAGCCACAACTACTGAAGCCCATGCATTCTACAGCCTGTGGTCCACAAAACAGGAGCCACTGCAGTGAGAAGCCCGCGTACCACCACTAAAGAGTAGCCCTCGCCTGCAACAACTAGAGAAAAGCCCACCAGCAATGAAGACTCAGAACAGCCAAAAGAATAAAATTACACTTAAAAACCATTAAAAACCAAAAGAACAATCTCCTTCCACCTTTTAGAGCCAACTAACTGGTCTAAATATTTTCTTGCTGACAGCCCTACCCACACCTCAGCTCAGCTCCCACCCCACGCCCCTCAGTTGCTCTGAACAGATCACCCACCAGGCTTCTCCCTCTGCACCAGGGCAGGGCCCTGATCCACCACCTCTCACCCTCCTTCAAAGCCTGATTCAGACCCCTCCTCCAAGAAGCCTGCCCTGACCACCTCACTCGGGTGGGACTCCTCTGGACTCACAGCACTTCCTGTCGTTCCTACAGTACGGCTGCGATTCATACCACCAAGTCCTAGAGTAACTAATAATAACCATCTCACTGACTCAGTGCTGACTTCAGTCATTTAATCCACCACACAAAAACCGGAATCAACAGGATATTAGCAACCCCATTCCACAGATGAGAAAACTGAGGCTAAGAGCCATTAAGCACTGTCCCCAAGTCTCTTTGACACACACACAGAGCTAATCACCATGCCACAATGCGACACTGTCTCCAGCAGCACTCTCACACCCACTCAGAGCTGGGAAGGCCTGCCTGGTGATGACCCAGTGATGAACAGCACTGCATTCCTGCTCTCTAGCAGGTGGAAGCTGAGAAGTCAGAACTCCTGAGGCTCAGGAACGACCATGTCTTCCTGCCCTACACCCCGTCCCAAAGAGTTTACACATTCACTACTCTGCTGCTGTCTGACGTGCCTGGGAAGGTTGCCTGAGAAGCTGGCCTTGGGTTCACT
Source organism: Bubalus kerabau (assembly GCF_029407905.1). Lineage (NCBI taxonomy): Eukaryota > Metazoa > Chordata > Mammalia > Artiodactyla > Bovidae > Bubalus > Bubalus kerabau. Next base: position 21,148,050 of record NC_073642.1, read on the forward strand.
CAGGCCTGCTCCAAACATTCAGGAATGTGCCGGGCTGTTCTGTACTCTCATCTGCACCTGCCGGAGGCTAGAACAGCTGGGGATGGGCAGGAGACAAACTCCCATGAGGGGACTTCCCTGGTGGTCCAGTGGCTAAGACTCCATACTCCCAATGCCAGGAGGCCCAGGTTCGATCCTTGGCCAGAGAACTAGATCCCGTAATGCCAAAACTAAGAGTTCACACGCTGCAACTGAGACCTGGTGTAGCCAAATAAATAAATATCTTTAACAAAAAAACTCCCAAGAGAATAATGGGTATGTCTCACACATGTCAGAATCTTCACTGCACAACTGGCTGTCCCTTTGCAGAATCCAGGGTAAGACTTGCAAATCCATGGTGCCGCCTGGGAGCAAACTATAGTACACAGTGCTTTACATCACCATCTCCCCAGATGCTGGTGACCTTGCCAGTAAAGACATTTGCCTTCAGACGGTGCCGATGCTGATCAATCATATCATCTCTTTGTGATGGTGGTGTATCAGGTAACCTCCAGCCTCTCCCATAAAGACAGGCTAATGGGCTGGGAGCTGGCTCATCCCAAAGCTCCAGACCTGGAAGGCCACGGGGCTGGCACAAACCTGGAGCACTCTGGAGAGGAGCCAAGGAATCATTTCATCACGGTGCACCCTTCTACAGCCCATCTACATTTCCCCATCATTATGGGCCCCCTCCCCAGAAGTCGGACAGCCTTCCAGATAAAAGAGAACTGGGCAGGGCACCAAGCAGAACTCTCAGCTCCACCACTCCCTGTGTGACCCTGGGGAAGTCTCCTCCCGACTCTGGTCCTCAGATTCCCCATCTAGGTGCCAGAGCAGTGTTTCTCATAGATCAGTGGAAGTGAAATGAAGTGTTAGCTGCTCAGTCGTGTCTGACTTTTTGCGACCCCATGGACTATAGCCCACCAATCTCCTGTCCATGGGATTCTCCAGGCAAGAATATTGGAGTGAGCTGCATTCCCTTCTCCAGGGGATCTTCCCAGTCCAGGGATCGAACCCAGGTCTCCTGCATTGCAGGCAGATTCTTCACCATCTGAACCAGAATACTGATGGTTTTTAGATCACTGGTGCATGCATGCAAGCTAAGTCACTTCCATCATGTCTGACTCTGTGCAACCCCACGGACTGTAGTCCCTCCAGGCTCCTCTGTCCATGGAATTCTCCAGGCAAGAATACTGGGTGGGTTGCCATGTCTTCCTCCAGGAGATCTTCCCAACCCAGGGATCGAACCCTTGTCTCATGTCTCCTGCATCGGCAGGTGTATTCTTTACCACTAGTGCCACCTGGGAAGCCCTTAGATCACTGGGGGACCCTGTTAATATAAGGATTCTGTCTCAGCAGGTCTAGGCTGGGGCTGGAAGTTTACAAGCTTCCAAGTGATGCTCATTCTGCCGGGCCACGGAGCTCACTTGGAGTAGAAGACACTCATCCACCCAATCCATTGGCTCCGCCACCCTGACCCAAGCCACCTTATCCTCTACACATCTCCCCCTCACTCACAATGCCCCTCTGCCTCCATTCTCCCTACACAGCCTGAGGGATCCCTTCTAGACCCAACTCTAACCACAGCCTATCAGCACCACCACAACAATGGTTGCCTCTTGTTCTGAGTACAAAGGCCTGAATCCTTAAAATGGTCCACACGGTCCCTGCCTGGTCCATCTCTGCCCATCACCCACCAAGCTATCCTTCATTTTCTAGGCTCCAGCTCCACTGGCCTCCCTTCTACCTTTCAACATGTCCCAGGGGCTTTGCACTCACCAATTCCTTACCTGAGATGCCTTTTCCAAGTTCTTCTCATGGCCTGATCTGCATTATTCAAGCTTCTACTCAAAGGCCATCCCAACAGGGCAGTCCCCATGCCATTCCCTCTCTTCACCCCAAGTCAACATCGTCACATCTCCACTAATTTTTCCTTTATCATTCTTACTTCTATCTGACCTTTCTTTTATATTTGCATCTTGTCTCACATCAGACTCTCTCATTAGAACCCAAGAGCTTTACTCCCTAGAGCCACACACTCAGAAGGAGCTTAATAAATACCTTAATAAATATCTACTGAGTTAAATAACTAATCAATTCACCAAGGAGACTGTGCCTGCTGGTAAAGAGGGATCTGGTGCAGGGCATGCCCAGAAATGCCCAGATCAAGTCCCACGCACGTGCACACATGTATACACACACACACACACACACACCAATACTCTCTCCAGCTGACCCAAATGCCTACAAGGGAAAGGAGACTGGTCCAATCCTTAAGGAAAACAAACTAGTCAGCTTCACCTCCTCCCCTTGCCAAACACACCCTCTCTTGGCCTTAGAAGGAGCCAGTTGTGACATGAGAGGCTCAGGTCAGCAACTTTAAACAGGCAAGGGCTTCGGACCATGACAGCAAGTAGTGAGGGACGCCAGGGAGAGGAGCCCAGGGTGTGGGTCCCCAGACCTGTTTCTGTCCTTTATCAATTGTTTACATTTTCTTTCAGCAAAAGGGATAGTCTTTAAGTCCCCAAAACAATTAGGTTCAAAAGGCAGTGACCCTGGGAGCAAAAATAAACTGACTTTACTTCATGCTTTAAAAAAAGAATAACCCCGACAGGCACTGAACTCAACTCTGAGTGGTTCTGGGTGATAACTGAAATGCGATAACAGAAAGACGATCCACAGAGGGGAAGGAGGCGCGAAGGGTAGGCCCTGGGTTAAGACAAGAAAGGCAGAGAGCCATCTCTGCTCTGCAAGCTCTGCCTAGAGAGCCCTGCAGTTCTGCCGGCAGCCAGCAGGTGGCACTGTGGCTGCAAAGAGAGAAAACTATCCAGACCTCAGGGAGAAAGCAAGGCTGGACTGAGCTGGGCAGACCATGCCCTCAACCCAACCCCTGTACCCTGATCTCTCTGGAAAGACAGACAAGAAGCATGCCTCCAGCCCTATGACCCTCCATGTCCCGAAATGTTTTTCCTGAATGCAGATTATAGGTTTGGGAGGGAGAAACAGTGGATGAGTGGGTGTCAAAACCCAGGGATTCAGACCAAGTTTTAATACCTACCAGCTGTGTGCCCTTGATAAACAATTTATCTGGGCCTCACTTCCCTCCTTCATTCATTCATTTATTGAACCTATGATCAATGCACTGGGAATGCAGCAGTGAACAAAACAAACTCCCTGCCCTCATAGAACTGACATCTGCAAAACAGAACTAACGCTACATGTTCTAGAAGCTCAAGGAACCAGAATACGTGAAAATATTTTGAAAACTGAAGAAGTATCTTTTTTTTTCCTCTTTGTTGTCATTTGCTATTTAGTGGCTAAGTCATGTCTGACTCTTTGCAACCCCATGGACTATTGCCCACCAGACTTCTCCATCCACAGGATTTCCCAGGCAAGAATACTGGAGTAGGTTGCCATTTCCTCCTGCAGGGGATCTTCCCAACCCAGGGGTCAAACCCGGCTCTCCTGCATTGCAGGTGAATTCTTTATCACTGAGCCACAGGAGAAGTCCTTTTTTCCTCTTACCAACCAGCTTCTAGAAAATGTAGCACCTGGGCAGGACTGCCTAAGGCCTGGTGATCCTTCTGTGTTAGCCCAGGTTCCCAGGCTTTGCTGCCTGCCTACCCAGCTCCTCACCCTGGCTGAGAAAAGAGGGGACAGGAACAGCCATCTCCGAGGACAGCAGAGCCACTGGCACTCACCATTCAACTCACAGCCAAGGAGTTCAAAGCGGAGGGTGCAGCCCCGGTGGCAGATGATGGGTACCAGTCTCACATACTGCGTCTCCAAGGGGGTATCAAACAGGTTAATCTTCAGGCCGCTGTTGTTCACATTACCCACAAATATCTAGGAGGGAAGAGGCAGATTGGAGGAGTGGGTCAGTGTCGGCAGTCCCGCTTCCTGGGGTGGTCTCTCCCCCTCTTCCACTTTGGGCCTGGAAACAGAGGTGTGCGCAGCAGAGCTGGCAGGAGCTCCCCGTTTCTCCAGACAGCCCACAGCCCTCAACAGATTCCCCTTTTCATACCTTCTTTGGTCACCATGGGGCATAGGTGTAAATTCTCATCTTTCACCCAGGACCACCTATGATCTACAGGGTGCCTCTGTGCAAATTAGGAAAAGGTACTCCTTTCTGAAAAGACTTTGTAACAACAATTTTCCCACAGACAGAAGTATACATGAGGTCTACATTGTGAATGATGCTAAGTAGTAGCCCTCGAGCAGTGCACAACCCGTACAACTGTACATGGTGTCCCTGAAGGCTGTAAATGCATCCCATCTCCACCACTACAGCCACCCTCAACAAGTCACTGAAACTTCTTGAGTCTCACTATTCTTATCTAGGGCTTCCCTCGTGGCTCAGTGGTAAAGAATCCACTTGCCAATGCAGGAGACATGGGTTCGGTCTCTGAGTTGGGAAGATCCCTTGGAGAAGGAAATGGCTACCCACTCCAGTATTCTGGTCTGGGAAATCCCATAAACAGAGGAGCCCAGCAGGCTACAGTCCGTGGGGCCGCAAGAGTCAGACATGACTGAGCAACTAAAAACAATTCTTATCTGTAATATGGGCCTATTACTTGTAAATCACAGAGCAGAGACACAATCTGGGCTTCCAAATTTCTGTGAGCCAAGATACACCTGAAAACCCACCTTATGGTTCATCATCCCAGGTACCCTCACCTCCTTGGGAGCCCTCAAACAGCACTGAGCCCCAGGGGTTGCTGACCACAGCCCTTCTTCAGGGTTCCCAACAATCCTCACCTTATCTCCTGACCGCCCTGCAACCTGGATGAACTGGAATTGGCGCCCATCGGTGCTGTAGGCCACTTTAAAAGTCTTCAGGTACTCAGCACTCCCTGCGCGGCTGGCCCCCTGGGTCACCACGCCCGTCACCCACATCTTCCGCATCAGGTTCACCTGGACCAGGGCAGGCAGGACAGAACCGCTATCTCTCGGGTTCTTCCTACCCCTGTCACTCCCCCAATCAGGACAACGAAGCGGGGGCTTTCTCATCTGGCCCTCTCCAGGCTCTGGACCCAGTGCTCAGGACACAGGGACAAGATTCCAGGGACTTCCCTGGTGGTCCAGGGGTTAAGAATCTGCCTTCCAGTGCAGAGGGGCATGGGCTCCATCCCTGCTCTGGTTGGAGAACTAGATCCCACATGCCTTACAGCCAAAAAAACTAAAACATAAAACAAAAGCAATATTGTAACAAATTCAATAAAGGCTTAAAAAAACAAAAGGACAAGCTTCCAGAGGCTGCAAACAGTGCAAACACCCCTCTAACAGCCTAGTATTCACTCCCTTCATCCCACCCACCCACTCCAGGCCCCCAGAGCAGCCCTCCACTTAAAGATACTTCACCCATGGGAACCGGCTACCTTGCTACCTGGACTCCAGTTCTGAACCCTCCCATGGTGTCCCCCACAGTGTAGGCACCCACATTCTCCCATCACATCACCCACCCCCGGGCCACCCCTTCCATACCTGGATCCAGGGGTTTTTGTCATAGTTGCTGGATGTCCACGCGTTGACAATGCCCGTCTGGTGCAGGCGGGCTAGCTCCGGGGCCCAGCGCTGCAAACCCATGAAGCCCAAGTGCACGGACGAGGCAGAGATCTGGGAGTCGGCAATGGCACCCGTCTGCATGCCCAGTGGTGAGGTGCAGGCTGAGGGGGGAAGGGCAGTCAGAGCGCCACCCACGCAGGTGGTGCCCAGAAAACACAAGAACAAGACAGTTGTGGCCTCTGCCGAGGACCCAGAGGACCCAGAGCAGAGACCATGAAGGGATGATGAGGGCCAAGGAGGAGGTGCAGAAACAAAGTGCACAGGGAGGAACAGAGGGGCCGGGCAGAGCTGTGAAGGGGCTTGGGACAATGGGCTGCTAGAAGGTTCCAGGCAAGGCCCACATGTCACGACTGGCAGCTGGAGTCCCCCACCAGGCTGCAGGAGGTGGTCTCTTTTTTACAGGACATCAAGAAGCAATTATTCTAACACAGGGGGTGGGCTGGTGAGCAGATACCAGTATGACTTCCTGTCTTCCTCCATGTCCCGCCCCATCCAGCCCAGCCCCCTGGTCCCCCAGGAGGATGGCTTTGGAAGAAGGGCCCCTCAGATGGCAGCGAACAGTCCTTACACTGCACATAAAGCACTGAGCACATGTGCCTGGAGTTTTCTAGAATCTCACTGGCAGGAGTTTTCTGAATGGAGTGTGAGAGCCATTGTTTTCTCTGGTACCCTCTGTGCCTTCTCACTACTGGTCCTGGCCAGCCATCTGGGACGACCCCCCGGCCAAGGCCCATCACCTTCACCAGCAGTGTGGTCTTCGAGGGCCAAGCCTGCAAGCCTGGACCTCGGGTTCCAAGCAGAGAACCCGGGAGGGCTCCACTTGTATTCCAAAACCCCAGGCTCACGCCAAGCTCGGTGCATGACCCTCTCACAGTAAGAGAGAGGCACAAGTGAGGCCATACGCCCGAGATCAGAGCCGGCCACTGGCTGAACAGAGATCCAAACCCAGGTCTGCTCTGTCCTCAGCCCTCATGTCCACACCCAGTGGGCCCCAAACATGCCTGCAGGGTCCTTAAGGGCTCCAAAGACACACACCAGGTAACAAGTAAGGAGGGGCGGCAAAGGTCCCTGTGGGGGGGTTCCTCGCCCTTTGTGGTCGTGGCCACATCCAGCCTGGGACAGACCCCAAGCCGAGAAGCAGAAGGAGGCAAGATGAGTAATTCGCACTCAGGCACATCCAGGGTTACCTGGGCTCCAGCACGGTAATTAGTGGGCCCACCTGGCTCCACCCAGGGCTCCCAGCAGCCTTGGCGAATACCTGCCTCCCCCCACAACATTCCTCTACCCAGTGTTTGACATGCTGGTCTCAGCCCTGGGCACAGGGCACAGGCCCTCGGGGCCTGTTTCCTCTGAGCTGAAGAGTGAGCAGGCACTTAGCTGGTCTCCCCTGGAGCTGGCTCCCACCCGGCTGACCCAGCCCTTTCTCCTTCCCCTGGAGACAGTCCACGGATCTGCCCAGAGCAGGACACTGCCCCCTGCCCACCCGCTCAGGGACAGACCCCCTGGACTGCAAAAATCGGGCACCGCCACCCTCACCCCATCCAGCCCTGGGCCTAGATTCGCCCACCCAATGGCAGGTGAGGAAGAATCCTGGTTTGTGGGAGGGACCTCAGCTAGGCCAGAAGCGAGGAGGGCATGGACAGATGCCGCTGGCAAGGTTTGCTGGGCACCCGCCAGGGCCAATCTGTGGCCGGGTGGATAACCAAGCGAGCCAGGCTGGTCAGCCCCTCTGCACACGCCGGGCCTCTGACCGCCTGACCGTGAGCGGACGGCCCAGTCTGCCCAGACCTTTCCCTCCTCTCTGAGCTCTGCAAGGAGGCCAGAGGTCACGCTTGGGCCAGCACTGTCAGACCCTGAGGATCAAACCTTATTAACTGACTCCCTGGGCCCCAAAAGATTAAGAATGTGTTGGTTTTCCTTTCTCGGTAGAAAAATCCCAGGACTTAACCCTAAGGCTATATGTCTCATTCACAGTGACAGAAAATAACACTCCCACGACCTCTGGGGTCACCACCACCCCTCTCTCCCTTGCAGGGACATCAGGCCTGGCCAGCAGTCCCAGGAGAGAGAACCAGACAAGAAGAAGCCTGGGAAGGGACAACAGAGTCCCTCCCTGCCTCCCCAGTCCACAGTAACTGAGTTCTGCCCCGCTCGGAATCCTACCGAAGGAGACCCTGACGCAGGAGGAAGGCTGGTATGTGGCCTGAGCCGCCAGGCCTGTGGTACAGGGTCTGCCCCTCGGAGCAGGCACCGCTGGATACTCACTGCTCTCACAGTGGATGCCCACGTATCCAAGAGGGCACTTGCAGATGTACTGGATGAAGACATCCCCTCGGTGGGAGTCGTCAGTTACCTGGCACTCAGCATCATTGTGGCAGGGGTTTGGGAAACAGGGACCTGGGAGGAAGCAGGTGAGATGGGCAGGTGATCAAGAAGGAGCTGGAGACAGGCAAAAACAGACAGGGCAAGCCCCAAAGGACCCTCCACCCAAATTCGGCCTACTGCCTGCCAGTGCCCACCAGCTCCTCCCTCCCCCCTCTCAATCTGCCCCATGGGGCCTGGGCCATCCTGGAGCTAAGAAGGGTCACGTGGAGGTGAGTCAGCCCAAGTGAAGGAAGCACCCAGCTTTCCAAGTGGCCTGGGAGCTTCCAGGGAAGGGTGCTGGGGACCAATGACCATAGCAGGACAAGCTAGGCCAGCAGCCTGGGCTGCAGCTGGGAGCTGGCGGGGAGCAGCAGGCATGGCCCAGGACAGGTACCGTGCTCCGTCTCGTTGCATAGGAGGCCTGTGAAGCCTTCGGGGCAGAGGCAGTAGAAGGGGGGGGTTCTGTCCTCGTTCAACAAGCAAGTCCCACCATGTAGGCACTGGCTGGAGTCACAGAAGTCACCTGCAATGACAGTTCTGGGTTAGGAACAAGTCATTCATTGAGTAAATATTTGGGGGGGGAGGGTCAACTACCAGGTATATATTCTGGGCCCCTAAGACAGATGCAGTCTGGGTCTCAAGAAGCCAGAAGAGGACGTCCCTCATGGACCATTGGCTAAGATTCCACACTCCCAATGCCGGGGGCCTGGGTTCGATCCCTGGTCAGGCAACTAGATCCCACATGCCTCAACTAAGAGTTTGCATGCTGCAATTAAGATCGAAGATCCCACATGTCACAACTAAGACCGGGTACAGTCAAATAAGCAAATACCTATTTTTTAAAAAAAATAAGAAGTCAGAGGAAAGAGGTGGTGACCTACAAGTCACCAGGTAATGAGGAGGCACCATGAGCTCTGAAGGAGCCTGCGTGAGGGGCCAAGGGAGGATGGTTTCTGCCAGAAAGCTGGAAGGTTCAGAGGTGGGGACATTTGAGCTGGCTAAAAGTCACAGTGGGAAGGTGCCAGGCTGGGGAATGAGGAAAGAACTTTCCAAAAAGAACCAGAAGCCCAGAGCACATGGTATACTGCTGATCAGGAAGAAAGACATCGCTGAAAAGGGAGGTTGTCGGGCAGGACCTTACGAAGGACAAGTGGAGACTCTTCATCCTGCAGAACAAGGGCTCTTAACCCTCCTTCAGCGTCCCCACCACTGGCCACCAGGAAAAAGTCAGAGGTTCGCAAGCATGAGGTGGGAGTTGGGAAGCCATTTTCTAGCTCGTGAGGGAGAATGTCAAGAAAAGGCCACGTGCTAAGACGTGGTTGGGCTGCTGGGGTGGAGAAGTGGCTCAGAAGTACACAAAGATCCCTCTGGCTCTGCGTGGAAATGTGACTGAGCAGGTGAGAGAGGAGACCAGGAAAGCATCAAGGATGCTGCCACAGGCCTACTGGTAAAAGACGAAGTCAGGCCGAGAGATAAGGAGGAAGGTGGATTTGAGGAACACTGGACAACAACGAGAGGAGGGAAGAGGGCTGGAGAGGACTTCACAGCTTCTATCTGGGGGGCCCAGGTGACAAGTGTTAGCCTGTCCCCAGTGCTTTGACTCGGGTGGACTTCAGCCCATTAGGTCAGCCAGAAACCTTCAGAGCATCTTCTACTTGATCTTTGCATCCCAGAAGGGCTGCCCCAGACCCCACACCCCTACGCATTACTTGGGGTGAGAGATGAGAAACCTTTTTTCCTCCCTGCAGAGTCACGCCATCCCAGGCTGGAGGGCCCCTCTTTCAGAGGGCCCAAAGCCCTGGAGAGCTGGGCGGGGGCTCCAGGGAAGGGAACACCGTTAATGAGCAGTGGGGGCCTCAGGAGCTTAAGGCGGCTCCCAGTGAGCCATTAGTCATTGGCTTTAAATAGCAGGTTAATCCCCTCCCTGACCTGACAAGCGGCGGGCACTGCCTCCGCAGAGGCTTGAGAATGGCCAGAGCCTTGGGCTCCTCCTGGCAAAATCCAACTCCCCTCTGCCCCGCTCCCAAAGGGCCCTCTCCCTGCAGAGCTCCAGGGCAAAGCAGGGGAGCGGGGAAAGAGAAAGAGAAAGGTGTTCCCTCCTGGCAGGCGTCTGACCCACTCACCCACGCACCGCAGCTGTGGGGCTTCCCCCTTCCTGTTTAAGCTGGGTCTCCAAAACCACCTTTGGGATTTCAGGGTCCTGCCTTCTCTGGGAGATCTCCCCAGGGACATTTTGCCAGGGCTCAGGCTGTGGGGCCAGGGGAGGCGAGGCAAGGGACTTTTAAGGCCCAGCCATCTCTCTGTGTTTCCAAGAGACTTCAAGTGGCTTCCACTCCATTTGGGGGGTGGGGGGTCAGATTGGCACCGGATGGCAGAGCCGAGGCTCAGCCATGACCCTCCCACCCCAACGAATTTCATCAACCCTATTTCTAGGAAGAAAGGATGGAGGCGGTGCCTGAAGAGTCTTGCCATATCCCGCTCACCCCATGGGCACCCTTTCCTCAGCCCGCGGTGTAGGGCATCGCCCATCCCCATCACCAGCCTGCTGGAGGCAGGATGCGTCCTAGGCAGGAGAGGAGGGCCAAGAAAGATAAAGCGGCAGGCCAAGGCCATAGGGAGAGAGCGGAGTCAGGAGCCGCCATCTCCGGTCGGAGCCCTTTTCCGAATCCCTCCCTAGGCTCCTCACCCCCTCCTGGGTTGCCCCCACCCCCCACCCCCGACCCAGCCCCAAGCCTCTGGCTCCCTAGCCAGCCCCTCGCTTATCTGACCAAATACCTATTTTTAAACGGAGGATAAAATCCCAATGAACAGACCAGCCGCCGGCATGGCCTGGGAGGGAGTTTCCAGGTAAAGTTGGCTGGAAAAGATTTATCAATACAAGAGTCCTAGAAATTTCCTGGTGGAAGGAGCGCAAGAGCACTATGTTAGTCGCTCAGTCGTGTCCGACTCTTTGCGACCCCATGGACTGTAACCCGCCAGGATCCTCTAGATTCTCCGGGCAAGAGTACTGGACTGGGTTGCCATTTCCTCTTCCAGGGGATCTTCCCTACCCAGAGATTGAACCTGGGTCTCCCGCATTGCGGACAGATTCTTTACCGTCTGAGCTACGAGGGATGTGGCCTCATTGTACAGATGGGAAAACAGAGGCCCGACACAGCGGATTCCTTTGTTCTGTGTAAGCCACTTCCCTGGGGGAGGCTGGGCTGTCACCCAGTGTCCCGAGCCCCAGCCCAACGCTCAAGCCTCTAGCACCGACCAAACCCCCACCCCCAGCTGGAGAGGCCGAGAGCATCCCCGCCGCCCGCCCGGGCGCAGCCGGAGAGGTCGTCCCTCGGCTCAGCCCCGGCTCTTGGACCAAGTTTGTAAACAGCGGAGGCAAAGGGAGGGCGCGGCGGCGAACTTCCGAGCGGCGCGGAGAGGAGGGGCGAGGGCGAGAGGGCGGCGCGATCAACTCACCGGAGAAGGCGAAGAGTCCGGAGGCGCAGAAGAGCGCGCCGCAGAGCGCGGCCAGCAGACGGGGACACGGCATGGTGTGGGGACGAGGGCGCGGGAGCCAGCGCTGGGGCGGTTCAGACCCGAGGGCTCGCACTCCTTCTCCTGGACGGGAATAAAACAGGCAGCGCAGCACCTCCCACCGAGCCACGTGCTCCTCCCAGGCCCGCCAGAGGCGGACTCGGGGCGGGGCTCCGCGGACTGAGGAGGGGCTGGGAGGAACCGGGAGTCAGCCGCTGGCCGCTTCAGTCCGAGCCACGCCCTGCATCCCGCAGGGTGCCGGTGACCAGGCATTGAGTTCCGAGTCGTCTTAGTAAAGGGCTCAGAAGGAGTTGTCTGTTCTTTGCTTTTTGGTTTTACTTTGGTTTTTGTTTTTAACTTTTTAAGCTTAAGAAAAGATGCTAAACCTTATTCATTTTTAGAAAAACCCAGATTACAAGTACGGGTACCATTTGCATTTATCAGATTGGCAAGCATCAAATTAGTAGTGCAGTGTGAGTGCGAGGCTCCCCGGAACAGGCTCAAGCATGCATTGTTGGAGAGAATGTAAATTGGTTCAACTTCCCCAGAGAGCTGTGTGGTAATATCCATCAACATGACAAAGGCTGAGACCGGAAGACCTAGGAATTCCCCATAAAGGAATTCATTCTGCCGAAACTCTCACGCATAAAATGACATGTACACAAAGATAGCATAGCATATCATAGCATCATCCATTGAAATGGTAAGACTTTAAAAAAAGAAAGAAAAAGAAGAATCAGCATATTTTTCTGTAAAGGGCCAGGTAGAAAATATGTCAGGATTTTCATGCTATAAAGTCTCTGAGGCAACTGTTCACCTCTGTCCTTCCTTGTAGCAGGAAAACACCTCAGTGTTCCAGGAAATGAAATGAACTCGGTGGTTGTTTAAGGGGGCAGAAACTGGAGTGTTGGGGTCAAAACAGACTTGCTTGTCATGGTTGAATTTTTCCTAAATATTTATTTTTTTATTATGTGCAGGTATTGCCTATTTACAGGGGTAAAATTTTTTAATAATAGTGTTCTCATCCGACTAGCCAAAAAAAAAGAGAGAGAGCAGCTGGATATCTCCCCTACCAGCTATGTTGATACCTAGGTTTGGACTAAAGTCAGACTTAACTACTGGCAGGAGACCCTTCTTAAAACCACTCAGAAGGAAAAACACTACACATACATGATCTACTCGGTAGCCACAGAAAAAGCATTTGGTAAAAATCCAGTACCCTTCATGATTTTGTTGTTGCTTAGTCACTAAGTTGTGTCGGGTTCTTTTGCAACATATGGAATGTAGCCCTCCAGGCTTCTCTGTCCATGGAGTGGGTTGCTATTTCTCCAGGGGATCCTCCCAACTCAGGGATCAAACACGAGTCTCCTGCATTGGCAGGGGGATTCTTTACCACTGAGCCACTAGGGAAGCCCAGAAATGAACAATACAAAAATGGGTTAATAGTTAAGCAAACAATTTCATTCACAGTAGCATCAAAAAGAATAAAATACTTACAAATAAATGTAACAGAAGAAGTAGAAGGCTTGTATACTGAACACTAACAAACATTGAAAGAAATTAAAGAAGACTTAAATAAATGGAAACATTTTTGTTCATGAGTTGGAAGACACATTGTTAAAATTTATTAAGATGGCAATACTCTCCAAACGGATTAACAAGTTGAACATAGCGCCTATCAAAATTCCAACTGTCTTTTTTTTGCAGAAATTGACAAGCTGATCCTAGAATTCAGGTAGAAACAAAAGGGACCTAGAATGATCAAAGCAATCTTAGTAGGGGAAGAACAAAGTTGTAAGACTCATACTTCACAATTTTAAAACCTGCTCCAACACAACTGTAATCAAGACTGTGTGGGAACTTTTCTGGTGGTCCAGTGGCTAAGATTCCACACTCCCAACAGGGGAGGGGAGGTAGGGGCTTGTCAGGGAACTGGATCCCAAAAGCTGCAACTAAGAGCCCACATGCCTCAACTAATATCTGGAACTGCCAAATATATATTTTTTTAATTTAAAAAAAACACCAGGTGGTACTGGCATAAGGAAAGATACATAGATCAATGGAATAGAACCGAGAGTCCAGAAATAAAGTCTTACATCTATGGTCAATTGGTTTTCAACGAGTGCCAAGATAATTCAATAGAAAAGGAATAGTCTGGGAATATCCCTGGCAGTCCAGTGGTTAGGACTCAGCACTTACACTACCATAGGCCTGGGTTTGATCCCTGGTCAGGAGACTGGAATCCCACAAGACATGTGGTACAGCCCCAAAAAAGAGTAGTCTTTTCACCAAATTGTGCTGGAACAACTGCTGCTGCTGCTGCTAAGTCGCTTCAGTCGTGTCTGACTCTGTGCGACCCCACAGACGGCAGCCTATCAGGCTCCACCGTCCCTGGGATTCTCCAGGCAAGAACACTGGAGTGGGGTGCCATTGCCTTCTCTGGCTGGAACAACTGGATAGACATAAAAGAATAAATTTGGACTCCCATGTACTTTATACAAAAGACTAACTCAAAAGAGATCAAAGAACTAACTAAGAGTTAAAACTATAAAACTTGTAGAACAAAACAGGCATAAATCTTTATGACCTTGGATCAGGCAGTGGCTTCTTAGGCATGACACCTAAAACACAAGCAACTAAAGGAAAAAATAGATCCACTGGACTGCATCAACATTTAAAAACTTTTATACTTCAAAAGACACTTTCAAAAAGGTCTTTTCACCTCACAGAATTGGAAGAAATAAATACAAGTCATTGGTAAAGATCTAATATCACGAATATATAAATAATTCAGAATTCAACAACAGAAGGACAAATCAATTTTTAAATGGGAAAAGAATTTGAATGGATATTTCTCCAAAGAAGATAAACAAATGGGAGATATACATGAAAAGATGCTTTAAGTCATCAGAAAAACGGAAATCAAAATCAAAACCACGTGAGGGACTTCCCTGGTAGGCCCAGTGGCTAAGACTCCTCACTGTCAATGCAGGGGGCCTGGGTTCGATCCTGGTCAGGGAACTAGATCTCACCTGCTGCTTCAAAGATCCCATGTACTGCCACTAAATAAGTAAATAATTATTGAAAAAAACCACATGAGATACCACTTTACATACCCACTACGATGGCTATAATCAAAAAGTCAGATGACAATAAATGCTAGTGAGAATATAGAGAGATTGGAACCCTCACACATAACTGATGGGCTCGTAAGACGGTACAGCCACTGGGGAAAACAGTTTGGCAGTTTCCCAAAAAGTTTAACATAGAGTTATCATAGGACCCAGCAATTCTACTCCTAGGTGCATACTCTAAAGAACTGAAAACAAGTTCATACAAAAACTTACACATGAATGCTCCTGACTCATTATCAACAGCCCACAATTGAAAACAATTCAAATGTCCATCAACTGATGAATAGATAAACCGACTGGTATATCCACTCAATGAACCATTATTCAGCCATAAAAATAAATGAAGTACTGATCATTGCTGCAACATGAATGAACCTTGAAAACAGTATGCTAACTGAAAGACAGTTCACGGGTACAAAGTTTCTTTTAGGGGTGATGAAGATGTTCTGAAATTAGCAGTCAGTGATGGTTGTACAACTTTGAGAGTATACTAAAACCACTGTACATTTTTAAAGGGTGAATTTTATGTTCTCTGAATTATATGTCAATAAAAAGGAAATACAGCTCTTCAGAAATCCCACCTAAGGGAATCCCCTAGTGGTCCAGCGGTTAGGACTCAGTGCTTACACTGTGAGGGCCTGAGTTCAATTCCTGGTCAGGAAACTAAAATCCCACAAGCTGTACAGCACAGCCAAAACAGAAAAGAAAAATGAAATCCCACCTCAGATAGCAGGTAGAGAGGGCTGTGAGTACAGCATCCTTGCTGGTTAATGCCACAAACTCCAGCAGAACTGAAGCTCCTGATCACCCTCACTGGCTTTCTGCCACCCACCTGGTACAAATACAGAGTTACCAACTTAAGTTACATTTCATCATTGAGTCATTCAACAAGCTGTTAATTGAGTACCAACTGTGGTCAGCATTCAAGCTGGAAATGGTGGCTGCACACTGCCATCAACTGGGAAGCTTTAAAAAAATACAGGTGACCAGGCCACATTTCCACATAATTATATTAGAATCCCTGGGGTGGAGCCTGGGAATAAGTATTCTTAAAGTTCCCCCAGTTAAAGCTAATGCACAGTGAGAATGGGAACCACTGGCTCCACCCACTGAGGAGAGAGACCGAAGACCTGGGCCTTGGGATCTGGAGCTGACAGAGGATTTAACAAGTGAGAGAGGGCTAGACAGAAAGGGGATTTTCTTTTATGAACTGCCCATTTTGGAGTTCAGTGGGATGATACGTCTTTGGCCTGAACAATTTGTTACCCAGTACTAGATAGTTTCAGGTCTTAGTACTACAAAGACAGCACAACAATATGACATGATTTGAATAAAGGAGGACAAGTTTAGATCGGGTGACCCGGAAAAAGCTCTTTAAAAAGGTGACTTTCACACAGATCCTGAATAAGAAGCCAGCCTTACAAGGATCTGAAGAAGCAAAAGCTCTGAGAAAGGGACAGAGCAGACAGCTCAGAAATTAACCCCAATATATACACCAAATTGATAAACTGAATTTTGAAGGTGCCAGGACGATACCTGGCAAAGGATAGGTTTTTGAACTAAGGGTACTGGAAGAATCAGATGACTGCATGCCAAAAAAAAAAAAAAAAGATTAAACTTTAATCTTATATAAAACTTAACTCAAAAAAGATCATAGAAATAATTCTATACCAGAAATCTGTAGAACTTCTAGAAGAAATTCTGTGTAACTTCTGTTTGGGTGATGAACTTGAAATACTGTACTAAAAGCAGGATCCATGAAAGAAAAATTGACAAACTGGACTTCATGAAAGAAAACTGTTTGCTCTGCAATAACATTGTTAAGAGAAATAAAGACAAGCCACACACTAAGAAAACGTCTGCAAATCACATATCTTATAAAGAACATGTATCCAGAATAAAGAACTCTTAAAACTCAAAAATAAGAAAATATACAATCCAGTTTGTTAAATAGGAAAAAGATCTAAACTGACAAAGATAGTGAAAGTCTCTCAGTCGTGTCTGACTCTTTGTGACCCCCATGGCCTATATAGTCCATGGAATTCTCTAGGCCAGAATACTGGAATGGGTAGCCTTTCCCTTCTCCGGAGGATCTTCCCACCCAGGGATCAAACCCAGGCCTCAGGCAGGTTCTTTACCCGAATCTGAGCCACAAGGGAACCCTAAGAGTACTGGAGTGGGTAGCCTATTTCTTCTCCCGTGGATCTTCCTGACCCAGGAATCGAACCGGGATCTCCTGCCATTGCAGGCAGATTCTTTACCAACTGAGCTATCAGGGAAGACCAACAAAGAAGATAAGTGGATGGCAAATAAGCATAGGAAGAGATGCTCAAAGTAACTTTTCACTAAGAAAATAAAAATGCAAACAACTATTTAATATCTCTGCAAGACCTACAGAATGGCCAAAATCCAAAAAAAAAAAAACAAAACAAAAAACAAACTTGATCACCCCAAATACTTATTGACAGCAATACAGAGCAATAGGAACCCTCATTCACTGCCCATGAGGATGGAAGATGGTACAGTCGTTTTGGAAGACAGTTTGGTGGCTTCCTATAAAGTTTAACATAGACTTATGACACATAGGCAGTTACACTCTAGGTGTGTATCCAAGTGAATTAAAACATATGCTAACATGGAAACCTGTACACAGATGTTTATAGCAGCCTCATTCATAGTCATCAAAAACTGGAGGACTTCCCTGGTGGTCCAGTGGTTAAAAATCCACCTGTTAATGCAGGCGACATGGGTTCGATCCCTGGTCCAGGAAGATTCCACATGCCCCAGGGCAACTAACCACAGCTTCTGAAGCCCGCACGCCCTAGAGCCTGTGCTCTGCAACTAGAGAAACCATCTCAATAAGAAGCTCATGCACCACAGTGAAGAGTAGCCCTCGCTTGCTGCAACTAGAGAAAGCCCAGGCACAGCAATAAAGACCAAACACAGACAAAATAAATAAATAAAAATTTTTTAAAAACTTAAAGCAACAAAGATGTCTTTTAACCAATGAACTGGCAAATTGTAGTGTAACCATATGATGGCATACTTATCTGTGAAAAAATTACTGAGATAGTGATTCATATGGCAACATGGATGAATCTTAAATGCATTTTGCTAAAATAGAGAAAAAAGACCCAAAAAACTACATGTTTTATGATTTCATTCACATAACATTCTGGGAAAAGTAAAACTATAGGGATGAAGAATGGATGAGTAGTTGCCAGGGGTTTGGGGAAGCGGGAGTGGTTAACCGCAAAGGGCAAGCTTGGGGGAATTTTTGGGTGATGGAATATTCTGTATAACACTGGAGTGCTAGATACGTGATGATACCCAATTTAGCCAAATCCACAGACTTCACAACACAAAGAGTGAACTTTATTAACATAGACAAATACTTAAAAATCAGCCAGGATGGCTGGGGGACCCCAGACTGTGACAGAAGAGTCTAACTTGATTGCAAATGTATGACAAACCTCAGTGCAAGTAGTTGGTGGGGGAGGCAGGAAGGGGAGTGGAGAGGACCTGACATAAGTAGCTTAGGAAAACAGTGTTTTAACTGGAAACTATAAGGCTAAAGACAAACAGAATTTTGCATAATCCCCAAAAGCTAGTCAGTAAAGGCAGTAAAGTTGTTTTTCATGGAGTTTCAGGCTAACATGTGCATATATGTGCTCAGTTGTTCGGTCACATCCAACTCTTTGCGACCCAAGGACTATAGCCTGTCAGCGCCTCTGTTCATGGGATTTCCCAGGCAAGAGTACTGGAGTGCGTTGCCATTTCCTCCCCCAGGGGATCCTCCAGACTCAGGGATCAAACCAGCATCTTCTGCACTGGCAAGCGGATTCTTTACCACTAAGCCACCTAGGAAGCCCTCTGTGTGCATGTATGCTGCTACTGCTGCTAAGTCGCTTCAGTCGTGTCAGACTCTGTGCGACCCCATAGACGGCAGCCCACCAGGCTCCCGCATCCCTGGGATTCTCCAAGCAAGAACACTGGAGTGGGTTGCCATTTCCTTCTCCAATGCATGAAAGTGAAAAGTGAAAGTGAAGTCGGTCAGTCGTGTCTGACTCTTAACGACTCCATGTACTGTAGCCCGCCAGGCTCCTCCATCCATGGGATTTTCCAGGCAAGAGTACTGGAGTGGGGTGCCATTGCCTTCTCTGGTGTGCATGTATACTGGGGCTTAAACAAGTGAATAAATGGATGGTTGATGGTAGGACTCAGATTTCTCACTGTTGGAGAAAGAAGTTGTAGATAAACAAGGAAGGAGCTTGGAATAATCCACGTAGTACAAGATTAATCAGAGATACTAGTATGAATTCAAGTTCAACTTAACCTAGATACAGATGAATGGGTGCAGAAATAATTATAGATACGTGTGTATACAAGAGTTGTAATGTTGTTGTAGTTTAGTTGCTAAGTCATGTCCGACTCTTTCGTGACCCCATCAAATGTAGCCCACCAGGCTCTTCTGTCCATGGGATTTTCCAGGCAAGAATACTAGAGTGGGTTGCCATTTCCTTCTCCAAAGAGTTATAATATGTTTATTTCCTAGCTCTGTCTGCTGAAAGGGCCTAGAAACAGTGACACCCCAGTAGCAATGAGCACCTCAGTGCTCAGACTTTTGTCTCTAATACCATTCTCCAACAAAAGGGATGAAAGTGCTTTGGAGAAATGGCTGGTTCTAGGGCAGGGAGGATATAAGAAGAGCCTCAAGCATCCATCAAAAAGAAAACAGTGCTCTCCAATGATAGCTGCTACGTTTGTATTGGGAAACAGATTGCTGTTGTTGCAGGGGTGGGTCCCTGTGGCTGGAGGGATTCAAGCAAAGGGCATGAGTCAGGAGGAGGGTATATGAGAGGCACAGTGAGGACAGGTGATCTCTCAGATCTTCACTATCTCTAAGATGCTGGTTTATAATTATGTATTTGTCAACACTGCCCAAAGCCATTGATGTGGAGAGGAAGGAAGAGTTTGTCTAGTCCAGCCATTCCTCTCCTGCCCTCCAGCATCTGTGAATGCAGGTGGGGCTGGAGCAGAATGGCACGGCAGTCCCACGCTCACGCTCCTTAGATGTACACCTCCTTTCCCAGACCAGATGCTCCAAGCACACATCATGATCTGTGAGCAAACATCCCAGCTCAGGGACTGAACAACCTCCTTTTGTTTTTCAGCCAAAGGCCAAGAGCCAAAGGCCAGCACTGGGGAATAAACATGCTTTCAGATTAAAAATGTAAAAGTGTTTTCTCGCTGAAACCAAAAGGTGGACCAAATTCTGAAGTTCCTTTATATGATTTTACTCACCTTTGAACACTATCCTCACTAATTTCCCTGGCAACTCCCTCCACCCTCACTAATTTCTCCTTCTCTGAACTCCTGAAGCCCTGATGCTCAGAACAGCCAACAGTCTCCTGTTCACAGTTCCTGGCACCCTGAGATGCCTCCCCACCTGGTTTGTCTGCTCCTCTGAGAGACAGTTGGGTGTTGCACAGAGAGATTTAGACCCGGGACCTGGACTTGAGCCCCAGCTTCCCATCTTACCTGTCTGGTGCCTCAACCAACACTGCAAACCAGGCACATTAATCTTCTTCATTCAAAGCCTGCTTCCTTTCCTCCTTCCCGGGAGGTTAGTGGCATGCATGGAGGTTGCCTCGCTGGCCCAGAGCAGTCCTCAGAGTCAGCATCTGGTGTGGAAAAGAAATACCACCACACCTGGGTCAGGGATTTGATCTGCAGAGCAGAAAGGGGACACAGAAGAAATGCCTTAGAAAGATCTATTTTTGTAGGGCTCTGTTCAAAGCCTCATTAATGGGGCCAGCTGGACATCTGGACAAGCCATCTCCTTCCTGAGTCCAGAGCAAGGCCATTTCCGGGAAGAACATCAAGTCCTTTCTTAGAAATTGAACCCAGGGAGGAATAAAGCCAGAGCCCCAGGTTGGGCAGGGTCGAAGGGTGGTTAGTAAACCACAGGCCCAGGAGGGTTTGTCACGGACTAACCCCCACCCCCCACCCCCACTCACCCACCCAACACTCGCTCATCCTCCAGCTGGAAGGGTCTGCCTTTAAGGATATGGGTGCCTTGTCTATGCAGAGATCCCGGCCCTGTCTTCTTTCTCTTACTACTGCCTCCTTTTCAAGCCAGCAGCCCCAGGAGAACTTATCAGACGCTCATTTTGCCATTTCTCCCAAGAAATAATCAACCCTCTTGTTAAAAAGAAAAAAGAGACAACAACAATAAAAAATAAAAGGTTCAAAATGGAATTACTTATGTTAAAACCCCTCCTTAGCAAACCAAGACTTAATACCTAACCCAACAGCAATTACAGCCTCCCCCAGGAAAGTAATCTTTAACCAACTTGAAATTACCTGGTCAGCACTAATGAGATATTCTGCCTCGTAGGTCCCTTCCGTTCCCCTTAGGAGGGTAATCCTGCCTGAAACAATGCATTTTTTTTTTTTTTTTTTTTTTGCTCACAATTTCCTTTTTCTGCCCCCTCTCTGTCTTTAGAAATCTTTCATTTTTTCCAGCTTGGTGGAGCTCCTTTCTACTTGCTAAGTGGAATGCTGCCCAATTCACGAATTGTTTAATAAAGCCAATGAGATCTTTAAGATTTAGTTAGTTGTGTTATTTAACTCTCAATGAACGTGAGCAGCAGATTTAAAATTTCTGATTGCTTGCTCCAAACCTACTACGCTTGCAGCTCTGGCCCCAGTGCCCCTTTGAAGTCAACTCCCAAGTCCTAGCAGAGGTCACATGCACTTTTGTAAAACTGCCAGATGAACAAGTTGGTCTACCCAGTCTTTGCCATATTCCAAAAATGCCACTGAGCCCAGAGGGAGCTCATCTTGGCTGTGGGGCAAACTTCTCTCCAGAGAGGAATTGGACTACATCTCCTGCTCCAATCCTCGGTGTGAAATGTGTAGCCATAAATCAACATCCTCCCTACCTAATCTCTACTGTGTTCATTCATTCATTCATTCATTGAAAAATATTTACTGAGCAATTGCCAAGCTATGTGGCATGAGGGCCCATTCAGCACCTCAGAGTTGGAATAAGGATTATTTTAAGCTGAAGACATCTGGAACTCAACTGATGTGGAAAGAAGCCTTCTCAGAGCTTCCCTGTATGACTAAAAGCAGAAAACTTTGAGACTTGAGGATTGTCATAAATGCCCTCTTTGGGGTGACTCTGTTCCCAGGAAGAGACTAAGTAAACTATAGAAAACCCCTCTCTATAGAAGTTTTAGGGTCCTGTAGGTCACAGAAAGACCACTCATACCTTTCTAGAGAAATATTTTTGCAAACATTCTTATGTCCCCTTAGTTCTCCTAGAGAAACCTATTCCTTCCACAGGATTCTTTCCTTCCTCTTTCCTTTCACCTACTAAGTTAGATACTCAGACCCCTAATTCTAACTCCCCTTTTGGGTTGCTCATCATTGATCACCTGTGTGTAAGTAAATTCTTGTTAAACTGTCTTTTGTTAGTTTAATTCACAGACCCTTATACAAGAACGTAAGAGTGTAGAGGAGGAGTTTTTTCTTTTCAGCAATGGTTTGAAATGAATCTTGTTTTACCCTGCAGTTCTCAACAAGACCTGGAGCCCCTAAAGCCCTAGCACTGCCAACCTCTTGATCCTAAGGCATTAAATCCTCCTCACAGGACCTTTAGCAGGTATGCCAATTCCTAGCCTTGCACACTTCCCATCCTCACTTTCCAAGTATCTGCTAACCTCAGTCGAGGAACTCGCTGAGACTCCTGCCTGGAGCCAGAATCCACTCCTTTCCAAGCATATCCACAGGTCTAAGCTATTTGTCTTTCTAGAATTCAGATTCTAGAGTCTATTTGTCTTTTTAGAATCTAGAACATTGATTAATGCCCTGGGGACTAGACAGCTTGTGTGATGACCTTTGGCTGGGAAAGCTTTGGTCTACCAAGTCCAGACCCCATCAAGGTCTCACCAGCAAGGTAACTTGCAGAAAGGCCTCTTCATTTTCCCACTAATCCAACCCCCATCACTACTGAATCTGATGCCCCCAGGCTTCACAAGGGCAAACACTCATTCTCAGAAATAGCTTCCCAGGTGGTAAAGAATCCACCTGCCAATGGAGGAGAGCCAAGAGACACAAGTCAGATCCCTCGGCTAGGAAGAGACCCTGGAGGAAACAGCAATCCACTCCAGTATTCTTGCCTGGAAAATTCCATGGACAGAGGAACCTGGTGGGCTTACAGTCCGTGGGGTCGCAAAGAGTTGGACACGACCTAGAGACTGAGCAGAGTACACAGCAGTACAACCCTTAAGAAGGACAGAGCAGTGTTCCCAGTGGCCCTCAGATACCGAGTTAGCACTTCACAACACCCTGCCCCCAGCCCCTTGGGCTGCCAGAAGTGAGAAAGGGTCCCAGCACGAATAGTCTTCTTAAAGGGCCGTTCTCAGCTGCACTCACAAAGACCTGGCTAGGGCTTGGAAAGAAAACTTGTAAAAGGGCAGCTGCATTCTCAGTCGAGGGTGGCCCTCCTCCTCTTCCTTCACTCTGCTGTCTGGTGTGGTGGGGGGAGGTTGTTCTTCAGGTGATCTTTGTGTTGAGAATATAAAGCTGGGATGTCCTGAGGCATTGGGGAAGTTGGCAGTAAAGCCCCTGGGAGCTAGTTGATCCATACAGATAGATGTGAAAATCACAGTCTCTAAAGTGGCAACCCAAGGCGAGAAAATGCAGACACAGGAAGAAAGCCAAACCTGTGTGCTTTCACCTGCAGGGCTCTGCAAACACTCGCTCCCTCACCTCAGTCCAAGCTCACTCTGCTTGCCGCAAGCCAGGCCAGTGGGTCCAAGATGAGGTGTAGAGGCAAGGAATACGGCTTTATTCAGAAAGCCAGATGACCAAGAAGATGCCAGGGGGCTGGATGCCATGTTCTTTTAGAGAACCAGAGAGAGAAGTGATGAAGAACTAAAGTCAAATGGCAGAATAGAGAGGGAGGGGCAGTAAAGTAAAAAGGGCCCTCAGTCTTGCAGAACATCTCTGGGAAGGGCCGGACTTTGGAAGGGGTGAGTTAATCTCTCCTTTGTGGCCATTCACAGGTGGGCAGGGTCAGATTAGCTCTCTATGAGCTGAACAAAGGCACTTTAACAGTCAGGCTGGGTCCTTTGAGGAAGGCCATTATGAATGATTATAATAACAGCAATAACAGCAATGAAAAGAACCCAGTACTTTAGCCACATAATGTGAAGAGCCCACTCATTGGAAAAGACCCTGAGGCTGGGCAAGATTCTCCTCTTCACCCAGGAGAAGAGGGTGGCAGAGGATGAGATGGTTAGATAGCATCACCAACTCAATAGACTGAGTTTGAGCAAACTCCCGGAAATAGTGAAGAACAGGGAAGCATGGTGTGCTGCAGTCCACAGGGTCCCAAAGAGTTAGACATGACTTAGGGGCTGAACAACAATAGCAACGGAGAAGGCAATGGCACCCACTCCAGTACTCTTGCCTAGAAAATCCCATGGACAGAGGAGCCTGTTAGGCTGCAGTCCATGGGGTCGCTAAGGGTCGGACACGACTACGACTTCCCTTTCACTTTTCACTTTCCTGCATTGGAGAAGGAAATGGCAACCCACTCCAGTGTTCTTGCCTGGAGAATCCCAGGGACTGGGGAGCCTGGTGGGCTACTGTCTATGGCGTTTCACAGAGTTGACACGACTGAAGCGACTTAGCAGCAGCAGCAACAACAACAACAGCAATGAAAACAAGTCAAAGAAACAGTTCCAACATAGGGTCAGAACTGGTTCTTCTCTACAACAAGCCCAGATTCCCTGGATGCTTGAAGGAGAAGAAGGGGCAGCAGAAAATGAAAAGGTTTTGAGTACCTGCTGGCCCTAAGGCAGCATTAAGACATGAGAGGCCCATGGACTTCTGAATCCTCCAAACTGGAATGTGTCAACTACAAACTGGCACTTGCCACCAGTCAATCCTAAAAGAAATCAACCCTGAATGTTCATTGGAAGGACTGATCCTGAAGCTGAAGCTCCAGTACTTTGGCCACCTGATGTGAAGAAGCAACTCATTGGAAAAGACCCTGATGCTGGGAAAGATTGAAGGCAAAAGGAGAAGAGGGCAGTACTGGATGTGATGGTTAGATAGCGTCACCGACTCAATGGACATGAATTCAAGCAAACTCCAGGAAATAGTGAAGGACAGGGAGGGCTGGCATGCTATAGTCCATGGGGTCACAAAGAGTTGGACACAACTGAGCGACTGAACAACAACAACACAAGGGCCTTTGCCTTCTGCCTCTGGGGAGGCTGAATCCTGTGCTGCTGCAGCTGCTGACCTTCGACACTCCCTGAAGGGAATTCAGGTTGGAGAGTGAGGCATTCTGTGCTCCAGGGAAACTGGTGGAACAAGTCTTTAGATAGATATTTTCAAGAACTGACTTCATGATCCCAATCCTTGCATCTCCTCATATCTGGAAAAGCACTAAATCCCTTCATGGTGACCTCAGCTCCTCATGACTAGTAGAAAACCTTTTGTAAAGTAAGCGCGTGATTGCATTCAACTCCTCCTTCACCGAAATCTTGTATAATAACCTTCTCCCACTGCCCCTTTGGAGCAGTCTCTCAGAACTATCTGAGGTGCTGTCTTCTGGGCTGCAGGCCTCATTTGGCCCCAAATAAAACTTAACTCACAACTCTTGTGCATCTTTTTAGTCAACAGCTGGAAGCTTGGCTCTGCCTTTTTTATGGTGGGGTACCTGAGACCCAGATTATTCCCAGGTGGCGGAGAGGTCAAGAGTCCATCTGCCAATGCAGGAGCTGCAGGCGAAGCGAGTTCAATCCCTGGATCTGGAAGATCCCCTGGAGGAGGAAATGGCAACCGACTCCAGTATTCTTGCCTGGAGAATCCCATGGACAGAGGAGCCTGGTGGGCTACAGTCTGCGGGGTTGCAAAGAGTCAGACATGACTGAGCAACTGAGCATGCGTGCACTCAACGGGCACCCACCACGTAATGTGCCAGGGCCCAGTAGCCCTCTAGAGCCCTCATCAGATGCATCAAGATGAGAATCAGCTGCTCAGGCAGACCTTTCTCATTGCCTGTAAACTTGACTTTGCTACATTATTATACTAAAAGACCTCTTTTCTACTGGGGTTGGAGTCCAAGGAAATAAAGTAGGGAGGGATACAAAAAAGCAGTTGGACCTCACATTACCAGCCACGGTTAATCCAGATTACTTATCCAGCCTTGCAAAGTGGCCCTGGAAAATTACAGATGATTCACTGAATTCTCCATCTTCACCGTGAGTATTTAGCATCTGCCAGGCCTGGTGTGAATGCCAAAGGGGCATAAAGGTGACCAAAAGGGGCTCAAAGCCCAGCAGGGAAGCAAGCTCATTCAAGGCTAATGAGCCATACCGTGATAGGGGCCCCCTGACACATTCTAACGTAGACCACCATGGCTCTCAGAGGCTGGACAAACTGCTGGAATTGCACACCGCACTCTCCATGTCTCTCTCCTTAAGGCCTTCCAGTGGCAACTTTAAACCTTTTCAATGCCAGGGATCTTGGCAGAGCTCTGAGACTCATTTCTTCCTTGAACTAGCAAGTGGATGCCCTTGAGTTGGGCTTTCTGGGTGGTGTTAATGGTAAAGAATCTGCCTGTCAATGCAGGAGACATAAGAGACATGGGTTCAGTCCTGAGGTCAGGAAGATCCCCTGGAGGAGGGCATGGCAACCCGCTCCAGTAGTCTCAGCTAGAGAATCCCATGGACAGTGGAGCCTGGAGAGTTACAGTCCAGTGGGTCACAAAGAGCTGGACACGACTAGCAACTGAGCACACCTGCCCATGAGTTACCAAACCTCCCTGATGAATGTGGAAGGAGGGGGTCTCCCAAGGCCCTCCCCCTTCAGAGTTATCACTGGCACTCGGCTCCTGTGTCCCAAGAGTGACAGTTCCCAAATGGCTTCCCCAGCACTTTCCAAAGAACTGGTGCACACCCATTGTCCTGCCATCCCCACCTAGGCTCTTTTTTTCCTCCTTCCTTTCTTTTTTAATATTATTATTATTGTTATTTTTGGCCATACCACTTAGCATGCAGGATCTTAGTTCCCCGACCAGGGATGGAACTCATGGCCCCTGCAGTGGAAGCTTGGAGTCTTAACCTACTGGACCACCAGGAAAGAGCCATCAACAGGCTCTTTCTTGCCCATTTTCCACACTGCTGCTACTGAAAACTCAGCCTGCATTACCTCCCTGAGCTGCCACCAGCAGCCCCTTTGAGTGGGGGCTCAGACCACGTCTTGCTGCTCAGTTCTCAGGGGGCAAGCTCTGCACTCTGAACACTGGATGCCCCTCTTTGTCATCCTTCAAAAGAAAGGTTCACTGCTGAAGATGCCCAGAGGTACACCTCCCTAATGCCAGTCTAAGGGCCCAGTTCCCCCGGGGGGAGCATGGACCCCAGCCAAACCAAAGCCCTCTCCCCTCCCCACCGGCCCCAGCAGGTCCCTCTGTTTCTGCTCTTCTAGCCAAACTTCTCCCGTAGAGACTCGGGCTGTAGCCTGCCCCCTCCCGGCTTCATCTGGGCCCTCTCGCCACCGTCTTCAGATCTCGCTATTGCACCCATTTCGCAGTTGGGAGGATGAAGCTCAGAGAAATCTCCGCCTGCTGGCCTGCTCAGGGACACGGCTGCTGGGTGCTTTGCCGTAAGCCCGTTTCTGAGGACAGAGAGAGTAGATCCTGGCTTGGGACCTGGAGCTCCTGGGAAGAAACCTCATCAGAGCTGCCCCCCGTGGGCCTCTCCCTGGCTCCCGTGCGGCCTCCCTCCCTCCCTCCTCCAGTGAGTTTGGAAATGGAGGGGCAGGCTCCCTGGGAATCAAGTGCACCGGAAGGAAGCCGCTGGCAGACCTTCCAGACCCAGTGTTGTGGAGGAGCAGGGAGCCTGGGGGGTTGGGGTTGGGGTCAGCGGGTGACAGAGAGGGCACAAACGGGGCTCTTTGTAGGGAAAAGCAGAAAAACACACTTAACTCCCAATGACATTTCCTCATCAGCCTGGGCTGGCCAGCTCTCCCTGGCCTCCTACCCCCACGCCAATCCCAGAAGGCTGGCTGTCTGGACACGGGCATGGAGAGTTCCTTCCCAGCACAGCAATTAGGTCCAGACGTGGAGCAGATGTACATTCCCAGGGAGGCCAGGCCCCCGGCCTTGGCAGGGACCCCCGAGGCTGCCCACCGCCAGCGCAGCCATCAAAAGGAGGTGAGGCGTGGGAGCCGGGCCCTTGGAGGGACCAGCACAAGGCCCGCCGAGCTGCCATCGGGTCTTGGCAGGAAGATAAAACTTTTTTTTTTTTTTTCCTGCTCTTATAGACAGCAGAGAGAAAGACAGCATGGCCCCCGGACAGGCCAACTCCTGCCAGCCTTCAGGGGGCGGAGAACAAAACCCTTTTTTCCTCCAGGTCCTGGAACCTTCTGCCAGGCCAAGCCACTGGCTGGTTTTTTCCCAGCTCTCTTGGCACCCGGAGGTGTGTCGATCAGAGCTGCCCGGGCCCATTGAGGGAAAGTCCTGAATAGGAACAGGGCTTTCAGATGCGCCCTCCCAGAGTCAGCGCCTTACAGGCTTTGCATCCTGAACGACCTGATTTGCCATCCAGGCTCCATAACCCCAGGAACCTCGTGGGTTTAAAAATAATGTGGAGAGGGACTTCCCTGGTGGTCCAGTGTTTAATATCTCCCCTTGTAATGCTAGGGGTACAGGTTCCATCCCTGGTTGGGGAACTAAGATCCCACATGTCTAGTGGCCAAAAAACCAAAACATAAAACAGAAACAATATTGTAACAAATTCAATAAAGACTTTAAAAATGGCCCACATAAAAGAAATAACTTTAAAATGTATTAATATTGGGGAGGCTGTATTGCTAAGTAAAGTAGGTGAAGTACAGAGTGGGTAAATAGCGAGCCACCATTGGAGAAGGCGGAGGAGCAGGACATAATATTTATACACGTCTCCTTGTGTGTGCAAGAAGTATGTCTGGAAGGATAAACAAAACAATGGGCTGTTTGGGCTGCTGCCAGGAAAGGAAATTGGGTGGCTGAGGACCAGGGGAGGGAGGGAGACTTTTTAGAAGTGTATGTTTTGGAGCTTTATTCTGAATTATTTCAATGACTTTAAAAAACAGAAGTTGAATTAGGTAAACAAAACCCAGGGGTAGCGTGAGTACCTCCCTGGGTTGCCTCAAGGACAGAGTGAGTTAAACGCACATGAAATGCCAGCAGGAGGTGAGTGAGAGCCCTGGGGGTCACAAAGCACACACACACACACATAGGCAGGTGTACTGACTCTCGCCACTGAACAAGGAAGGGTGCAGGCAGTCACAGTGGGACCATGTGGTCCAGAAGGGACCTGCCGAGGTCTCGAAGCTCAAAGTGATCAAAGCTCAAAGTGATGGATGGTGTATCTTGGACTGGAATCCCAGAGGGCCTGGGAACCTCTGCAGAAACTAGGAAAACTATTAAGATCTTTGGAGACACCAGAACCAAATGAAAATCAGACCCTTCCATGATAACGTGGCTTTCAAGTTCGGCCTTCAGAAGACCGGATGCTCAGTCCTTAGCTGATCAAGGCAGGACTTTGGGCTAAGGCCTAATGGCAGAGAGACTGGATCCAGAATCTAGCCTCCTGCCAGACCAGGCCCAGCTCAGAGGCTCATTTGCAGATGCTTTTATCTGTGATTTCTCCTCCCAGTCCGGAACTCGGCATCAGCTGAAGATGAATCTTTTCAAAATGTCCCCAGTTCCTCCCACACTTCACTGACATTGTATGTCCATTCTGTACTAGCCATTCAGCCATGCCATGAGGACATCAAGAGGTCTAAGGCATCTCTTTTTTAACATTATTTTTCTCTTTTTAATTTTTTTTTTTTTTTTTTTAGCCTTGCTGTGCAGCATGTGGGATCTTAGTTCCCCAACCAGGGATTAAACCCACGCCCCGGCAGTGGAGTCATAACTGCCGGCGCCTCTTAGAGCTTCTAGTTTAATCAGAAGATAGATCAGGCAAGAAGTTAAGCACAGACCCTTGTCTTTTCTTGGAGTTTTGGCTTTGCCACTTTCCAGTTATGTGACCTCAAGTCAGACACTGCGTGACTTTCAGCCTCTGCTTCCTTGTGTGGAAAAATGGATTTGATAAAAGCCACTGTTTAGAAAATTAAATGAGATAGCGTCTCAGGTGGCACAGTAGTAAAGAATCTGCTTGCTAATGCAAGAGACACAAGAGACTCTGGTTCAATGCCTGGGTCAGGTAGATCTCCTGGAGAAGGAAATGGCAACCTACTCCAAGTATTGTTGCCTGGAGAATCCAGGACAGAAGAGTCTGGTGGGCTACAGTCCATGGGAGGCAAAGAGTCGGACACAACTGAGCAGAGCACGTATGTCCATGTAAATGAGAGAATCCACAGAACACACTGAAACTGTCCATAGGAAGTGCCTGATCCATAGCTCCATCAGCTGCTGTTGTTTTATGAGAGAGAAAGGGAAAAGAGGCCTTTCAAGACAGAAAGAACCAAAGGTTGGGTGAGTGGTGTAAGTCTATACTGCAGAGTCCTATGACCAAGTAGATCATGAATTAAGCCTTGAAGCAAAGTAAAAAAGGAGAGGGCCTTCCAAGGAGGAGGATCAGTGATGGCAAAGATATGAATTGAGAATGAATCCTGCATATCCAGCTGTGGAGTCCAAGACAGCAGTCTGTCTTTGGGGAATTGGACTCTTATCCTCGTAAAGCGTCTGCCTGCAATGCGGGAGACCCGAGTTCGATCCCTGGGTCAGGGGGAAGATCCCCTAGAGAAGGAAATGGCAACCCACTCCGGTACTCTTGCCTGGAAAATCCCATGGACGGAGGAGCCTGTAGGCTACAGTCTATGGGGTCACAAAGAGTCGGACACGACTGAGTGACTTCACGCCACTCCTTCCTTCCTCTAGATGAGAGTGAAAAAAGAGAAAGTGTTCACTCAGTCGTGTCCGACTCTTCGCCACCCCATGGGCCTGCCAGGCTCTTCTGTCCATGGAATTCTCCAGGCAAGAATCCTGGAGTGAAAAAAAAAAAAAAAAGAATCCTGGAGTGGGTAGCTGTTCCCTTCTCTAGGGGATCTTCCCAACCCAGGAATCAAACCCATGTCTCCTTCTTTGCAGGAAGATTCTTTACCATCTGAGCCACCAGGGAAACCCAAAGTGAAAGTGAAAGTGTTGGTTGCTCATTCATGTCAACTCTCTGCAACCCCATCGGCTGTAGCCCACCAGGCTCCTCTGTCCATGAAATTCTCCAGGCAAGAATATGGAATGGGTAGCCATTCCCTTCTCCAGGGGATCTTCTCAACCCAGGGATCAAACCTGGGTCTCCTGCATTGTGGGCAGATTCTTTACTGTCTGAGCCACCAGGGAAGCCCCCCATGTGACAGTACCAGGGTCTGAAGTAGTCCTCCCTGTGTAGCACCCAGGAATGGCCAGAGGTCACCCAGAGTACTTGCTTGCAGCTCACTGGTGTCAGTTTACCTGCTCCCTCTGGGTTCAGATGGTCAAACTCAGAGTCAGGATGCTCCATTCCCACTCCTGGGCAAGACCAAGGCAGTGGGTACAGGTGGCCTGATCCTGTGCCCTCTGCCCTCACTTTGACTCTAACCCACACCAGAGCATGGCTACACACTCCTCAGGCTCTTTCCTGCGTGGGCAGTCAATAGAACAAAATTTCTTTTCATAGGAATTACATGCTGCTTATTAGAACTTCAGAAAATATGGAAGCCTTTCAAAAAGGAAAGAAACAATACCTTGAGGACTTCCCTGGTTGCCCAGCAGCTAAGAATCTACCTTTCCAAGCAGTAGTTCAGGAACTAAGAACCCACATGCCTTGGCCCGCCCACCACAACTAGAGAAACCTGCACACCACAGTGAAGATGCAGCACAGTCAAAAAAAAAATAAATAAATTAATGTTTTAAATTTTTTTCAGTAATTTTAAAAAATTTATGTATTTTTAATTGGAAGACAATTGCTTTACAATATTTTGTTGGTTTCTGCCACTTGTCATATGCCACCTGTCAAGGCTCTGGACCTAATTTTGTACTTATATTTACATAATTGTAATCTAATTTGTTTTAAAAGAGAGCCCACCAATTGTATAAGTTTCAGGGCCTCACAAACCTGGATCTATCCCTAGGAAAGATAATAAAGGAATAGCAGTTACCACACAGGGTGACTGTAAAGATTGAGGAGGATTTTAATGTGACTTAAAATCAAGTCTGATGAGACTTCCCTCATGGTTAAGACTCTACACTTCAACTCAGGGGACACGGGTTCGATTCCTGGTTGGGTAACTAAGATCCCACGGGCCACATAGTGCAGCCAATTAAAACAAAAAAGTTTAAAAAAAAATCAAGTCTGACAAGAGAAAGCCTTGGCTATACGTCTCAGCTGCTTCTTTGCAGCGTGTGAGAGCAGAGCTTGCTTTCTTCCTTTTCTTCTTTTTACAAGTAACTGAAACACAGCAGGACTCTATGGTCCTTCCCCCTTGTGCTCTGCCTGTCTTTTGTCTGTAGAAAACTTTAAAGAATGAGTTTAATCAGGGAAATGAGAACATGCAGAAACAAAGGAAAACAAAGGAGACCAAATAATAATAATGTACTCATCAGGCGTAGTCAAGGACCTTTAGTTTCTCCTCAAGGACTATAGATAATATTCTGAGCCATGTCCTGTGAGCTGTCTTATAGATACTGAAACCCCCACTGGGTGGAAGAAGTTAACTACACGATAACCAGACTGTAGCCGTGACATAAGCTGCCACAGTTCCAAGGAACGGCCTCAAAGCAATGGAAGCAAACCGACCCTGGAACTGAAGATTAAATGTACCTAAAACAATCAAGATGACGCTGGTCAGTCTACCGATAACCAATCTGAAGATGACTGTCAGAGGTGACTGTGTTGTTTCTGCATGCAGCCCCCTCCCTCAGTTTATAAAAGCTCTCACCTCCTGCTTGGCAGTTGGCCTTTGGACAGACATCCACATTCCCTCCACCAGTTGCCAGCATCTAAAATAAAGCAAAATTTTCTTTCCACCAACCTGGCCTGTTCATTGGCTTCTGAGCAGCAAGCGGTCGGACCCCACACCTCAGTAACACAACCAATTCAGGAAACCTAATGTACAAAACCCAAGTTTGGGGAAAGAGGACCCATGAGAGGATGATCATTCTAGTTTTGACTCACTGACCAGTGTCAGGAACTTGACGTTTTCAGCTGGTGTCTGAAAAGCATCAATGCATCCACCGAGCAAGCAGAATTATTGAGATGCTGCTAAGCACTGCGAAATCCTGGGAGAAAAGAGGGATAAATGGAACTCTGGCAGCAGCACCTGGGAAGCCGCAAGAGGCTCCCAGTTCACTGAAGAGCGGAGGGCCTCATCCCCTCTCCAGCTCAACCCCAAGCCTCTCACAATCCTTAAACACCAGCCTCCTTCAGACCTAGCCTGTCCTTTTGGAAATTCCCTGAATTTAAGCCGCATCCTCCCCCAAGAACAAAGTCACATACAACTGAACATAGCTGGAGGCAATATTTCCTGCCTGGCCCTCCTGGCCGGCTAAGGAGATGAGCCAGCTCTAGGCAAGAGCGGAAGCCCTGAGTCAGATGGCCTCAGGCGGGCACCCATCAGAATTTGTCCTCTGTCCCTGGGCAGTGTGGGCTGAGGCTCCGCACTGTCCCACAAGGCCCTCAGAGAGCAGCCCAGCCCCGGCCCATGTTAGAATAGTTCCTTGGACGACTTCCCTGTGTCCAGATGTTCTATGATCTTGAGGCACTTGTCCCCAGTCCTCTGGTCAATGGAAGTTCTAGTTCAAGGCCTGACTCCCTGGGAAGGGATGTCCTCTGGGGATAGAAGCTTGGGCCACCACATCCTTTCAAAAGCTGCAGAGCCCTCCCCAGTGTCAACATAAGGCCCAAAGGGCTTTGTGGCCCAGCACATGCTGGACTGCAGCTCCCACCACCTAGCAAAAAAAATCATAGCTAATCTTAGATAATAGTCCCTGGGCTTTCCTAGTGGCTCAGTGGTAAAGAATCCACCTGCCAAGCAGGAGATACGGCTTCTATCCCTGGGTCAGGAAGATTCCCCTGGAGAAGGAAATGGCAACCCGCTCCAGTATTCTTGCCTAGAGGATTCCACGGACAGAGGAACCTGGTGGGCCACAGTCCATGGGGTCGCAAAGGGTCAGACATGATTGAGCAACTAACACACGCACTTGGTTGGGAAAGAAGTTCTGCCAACCCATATCTAAACTTCATCTCTTCCTCTTCCTGCCCCGTCAAGGAAACACACAGGAACCAGGGGAATTAGGACAACACAGTGGCTAAGTTCATAGTTGGTTTTGGTTTTTTTGGAGGGGGGTTCTTAAGGGAATTTTCAAATATACACAAAGTGAATAGTAAAATCAAACTCTTTGGATGTATTATCCGCTTTCTGCAATTATCAATATTTAAGAAACTATCGGGGTTGAAGGGACTTTCCTGGCAGCCCAGTGGTTAAGACCCTGTGCTTCCAACACAGGGGGCAAAGGTTCAATCCCTGGTTGGGGAACTAAGATCCCACGTGGCCCATGGTGTGGCAAAAAAAAAACAAAAGGAGAAGAACCTGAGGGAGGAGGGATTTGGGGATCAAGCCGATGCTGGAATTAGTGCTGGGACTACCAATTAGTGTCGGGATCCTGGGCAAGGTGTTCAGTCTCTCAGAGTCTGTTTCTTCATGCAATAGGTAGAAATATTACCAAATACCTGAAGCAGTTGTTCTGGAGTAAATGAAATAAGGCAACTCTAAGGCACTAGCCGAATGCCAGCCCAATCCACGCCCCACCCCTAGCCCACCGAGTCAAGGTAAGTGCTCATTCAATAGTGATAATCATTGCTAAAGGCAATGTGATGTAAATCCCAGCTCTCACTGCCTTCTAGCTATGTGACCTGGGACAAGTTCCTGACTCTCTCTGTGCCCCCAGTGTTTTCACAGCAGTATCTACCTTAGGGGTGTTTTGTTAGGTAAGTACACTTAGAGCATAGAGTAGTGTTTGGCATATATTAATAATAAGAGCTCAGTAAAGATAGGCCTTGTTACTATTAACACAACCTGTCAAATTTTATTTAATTTGGCACTTCCTGCATTCCGTTCCCACCCATAAGCATTCACCTACTGAAGTGGAATCTCACCAGATTTTTCCAAAAAGACTGGACAAAGGAAATAGAAGTCAAGTCTCAGAGTCTCAATTCCCCCAGTGATACTCCATTGACACATCTTCTATTTCCTTGCCAGGAACCCCAGACCTGCAGACCCAAGAGTTATATGCAACTGATTTGTTTGCTTGGTGTGTGGGTCATAGATTATTTGCAGGACATCCCAAAATGCTTTTCCACTGAACTGACACAGTCTTGAAAAGCTGGTGTCACAAAGCAGAAGGTGCCTTTCCCCACCACTAGACAAACAAAAAGAATCTCAGAACTTGAAGACCTCTGCCCTGCTGCCTGGCCCTTCACTAGGCACCCTGTTGCCTGGAAATCCTGTACTGGGATCCATGGATGAGTCTACCCTGTTATTCTTCTCTCATTGAGCAAACGCAGACCCAGTACCCAATAAGGTGTGGGGGTTCCCTGTATTGGAAGGCAGCTTCTTAACCACTGGACCACCAGGGAAGTTTCTCTTTTTTTTCCAATAGTCTGCACCCAAATGATATCCAGCATCCCTTCCAACCTTGCCTTTTATAATTATATAATTCAACTTTTGATCTGAAATGCTACTATTCTAACAATTTGACTCTTATACCAAAACAAGGGGTGAGGTGCGGGGAGGGGGACAATAAATAGAGAAATCGGGGCCTGTGGCTTCCAGAGAGCGTGGCTTTCCTCTGGGTCTGCGTCTGCCCACACCGCCTCCTGCATCCAGATGTTTACGGCAGCCCAAACCACAGCACTTCCGGAGGTTTCAAACAGTAAGGCCAGCTCATCCCATCTGACCCTTTGCTTTGTTTATTAGGAAAAAACACCCAAAAAATTCCTACCACCAAGGTCCCAGACAGGCTGAACCCATAACCCCAGAGAGGGCAGTGTCCTGAGCCCTGGGGGTCAGAGGGAAAGCCCAGAGGCCACAGGAGGGCTGGAGATCCTTCTAGTGCCCTGGCCAGGATGTCAGGAACTGGAAAGAGAGTCCTCTGCCCAAGTCCTGACCTCGTCACCCAGTGCCTGTGAGGTAGGCTGGGACCTGGGGCCTGAGACCCTTGACTGCAGGGCTTGTACCTCAACAAACATTTCCTCAAGCACAGACACAAAGGAACTATAAAAGGCTAAAAATAACTGCACGAAGTCAGGGCAGTTATGAACAACAAAATACAAAAATGTGTGCCTGCTCAGGTCCTTCGGGCGTGTCTGACTCTTTACAACCCCTGGACTGTAGCCCACCAGACTCCTCTGTCCATGGGATTCTCTGGGCAAGAATGCTGGAGTGAGTTGCCATGCCCTTCTCCAGGGGATCTTCCCAACCTAGAGATCAAACCCACGTCTCCTGCATTGTAGGCAGATTCTCTACTGCTAAGCCACCAGGGAAACCCAGATACAAAGATGCCAAAACCTAATTGCCATTTTGTGACATGCTGGTAGCAAAAGCAGGGTACCAGGGCACTGTTCATGATCCCTGCACACAGCACCACTCTGGGGGTGGGCAGACCACCTAAGCTACCCCTCCAGCCAGACCCATCTACCCACCCCTCTCCTCACCTCATGTGAGGAACCAGTTCGTCCCCTTTTCCCCAGGGAGCAAGCAAGGGCACCTGTTGCCTCTTTTCAGTCCCTGGTGCTGCAGCCCAAGTCCCAACAAAGCCTTGCTCGAATTTCTTGCCAGACTTCTTATCGATTTTTA
This sequence comes from Bubalus kerabau, assembly GCF_029407905.1. Lineage (NCBI taxonomy): Eukaryota > Metazoa > Chordata > Mammalia > Artiodactyla > Bovidae > Bubalus > Bubalus kerabau. The sequence goes on from NC_073642.1 coordinate 21,184,550, forward strand.
TTGATTAAACAGTCCAAGAACCCGGGTAGGTAAGACCTGGTTTTATTACTTTGTTCCCTCCAGTGAACTCAGTATAAAATGACTTTCTTCTCTGTCAGTCATGTTAGTTAAATGATGCTGTTTAAGAAGCCAGCTGGAACTCTAAGAATCAGGCAGATGGCGGCTTGATATACTGTGCTGTGGTTCCCATTATCCACTGCCCTCCCTTCCTGTGAAAGGATTGTTTATGCCCACCATGAGATTCATGGTCCCCACCCTGTTGTCAGACCTAGCCCTGTGATTTTTTTTTTCTGGAAATTTTTATTTAAATTTTAAAGTTGTTATAATTACTGGTCAGAATTTCCTAAAATATATTTTTAATATGTATTTATTTGACTCTGCTGGGTCTTAGTTGCAGCATCTGGGATCTCATTCCCTGATCAGGGATTGAACCCAAGCATCCTGCACTGGGAGTCTGGAGCCTTAGCCACTGGACCACCAGGGAAGTCCCCAGCCCTGTGATTTAGCACTGCCTGTGAGAAAGGATGCTTGCTCCTTGAAAGAAAAGCTATGACAAACCTAGACAGTGTGTTAAAAGGCAGAGACATCACTTTGCTGACAAAAGTCCATATAGTCAAAGCTATAGTTTTTCTAGTAGTCCATGGATCGATGTGAGAGTTAGGCCATAAAGAAGGCTTAACACCGAAGAATTGATGCTTTTGAATTGCTTGAGAAGACTCTTGAGAGTCCCTTGTACTGCAAGGAGATCATTTCTCCTTGATCTTGAGAGTCCCTTGGACTCCAAGGAGATCATTTCCTTTAGTCAGTCCTAAAGGAAATCAACCCTGAATATTCATTGGAAGGACTGATGCTAAAGCTGAAGCCAACTTTGGCCAACTGATGCAAAGAACCAACTCAGAGGAAAAGACTCTGATGCTGGGAAAGACTGAGGGCAGGAAAAGGGGGCAACAGAGGATGAGATAATGGATTGGCATCATTGACTCAATGGACACGAGTTTGAGCAAACTCCTGTAGAAAGTGAAGGACAAGGAGGCCTGGCGTGCTGCAGTCCACAGAGTCAAAAAGAGTCAGACATGACTGAGCGGCTGAACAACAACATGAGGTAGGAGTGTGAGTGATATGCCATCTCCAAGTGGAAGCCTGAAGTGTTTCCTGCAGCAATCTCACTTTCTTTTTGCTGTGGGAATACCAGATTCCAGATAGGAGATCCTCCTTCAGCATGTGTCCTGGAATAAACAGTCATGTGGACAGAACTGTAGCCATGAATATATAACATGAGTGAGAAACATGCCATGGCTGTTCTAAGCCGCCAAGATGTGGGAGCATGTTACTGCATCATGACCTGGTGGAAGCCGACTAACCCAGTAGTGTTATCCCAAGATGGTGTCATGGCTTGCCTATTGGCCTCTCCCGCCTCAGTTCAGTTCAGTCGCTCAGTCGTGTTCAGTTGTTTGCAACCCCAAGGACTGTAGCACACCAGGCTTCCCTGTCCATCACCAGCTCCTGGAGCTTACTTAAACTTATGTCCATTGAGTTGGTGATGCCATCCAACCATCTCATCCTCTGTCATCCCCTTCTCCTGCCTTCAATCTTTCCCAACATCAGGGTCTTTTCCAATGAGTCAGTTCTTCATATCAGGTGGCCAAAGTATTGGAGCTTCAGCCTCAGGCCTACTCAAGACTGATTTCCTTTAGGATGGACTGGTTGGATCTCCTTGCAGTCCAAGGGACTCTCAAGAATCTTCTCCAACACCACAGTTCAAAAGCCTCAATTCTTCAACGCTCAGCTTTCTTTATGGTCCAACTCTCACATCCATACATGACTACTGGAAAAACCATAGCTTTGAATGCACAGACCTTTGTTGGCAAAGTAATGTCTCTGCTTTTGAATATGCTGTCTAGGTTGGTCATAGCTTTTCTTCCAAGGAGTAAGCATCTTTTAATTTCAAGGCTGCAGTCACCATCTGCAGTGATATTGGAGCCCCCAAAATAAAGTCTCTCACTGTTTCCATTGTTTCTCAGTCTATTTGCCATGAAGTAATGGGACCAGATGCCATGGTTTTAGTTTTCTGAATGTTGAGTTTTAAGCCACCTTTTTCACTCTCCTCTTTCACTTTCGTCAAGAGGCTCTTTAATTCTTCACTTTCTGCCATAAGGGTGGTGTCATCTGAGTATCTGAGGTTATTGATATTTCTCCCAGCAATCTTGATTCCAGCTTGTGCTTCACCCAGCCTGGCATTTTGCATGATGTACTCTGCATGTAAGTTAAACAAGCAGGGTGACAATATCCAGCCTTGACATACTCCTTTCCTAATTTAGAACCAAAATTCAAGCACTAGAAATAATCTGAGTCTTCTTTCCATCATCATCCAACACCCAGTTGGAAAGCACTAGTCCTGGGAAAGCACCGGGACTTCTGCAAAACTAACTGAACGGCATTCAGATCAACAGGAGCTAAACCTTAGGAAACCACTTGACTTTCATTCAAAATGGTGAGTCATGTGAAAACACTGCTGTTTTCCACTCCACATGATTCTCTGCTGCCTTGCATTAGAAGCACAAAATCTGCTTATTCTGTTCCCAACTTTATCTACTATGATGGCTAATTTTATGTGTCTACTCAGCTAGGGTTTAGGTGCTGTTGTTGTTGTTGTTGTTGAGTCACTAAGTTGTGTCCGACTCTTTGTGACCCCATGGACTGCAGCATGCTAGGCTTCCCTGTCCTTCGCTTTCTATAAAAGGTTGCTCAAACTCCTGTCCATTGAGTCAGTGATGCCCATCAACCATCTCATCCTTTGTCATCCTCTTTTCCTCCTGCCCTCAATTTTTCCCAGTATCAGGGTCTTTCCCAATGAGTCAGTCCTTCACATCAGGTGGTCAAAGTATTGGAGCTTTAGCTTCAGCATCAGTCCTTCCAATGAATATTCAGGGTTTATTTCCTTTAGGATTGACTGTTTTGATCTTCCTGCTATCCATGGGACCCTAAAGAGTCTTCTCCAGCACCATAGTTTGAAAGTTTTATATAGTATCCAGTATAGGGTATCAATTCAGTTCATCACTCAGTCCTGTCTGACTCTTTGTGATCCTATGGACTGCAGCACGCCAGGCTTCCCTGTCCATCACTAACTCCTGGAGTTTACTCAAACTCATGTCCATTGAATTGGTGATGCCATCCAACCATCTCATCCTCTGTCATTCCCTTCTCCTCCTGCCTTCAATTTTTCCCAGCCTCAGGGTCTTTTTCAGTGAGTCAGTTCTTCACATCAGGTGGCCAAAGTATTGGAGCTTCAGCTTCAGCCTCAGTCCTTCCAATGAATACTCAGGACTGATTTCCTTTAGGATGGACTGGTTGGATCTCCTTGCAGTCCAAGGGACTCTCAAGAGTCTTCTCCAACACCACAGTTCAAAAGCATCAATTCTTCAACGCTCAGCTTTCTTTATGGTCCAACTCTCACATCCATACATGACTACTGGAAAAACCATAGCTTTGAATACACAGACCTTTGTTGACAATGTAATTCTCTGCTTTTTAATATGCTGTCTAGGTTGGTCATAGCTTTTCTTCCAAGGAGCAAGAATCTTTTAATTTTAAGGCTGCAGTCATCATCTACAGTGATTTTTGAGCCCCCAAAAATAAAGTCTTTCACTGTTTTCATTGTTTCCCCATCTGTTTTCCATGAAGTGATGGGACTGGATGCCATGTTCTTAGTTTTATGAACGTTGAGTTTTAAGCCAACCCCACGTCCAAGGAGCGGCAGCTGCGCAGGCACAGGAGGGCTGAGAGGAGCTATGTTCAAGGTCAGGAGGGGCGGCTGTGAGGAGATACCCCTCATCCAAGGTAAGAGAAATCCAAGTAAGATAATAGGTGTTGAGAGAGGGCATCAGAGGGCAGACACACTGAAACCATAATCACAGAAAACTAGCCAGTCTGATCACACAGACCACAGCCTTGTCTAACTCAATGAAACTAAGCCATGCCATGTGGGGCCACCCAAGACAGAAGGGTCATGATGGAGAGGTCTGACATAATGCGGTCCACTGGAGAAGGGAATGGCAAATCACTTCAGTATTCTTGCCTTGAGAACCCCATGAACTGTATGAAAAGGCAAAATGATAGGATACTGAAAGAGGAACTCCCCAGGTCAGTAGGTGCCCAATATGCTACTGGAGATCAGTGGAGAAATAACTCCAGAAAGAATGAAGGGATGGAGCCAAAGCAAAAACAATACCCAGTTGTGGATGTGACTGGTGATAGAAGCAAGGTCCGATGCTGTAAAGAGCAATATTGCATAGGAACCTGGAATGTCAGGTCCATGAATCAAGAAAAATTGGAAGTGGTCAAACAGGAGATGGCAAGAGTGAGCGTCGACATTCTAGGAATCAGCAAACTAAAATGGACTGGAATGGGTGAATTTAACTCAGATGACCATTATATCTTCTACTGTGGGCAGGAATCCCTTAGAAGAACTGGAGTAGCCATCATGGTCAACAAAAGAGTCCAAAATGCAGTATTTTGATGCAATCTCAAAAACGAAAGAATGATCTTTGTTCATTTCCAAGGCAAACCATTCAGCATCACGGTAATCCAAGACTATGCCCCAGCCAGTAACGCTGAAGAAGCTGAAGTTGAACGGTTCTATGAAGACCTACAAGACCTTTTAGAACTAACACCCAAAAAAGATGACCTTTTCATTATAGGGGACTGGAATGCAAAAGTAGGAAGTCAAGAAACACCTGGAGTAACAGGCAAATTTGGCCTTGGAATACGGAATGAAGCAGGGCAAAGGCTAATAGAGTTTTGCCAAGAGAACGCACTGGTCACAGCAAACACCCTCTTCCAACAACACAAGAGAAGACTCTACATATGGACATGACCAGATGGTCAACACCGAAATCAGATTGATTATATTCTTTGTAGCCAAAGATGGAGAAGCTCTATACAGTCAGCAAAAACAAGACCGGGAGCTGACTGTGGCTCAGATCATGAACTCCTTATTGCCAAATTCAGACTGAAATTGAAGAAAGTAGGGAAAACCACTAGATCATTCAGGTATGACCTAAATCAAATCCCTTACGATTATACAGTGGAAGTGAGAAATAGATTTAAGGGACTAGATCTGATAGACAGAGTGCCTGATGAACTATGGACAGAGGTTTGTGACATTGTACAGGAGACAGGGATCAAGACCATTCCCATGGAAAGGAAATGCAAAAAAGCAAATGGCTGTCTGAAGAGGCCTTACAAATAGCTGTGAAACGAAGAGAAGCAAAAAGCAAAGGAGAAAAGGAAAGCTATGCCCATTTGAATGCAGAGTTCCAAAGAACAGCAAGGAGAGATAAGAAAGCCTTCCTCAGCGATCAATTCAAAGAAATAGAAGAAAACAACAGAATGAGAAAGTCTAGAGATCTCTTCAAGAAAGTTAGAGATACCAAGGGAACATTCCATGCAAAAATGGGCTCAATAAAGGACAGAAATGGAATGGACCTAACAGAAGCAGAAGATATTAAGAAGAGATGGCAAGAATACACAGAAGAACTGTTCAAAAAGAGCTTCACAACCAAGATAATCATGATGGTGTGATCACTCACCTAGAGCCAGACATCCTGGAATGTGAAGTCAAGTGGGCCTTAGAAAGCATCACTATGAACAAAGCTAGTGGAGGTGATGGAATGCCAGTTGAGCTGTTTCAAATCCTGAAAGATGATGCTGTGAAAGTGCTGCACTCAATATGCCAGCAAATTTGGAAAACTCAGCAGTGGCCACAGGACTGGAAAAGGTCAGTTTTCATTCCAATCCCAAAGAAAGGCAATGCCAAAGAATGCTCAAACTACCGCACAATTGCACTCATCTCACATGCTAATAAAGTAATGCTCAAAATTCTCCAAGCCAGGCTTCAGCAATACGTGAACTGTGAACTTCCAGATGTTCAAGCTGGTTTTAGAAAAGGCAGAGGAACCAGAGATCAAATTGCCAACATCCGCTGGATCATGGAAAAAGCAAGAGAGTTCCAGAAAAACATCTATTTCTGCTTTATTGACTATGCCAATGCCTTTGACTGTATGGATCACAATAAACGGTGGAAAATTCTTCAAGAGATGGGAATACCAGACCACCTGACCTGCCTCTTGAGAAACCTATATGCAGGTCAGGAAGCAACAGTTAGAACTGGTCATGGAACAACAGACTGGTTCCAAATAGGAAAAGGAGTACGTCAAGGCTATATATTGTCACTCCTCTTATTTAACTTATATGCAGAGTACATCATGAGAAACACTGGGCTAGAAGAAGCACAAGCTGGAATCAAGATTGCTGGGAGAAATATCAATAACCTCAGATATGCAGGTGACACCACCCTTAGAGCAGAAAGTGAGGAGGAACTAAAAAGCCTCTTGATGAAAGTGAAAGAGGAGAGTGGAAAAAGTTGGCTTAAAGCTCAACATTTAGAAAACTAAGATCATGGCATCTGGTCCCATCACTTCATGGCAAATAGATGGGGAAACAGTGGAAACAGTGTCAGACTTTATTTTTTGGGGCTTCAAAATCACTGCAGATGGTGATTGCAGCCATGAAACAAAAAGACGCTTGCCCTTAGAAGGAAAGTTATGACCAACCTAGACAGCATATTCAAAAGCAGAGACATTACTTTGCCAACAAAAGTCTGTCTAGTCAAGGCTATGGTTTTTCCAGTGGTCATGTATGGATGTGAGAGTTGGACTGTGAAGAAAGCTGAGCACCGAAGAATTGATGCTTTTGAATTGTGGTGTTGGAGAAGACTCTTGAGAGTCCCTTGGACTGCAAGGAGATCCAACCAGTCCATCCTAAAGGAGATCAGTCCTGAGTGTTCATTGGAAGGGCTGATGCTAAAGCTGAAACTCCAGTACTTTGGCCACCTCATGTGAAGAGTTGACTCACTGAAAAAGACCCTGATGCTGGAAGGGATTGGGGGCAGGAGGAGAAGGGGACAGCAGAGGATGAAATGGCTAAATGGCATTACTGACTCGATGGACATGAGTATGAGTAAACTCCAGGAGTTGGTGATGGACAGGGAGGCCTGGCATGCTGCAGTTCATGGAGTCGCAAAGAGTTGGACACGACTAAGCAACTGAGCTGAACTGATAGGGTATAGTGTCTGATATTTAATCAAACATGAATCTAGGAGTTGCTGTGAAGCTACGAGTTGGCAAGAAAGTTCATTTCCATAATATCTTATGGTAAAACCAAAAGAAACTTTTTGGCCAACCCAATATTGACAGATAGGATTAATTATAATCAATTGACTTTTAGTAAAGAAGATGATCCTTCATAATGTTCATCAGCCCCATTCAATCAGTTCAATTTTGCTCATAAGAACAAAATCTGAGGTTTCCTGGGGAAGAAAAAGTTCTGCAGCCCAAGTTTCCAGCCTGCCTTAGAAATTTCAGACTTATCAGCCCTTTCATTAAAAGAAATCTCTGTCTCCCCATCCCGTTCCTCTCCAACCAGAGCCAGTCCAGATTTTCCTATATTCCCGGGTCTGAGTGACCTCACTACCCTCAGGGCTGCTGAGAGGGAGGCCCCTGGTCTCAGGCAGTCCCTGTCACACTAGGGATGTGGGATGCGGGATGTGGGATGTGGCAGGGATAGGGTAGGGGGGAGGACTGAGAAGAAGGAGAGGCTCCCCCTCCTTAACCTTCCTTATTGTAAAAAGCCCAGCAGGTGGTAAAGCGGGGAACCCTCTCCCCTTTTCTAGAACCTCCTCTTCCATACCTCTCTGTTCCCCTTCCATATTCACCACTCAGCACATCTGTCACCCTTTGCTGACTTCTCTACCCAGTTAAGGCTATCTGTGAGCATGATTTCATCCTAATTCCAGCAGTATAAAAACAAGTGTACTGGCGCTTCCCTGGTTGCTCAGTGGTAAAGAATCCGCCTGCCAGTGCAAGAGACAAACGTGCTTCCATCCCTGACCTGGGAAGATCCCACGTGCCATGGAACAGCTAAGCCTGTGCACCACAACTATTGAACCTGTGCTCCAGAGCTGGGGAACCAACTACCAAGCTGAGGTGCCGCCACTACTGAAGCCCGCATGCCTAGAGCCCATGCCCGTCTGCAACAAGAGAAGCCACCGCAGTGAGAAGCTTATGCACTGCAATTAGAGAGTTGCCCTGCTTGCCGTAACTAGAGGAAAGCCCACACAGCAATGCAGACCCAGCACAGCCAAAACTAAATAAATAAAATTTAAAAAACAAGTGTATGACACTGAGGAAACCAGAAGGGAAAGAGATACATGTACCCCAATGTTCATCGCAGCACTGTTTATAATAGCCAGGACATGGAAGCAACCTAGATGTCCATCAGCAGATGAATGGATAAGAAAGCTGTGGTACATATACACAATGGAGTATTACTCAGCCATTAAAAAGAATACATTTGAATCCATTCTAATGAGGTGGATGAAACTGGAGCCTATTATACAGAGTGAAGTAAGCCAGAAAGAAAAACACCAATACAGTATACTAACGCATATATATGGAATTTAGAAAGATGGTAACAATAACCCTGTGTACGAGACAGAAAAGAGACACTGATGTATAGAACAGTCTTATGGACTCTGTGGAGAGGGAGAGGGTGGGAAGATTTGGGAGAATGGCATTGAAACATGTAAAATATCATGTATGAAACGAGTTGCCAGTCCAGGTTCAATGCACAATACTGGATGCTTGGGGCTGGTGCACTGGGATGACCCAGAGGGATGGTATGGGGAGGGAGGAGGGAGGAGGGTTCAGGATGGGGAACACATGTATACCTGTGGTGGATTCATTTTGATATTTGGCAAAACTAATACAATTATGTAAAGTTTAAAAAATAAAATAAAATTTAAAAAAAAAAAAAAAAAAAAAACAAGTGTATGGATCAAAGGCACATCAGTAGCCTTCCCCCTTCAGGAGCGACGCAGCCTCCGGCCTCTAATCTTTCTTTCCCTCCTACTTCTTGCTCTTCTCACTCCTTCCTCCCCATCTTTTCTCTCATTTCCACAGAAGTGAGGACAGTGGAAACAGTGGGATGGAGAAAGGGAGCTCTGGCAGAGGTGATTGTAAAGAACTGGGGCAGGAACCGAGCCAGACCCCGAGGCACGGAAAGGCAGGTATGGGCGTGGACAGTGGACAGAGGACGTAGAGCGAGTTGGCAAAGGACAGTGCAATGTTGTGATTTACGATAAGAATATGTATTTGGTCTTCCCCTTTTTCTCGCACAGGACTCTTAAAACTCCTAGGATTTCCTAAGTAGTAAGTGCCATAAAGATGTATTTTGTTATTCATAACAAGCCCCTTTCAATCACATCAGAGTTTATATTGACAAGGAGACTTTCGGAAAGCCCCCAGGATGGGCTGGTTGGCGGGAAACCAACCCTGTAATCAGAGACAGGGGTTGGAACGTTCAGCCCCACTCCCAACCCCGGCAGAGGGGGGAGGGACTACAGAATGTGTTCGGTCACCCATAGCTAGTGATACAAGCAATTGGTGTCTAGGTAATAAAGCCTCCCAAAAAACCCAGAAGGAAAATCCCAGAAGGATGGACTGATGAACAAGAGTGCATCCACATGCCAGGATGGTGGCACACTCTGGACTCCACAGGGTCAGAAACTCCTGTGTTCAGGGCCCTCCTGCACCTCGCCTTGTGTGTCTCTTCATCTGGCTGCTCCTTTGTGTTTTTGTTTAGTCGCTCAGTCGTGTCTAACTCTTTTGTGACCCCACGGACTGTAGCCCACCAGCTCCCCAAGTTCATGAAATTTCCCAGGCAAGAATACTGGAGTGAGTTATCATTTCCTCCTCCAGGGGATCTTCGCAACCCAGAGATTGAACCCACGTCTCTTGCATCTCCTGCGTTGGCAGGCAGATTCTTTACCACTGCACCACCAGGGAAGTTCCTTTTCCCTCTGTGATAAACCAATAACTAATAAGAAAACTGTTTTCCTGACTTCTTTGAGCTGCTCTAGCAAATGAATCAAACTCGAGGACAGGGTGGTGAGAACCCTCTTATTTATAGCTGGTGGGTCAGAGGCATAGGTGACAACCTGAACTTGTGATTGGCAATGAGTGTGTCTGAAAATTCTTTAAGAGCTGGGAATACCAGATCACCTTACCTGCCTCCTGAGAAATCTGTATGCAGGTCAAGAAGCACCAGCTAGAACCGGACATGGAATAACAGACCGGTTCCAAACTGGGAAAGGAGTACATAAAGGCTGTATATTGTCACCCTGCTTGTTTATCTTATATGCAGAGTACATCATGGAAAATGCCAGGCTGGATGAAGCACAAGCTGGAATCAAGATTGCCGGGAGAAATATCAATAAACTCAGATACTGCCCTTATGGCAGAAAGCAAAGAAGAATTAAAGAACCTCTTGATGAAAGTGAAAGAGGAGAGTGAAAAAGCTGGCTTAAAACTCAACATTCAGAAAACTAAGATTATGGCATCCAGTCCCATCACTTCATGGCAAATAGATCAAGAAACAATGAAAACAGTGAGAGACTTTATTTTGGGGGGCTCCAAAATCACTGCAGATGGTGACTGCAGCCTTGAAATTAAAAGATGCTTGCTGCTTGGAAGAAAAGCTATGAACAACCTAGACAGCATATTAAAAAGCGGAGACATTACTTTGTCAACAAAGCTCTGTGAATTCAAAGCAATGGTTTTTCCAGTAGTCATGTATGGATGTGAGAGTTGGATCATAAAGAAAGCTGAGCGTTGAAGAATTGATGCTTTTGAACTGTGGTGTTGGAGAAGATTCTTGAGAGTCCCTTGGACTGCAAGGAGATCCAACCAGTCCATCCTAAAGGAAATCAGTCCTGAGTATTCATTGGAAGGACTGATGCTGAAGCTGAAGCTCCAATACTTTGGCCACCTGATGTGAAGAACTGACTCATTGGAAAAGACCCTGATGTTGGGAAAGATTGAAGGCTGGAGGAGAAGGGGATGACAGGGGATGAAATGGTTGGATGGCATCACCAATTCAATGGACATAAGTTTGAGTAAACTCCAGGAGTTGGTGATGGACAGGGAAGCCTGGAGTGCTGCAGTTCATGGGGTCACAAAGAGTCAACTCGACTGAATGACTGAACTGAACTGTGTCTGAAAAGAAGGAGGGGAGCTTAAGCTGTGGATCTGATGTTATCTTCAGGTAGATGGTGTCAGAATTGAGTTAACTGTGGGACATCTGGCTGGGTCACAGAATTGTTTCATATAGGAACCCCTCCCAATACATAAACACACACAGGGTGACCACAAGGGTCAGGAGTGGAGAACTGAGTGTAGAGGAAACACACAGGAGTGTGTGTTTTTCTTTCCAGGTAGGAAGAAAGTGGTTTTCATTAAGATTTTAAGTTATCTGTGAAATACTGTGTGGGCTGAGCAGGTAGAAGGAAATTTGGGTCTAAACACCTGAGACTTGTGGATAAATGAATTATGGTTTGGACAGGGCTCAGAATATAGGAGAGAGGTTAGGTTGTGGGAGTAGGTATGATCACTTGGAGAGGAAGAGGTGAGTGACAGAGACACTCTGGCTGGTCCCCGGGGGAAATTCCAGCACTTGAAGGACTAGCAGATAAAGAATTTCTTAAAAAAAGAAAAAAATAATAAGGGACAGGAGAGCCAACCATCTGAAAGTTCCAGAGAAACAGGAGAAAGAAAGGAAAGAAACGGGATGGAAATAATAGAAAAATATATCCACAAATTGAAGAAAGGCATGACTCTTTCAGATTGAAAAGACTCATGTGTCAAGCGAGACAAACAAAGGAACAACAGAAAACTCCAACAAAACTCCTAGATGATATTAGAGCATTCTAAGGATAATGAAAAAAAAATTCTAAGTTTCCAGAGAGGGAAAAACAGGTCACCTGCAAAAGAATGAATATCCAACTAGCCACAGACGTCTCAGCAATATTGGATTCTAGAAGACTGAAACAACGCCTTCCAAATCCTCAGGGAATGTGGTTTTGATTCTGTACTTCTATGCCCAGCCAAAAGATCAAATAACCATTTTCTTCAGATATGGGACTTAGAACATTGACTTTCAGTACTTCCCTGGCTGGCTGTGGTTAGGACTCTGAGCTTCCAATGCAGGGGGCGCAGGTTCAATCCCTGGTCAGGGAAATAAGATCTCATTTGTCCTGCAGCATCCCCCCCCCCCAAAAAGAACATTGACTTCTGTGTGCCTTTTCCGGAAAAAAAAAAAAAATTCAAGGACAAACTCTAGCAAAATGAATTCAGGAAAAAGAAATGAAAAATGGGACAAGGGAAAAAATCCCAGAATGATAGTTGTCCACAGATCTGTGAATTAGTGCCTCAATTAGAGTAAGAAGTCAAAGAGTTACATGAAGAATGCTTTCAAGGAGAAAGTAGATTTCAACCAACAGGGAGTGTTTATGAAAGAGGATAATCTTTGCTCTCCGTCAATAAAAAAAAAAAAAAAATAGGGGAAGCAATTTCAATTAAAAAAAAAAAAGGCAGAGAAGCAATTTTAAAAAGTTCTAGGGAAAGCAAAAAAATGGTATAAAAAAGTCAGGATTTATATATAAAATGCTGGGGAGGGAGACATTTCCCAATACCTTTCTAGGTCCTTCTGGCTGGTCTAATAACTAAATTGACATGAGACAGATCAACAGAAGGAAATCAAATTTTAATCTTGTGTGTATGGGAGTTCATAGCAGTTTTTAAGTCTTTTAGATGAAGAAACTATAAATTTGTGAAGAACTGACAAGACAAAGAAACTTCGGCTTAGGTACTAATCAGTGAAGAAACTAAGCAGAGTTTGTTTACACAGCCCCTCTGGGCTCCAAACTCCTTATCTCTGGCAGTAAGGATGTCCAGTGTGGGAGGGTACCTTTCCTGTGGGAGGTTAATTTCCTGCTTTCAAGGGGATAGAGAGGAGGGTCAGAGTGTCCTTGCACCTGCTGTTTCTCAAGGAACTTTAATTCCATCAGTATGACAGAGCGGCATGTATTGGGGCAATCTGCTCTGAACCACATTATAAACTATTTGTTTCATTTAAAATTGAGGTATAAGGGCTTCACTGGTGGTCCAGTGGTTAAGAGTTCACCTTCCAATGTAGGGGATGTGGGTTTGATCCCTGGTTGGGGAGCAAAGATACCACATGCTTCACAGCCCAAAAGCCAAAAACATAAAACAGAAACAATATTGTAAAACACAGGCCACATTAAAAATAAATCTTAAAACATAAAATAAGATTGAGGTATAATACACATATGGAAAAGTGCATGCATGCCTGCTCAGTCGCATCCAACTCCTTTGACTCTATGGACCCAGGGGTTGAACCCGCATTTCCTGTGTTGCAGGCTGACTATCACAGAGCCAGCAGGGTTTCCCTGGTTGCTCAGTGGTAAAGAACCTGCCTGTCAATTCAGGAGACACGGGTTTGATCCCTGGGTGGGGAAGATCCCCTGGAGGAGGAAATGGCAACCCACTCCATGGTTGAAATGCCATGGACAGAGGAGCCCGGCAAGGCTACAGTCCAAAGGGTTGCAAAGAATCAGATGTGATTGAGCAACTGAGCACGCATTAACACAAGCCCATTTGACTTGGATTCTTAGAACATCTCCTTCAAGCAGCACAAAGAACAAAGAATTACATTTATTTCTTCATGGATGCAATCACAATTTTTTTGTCCTAATACTGTAATTGATATTTATTGAGATATTGGCTTCCTAGCACTACAGTAACAAAAAACCACAATCTTGATGGCTTAAGGGCTTCCCAGGAGGCACTAGTGGTAAAGAACCTGCCTGTCACTGCTGGAGATGTAAGCGATGCGGGTTTGGAGATGCAGGGTTGATCCCTGGGTCAGGAAGATCCCTTGGAGTAGGAAATAGCTTAGGAAAACAGCAGAATTTGTTCTCTCACATATCTGGTAACTGGAAGTCTGAAGTCAAGGTGTCAGCAAGCCTGAGCTCCCTCCAAAGGCGCTAGAGGAGATCTTTCCTTGTGTTTTTCAGCTTCTGGTGCCTCCAGATACCCCTGGCTTGTAGCTGCATCACTCCATTCTCTGTGTCCATGGGTCACATTGGTTCCCCTGAACCTCGGTGTCTTCTCCTCTGTGCATCTCTTCTAAGGACACCTGTCATTGGAAATAGATATTCCAGGATGACCTCCTCTTCTCAAGATCCTTAACTTAATTGCATCTGTGAAGTCCTTTTTTTCCTAGGTAATGTCACATTCACAGATTTTGGACATGGACCTATTTGGGGAGGGGAGGTTCAGGTGTCACTATTTAGCCCACTACAACTGGTTTTCAATTTTTAAAGCCAACACCTAGATGAGTGCTGCCTTTAGAAATATAAATGTGAACAACATGTGTCATTTTAAATATTCTAGTAGCCCTATTGGGCTTCCCTGGTGGCTCAGACAGTAAAGAATCCACCTGCAATGCAGGAGACCTGGATTCGATCCCTGGGTTGGGAAGATCCCCTGGAAGAGGGCATGGCAACCCACTCCAGTATTCTTGCCTGGAGAATCCCCATGGACAGAGGAGCCTGGTGGGCTACAGTCCATGGGGTCACAAAGAGTCGGACACGACTGAGTGACTAAGCACCAGCACATATGTACTCATATGTAAAAAGTAAAGTCATGTGTAAAAAAAAAAAAAAGTAAAAAGAAATAAGTGATATTATGGACTGAATGTTTGTGTCTCCCAAACTCATATGTTCAAGCTCTACCCCTCAGTGTGGCTGTATTAGAGACAGGGCTTCTAAGGAAGTAATTAAGGTGAAAAGAAATCATAAGGGTGGGGCCCTAGTTTGAAGGATTGGTGTCCTTAGAGGATGAGATACCAGTGCATGGTCACGAATATAAATTGGTGCCGTCACTGTGGAAAATAATATGGAGGCTCCTCAAAAAACTTAAAGTGAAACTACCTTAGAAACCATCAACCCCACTTCTAGGTATTTATCCAAAGGAAGCGAAATCACTATCTCAAAGAGATATCTGCACTTCCAAGTTCACTGGAGCACTATTCACAATAGCCAAGACATGGAGACAACCTAAATGTCTATCAACACATGAATGAAAAAGAAAAACATGGTTTATATATACACAATGGAAGATTATTAGCCCATGAAGAAGAAGGAAATCTTGCAATTTGCAGCAACATGGAGGAAAGTTAAGGGCACGAAGCTAAGTGAAATAAGCCAGATAGAGAAAGACAAATTCTCTATGAGCTCACTTCCATGTGGACTCTCAAAAAAGCTGAACTCGGCAAGTAGATCAGTGGTTGCCAGCGGGTGGAGGTGGGGGAAATGAGTGAAGGTGGTCAAAAGGTACCAACTTCCAGGGACTTCCCTTGTGGTCCAGTAGTTAAGAATCTGCCTTCCAATTTGGAGAAGATGGGTTCAATCTCTGGTCGGGGAAGATCTCACCTGTCTCGGGGCAACTAAACCTGTGCACCACAGATACTGTGCCCTAGAGCCCATGCTCTGCAATGAGAGACGCACCACAGTGAGAAGCCCGCCCACTACAACTAGAGAGTAGCCTGCACCCACTGAAACTAGAGAAGGTTGGTGATGTAGCACAGCCAGAAATAAAATAAACAAATAAATCTTTTTTTTAATGGCAATACTTCCTAATTAACGTAGAGTTTCAATTCAATCCCTATCTAAATTCCAGCTGCCTTTTTGCAGAAGTTGACAAGCTGATCTTAAAATTCATAGGGAAATACAAGAGATCCAGAATAGCTAAAACAATCTTAAAAAAAAAACGAACTTAGAGGCCCCCACCTCCCAATTTCAAAACTTACTACAAAGTTACATTCATTAAGACTTATTTGGTTCTGCAATAAGGATAGACATAAATCAAGGGACTAGAACTGAAAATCTAGATGTCACCCCACATATTTAAGGGCAATTGATTTTCGACAAGGGTGTTAAGACCTTTCAATTGGTGAGGACTTCCCCAGTGGTCCAGTGGCTAAAACTCCACAGTCCCAATGCTGAGCGTCTGAGTTCAATTCTTGGTCAAGGAACTAGATCCCACATGCTTCAACGAAGAGTTTGCGTGCTTCCCGTATGCCACAAGTAAAAAAGATGCCGAGTGTCGCAACGAAGACCCAGTGTAACCAAATAAATAGTTTTTAAAAGAGAAAAGAAAAATAAATGTATAGACATAGAAAGTAGATTAGTAGTTCCCAGGAGCTGAGGATAGACAGACACTAAGAGTGATTGCTCATGGTTACAGGGTTTCTTTTGGGGATGATGAAAAGATTCCAGAATCAGATAGTGGTGATTACTGCAAAACTCTGCGAGTACATTAAAAACTATTCAATTGTACATTCTAAAGGGGTGAATTTTCTGGTATGTGGAAGAAGAGAAAGAGAGAAAAGAAGAGAGTAAGCTAGGAAGAAAGGGAGGAAGGAGGGAAGGGGAGGATGGAAGGAGGGAGGGAGGGAAAGAAGCTCAAGATTTAACTAGACCCTTTATTTTCTCAACGAAACAATCATTCATTCCATAGACCTTACCTATTTTTTAAATTCAAGTATACTTGATTTAATTGAAGAGTCCCTGGTGGCTCAGATGGTAAAGAATCTGCTTGCAATGCAGGAGACCCGGGGTTAGATTCCTGGGTCAGGAAGATCCCCTGGAGGAGGAAATGGCAAATCACTTCAGTATTCTTGCCTGGGAAATCCCATGGTCAGAGAAGCCTGATGGGCTTCTCTGTTCATGGGGTCACAGAGTCAGACACAACTGAGTGACTAACACTTTCACACTTTCATACTTGATTTACAATATTGTGTTAGTTTTCAGGTCAGCTAAGTGATTCAATTATATATCTATTCTTTTTCAGATGCTTTTCCATTATAGGTTATTACAAGATACTGAAAATAGTTTCCTATGTCACACAGTAGGACTTTGTTGTTTATCTATTTTATAAATAGTCAGTTAATACCAAACTCCTCATTTATTCCTCCCTCCCCATTTTCCCCTTTGGTAACCATACGTTTGTTTTCTGTGTCGGAATTTATTTCTGCTTTGTAAATAAGTTCATTTGTATCCTTTTTTTAGATTCCACGTGTAAGTAACACCTTATATGTTTTTGACAAATGTTTTACTTAGTATGATAATCTCTCAGTTCATCCATGTTGCTGAAAATGCCAATATATCATTTTTTTTTATGGCTGAGTAACATTCCACTGTATATACCACATCTTCTTTATGCATTTATCTCTGGATGGACATTTAGGTTGTTCCATATCTCGGCTATTTTCAATGGTGCTGCTATGAACATTGCTGTGCATGCACCTTTTCAAATTAGAGTTTTCCTCTTTTCCAGATAAATGTCCAGGAGTGGGATTGCCTGGGTTATACGGTAAATCTATTTTCAGTTTTTGGTTTTTTTTTTAAGGAAACTCCACAGTGGCTACATCAATTTACATTCCCACTGACAGTGTAGGAAGTTTCCCTTTTCTCCACACCCTCTCTAGAATTTGTTACTTGGAGACTTTTTTTTTTTTAATCGTTCCATGTGGCTTGTGGGATCTTAATTCCCCAACCAGGTATTGAACCTGTGCCCTTGGCAGTGAAAGTTCAGGGTCCTAATCACTGGACCACCAGGGAATTCCCATTTGGAAACTTTTTGACTGGTATGAGGTGATAACCTCATTGTAGTTCTGATTTGCCTTTCTCTGATAATCAGTGATGCTGAGCATCTTTCTCGTGTGCTTTTTGGCCGTCTGTCTGTCTTCTTTGAAGAATGTCTGTTTAGATCTCTGTCCATTTTTTGATTGGGTTGTTTGAGTTTTTTTGATATTGAGCTGTTTGAGCTGTTTGTTTGGAAACTAAGCCCTTGTTGATCACACTGTTTGCCAATATTTTCTCCCAGTCCATAGGCTGTCTTTTTGTTTTGTTTATGGTTTCTTTTACTGATCAAATGCTTATATGTTTAAATACTTTGTCTGTTATATGCAGAGCACTTAATAGATGCTTCTTGACCCAGCAGAGGCTCTGTAGCTGCTCATTCAGGAAGTAGGCAATGAGTTCTGCTGATTTAGAAGGGGTGTGGGATTGAGGATTTTAAAAGGGAGAAAGTTTTCTTTGACCTTTCAAAGAACAGAGGAATACCCTTGGTGTGTTAACTATCCTGGTTTATCTGTTGACCATTCTGGGCCATAGTCTGTTGCCCCAAAGGCTTTTTAAGGGTCAGGAATCCTATTTTTGGCTTCTGCAGCTGAGTTGCCTTGCCAGTGACAACATCAGGGCAGCAAAAGAAAAAGATATACTTCCGGTTCCTGGGTAAAATGTCTCCATTGTCTTGGCAAGTAAGTTCTTTTTTTGCTAGTTTCCCAATAAAAGACTCATTTTCCTGGAGGCAACTCTGTGGGCACTTCTTGGACACCCACTCACCTGGAAAAACTGAGGTTGCTCTTGACCTGAAGCAGGTCTCCTAATGCTGCCTTCAGGCAAGACAACAAGGCAATTGTGGGTAAAAATAGCTGCCTTCTCGCTCCTTCCCCACTTAGCTCATCCCTTCACTGCCTAGGGATTCCTTGGTAGCTCAGCTGGTAAAGAATCCACCTGCAATGCAGGAGACCCTAGTTCGATTTCTGGGTCAGGAAGATCCACTGGAGAAGGGATAGGCTACCCACTCCAGCATTCTTGGGCTTCCCTAGTGGCTCCGCTGGTAAAGAATTCACCTGCAATGTGGGAGATCTGGGTTCAATCCCTGGGTTGGGAAGATCCCCTGGAGGAGGGAATGGCTACCCACTCCAATATTTTGACCTGGAGAATTCCATGGACTGTATGGGGTCACAAAGAGTCGGATATGACTAAGTGATTTACCCTTTCACTTTTCACTGCCTAAGAACCCACCTCCAGTGCCTTAGTGACCTGGAACGCACACAGATTTGGCTTAAGAATCGATGCTTTCGAACTGTGGTGCTGGAGAAGACTCTTGCGAGTCCCTTGGACAGCAAGGAAATCAAACAAGTCAATCTTAAAGGAAATCAACCCCGAATATTCATTGGAAGGACTGATGCTGAAGCTGAAACTCCAACAACTTGGCCACCTGATGCGGACAGCCGACTCACTGGAAAAGAAACCTGATGCTGGGAAAGATTGAAGGCAGAAGGAGAAGAGGGTGACAGAGGATGAGGTGGCTGGATGGCATCACCAATTCAATGGACATGAACTTGGGCAAACTCAGAGAGATGGTGAGGGACAAGGAAGCCTGGTGTGCTGCAGTCCATGGGGTTGCAAAGAGTCGGACACGACTTGGCTACTGAACGACAACAAGAACTGGAAAACTGGCTAGGACAAAGACGGCCAGTTTAAAATTGTAACGAAGCTGAGAGACATCCCTAAGCCTGCAGGACCGTAAGTACAGAGGCGGAACTTCCCTGGCCTTTCTTGGAAGTAGAAGCTGTGAAATGCCCAAAGCACAGTACTGGTTGGTGCAGTTCTTTTCCCACTCATTCACCGCTGGCCACGTGCCTTGATCTCTACCTGTTGAAGAGTCCCCACCTCTGGTCTTTGGGATGCAATGAAGAGAAGTTCAGTTCAGTTCAGTCACTCAGTCTTGTCTGACTCTTTGTAACCCCATAGACTGCAGCACGCCAGGCTTCTCTGTCCTTCACTGTCTCCCGGAGTTTGCTCAAACTCATGTCCATTGAGTCGGTGATGCCATCCAACCATCTCATCCTCTGTTGTCCCCTTCTCCTCCTGCCTTCAATCTTTCCCAGCATCAGGGTCTTTTCCAATGAGTCAGTTCTTCACATTAGGTGGCCAACGTATTGGAGTTTCAGCTTCAGCATCAGAGAAGGGAAGGTGATGCCCAAATTTGATATGTCCTGCTCCTCTGCGCCCTCTAGTGGCTAACTTGGCCCACTGCTTTCTCGCCCTCCCCCTCAACCATGCCAGGGGAGACTCTTGGATTCCAGGGACTCTTTCGCAAGTCAGAACACTTCCCTGATGGTATCACACGCTCACACATCCACCCCTACCTCCTCACATGCTTATGACAGCAAATATGCTTCTCAAATGTTTTTGAGAAGTTGCAGTTACATAAGTAGATTAAGTATGTTACTTGTCTGCTAACAGCATATTTGCTTGTGTACATGTGTGCTGTGTATGCACCCAGCCCCCTTGCTATAATTTCAGGAGCTTCTCAGGATAGGAGCCACTAATCAAAGCCAGGCCTTTCTGGCTCTTGAGTTAAAAACAGATTGTGGCTGTAGCCACTGCTGTCCATATTTAGGCTCTTACTTCCCAGGGCTGTGTTCCAGAAGCTGCCTCCTCCTTAGCCAGGGCTGACTGAAATTCCCTGGGGAGGGGGAGGTCCTGGGAGGAGTCACGTGGACTCTCAGCTTCCAGGCAGAAGGGTCTCTGTTGCCATGTGACCTTGTCATCTGTGTGACTCGCTGTGTGTCAGTGGTGCCGGCAGGCCCAGTGAGTTTGAGAATGTCTCAGGGCACGAGATTAGTGGGCTCATCTCCTGATGCAGTTCTTACCACCATCACAATCCCCAGTGTTTTGTGAGTTCATACTGTATGCAGGGCCTCCTCAGGTGGCTCAGTGGTAAAGAATCCACCTGCCAATGCAGGAGACACAGGAGACTAGGGTTCGATCCCTGGGTTGAGAAGATTCCCCTGGAGTAGGAAATGGCAATCCACTCCAGTATTCTTGCCTGGAAAATTCCATGGACAGAGGAGCCTGGTGGGCTACAGGCCATGGGGTCACAAAGAGTCGGATACAACTGAGCAACTGGGCATGCACACACGAGCTATGTGCAGAGCACCTTTCAGTAACTTATAAAAAGAAGAAAACGGGGACTTCCCTGGTGGTCCAGTGGTTAAGAATCTGCCTTCCAAAGCAAAGGGTGCGGGCTCCATCCTTGGTTGGGAAGCTAAGATCCCACATGCTTCAGGGACAAAAAAACAAAACAAGAAACAGAAGCAATATTGTAACAAATTTCAATAAAGATTTTAAAAATTATCCACATTAAAAAAAAAAAAAACTTAGAAGAAAAAAGTAGAAAACAGTGTCTCCATCCTCCAAAAGCTATAGTTCTACAGGAAAGAGAGGGGATGACATTAATCTATAGGAGAAAATAACTAAAAATTCTGTTTAATTCCATCAAAACCAGTTGAGTACTTGTATAAGGAGTTGCAGAAGGCATTTTAAAGGTGCCTTAAAACAGCTTAGCTAGAATCTTGTGAGGACCATGAGGATAAGGAATGAGAGATACTAACTAGGATCCATTCTGCTGGAAGTTCAGTTATACAAACTCACTCAAGCCAAAAAAGGAAAAAGATTATTAGTCCATTGGAAAAGACCCTGATGCTGGGAAAGACTGAGGCCAAGAGCAGAAGGAGGTGACAGAGGATGGATGGTTGGATGGCATCATCGACTCAGTGGACATGAGTTTAAGCAAACTCTGGGAGATAGTGAAGAACAGGGAAGCCTGGTGTGCTGGTGTCCATCAGGCTCCTCTGTCCGTGGAATTCTCCAGGCAACACTACTAACGTGGGCGGCCTTTCCTTTCTCCAGGGGAATCTTCCTGACCCAGGGATTGAACCCGGCTTCCTGCATAGCAGGAGATTCTTTACCATCTGAGCCACCAGGGAAGCCCAGTAGAATATATGCCAATAGAAGGGCAAACTGAGGTGGAAAAAGTATAGACAGTTTGCTCAAGATCACACAACTATAGTGGAATTCTATTGGTTTGCCCAAAAGGTTCATTCGGATTTTTCTGTAACATCTTTTGGGAAAACTCAAATGAACTTTTTGGCCAACCCTACATATTAGTTTGATGTAGGGGATGTGTAAAAAGAGTTAAAACCTGATATTAAGTTTAAAGTCAAGCAAACATTTTTCAAACGATGATAGAATGTCATAAGGAGAGAATACAGGGGAAAATAAAACACAGAATGAGGTGAGGCTTATTTTTTTAAAAAGAAAGTTTTGAAAATCCTCTAACATCAACAAGGGCTACTTTGGTTATGTTCCAAGGCCCCGCCAATGTTTGTAATCTTTGAGGAATTTTTAAGAATGGGCGAGGCTCCACCCAACTGGAAATAGGCAAACGTTCTAATTTTCTAATTTTCCAAAAGAAGAACAGGCAGAGTCTAAGTACTGCAGGCTGATGAAGTGGACAAAGCTCCAGTGTGGGCTTGTGAGGACGGGGTTATGCCAGACGGACCTTGTTTCCATTTTTGAGAAAGTTCTCCCTGAAAGGTTACTTAGGGAGAATACTCTAGACTCCAAGACGCCTGATATTTTAAATCTAAAAAGGATCTCTGTGTGTGCTAAGTCACTTCAGTTGTGTACAGCTCTTTGCGACCCCATGGACTGTAGCCCCTCCGGCTCCTCTGTCCATGGGATTCTCCAGGCAAGAATACTGGAGTGGGTTGCCATTCCCTTCTCCAAGGGATCTTCCTGGCCCAGGGATCGAACCCACATCTCTTATGTCTCCTACATTGGCAGGCAGATTCTTTATCCACTGAGCCACCTGGGAAGCCCACTTAGTTGAATAACGTACTCCATAACCAGCAATTCTTCTTCTAGGTAAATTTCCCAAAGAAATTCTCTTATTATTCTCTAAGTAAGGCTGTTCATGTTTGCATCATAATAGCAAAAAGCTAAAGTCAATCTAGGTGCACACCTCTGGGAGATGTGGCACAAGCATCCATCAGCAGGCATTAATTAGAGGCATATTTAACAATATGGATGCATATTAAAAACAGAGTGCTAAGTGAAAAAAAGAGAAATAGAATAAAGCCTATAGCACAATAGCATCTATGTAAATTAAAAGCAGATGCCCATAAAACATGATATGTTTTGCAAGAACACACACAAATAAAAGAATATACACCAAACACATTAGAATCTTATTAATGGGGCGGAAGGAAAGGGAAGTGGTGGGGGGAGTGAAGAGGGAAGATAAAAGCAAATGTCATAGATTCCTCTAAACCTCACTCATAGCCTGTGCTCCTTTACGCCCAAGCACGTGGGAGGATTGCACTTCTCTGCCCATCCCCTCCAGAGCTGGGCAACGTCGTGCGATTAGCTGTGTCCCAGGAGTTGTGAGTGGAAGTGATATATGCCGATTCTAGGGTGGAGCATTTCATTTCTGGTGGGAGGCCATCCAGTACTCTGGTTTTCCACTGCAGATTCTCAGGAACACACACGTTAAGAAGAAACATCCATCAACTTGGACCCTAGAGTGGAGATAAGGACCTGACTCCCTCCCCTGCCCCTTCTCTGCCAATCTGCTTGGGACAGTTACTTTTAGTGAGAATTTTTTTTAATTATTTATTTACTATTATTTGGCTGTGCTGGGTCTTCACTGCTGTGTGTGGGCTTTCCCTATTTGTGGCGAGCGGGGGCTACTCTAGTTTCGGTGCGTGGGCTTCTCATTTCAGTGGCTTCTCTTGTTGCGGCTCCCCGGCTCTAGAGCACGGGCTTGGTTTTTGTGGGGCATGGGTTTAGTTGCCCTGTGGCATGTGGAGTCTTCCTGGACCAGAGATCAAACCCACATCCCCCTGCATTGGCAGGCAGGTTCTTAACCACTGGACCACCGAGGAAGTCCTAGAAATAAACTTTTGCTGTTGTGATCCACACAGTTTAAGGCTTTCATGTAATCAGTGAAGCAGAAGTGCATATTTTTCTGGATTGGAGAAGACCCTGATGCTGGGAAAGATTGAAGGCAAAACGAGAAGAGGGCAGCAGAGGATGAGATGGTTGGATGGCACCACCGACTCAATGGACATGAATTTGGGCAAACTCTGGGAGATAGTGAAGGACAGGGAAGCTTGGCATGCTGTAGTCCATGGTGCCGGGAGCCACCACGGGAGATCCCACCCATGACAAAGGTCATGCAGAGAGAACCTGACAGGCAAAGGCGGATCAGGCCTCAAAGGACCCCCTGAATCTGCTCGAACATCTACCCCAAAACCAGAATCTGTCTGTCTTACTATTTTGTGCCTTTCACCAACTCTTCTGACATTAACAGGGGGCTATCCCCGACCACCTTTCTCTAGAAAAAGTCAACTTAGGGCTTTAGTTAACAAGTCTCCTGGGCATAAAAGGAATATTTCTATTTTAACCCCTCTGTTGACATTCTAACTTGCCTGACAGGTTTATCCAAACTTACAATTAACACACATGATTGTTCACAACTCCCCAACCTTAAAAGACATGGGAAGCCAAAACATTCTAAAAGTCCTAATGAACATAGAGTCCTTTAAGGGATGAAAAATTATTAGAATAGACAGTACTGGTAAAGGGTTTCATTGTTGAGCCGATGCTTGCTGCCAAGTGCCCATATCCCTTATCCACTGTGCACCTGGGAGTGCATCAGTTAACATAGTTAAAATGTAAGAAAAACAAACAGTAGCCTTGGAATTAACCACATCAGACCTTTGAGCTAATTGGTTCTTTTTTTGTTGTAACTCACTACACCTTTGCTCCATGAGAATGTAACTCTGTTTAACACTTTCTGAGGCTGACATAGATTAAAAATATAAAGAAGAAACACTTCAAGGGAAAATAAGTTTTCTGGTTGAGCAGCCTTTATCAAAAAAATGTCCACAGGCCTCCAAGGCCAAAAGATATTGTACACAACATTATTTATGGAAAAGGTATGCAAAAAAAATCCCGGTTTTGATAAAGACAAAACAGATGTAATGTTTGGGCTGACTCTGTACGACTTTACATCTTTCATTTTCCTGTATGTACAAGTCAACGTATAAAAGTTCCTTTTAAAAATAAAGTTAGGGGCCTCGGTCACCGAAGCTTGGTCTCCCCGTGTCATTCTTTTTTTTCCTTTTCCCTCCTTTTCTCTCTCTGTTCTTCTTTCAAGATGACTCCTTGGAACACAAGAGCTTTATTGGCTTTCTGTGTTAATCAAGGAAGACCAAGCCTCTTTCTGTTCTCTTTATTTTTTCTCCTTTATTCTCTTATCGTTCGACCCCGGACTATCAGGTTTCAATCCATTATAAGACCCCTGTCATCTCTCTCTCGCCGACGCCGTCTTTCCTGAGGGTACCCTAGGATCCTGCTGGGGCTGGACCCTGACACCATGGGGTGGCAAAGAGTTGGACACAACTTAGCGACTGAACAACAACAACAAAACCTTTGTTGCTTTAAACTTCTGGTATTGGAGGTGTTCGTTACTACAGCACAGTCTTGGTCTGATTAGCACAGGGACTAATCCATTAAATAAAACAAAAGGGTCCTATTGGGGACCATTGGTCTGGAGAGGGGTCTCCCAGGGACCAGTGATAGCAAGCAGAATGACTAACTCAGACATGTGCACCTGAGCTTTTCCTGCCTGCCCCACCCAAAGGAGATGGAGGAAGAAGGCAAGGCCTAAGATCACACCGCCTTGAGTTAAGGTATAACAACAACCCTCAAAAGGATGAACAAGAGTGAACACTCCCCTGCCTGGATTTCAACAAGGCTTTCACAAGGTTCCCTGGGCTGTTTCCAGGGCAGGATGGAGACTTACAGGCTGAGGAAGTATGGCCATTGGCTTTCCCACTGATAGAAATCCATCGTCTCCTAAAAGGGCCGATGAGTGTGTCAGGCAAGTGTCTACTCCTCAATTCTGTCTTGTCACAACAAATATTTGGAGTGACAGACATTAAAGCCCTCAGCATGTCACAGCTCTCAGGTCTTGGACAGACCGTGTTATAGCTCTCTGGTCTCGAACCAACCGTGTTACAGCTCTTAGACAAATCAGTGTTACAGCTCCATGTTACAGCTCTATTTTATTTAGATAATAGCAGGAAAATCCATCCTCGAGGCGTGAGGGCATGTCGACCCAAAGACGCAAAGAGAAGAGCGCCCCAGTGCGCGGGAGAAAGAGAGAGCGAGCTTTGGCTCCTCTTTTTACTTGTTTTTCTCTCCCTGGGCCTGTCCTATGTAAATTGGGCCAGCCAGGAGTGCTGTTTGTTTTACCTGAGGTCCTCACTCCGGTCCTCGGACCTTCCTTTGTTCTATTTTCGCGGGCTTTTCCCTTCCTTGTCTTTTAGCCATCGCCATTTTGGACTCCTTTTCCCTATTCTAACTACCTCACAAGTGTATCCCCGTCATCCTGAAGCTTCTTGTTGCAACGCCGGGACCTCAGTCCCACCCAGTTCAACCTTTTATCAACGACTTAGATGAAGAAACAGAAAGCAGGCTGGGAGAGACAGCTAATATGAAGAATGACATCATGATTCAAAACAACAGGCTAGGGACTTCCCTGGTGGTCCCGTGGTGAAGACGTCATGCTCCCGACACAGGGGCCTGGGTTCGAACCCTGGTCAGGGAACTAGATCCCACATGCTGCAACTAAGAGTTGAAATGCCACACTAAAGATTTTGAAAGCTGCAATGAAGACACCAAGCACCACAACTAAGACCTGGCACAGCCAAATAGATTAATAAATTTTTTTTAAACAAACAAAAGAACAGGTTAGCTAGACCAAATGGTAGATATGAGGTCCTCAGACTAGCATCATCAGCATCCCTTGGGAACTTGTTACAAACTCAGATTCTTGGTTGATTGACTGGGTCAACTCTGGTGATGGAGCCCAGATATCTCTGTTTTAATAAGTCCTGCAGGCGGCTGTGAGGTACATTAGCATTTGAAAACCAAAGTTTTAGGAAAATGGGCTGACACCAACAGTGTCCTAGTTAACAAAGATAAATGTAAACCTTCTCCCTCACTCCATGTAACCCCACACAATCAAAACAGAAAAAAAAAAAAAAAATGTGGATAAGGGACTTAGAAGTTTGAGAGGTTTTGTTCTCTGCTGTTTGTTTTTTACTATAACCTCAAAGTGAACTATTGGTATGTGAGAGGGAGCCTTCCAAAAAACCAACTCCATCTTAGGTCACATTACAAACAATGTTGACCACTACTCAGGAGCCCAAAGGTGACTCTGAGACTTGGGTCTTGGGTCCTGGAATCACAAAGCAAATTTTGTTAAGACTGGAGCCAAGTTTGGACTTCCCTGGTTGCCCAGTGGTAAAGAATTCTGCCTGCCAGTGAGGGGTACACAGGTTCAACCCCTGATCCAGGAAGATTCCACATGCCACGGAGCAACTAAGCCTGTGTACCACAATTACTGAGCCCACTTGCTGCTGTGACTGATGCCTCCATACCCTACAGACCAAGATCTGCAAAAGAGAACCCACCACAATGAGAAGTCCACGAATTGCAGCTAGAGAGTAGCTTCCACTTGCTGCAGCTAGAGAAAATCCTGTTCGCAGCAATGGAGACCCAGCACAGCCAATAAATAAATAAATAAAAATTTAAAAAAGGTTGGAGCCGGGGACTTCGCTGGTGGTCCAGTGGTTAAGACTCCCTTCTCCCAATGCAAGGGACACAGGTTTGATACTTGGTCAGGGAACTAAGATCCCATAAGCTGCACATGACAGCCAAAAATTAAAAAATAAATAAATAAATAAATAAAGGTTGGAGCCAAGTTTATCAGTGAAAATATAAATAAATATATATATGTGTGTGTATATATGTGTCTATATAATATGAAATGTTATAAATTTGCAAGACTCAAAATTCAAGAGATGCAAATGGGTATACAATGCAAAGTATCCCTCCCATTCATTCTCCATTCTTCCAGTTCCTTTACCAGAAACAACCAATTTTATTATACTTCTTTGACTTTTAAAATACATATTTTCCCCATGTTTTAACATCTTTGAAATCAGGCTGTATCTTACAATAACTGTGAGCCAGGTGGCTCTCGTCACGTGGATGCCAACATGTGCAAACTTAGCTATGGCTTTTGTAAGTTACCACTTCAACAGATTTGCGTGTGTGTGCTGAGTTTAATTGATATTTAAAATGTCTTCAGAAGGATTATAGCTGCTCACCCGTGTCCGACTCTTTGCAACCACAGGGACTCTAGTCTGCCAGGCTCCTCTGTCCATGAACTTCTCCAGGCAAGAATACTGGAGTGGGTTGCCATTCCTTTCTCCAGGGGATCTTCCCAACCCAGGGATCGAACCTGGGTAACTCTCATTGCAGGTAGATTCTTTACCATCTTATCCA
Organism: Bubalus kerabau; assembly: GCF_029407905.1. Lineage (NCBI taxonomy): Eukaryota > Metazoa > Chordata > Mammalia > Artiodactyla > Bovidae > Bubalus > Bubalus kerabau. The sequence continues at coordinate 21,212,589 of NC_073642.1, forward strand.
CCAGAAAAGTATGATTCCACATTGAAATGAAAGGTCACTCTGGATGCAGAAAGTCACAGAAACAACGGTGAGGTGCAAAATTGCTATTGGTGAAGCAGATGTATACTTTGTAGGAGAAATGATCACAAGTCCCTATATTGTTGCAGAGCAACCCCAGAGTGCTCTTCTGTGGCACTGCTTCTCCCGCTGCAAAGGGTATGTGAAGCCCCTGGGATCTGGATAAAGTGCAGATTCTGATTGACCAAGCCTGGCATGGGTCCAAGATGCAACCTTTCTAACAAGTCCCCTGGTGATGTTGATGCTGCTGGTCCACACTTGGTCCACTTTGAAGACCTAAGAAAGGAAGATACCCAACATAGGCGAAGAGCTGCATCATATAGAGACTCACGCGAGAGCCTTGCCAGACAACACTGCTCAAGGCAGAGGAGGTTGCCAGGTCTCCCAACATAGAAAGAATTTCAAAGCAGTGAAGGGCTGATGTGACCAACCACGTGTCATGCAGGACTATTGCCATGGCATCATGCCAAATAGTTCACTGATACTCTATTTTTAAATAGGTCATTTTTGAAGCAGTTTTAGATTCACAACAAAATTGTGATAGAGTGCAGAGAGTTTCCCTTAATCCTTTGTCCCCACACAAGTAAGGCTTTCCCACTATCAACATTCCAGTGTCCTACATGCGTTACAATCCGTGAACCTACATTGACACAATATTATTATCCTAGGTCTGTTGCAGGAAGGGGGACCCCTTCCAGGGCCCCAAACTGGGCTCTTATCTAACACTTGGAAATGAATTCTCCGAGGAGACACATCTGCTGACAAAGCAAGAGATTTTATTGGGAAAGGGCACCTGGGTGGAGAGCAGGAGGGTAAGGGAACCCAGGAGAACTGCTCTGTCACATGGCTCGCAGTCTCAGGTTTTATGGTGATGGGATTAGTTTCCAGGTTGTCCTTAGCCAATCATTCTGACTCAGAGTCCTTCCTGGTGGTGCCTTGTTCAGCCAAGATGGATGCCAGAGAGAAGGATTCTGGGAGGTGGTCAGACAGGTGGTGTCTCCTTTTGACCTTTCCCAAACTCTTCTGGTTGGTGGAGGCTTATTAGTTCCCTGTTCCTTACCAGGACCTCCTGTCCTAAAACAACTCAAGCAAACGGTTACTATGGTGCCTGGCCAGGGTGGGCGGTTTCAATCAGTGTGCTTCCCCTAACAGGTCTATAGTTTCTTTTGCATTCCAGTCCCCCATAATGAAAAGAACATCTTTTGGGGGTTTTAGTTCTAGAAGATCTTATGGGTCTTTGTAGACTTATTCAACTTCAGTTTCTTTGGCATTCGTGCTTGGGGCATAGACTTGGATTACTGTGATGTTGAATGGTTTGCCTTGGAAATGAACCAAGATCATATCACTGACTCAGTGGACATGAATTTGAGCAAACTCGGGGAGATAATGAAAGACTGGGAAGCCTGGTGTGCTACAGTTCATGGAGTCACAGAGAGTCAGACACGACTTGGCGACTGAACAGCAACAATAAGTCTAGAGTTTACATTAGGGTTCACTCTTGGTGTTACACATCCCATTGGTTTTAACAAACATACGGTGACTTATATCCACCAGTAGAGTATCATACAAAATAGTGTCACTCTTCTAAAAGCCCTCTGTGCTCCACTTATCGCTTAGTCCCCTGAGCCCCTGGAAAGTACTGATCTATTTACTGCCACTTCCAGGGTGTCGTATAGTTGGAACCACACAATATGTAGTCTTTAAGACTGGCTTCTTTCACTTGCATTTAATATGCATTTAAGTTTGTAATATGCATTTAAGCTTCCTCCACGTCTTTTCATGGCTTGATAGTGAGAGGGTAACAGGCAGGAAGGCTAGGGGTCCCCAAACAAACAGAGTGAAGAAGGAATTCATAGGGCCTGGACTCCATCTTAGGCCTGTTCATGCTGATCATGCTTGGCCACCTTTCCAATGGACTCTGAACTCTGTGTTTAGTGCCTATGAAAACAACAACAGAAGGATAAGACCCCCTCCTGACAGGGGAACCTTGAAGATCGTATCTAGGTTACTCATTGCCTAAGAGAAAACATATACTAATCACCCTTTCCTCCAGACAGGCCATAAAATTTTCTGTATCTACTGGAGTGTAACCTCGGGTTTATTGATTATTGGCTAATTGTTTGACTGTTTGAGCACATAGCACGTGAATGGTGGGGTTATTAGGATTGTATTTTCCTTGGTTTATGTAAGTCTCAAGGAATTTGGGGTGGTGGGTTCAGACACGTCCACATGGGGTATCAAAGATTTTCACAAATGCTGGTCGGGGTCCTTGGCTAAGAGGAGACTCTTAATTGGGCCCGCCGGTGTAATAAACTGCACTCCACTATCTGCATCGTCCTTCTGAGTGAGTTTGTTTCCCGGAATGCGTGGCTACAACACGAGGAAATAGGCTGCAAGTGTCAGACGTTTTTTTAAATCTCTCTCTTAAGCGGCGGCTGCTGCTGCTGCGTCGCTTCAGTCGTGTCCAACTCTGTGCGACCCCATAGACGGCAGCCCACCAGGCTCTGCTGTCCCTGGGATTCTCCAGGCAAGAACACTGGAATGCGTTGCCATTTCCTTCTCCAATGCATGAAAGTGAAAAGTGAAAGTGAAGTCACTCAGTCGTGTCCGACCCTCAGGGACCCCATGGACTGCAGCCTACTAGGCTCCTCCGTCCATGGGATTTTCCAGGCAAGAGTACTGGATTGGGGTGCCATTGCCTTCTCCTCTCTTAAGCGGCAGGAGGAAACAAACTACAAGCATCAGATTTTTTTCCCTTCTCTATACAAAATTAAAAGGAGGTTTCTTTTTAAATTCTGTGTTGCCATGACGACACCTGTTTCCACCTGAACTTAACTTTTCTCAAACCTTGAGCTAACCAATGCGGTTTTTCTTATGGAAATGTTTTCCTTAAGCTATGTTAATAAACTATGTATTTACCTTAGACTCTGTTTTTCTTCAAGTTGGTTCCGCCTAAGACTCAGAACTTGGTTATTATCTCAGCTTGTTGAGATAATGGCTCAACAGGCCAGTGTGTTTTACTCCTGGAAATGTTCTCTTAGCTATGTTAATGAGACTATGTATTTGCTTGAAATCTGCCTTTCTTCAAGATTCATGTCAATCATTTTATGGCCTGGGATGACTCATCTTATGCCAATGTTATCTCAAATTGTGGGTGAGGGGCCTGGTGCCACTCTCTGAGTTTTGAGACATTTCTTTTCTCTAATTAGCAGCCTGCTAATAGGCGTATAATTTCTTGCTGAAAACTAGCAAGGGGACACTCTTTCTGCCCCTTCTGTTGTCTATGTCAGAGGCTTTCTCTATCTCTTTTATAGTTTAACAGAACTTTATCACACAAAATCTCTGAGTGATCGAGCCTCGTCACTGGCTCAGGATCGAATTCCTCTCCTCCGGAGGCCAAGAATCCCAGTATCATTTCACGGCTCATAGCGACAACCTTTCAATAGCTCATTTCTTTCTTTTTTTTTAACTTTTTATTTTATATTGGAGTATAGTTGACTAACAATGTTGTAATAGTTTAGGGTATATGGCAAAGTGATTCAGTTATACATATACATGTATCTATTCTTTTTCAAATTCTTTTCCCATTTAGGTTGTTACATAACAGTTAGCTGCATTTCTTGTGTTGTATGTAGGTCCCTGTTGGCTATTCATTTTAAATATAGCAGTGTGCAATGTTATGTGACGGCCTCAATGGGTGGGGAGTTTTAAGGAGAATGGACAGCTGAGTCCCTTTGCTGTCCACCTGAAACTATCACAACATTGTTAATCAGCTATGCCCCACTATAAGATAAAAAGTTTTAAATAAATAAACAAATACAGCAGTGTGTACATGTCAATCCCAAACTCCCTAACTATGGCATATAAGCAGAATCTAAAACAAAATAATACAAATGAACTTGCGGATCAGAAACAAACTCACAGAATTAGAGACTGAACTTATGGTTACCAACGGGGAAGGGATAGTTAGCTCATTTCTTTTTAGCACTGAATATTATTCCACTGTTTGGATGTATCACAATTTATTTACCCACTCGCCTACTGAAAAACATCTTAGTTGCTTCCAAGTTTGGGAAATTATGAATAAAACTACTATAAACATCTGTGTATAGGTTTTTGTGTGGATATAAATGTTCAGCTCATTTGAGTAAATACCAAGGAGCATTGCCATGTCACAGAGTAAGAGTGTGTTTGATTTTATGAGAAACCACCAAACTGTCTTCCAGAGTGGCTGTGCAGTTTTCCCATTCCCACCAGCAGTGAACAAGAGTTCCTTTTGCTTCATATCTTCACAGCATTTGGTGTTGTCAGTGTTCCAGGTTTCAGCCATTCTCCTAGGCATGTAATGATTTTTCACTGTTGTTTAATTTGCATTTCACTAATGACATGTGAGTAGGGAAGGAAATGGCGGCCCCCTCCAGTATTCTTGCCTGGGGAATTCCATGGACAGAGGAGCCTGGGGGGCCATGGTCCATGGGGTCGCAAGAGTCAGACGTGACTTAGTGACTAAACCACCACCAGTGACGTATAACGTGGAGCATCTTTTCATGTACTTATTTGCCTTACGTCTATGTTATTTAGGGAAGTATCTTTTCAGGTCTTTGGCCCATTTTAAATATCAGCTTATTCATGTTTTTATTGTTGAGATGTAACGGTTCTTTCAATATTGTGAATAACAGTCCTTTAGCAGAAATGTCTTTTGTAAAATTGTTCTCCTAGTTTGTGCCTCTTCTCATCGTGACAGTTCTTTCACAGAGCTTAAGGTTTTAAGTTTAATGATTTCTTTCCTGAATTGTTGCTTTGATGTTATATCTAAAAGATCGCTGCCATATCCAAGATCATCTAGATTTTCTTCCATGGCATTTTCTAGGAGTTTTATAAGCTTGCATTTTGCATTTAGGTCTATGATCCACTTTGAGTTAATTTTTGTGAAAGATCTAAGATCTGTGTCCAGATTCTTCTGGGTTTTTTTTCTTTTTTTTTTTTGCATGTGGTGTCCAGTTGTTCCAGAACCATTTGGAACAACTGGGAATCCATTTATGGGAATCCATTTCTGGGTTCTCTATTCTATTCTATTCCATTGATCTATTTGTCTCTTCTTTCAGCTGTATCACACTGTCTTGATTACTACAGCTTGCAATAATTCGTGAAGTTCGGTAGCGTCAGCCCTCCAACTTTGTTCTTCTTCCAAATAAGGCGTTAACTGTGCTGTTTCTTTTGCATCTCCAGTTAGCAGTCTTTTTCATTTCTTTCCTGTACACAAAACAATGGAGCATCTTGAAACTGATGTTACTTTAGATTTGATAGACTATGATAGCTTTTTTTGATAAAATTATTTATTTTTAATTGGAGGATAATTGCTTTATAATATTGTGTTAGTTCCTGCCGTACATCACGGTGATTCAGCCATCGGTATACATATGTCCCCTCCCTCTTGAACCTCTCTCCCAACTTCAACCCCATCCCGCCCATCTAGGTTGTCACAGAGCACCAGGTTTGGCTCCCTGGGTCATGCAGCAAATTCCCACTGCCTGTCTATTTTACATAAGTTTCCATGTTCCTCTTTCAATTCATCCCTCCTTCTCCTCCCCTACTGTGTCCACAAATTGGCTCTCTGTGTCTGCATCTCCATTGCTCCCTGCAAATAGGTTCATCAGTACCATCTTTCTAGATTCCATATGTATGTGTTAATACACAACACTTGTTTTTCTCTTTCTGACTTACTTCACTCTGTGTAATAGTCTCTAGGTTTATCCACCTCACTAGAACTAACTCACATGCATTCCTTTTATCGCTGAGTAATATTCTATTGTGAAATAGATGGGGAAACAGTGGAAACAGTGTCAGACTTTATTTTGGGGGGCTCCAAAATCACTGCAGATGGTGACTGCAGCCATGAAATTAAAAGACGCTTACTCTTGGAAGGAAAGTTATGACCAACCTAGATAGCATATTCAAAAGCAGAGACATTACTTTGCCAACAAAGGTCCATCTAGTCAAGGCTATGGTTTTTCCTGTGGTCGTGTATGGATGTGAGAGTTGGACTGTGAAGAAGGTTGAGTGCTGAAGAATTGATGCTTTTGACTATGGTGTTGGAGAAGACTCTTGAGAGTCCCTTGGACTGCAAGGAGATCCAACCAGTCCATTCTGAAGGAGATCAGTCCTGGGATTTCTTTGGAAGGAATGATGCTAAAGCTGAAACTCCAGTACTTTGGCCATCTCATGTGAAGAGCTGACTCATTGGAAAAGACTCTGATGCTGGGAGGGATTGGGGGCAGGAGGAGAAGGGGACGACAGAGGATGAGATGGCTGGATGGCATCACTGACTCGATGGACGTGAGTCTGAGTGAACTCCGGGAGTTGGTGATGGACAGGGAGGCTTGGCCTGCTTCAATTCATGGGGTCGCAAAGAGTTGGACAGGACTGAGTGACTGAACTGAACTGAATATTCTATTGTATATATGTCCAATAACTTCTTTATCCACTCGTCTATCAATGGGCATCTATGTTGCTTGTATGTCCTAGCTATTATAAATAATGCTGTAATAAACACTTGGGTACATGTATCTTTTTCCATTATGAATATTTCCAAAAGTATCTTGTGCGTATAAAAGCAAATACACAAATGATTTATTTTTCCCTCAAGTCCATTTTGAATGTCTATATTGTAGGACAAATTTTAAGTCTTTAAAAGAAAATGAGAGTATAAATGTGAATGTCTGCCCCATGATGGGTGCCTATGGGAATTTTTTCAAGTCTTATTTGGCTTTTTTTTTTGCATTTATTTCACACTTACTGTGTGCAAGACTCTGAAAAAAGAATTCTTGGCCCCATTAAGCTTACAAAGTAACAGCAAAGACACAAAAGACTGTGGTTTGAAACATTCTCTCCTATAAGTTTATACCAAATGCAGCTAAGGTATAAAGAGCAGTGATTAATCCTCCCTAGGAATGAGACTCAGAGCAGACCTCACAGAGTGAGGGCTGTTTGACTGGGGTCTTAATACATGAGTGGAGTAAAGCAAGCAGGAAAGGACATTACCAACAAAGGGAGCGGTGTGCTCAAAATATCAGAAGGCAAATGCTAGAGAACATGCCTTGAGGGCTTCCCTGGTGGTTCAGTAGTTAAGAATCTGCCTGCCCCTGCTCCACAACAAGAGAAGCCACCACAATGAGAGGCCTGTACACCACGTCTAGAGAGGAGCCCCTGCCTGCTGCAACTAGAGAAAGCCTGCACAGCAATGCGACCCCAGGACAGTAGCCTGCACCAGGCTCCTCCATCCATGGGATTTTCTAGGCAAGAGTACTGGAGTGGGTTGCCATTTCCTTCTCCAAACAAAGACCCAGTGCAGCCATAATTATATAAATCTTTTAAAATAGATAAATAAAATAAAGAACATTCCACGAGCTTAGAAAGGTGAGGCTGACTCTGGAGTTGGTGGAAGAAAAGAGAGAATAATAGGGAATGAGGCTGGAAAAGCAAGGTAGGTGAGTCTATAATTTTTTTTTTTTTTTTTAATTTTTGGCTATGCCGGGTCTTAGCTGCAGCGCGTGGGATCTTCAGTCTTTGTTGCAGCTTGCAGGATCTTTAGTTGTGGCATATGGGATCTAGTTCCCTGACCAGGGATTGAACCCAGGCCCCCTGCATTGGGAGTGTGGAGGCTTAGCCACTGGACCACCAGGGAAGTCCCCATAAACTGTTATTCTAAGTGTTTGGATTTATCCTGTGAACAGTGAGATGTGGTGAAGAGATTTTTAAGTGGGAGAGTGAGGTGTTCAGGTCTAAACTTTAGAAAGATCCCTCTGGCTGCAGCATGAGCAGGTGATTAGGAAGAGAAGGAGCAGAGGGCCTGGTGAGGAAGTTACTGGAAAAGGCCAATTCAGACGGTTAAGGAAAGTGGCAGAGACTGGTGACTGTCTCCCCAAATCCATCTTCCTCTTCTTAAAGAAGAATATTTTTTATGGAACATCGCTTTGTTGAAAGCTAAGTGTCACAAAGTGGTTTTATGAATATATTCTTTTTTTTTTTAACTTATAGTCCAGAGGAGTATATTTTGAATAGATTTATCAGGGTTGGCCAAAAAGTTCATTCAGATTTTTCTGTAAGATCTTATGGAAAAGCCTAAATGAACTTTTTTGGCCAACCCAATATTTACACATTCAGAAGAAATGCATATTGGTATAGTCATTGAAAACAATAAAGACCTTATTCTTTTAAATGGGCAAATTAAAAAATTCAATAAATTTGGCAAATAGGCTTTAGGTGACCCTTTCTACTTCCGGCATCGGCAGCTCTTTGAAGGATTTTGAAAGTTAAGGAAGGAGACAGGGCAGTATCCTGAGGGAAAAGCAGGGCTGAAGGAAGCTGTTTGGAAATAGCAGCTGTGATGCAAGTGGTGTGTTGGCTGAAAATGTGTGATTAAATGAGGGGAGAGCAAAGGCTGAGCTGAGAGAGGCTACTGGCCAGAGCAATGTTTCAGCCTGGAAGAGAAGGTGTCACGGGCACAAAGGGGGAAGATTTGGAAAATAAAGTGGACGCTGACTGCCATTTTGGCGGCTCCCAATAAGCCATACTCTCTAGTATTTGCCTGTGTATAGCACCCCCTGGAGCTTCCCTGGTGACTCAGTTGGTAAAGAATTTGCCTGCCAATGCAGGAGACTCATTGCAGGAGTTCAGTCTCTGGGTCAAGAAGATCCGTGGAGAAGGAAATGGCAACCCACGCCAGTACTCTTGCCTGGGAAATCCAGTGCACAGATGACCCTGGTGGATGACAGTCCCTGGGGTCGCAAAGAGTCAGACACGACTTAGCAACTAAACCACCACCATAGCACCTCCTACCCTGAAAATTTGTAACAAATTTTGCCTGATGGGGCATTAGCAAAAAGATGCTAGCAGAGGCTGAAAAAGTGCCTGAACACCTGGCCTGTCCTTTTGGAGGTTCTCCCACTCAGAACCCAGCTGGCATGCTGCGGGAAGCCCCACTTAGCTGTGTGGGGAGGCTATGAAAAGGTGGTCCCCCCAGCTGGGGCCCATCCAATAGCCGACATCAACTTCCAACCAAGTGAGTCCGGCCTCCTCCAGCCTCAGTCAAGCGGCCCCAGATGATGGCATGCAGACCAGAGAAGAGCTGTCCCTGCCAACACCTGCCTGTGTTACAGAATCTTGAGCAAATGTGAGTTTTGTGGTTTTAAGCCAACAAAGTTTTGGGGTGTTTTGCAAGGGAATAGAAAAGATTGCTTTTCTTCTGAATTTTGGCTTAAATTCTGCTTTCTTATAGTTTGTCTATTACATACTTTATGATGGGACTTCCCTGTTGGCTCAGATTGTAAAGAATCCATCTGCAAAGCAGGAGGCCCAGGTTCCATCCCTGGGTCAGGAATATCCCCTGGAGAAGGGAATGGCTATCTACCCCAGTATTCTTGTTTGGGAAATCCCATGGCCAGAGGAACCTGAAGGGCTACAGTCCATGGAGTCTCAAAGGGTTGGACACGACTAATACATATCCTTGTGATCATTCTATCTTGGCCCATCAGCATTTGCCTGCACAGATCCACTAAAGGCATCAAGATTCCTAGAAACTTCTTTGATATCTGATCTATTGTAGTGGCTTTAGTGCATTAGTTAAAAGCCAGATGGACTGAGTTTGAATTCAACATCGGCCATTCATTGGCTGCAAGACCTGGGTAAGCCTGTGCCTCTGTCAGGGCTTACACGTAGATGTCTTAGGAGATGGCTAAGGAGAGAGCTGAATCAAGTGAGACGTGGAGCTGGGGGAATAACTCTTCCCTCAACCTGCTCTGCTGACTGGGGGGAAACTCTTCTCCATCAGTGAGGCCCACCTCTCCTAGGCCCCACCCCTGAGCAGCAGAGAAGCCTAGGTGGGACAGCAGTCAGATGGTCACAGAATTAGAAACCTTGAATCTCAAGGGGCACAGGTGTCTTCCCCTACTTGGAATCAGAGGCTCAGCTGGAGACTAACAGTGAGGGGTGGGGCTGGAAGAGGACTGAGGCCTAAGGCCCCTTACGGTGTTTAGTTGGTAGGGAAGCCACCTTCATGCCATCATCTTCAACATCTCCATCATTACGAACAGGAACATGGCTGATGTCCAATGAGTCATTGCTATATGCTGAGTACTAGTCTAAACGCTTGCTTACCCATGTGAATTCATTAATACATACACAGGTAAATTCACACGCATTAACTTCTTACACATGTAGTTCATCTGCACAGCCACTTGATGAGGATTTTTATCACCTACACATCGCAGCTGAGGAATCCATGGGCCAGAGGGGGTTTGTAATTTACTGAAGGAGGTGCAGCTGGTGAGTAGCACAGCCAGGGTTGGAGCCCTGGCAGTCTGGCTCTTGGGTCTGCTTGAATGGCTCGGCAACAGGACCTAAGATTTCCACCACCTTCTCCATAACCCTGTGGTTTTGCTCTGACTCTATCCCCTCAAACGTCTTTTCACCGGGTCAGTGTTTTAGCTCAAAAATCGAAAAGCTGTTGCTTTTGGAGCAAATACTCAAGGTGCAATGCACTGTCCGTTTCTCCCCACCCTTGCCAGCTCCCCAGCCAGGCCACTCCTGTCTCCCCTGCTTCCAGTCACATCTAAGTCACGCTGAATGCCACCTCCTCCACAAAGACTTCCTGCTTACTCCCCTCCTAGAAATCAACCCCTTCTTTCCTATTTTGCTTAGGCTGAAGGGTTTCTTCACTGTTATTCAGGGCTCCCACAATCTGATCCCAGCATGCTGACCACTGGGATGAAGCCCTGGGTTCTTCTCTGTGCCATCAGGGTGGCTGTGGACAAACAGCAGTAGGACTTGGAGTCCCTCTGAAGGTGGCAGTCCACCCTACCTGAGCTCTTCCTGGTGCCCCAAATCAAGGCATGTTCACTCTTGACAGAAGAGCTGGGGTTAGGGGCAATCAATAAGATTGGGATAAGCGTTTTGATGTATTCATGTAGGAGTTTTTTCTTCCTCCTTGTATTGATAGTTTTTCCATTCCTCCAAAGAGTGTGGGGCCACTAAGTGACTCCAGGGACTGTAGCCCTCCCTATCTCTGGGCAGGGCTGCATCAGTAAACAGAAGTCACCCACTAAATACAAACTCCCTTCCTGGAGTGCTTACATGGGTCTGATTTAAGGCTCCCAGATAGAGAAGATTTCCTGGAGGAGACAAAAATATCTGGGAGGAAGGGGAAGGCAGATGGGCCTGGGAGGACCAGGAGGTCAGGGGTCCTAGGAGCAGCGCAGACCGGACCTGACTCTCTGGCAGACCCTGGAAACCTCACATGTGACCCCTGGTGGGTTGGCTGGAGAGTGTGTCTTGGTAGAGGGCTAGCTGAGATGGAATTTGCAATTTGAAAGACCAGGGGGCATGGTTGTGGACGTCTCAGCAGTAACCACATGGGCATATATCCAGTGAGAGACAGTTCAGCACAGCCTAAGATGTGAGGACAGAAATCAACCCTGGGGTGGGATAGGGGAGCAAGGAACTCATCTCTAAGAAGAGCTGGAGTTAAGCTCCCCCCAGTTTAGCAGGTTTGGCCACGTGATGCAAAGAGCCAACTCATTGGAAAAAACCCTGATGTTTGGGAAGATTGAAGGCAGGAGGAGAAGGGGAAAGAGAATGAGATGGTTGGATGGCATCATCGACTCAATGGACGTGAGTTTCAGCAAACTCGGGGAGATAGTGAAGGACAGGGAAGCCTGGCGTGCTGCAGTCCACGAGGTCAGACACGACTTAGCCACTGAACGACAGCAGTTTGGCAGAGTGCTTGATTCATGAAAAACAAAGCTAAACCTTGTGTGCACCTGGGCTTTCAAACTGAGATTTCTCCTCAGCGCACCTGTTCTCACGTTGTGAGTCCCAGGGAGCCAACGTGTTCCTGTTCTCACCGGAGCAGGGGAGCCAGTGCATTCAGTGGGTCCCATCTGCTGGCAGGGTGGGGACAGGAGGGGGCTGGATTTCCCACAGATGCCAGATGACGGTTCCCTTGGGAGCAAATTCTGCCACCTGGCCAAATCCCTCAGCCCTGAGGGAGGCAGGGGCAGCTTGAATAACACCGATGAGTCCAGGAGCTTGGGACAGCAGGCTCCAGGGGCCAGGAAAAGACAGGGAAAGAAACCTGCAGGAAGGTTTTCATAGAAAGGGATTCAATCCATTTAAGAATTACACACTGAGTGTCTAGAATGTGTCCAGTCTTGGGCTGGGGGCAAGGGAATAAGTAAAAGAAAGCCTGCAAGAAGCATTGTTTCAGAGTCTGGCGAACGGTAGCTGCTTTGCGAATGCTGTCTGCCTCACACTCTTCCTGGAAGGATTATTGTTATTGTTTAGCCACTAAGTGACCCCAGGGACTGTAGCCCACCAGGCTCCTCTGTCCATGGGGTTTCCCAGGCAAGAATACTGGAGTGGGTTGCCATTTCCTTCTCCAGGGGATCTTCCTGACCCAAGGATTGAACCCACATCTCCTGCATTAGCAGGCGGATTCTTTACCACTGAGCCACCAAAGAAGTCATCCCGGAAGGATACAAAGATGAGAAACATACAATTTTGCCCTCAAGGATCTTAAGATCCTGTTAGAGGTCAGGAACCTTGCACACAGTTCCCTAGAGCCCAGGCAAAGCAAGGGAGGCACTGCAGCCCAGGTCCAAAGGTTCTGGGGTTCAAGGGAGGGAGAGAGAGGAAACTGGCTGAGACTTCACAGAAGAGGTACCATTTGAGGGTTGAGTGTGTATAGGGCAGACAGGAGGTGAGGAAGGGGCTGGGGCACAGGACTCATGGGAAGCTACCAGAAAACTAAGCTATGAGAAAACACATTCTGGCAGTCCCTAACCTCCAGAGTGTAAGTTCCTGTGCAGATCAGTTGTTTGGAATTTGGAATGCATTTTCCCATGGGAACAAGACCATAAATGGAGGCTAGGTTCCTGGGCCAGAGGATGGAAACATTTCCCCTACAATGTTATTCAACTCGATTACTCAGAGCTGGTCCCTAGTTTAGTGTTCAGAGACACAGGAGTGCTGTGGCCTAACTCCCTTTTGGGGCCCCTGAGCCTGCCATAGGCCAAGGACTTTTTGGCAGGGGTTTGGTATGGTTTAGGAGGAGATTAAACCTGAGAACTCATGGGATATCCCTGGCGGTCTTGCAACTGAGACTCTATGCTTCCAATGCAGGGGGCCTGGGTTCGATCCCCGGTCTGGGAACTAAATCCCACATGCTGTGACTAAGACCTGGTGCAGCCAAGGTTGAAAAACAAAAGAAGAAAAATTTTTAAAAACCTCAGAAATCATAAGGCTAGTTTTTATCATTTTAATTTTTATTTATTTATTTTGGTTGCACTGGGTCTTCAGTCTTCATTGCTGCTTGGGCTTTTCTCTAGCTGCGGGGTGTGGGGGCTACTCTCACTGACATGTGCAGGCTTCTCATTGCTGTGGCCTCTCCTGTTGTGGAGCACAGGCTTCAGAAGTTGAAGCTTGCTGGCTCAGTCATTGCAGCTCATGGGCTTAGCTGCTCCCTGGCATGTGGAATCTTCTGGCATTTGGGATGAAACCTGTGTCCCCTGCCTTGGCCAGATGGACTGTCATGCACTGTATCACCAGGCTAGTCTTAATTGTATTTAATAACAAAGCTATCCACTGACATACACTTATGATTACATATTAAAGGAATAGCCTGTTTGCAGGACATAGAGATGAAGTAAATTCTAAATTAGTATCAAACCAGCTGGCCAGCTAGGTCTTAGAATTTCACCGTGGCTAAAGCAGTTCTGTTTGATGTAAATGCCTTCTAATCCCTAATCCAATATGACTGGTGTCCTTATAAAAAGGAGGAATTTGGACACAGACACACACAGGGAGAACAGGGTGTAAAGACAGAGGCTACGATCGTGGCGATGCCGTAAGCCCAGGAGCTCTAAAGATTGCCAGCAAACCACCAAAATGCGAGCATGGACAAGATTCTCCCTCACAGCCCTCATGAGAAACCAGTCCCGCTGACACTGATCTCAGACTGATCCTGCATCCAGAACTGTGAGACAACACCTTTCTGTTATTTAAGTTTGTGGCACTTTGACTCAGCAGCCTTAGAAAATGAACCATTCTGGTTGTCACAGACAAGTGACATGCAGCCTAATTCCCCCACCGTTGTGACAGCTGACCTGGCCCGGGATCTCTGACAAAGGCTGACCAGTGCGACCTGACCTGGACAGGTGCTAGAGCTATGCCCAACGGGTGCACCCTATACTGGCCACCCAGTCAGATCGTTTGGTTTTTTTTTCTTTTTTTCTTTTTCAGCTGTGCTGGGTCTTTTTTTTTTTTTTTTTTTAATGATCTTATTTATCTATTTTTGGTTGTCCGGGTCTTCGTTGCTGTGCTTGGGCTTTTCTCTGTGCTCGGGTTTTTCTCTAGTTGCCAGGAGCGGGGGCTACTCCTCAGTTGTGGTGCACAGGCTTCACTGCGGTGGCTTCTCTTGTTGCCAAGCACTGGCTCTAGAGCACAGGCTCAAGAGTTGTGGCGCCAGAGCTTAGTTGTTCCGTGGCATATGGGGTCTTCCCAGATCAGGGACTGAACCTGTGTCTCCTGCAGTGGCAGATGGATTCTTTACCACTGAGCCGCCAGGGAAGCCGCGTGCTGGGTCCTTGTTGCAGTGCGCATGCGTCTCTAGTTATGGTGCTTGGGCTTAGCTGACTCACAGCACGTAGGATCTTAGTTCCCACACCAGGGATCGAACGTGCTTCTCCTGCAATGGAAAGCAGAGTCCTAACCACTAGTCCACCAAGGAAGTCCCAGATCATGTTTCTTAAAGGGTTTATGGAAAGTGCAAGACTCTCAGAGAAGGGGGACACGGAGTGGTAGAGGAGCGGAGAGTAGGAGGTCCATAAGCAGAGGCCACGGAAGGAACAGAAGCAGATCCTTCAAGCAGGGAGGAGCATGCAGCCAGGCACTGGGAGCAGCAACAGAGGCTGAGACTCCAGGGCGAAGCAGAAGCCAGGGCAAAATGCCTGGACCAAGATGCACTTGAGGGCATCCCTTGGAGCAAGGCCAGCACCCCCCCCTAGCCTTGAAGGCTGAGCAGAAGCTTACCCCACTTCTCCCAGGGGGCCGCTAGAGCCACCGCCATCCTGAATGATCTACCAGCCTCCTAGACACCTGGCATCCTCACCTTTCTGGTGAAGCCTTAAAATAACCTCACCTTTGCCAGGTTAGACACCTGAGCTGGTCTCTTCTCTGCCTCCCTGCAACCTGAGGGAGCCTAACACATTACTACACATTTCCTTGGGGAAATTTTAGAAAATATAGACAAGGCAAGATAAGAAAATAAAGGTCGCTTCTGACCCCACCACACAGAAATGACCACTGATAATATTTCAGTATTCTTTCTCAAAGTCTTTTATTCTATGCATATATTTTTACAAAATAGGGTAACACTACATAACATGACTTTTCTCTAAATAGCTTCAAGCACTTTTCAAAACCAATAGCAATTTGCTGTTATTTGTAAGGAATGTTTCCTTGTGTGGGATGAGTGCTAATCAACCTCCTATTGTTGGAAATTCAGTTTGTTCCCAGTTTTAATGTGCAAACACTTTGATCCTACATTCCTACTTTTAGGAATACATCCCACAAAAGTAAAGCACTGGTTTCTAAGAAGACATTTACAGAGACAATTATTGCCAGATTATTGACAATAGCAATAATCACAAGAAACAACCTGGATGTCCACCAACCAGGGGGTGATTGAATAATTTATGGTGCATTTTGTACTATGAAATTTTGGACTGCTATTAGGAACAAGAAAGGTCAATATTATTTGTAAAAAATTGGTCATGATATGTTGTTAAGTGAAAAATACATTGTAAGCCAGTTGTACAAGGTGATTTTTGCTTTTGATTAAAATGTTGTAAATGGAAGTGTGGAACTCCTATCTGCATTTTTACGAACTTGCATTTGTATTTCCTTAGGGAAAAAAATAGGAAAGAAACTCACCAAACTGTTAATATTGTTCACCTTAGGAGGTGGTGGTAGAGATATTTATTTAGTTACAATAGATAGATATTGATTTTGCAACTTGAATAATGTAGTAGAAAACAGTTTAAGAAGTAACAGTAAAAAGAACACCATGCCCTAGAGCAGAGATTGTGGCAAGGATTTGAATGTTTAATCCCTTTGAAGATGCTTGCAGAAGATAGAATGGGGGAAAGAAAAGAGATGAGAGATCCAGCAGTGTTCCTTATTCCTGCATGACCTTGAGCAAGTCATTCATCTCCCTGGGCCTCAAGTTCCCTGTCTATAAAATGAAAATGATAACAATCTCTACCCATCAGGGTTGATGTGGGGGCAATGCCAGGAGAGACAGCAAGCAGGCATTTGTCTTTTTCACACTGTCAATCCGGTTTAACCTATAACTGATACAATTTAAAATAATGTTCAGTGAAAGGGGGAAAAGATCTATTTAACTCCCTCTGAAAGCATATGGGGGCTTCCCAGGTGGCTCAATGGTAAAGAATTTGCCTACCATCGCAGGAGGCATAGAGATACAGGTTCCATCCCTGGGTCAGGAAAATCCCCTAGAGGAGGAAATGGCAACCCAGTCCAGTATTCTTGCCTGGGAAATCGCATGGACAGAGGAGCCTGACGGGCTACAGTCCATGGGGTTGCAGAGTCGGACACGACTGAGCGACGGAGCAGGCACACAGGAAAGCATGTGAGCTCTGCTTGAGAGGCTGCCCCAGGATAACACTAATCGGCTACTCAAGGGTTCATCTCTAAGTGACAGGAGCACTTGGCGGCGTAGTGGGGGTTTCTGGGGGTGAGGAGAAGCAGGGGTTCCAAAGGGGCCATGGGGAGTTAGGGACTGCATTCCTTGGGAGCTTAGAGGACTGACTTCTCAGCATTAGTAAACAGCTAAGAATTCTCTGGGGAGCTTCCATGAGGAAACTGATATTTTTGGTAAGAAAATAAAAAATAAAGCCTCTAAAGGAACTGTGGCTGTGGAATCGGGGAGGGAGGAGCGGATCTGGTGCATGACGCTCTCAGAGGCAGGTCCCCTTGGGATCACGGAATGATTCCTGCTGCAGTTCCCACCCTGGCCTCAGGGCGGCACTGTTTCCTCTTCAACAATTGTCATTTCTCCCGGCTCTATCCGCTGGGACTTTTCAAGACAGCCGTAAAAGATGAATAACAAAAGGAAAATTGTCTCAGAGGGCACTGTGTTAGAACTCGAGCTTGCCAGGTCTAGCTAGGTTCCCTTCAGCTCACAGGCCCTGTGCACCAATGACCCTAAGACCTACAACTCCCTATTTTCTTTCCCACTTCCGTTTTCAGGTCTAATATTATACATTGGCGCTAATATTATACATCCTTGGCAAGAGGATGAATGGAGGTCTTCGTACCGGTTGGGCAGGAATTCTGGGGTCTGGTTTCCAGAGTCTATTCTGAGAGTGAGTATCAGTTTCCCAGGGCTGCTGTAACAAAGCACCACATACTGCATGGCTTCAAATAATAGAAAAGCATTGTCTCAGTTCCGGAGGCTTATCAAAATCAAGGTTATCAGCAGGGCCACACTCCATCCGAAATCTGTACAGGAGAATCCTTCCTGGTCTTTCTCTAGTTTCTGGGGGTTTTTAGGAATCCTTGTCTTATATTGTGTCACTCCGGGCTCTACTCCATCTTTTCATGGCCTTCTCCCCCCATGTGTCTGTGTCTCATGTTAACTAATTACAACTGCAACAACTCTATTTCCAAATAAAATCCCAGTCTGAAGTACTGGGGGTTAGGATTTCAACATATCTTTGGGGGAAACTCAGTTCAACCCATGGGTTTCCCAGGTGGCTTAGTGGTAAAGAATCCATGTGCCAGTGCAGAAGACAGAGGTTTGATCCCTGGGTTGGAAAGATCCCCTGGAGAAGGAAATTGCAACCCCCTCCAGTATCCTTGCCTGGGAAATCCCATGGACAGAGGAGCCTGGTGGGCTTCTCTCTGCCCTCGATAGTATCTCAATAAAACAGTAGCCCAGCCTTCTTCTGAAAGATGGAAACCTACAGTAATATGGGATAGGAGCTGTCCCTCCAGGAGCACAGAATGCCCTTCCTCTCTCCAGAGACAGATAATTCTGCCTTAATGCAATTCTTCATCTGCTCTGTCTCCAGCTGCTGAGAAAGCAGGCTCCCATAGCAGCCCCGGTGAGAGATAAGGGCTCTTTGCCTGAAATGAAAAATTCATGAAGGAAGACTAGGGATCAGGCACTAGGAGAGCCGCCAAGTGGCTGTGCTCTAGGGACGTGGCAAGAAGCTGGAAAAGCCAAATGGAAATTTTCTTTCCTCTCCAGCACCTCCCTCAGGCTCCCCTTCCGTGTTCAGCGGGGCTCCTTTCACCCCTGTAGCCGCCCACACCTCCGCAGTCTCATTTGAGACTCCAGGCCAGCACCGGCAATGCCCATGTGCCAGGGCATTCAGGAAGAGGGGTACTGCTCTGTACCCAGACCGGGCATCCACCACCAGCCTCAGTAAAATGTGTACTATTGCTAGAGCAAGCTGGCACAGTCCTGACCACCTGCCGCCCCCAAAACTGGAGAAGCCCCAAACTGGCTATTATTTGCCCCTGGAGGTACCCCGTCTCCAGATGACTTCCTATTCCAATTCCCTGACCCACAAATCTAACCAAAATTCATAAGATTGATCAGATGATCGTACTTACAACTTGAAGAGGAAACCTTGGATCTGTTGTTACCATGCTGGGCAGGCAATGGTTTATAGAGCTATTAACATGGAGACGTCCCTGGTGGTCCACTGGCTAAGACTCTCTGCTCCCAATGCACTGGACCTGGGTTTGATCCCTGGTCAGTGAACGAGATCCCACATGCCACAACTCAGAGTTTGCAAGCTACAACTAAAAATGTGCTGTAACTAAAACCTGCTGAGGCCAAATAAATAGTAAATAAAATAAAAACCTTTTAAAAATAAAATAACTGAGTTGACACATTTTTTAAAAAAGATAGAGTTCAAGGGGAAAACACAGTTTTAAAAAAGAGTTATAGGGGGAAAAAACCTTGAACCCTAAGAGTTGAAGAATTTGACTTTAATGAAATGATGGATTGAGAAGTATGACTGGCCAGCCTGTGAGATGCAAGATGGACAGGAGCCACAGACGCCAGTGCAGAGACAGTGAGCACTGGGGTGGGGAGTGGGGGCAGGGAGTGGACAACCCCCCAGAAATCAGGTAGGGGGACAGGCTGCCATCACAGGAGGGAATCGGCCACCAGTCTTACTGAGAAACAGGGAGCTTGAGTCTCCTGCTGCAGAGCTGCTATCTTCCTCCTAGTCACTGGTGCTGCAGGAAAATCTCACTCCACCATCCCTGCCCATGCCAGCTGGGCCGTCAGGAACACGCCTTCCTCCACGAGCCTGGGGGGCCTCGCAAGCGCCCAGGGCCTTGGCTCCTGATTCTTGGTTCTTTCAGGCCTTTCCCATTCACAGAGGGACCCGGGCTCAGACAGCTGCCTCTCCATGAATAGCAACCCTTGTGCCTGCTTCCCTGAGTTCCTGAGAACCAGCCCAGGCCTGTCTGCCAACACCAGCTTCCCAGAACAAAGGATGTGTTCTACCCTGTCCTCCATATTCCATCTCCATCAGGCAGAGCACAGATCAGCTTATCTGTGCCCACCCGGCATAAACAGGAGCCCCTTACAAGACATCAGCAGAAAGACAAAGCCCAAGTTAGGTTCTCAGTGGACCACCCTCGTATAATGGGTTGGCCCAAAAGTTAGTTTGGATTATTTATACAATGTTATGGAAAAGCCCGAACAAACTTTTTGGCCAGCTCAATACTCGGGAACCTAGCCATTCAGACTAGGACACCCAGTCCAAGCGTGATGTAGTTATTTCTTCTCCTGTGTGTGGAAAGTCTTTTGGAGTTTTTTCCTACAGATAATAAAAGTGATTTGTACTCCCATGGAACACTTGAATAGTCTAAGTACAAAGACAAACAGGGGGAAAAAAATGTACCTAGAATCTTACCACCCAGAGGCAAACTATTAATATTTTGGCATATTTCTTTTCTATTTTTTTTCTATGACTTTTTTATTTCACTTGAAATCATACCAAATACATAATTTTGATCCAGTATTTTCCCCATAGCATTAATGATACTCCACAAATTTATTCATGGCTGCATAACTGTCCACAATACACACTGGCTATAATTTGCTTCATTTGATCAATCTTCTGCTCTTAGACATCTAGGCTGCATCTGCTATTTTGCTGACTTAAATTACATGATTCCTATTTCTGCATTAATTTGTGTCCTTTCATTTTGGAATATTTCCTTAAGATCGAGTCTCAGAAATGGAATTATAAAGTCAGAGTTTCATAGGCTACAAAGTATTTTCAGAATCCTCTTTCAAAGGGTCAAATGGCTTTTCTGGAAGCCTGTCCATCCCATTAGTTTATGAAAAGGCTGTCTCTGCAAGACTATTCTAAGCTCCACCAGGTCCTAAGGCCAAAGCTACATGGGGTGAGGGGGACACAACTGAGCTTGAGGTGAAGGAAGAGTAGACCCAGCCAAGAGGAGCTGGAATAGGCAGAACTAGGAAGGCTGAGGCTCACTGAAAGCACCAAAATTTGAGGAGGCTTTTGAAAAAATACTTTTATTCATTTATTTGTTGTTCTGGGTCTTTGTTGCTGCGTGGGCTTTCTCTAGTTGCGGCGCATGGGCTTCTCATTGTGGTGGCTTCTCTTGTTGCGCAGCACAGGCTCTAGGGCGTAAGCTCAGTAGTTATGGCGCATGGGCTTAGTAGTTCCATGGCACATGGAATCTTCCCAGATCAGGGATTGAACTCGTGTCTCCTGCATTGGCAAGCGGATCCTTTACTACTGAGCCACCAGGGAAGCCCCTTGAGGACACTTTTAAGACATGAATTCTGGAAGACACAGCCTCTATCTTAGAAAGAGAGAAACATCTGGACCCCATGACTGAAAGGAAAGACAACCAGAATCCTGTGGCCAGGCTAAGATCCGAGAAAAAGCACAGTGTGTGATGAAGAAAGGGGTTTAGGGTCCCAGAGTTCTTGTTCATTCCGAAATACTAAGGTCAGTCTCTTGGGGATGATGTGCACTAGGGGTTTGTCTGGAGGAAGTTCAGGACTCGATCTTAAAGAAAAGAAATTTAGGAATGGATAAGGGGAGTTGGTTCTAAAGCTGGCAAAGAGAGGATAAGCGTAGTTTCAGATGCTCTATTATTGTGAAATAGGCATGAATATGTCAGAGAGGAAATCTAAAGCTGGCTCATCTCACCTTATTGATTTCTACTGTTGCCTGAATGAGTCACTTTTATTGGAGAATCATTTCCTTTTAATTTTTTTATCTTGCTTGTTTGACTGTTGTCTCTTTAATCAATCACAGTTGCTACTTCTTTTAAAAAATGTATTGAATTGCAGCTAGTTGATCTACCATGATGTATTAATTTCTGCTGTACAGCAAAGTGATTCAATTATATGCATGTATACATTCATTTTCATATTCTTTTCCATTATGGTTTATCACAAGATACTGTATACAGCTCCCTGTGCTATACAGGAGGACCTGGTTGTGTATCCATCCTACATATACTAGCTTGTATCTGCTAATTCCAAACTCCCACTGCATCCCTCCCCCACCCCCACTCCCTCTCGGCAGCCAGTCTGTTCTCTGTATCTGTGAGTCTGTTTCTATTTTGTAGATAAGTTCATTTGTGAATTTATAAGTGATATCATATGGTGTTTGCCTTTCTCTTTCTGACTTACTCCTTTCAGTCTCTCCATGTGCTTTCAGTCTCTCCATTGGCGTTGTTTCATTTTTATGGCTGACTCGTATTCCATTGTATATATGCAACCACATCTTGTTTACCCCCTCATCTGTCTATGGACATTTAGGTTGCTTCCATGTCTTGGCTATTGTGATTAGTGCTGCATAAGAATGCATTATCTTTTTGAATTATAGTTTTGCCCAGATATATGCCCAGGACTGGGAGTGTTTCCAGTATTTAAATTATAGCCATTCTGATTGGTGTGAGGTGGTACCTCATTGTAGTTTTGATTTTCATTTCTAAAGTAAAAAGCAATATTGAGCATCTTTTCTTGTGCCTGTTGGTCATCTGGATATCTTTGGAGAAACTTCTATTAAGATATTCTGCCCATTCTTCAGTTGGGTTGTTTGGGGGAGGTCTTTTGTTGTTATTGAGTTGTGTGAGCTCTTAGTATATTTTTGAAAATTAAGCTTTTCTTGTAAGAGCTTAATGATGCAGATACAACGATACAAATGATGCAAATGCAAATTCACATCATTTGCAAATACTTTCTCCCAGCCTGTAGGTTCATTTTG